>NC_072417.2:98165000-99585000 GCF_028858775.2 Pan troglodytes
TCTTTATACAGATTGCATTGTAGATATTTCCATGTTTATACTGATAGTGGTGTAGATATTTCCATGTTTATACAGATGGCGGTTTAGATATTTCCATGTTTATAGAGATTGCCGTGTAGATATTTCCATGTTTATACAGATAGCGGTGTAGTTATTTCCATGTTTATAGAGATAGCGGTGTAGATATTTCCATGTTTATAGAGTTGCCTGTGTAGATATTTCCATGTTTACACAGATAGCGTTGTAGATAATTCCATGTTTATACAGATGGCTGTGTAGATATTTCCATGTGTATACAGGTGGCAGTGTAAATATTTCCATGTTTATAAATATGGTGGTGTAGATATTTCCATGTTTATAAATATGGTGGTGTAGATATTTCCATGTTTATGCGGATGGCGGTGTAGATATTTGCATGTTTATGCAGATATTGGTGTAGATATGTCCATGTTTATACAGATGGCGTTGTAGATATTTCCATGTTTATACAGATGGCGGTGTAGATATTTCCACCATTATACTGATAGAGGTGTAGATATTTCCACGTTTATACAGATAGCGTTGTAGATATTTCCATGTTTACAGAGATAGCGGTGTAGGTATTTCCATCTTTGCACAAATTGCGGTGTAGATATTTCCATGATTACACAGATAACGGTGTAGATATTTCCAAGTTTGAAAAGATAGCTGTGTAGATATTTCCATGTTTACACAGATAGCGATGTAGATATTTCCAAGTTTAAAAAGATAGCTGTATAGATATTTCCATGTTTACACAGATAGAGTTGTAGATATTTCCATGTTTATACAGATAGCAGTGTAGATATTTCCACGTTTTTAGAGATAGCGGTGTAAATATTTCCACATTTATACAGATAGTGGTGTAGATATTTCCACGTTTATACAGATAGCTGTGTAGATATTTCCATGTTTATGCAGATGGCGGTGTAGATATTTCCATGTTTATAGAGATAGTGGTGAAGTTATTTCCATGTTTATACAGATGGCTGTGTAGATATTTCCATGTGTATACAGCTGGCTGTGTAGATATTTCCATGTTTATAGAGATGGTGGTGTAGATATTTCCATGTTCATACAGAAGACTGCGTAGATATTTCTATGTTTATACAGATGGCGGTGTAGATATTTCCATTTTTATAGAGATAGCGGTGTAGATATCTCCATTTTTATACAGATAGCGGTGTAGATATTTCCATGTTTATTCAGATAGCGATGTAGATATTTCCATATTTATACAGATATCGGTGTAGATATGTCCATGTTTATACAGATAGAGGTGTAGATATTTCCATGTTTATACAGATAGCAGTGTAGATATTTCCATGTTTACAGAGATAGCGGTGTAGGTATGTCCATCTTTGCACAGATGGCGGTGTAGATATTTCCATGTTTACACAGAGAGCGTTGTAGGTATTTCCATGTTTATACAGATAGCGGTGTAGATATTTCCATGTTTATACAGATAGCGGTGTAGATATTTCCACGTTTTTACAGATAGCGGTGTAGATATTTCCACGTATATTCAGATAGCGGAGTAGATATTTCCACGTTTATACAGATAGCCGTGTAGATATTTCCATGTTTATAGAGATAGCGGTGTAGATATTTCCATTTTTATACAGATAGCGGTGTAGATATTTCCATGTTTATTGAGATAGCGATGTAGATATTTCCATATTTATACAGATATCGGTGTAGATATTTCCATGTTTATACAGATAGAGGTGTAGATATTTCCATGTTTATACAGATAGCAGTGAAGATATTTCCATGTTTACAGAGATAGCGGTGTAGTTATGTCCATTTTTGCACAGATTGCTGTGTAGATATTTCCATGTTTACACAGATAGTGGTGTAGATATTTCCAAGTTTAAAAAGGTAGCTGTGTAGATATTTCCATGTTTACACAGATAGCGTTGTAGATATTTCCATGTTTATACAGATAGCGGTGTAGATATTTCCATGTTTATACAGATAGCGGTGTAGATATTTCCACGTTTTTACAGATAGCGGTGTAGATATTTCCACGTATATACAGATAGCGGAGTAGATATTTCTACATTTATACAGATAGCCGTGTAGATATTTCCATGTTTATGCAGATGGCAGTGTAGAAATTTCCATGTTTATGCAGATGGCGGTGTTGATATTTCCTAGTTTGTAGAGGTGGCGTTGTAGATATTTCCATGTTTATAGAGATAGCGGTGTAGATGTTTCCATGTTTATAGAGATAGCGGTTTAGGTATTTCCATGTTTATAGTGATAGCAGTATAGATATTTCCATGTTTACAAAGAGAGCGGTGTAGATATTTCCATGTTTATACGGATGACGTTGTTGATATTTCTAAGTTTACAGGGATAGCGTTGTAGATATTTCCTTGTTTATACAGATAGCGTTGTAGGTATTTCCATGTTAATGCAGATGGCGGTGTAGATATTTTCATGTTTATAGAGATAGCGGTATAGATATTTCCATGTTTATATTGATACCAGGGTATACATTTCCATGTTTCCAGAGATAGTGGTGTAGATATTTCCATATTTATAGAGATAGCGGTGTGGATATTTCCATGTTTATACAGATAGCAGTGTACATATTTACATGTTTATAGAAACGGCAGTGTTGCTATTTCCATGTTTACAGAGATATTGGTGTAGATATTTCCATGTTTATATAGATAGCGGTGTCGATATTTCCATGTTTATACACATAGCGGTGTTGGTATTTCCATGTTTATACAGATAGCGGTGTAGATATTTCCATGTTTATAGAGCTCGCGCTGTAGATATTTCCATCTTTATACAGATTGCATTGTAGATATTTCCATGTTTATACTGACAGTGGTGTAGATATTTCCATGTTTATACAGATGGCGGTTTAGATATTTCCATGTTTATAGAGATTGCCGTGTAGATATTTCCATGTTTATACAGATAGCGGTGTAGGTATTTCCATGTTTATAGAGATAGCGGTGTAGATATTTCCATGTTTATAGAGTTGCCTGTGTAGATATTTCCATGTTTACACAGATAGCGTTGTAGATAATTCCATGTTTATACAGATGGCTGTGTAGATATTTCCATGTGTATACAGGTGGCAGTGTAAATATTTCCATGTTTATAAATATGGTGGTGTAGATATTTCCATGTTTATAAATATGGTGGTGTAGATATTTCCATGTTTATGCGGATGGCGGTGTAGATATTTGCATGTTTATGCAGATATTGGTGTAGATATGTCCATGTTTATACAGATGGCGTTGTAGATATTTCCATGTTTATACAGATGGCGGTGTAGATATTTCCACCATTATACTGATAGAGGTGTAGATATTTCCACGTTTATACAGATAGCGTTGTAGATATTTCCATGTTTACAGAGATAGCGGTGTAGGTATTTCCATCTTTGCACAAATTGCGGTGTAGATATTTCCATGATTACACAGATAGCGGTGTAGATATTTCCAAGTTTGAAAAGATAGCTGTGTAGATATTTCCATGTTTACACAGATAGCGATGTAGATATTTCCAAGTTTAAAAGATAGCTGTATAGATATTGCCATGTTTACACAGATAGAGTTGTAGATATTTCCATGTTTATACAGATAGCGGTGTAGATATTTCCACGTTTTTACAGATAGCGGTGTAAATATTTCCACGTTTATACAGATAGCGGTGTAGATATTTCCACGTTTATACAGATAGCCGTGTAGATATTTCCATGTTTATGCAGATGGCGGTGTAGATATTTCCATGTTTGTAGAGATAGTGGTGAAGATATTTCCATGTTTATACAGATGGCTGTGTAGATATTTCCATGTGTATACAGCTGGCGGTGTAGATATTTCCATGTTTATAGAGATGGTGGTGTAGATATTTCCATGTTCATACAGAAGACTGCGTAGTTATTTGTATGTTTATACAGATGGCGGTGTAGATATTTCCATGTTAATAGAGATAGTGGTGAAGGTATTTCCATGTTTATACAGATGGCTGTGTAGATATTTCCATGTTCATACAGAAGACTGCGTAGATATTTGTATGTTTATACAGATGGCGGTGTAGATATTTCCATGTTTATAGAGATAGCGGTGTAGATATTCCCATTTTTATACAGATAGCGGTGTAGATATTTCCATGTTTATTGAGATAGCGATGTAGATATTTCCATATTTATACAGATATCGGTGTAGATATGTCCATGTTTATACAGATAGATGTGTAGATATTTCCATGTTTATACAGATAGCAGTGTAGATATTTCCATGTTTACAGAGATAGCGGTGTAGGTATTTCCATCTTTGCACAGATTGCGGTGTAGATATTTCCATGTTTACACAGATAGCGGTGTAGATATTTCCAAGTTTAAAAAGATAGCTGTGTAGATATTTCCATGTTTACACAGATAGCATTGTAGGTATTTCCATGTTTATACAGATAGCGGTGTAGATATTTCCATGTTTATACAGATAGCGGAGTAGATATTTCAACGTTTTTACAGATAGTGGTGTAGTTATTTCCACGTATAGACAGATAGCGGAGTAGATATTTCCACGTTTATACAGATAGCCGTGTAGATATTTCCATGTTTATGCAGATGGCAGTGTAGAAATTTCCATGTTTATGCAGATGGCGGTGTTGATATTTCCTAGTTTGTAGAGGTGGCGTTGTAGATATTTCCATGTTTATAGAGATAGCGGTGTAGATATTTCCATGTTTATAGAGATAGCGGTTTAGGTATTTCCATGTTTATAGTGATAGCAGTATAGATATTTCCATGTTTACAAAGATAGCGGTGTAGATATTTCCATGTTTATACGGATGGCGTTGTTGATATTTCTAAGTTTACAGAGATAGCGGTGTAGATATTTCCTTGTTTATACAGATAGTGTTGTAAGTATTTCCATGTTAATACAGATGGCGGTGTAGATATTTTCATGTTTATAGAGATAGCGGTATAGATATTTCCATGTTTATACTGATACCGGGGTATACATTTCCATGTTTCCAGAGATTGTGGTGTAGATATTTCCATATTTATAGAGATAGCGGTGTGGATATTTCCATGTTTATACAGATAGCAGTGTACATATTTACATGTTTATAGAAACGGCAGTGTAGCTATTTCCATGTTTACAGAGATATTGGTGTAGATATTTCCATGTTTATATAGATAGCGGTGTAGATATTTCCATGTTTATACACATAGTGGTTTTGGTATTTCCATGTTTATACAGATAGCCGTGTACATATTTACATGTGTATAGAAACGGCAGTGTAGCTATTTCCATGTTTACAGAGATATTGGTGTAGATGTTTCCATGTTTATATATATAGCGGTGTAGATATTTCCATGTTTATACACATAGCGGTGTTGGTATTTCCATGTTTATACAGATAGCGGTGTAGATATTTCCATGTTTATAGAGCTCGCACTGTAGATATTTCCATCTTTATATAGATTGCAGTGTAGATATTTCCATGTTTATACTGATAGTGGTGTAGATATTTCCATGTTTATACAGATGGCGGTTTAGATATTTCCATGTTTATAGAGATCGCCGTCTAGACATTTCCATGTTTATAGAGATAGCGGTGTAGGTATTTCCATGTTTATAGAGATAGCGGTGTAGAGATTTCCATGTTTATAGAGTTGCCTGTGTAGATATTTCCATGTTTACACAGATAGCGTTGTAGATAATTCCATGTTTATACAGATGGCAGTGTAGATATTTCCATAAGTATACAGGTTGCAGTGTAAATATTTCCATGTTTATAAATATGGTGGTGTAGATATTTCCATGTTTATAAATATGGTGGTGTAGATATTTCCATGTTTATGCAGATGGCGGTGTAGATATTTGCATGTTTATGCAGATATTGGTGTAGATATGTCCATGTTTATACAGATGGCGTTGTAGATATTTCCATGTTTATACAGATGGCGGTGTAGATATTTCCACCATTATACTGATAGCGGTGTAGATATTTCCATGTTTATACAGATAGCGGTGTAGATATTTCCATGTTTACAGAGATAGCGGTGTAGGTATTTCCATCTTTGCACAAATTGCGGTGTAGATATTTCCATGATTACACAGATAGCGGTGTAGATATTTCCAAGTTTGAAAAGATAGCTGTGTAGATATTTCCATGTTTACACAGATAGCGATGTAGATATTTCCAAGTTTAAAAAGATAGCTGTATAGATATTTCCATGTTTACACAGATAGAGTTGTAGATATTTCCATGTTTATACAGATAGCGGTGTACATATTTCCACGTTTTTACAGATAGCGGTGTAAATATTTCCACGTTTATACAGATAGCGGTGTAGATATTTCCACGTTTATACAGATAGCCGTGTAGATATTTCCATGATTATGCAGATGGCGGTGTAGATATTTCCATGTTTATAGAGATAGTGGTGAAGATATTTCCATGTTTATACAGATGGCTGTGTAGATATTTCCATGTGTATACAGCTGGCGGTGTAGATATTTCCATGTTTATAGAGATGGTGGTGTAGATATTTCCATGTTCATACAGAAGACTGCGTAGATATTTGTATGTTTATACTGATGGCTGTGTAGATATTTCCATGTTTATAGAGATAGCGGTGTAGATATTTCCATGTTTATACAGATAGCTGTGTAGCTACTTCCACGTTTTTACAGATAGCGGTGTAGATATTTCCACGTATATACAGATAGCGGAGTAGATACTTCCACGTTTATACAGATAGCCGTGTAGATATTTCCATGTTTATGCAGATGGCAGTGTAGAAATTTCTATGTTTATGCAGATGGCGGTGTTGATATTTCCTAGTTTGTAGAGGTGGCGATGTAGATATTTCCATGTTTATAGAGATAGCGGTGTAGATATTTCCATGTTTATAGAGATAGCGGTTTAGGTATTTCCATGTTTATAGAGATAGCGGTTAAGTTATTTCCATGTTTATAGTGATAGCAATATAGTTATTTCCATGTTTACAAAAATAGCGGTGTAGATATTTCCATGTTTATACACATAGCGGTGTTGGTATTTCCATGCTTATACAGATAGCGGTGTATATATTTCCATGTTTACAGAGCTCGTGCTGTAGATATTTCCATCTTTATACAGATTGCAGTGTAGATATTTCCATGTTTATACTGATAGAGGTGTAGATATTTCCATGTTTATACAGATGGCGGTTTAGATATTTCCATGTTTATAGAGATTGCCGTGTAGATATTTCCATGTTTATAGAGATAGCGGTGTAGTTATTTCCATGTTTATAGAGATAGCGGTGTAGAGATTTCCATGTTTATAGAGTTGCCTGTGTAGATATATCCATGTTTACACAGATAGCGTTGTAGATAATTCCATGTTTATACAGATGGCTGTGTAGATATTTCCAAGTGTATACAGGTGGCAGTATAAATATTTCCATGTTTATAAATATGGTGGTGTAGATATTTCCATGTTTATAAATATGGTGGTGTAGATATTTCCATGTTTATGCAGATGGCGGTGTAGATATTTGCATGTTTATACAGATATTGGTGGAGATATGTCCATGTTTATACAGATGGCGTTGAAGATATTTCCATGTTTATACAGATGGCGGTGTAGATATTTCCACCAGTATACTGATAGAGGTGTAGATATTTCCATGTTTATACAGATAGCGGTGTAGATATTTCCATGTTTACAGAGATAGCGGTGTAGGTATATCCATCTTTGCACAAATTGCGGTGTAGATATTTCCATGATTACACAGATAGCGGTGTAGATATTTCCAAGTTTGAAAAGATAGCTGTGTAAATATTTCCATGTTTACACAGATAGCTATGTAGATATTTCCAAGTTTAAAAAGAAAGCTGTATAGATATTTCCATGTTTACACAGATAGAGTTGTAGATATTTCCATGTTTATACAGATAGCAGTGTAGATATTTCCACGTTTTTAGAGATAGCGGTGTAAATATTTCCACGTTTATACAGATAGTGGTGTAGATATTTCCACGTTTATACAGATAGCTGTGTAGATATTTCCATGTTTATGCAGATGGCGGTGTAGATATTTCCATGTTTGTAGAGATAGTGGTGAAGTTATTTCCATGTTTATACAGATGGCTGTGTAGATACTTCCATGTGTATACAGCTGGCTGTGTAGATATTTCCATGTTTATAGAGATGGTGGTGTAGATATTTCCATGTTCATACAGAAGACTGCGTAGATATTTGTATGTTTATACAGATGGCGGTGTAGATATTTCCATTTTTATAGAGATAGCGGTGTAGATATTTCCATTTTTATACAGATAGCGGTGTAGATATTTCCATGTTTATTCAGATAGCGATGTAGATATTTCCATATTTATACAGATATCGGTGTAGATATATCCATGTTTATACAGATAGAGGTGTAGATATTTCCATGTTTATACAGATAGCAGTGTAGATATTTCCATGTTTACAGAGATAGCGGTGTAGGTATGTCCATCTTTGCACAGATTGCGGTGTAGATATTTCCATGTTTACACAGATAGCGTTGTAGGTATTTCCATGTTTATACAGATACCGGTGTGGATATTTCCATGTTTATACAGATAGCGGTGTAGATATTTCCAAGTTTTTACAGATAGCGGTGTAGATATTTCCACGTATATACAGATAGCGGAGAAGATATTTCCACGTTTATACAGATAGCCGTGTAGATATTTCCATGTTTATGCAGATGGCAGTGTAGAAATTTCCATGTTTATGCAGATGGCGGTGTTGATATTTCCTAGTTTGTAGAGGTGGCGTTGTAGATATTTCCATGTTTGTAGAGATAGCGGTGTAGATATTTCCATGTTTATAGAGATAGCGGTTTAGGTATTTCCATGTTTATAGTGATAGCAGTATAGATATTTCCATGTTTACAAAGATAGCGGTGTAGATATTTCCATGTTTATACGGATGGCGTTGTTGATATTTCTAAGTTTACAGGGATAGCGGTGTAGATATTTCCTTGTTTATACAGATAGCGTTGTAGGTATTTCCATGTTAATACAGATGGCGGTGTAGATATTTTCATGTTTATAGAGATAGCGGTATAGATATTTCCATGTTTATACTGATACCAGGGTAGACATTTCCATGTTTCCAGAGATAGTGTTGTAGATATTTCCATATTTATAGAGATAGCGGTGTGGATATTTCCATGTTTATACAGATAGCAGTGTACATATTTACATGTTAATAGAAACGGCAGTGTAGCTATTTCCATGTTTACAGAGATATTGGTGTAGATATTTCCATGTTTATATAGATAGCGGTGTAGATATTTCCATGTTTATACACATAGCGGTGTTGGTATTTCCATGTTTATACAGATAGCGGTGTAGATATTTCCATGTTTATAGAGCTCGCGCTGTAGATATTTCCATCTTTATACAGATTGCAGTGTAGATATTTCCATGTTTATACTGATAGTGGTGTAGATATTTCTATGTTTATACAGATGGCGGTTTAGATATTTCCATGTTTATAGAGATTGCCGTGTAGATATTTCCATGTTTATAGAGATAGCGGTGTAGGTATTTCCATGTTTATAGAGATAGCGGTGTAGAGATTTCCATGTTTATAGAGTTGCCTGTGTAGATATTTCCATGTTTACAGAGATAGCGTTGTAGATAATTCCATGTTTATACAGATGGCTGTGTAGATATTTCCATGTGTATACAGGTGGCAGTGTAAATATTTCCATGTTTATAAATATGGTGGTGTAGATATTTCCATGTTTATAAATATGGTGGTGTAGATATTTCCATGTTTATGCAGATGGCGGTGTAGATATTTGCATGTTTATACAGATATTGGTGTAGATATGTCCATGTTTATACAGATGGCGTTGTAGATATTTCCATGTTTATACAGATGGCGGTGTAGATATTTCCACCATTATACTGATAGAGGTGTAGATATTTCCATGTTTATACAGATAGCGGTGTAGATATTTCCATGTTTACAGAGATAGCGGTGTAGGTATTTCCATCTTTGCACAAATTGCGGTGTAGATATTTCCATGATTACACAGATAGCGGTGTAGATATTTCCAAGTTTGAAAAGATAGCTGTGTAGATATTTCCATGTTTACACAGATAGCGATGTAGATATTTCCAAGTTTAAAAAGATAGCTGTATAGATATTTCCATGTTTACACAGATAGAGTTGTAGATATTTCCATGTTCATACAGATAGCGGTGCAGATATTTCCACGTTTTTACAGATAGCGGTGTAAATATTTCCACGTTTATACAGATAGCGGTGTAGATATTTCCACGTTTATACAGATAGCCGTGTAGATATTTCCATGTTTATGCAGATGGCGGTGTAGATATTTCCATGTTTATAGAGATAGTGGTGAAGATATTTCCATGTTTATACAGATGGCTGTGTAGATATTTCCATGTGTATACAGCTGGTGGTGTAGATATTTCCATGTTTATAGAGATGGTGGTGTAGATATTTCAATGTTCATACAGAAGACTGCATAGATATTTGTATGTTTATACAGATGGCGGTGTAGTTATTTCCATGTTTATAGAGATATCGGTGTAGATATTTCCATTTTTATACAGATAGCGGTGTAGATAATTCCATGTTTATTGAGATAGCGATGTAGATATTTCCATATTTATACAGATATCGGTGTAGATATGTCCATGTTTATACAGATAGAGGAGTAGATATTTCCATGTTTATACAGATAGCAGTGTAGATATTTCCATGTTTACAGAGATAGCGGTGTAGGTATGTCCATCTTTGCACAGATGGCGGTGTAGATATTTCCATGTTTACACAGATAGCGTTGTAGGTATTTCCATGTTTATACAGATAGCGGTGTAGATATTTCCATGTTTATACAGATAGCGGTGTAGATATTTCCATCTTTATACAGATTGCAGTGTAGATATTTCCATGTTTATACTGATAGAGGTGTAGATATTTCCATGTTTATACAGATGGCGGTTTAGATATTTCCATGTTTATACAGATTGCCGTGTAGATATTTCCATGTTTATTGAGATAGCGGTGTAGTTATTTCCATGTTTATAGAGATAGCGGTGTAGAGATTTCCATGTTTATAGAGTTGCCTGTGTAGATATTTCCATGTTTACACAGATAGCGTTGTAGATAATTCCATGTTTATACAGATGGCTGTGTAGATATTTCCATAAGTATACAGGTTGCAGTGTAAATATTTCCATGTTTATAAATATGGTGGTGTAGATATTTCCATGTTTATAAATATGGTGGTGTAGATATTTCCATGTTTATGCAGATGGCGGTGTAGATATTTGCATGTTTATACAGATATTGGTGTAGATATGTCCATGTTTATACAGATGGCGTTGAAGATATTTCCATGTTTATACAGATGGCGGTGTAGATATTTCCACCAGTATACTGATAGAGGTGTAGATATTTCCATGTTTATACAGATAGCGGTGTAGATATTTCCATGTTTACAGAGATAGCGGTGTAGGTATATCCATCTTTGCACAAATTGCGGTGTAGATATTTCCATGATTACACAGATAGCGGTGTAGATATTTCCAAGTTTGAAAAGATAGCTGTGTAAATATTTCCATGTTTACACAGATAGCTATGTAGATATTTCCAAGTTTAAAAAGAAAGCTGTATAGATATTTCCATGTTTACACAGATAGAGTTGTAGATATTTCCATGTTTATACAGATAGCAGTGTAGATATTTCCACGTTTTTAGAGATAGCGGTGTAAATATTTCCACGTTTATACAGATAGTGGTGTAGATATTTCCACGTTTATACAGATAGCTGTGTAGATATTTCCATGTTTATGCAGATGGCGGTGTAGATATTTCCATGTTTATAGAGATAGTGGTGAAGTTATTTCCATGTTTATACAGATGGCTGTGTAGATACTTCCATGTGTATACAGCTGGCTGTGTAGATATTTCCATGTTTATAGAGATGGTGGTGTAGATATTTCCATGTTCATACAGAAGACTGCGTAGATATTTGTATGTTTATACAGATGGCGGTGTAGATATTTCCATTTTTATAGAGATAGCGGTGTAGATATTTCCATTTTTATACAGATAGCGGTGTAGATATTTCCATGTTTATTCAGATAGCGATGTAGATATTTCCATATTTATACAGATATCGGTGTAGATATATCCATGTTTATACAGATAGAGGTGTAGATATTTCCATGTTTATACAGATAGCAGTGTAGATATTTCCATGTTTACAGAGATAGCGGTGTAGGTATGTCCATCTTTGCACAGATTGCGGTGTAGATATTTCCATGTTTACACAGATAGCGTTGTAGGTATTTCCATGTTTATACAGATACCGGTGTGGATATTTCCATGTTTATACAGATAGCGGTGTAGATATTTCCAAGTTTTTACAGATAGCGGTGTAGATATTTCCACGTATATACAGATAGCGGAGAAGATATTTCCACGTTTATACAGATAGCCGTGTAGATATTTCCATGTTTATGCAGATGGCAGTGTAGAAATTTCCATGTTTATGCAGATGGCGGTGTTGATATTTCCTAGTTTGTAGAGGTGGCGTTGTAGATATTTCCATGTTTGTAGAGATAGCGGTGTAGATATTTCCATGTTTATAGAGATAGCGGTTTAGGTATTTCCATGTTTATAGTGATAGCAGTATAGATATTTCCATGTTTACAAAGATAGCGGTGTAGATATTTCCATGTTTATACGGATGGCGTTGTTGATATTTCTAAGTTTACAGGGATAGCGGTGTAGATATTTCCTTGTTTATACAGATAGCGTTGTAGGTATTTCCATGTTAATACAGATGGCGGTGTAGATATTTTCATGTTTATAGAGATAGCGGTATAGATATTTCCATGTTTATACTGATACCAGGGTAGACATTTCCATGTTTCCAGAGATAGTGGTGTAGATATTTCCATATTTATAGAGATAGCGGTGTGGATATTTCCATGTTTATACAGATAGCAGTGTACATATTTACATGTTAATAGAAACGGCAGTGTAGCTATTTCCATGTTTACAGAGATATTGGTGTAGATATTTCCATGTTTATATAGATAGCGGTGTAGATATTTCCATGTTTATACACATAGCGGTGTTGGTATTTCCATGTTTATACAGATAGCGGTGTAGATATTTCCATGTTTATAGAGCTCGCGCTGTAGATATTTCCATCTTTATACAGATTGCAGTGTAGATATTTCCATGTTTATACTGATAGTGGTGTAGATATTTCTATGTTTATACAGATGGCGGTTTAGATATTTCCATGTTTATAGAGATTGCCGTGTAGATATTTCCATGTTTATAGAGATAGCGGTGTAGGTATTTCCATGTTTATAGAGATAGCGGTGTAGAGATTTCCATGTTTATAGAGTTGCCTGTGTAGATATTTCCATGTTTACAGAGATAGCGTTGTAGATAATTCCATGTTTATACAGATGGCTGTGTAGATATTTCCATGTGTATACAGGTGGCAGTGTAAATATTTCCATGTTTATAAATATGGTGGTGTAGATATTTCCATGTTTATAAATATGGTGGTGTAGATATTTCCATGTTTATGCAGATGGCGGTGTAGATATTTGCATGTTTATACAGATATTGGTGTAGATATGTCCATGTTTATACAGATGGCGTTGTAGATATTTCCATGTTTATACAGATGGCGGTGTAGATATTTCCACCATTATACTGATAGAGGTGTAGATATTTCCATGTTTATACAGATAGAGGTGTAGATATTTCCATGTTTACAGAGATAGCGGTGTAGGTATTTCCATCTTTGCACAAATTGCGGTGTAGATATTTCCATGATTACACAGATAGCGGTGTAGATATTTCCAAGTTTGAAAAGATAGCTGTGTAGATATTTCCATGTTTACACAGATAGCGATGTAGATATTTCCAAGTTTAAAAAGATAGCTGTATAGATATTTCCATGTTTACACAGATAGAGTTGTAGATATTTCCATGTTCATACAGATAGCGGTGCAGATATTTCCACGTTTTTACAGATAGCGGGGTAAATATTTCCACGTTTATACAGATAGCGGTGTAGATATTTCCACGTTTATACAGATAGCCGTGTAGATATTTCCATGTTTATGCAGATGGCGGTGTAGATATTTCCATGTTTATAGAGATAGTGGTGAAGATATTTCCATGTTTATACAGATGGCTGTGTAGATATTTCCATGTGTATACAGCTGGTGGTGTAGATATTTCCATGTTTATAGAGATGGTGGTGTAGATATTTCAATGTTCATACAGAAGACTGCATAGATATTTGTATGTTTATACAGATGGCGGTGTAGTTATTTCCATGTTTATAGAGATATCGGTGTAGATATTTCCATTTTTATACAGATAGCGGTGTAGATAATTCCATGTTTATTGAGATAGCGATGTAGATATTTCCATATTTATACAGATATCGGTGTAGATATGTCCATGTTTATACAGATAGAGGAGTAGATATTTCCATGTTTATACAGATAGCAGTGTAGATATTTCCATGTTTACAGAGATAGCGGTGTAGGTATGTCCATCTTTGCACAGATGGCGGTGTAGATATTTCCATGTTTACACAGATAGCGTTGTAGGTATTTCCATGTTTATACAGATAGCGGTGTAGATATTTCCATGTTTATACAGATAGCGGTGTAGATATTTCCATCTTTATACAGATTGCAGTGTAGATATTTCCATGTTTATACTGATAGAGGTGTAGATATTTCCATGTTTATACAGATGGCGGTTTAGATATTTCCATGTTTATACAGATTGCCGTGTAGATATTTCCATGTTTATTGAGATAGCGGTGTAGTTATTTCCATGTTTATAGAGATAGCGGTGTAGAGATTTCCATGTTTATAGAGTTGCCTGTGTAGATATTTCCATGTTTACACAGATAGCGTTGTAGATAATTCCATGTTTATACAGATGGCTGTGTAGATATTTCCATAAGTATACAGGTTGCAGTGTAAATATTTCCATGTTTATAAATATGGTGGTGTAGATATTTCCATGTTTATAAATATGGTGGTGTAGATATTTCCATGTTTATGCAGATGGCGGTGTAGATATTTGCATGTTTATACAGATATTGGTGTAGATATGTCCATGTTTATACAGATGGCGTTGTAGATATTTCCATGTTTATACAGATGGCGGTGTAGATATTTCCACCATTATACTGATAGAGGTGTAGATATTTCCATGTTTATACAGATAGCGGTGTAGATATTTCCATGTTTACAGAGATAGCGGTGTAGGTATTTCCATCTTTGCACAAATTGCGGTGTAGATATTTCCATGATTACACAGATAGCGGTGTAGATATTTCCAAGTTTGAAAAGATAGCTGTGTAGATATTTCCATGTTTACACAGATAGCGATTTAGATATTTCCAAGTTTAAAAAGATAGCTGTATAGATATTTCCATGTTTACACAGATAGAGTTGTAGATATTTCCATGTTTATACAGATAGCGGTGTAGATATTTCCACGTTTTTACAGATAGCGGTGTAAATATTTCCACGTTTATACAGATAGCTGTGTAGATATTTCCACGTTTATAAAGATAGCCGTGTAGATATTTCCATGATTATGCAGATGGCGGTGTAGATATTTCCATGTTTATAGAGATAGTGGTGAAGATATTTCCATGTTTATACAGATGGCTGTGTAGATATTTCCATGTGTATACAGCTGGCGGTGTAGATATTTCCATGTTTATAGAGATGGTGGTGTAGATATTTCCATGTTCATACAGAAGACTGCGTAGATATTTGTATGTTTATACTGATGGCGGTGTAGATATTTCCATGTTTATAGAGATAGCGGTGTAGATATTTCCATGTTTATACAGATAGCGGTGTAGCTATTTCCACGTTTTTACAGATA
This sequence comes from Pan troglodytes, assembly GCF_028858775.2. Taxonomy (NCBI): domain Eukaryota; kingdom Metazoa; phylum Chordata; class Mammalia; order Primates; family Hominidae; genus Pan; species Pan troglodytes. The sequence continues at coordinate 98,180,982 of NC_072417.2, forward strand.
GCGGTGTAGATATTTCCACGTATATACAGATAGCGGAGTAGATACTTCCACGTTTATACAGATAGCCGTGTAGATATTTCCATGTTTATGCAGATGGCAGTGTAGAAATTTCTATGTTTATGCAGATGGCGGTGTTGATATTTCCTAGTTTGTAGAGGTGGCGTTGTAGATATTTCCATGTTTATAGAGATAGCGGTGTAGATATTTCCATGTTTATAGAGATAGCGGTTTAGGTATTTCCATGTTTATAGAGATAGCGGTTAATTTATTTCCATGTTTATAGTGATAGCAGTATAGTTATTTCCATGTTTACAAAAATAGCGGTGTAGATATTTCCATGTTTATACGCATGGCGTTGTTGATATTTCTAAGTTTACAGGGATAGCGGTGTAGATATTTCCTTGTTTATACAGATAGTGTTGTAGGTATTTCCATGTTAATACAGATGGCGGTGTAGATATTTTCATGTTTATAGAGATAGCGGTATAGATATTTCCATGTTTATACTGATACCAGGGTAGACATTTCCATTTTTCCAGAGATAGTGGTGTAGATATTTCCATATTTATAGAGATAGCGGTGTGGATATTTCCATGTTTATACAGATAGCAGTGTACATATTTACATGTTTATAGAAACGGCAGTGTAGCTATTTCCATGTTTACAGAGATATTGGTGTACATATTTCCATGTTTATGTAGATAGCGGTGTAGATATTTCCATGTTTATACACATAGCGGTGTTGGTATTTCCATGTTTATACAGATAGCCGTGTACATATTTACATGTTTATAGAAACGGCAGTGTAGCTATTTCCATGTTTACAGAGATATTGGTGTAGATATTTCCCTGTTTATATAGATAGCGGTGTAGATATTTCCATGTTTATACACATAGCGGTGTTGGTATTTCCATGTTTATACAGACAGCGGTGTAGATATTTCCATGTTTATAGAGCTCGCACTGTAGATATTTCCATCTTTATACAGATTGCAGTGTACATATTTCCATGTTTATACTGATAGTGGTGTAGATATTTCCATGTTTATACAGATGGCGGTTTAGATATTTCCATGTTTATAGAGATTGCCTTGTAGATATTTCCATGTTTATAGAGATAGCGGTGTAGGTATTTCCATGTTTATAGAGATAGCGGTGTCGAGATTTCCATGTTTATAGAGTTGCCTGTGTAGATATTTCCATGTTTACACAGATAGCGTTGTAGATAATTCCATGTTTATACAGATGGCAGTGTAGATATTTCCATGTGTATACAGGTGGGAGTGTAAATATTTCCATGTTTATAAATATGGTGGTGTAGATATTTCCATGTTTATAAATATGGTGGTGTAGATATTTCCATGTTTATGCAGATGGCGGTGTAGATATTTGCATGTTTATACAGATATTGGTGTAGATATGTCCATGTTTATACAGATGGCGTTGTAGATATTTCCATGTTTATACAGATGGCGGTGTAGATATTTCCACCATTATACTGATAGAGGTGTAGATATTTCCATGTTTATACAGATAGCGGTGTAGATATTTCCATGTTTACAGAGATAGCGGTGTAGGTATTTCCATCTTTGCACAAATTGCGGTGTAGATATTTCCATGATTACACAGATAGCGGTGTAGATATTTCCAAGTTTGAAAAGATAGCTGTGTAGATATTTCCATGTTTACACAGATAGCGATGTAGATATTTCCAAGTTTAAAAAGATAGCTGTATAGATATGTCCATGTTTACACAGATAGAGTTGTAGATATTTCCATGTTTATACAGATAGCGGTGTAGATATTTCCTCGATTTTACAGATAGCGGTGTAAATATTTCCACGTTTATACAGATAGCGGTGTAGATATTTCCACGTTTATACAGATAGCCGTGTAGATATTTCCATGTTTATGCAGATGGCGGTGTAGATATTTCCATGTTTATAGAGATAGTGGTGAAGATATTTCCATGTTTATACAGATGGCTGTGTAGATATTTCCATGTGTATACAGCTGGCGGTGTAGATATTTCCATGTTTATAGAGATGGTGGTGTAGATATTTCCATGTTCATACAGAAGACTGCGTAGATATGTGTATGTTTATACAGATTGCGGTGTAGATATTTCCATGTTTATAGAGATAGCGGTGCAGATATTTCCATTTTTATACAGATAGCGGTGTAGATATTTCCATGTTTATTGAGATAGCGATGTAGATATTTCCATATTTATACAGATATCGGTGTAGATATGTCCATGTTTATACAGATAGAGGTGTAGATATTTCCATGTTTATACAGATAGCGGTGTAGATATTTCCATGTTTACAGAGATAGCGCTGTAGGTATGTCCATCTTTGCACAGATTGCGGTGTAGATATTTCCATGTTTACACAGATAGCGGTGTAGATATTTCCAAGTTTAAAAAGATAGCTGTGCAGATATTTCCATGTTTACACAGATAGCGTTGTAGGTATTTCCATGTTTATACAGATAGCGGTGTAGATTTTCCATGTTTATACAGATAGCGGTGTAGATATTTCCACGTTTTTACAGATAGCGGTGTAGATATTTCCACGTATATACAGATAGCGGAGTAGATATTTCCACGTTTATACAGATAGCCGTGTAGATATTTCCATGTTTATGCAGATGGCAGTGTAGAAATTTCCATGTTTATGCAGATGGCGGTGTTGATATTTCCTTGTTTGTAGAGGTGGCATTGTAGATATTTCCATGTTTATAGAGATAGCGGTGTAGATATTTCCATGTTTATAGAGATAGCGGTTTAAGTATTTCCATGTTTATAGTGATAGCAGTATAGATATTTCCATGTTTACAAAGATAGCGGTGTAGATATTTCCATGTTTATACGGATGGCATTGTTGATATTTCTAAGTTTACAGAGATAGCGGTGTAGATATTTCCTTGTTTATACAGATAGCGTTGTAGGTATTTCCCTGTTAATACAGATGGCGGTGTAGATATTTTCATGTTTATAGAGATAGCGGTATAGATATTTCCATGTTTATACTGATACCAGGCTAGACATTTCCATGTTTCCAGAGATAGTGGTGTAGATATTTCCATATTTATAGAGATAGCGGTGTGGATATTTACATGTTTATACAGATAGCAGTGTACATATTTACATGTTTATAGAAACGGCAGTGTAGCTATTTCCATGTTTACAGAGATATTGGTGTAGATATTTCCATGTTTATATAGATAGCGGCGTCGATATTTCCATGTTTATACACATAGCGGTGTTGGTATTTCCATGTTTATACAGATAGCGGTGTAGATATTTCCATGTTTATAGAGCTCGCGCTGTAGATATTTCCATCTTTATACAGATTGCATTGTAGATATTTCCATGTTTATACTGATAGTGGTGTTGATATTTCCATGTTTATACAGATGGCGGTTTAGATATTTCCATGTTTATAGAGATTGCCGTGTAGATATTTCCATGTTTATAGAGATAGCGGTGTAGGTATTTCCATGTTTATAGAGATAGCGGTGTAGAGATTTCCATGTTTATAGAGTTGCCTGTGTAGATATTTCCCTGTTTACACAGATAGCGTTGTAGATAATTCCATGTTTATACAGATGGCTGTGTAGATATTTCCATGTGTATACAGGTGGCAGTGTAAATATTTCCATGTTTATAAATATGGTGGTGTAGATATTTCCATGTTTATAAATATGGTGGTGTAGATATTTCCATGTTTATGCAGATGGCGGTGTAGATATTTGCATGTTTATAGAGATATTGGTGTAGATATGTCCATGTTTATACAGATGGCGTTGTAGATATTTCCATGTTTATACAGATGGCGGTGTAGATATTTCCACCATTATACTGATAGAGGTGTAGATATTTCCATGTTTATACAGATAGAGGTGTAGATATTTCCATGTTTACACAGATAGCGTTGTAGGTATTTCCATGTTTATACAGATAGCGGTGTAGATATTTCCATGTTTATACAGATAGCGGTGTAGATATTTCCACGTTTTTACAGATAGCGGTGTAGATATTTCCACGTATATACACATAGCGGAGTAGATATTTCCACGTTTATACAGATAGCCGTGTAGATATTTCCATGTTTATGCAGATGGCAGTGTAGAAATTTTCATCTTTATGCAGATGGCGGTGTTGATATTTCCTAGTTTGTAGAGGTGGCGTTGTAGATATTTCCATGTTTTTAGAGATAGCGGTGTAGATATTTCCATGTTTATAGAGATAGCGGTTTAGGTATTTCCATGTTTATAGTGATAGCAGTATAGATATTTCCATGTTTACAAAGAGAGCGGTGTAGATATTTCCATGTTTATACGGATGGCGTTGATATTTCTAAGTTTACAGGGATAGCGGTGTAGATATTTCCTTGTTTATACAGATAGCGTTGTAAGTATTTCCATGTTAATACAGATGGCGGTGTAGATATTTTCATGTTTATAGAGATAGCGGTATAGATATTTCCATGTTTATACTGATACCGGGGTAGACATTTCCATGTTTCCAGAGATTGTGGTGTAGATATTTCCATATTTATAGAGATAGCGGTGTGGATATTTCCATGTTTATACAGATAGCAGTGTACATATTTACATGTTTATAGAAACGGCAGTGTAGCTATTTCCATGTTTACAGAGATATTGGTGTAGATATTTCCATGTTTATATAGATAGCGGTGTAGATATTTCCATGTTTATACACATAGTGGTGTTGGTATTTCCATGTGTATACAGATAGCCGTGTACATATTTACATGTGTATAGAAACGGCAGTGTAGCTATTTCCATGTTTACAGAGATATTGGTGTAGATATTTCCATGTTTATATATATAGCGGTGTAGATATTTCCATGTTTATACACATAGCGGTGTTGGTATTTCCATGTTTATACAGATAGCGGTGTAGATATTTCCATGTTTATAGAGCTCGCACTGTAGATATTTCCATCTTTATACAGATTGCAGTGTAGATATTTCCATGTTTATACTGATAGTGGTGTAGATATTTCCATGTTTATACAGATGGCGGTTTAGATATTTCCATGTTTATAGAGATTGCCGTGTAGATATTTCCATGTTCATAGAGATAGCGGTGTAGGTATTTCCATGTTTATAGAGATAGCGGTGTAGAGATTTCCATGTTTATAGAGTTGCCTGTGTAGATATTTCCATGTTTACACAGATAGTGTTGAGGATAATTCCATGTTTATACAGATGACTGTGTAGACATTTCCATGTGTATACAGGTGGCTGTGTAAATATTTCCATGTTTATAAATATGGTGGTGTAGATATTTCAATGTTTATAAATATGCTGGTGTAGATATTTCCATGTTTATACAGATGGCGGTTTAGATATTTCCATGTTTATAGAGATCGCCGTCTAGACATTTCCATGTTTATAGAGATAGCGGTGTAGGTATTTCCATGTTTATAGAGATAGCGGTGTAGAAATTTCCATGTTTATAGAGTTGCCTGTGTAGATATTTCCATGTTTACACAGATAGCGTTGTAGATAATTCCATGTTTATACAGATGGCTGTGTAGATATTTCCATAAGTATACAGGTTGCAGTGTAAATATTTCCATGTTTATAAATATGGTGGTGTAGATATTTCCATGTTTATAAATATGGTGGTGTAGATATTTCCATGTTTATGCAGATGGCGGTGTAGATATTTGCATGTTTATACAGATATTGGTGTAGATATGTCCATGTTTATACAGATGGCGTTGTAGATATTTCCATGTTTATACAGATGGCGGTGTAGATATTTCCACCATTATACTGATAGAGGTGTAGATATTTCCATGTTTATACAGATAGCGGTGTAGATATTTCCATGTTTACAGAGATAGCGGTGTAGGTATTTCCATCTTTGCACAAATTGCGGTGTAGATATTTCCATGATTACACAGATAGCGGTGTAGATATTTCCAAGTTTGAAAAGATAGCTGTGTAGATATTTCCATGTTTACACAGATAGCGATTTAGATATTTCCAAGTTTAAAAAGATAGCTGTATAGATATTTCCATGTTTACACAGATAGAGTTGTAGATATTTCCATGTTTATACAGATAGCGGTGTAGATATTTCCACGTTTTTACAGATAGCGGTGTAAATATTTCCACGTTTATACAGATAGCGGTGTAGATATTTCCACGTTTATACAGATAGCCGTGTAGATATTTCCATGATTATGCAGATGGCGGTGTAGATATTTCCATGTTTATAGAGATAGTGGTGAAGATATTTCCATGTTTATACAGATGGCTGTGTAGATATTTCCATGTGTATACAGCTGGCGGTGTAGATATTTCCATGTTTATAGAGATGGTGGTGTAGATATTTCCATGTTCATACAGAAGACTGCGTAGATATTTGTATGTTTATACTGATGGCGGTGTAGATATTTCCATGTTTATAGAGATAGCGGTGTAGATATTTCCATGTTTATACAGATAGCGGTGTAGCTATTTCCACGTTTTTACAGATAGCGGTGTAGATATTTCCACGTATATACAGATAGCGGAGTAGATACTTCCACGTTTATACAGATAGCCGTGTAGATATTTCCATGTTTATGCAGATGGCAGTGTAGAAATTTCTATGTTTATGCAGATGGCGGTGTTGATATTTCCTAGTTTGTAGAGGTGGCGTTGTAGATATTTCCATGTTTATAGAGATAGCGGTGTAGATATTTCCATGTTTATAGAGATAGCGGTTTAGGTATTTCCATGTTTATAGAGATAGCGGTTAATTTATTTCCATGTTTATAGTGATAGCAGTATAGTTATTTCCATGTTTACAAAAATAGCGGTGTAGATATTTCCATGTTTATACGCATGGCGTTGTTGATATTTCTAAGTTTACAGGGATAGCGGTGTAGATATTTCCTTGTTTATACAGATAGTGTTGTAGGTATTTCCATGTTAATACAGATGGCGGTGTAGATATTTTCATGTTTATAGAGATAGCGGTATAGATATTTCCATGTTTATACTGATACCAGGGTAGACATTTCCATTTTTCCAGAGATAGTGGTGTAGATATTTCCATATTTATAGAGATAGCGGTGTGGATATTTCCATGTTTATACAGATAGCAGTGTACATATTTACATGTTTATAGAAACGGCAGTGTAGCTATTTCCATGTTTACAGAGATATTGGTGTACATATTTCCATGTTTATGTAGATAGCGGTGTAGATATTTCCATGTTTATACACATAGCGGTGTTGGTATTTCCATGTTTATACAGATAGCCGTGTACATATTTACATGTTTATAGAAACGGCAGTGTAGCTATTTCCATGTTTACAGAGATATTGGTGTAGATATTTCCCTGTTTATATAGATAGCGGTGTAGATATTTCCATGTTTATACACATAGCGGTGTTGGTATTTCCATGTTTATACAGACAGCGGTGTAGATATTTCCATGTTTATAGAGCTCGCACTGTAGATATTTCCATCTTTATACAGATTGCAGTGTACATATTTCCATGTTTATACTGATAGTGGTGTAGATATTTCCATGTTTATACAGATGGCGGTTTAGATATTTCCATGTTTATAGAGATTGCCTTGTAGATATTTCCATGTTTATAGAGATAGCGGTGTAGGTATTTCCATGTTTATAGAGATAGCGGTGTCGAGATTTCCATGTTTATAGAGTTGCCTGTGTAGATATTTCCATGTTTACACAGATAGCGTTGTAGATAATTCCATGTTTATACAGATGGCAGTGTAGATATTTCCATGTGTATACAGGTGGGAGTGTAAATATTTCCATGTTTATAAATATGGTGGTGTAGATATTTCCATGTTTATAAATATGGTGGTGTAGATATTTCCATGTTTATGCAGATGGCGGTGTAGATATTTGCATGTTTATACAGATATTGGTGTAGATATGTCCATGTTTATACAGATGGCGTTGTAGATATTTCCATGTTTATACAGATGGCGGTGTAGATATTTCCACCATTATACTGATAGAGGTGTAGATATTTCCATGTTTATACAGATAGCGGTGTAGATATTTCCATGTTTACAGAGATAGCGGTGTAGGTATTTCCATCTTTGCACAAATTGCGGTGTAGATATTTCCATGATTACAAAGATAGCGGTGTAGATATTTCCAAGTTTGAAAAGATAGCTGTGTAGATATTTCCATGTTTACACAGATAGCGATGTAGATATTTCCAAGTTTAAAAAGATAGCTGTATAGATATGTCCATGTTTACACAGATAGAGTTGTAGATATTTCCATGTTTATACAGATAGCGGTGTAGATATTTCCACGATTTTACAGATAGCGGTGTAAATATTTCCACGTTTATACAGATAGCGGTGTCGATATTTCCACGTTTATACAGATAGCCGTGTAGATATTTCCATGTTTATGCAGATGGCGGTGTAGATATTTCCATGTTTATAGAGATAGTGGTGAAGATATTTCCATGTTTATACAGATGGCTGTGTAGATATTTCCATGTGTATACAGCTGGCGGTGTAGATATTTCCATGTTTATAGAGATGGTGGTGTAGATATTTCCATGTTCATACAGAAGACTGCGTAGATATGTGTATGTTTATACAGATTGCGGTGTAGATATTTCCATGTTTATAGAGATAGCGGTGCAGATATTTCCATTTTTATACAGATAGCGGTGTAGATATTTCCATGTTTATTGAGATAGCGATGTAGATATTTCCATATTTATACAGATATCGGTGTAGATATGTCCATGTTTATACAGATAGAGGTGTAGATATTTCCATGTTTATACAGATAGCGGTGTAGATATTTCCATGTTTACAGAGATAGCGCTGTAGGTATGTCCATCTTTGCACAGATTGCGGTGTAGATATTTCCATGTTTACACAGATAGCGGTGTAGATATTTCCAAGTTTAAAAAGATAGCTGTGCAGATATTTCCATGTTTACACAGATAGCGTTGTAGGTATTTCCATGTTTATACAGATAGCGGTGTAGATATTTCCATGTTTATACAGATAGCGGTGTAGATATTTCCACGTTTTTACAGATAGCGGTGTAGATATTTCCACGTATATACAGATAGCGGAGTAGATATTTCCACGTTTATACAGATAGCCGTGTAGATATTTCCATGTTTATGCAGATGGCAGTGTAGAAATTTCCATGTTTATGCAGATGGCGGTGTTGATATTTCCTTGTTTGTAGAGGTGGCATTGTAGATATTTCCATGTTTATAGAGATAGCGGTGTAGATATTTCCATGTTTATAGAGATAGCGGTTTAAGTATTTCCATGTTTATAGTGATAGCAGTATAGATATTTCCATGTTTACAAAGATAGCGGTGTAGATATTTCCATGTTTATACGGATGGCATTGTTGATATTTCTAAGTTTACAGAGATAGCGGTGTAGATATTTCCTTGTTTATACAGATAGCGTTGTAGGTATTTCCCTGTTAATACAGATGGCGGTGTAGATATTTTCATGTTTATAGAGATAGCGGTATAGATATTTCCATGTTTATACTGATACCAGGCTAGACATTTCCATGTTTCCAGAGATAGTGGTGTAGATATTTCCATATTTATAGAGATAGCGGTGTGGATATTTACATGTTTATACAGATAGCAGTGTACATATTTACATGTTTATAGAAACGGCAGTGTAGCTATTTCCATGTTTACAGAGATATTGGTGTAGATATTTCCATGTTTATATAGATAGCGGCGTCGATATTTCCATGTTTATACACATAGCGGTGTTGGTATTTCCATGTTTATACAGATAGCGGTGTAGATATTTCCATGTTTATAGAGCTCGCGCTGTAGATATTTCCATCTTTATACAGATTGCATTGTAGATATTTCCATGTTTATACTGATAGTGGTGTTGATATTTCCATGTTTATACAGATGGCGGTTTAGATATTTCCATGTTTATAGAGATTGCCGTGTAGATATTTCCATGTTTATAGAGATAGCGGTGTAGGTATTTCCATGTTTATAGAGATAGCGGTGTAGAGATTTCCATGTTTATAGAGTTGCCTGTGTAGATATTTCCCTGTTTACACAGATAGCGTTGTAGATAATTCCATGTTTATACAGATGGCTGTGTAGATATTTCCATGTGTATACAGGTGGCAGTGTAAATATTTCCATGTTTATAAATATGGTGGTGTAGATATTTCCATGTTTATAAATATGGTGGTGTAGATATTTCCATGTTTATGCAGATGGCGGTGTAGATATTTGCATGTTTATAGAGATATTGGTGTAGATATGTCCATGTTTATACAGATGGCGTTGTAGATATTTCCATGTTTATACAGATGGCGGTGTAGATATTTCCAACATTATACTGATAGAGGTGTAGATATTTCCATGTTTATACAGATAGAGGTGTAGATATTTCCATGTTTACACAGATAGCGTTGTAGGTATTTCCATGTTTATACAGATAGCGGTGTAGATATTTCCATGTTTATACAGATAGCGGTGTAGATATTTCCACGTTTTTACAGATAGCGGTGTAGATATTTCCACGTATATACACATAGCGGAGTAGATATTTCCACGTTTATACAGATAGCCGTGTAGATATTTCCATGTTTATGCAGATGGCAGTGTAGAAATTTTCATCTTTATGCAGATGGCGGTGTTGATATTTCCTAGTTTGTAGAGGTGGCGTTGTAGATATTTCCATGTTTTTAGAGATAGCGGTGTAGATATTTCCATGTTTATAGAGATAGCGGTTTAGGTATTTCCATGTTTATAGTGATAGCAGTATAGATATTTCCATGTTTACAAAGAGAGCGGTGTAGATATTTCCATGTTTATACGGATGGCGTTGTTGATATTTCTAAGTTTACAGGGATAGCGGTGTAGATATTTCCTTGTTTATACAGATAGCGTTGTAAGTATTTCCATGTTAATACAGATGGCGGTGTAGATATTTTCATGTTTATAGAGATAGCGGTATAGATATTTCCATGTTTATACTGATACCGGGGTAGACATTTCCATGTTTCCAGAGATTGTGGTGTAGATATTTCCATATTTATAGAGATAGCGGTGTGGATATTTCCATGTTTATACAGATAGCAGTGTACATATTTACATGTTTATAGAAACGGCAGTGTAGCTATTTCCATGTTTACAGAGATATTGGTGTAGATATTTCCATGTTTATATAGATAGCGGTGTAGATATTTCCATGTTTATACACATAGTGGTGTTGGTATTTCCATGTGTATACAGATAGCCGTGTACATATTTACATGTGTATAGAAACGGCAGTGTAGCTATTTCCATGTTTACAGAGATATTGGTGTAGATATTTCCATGTTTATATATATAGCGGTGTAGATATTTCCATGTTTATACACATAGCGGTGTTGGTATTTCCATGTTTATACAGATAGCGGTGTAGATATTTCCATGTTTATAGAGCTCGCACTGTAGATATTTCCATCTTTATACAGATTGCAGTGTAGATATTTCCATGTTTATACTGATAGTGGTGTAGATATTTCCATGTTTATACAGATGGCGGTTTAGATATTTCCATGTTTATAGAGATTGCCGTGTAGATATTTCCATGTTCATAGAGATAGCGGTGTAGGTATTTCCATGTTTATAGAGATAGCGGTGTAGAGATTTCCATGTTTATAGAGTTGCCTGTGTAGATATTTCCATGTTTACACAGATAGTGTTGAGGATAATTCCATGTTTATACAGATGACTGTGTAGACATTTCCATGTGTATACAGGTGGCTGTGTAAATATTTCCATGTTTATAAATATGGTGGTGTAGATATTTCAATGTTTATAAATATGCTGGTGTAGATATTTCCATGTTTATACAGATGGCGGTTTAGATATTTCCATGTTTATAGAGATCGCCGTCTAGACATTTCCATGTTTATAGAGATAGCGGTGTAGGTATTTCCATGTTTATAGAGATAGCGGTGTAGAAATTTCCATGTTTATAGAGTTGCCTGTGTAGATATTTCCATGTTTACACAGATAGCGTTGTAGATAATTCCATGTTTATACAGATGGCTGTGTAGATATTTCCATAAGTATACAGGTTGCAGTGTAAATATTTCCATGTTTATAAATATGGTGGTGTAGATATTTCCATGTTTATAAATATGGTGGTGTAGATATTTCCATGTTTATGCAGATGGCGGTGTAGATATTTGCATGTTTATACAGATATTGGTGTAGATATGTCCATGTTTATACAGATGGCGTTGTAGATATTTCCATGTTTATACAGATGGCGGTGTAGATATTTCCACCATTATACTGATAGAGGTGTAGATATTTCCATGTTTATACAGATAGCGGTGTAGATATTTCCATGTTTACAGAGATAGCGGTGTAGGTATTTCCATCTTTGCACAAATTGCGGTGTAGATATTTCCATGATTACACAGATAGCGGTGTAGATATTTCCAAGTTTGAAAAGATAGCTGTGTAGATATTTCCATGTTTACACAGATAGCGATGTAGATATTTCCAAGTTTAAAAAGATAGCTGTATAGATATTTCCATGTTTACACAGATAGAGTTGTAGATATTTCCATGTTTATACAGATAGCGGTGTAGATATTTCCACGTTTTTACAGATAGCGGTGTAGATATTTCCACGTTTTTACAGATAGCGGTGTAAATATTTCCACGTTTATACAGATAGCGGTGTAGATATTTCCACGTTTATACAGATAGCCGTGTAGATATTTCCATGATTATGCAGATGGCGGTGTAGATATTTCCATGTTTATAGAGATAGTGGTGAAGATATTTCCATGTTTATACAGATGGCTGTGTAGATATTTCCATGTGTATACAGCTGGCGGTGTAGATATTTCCATGTTTATAGAGATGGTGGTGTAGATATTTCCATGTTCATACAGAAGACTGCGTAGATATTTGTATGTTTATACTGATGGCTGTGTAGATATTTCCATGTTTATAGAGATAGCGGTGTAGATATTTCCATGTTTATACAGATAGCGGTGTAGCTACTTCCACGTTTTTACAGATAGCGGTGTAGATATTTCCACGTATATACAGATAGCGGAGTAGATACTTCCACGTTTATACAGATAGCCGTGTAGATATTTCCATGTTTATGCAGATGGCAGTGTAGAAATTTCTATGTTTATGCAGATGGCGGTGTTGATATTTCCTAGTTTGTAGAGGTGGCGTTGTAGATATTTCCATGTTTATAGAGATAGCGGTGTAGATATTTCCATGTTTATAGAGATAGCGGTTTAGGTATTTCCATGTTTATAGAGATAGCGGTTAAGTTATTTCCATGTTTATAGTGATAGCAGTATAGTTATTTCCATGTTTCCAAAATAGCGGTGTAGATATTTCCATGTTTATACACATAGCGGTGTTGGTATTTCCATGCTTATACAGATAGCGGTGTATATATTTCCAAGTTTATAGAGCTCGCGCTGTAGATATTTCCATCTTTATACAGATTGCAGTGTAGATATTTCCATGTTTATACTGATAGAGGTGTAGATATTTCCATGTTTATACAGATGGCGGTTTAGATATTTCCATGTTTATAGAGATTGCCGTGTAGATATTTCCATGTTTATAGAGATAGCGGTGTAGTTATTTCCATGTTTATAGAGATAGCGGTGTAGAGATTTCCATGTTTATAGAGTTGCCTGTGTAGATATATCCATGTTTACACAGATAGCGTTGTAGATAATTCCATGTTTATACAGATGGCTGTGTAGATATTTCCAAGTGTATACAGGTGGCAGTATAAATATTTCCATGTTTATAAATATGGTGGTGTAGATATTTCCATGTTTATAAATATTGTGGTGTAGATATTTCCATGTTTATGCAGATGGCGGTGTAGATATTTGCATGTTTATACAGATATTGGCGTAGATATGTCCATGTTTATACAGATGGCGTTGAAGATATTTCCATGTTTATACAGATGGCGGTGTAGATATTTCCACCAGTATACTGATAGAGGTGTAGATATTTCCATGTTTATACAGATAGCGGTGTAGATATTTCCATGTTTACAGAGATAGCGGTGTAGGTATATCCATCTTTGCACAAATTGCGGTGTAGATATTTCCATGATTACACAGATAGCGGTGTAGATATTTCCAAGTTTGAAAAGATAGCTGTGTAAATATTTCCATGTTTACACAGATAGCTATGTAGATATTTCCAAGTTTAAAAAGATAGCTGTATAGATATTTCCATGTTTACACAGATACAGTTGTAGATATTTCCATGTTTATACAGATAGCAGTGTAGATATTTCCACGTTTTTAGAGATAGCGGTGTAAATATTTCCACGTTTATACAGATAGTGGTGTAGATATTTCCACGTTTATACAGATAGCTGTGTAGATATTTCCATGTTTATGCAGATGGCGGTGTAGATATTTCCATGTTTATAGAGATAGTGGTGAAGTTATTTCCATGTTTATACAGATGGCTGTGTAGATACTTCCATGTGTATACAGCTGGCTGTGTAGATATTTCCATGTTTATAGAGATGGTGGTGTAGATATTTCCATGTTCATACAGAAGACTGCGTAGATATTTGTATGTTTATACAGATGGCGGTGTAGATATTTCCATTTTTATAGAGATAGCGGTGTAGATATTTCCATTTTTATACAGATAGCGGTGTAGATATTTCCATGTTTATTCAGATAGCGATGTAGATATTTCCATATTTATACAGATATCGGTGTAGATATATCCATGTTTATACAGATAGAGGTGTAGATATTTCCATGTTTATACAGATAGCAGTGTAGATATTTCCATGTTTACAGAGATAGCGGTGTAGGTATGTCCATCTTTGCACAGATTGCGGTGTAGATATTTCCATGTTTACACAGATAGCGTTGTAGGTATTTCCATGTTTATACAGATAGCGGTGTGGATATTTCCATGTTTATACAGATAGCGGTGTAGATATTTCCAAGTTTTTACAGATAGCGGTGTAGATATTTCCACGTATATACAGATAGCGGAGAAGATATTTCCACGTTTATACAGATAGCCGTGTAGATATTTCCATGTTTATGCAGATGGCAGTGTAGAAATTTCCATGTTTATGCAGATGGCGGTGTTGATATTTCCTAGTTTGTAGAGGTGGCGTTGTAGATATTTCCATGTTTGTAGAGATAGCGGTGTAGATATTTCCATGTTTATAGAGATAGCGGTTTAGGTATTTCCATGTTTATAGTGATAGCAGTATAGATATTTCCATGTTTACAAGGATAGCGGTGTAGATATTTCCATGTTTATACGGATGGCGTTGTTGATATTTCTAAGTTTACAGGGATAGCGGTGTAGATATTTCCTTGTTTATACAGATAGCGTTGTAGGTATTTCCATGTTAATACAGATGGCGGTGTAGATATTTTCATGTTTATAGAGATAGCGGTATAGATATTTCCATGTTTATACTGATACCAGGGTAGACATTTCCATGTTTCCAGAGATAGTGGTGTAGATATTTCCATATTTATAGAGATAGCGGTGTGGATATTTCCATGTTTATACAGATAGCAGTGTACATATTTACATGTTAATAGAAACGGCAGTGTAGCTATTTCCATGTTTACAGAGATATTGGTGTAGATATTTCCATGTTTATATAGATAGCGGTGTAGATATTTCCATGTTTATACACATAGCGGTGTTGGTATTTCCATGTTTATACAGATAGCGGTGTAGATATTTCCATGTTTATAGAGCTCGCGCTGTAGATATTTCCATCTTTATACAGATTGCAGTGTAGATATTTCCATGTTTATACTGATAGTGGTGTAGATATTTCTATGTTTATACAGATGGCGGTTTAGATATTTCCATGTTTATAGAGATTGCCGTGTAGATATTTCCATGTTTATAGAGATAGCGGTGTAGGTATTTCCATGTTTATAGAGATAGCGGTGTAGAGATTTCCATGTTTATAGAGTTGCCTGTGTAGATATTTCCATGTTTACACAGATAGCGTTGTAGATAATTCCATGTTTATACAGATGGCTGTGTAGATATTTCCATGTGTATACAGGTGGCAGTGTAAATATTTCCATGTTTATAAATATGGTGGTGTAGATATTTCCATGTTTATAAATATGGTGGTGTAGATATTTCCATGTTTATGCAGATGGCGGTGTAGATATTTGCATGTTTATACAGATATTGGTGTAGATATGTCCATGTTTATACAGATGGCGTTGTAGATATTTCCATGTTTATACAGATGGCGGTGTAGATATTTCCACCATTATACTGATAGAGGTGTAGATATTTCCATGTTTATACAGATAGCGGTGTAGATATTTCCATGTTTACAGAGATAGCGGTGTAGGTATTTCCATCTTTGCACAAATTGCGGTGTAGATATTTCCATGATTACACAGATAGCGGTGTAGATATTTCCAAGTTTGAAAAGATAGCTGTGTAGATATTTCCATGTTTACACAGATAGCGATGTAGATATTTCCAAGTTTAAAAAGATAGCTGTATAGATATTTCCATGTTTACACAGATAGAGTTGTAGATATTTCCATGTTCATACAGATAGCGGTGCAGATATTTCCACGTTTTTACAGATAGCGGGGTAAATATTTCCACGTTTATACAGATAGCGGTGTAGATATTTCCACGTTTATACAGATAGCCGTGTAGATATTTCCATGTTTATGCAGATGGCGGTGTAGATATTTCCATGTTTATAGAGATAGTGGTGAAGATATTTCCATGTTTATACAGATGGCTGTGTAGATATTTCCATGTGTATACAGCTGGTGGTGTAGATATTTCCATGTTTATAGAGATGGTGGTGTAGATATTTCAATGTTCATACAGAAGACTGCATAGATATTTGTATGTTTATACAGATGGCGGTGTAGTTATTTCCATGTTTATAGAGATATCGGTGTAGATATTTCCATTTTTATACAGATAGCGGTGTAGATAATTCCATGTTTATTGAGATAGCGATGTAGATATTTCCATATTTATACAGATATCGGTGTAGATATGTCCATGTTTATACAGATAGAGGAGTAGATATTTCCATGTTTATACAGATAGCAGTGTAGATATTTCCATGTTTACAGAGATAGCGGTGTAGGTATGTCCATCTTTGCACAGATGGCGGTGTAGATATTTCCATGTTTACACAGATAGCGTTGTAGGTATTTCCATGTTTATACAGATAGCGGTGTAGATATTTCCATGTTTATACAGATAGCGGTGTAGATATTTCCATCTTTATACAGATTGCAGTGTAGATATTTCCATGTTTATACTGATAGAGGTGTAGATATTTCCATGTTTATACAGATGGCGGTTTAGATATTTCCATGTTTATACAGATTGCCGTGTAGATATTTCCATGTTTATTGAGATAGCGGTGTAGTTATTTCCATGTTTATAGAGATAGCGGTGTAGAGATTTCCATGTTTATAGAGTTGCCTGTGTAGATATTTCCATGTTTACACAGATAGCGTTGTAGATAATTCCATGTTTATACAGATGGCTGTGTAGATATTTCCATAAGTATACAGGTTGCAGTGTAAATATTTCCATGTTTATAAATATGGTGGTGTAGATATTTCCATGTTTATAAATATGGTGGTGTAGATATTTCCATGTTTATGCAGATGGCGGTGTAGATATTTGCATGTTTATACAGATATTGGTGTAGATATGTCCATGTTTATACAGATGGCGTTGTAGATATTTCCATGTTTATACAGATGGCGGTGTAGATATTTCCACCATTATACTGATAGAGGTGTAGATATTTCCATGTTTATACAGATAGCGGTGTAGATATTTCCATGTTTACAGAGATAGCGGTGTAGGTATTTCCATCTTTGCACAAATTGCGGTGTAGATATTTCCATGATTACACAGATAGCGGTGTAGATATTTCCAAGTTTGAAAAGATAGCTGTGTAGATATTTCCATGTTTACACAGATAGCGATTTAGATATTTCCAAGTTTAAAAAGATAGCTGTATAGATATTTCCATGTTTACACAGATAGAGTTGTAGATATTTCCATGTTTATACAGATAGCGGTGTAGATATTTCCACGTTTTTACAGATAGCGGTGTAAATATTTCCACGTTTATACAGATAGCTGTGTAGATATTTCCACGTTTATAAAGATAGCCGTGTAGATATTTCCATGATTATGCAGATGGCGGTGTAGATATTTCCATGTTTATAGAGATAGTGGTGAAGATATTTCCATGTTTATACAGATGGCTGTGTAGATATTTCCATGTGTATACAGCTGGCGGTGTAGATATTTCCATGTTTATAGAGATGGTGGTGTAGATATTTCCATGTTCATACAGAAGACTGCGTAGATATTTGTATGTTTATACTGATGGCGGTGTAGATATTTCCATGTTTATAGAGATAGCGGTGTAGATATTTCCATGTTTATACAGATAGCGGTGTAGCTATTTCCACGTTTTTACAGATAGCGGTGTAGATATTTCCACGTATATACAGATAGCGGAGTAGATACTTCCACGTTTATACAGATAGCCGTGTAGATATTTCCATGTTTATGCAGATGGCAGTGTAGAAATTTCTATGTTTATGCAGATGGCGGTGTTGATATTTCCTAGTTTGTAGAGGTGGCGTTGTAGATATTTCCATGTTTATAGAGATAGCGGTGTAGATATTTCCATGTTTATAGAGATAGCGGTTTAGGTATTTCCATGTTTATAGAGATAGCGGTTAATTTATTTCCATGTTTATAGTGATAGCAGTATAGTTATTTCCATGTTTACAAAAATAGCGGTGTAGATATTTCCATGTTTATACGCATGGCGTTGTTGATATTTCTAAGTTTACAGGGATAGCGGTGTAGATATTTCCTTGTTTATACAGATAGTGTTGTAGGTATTTCCATGTTAATACAGATGGCGGTGTAGATATTTTCATGTTTATAGAGATAGCGGTATAGATATTTCCATGTTTATACTGATACCAGGGTAGACATTTCCATTTTTCCAGAGATAGTGGTGTAGATATTTCCATATTTATAGAGATAGCGGTGTGGATATTTCCATGTTTATACAGATAGCAGTGTACATATTTACATGTTTATAGAAACGGCAGTGTAGCTATTTCCATGTTTACAGAGATATTGGTGTACATATTTCCATGTTTATGTAGATAGCGGTGTAGATATTTCCATGTTTATACACATAGCGGTGTTGGTATTTCCATGTTTATACAGATAGCCGTGTACATATTTACATGTTTATAGAAACGGCAGTGTAGCTATTTCCATGTTTACAGAGATATTGGTGTAGATATTTCCCTGTTTATATAGATAGCGGTGTAGATATTTCCATGTTTATACACATAGCGGTGTTGGTATTTCCATGTTTATACAGACAGCGGTGTAGATATTTCCATGTTTATAGAGCTCGCACTGTAGATATTTCCATCTTTATACAGATTGCAGTGTACATATTTCCATGTTTATACTGATAGTGGTGTAGATATTTCCATGTTTATACAGATGGCGGTTTAGATATTTCCATGTTTATAGAGATTGCCTTGTAGATATTTCCATGTTTATAGAGATAGCGGTGTAGGTATTTCCATGTTTATAGAGATAGCGGTGTCGAGATTTCCATGTTTATAGAGTTGCCTGTGTAGATATTTCCATGTTTACACAGATAGCGTTGTAGATAATTCCATGTTTATACAGATGGCAGTGTAGATATTTCCATGTGTATACAGGTGGGAGTGTAAATATTTCCATGTTTATAAATATGGTGGTGTAGATATTTCCATGTTTATAAATATGGTGGTGTAGATATTTCCATGTTTATGCAGATGGCGGTGTAGATATTTGCATGTTTATACAGATATTGGTGTAGATATGTCCATGTTTATACAGATGGCGTTGTAGATATTTCCATGTTTATACAGATGGCGGTGTAGATATTTCCACCATTATACTGATAGAGGTGTAGATATTTCCATGTTTATACAGATAGCGGTGTAGATATTTCCATGTTTACAGAGATAGCGGTGTAGGTATTTCCATCTTTGCACAAATTGCGGTGTAGATATTTCCATGATTACACAGATAGCGGTGTAGATATTTCCAAGTTTGAAAAGATAGCTGTGTAGATATTTCCATGTTTACACAGATAGCGATGTAGATATTTCCAAGTTTAAAAAGATAGCTGTATAGATATGTCCATGTTTACACAGATAGAGTTGTAGATATTTCCATGTTTATACAGATAGCGGTGTAGATATTTCCTCGATTTTACAGATAGCGGTGTAAATATTTCCACGTTTATACAGATAGCGGTGTAGATATTTCCACGTTTATACAGATAGCCGTGTAGATATTTCCATGTTTATGCAGATGGCGGTGTAGATATTTCCATGTTTATAGAGATAGTGGTGAAGATATTTCCATGTTTATACAGATGGCTGTGTAGATATTTCCATGTGTATACAGCTGGCGGTGTAGATATTTCCATGTTTATAGAGATGGTGGTGTAGATATTTCCATGTTCATACAGAAGACTGCGTAGATATGTGTATGTTTATACAGATTGCGGTGTAGATATTTCCATGTTTATAGAGATAGCGGTGCAGATATTTCCATTTTTATACAGATAGCGGTGTAGATATTTCCATGTTTATTGAGATAGCGATGTAGATATTTCCATATTTATACAGATATCGGTGTAGATATGTCCATGTTTATACAGATAGAGGTGTAGATATTTCCATGTTTATACAGATAGCGGTGTAGATATTTCCATGTTTACAGAGATAGCGCTGTAGGTATGTCCATCTTTGCACAGATTGCGGTGTAGATATTTCCATGTTTACACAGATAGCGGTGTAGATATTTCCAAGTTTAAAAAGATAGCTGTGCAGATATTTCCATGTTTACACAGATAGCGTTGTAGGTATTTCCATGTTTATACAGATAGCGGTGTAGATTTTCCATGTTTATACAGATAGCGGTGTAGATATTTCCACGTTTTTACAGATAGCGGTGTAGATATTTCCACGTATATACAGATAGCGGAGTAGATATTTCCACGTTTATACAGATAGCCGTGTAGATATTTCCATGTTTATGCAGATGGCAGTGTAGAAATTTCCATGTTTATGCAGATGGCGGTGTTGATATTTCCTTGTTTGTAGAGGTGGCATTGTAGATATTTCCATGTTTATAGAGATAGCGGTGTAGATATTTCCATGTTTATAGAGATAGCGGTTTAAGTATTTCCATGTTTATAGTGATAGCAGTATAGATATTTCCATGTTTACAAAGATAGCGGTGTAGATATTTCCATGTTTATACGGATGGCATTGTTGATATTTCTAAGTTTACAGAGATAGCGGTGTAGATATTTCCTTGTTTATACAGATAGCGTTGTAGGTATTTCCCTGTTAATACAGATGGCGGTGTAGATATTTTCATGTTTATAGAGATAGCGGTATAGATATTTCCATGTTTATACTGATACCAGGCTAGACATTTCCATGTTTCCAGAGATAGTGGTGTAGATATTTCCATATTTATAGAGATAGCGGTGTGGATATTTACATGTTTATACAGATAGCAGTGTACATATTTACATGTTTATAGAAACGGCAGTGTAGCTATTTCCATGTTTACAGAGATATTGGTGTAGATATTTCCATGTTTATATAGATAGCGGCGTCGATATTTCCATGTTTATACACATAGCGGTGTTGGTATTTCCATGTTTATACAGATAGCGGTGTAGATATTTCCATGTTTATAGAGCTCGCGCTGTAGATATTTCCATCTTTATACAGATTGCATTGTAGATATTTCCATGTTTATACTGATAGTGGTGTTGATATTTCCATGTTTATACAGATGGCGGTTTAGATATTTCCATGTTTATAGAGATTGCCGTGTAGATATTTCCATGTTTATAGAGATAGCGGTGTAGGTATTTCCATGTTTATAGAGATAGCGGTGTAGAGATTTCCATGTTTATAGAGTTGCCTGTGTAGATATTTCCCTGTTTACACAGATAGCGTTGTAGATAATTCCATGTTTATACAGATGGCTGTGTAGATATTTCCATGTGTATACAGGTGGCAGTGTAAATATTTCCATGTTTATAAATATGGTGGTGTAGATATTTCCATGTTTATAAATATGGTGGTGTAGATATTTCCATGTTTATGCAGATGGCGGTGTAGATATTTGCATGTTTATAGAGATATTGGTGTAGATATGTCCATGTTTATACAGATGGCGTTGTAGATATTTCCATGTTTATACAGATGGCGGTGTAGATATTTCCACCATTATACTGATAGAGGTGTAGATATTTCCATGTTTATACAGATAGAGGTGTAGATATTTCCATGTTTACACAGATAGCGTTGTAGGTATTTCCATGTTTATACAGATAGCGGTGTAGATATTTCCATGTTTATACAGATAGCGGTGTAGATATTTCCACGTTTTTACAGATAGCGGTGTAGATATTTCCACGTATATACACATAGCGGAGTAGATATTTCCACGTTTATACAGATAGCCGTGTAGATATTTCCATGTTTATGCAGATGGCAGTGTAGAAATTTTCATCTTTATGCAGATGGCGGTGTTGATATTTCCTAGTTTGTAGAGGTGGCGTTGTAGATATTTCCATGTTTTTAGAGATAGCGGTGTAGATATTTCCATGTTTATAGAGATAGCGGTTTAGGTATTTCCATGTTTATAGTGATAGCAGTATAGATATTTCCATGTTTACAAAGAGAGCGGTGTAGATATTTCCATGTTTATACGGATGGCGTTGATATTTCTAAGTTTACAGGGATAGCGGTGTAGATATTTCCTTGTTTATACAGATAGCGTTGTAAGTATTTCCATGTTAATACAGATGGCGGTGTAGATATTTTCATGTTTATAGAGATAGCGGTATAGATATTTCCATGTTTATACTGATACCGGGGTAGACATTTCCATGTTTCCAGAGATTGTGGTGTAGATATTTCCATATTTATAGAGATAGCGGTGTGGATATTTCCATGTTTATACAGATAGCAGTGTACATATTTACATGTTTATAGAAACGGCAGTGTAGCTATTTCCATGTTTACAGAGATATTGGTGTAGATATTTCCATGTTTATATAGATAGCGGTGTAGATATTTCCATGTTTATACACATAGTGGTGTTGGTATTTCCATGTGTATACAGATAGCCGTGTACATATTTACATGTGTATAGAAACGGCAGTGTAGCTATTTCCATGTTTACAGAGATATTGGTGTAGATATTTCCATGTTTATATATATAGCGGTGTAGATATTTCCATGTTTATACACATAGCGGTGTTGGTATTTCCATGTTTATACAGATAGCGGTGTAGATATTTCCATGTTTATAGAGCTCGCACTGTAGATATTTCCATCTTTATACAGATTGCAGTGTAGATATTTCCATGTTTATACTGATAGTGGTGTAGATATTTCCATGTTTATACAGATGGCGGTTTAGATATTTCCATGTTTATAGAGATTGCCGTGTAGATATTTCCATGTTCATAGAGATAGCGGTGTAGGTATTTCCATGTTTATAGAGATAGCGGTGTAGAGATTTCCATGTTTATAGAGTTGCCTGTGTAGATATTTCCATGTTTACACAGATAGTGTTGAGGATAATTCCATGTTTATACAGATGACTGTGTAGACATTTCCATGTGTATACAGGTGGCTGTGTAAATATTTCCATGTTTATAAATATGGTGGTGTAGATATTTCAATGTTTATAAATATGCTGGTGTAGATATTTCCATGTTTATACAGATGGCGGTTTAGATATTTCCATGTTTATAGAGATCGCCGTCTAGACATTTCCATGTTTATAGAGATAGCGGTGTAGGTATTTCCATGTTTATAGAGATAGCGGTGTAGAAATTTCCATGTTTATAGAGTTGCCTGTGTAGATATTTCCATGTTTACACAGATAGCGTTGTAGATAATTCCATGTTTATACAGATGGCTGTGTAGATATTTCCATAAGTATACAGGTTGCAGTGTAAATATTTCCATGTTTATAAATATGGTGGTGTAGATATTTCCATGTTTATAAATATGGTGGTGTAGATATTTCCATGTTTATGCAGATGGCGGTGTAGATATTTGCATGTTTATACAGATATTGGTGTAGATATGTCCATGTTTATACAGATGGCGTTGTAGATATTTCCATGTTTATACAGATGGCGGTGTAGATATTTCCACCATTATACTGATAGAGGTGTAGATATTTCCATGTTTATACAGATAGCGGTGTAGATATTTCCATGTTTACAGAGATAGCGGTGTAGGTATTTCCATCTTTGCACAAATTGCGGTGTAGATATTTCCATGATTACACAGATAGCGGTGTAGATATTTCCAAGTTTGAAAAGATAGCTGTGTAGATATTTCCATGTTTACACAGATAGCGATTTAGATATTTCCAAGTTTAAAAAGATAGCTGTATAGATATTTCCATGTTTACACAGATAGAGTTGTAGATATTTCCATGTTTATACAGATAGCGGTGTAGATATTTCCACGTTTTTACAGATAGCGGTGTAAATATTTCCACGTTTATACAGATAGCGGTGTAGATATTTCCACGTTTATACAGATAGCCGTGTAGATATTTCCATGATTATGCAGATGGCGGTGTAGATATTTCCATGTTTATAGAGATAGTGGTGAAGATATTTCCATGTTTATACAGATGGCTGTGTAGATATTTCCATGTGTATACAGCTGGCGGTGTAGATATTTCCATGTTTATAGAGATGGTGGTGTAGATATTTCCATGTTCATACAGAAGACTGCGTAGATATTTGTATGTTTATACTGATGGCGGTGTAGATATTTCCATGTTTATAGAGATAGCGGTGTAGATATTTCCATGTTTATACAGATAGCGGTGTAGCTATTTCCACGTTTTTACAGATAGCGGTGTAGATATTTCCACGTATATACAGATAGCGGAGTAGATACTTCCACGTTTATACAGATAGCCGTGTAGATATTTCCATGTTTATGCAGATGGCAGTGTAGAAATTTCTATGTTTATGCAGATGGCGGTGTTGATATTTCCTAGTTTGTAGAGGTGGCGTTGTAGATATTTCCATGTTTATAGAGATAGCGGTGTAGATATTTCCATGTTTATAGAGATAGCGGTTTAGGTATTTCCATGTTTATAGAGATAGCGGTTAATTTATTTCCATGTTTATAGTGATAGCAGTATAGTTATTTCCATGTTTACAAAAATAGCGGTGTAGATATTTCCATGTTTATACGCATGGCGTTGTTGATATTTCTAAGTTTACAGGGATAGCGGTGTAGATATTTCCTTGTTTATACAGATAGTGTTGTAGGTATTTCCATGTTAATACAGATGGCGGTGTAGATATTTTCATGTTTATAGAGATAGCGGTATAGATATTTCCATGTTTATACTGATACCAGGGTAGACATTTCCATTTTTCCAGAGATAGTGGTGTAGATATTTCCATATTTATAGAGATAGCGGTGTGGATATTTCCATGTTTATACAGATAGCAGTGTACATATTTACATGTTTATAGAAACGGCAGTGTAGCTATTTCCATGTTTACAGAGATATTGGTGTACATATTTCCATGTTTATGTAGATAGCGGTGTAGATATTTCCATGTTTATACACATAGCGGTGTTGGTATTTCCATGTTTATACAGATAGCCGTGTACATATTTACATGTTTATAGAAACGGCAGTGTAGCTATTTCCATGTTTACAGAGATATTGGTGTAGATATTTCCCTGTTTATATAGATAGCGGTGTAGATATTTCCATGTTTATACACATAGCGGTGTTGGTATTTCCATGTTTATACAGACAGCGGTGTAGATATTTCCATGTTTATAGAGCTCGCACTGTAGATATTTCCATCTTTATACAGATTGCAGTGTACATATTTCCATGTTTATACTGATAGTGGTGTAGATATTTCCATGTTTATACAGATGGCGGTTTAGATATTTCCATGTTTATAGAGATTGCCTTGTAGATATTTCCATGTTTATAGAGATAGCGGTGTAGGTATTTCCATGTTTATAGAGATAGCGGTGTCGAGATTTCCATGTTTATAGAGTTGCCTGTGTAGATATTTCCATGTTTACACAGATAGCGTTGTAGATAATTCCATGTTTATACAGATGGCAGTGTAGATATTTCCATGTGTATACAGGTGGGAGTGTAAATATTTCCATGTTTATAAATATGGTGGTGTAGATATTTCCATGTTTATAAATATGGTGGTGTAGATATTTCCATGTTTATGCAGATGGCGGTGTAGATATTTGCATGTTTATACAGATATTGGTGTAGATATGTCCATGTTTATACAGATGGCGTTGTAGATATTTCCATGTTTATACAGATGGCGGTGTAGATATTTCCACCATTATACTGATAGAGGTGTAGATATTTCCATGTTTATACAGATAGCGGTGTAGATATTTCCATGTTTACAGAGATAGCAGTGTAGGTATTTCCATCTTTGCACAAATTGCGGTGTAGATATTTCCATGATTACAAAGATAGCGGTGTAGATATTTCCAAGTTTGAAAAGATAGCTGTGTAGATATTTCCATGTTTACACAGATAGCGATGTAGATATTTCCAAGTTTAAAAAGATAGCTGTATAGATATGTCCATGTTTACACAGATAGAGTTGTAGATATTTCCATGTTTATACAGATAGCGGTGTAGATATTTCCACGATTTTACAGATAGCGGTGTAAATATTTCCACGTTTATACAGATAGCGGTGTCGATATTTCCACGTTTATACAGATAGCCGTGTAGATATTTCCATGTTTATGCAGATGGCGGTGTAGATATTTCCATGTTTATAGAGATAGTGGTGAAGATATTTCCATGTTTATACAGATGGCTGTGTAGATATTTCCATGTGTATACAGCTGGCGGTGTAGATATTTCCATGTTTATAGAGATGGTGGTGTAGATATTTCCATGTTCATACAGAAGACTGCGTAGATATGTGTATGTTTATACAGATTGCGGTGTAGATATTTCCATGTTTATAGAGATAGCGGTGCAGATATTTCCATTTTTATACAGATAGCGGTGTAGATATTTCCATGTTTATTGAGATAGCGATGTAGATATTTCCATATTTATACAGATATCGGTGTAGATATGTCCATGTTTATACAGATAGAGGTGTAGATATTTCCATGTTTATACAGATAGCGGTGTAGATATTTCCATGTTTACAGAGATAGCGCTGTAGGTATGTCCATCTTTGCACAGATTGCGGTGTAGATATTTCCATGTTTACACAGATAGCGGTGTAGATATTTCCAAGTTTAAAAAGATAGCTGTGCAGATATTTCCATGTTTACACAGATAGCGTTGTAGGTATTTCCATGTTTATACAGATAGCGGTGTAGATATTTCCATGTTTATACAGATAGCGGTGTAGATATTTCCACGTTTTTACAGATAGCGGTGTAGATATTTCCACGTATATACAGATAGCGGAGTAGATATTTCCACGTTTATACAGATAGCCGTGTAGATATTTCCATGTTTATGCAGATGGCAGTGTAGAAATTTCCATGTTTATGCAGATGGCGGTGTTGATATTTCCTTGTTTGTAGAGGTGGCATTGTAGATATTTCCATGTTTATAGAGATAGCGGTGTAGATATTTCCATGTTTATAGAGATAGCGGTTTAAGTATTTCCATGTTTATAGTGATAGCAGTATAGATATTTCCATGTTTACAAAGATAGCGGTGTAGATATTTCCATGTTTATACGGATGGCATTGTTGATATTTCTAAGTTTACAGAGATAGCGGTGTAGATATTTCCTTGTTTATACAGATAGCGTTGTAGGTATTTCCCTGTTAATACAGATGGCGGTGTAGATATTTTCATGTTTATAGAGATAGCGGTATAGATATTTCCATGTTTATACTGATACCAGGCTAGACATTTCCATGTTTCCAGAGATAGTGGTGTAGATATTTCCATATTTATAGAGATAGCGGTGTGGATATTTACATGTTTATACAGATAGCAGTGTACATATTTACATGTTTATAGAAACGGCAGTGTAGCTATTTCCATGTTTACAGAGATATTGGTGTAGATATTTCCATGTTTATATAGATAGCGGCGTCGATATTTCCATGTTTATACACATAGCGGTGTTGGTATTTCCATGTTTATACAGATAGCGGTGTAGATATTTCCATGTTTATAGAGCTCGCGCTGTAGATATTTCCATCTTTATACAGATTGCATTGTAGATATTTCCATGTTTATACTGATAGTGGTGTTGATATTTCCATGTTTATACAGATGGCGGTTTAGATATTTCCATGTTTATAGAGATTGCCGTGTAGATATTTCCATGTTTATAGAGATAGCGGTGTAGGTATTTCCATGTTTATAGAGATAGCGGTGTAGAGATTTCCATGTTTATAGAGTTGCCTGTGTAGATATTTCCCTGTTTACACAGATAGCGTTGTAGATAATTCCATGTTTATACAGATGGCTGTGTAGATATTTCCATGTGTATACAGGTGGCAGTGTAAATATTTCCATGTTTATAAATATGGTGGTGTAGATATTTCCATGTTTATAAATATGGTGGTGTAGATATTTCCATGTTTATGCAGATGGCGGTGTAGATATTTGCATGTTTATAGAGATATTGGTGTAGATATGTCCATGTTTATACAGATGGCGTTGTAGATATTTCCATGTTTATACAGATGGCGGTGTAGATATTTCCAACATTATACTGATAGAGGTGTAGATATTTCCATGTTTATACAGATAGAGGTGTAGATATTTCCATGTTTACACAGATAGCGTTGTAGGTATTTCCATGTTTATACAGATAGCGGTGTAGATATTTCCATGTTTATACAGATAGCGGTGTAGATATTTCCACGTTTTTACAGATAGCGGTGTAGATATTTCCACGTATATACACATAGCGGAGTAGATATTTCCACGTTTATACAGATAGCCGTGTAGATATTTCCATGTTTATGCAGATGGCAGTGTAGAAATTTTCATCTTTATGCAGATGGCGGTGTTGATATTTCCTAGTTTGTAGAGGTGGCGTTGTAGATATTTCCATGTTTTTAGAGATAGCGGTGTAGATATTTCCATGTTTATAGAGATAGCGGTTTAGGTATTTCCATGTTTATAGTGATAGCAGTATAGATATTTCCATGTTTACAAAGAGAGCGGTGTAGATATTTCCATGTTTATACGGATGGCGTTGTTGATATTTCTAAGTTTACAGGGATAGCGGTGTAGATATTTCCTTGTTTATACAGATAGCGTTGTAAGTATTTCCATGTTAATACAGATGGCGGTGTAGATATTTTCATGTTTATAGAGATAGCGGTATAGATATTTCCATGTTTATACTGATACCGGGGTAGACATTTCCATGTTTCCAGAGATTGTGGTGTAGATATTTCCATATTTATAGAGATAGCGGTGTGGATATTTCCATGTTTATACAGATAGCAGTGTACATATTTACATGTTTATAGAAACGGCAGTGTAGCTATTTCCATGTTTACAGAGATATTGGTGTAGATATTTCCATGTTTATATAGATAGCGGTGTAGATATTTCCATGTTTATACACATAGTGGTGTTGGTATTTCCATGTGTATACAGATAGCCGTGTACATATTTACATGTGTATAGAAACGGCAGTGTAGCTATTTCCATGTTTACAGAGATATTGGTGTAGATATTTCCATGTTTATATATATAGCGGTGTAGATATTTCCATGTTTATACACATAGCGGTGTTGGTATTTCCATGTTTATACAGATAGCGGTGTAGATATTTCCATGTTTATAGAGCTCGCACTGTAGATATTTCCATCTTTATACAGATTGCAGTGTAGATATTTCCATGTTTATACTGATAGTGGTGTAGATATTTCCATGTTTATACAGATGGCGGTTTAGATATTTCCATGTTTATAGAGATTGCCGTGTAGATATTTCCATGTTCATAGAGATAGCGGTGTAGGTATTTCCATGTTTATAGAGATAGCGGTGTAGAGATTTCCATGTTTATAGAGTTGCCTGTGTAGATATTTCCATGTTTACACAGATAGTGTTGAGGATAATTCCATGTTTATACAGATGACTGTGTAGACATTTCCATGTGTATACAGGTGGCTGTGTAAATATTTCCATGTTTATAAATATGGTGGTGTAGATATTTCAATGTTTATAAATATGCTGGTGTAGATATTTCCATGTTTATACAGATGGCGGTTTAGATATTTCCATGTTTATAGAGATCGCCGTCTAGACATTTCCATGTTTATAGAGATAGCGGTGTAGGTATTTCCATGTTTATAGAGATAGCGGTGTAGAAATTTCCATGTTTATAGAGTTGCCTGTGTAGATATTTCCATGTTTACACAGATAGCGTTGTAGATAATTCCATGTTTATACAGATGGCTGTGTAGATATTTCCATAAGTATACAGGTTGCAGTGTAAATATTTCCATGTTTATAAATATGGTGGTGTAGATATTTCCATGTTTATAAATATGGTGGTGTAGATATTTCCATGTTTATGCAGATGGCGGTGTAGATATTTGCATGTTTATAGAGATATTGGTGTAGATATGTCCATGTTTATACAGATGGCGTTGTAGATATTTCCATGTTTATACAGATGGCGGTGTAGATATTTCCACCATTATACTGATAGAGGTGTAGATATTTCCATGTTTATACAGATAGCGGTGTAGATATTTCCATGTTTACAGAGATAGCGGTGTAGGTATTTCCATCTTTGCACAAATTGCGGTGTAGATATTTCCATGATTACACAGATAGCGGTGTAGATATTTCCAAGTTTGAAAAGATAGCTGTGTAGATATTTCCATGTTTACACAGATAGCGATGTAGATATTTCCAAGTTTAAAAAGATAGCTGTATAGATATTTCCATGTTTACACAGATAGAGTTGTAGATATTTCCATGTTTATACAGATAGCGGTGTAGATATTTCCACGTTTTTACAGATAGCGGTGTAGATATTTCCACGTTTTTACAGATAGCGGTGTAAATATTTCCACGTTTATACAGATAGCGGTGTAGATATTTCCACGTTTATACAGATAGCCGTGTAGATATTTCCATGATTATGCAGATGGCGGTGTAGATATTTCCATGTTTATAGAGATAGTGGTGAAGATATTTCCATGTTTATACAGATGGCTGTGTAGATATTTCCATGTGTATACAGCTGGCGGTGTAGATATTTCCATGTTTATAGAGATGGTGGTGTAGATATTTCCATGTTCATACAGAAGACTGCGTAGATATTTGTATGTTTATACTGATGGCTGTGTAGATATTTCCATGTTTATAGAGATAGCGGTGTAGATATTTCCATGTTTATACAGATAGCGGTGTAGCTACTTCCACGTTTTTACAGATAGCGGTGTAGATATTTCCACGTATATACAGATAGCGGAGTAGATACTTCCACGTTTATACAGATAGCCGTGTAGATATTTCCATGTTTATGCAGATGGCAGTGTAGAAATTTCTATGTTTATGCAGATGGCGGTGTTGATATTTCCTAGTTTGTAGAGGTGGCGTTGTAGATATTTCCATGTTTATAGAGATAGCGGTGTAGATATTTCCATGTTTATAGAGATAGCGGTTTAGGTATTTCCATGTTTATAGAGATAGCGGTTAAGTTATTTCCATGTTTATAGTGATAGCAGTATAGTTATTTCCATGTTTCCAAAATAGCGGTGTAGATATTTCCATGTTTATACACATAGCGGTGTTGGTATTTCCATGCTTATACAGATAGCGGTGTATATATTTCCAAGTTTATAGAGCTCGCGCTGTAGATATTTCCATCTTTATACAGATTGCAGTGTAGATATTTCCATGTTTATACTGATAGAGGTGTAGATATTTCCATGTTTATACAGATGGCGGTTTAGATATTTCCATGTTTATAGAGATTGCCGTGTAGATATTTCCATGTTTATAGAGATAGCGGTGTAGTTATTTCCATGTTTATAGAGATAGCGGTGTAGAGATTTCCATGTTTATAGAGTTGCCTGTGTAGATATATCCATGTTTACACAGATAGCGTTGTAGATAATTCCATGTTTATACAGATGGCTGTGTAGATATTTCCAAGTGTATACAGGTGGCAGTATAAATATTTCCATGTTTATAAATATGGTGGTGTAGATATTTCCATGTTTATAAATATTGTGGTGTAGATATTTCCATGTTTATGCAGATGGCGGTGTAGATATTTGCATGTTTATACAGATATTGGCGTAGATATGTCCATGTTTATACAGATGGCGTTGAAGATATTTCCATGTTTATACAGATGGCGGTGTAGATATTTCCACCAGTATACTGATAGAGGTGTAGATATTTCCATGTTTATACAGATAGCGGTGTAGATATTTCCATGTTTACAGAGATAGCGGTGTAGGTATATCCATCTTTGCACAAATTGCGGTGTAGATATTTCCATGATTACACAGATAGCGGTGTAGATATTTCCAAGTTTGAAAAGATAGCTGTGTAAATATTTCCATGTTTACACAGATAGCTATGTAGATATTTCCAAGTTTAAAAAGATAGCTGTATAGATATTTCCATGTTTACACAGATAGAGTTGTAGATATTTCCATGTTTATACAGATAGCAGTGTAGATATTTCCACGTTTTTAGAGATAGCGGTGTAAATATTTCCACGTTTATACAGATAGTGGTGTAGATATTTCCACGTTTATACAGATAGCTGTGTAGATATTTCCATGTTTATGCAGATGGCGGTGTAGATATTTCCATGTTTATAGAGATAGTGGTGAAGTTATTTCCATGTTTATACAGATGGCTGTGTAGATATTTCCATGTGTATACAGCTGGCTGTGTAGATATTTCCATGTTTATAGAGATGGTGGTGTAGATATTTCCATGTTCATACAGAAGACTGCGTAGATATTTGTATGTTTATACAGATGGCGGTGTAGATATTTCCATTTTTATAGAGATAGCGGTGTAGATATTTCCATTTTTATACAGATAGCGGTGTAGATATTTCCATGTTTATTCAGATAGCGATGTAGATATTTCCATATTTATACAGATATCGGTGTAGATATATCCATGTTTATACAGATAGAGGTGTAGATATTTCCATGTTTATACAGATAGCAGTGTAGATATTTCCATGTTTACAGAGATAGCGGTGTAGGTATGTCCATCTTTGCACAGATTGCGGTGTAGATATTTCCATGTTTACACAGATAGCGTTGTAGGTATTTCCATGTTTATACAGATAGCGGTGTGGATATTTCCATGTTTATACAGATAGCGGTGTAGATATTTCCAAGTTTTTACAGATAGCGGTGTAGATATTTCCACGTATATACAGATAGCGGAGAAGATATTTCCACGTTTATACAGATAGCCGTGTAGATATTTCCATGTTTATGCAGATGGCAGTGTAGAAATTTCCATGTTTATGCAGATGGCGGTGTTGATATTTCCTAGTTTGTAGAGGTGGCGTTGTAGATATTTCCATGTTTGTAGAGATAGCGGTGTAGATATTTCCATGTTTATAGAGATAGCGGTTTAGGTATTTCCATGTTTATAGTGATAGCAGTATAGATATTTCCATGTTTACAAGGATAGCGGTGTAGATATTTCCATGTTTATACGGATGGCGTTGTTGATATTTCTAAGTTTACAGGGATAGCGGTGTAGATATTTCCTTGTTTATACAGATAGCATTGTAGGTATTTACATGTTAATACAGATGGCGGTGTAGATATTTTCATGTTTATA
Source organism: Pan troglodytes (assembly GCF_028858775.2). NCBI lineage: Eukaryota > Metazoa > Chordata > Mammalia > Primates > Hominidae > Pan > Pan troglodytes. Next base: position 98,215,014 of record NC_072417.2, read on the forward strand.
GAGATAGCGGTATAGATATTTCCATGTTTATACTGATACCAGGGTAGACATTTCCATGTTTCCAGAGATAGTGGTGTAGATATTTCCATATTTATAGAGATAGCGGTGTGGATATTTCCATGTTTATACAGATAGCAGTGTACATATTTACATGTTAATAGAAACGGCAGTGTAGCTATTTCCATGTTTACAGAGATATTGGTGTAGATACTTCCATGTTTATATAGATAGCGGTGTAGATATTTCCATGTTTATACACATAGCGGTGTTGGTATTTCCATGTTTATACAGATAGCGGTGTAGATATTTCCATGTTTATAGAGCTCGCGCTGTAGATATTTCCATCTTTATACAGATTGCAGTGTAGATATTTCCATGTTTATACTGATAGTGGTGTAGATATTTCCATGTTTATACAGATGGCGGTTTAGATATTTCCATGTTTATAGAGATTGCCGTGTAGATATTTCCATGTTTATAGAGATAGCGGTGTAGGTATTTCCATGTTTATAGAGATAGCGGTGTAGAGATTTCCATGTTTATAGAGTTGCCTGTGTAGATATTTCCATGTTTACACAGATAGCGTTGTAGATAATTCCATGTTTATACAGATGGCTGTGTAGATATTTCCATGTGTATACAGGTGGCAGTGTAAATATTTCCATGTTTATAAATATGGTGGTGTAGATATTTCCATGTTTATAAATATGGTGGTGTAGATATTTCCATGTTTATGCAGATGGCGGTGTAGATATTTGCATGTTTATACAGATATTGGTGTAGATATGTCCATGTTTATACAGATGGCGTTGTAGATATTTCCATGTTTATACAGATGGCGGTGTAGATATTTCCACCATTATACTGATAGAGGTGTAGATATTTCCATGTTTATACAGATAGCGGTGTAGTTATTTCCATGTTTACAGAGATAGCGGTGTAGGTATTTCCATCTTTGCACAAATTGCGGTGTAGATATTTCCATGATTACACAGATAGCGGTGTAGATATTTCCAAGTTTGAAAAGATAGCTGTGTAGATATTTCCATGTTTACACAGATAGCGATGTAGATATTTCCAAGTTTAAAAAGATAGCTGTATAGATATTTCCATGTTTACACAGATAGAGTTGTAGATATTTCCATGTTCATACAGATAGCGGTGCAGATATTTCCACGTTTTTACAGATAGCGGTGTAAATATTTCCACGTTTATACAGATAGCGGTGTAGATATTTCCACGTTTATACAGATAGCCGTGTAGATATTTCCATGTTTATGCAGATGGCGGTGTAGATATTTCCATGTTTATAGAGATAGTGGTGAAGATATTTCCATGTTTATACAGATGGCTGTGTAGATATTTCCATGTGTATACAGCTGGTGGTGTAGATATTTCCATGTTTATAGAGATAGTGGTGAAGTTATTTCCATGTTTATACAGATGGCTGTGTAGATATTTCCATGTGTATACAGCTGGCTGTGTAGATATTTCCATGTTTATAGAGATGGTGGTGTAGATATTTCCATGTTCATACAGAAGACTGCGTAGATATTTCTATGTTTATACAGATGGCGGTGTAGATATTTCCATTTTTATAGAGATAGCGGTGTAGATATTTCCATTTTTATACAGATAGCGGTGTAGATATTTCCATGTTTATTCAGATAGCGATGTAGATATTTCCATATTTATACAGATATCGGTGTAGATATGTCCATGTTTATACAGATAGAGGTGTAGATATTTCCATGTTTATACAGATAGCAGTGTAGATATTTCCATGTTTACAGAGATAGCGGTGTAGGTATGTCCATCTTTGCACAGATGGCGGTGTAGATATTTCCATGTTTACACAGATAGCGTTGTAGGTATTTCCATGTTTATACACATAGCGGTGTAGATATTTCCATGTTTATACAGATAGCGGTGTAGATATTTCCACGTTTTTACAGATAGCGGTGTAGATATTTCCACGTATATACAGATAGCGGAGTAGATATTTCCACGTTTATACAGATAGCCGTGTAGATATTTCCATGTTTATAGAGATAGCGGTGTAGATATTTCCATTTTTATACAGATAGCGGTGTAGATATTTCCATTTTTATTGAGATAGCGATGTAGATATTTCCATATTTATACAGATATCGGTGAAGATATTTCCATGTTTATAGAGATAGCGGTGTAGATATTTCCATTTTTATACAGATAGCGGTGTAGATATTTCCATGTTTATTGAGATAGCGATGTAGATATTTCCATATTTATACAGATATCAGTGTAGATATGTCCATGTTTATACAGATAGAGGTGTAGATATTTCCATGTTTATACAGATAGCAGTGTAGATATTTCCATGTTTACAGAGATAGCGGTGTAGTTATGTCCATTTTTGCACAGATTGCTGTGTAGATATTTCCATGTTTACACAGATAGTGGTGTAGATATTTCCAAGTTTAAAAAGGTAGCTGTGTAGATATTTCCATGTTTACACAGATAGCGTTGTAGATATTTCCATGTTTATACAGATAGCGGTGTAGATATTTCCATGTTTATACAGATAGCGGTGTAGATATTTCCACGTTTTTACAGATAGCGGTGTAGATATTTCCACGTATATACAGATAGCGGAGTAGATATTTCTACGTTTATACAGATAGCCGTGTAGATATTTCCATGTTTATGCAGATGGCAGTGTAGAAATTTCCATGTTTATGCAGATGGCGGTGTTGATATTTCCTAGTTTGTAGAGGTGGCGTTGTAGATATTTCCATGTTTATAGAGATAGCGGTGTAGATGTTTCCATGTTTATAGAGATAGCGGTTTAGGTATTTCCATGTTTATAGTGATAGCAGTATAGATATTTCCATGTTTACAAAGAGAGCGGTGTAGATATTTCCATGTTTATACGGATGACGTTGTTGATATTTCTAAGTTTACAGGGATAGCGTTGTAGATATTTCCTTGTTTATACAGATAGCGTTGTAGGCATTTCCATGTTAATGCAGATGGCGGTGTAGATATTTTCATGTTTATAGAGATAGCGGTATAGATATTTCCATGTTTATATTGATACCAGGGTATACATTTCCATGTTTCCAGAGATAGTGGTGTAGATATTTCCATATTTATAGAGATAGCGGTGTGGATATTTCCATGTTTATACAGATAGCAGTGTACATATTTACATGTTTATAGAAACGGCAGTGTTGCTATTTCCATGTTTACAGAGATATTGGTGTAGATATTTCCATGTTTATATAGATAGCGGTGTCGATATTTCCATGTTTATACACATAGCGGTGTTGGTATTTCCATGTTTATACAGATAGCGGTGTAGATATTTCCATGTTTATAGAGCTCGCGCTGTAGATATTTCCATCTTTATACAGATTGCATTGTAGATATTTCCATGTTTATACTGATAGTGGTGTAGATATTTCCATGTTTATACAGATGGCGGTTTAGATATTTCCATGTTTATAGAGATTGCCGTGTAGATATTTCCATGTTTATACAGATAGCGGTGTAGTTATTTCCATGTTTATAGAGATAGCGGTGTAGATATTTCCATGTTTATAGAGTTGCCTGTGTAGATATTTCCATGTTTACACAGATAGCGTTGTAGATAATTCCATGTTTATACAGATGGCTGTGTAGATATTTCCATGTGTATACAGGTGGCAGTGTAAATATTTCCATGTTTATAAATATGGTGGTGTAGATATTTCCATGTTTATAAATATGGTGGTGTAGATATTTCCATGTTTATGCGGATGGCGGTGTAGATATTTGCATGTTTATGCAGATATTGGTGTAGATATGTCCATGTTTATACAGATGGCGTTGTAGATATTTCCATGTTTATACAGATGGCGGTGTAGATATTTCCACCATTATACTGATAGAGGTGTAGATATTTCCACGTTTATACAGATAGCGTTGTAGATATTTCCATGTTTACAGAGATAGCGGTGTAGGTATTTCCATCTTTGCACAAATTGCGGTGTAGATATTTCCATGATTACACAGATAACGGTGTAGATATTTCCAAGTTTGAAAAGATAGCTGTGTAGATATTTCCATGTTTACACAGATAGCGATGTAGATATTTCCAAGTTTAAAAAGATAGCTGTATAGATATTTCCATGTTTACACAGATAGAGTTGTAGATATTTCCATGTTTATACAGATAGCAGTGTAGATATTTCCACGTTTTTAGAGATAGCGGTGTAAATATTTCCACATTTATACAGATAGTGGTGTAGATATTTCCACGTTTATACAGATAGCTGTGTAGATATTTCCATGTTTATGCAGATGGCGGTGTAGATATTTCCATGTTTATAGAGATAGTGGTGAAGTTATTTCCATGTTTATACAGATGGCTGTGTAGATATTTCCATGTGTATACAGCTGGCTGTGTAGATATTTCCATGTTTATAGAGATGGTGGTGTAGATATTTCCATGTTCATACAGAAGACTGCGTAGATATTTCTATGTTTATACAGATGGCGGTGTAGATATTTCCATTTTTATAGAGATAGCGGTGTAGATATCTCCATTTTTATACAGATAGCGGTGTAGATATTTCCATGTTTATTCAGATAGCGATGTAGATATTTCCATATTTATACAGATATCGGTGTAGATATGTCCATGTTTATACAGATAGAGGTGTAGATATTTCCATGTTTATACAGATAGCAGTGTAGATATTTCCATGTTTACAGAGATAGCGGTGTAGGTATGTCCATCTTTGCACAGATGGCGGTGTAGATATTTCCATGTTTACACAGAGAGCGTTGTAGGTATTTCCATGTTTATACAGATAGCGGTGTAGATATTTCCATGTTTATACAGATAGCGGTGTAGATATTTCCACGTTTTTACAGATAGCGGTGTAGATATTTCCACGTATATTCAGATAGCGGAGTAGATATTTCCACGTTTATACAGATAGCCGTGTAGATATTTCCATGTTTATAGAGATAGCGGTGTAGATATTTCCATTTTTATACAGATAGCGGTTTAGATATTTCCATGTTTATTGAGATAGCGATGTAGATATTTCCATATTTATACAGATATCGGTGTAGATATTTCCATGTTTATACAGATAGAGGTGTAGATATTTCCATGTTTATACAGATAGCAGTGAAGATATTTCCATGTTTACAGAGATAGCGGTGTAGTTATGTCCATTTTTGCACAGATTGCTGTGTAGATATTTCCATGTTTACACAGATAGTGGTGTAGATATTTCCAAGTTTAAAAAGGTAGCTGTGTAGATATTTCCATGTTTACACAGATAGCGTTGTAGATATTTCCATGTTTATACAGATAGCGGTGTAGATATTTCCATGTTTATACAGATAGCGGTGTAGATATTTCCACGTTTTTACAGATAGCGGTGTAGATATTTCCACGTATATACAGATAGCGGAGTAGATATTTCTACGTTTATACAGATAGCCGTGTAGATATTTCCATGTTTATGCAGATGGCAGTGTAGAAATTTCCATGTTTATGCAGATGGCGGTGTTGATATTTCCTAGTTTGTAGAGGTGGCGTTGTAGATATTTCCATGTTTATAGAGATAGCGGTGTAGATGTTTCCATGTTTATAGAGATAGCGGTTTAGGTATTTCCATGTTTATAGTGATAGCAGTATAGATATTTCCATGTTTACAAAGAGAGCGGTGTAGATATTTCCATGTTTATACGGATGACGTTGTTGATATTTCTAAGTTTACAGGGATAGCGTTGTAGATATTTCCTTGTTTATACAGATAGCGTTGTAGGTATTTCCATGTTAATGCAGATGGCGGTGTAGATATTTTCATGTTTATAGAGATAGCGGTATAGATATTTCCATGTTTATATTGATACCAGGGTATACATTTCCATGTTTCCAGAGATAGTGGTGTAGATATTTCCATATTTATAGAGATAGCGGTGTGGATATTTCCATGTTTATACAGATAGCAGTGTACATATTTACATGTTTATAGAAACGGCAGTGTTGCTATTTCCATGTTTACAGAGATATTGGTGTAGATATTTCCATGTTTATATAGATAGCGGTGTCGATATTTCCATGTTTATACACATAGCGGTGTTGGTATTTCCATGTTTATACAGATAGCGGTGTAGATATTTCCATGTTTATAGAGCTCGCGCTGTAGATATTTCCATCTTTATACAGATTGCATTGTAGATATTTCCATGTTTATACTGACAGTGGTGTAGATATTTCCATGTTTATACAGATGGCGGTTTAGATATTTCCATGTTTATAGAGATTGCCGTGTAGATATTTCCATGTTTATACAGATAGCGGTGTAGGTATTTCCATGTTTATAGAGATAGCGGTGTAGATATTTCCATGTTTATAGAGTTGCCTGTGTAGATATTTCCATGTTTACACAGATAGCGTTGTAGATAATTCCATGTTTATACAGATGGCTGTGTAGATATTTCCATGTGTATACAGGTGGCAGTGTAAATATTTCCATGTTTATAAATATGGTGGTGTAGATATTTCCATGTTTATAAATATGGTGGTGTAGATATTTCCATGTTTATGCGGATGGCGGTGTAGATATTTGCATGTTTATGCAGATATTGGTGTAGATATGTCCATGTTTATACAGATGGCGTTGTAGATATTTCCATGTTTATACAGATGGCGGTGTAGATATTTCCACCATTATACTGATAGAGGTGTAGATATTTCCACGTTTATACAGATAGCGTTGTAGATATTTCCATGTTTACAGAGATAGCGGTGTAGGTATTTCCATCTTTGCACAAATTGCGGTGTAGATATTTCCATGATTACACAGATAGCGGTGTAGATATTTCCAAGTTTGAAAAGATAGCTGTGTAGATATTTCCATGTTTACACAGATAGCGATGTAGATATTTCCAAGTTTAAAAGATAGCTGTATAGATATTGCCATGTTTACACAGATAGAGTTGTAGATATTTCCATGTTTATACAGATAGCGGTGTAGATATTTCCACGTTTTTACAGATAGCGGTGTAAATATTTCCACGTTTATACAGATAGCGGTGTAGATATTTCCACGTTTATACAGATAGCCGTGTAGATATTTCCATGTTTATGCAGATGGCGGTGTAGATATTTCCATGTTTGTAGAGATAGTGGTGAAGATATTTCCATGTTTATACAGATGGCTGTGTAGATATTTCCATGTGTATACAGCTGGCGGTGTAGATATTTCCATGTTTATAGAGATGGTGGTGTAGATATTTCCATGTTCATACAGAAGACTGCGTAGTTATTTGTATGTTTATACAGATGGCGGTGTAGATATTTCCATGTTAATAGAGATAGTGGTGAAGGTATTTCCATGTTTATACAGATGGCTGTGTAGATATTTCCATGTTCATACAGAAGACTGCGTAGATATTTGTATGTTTATACAGATGGCGGTGTAGATATTTCCATGTTTATAGAGATAGCGGTGTAGATATTCCCATTTTTATACAGATAGCGGTGTAGATATTTCCATGTTTATTGAGATAGCGATGTAGATATTTCCATATTTATACAGATATCGGTGTAGATATGTCCATGTTTATACAGATAGATGTGTAGATATTTCCATGTTTATACAGATAGCAGTGTAGATATTTCCATGTTTACAGAGATAGCGGTGTAGGTATTTCCATCTTTGCACAGATTGCGGTGTAGATATTTCCATGTTTACACAGATAGCGGTGTAGATATTTCCAAGTTTAAAAAGATAGCTGTGTAGATATTTCCATGTTTACACAGATAGCATTGTAGGTATTTCCATGTTTATACAGATAGCGGTGTAGATATTTCCATGTTTATACAGATAGCGGAGTAGATATTTCAACGTTTTTACAGATAGTGGTGTAGTTATTTCCACGTATAGACAGATAGCGGAGTAGATATTTCCACGTTTATACAGATAGCCGTGTAGATATTTCCATGTTTATGCAGATGGCAGTGTAGAAATTTCCATGTTTATGCAGATGGCGGTGTTGATATTTCCTAGTTTGTAGAGGTGGCGTTGTAGATATTTCCATGTTTATAGAGATAGCGGTGTAGATATTTCCATGTTTATAGAGATAGCGGTTTAGGTATTTCCATGTTTATAGTGATAGCAGTATAGATATTTCCATGTTTACAAAGATAGCGGTGTAGATATTTCCATGTTTATACGGATGGCGTTGTTGATATTTCTAAGTTTACAGGGATAGCGGTGTAGATATTTCCTTGTTTATACAGATAGTGTTGTAAGTATTTCCATGTTAATACAGATGGCGGTGTAGATATTTTCATGTTTATAGAGATAGCGGTATAGATATTTCCATGTTTATACTGATACCGGGGTATACATTTCCATGTTTCCAGAGATTGTGGTGTAGATATTTCCATATTTATAGAGATAGCGGTGTGGATATTTCCATGTTTATACAGATAGCAGTGTACATATTTATATGTTTATAGAAACGGCAGTGTAGCTATTTCCATGTTTACAGAGATATTGGTGTAGATATTTCCATGTTTATATAGATAGCGGTGTAGATATTTCCATGTTTATACACATAGTGGTTTTGGTATTTCCATGTTTATACAGATAGCCGTGTACATATTTACATGTGTATAGAAACGGCAGTGTAGCTATTTCCATGTTTACAGAGATATTGGTGTAGATGTTTCCATGTTTATATATATAGCGGTGTAGATATTTCCATGTTTATACACATAGCGGTGTTGGTATTTCCATGTTTATACAGATAGCGGTGTAGATATTTCCATGTTTATAGAGCTCGCACTGTAGATATTTCCATCTTTATACAGATTGCAGTGTAGATATTTCCATGTTTATACTGATAGTGGTGTAGATATTTCCATGTTTATACAGATGGCGGTTTAGATATTTCCATGTTTATAGAGATCGCCGTCTAGACATTTCCATGTTTATAGAGATAGCGGTGTAGGTATTTCCATGTTTATAGAGATAGCGGTGTAGAGATTTCCATGTTTATAGAGTTGCCTGTGTAGATATTTCCATGTTTACACAGATAGCGTTGTAGATAATTCCATGTTTATACAGATGGCAGTGTAGATATTTCCATAAGTATACAGGTTGCAGTGTAAATATTTCCATGTTTATAAATATGGTGGTGTAGATATTTCCATGTTTATAAATATGGTGGTGTAGATATTTCCATGTTTATGCAGATGGCGGTGTAGATATTTGCATGTTTATGCAGATATTGGTGTAGATATGTCCATGTTTATACAGATGGCGTAGATATTTCCATGTTTATACAGATGGCGGTGTAGATATTTCCACCATTATACTGATAGCGGTGTAGATATTTCCATGTTTATACAGATAGCGGTGTAGATATTTCCATGTTTACAGAGATAGCGGTGTAGGTATTTCCATCTTTGCACAAATTGCGGTGTAGATATTTCCATGATTACACAGATAGCGGTGTAGATATTTCCAAGTTTGAAAAGATAGCTGTGTAGATATTTCCATGTTTACACAGATAGCGATGTAGATATTTCCAAGTTTAAAAAGATAGCTGTATAGATATTTCCATGTTTACACAGATAGAGTTGTAGATATTTCCATGTTTATACAGATAGCGGTGTACATATTTCCACGTTTTTACAGATAGCGGTGTAAATATTTCCACGTTTATACAGATAGCGGTGTAGATATTTCCACGTTTATACAGATAGCCGTGTAGATATTTCCATGATTATGCAGATGGCGGTGTAGATATTTCCATGTTTATAGAGATAGTGGTGAAGATATTTCCATGTTTATACAGATGGCTGTGTAGATATTTCCATGTGTATACAGCTGGCGGTGTAGATATTTCCATGTTTATAGAGATGGTGGTGTAGATATTTCCATGTTCATACAGAAGACTGCGTAGATATTTGTATGTTTATACTGATGGCTGTGTAGATATTTCCATGTTTATAGAGATAGCGGTGTAGATATTTCCATGTTTATACAGATAGCGGTGTAGCTACTTCCACGTTTTTACAGATAGCGGTGTAGATATTTCCACGTATATACAGATAGCGGAGTAGATACTTCCACGTTTATACAGATAGCCGTGTAGATATTTCCATGTTTATGCAGATGGCAGTGTAGAAATTTCTATGTTTATGCAGATGGCGGTGTTGATATTTCCTAGTTTGTAGAGGTGGCGATGTAGATATTTCCATGTTTATAGAGATAGCGGTGTAGATATTTCCATGTTTATAGAGATAGCGGTTTAGGTATTTCCATGTTTATAGAGATAGCGGTTAAGTTATTTCCATGTTTATAGTGATAGCAGTATAGTTATTTCCATGTTTACAAAAATAGCGGTGTAGATATTTCCATGTTTATACACATAGCGGTGTTGGTATTTCCATGCTTATACAGATAGCGGTGTATATATTTCCATGTTTACAGAGCTCGTGCTGTAGATATTTCCATCTTTATACAGATTGCAGTGTAGATATTTCCATGTTTATACTGATAGAGGTGTAGATATTTCCATGTTTATACAGATGGCGGTTTAGATATTTCCATGTTTATAGAGATTGCCGTGTAGATATTTCCATGTTTATAGAGATAGCGGTGTAGTTATTTCCATGTTTATAGAGATAGCGGTGTAGAGATTTCCATGTTTATAGAGTTGCCTGTGTAGATATATCCATGTTTACACAGATAGCGTTGTAGATAATTCCATGTTTATACAGATGGCTGTGTAGATATTTCCAAGTGTATACAGGTGGCAGTATAAATATTTCCATGTTTATAAATATGGTGGTGTAGATATTTCCATGTTTATAAATATGGTGGTGTAGATATTTCCATGTTTATGCAGATGGCGGTGTAGATATTTGCATGTTTATACAGATATTGGTGTAGATATGTCCATGTTTATACAGATGGCGTTGAAGATATTTCCATGTTTATACAGATGGCGGTGTAGATATTTCCACCAGTATACTGATAGAGGTGTAGATATTTCCATGTTTATACAGATAGCGGTGTAGATATTTCCATGTTTACAGAGATAGCGGTGTAGGTATATCCATCTTTGCACAAATTGCGGTGTAGATATTTCCATGATTACACAGATAGCGGTGTAGATATTTCCAAGTTTGAAAAGATAGCTGTGTAAATATTTCCATGTTTACACAGATAGCTATGTAGATATTTCCAAGTTTAAAAAGAAAGCTGTATAAATATTTCCATGTTTACACAGATAGAGTTGTAGATATTTCCATGTTTATACAGATAGCAGTGTAGATATTTCCACGTTTTTAGAGATAGCGGTGTAAATATTTCCACGTTTATACAGATAGTGGTGTAGATATTTCCACGTTTATACAGATAGCTGTGTAGATATTTCCATGTTTATGCAGATGGCGGTGTAGATATTTCCATGTTTGTAGAGATAGTGGTGAAGTTATTTCCATGTTTATACAGATGGCTGTGTAGATACTTCCATGTGTATACAGCTGGCTGTGTAGATATTTCCATGTTTATAGAGATGGTGGTGTAGATATTTCCATGTTCATACAGAAGACTGCGTAGATATTTGTATGTTTATACAGATGGCGGTGTAGATATTTCCATTTTTATAGAGATAGCGGTGTAGATATTTCCATTTTTATACAGATAGCGGTGTAGATATTTCCATGTTTATTCAGATAGCGATGTAGATATTTCCATATTTATACAGATATCGGTGTAGATATATCCATGTTTATACAGATAGAGGTGTAGATATTTCCATGTTTATACAGATAGCAGTGTAGATATTTCCATGTTTACAGAGATAGCGGTGTAGGTATGTCCATCTTTGCACAGATTGCGGTGTAGATATTTCCATGTTTACACAGATAGCGTTGTAGGTATTTCCATGTTTATACAGATACCGGTGTGGATATTTCCATGTTTATACAGATAGCGGTGTAGATATTTCCAAGTTTTTACAGATAGCGGTGTAGATATTTCCACGTATATACAGATAGCGGAGAAGATATTTCCACGTTTATACAGATAGCCGTGTAGATATTTCCATGTTTATGCAGATGGCAGTGTAGAAATTTCCATGTTTATGCAGATGGCGGTGTTGATATTTCCTAGTTTGTAGAGGTGGCGTTGTAGATATTTCCATGTTTGTAGAGATAGCGGTGTAGATATTTCCATGTTTATAGAGATAGCGGTTTAGGTATTTCCATGTTTATAGTGATAGCAGTATAGATATTTCCATGTTTACAAAGATAGCGGTGTAGATATTTCCATGTTTATACGGATGGCGTTGTTGATATTTCTAAGTTTACAGGGATAGCGGTGTAGATATTTCCTTGTTTATACAGATAGCGTTGTAGGTATTTCCATGTTAATACAGATGGCGGTGTAGATATTTTCATGTTTATAGAGATAGCGGTATAGATATTTCCATGTTTATACTGATACCAGGGTAGACATTTCCATGTTTCCAGAGATAGTGGTGTAGATATTTCCATATTTATAGAGATAGCGGTGTGGATATTTCCATGTTTATACAGATAGCAGTGTACATATTTACATGTTAATAGAAACGGCAGTGTAGCTATTTCCATGTTTACAGAGATATTGGTGTAGATATTTCCATGTTTATATAGATAGCGGTGTAGATATTTCCATGTTTATACACATAGCGGTGTTGGTATTTCCATGTTTATACAGATAGCGGTGTAGATATTTCCATGTTTATAGAGCTCGCGCTGTAGATATTTCCATCTTTATACAGATTGCAGTGTAGATATTTCCATGTTTATACTGATAGTGGTGTAGATATTTCTATGTTTATACAGATGGCGGTTTAGATATTTCCATGTTTATAGAGATTGCCGTGTAGATATTTCCATGTTTATAGAGATAGCGGTGTAGGTATTTCCATGTTTATAGAGATAGCGGTGTAGAGATTTCCATGTTTATAGAGTTGCCTGTGTAGATATTTCCATGTTTACAGAGATAGCGTTGTAGATAATTCCATGTTTATACAGATGGCTGTGTAGATATTTCCATGTGTATACAGGTGGCAGTGTAAATATTTCCATGTTTATAAATATGGTGGTGTAGATATTTCCATGTTTATAAATATGGTGGTGTAGATATTTCCATGTTTATGCAGATGGCGGTGTAGATATTTGCATGTTTATACAGATATTGGTGTAGATATGTCCATGTTTATACAGATGGCGTTGTAGATATTTCCATGTTTATACAGATGGCGGTGTAGATATTTCCACCATTATACTGATAGAGGTGTAGATATTTCCATGTTTATACAGATAGCGGTGTAGATATTTCCATGTTTACAGAGATAGCGGTGTAGGTATTTCCATCTTTGCACAAATTGCGGTGTAGATATTTCCATGATTACACAGATAGCGGTGTAGATATTTCCAAGTTTGAAAAGATAGCTGTGTAGATATTTCCATGTTTACACAGATAGCGATGTAGATATTTCCAAGTTTAAAAAGATAGCTGTATAGATATTTCCATGTTTACACAGATAGAGTTGTAGATATTTCCATGTTCATACAGGTAGCGGTGCAGATATTTCCACGTTTTTACAGATAGCGGTGTAAATATTTCCACGTTTATACAGATAGCGGTGTAGATATTTCCACGTTTATACAGATAGCCGTGTAGATATTTCCATGTTTATGCAGATGGCGGTGTAGATATTTCCATGTTTATAGAGATAGTGGTGAAGATATTTCCATGTTTATACAGATGGCTGTGTAGATATTTCCATGTGTATACAGCTGGTGGTGTAGATATTTCCATGTTTATAGAGATGGTGGTGTAGATATTTCAATGTTCATACAGAAGACTGCATAGATATTTGTATGTTTATACAGATGGCGGTGTAGTTATTTCCATGTTTATAGAGATATCGGTGTAGATATTTCCATTTTTATACAGATAGCGGTGTAGATAATTCCATGTTTATTGAGATAGCGATGTAGATATTTCCATATTTATACAGATATCGGTGTAGATATGTCCATGTTTATACAGATAGAGGAGTAGATATTTCCATGTTTATACAGATAGCAGTGTAGATATTTCCATGTTTACAGAGATAGCGGTGTAGGTATGTCCATCTTTGCACAGATGGCGGTGTAGATATTTCCATGTTTACACAGATAGCGTTGTAGGTATTTCCATGTTTATACAGATAGCGGTGTAGATATTTCCATGTTTATACAGATAGCGGTGTAGATATTTCCATCTTTATACAGATTGCAGTGTAGATATTTCCATGTTTATACTGATAGAGGTGTAGATATTTCCATGTTTATACAGATGGCGGTTTAGATATTTCCATGTTTATAGAGATTGCCGTGTAGATATTTCCATGTTTATAGAGATAGCGGTGTAGTTATTTCCATGTTTATAGAGATAGCGGTGTAGAGATTTCCATGTTTATAGAGTTGCCTGTGTAGATATTTCCATGTTTACACAGATAGCGTTGTAGATAATTCCATGTTTATACAGATGGCTGTGTAGATATTTCCATAAGTATACAGGTTGCAGTGTAAATATTTCCATGTTTATAAATATGGTGGTGTAGATATTTCCATGTTTATAAATATGGTGGTGTAGATATTTCCATGTTTATGCAGATGGCGGTGTAGATATTTGCATGTTTATACAGATATTGGTGTAGATATGTCCATGTTTATACAGATGGCGTTGAAGATATTTCCATGTTTATACAGATGGCGGTGTAGATATTTCCACCAGTATACTGATAGAGGTGTAGATATTTCCATGTTTATACAGATAGCGGTGTAGATATTTCCATGTTTACAGAGATAGCGGTGTAGGTATATCCATCTTTGCACAAATTGCGGTGTAGATATTTCCATGATTACACAGATAGCGGTGTAGATATTTCCAAGTTTGAAAAGATAGCTGTGTAAATATTTCCATGTTTACACAGATAGCTATGTAGATATTTCCAAGTTTAAAAAGAAAGCTGTATAGATATTTCCATGTTTACACAGATAGAGTTGTAGATATTTCCATGTTTATACAGATAGCAGTGTAGATATTTCCACGTTTTTAGAGATAGCGGTGTAAATATTTCCACGTTTATACAGATAGTGGTGTAGATATTTCCACGTTTATACAGATAGCTGTGTTGATATTTCCATGTTTATGCAGATGGCGGTGTAGATATTTCCATGTTTATAGAGATAGTGGTAAAGTTATTTCCATGTTTATACAGATGGCTGTGTAGATACTTCCATGTGTATACAGCTGGCTGTGTAGATATTTCCATGTTTATAGAGATGGTGGTGTAGATATTTCCATGTTCATACAGAAGACTGCGTAGATATTTGTATGTTTATACAGATGGCGGTGTAGATATTTCCATTTTTATAGAGATAGCGGTGTAGATATTTCCATTTTTATACAGATAGCGGTGTAGATATTTCCATGTTTATTCAGATAGCGATGTAGATATTTCCATATTTATACAGATATCGGTGTAGATATATCCATGTTTATACAGATAGAGGTGTAGATATTTCCATGTTTATACAGATAGCAGTGTAGATATTTCCATGTTTACAGAGATAGCGGTGTAGGTATGTCCATCTTTGCACAGATTGCGGTGTAGATATTTCCATGTTTACACAGATAGCGTTGTAGGTATTTCCATGTTTATACAGATACCGGTGTGGATATTTCCATGTTTATACAGATAGCGGTGTAGATATTTCCAAGTTTTTACAGATAGCGGTGTAGATATTTCCACGAATATACAGATAGCGGAGAAGATATTTCCACGTTTATACAGATAGCCGTGTAGATATTTCCATGTTTATGCAGATGGCAGTGTAGAAATTTCCATGTTTATGCAGATGGCGGTGTTGATATTTCCTAGTTTGTAGAGGTGGCGTTGTAGATATTTCCATGTTTGTAGAGATAGCGGTGTAGATATTTCCATGTTTATAGAGATAGCGGTTTAGGTATTTCCATGTTTATAGTGATAGCAGTATAGATATTTCCATGTTTACAAAGATAGCGGTGTAGATATTTCCATGTTTATACGGATGGCGTTGTTGATATTTCTAAGTTTACAGGGATAGCGGTGTAGATATTTCCTTGTTTATACAGATAGCGTTGTAGGTATTTCCATGTTAATACAGATGGCGGTGTAGATATTTTCATGTTTATAGAGATAGCGGTATAGATATTTCCATGTTTATACTGATACCAGGGTAGACATTTCCATGTTTCCAGAGATAGTGGTGTAGATATTTCCATATTTATAGAGATAGCGGTGTGGATATTTCCATGTTTATACAGATAGCAGTGTACATATTTACATGTTAATAGAAACGGCAGTGTAGCTATTTCCATGTTTACAGAGATATTGGTGTAGATATTTCCATGTTTATATAGATAGCGGTGTAGATATTTCCATGTTTATACACATAGCGGTGTTGGTATTTCCATGTTTATACAGATAGCGGTGTAGATATTTCCATGTTTATAGAGCTCGCGCTGTAGATATTTCCATCTTTATACAGATTGCAGTGTAGATATTTCCATGTTTATACTGATAGTGGTGTAGATATTTCTATGTTTATACAGATGGCGGTTTAGATATTTCCATGTTTATAGAGATTGCCGTGTAGATATTTCCATGTTTATAGAGATAGCGGTGTAGGTATTTCCATGTTTATAGAGATAGCGGTGTAGAGATTTCCATGTTTATAGAGTTGCCTGTGTAGATATTTCCATGTTTACAGAGATAGCGTTGTAGATAATTCCATGTTTATACAGATGGCTGTGTAGATATTTCCATGTGTATACAGGTGGCAGTGTAAATATTTCCATGTTTATAAATATGGTGGTGTAGATATTTCCATGTTTATAAATATGGTGGTGTAGATATTTCCATGTTTATGCAGATGGCGGTGTAGATATTTGCATGTTTATACAGATATTGGTGTAGATATGTCCATGTTTATACAGATGGCGTTGTAGATATTTCCATGTTTATACAGATGGCGGTGTAGATATTTCCACCATTATACTGATAGAGGTGTAGATATTTCCATGTTTATACAGATAGCGGTGTAGATATTTCCATGTTTACAGAGATAGCGGTGTAGGTATTTCCATCTTTGCACAAATTGCGGTGTAGATATTTCCATGATTACACAGATAGCGGTGTAGATATTTCCAAGTTTGAAAAGATAGCTGTGTAGATATTTCCATGTTTACACAGATAGCGATGTAGATATTTCCAAGTTTAAAAAGATAGCTGTATAGATATTTCCATGTTTACACAGATAGAGTTGTAGATATTTCCATGTTCATACAGGTAGCGGTGCAGATATTTCCACGTTTTTACAGATAGCGGTGTAAATATTTCCACGTTTATACAGATAGCGGTGTAGATATTTCCACGTTTATACAGATAGCCGTGTAGATATTTCCATGTTTATGCAGATGGCGGTGTAGATATTTCCATGTTTATAGAGATAGTGGTGAAGATATTTCCATGTTTATACAGATGGCTGTGTAGATATTTCCATGTGTATACAGCTGGTGGTGTAGATATTTCCATGTTTATAGAGATGGTGGTGTAGATATTTCAATGTTCATACAGAAGACTGCATAGATATTTGTATGTTTATACAGATGGCGGTGTAGTTATTTCCATGTTTATAGAGATATCGGTGTAGATATTTCCATTTTTATACAGATAGCGGTGTAGATAATTCCATGTTTATTGAGATAGCGATGTAGATATTTCCATATTTATACAGATATCGGTGTAGATATGTCCATGTTTATACAGATAGAGGAGTAGATATTTCCATGTTTATACAGATAGCAGTGTAGATATTTCCATGTTTACAGAGATAGCGGTGTAGGTATGTCCATCTTTGCACAGATGGCGGTGTAGATATTTCCATGTTTACACAGATAGCGTTGTAGGTATTTCCATGTTTATACAGATAGCGGTGTAGATATTTCCATGTTTATACAGATAGCGGTGTAGATATTTCCATCTTTATACAGATTGCAGTGTAGATATTTCCATGTTTATACTGATAGAGGTGTAGATATTTCCATGTTTATACAGATGGCGGTTTAGATATTTCCATGTTTATAGAGATTGCCGTGTAGATATTTCCATGTTTATAGAGATAGCGGTGTAGTTATTTCCATGTTTATAGAGATAGCGGTGTAGAGATTTCCATGTTTATAGAGTTGCCTGTGTAGATATTTCCATGTTTACACAGATAGCGTTGTAGATAATTCCATGTTTATACAGATGGCTGTGTAGATATTTCCATAAGTATACAGGTTGCAGTGTAAATATTTCCATGTTTATAAATATGGTGGTGTAGATATTTCCATGTTTATAAATATGGTGGTGTAGATATTTCCATGTTTATGCAGATGGCGGTGTAGATATTTGCATGTTTATACAGATATTGGTGTAGATATGTCCATGTTTATACAGATGGCGTTGAAGATATTTCCATGTTTATACAGATGGCGGTGTAGATATTTCCACCAGTATACTGATAGAGGTGTAGATATTTCCATGTTTATACAGATAGCGGTGTAGATATTTCCATGTTTACAGAGATAGCGGTGTAGGTATATCCATCTTTGCACAAATTGCGGTGTAGATATTTCCATGATTACACAGATAGCGGTGTAGATATTTCCAAGTTTGAAAAGATAGCTGTGTAAATATTTCCATGTTTACACAGATAGCTATGTAGATATTTCCAAGTTTAAAAAGAAAGCTGTATAGATATTTCCATGTTTACACAGATAGAGTTGTAGATATTTCCATGTTTATACAGATAGCAGTGTAGATATTTCCACGTTTTTAGAGATAGCGGTGTAAATATTTCCACGTTTATACAGATAGTGGTGTAGATATTTCCACGTTTATACAGATAGCTGTGTTGATATTTCCATGTTTATGCAGATGGCGGTGTAGATATTTCCATGTTTATAGAGATAGTGGTAAAGTTATTTCCATGTTTATACAGATGGCTGTGTAGATACTTCCATGTGTATACAGCTGGCTGTGTAGATATTTCCATGTTTATAGAGATGGTGGTGTAGATATTTCCATGTTCATACAGAAGACTGCGTAGATATTTGTATGTTTATACAGATGGCGGTGTAGATATTTCCATTTTTATAGAGATAGCGGTGTAGATATTTCCATTTTTATACAGATAGCGGTGTAGATATTTCCATGTTTATTCAGATAGCGATGTAGATATTTCCATATTTATACAGATATCGGTGTAGATATATCCATGTTTATACAGATAGAGGTGTAGATATTTCCATGTTTATACAGATAGCAGTGTAGATATTTCCATGTTTACAGAGATAGCGGTGTAGGTATGTCCATCTTTGCACAGATTGCGGTGTAGATATTTCCATGTTTACACAGATAGCGTTGTAGGTATTTCCATGTTTATACAGATACCGGTGTGGATATTTCCATGTTTATACAGATAGCGGTGTAGATATTTCCAAGTTTTTACAGATAGCGGTGTAGATATTTCCACGAATATACAGATAGCGGAGAAGATATTTCCACGTTTATACAGATAGCCGTGTAGATATTTCCATGTTTATGCAGATGGCAGTGTAGAAATTTCCATGTTTATGCAGATGGCGGTGTTGATATTTCCTAGTTTGTAGAGGTGGCGTTGTAGATATTTCCATGTTTGTAGAGATAGCGGTGTAGATATTTCCATGTTTATAGAGATAGCGGTTTAGGTATTTCCATGTTTATAGTGATAGCAGTATAGATATTTCCATGTTTACAAAGATAGCGGTGTAGATATTTCCATGTTTATACGGATGGCGTTGTTGATATTTCTAAGTTTACAGGGATAGCGGTGTAGATATTTCCTTGTTTATACAGATAGCGTTGTAGGTATTTCCATGTTAATACAGATGGCGGTGTAGATATTTTCATGTTTATAGAGATAGCGGTATAGATATTTCCATGTTTATACTGATACCAGGGTAGACATTTCCATGTTTCCAGAGATAGTGGTGTAGATATTTCCATATTTATAGAGATAGCGGTGTGGATATTTCCATGTTTATACAGATAGCGTACATATTTACATGTTAATAGAAACGGCAGTGTAGCTATTTCCATGTTTACAGAGATATTGGTGTAGATATTTCCAT
The DNA here is from genome assembly GCF_028858775.2 of Pan troglodytes. NCBI lineage: Eukaryota > Metazoa > Chordata > Mammalia > Primates > Hominidae > Pan > Pan troglodytes. The sequence goes on from NC_072417.2 coordinate 98,235,320, forward strand.
GTTTATATAGATAGCGGTGTAGATATTTCCATGTTTATACACATAGCGGTGTTGGTATTTCCATGTTTATACAGATAGCGGTGTAGATATTTCCATGTTTATAGAGCTCGCGCTGTAGATATTTCCATCTTTATACAGATTGCAGTGTAGATATTTCCATGTTTATACTGATAGTGGTGTAGATATTTCTATGTTTATACAGATGGCGGTTTAGATATTTCCATGTTTATAGAGATTGCCGTGTAGATATTTCCATGTTTATAGAGATAGCGGTGTAGGTATTTCCATGTTTATAGAGATAGCGGTGTAGAGATTTCCATGTTTATAGAGTTGCCTGTGTAGATATTTCCATGTTTACAGAGATAGCGTTGTAGATAATTCCATGTTTATACAGATGGCTGTGTAGATATTTCCATGTGTATACAGGTGGCAGTGTAAATATTTCCATGTTTATAAATATGGTGGTGTAGATATTTCCATGTTTATAAATATGGTGGTGTAGATATTTCCATGTTTATGCAGATGGCGGTGTAGATATTTGCATGTTTATACAGATATTGGTGTAGATATGTCCATGTTTATACAGATGGCGTTGTAGATATTTCCATGTTTATACAGATGGCGGTGTAGATATTTCCACCATTATACTGATAGAGGTGTAGATATTTCCATGTTTATACAGATAGCGGTGTAGATATTTCCATGTTTACAGAGATAGCGGTGTAGGTATTTCCATCTTTGCACAAATTGCGGTGTAGATATTTCCATGATTACACAGATAGCGGTGTAGATATTTCCAAGTTTGAAAAGATAGCTGTGTAGATATTTCCATGTTTACACAGATAGCGATGTAGATATTTCCAAGTTTAAAAAGATAGCTGTATAGATATTTCCATGTTTACACAGATAGAGTTGTAGATATTTCCATGGTCATACAGATAGCGGTGCAGATATTTCCACGTTTTTACAGATAGCGGGGTAAATATTTCCACGTTTATACAGATAGCGGTGTAGATATTTCCACGTTTATACAGATAGCCGTGTAGATATTTCCATGTTTATGCAGATGGCGGTGTAGATATTTCCATGTTTATAGAGATAGTGGTGAAGATATTTCCATGTTTATACAGATGGCTGTGTAGATATTTCCATGTGTATACAGCTGGTGGTGTAGATATTTCCATGTTTATAGAGATGGTGGTGTAGATATTTCAATGTTCATACAGAAGACTGCATAGATATTTGTATGTTTATACAGATGGCGGTGTAGTTATTTCCATGTTTATAGAGATATCGGTGTAGATATTTCCATTTTTATACAGATAGCGGTGTAGATAATTCCATGTTTATTGAGATAGCGATGTAGATATTTCCATATTTATACAGATATCGGTGTAGATATGTCCATGTTTATACAGATAGAGGAGTAGATATTTCCATGTTTATACAGATAGCAGTGTAGATATTTCCATGTTTACAGAGATAGCGGTGTAGGTATGTCCATCTTTGCACAGATGGCGGTGTAGATATTTCCATGTTTACACAGATAGCGTTGTAGGTATTTCCATGTTTATACAGATAGCGGTGTAGATATTTCCATGTTTATACAGATAGCGGTGTAGATATTTCCATCTTTATACAGATTGCAGTGTAGATATTTCCATGTTTATACTGATAGAGGTGTAGATATTTCCATGTTTATACAGATGGCGGTTTAGATATTTCCATGTTTATACAGATTGCCGTGTAGATATTTCCATGTTTATTGAGATAGCGGTGTAGTTATTTCCATGTTTATAGAGATAGCGGTGTAGAGATTTCCATGTTTATAGAGTTGCCTGTGTAGATATTTCCATGTTTACACAGATAGCGTTGTAGATAATTCCATGTTTATACAGATGGCTGTGTAGATATTTCCATAAGTATACAGGTTGCAGTGTAAATATTTCCATGTTTATAAATATGGTGGTGTAGATATTTCCATGTTTATAAATATGGTGGTGTAGATATTTCCATGTTTATGCAGATGGCGGTGTAGATATTTGCATGTTTATACAGATATTGGTGTAGATATGTCCATGTTTATACAGATGGCGTTGTAGATATTTCCATGTTTATACAGATGGCGGTGTAGATATTTCCACCATTATACTGATAGAGGTGTAGATATTTCCATGTTTATACAGATAGCGGTGTAGATATTTCCATGTTTACAGAGATAGCGGTGTAGGTATTTCCATCTTTGCACAAATTGCGGTGTAGATATTTCCATGATTACACAGATAGCGGTGTAGATATTTCCAAGTTTGAAAAGATAGCTGTGTAGATATTTCCATGTTTACACAGATAGCGATTTAGATATTTCCAAGTTTAAAAAGATAGCTGTATAGATATTTCCATGTTTACACAGATAGAGTTGTAGATATTTCCATGTTTATACAGATAGCGGTGTAGATATTTCCACGTTTTTACAGATAGCGGTGTAAATATTTCCACGTTTATACAGATAGCTGTGTAGATATTTCCACGTTTATAAAGATAGCCGTGTAGATATTTCCATGATTATGCAGATGGCGGTGTAGATATTTCCATGTTTATAGAGATAGTGGTGAAGATATTTCCATGTTTATACAGATGGCTGTGTAGATATTTCCATGTGTATACAGCTGGCGGTGTAGATATTTCCATGTTTATAGAGATGGTGGTGTAGATATTTCCATGTTCATACAGAAGACTGCGTAGATATTTGTATGTTTATACTGATGGCGGTGTAGATATTTCCATGTTTATAGAGATAGCGGTGTAGATATTTCCATGTTTATACAGATAGCGGTGTAGCTATTTCCACGTTTTTACAGATAGCGGTGTAGATATTTCCACGTATATACAGATAGCGGAGTAGATACTTCCACGTTTATACAGATAGCCGTGTAGATATTTCCATGTTTATGCAGACGGCAGTGTAGAAATTTCTATGTTTATGCAGATGGCGGTGTTGATATTTCCTAGTTTGTAGAGGTGGCGTTGTAGATATTTCCATGTTTATAGAGATAGCGGTGTAGATATTTCCATGTTTATAGAGATAGCGGTTTAGGTATTTCCATGTTTATAGAGATAGCGGTTAAGTTATTTCCATGTTTATAGTGATAGCAGTATAGTTATTTCCATGTTTACAAAAATAGCGGTGTAGATATTTCCATGTTTATACGCATGGCGTTGTTGATATTTCTAAGTTTACAGGGATAGCGGTGTAGATATTTCCTTGTTTATACAGATAGTGTTGTAGGTATTTCCATGTTAATACAGATGGCGGTGTAGATATTTTCATGTTTATAGAGATAGCGGTATAGATATTTCCATGTTTATACTGATACCAGGGTAGACATTTCCATTTTTCCAGAGATAGTGGTGTAGATATTTCCATATTTATAGAGATAGCGGTGTGGATATTTCCATGTTTATACAGATAGCAGTGTACATATTTACATGTTTATAGAAACGGCAGTGTAGCTATTTCCATGTTTACAGAGATATTGGTGTACATATTTCCATGTTTATATAGATAGCGGTGTAGATATTTCCATGTTTATACACATAGCGGTGTTGGTATTTCCATGTTTATACAGACAGCGGTGTAGATATTTCCATGTTTATAGAGCTCGCACTGTAGATATTTCCATCTTTATACAGATTGCAGTGTACATATTTCCATGTTTATACTGATAGTGGTGTAGATATTTCCATGTTTATACAGATGGCGGTTTAGATATTTCCATGTTTATAGAGATTGCCTTGTAGATATTTCCATGTTTATAGAGATAGCGGTGTAGGTATTTCCATGTTTATAGAGATAGCGGTGTCGAGATTTCCATGTTTATAGAGTTGCCTGTGTAGATATTTCCATGTTTACACAGATAGCGTTGTAGATAATTCCATGTTTATACAGATGGCAGTGTAGATATTTCCATGTGCATACAGGTGGGAGTGTAAATATTTCCATGTTTATAAATATGGTGGTGTAGATATTTCCATGTTTATAAATATGGTGGTGTAGATATTTCCATGTTTATGCAGATGGCGGTGTAGATATTTGCATGTTTATACAGATATTGGTGTAGATATGTCCATGTTTATACAGATGGCGTTGTAGATATTTCCATGTTTATACAGATGGCGGTGTAGATATTTCCACCATTATACTGATAGAGGTGTAGATATTTCCATGTTTATACAGATAGCGGTGTAGATATTTCCATGTTTACAGAGATAGCTGTGTAGGTATTTCCATCTTTGCACAAATTGCGGTGTAGATATTTCCATGATTACAAAGATAGCGGTGTAGATATTTCCAAGTTTGAAAAGATAGCTGTGTAGATATTTCCATGTTTACACAGATAGCGATGTAGATATTTCCAAGTTTAAAAAGATAGCTGTATAGATATGTCCATGTTTACACAGATAGAGTTGTAGATATTTCCATGTTTATACAGATAGCGGTGTAGATATTTCCACGATTTTACAGATAGCGGTGTAAATATTTCCACGTTTATACAGATAGCGGTGTAGATATTTCCACGTTTATACAGATAGCCGTGTAGATATTTCCATGTTTATGCAGATGGCGGTGTAGATATTTCCATGTTTATAGAGATAGTGGTGAAGATATTTCCATGTTTATACAGATGGCTGTGTAGATATTTCCATGTGTATACAGCTGGCGGTGTAGATATTTCCATGTTTATAGAGATGGTGGTGTAGATATTTCCATGTTCATACAGAAGACTGCGTAGATATGTGTATGTTTATACAGATTGCGGTGTAGATATTTCCATGTTTATAGAGATAGCGGTGCAGATATTTCCATTTTTATACAGATAGCGGTGTAGATATTTCCATGTTTATTGAGATAGCGATGTAGATATTTCCATATTTATACAGATATCGGTGTAGATATGTCCATGTTTATACAGATAGAGGTGTAGATATTTCCATGTTTATACAGATAGCGGTGTAGATATTTCCATGTTTACAGAGATAGCGCTGTAGGTATGTCCATCTTTGCACAGATTGCGGTGTAGATATTTCCATGTTTACACAGATAGCGGTGTAGATATTTCCAAGTTTAAAAAGATAGCTGTGCAGATATTTCCATGTTTACACAGATAGCGTTGTAGGTATTTCCATGTTTATACAGATAGCGGTGTAGATATTTCCACGTTTATACAGATAGCGGTGTAGATATTTCCACGTTTTTACAGATAGCGGTGTAGATATTTCCACGTTTATACAGATAGCGGTGTAGATATTTCCACGTTTTTACAGATAGCGGTGTAGATATTTCCACGTATATACAGATAGCGGAGTAGATATTTCCACGTTTATACAGATAGCCGTGTAGATATTTCCATGTTTATGCAGATGGCAGTGTAGAAATTTCCATGTTTATGCAGATGGCGGTGTTGATATTTCCTTGTTTGTAGAGGTGGCATTGTAGATATTTCCATGTTTATAGAGATAGCGGTGTAGATATTTCCATGTTTATAGAGATAGCGGTTTAAGTATTTCCATGTTTATAGTGATAGCAGTATAGATATTTCCATGTTTACAAAGATAGCGGTGTAGATATTTCCATGTTTACATGGATGGCATTGTTGATATTTCTAAGTTTACAGAGATAGTGGTGTAGATATTTCCTTGTTTATACAGATAGCGTTGTAGGTATTTCCATGTTAATACAGATGGCGGTGTAGATATTTTCATGTTTACAGAGATTGCGGTATAGATATTTCCATGTTTATACTGATACCAGGCTAGACATTTCCATGTTTCCAGAGATAGTGGTGTAGATATTTCCATATTTATAGAGATAGCGGTGTGGATATTTACATGTTTATACAGATAGCAGTGTACATATTTACATGTTTATAGAAACGGCAGTGTAGCTATTTCCATGTTTACAGAGATATTGGTGTAGATATTTCCATGTTTATATAGATAGCGGCGTCGATATTTCCATGTTTATACACATAGCGGTGTTGGTATTTCCATGTTTATACAGATAGCGGTGTAGATATTTCCATGTTTATAGAGATAGCGGTGTAGATATTTCCACGTTTTTACAGATAGCGGTGTAGATATTTCCACGTATATACACATAGCGGAGTAGACATTTCCACGTTTATATAGATAGCCGTGTAGATATTTCCATGTTTATGCAGATGGCAGTGTAGAAATTTCCATGTTTATGCAGATGGCGGTGTTGATATTTCCTAGTTTGTAGAGGTGGCGTTGTAGATATTTCCATGTTTTTAGAGATAGCGGTGTAGATATTTCCATGTTTATAGAGATAGCGGTTTAGGTATTTCCATGTTTATAGTGATAGCAGTATAGATATTTCCATGTTTACAAAGATAGCGGTGTAGATATTTCCATGTTTATACGGATGGCGTTGTTGATATTTCTAAGTTTACAGGGATAGCGTTGTAGATATTTCCTTGTTTATACAGATAGCGTTGTAAGTATTTCCATGTTAATACAGATGGCGGTGTAGATATTTTCATGTTTATAGAGATAGCGGCATAGATATTTCCATGTTTATACTGATACCGGGGTAGACATTTCCATGTTTCCAGAGATTGTGGTGTAGATATTTCCATATTTATAGAGATAGCGGTGTGGATATTTCCATGTTTATACAGATAGCCGTGTACATATTTACATGTGTATAGAAACGGCAGTGTAGCTATTTCCATGTTTACAGAGATATTGGTGTAGATATTTCCATGTTTATATATATAGCGGTGTAGATATTTCCATGTTTATACACATAGCGGTGTTGGTATTTCCATGTTTATACAGATAGCGGTGTAGATATTTCCATGTTTATAGAGCTCGCACTGTAGATATTTCCATCTTTATACAGATTGCAGTGTAGATATTTCCATGTTTATACTGATAGTGGTGTAGATATTTCCATGTTTATACAGATGGCGGTTTAGATATTTCCATGTTTATAGAGATTGCCGTGCAGATATTTCCATGTTCATAGAGATAGCGGTGTAGGTATTTCCATGTTTATAGAGATAGCGGTGTAGAGATTTCCATGTTTATAGAGTTGCCTGTGTAGATATTTCCATGTTTACACAGATAGCTTTGAGGATAATTCCATGTTTATACAGATGACTGTGTAGACATTTCCATGTGTATACAGGTGGCAGTGTAAATATTTCCATGTTTATAAATATGGTGGTGTAGATATTTCCATGTTTATAAATATGCTGGTGTAGATATTTCCATGTTTATACAGATGGCGGTTTAGATATTTCCATGTTTATAGAGATTGCCTTGTAGATATTTCCATGTTTATAGAGATAGCGGTGTAGGTATTTCCATGTTTATAGAGATAGCGGTGTCGAGATTTCCATGTTTATAGAGTTGGCTGTGTAGATATTTCCATGTTTACACAGATAGCGTTGTAGATAATTCCATGTTTATACAGATGGCAGTGTAGATATTTCCATGTGTATACAGGTGGGAGTGTAAATATTTCCATGTTTATAAATATGGTGGTGTAGATATTTCCATGTTTATAAATACGGTGGTGTAGATATTTCCATGTTTATGCAGATGGCGGTGTAGATATTTGCATGTTTATACAGATATTGGTGTAGATATGTCCATGTTTATACAGATGGCGTTGTAGATATTTCCATGTTTATACAGATGGCGGTGTAGATATTTCCACCATTATACTGATAGAGGTGTAGATATTTCCATGTTTATACAGATAGCGGTGTAGATATTTCCATGTTTACAGAGATAGCGGTGTAGGTATTTCCATCTTTGCACAAATTGCGGTGTAGATATTTCCATGATTACACAGATAGCGGTGTAGATATTTCCAAGTTTGAAAAGATAGCTGTGTAGATATTTCCATGTTTACACAGATAGCGATGTAGATATTTCCAAGTTTAAAAAGATAGCTGTATAGATATTTCCATGTTTACACAGATAGAGTTGTAGATATTTCCATGTTTATACAGATAGCGGTGTAGATATTTCCACGTTTTTACAGATAGCGGTGTAAATATTTCCACGTTTATACAGATAGCGGTGTAGATATTTCCACGTTTATACAGATAGCCGTGTAGATATTTCCATGATTATGCAGATGGCGGTGTAGATATTTCCATGTTTATAGAGATAGTGGTGAAGATATTTCCATGTTTATACAGATGGCTGTGTAGATATTTCCATGTGTATACAGCTGGCGGTGTAGATATTTCCATGTTTATAGAGATGGTGGTGTAGATATTTCCATGTTCATACAGAAGACTGCGTAGATATTTGTATGTTTATACTGATGGCGGTGTAGATATTTCCATGTTTATAGAGATAGCGGTGTAGATATTTCCATGTTTATACAGATAGCGGTGTAGCTATTTCCACGTTTTTACAGATAGCGGTGTAGATATTTCCACGTATATACAGATAGCGGAGTAGATACTTCCACGTTTATACAGTTAGCCGTGTAGATATTTCCATGTTTATGCAGATGGCAGTGTAGAAATTTCTATGTTTATGCAGATGGCGGTGTTGATATTTCCTAGTTTGTAGAGATGGCGTTGTAGATATTTCCATGTTTATAGAGATAGCGGTGTAGATATTTCCATGTTTATAGAGATAGCGGTTTAGGTATTTCCATGTTTATAGAGATAGCGGTTAAGTTATTTCCATGTTTATAGTGATAGCAGTATAGTTATTTCCATGTTTACAAAAATAGCGGTGTGGATATTTCCATGTTTATTCGCATGGCGTTGTTGATATTTCTAAGTTTACAGGGATAGCAGTGTAGATATTCCTTGTTTATACAGATAGTGTTGTAGGTATTTCCATGTTAATACAGATGGCGGTGTAGATATTTTCATGTTTATAGAGATAGCGGTATAGATATTTCCATGTTTATACGGATACCAGGGTAGACATTTCCATTTTTCCAGAGATAGTGGTGTAGATATTTCCATGTTTATAGAGATAGCGGTGTAGATATTTCCATGTTTATAGAGATAGCGGTTTAGGTATTTCCATGTTTATAGTGATAGCAGTATAGATATTTCCATGTTTACAAAGATAGCGGTGTAGATATTTCCATGTTTATACGGATGGCGTTGTTGATATTTCTAAGTTTACAGGGATAGCGGTGTAGATATTTCCTTGTTTATACAGATAGCGTTGTAGGTATTTCCATGTTAATACAGATGGCGGTGTAGATATTTTCATGTTTGTAGAGATAGCGGTATAGATATTTCCATGTTTATACTGATACCAGGTAGACATTTCCATGTTTCCAGAGATAGTGGTGTAGATATTTCCATATTTATAGAGATAGCGGTGTGGATATTTCCATGTTTATACAGATAGCAGTGTACATATTTACATGTTAATAGAAACGGCAGTGTAGCTATTTCCATGTTTACAGAGATATTGGTGTAGATATTTCCATGTTTATATAGATAGCGGTGTAGATATTTCCATGTTTATACACATAGCGGTGTTGGTATTTCCATGCTTATACAGATAGCGGTGAATATATTTCCATGTTTATAGAGCTCGCGCTGTAGATATTTCCATCTTTATACAGATTGCAGTGTAGATATTTCCATGTTTATACTGATAGAGGTGTAGATATTTCCATGTTTATACAGATGGCGGTTTAGATATTTCCATGTTTATAGAGATTGCCGTGTAGATATTTCCATGTTTATAGAGATAGCGGTGTAGTTATTTCCATGTTTATAGAGATAGCGGTGTAGAGATTTCCATGTTTATTGAGTTGCCTGTGTAGATATATCCATGTTTACACAGATAGCGTTGTAGATAATTCCATGTTTATACAGATGGCTGTGTAGATATTTCCAAGTGTATACAGGTGGCAGTATAAATATTTCCATGTTTATAAATATGGTGGTGTAGATATTTCCATGTTTATAAATATGGTGGTGTAGATATTTCCATGTTTATGCAGATGGCGGTGTAGATATTTGCATGTTTATACAAATATTGGTGTAGATATGTCCATGTTTATACAGATGGCGTTGAAGATATTTCCATGTTTATACAGATGGCGGTGTAGATATTTCCACCAGTATACTGATAGAGGTGTAGATATTTTCATGTTTATACAGATAGCGGTGTAGATATTTCCATGTTTATAGAGATATCGGTGTAGATATTTCCATTTTTATACAGATAGCGGTGTAGATATTTCCATCTTTATACAGATTGCAGTGTAGATATTTCCATGTTTATACTGATAGAGGTGTAGATATTTCCATGTTTATACAGATGGCGGTTTAGATATTTCCATGTTTATAGAGATTGCCGTGTAGATATTTCCATGTTTATAGAGATAGCGGTGTAGTTATATCCATGTTTATAGAGATAGCGGTGTAGAGATTTCCATGTTTATAGAGTTGCCTGTGTAGATATATCCATGTTTACACAGATAGCATTGTAGATAATTCCATGTTTATACAGATGGCTGTGTAGATATTTCCAAGTGTATACAGGTGGCAGTATAAATATTTCATTGTTTATAAATATGGTGGTGTAGATATTTCCATGTTTATAAATATGGTGGTGTAGATATTTCCATGTTTATGCAGATGGCGGTGTAGATATTTGCATGTTTATACAGATATTGGTGTAGATATGTCCATGTTTATACAGATGGCGCTGAAGATATTTCCATGTTTATACAGATGGCGGTGTAGATATTTCCACCAGTATACTGATAGAGGTGTAGATATTTCCATGTTTATACAGATAGCGGTGTAGATATTTCCATGTTTACAGAGATAGCGGTGTAGGTATATCCATCTTTGCACAAATTGCGGTGTAGATATTTCCATGATTACACAGATAGCGGTGTAGATATTTCCAAGTTTGAAAAGATAGCTGTGTAAATATTTCCATGTTTACACAGATAGCTATGTAGATATTTCCAAGTTTAAAAAGATAGCTGTATAGATATTTCCATGTTTACACAGATAGAGTTGTAGATATTTCCATGTTTATACAGATAGCAGTGTAGATATTTCCACGTTTTTAGAGATAGCGGTGTAAATATTTCCACATTTATACAGATAGTGGTGTAGATATTTCCACGTTTATACAGATAGCTGTGTAGATATTTCCATGTTTATGCAGATGGCGGTGTAGATATTTCCATGTTTATAGAGATAGTGGTGAAGTTATTTCCATGTTTATACAGATGGCTGTGTAGATATTTCCATGTGTATACAGCTGGCTGTGTAGATATTTCCATGTTTATAGAGATGGTGGTGTAGATATTTCCATGTTCATACAGAAGACTGCGTAGATATTTGTATGTTTATACAGATGGCGGTGTAGATATTTCCATTTTTATAGAGATAGCGGTGTAGATATTTCCATTTTTATACAGATAGCGGTGTAGATATTTCCATGTTTATTCAGATAGCGATGTAGATATTTCCATATTTATACAGATATCGGTGTAGATATATCCATGTTTGTACAGATAGAGGTGTAGATATTTCCATGTTTATACAGATAGCAGTGTAGATATTTCCATGTTTACAGAGATAGCGGTGTAGGTATGTCCATCTTTGCACAGATTGCGGTGTAGATATTTCCATGTTTACACAGATAGCGTTGTAGGTATTTCCATGTTTATACAGATAGCGGTGTGGATATTTCCATGTTTATACAGATAGCGGTGTAGATATTTCCAAGTTTTTACAGATAGCGGTGTAGATATTTCCACGTATATACAGATAGCGGATAAGATATTTCCACGTTTATACAGATAGCCGTGTATATATTTCCATGTTTATGCAGATGGCAGTGTAGAAATTTCCATGTTTATGCAGATGGCGGTGTTGATATTTCCTAGTTTGTAGAGGTGGCGTTGTAGATATTTCCATGTTCATAGAGATAGCGGTGTAGATACTTCCATGTTTATAGAGATAGCGGTTTAGGTATTTCCATGTTTATAGTGATAGCAGTATAGATATTTCCATGTTTACAAAGATAGTGGTGTAGATATTTCCATGTTTATACGGATGGCGTTGTTGATATTTCTAAGTGTACAGGGATAGCGGTGTAGATATTTCCTTGTTTATACAGATAGCGTTGTAGGTATTTCCATGTTAATACAGATGGCGGTGTAGATATTTTCATGTTTATAGAGATAGCGGTATAGATATTTCCATGTTTATACTGATACCAGGGTAGACATTTCCATGTTTCCAGAGATAGTGGTGTAGATATTTCCATATTTATAGAGATAGCGGTGTGGATATTTCCATGTTTATACAGATAGCAGTGTACATATTTACATGTTAATAGAAACGGCAGTGTAGCTATTTCCATGTTTACAGAGATATTGGTGTAGATATTTCCATGTTTATATAGATAGCGGTGTAGATATTTCCATGTTTATACACATAGCGGTGTTGGTATTTCCATGTTTATACAGATAGCGGTGTAGATATTTCCATGTTTATAGAGCTCGCGCTGTAGATATTTCCATCTTTATACAGATTGCAGTGTAGATATTTCCATGTTTATACTGATAGTGGTGTAGATATTTCCATGTTTATACAGATGGCGGTTTAGATATTTCCATGTTTATAGAGATTGCCGTGTAGATATTTCCATGTTTATAGAGATAGCGGTGTAGGTATTTCCATGTTTATAGAGATAGCGGTGTAGAGATTTCCATGTTTATAGAGTTGCCTGTGTAGATATTTCCATGTTTACACAGATAGCGTTGTAGATAATTCCATGTTTATACAGATGGCTGTGTAGATATTTACATGTGTATACAGGTGGCAGTGTAAATATTTCCATGTTTATAAATATGGTGGTGTAGATATTTCCATGTTTATAAATATGGTGGTGTAGATATTTCCATGTTTATGCAGATGGCGGTGTAGATATTTGCATGTTTATACAGATATTGGTGTAGATATGTCCATGTTTATACAGATGGCGTTGTAGATATTTCCATGTTTATACAGATGGCGGTGTAGATATTTCCACCATTATACTGATAGAGGTGTAGATATTTCCATGTTTATACAGATAGCGGTGTAGATATTTCCATGTTTACAGAGATAGCGGTGTAGGTATTTCCATCTTTGCACAAATTGCGGTGTAGATATTTCCATGATTACACAGATAGCGGTGTAGATATTTCCAAGTTTGAAAAGATAGCTGTGTAGATATTTCCATGTTTACACAGATAGCGATGTAGATATTTCCAAGTTTAAAAAGATAGCTGTATACATATTTCCATGTTTACACAGATAGAGTTGTAGATATTTCCATGTTTATACAGATAGCGGTGCAGATATTTCCACGTTTTTACAGATAGCGGTGTAAATATTTCCACGTTTATACAGATAGCGGTGTAGATATTTCCACATTTATACAGATAGCCGTGTAGATATTTCCATGTTTATGCAGATGGCGGTGTAGATATTTCCATGTTTATAGAGATAGTGGTGAAGATATTTGCATGTTTATACAGATGGCTGTGTAGATATTTCCATGTGTATACAGCTGGTGGTGTAGATATTTCCATGTTTATAGAGATGGTGGTGTAGATATTTCCATGTTCATACAGAAGACTGCATAGATATTTGTATGTTTATACAGATGGCGGTGTAGTTATTTCCATGTTTATAGAGATATCGGTGTAGATATTTCCATTTTTATACAGAGAGCGGTGTAGATAATTCCATGTTTATTGAGATAGCGATGTAGATATTTCCATATTTATACAGATATCGGTGTAGATATGTCCATGTTTATACAGATAGAGGTGTAGATATTTCCATGTTTATACAGATAGCAGTGTAGATATTTCCATGTTTACAGAGATAGCGGTGTAGGTATGTCCATCTTTGCACAGATGGCGGTGTAGATATTTCCATGTTTACACAGATAGCGTTGTAGGTATTTCCATGTTTATACAGATAGCGGTGTAGATATTTCCATGTTTATACAGATAGCGGTGTAGATATTTCCACGTTTTTACAGATAGCGGTGTAGATATTTCCACGTATATACAGATAGCGGAGTAGATATTTCCACGTTTATACAGATAGCCGTGTAGATATTTCCATGTTTATAGAGATAGCGGTGTAGATATTTCCATTTTTATACAGATAGCGGTGTAGATATTTCCATGTTTATTGAGATAGCGATGTAGATATTTCCATATTTATACAGATATCGGTGTAGATATGTCCATGTTTATACAGATAGAGGTGTAGATATTTCCATGTTTATACAGATAGCAGTGTAGATATTTCCATGTTTACAGAGATAGCGGTGTAGTTATGTCCATTTTTGCACAGATTGCTGTGTAGATATTTCCATGTTTACACAGATAGTGGTGTAGATATTTCCAAGTTTAAAAAGGTAGCTGTGTACATATTTCCATGTTTACACAGATAGCGTTGTAGATATTTCCATGTTTATACAGATAGCGGTGTAGATATTTCCATGTTTATACAGATAGCGGTGTAGATATTTCCACGTTTTTACAGATAGCGGTGTAGATATTTCCACGTATATACAGATAGCGGAGTAGATATTTCTACGTTTATACAGATAGCCGTGTAGATATTTCCATGTTTATGCAGATGGCAGTGTAGAAATTTCCATGTTTATGCAGATGGCGGTGTTGATATTTCCTAGTTTGTAGAGGTGGCGTTGTAGATATTTCCATGTTTATAGAGATAGCGGTGTAGATATTTCCATGTTTATAGAGATAGCGGTTTAGGTATTTCCATGTTTATAGTGATAGCAGTATAGATATTTCCATGTTTACAAAGAGAGCGGTGTAGATATTTCCATGTTTATACGGATGACGTTGTTGATATTTCTAAGTTTACAGGGATAGCGTTGTAGATATTTCCTTGTTTATACAGATAGCGTTGTAGGTATTTCCATGTTAATGCAGATGGCGGTGTAGCTATTTTCATGTTTATAGAGATAGCGGTATAGATATTTCCATGTTTATATTGATACCAGGGTATACATTTCCATGTATCCAGAGATAGTGGTGTAGATATTTCCATATTTATAGAGATAGCGGTGTGGATATTTCCATGTTTATACAGATAGCAGTGTACATATTTACATGTTTATAGAAACGGCAGTGTAGCTATTTCAATGTTTACAGAGATATTGGTGTAGATATTTCCATGTTTATATAGATAGCGGTGTCGATATTTCCATGTTTATACACATAGCGGTGTTGGTATTTCCATGTTTATACAGATAGCGGTGTAGATATTTCCATGTTTATAGAGCTCGTGCTGTAGATATTTCCATCTTTATACAGATTGCATTGTAGATATTTCCATGTTTATACTGATAGTGGTGTAGATATTTCCATGTTTATACAGATGGCGGTTTAGATATTTCCATGTTTATAGAGATTGCCGTGTAGATATTTCCATGTTTATACAGATAGCGGTGTAGGTATTTCCATGTTTATAGAGATAGCGGTGTAGATATTTCCATGTTTATAGAGTTGCCTGTGTAGATATTTCCATATTTACACAGATAGCGTTGTAGATAATTCCATGTTTATACAGATGGCTGTGTAGATATTTCCATGTGTATACAGGTGGCAGTGTAAATATTTCCATGTTTATAAATATGGTGGTGTAGATATTGCCATGTTTATAAATATGGTGGTGTAGATATTTCCATGTTTATGCAGATGGCGGTGTAGATATTTGCATGTTTATGCAGATATTGGTGTAGATATGTCCATGTTTATACAGATGGCGTTGTAGTTATTTCCATGTTTATACAGATGGCGGTGTAGATATTTCCACCATTATACTGATAGAGGTGTAGATATTTCCATGTTTATACAGATAGCGGTGTAGATATTTCCATGTTTACAGAGATAGCGGTGTAGGTATTTCCATCTTTGCACAAATTGCGGTGTAGATATTTCCATGATTACACAGATAGCGGTGTAGATATTTCCAAGTTTGAAAAGATAGCTGTGTAGATATTTCCATGTTTACACAGATAGCGATGTAGATATTTCCAAGTTTAAAAAGATAGCTGTATAGATATTGCCATGTTTACACAGATAGAGTTGTAGATATTTCCATGTTTATACAGATAGCGGTGTAGATATTTCCACGTTTTTACAGATAGCGGTGTAAATATTTCCACGTTTATACAGATAGCGGTGTAGATATTTCCACGTTTATACAGATAGCCGTGTAGATATTTCCATGTTTATGCAGATGGCGGTGTAGATATTTCCATGTTTGTAGAGATAGTGGTGAAGATATTTCCATGTTTATACAGATGGCTGTGTAGATATTTCCATGTGTATACAGCTGGCGGTGTAGATATTTCCATGTTTATAGAGATGGTGGTGTAGATATTTCCATGTTCATACAGAAGACTGCGTAGTTATTTGTATGTTTATACAGATGGCGGTGTAGATATTTCCATGTTAATAGAGATAGTGGTGAAGATATTTCCATGTTTATACTGATGGCTGTGTAGATATTTCCATGTTCATACAGAAGACTGCGTAGATATTTGTATGTTTATACAGATGGCGGTGTAGATATTTCCATGTTTATAGAGATAGCGGTGTAGATATTCCCATTTTTGTACAGATAGCGGTGTAGATATTTCCATGTTTATTGAGATAGCGATGTAGATATTTCCATATTTATACAGATATCGGTGTAGATATGTCCATGTTTATACAGATAGATGTGTAGATATTTCCATGTTTATACAGATAGCAGTGTAGATATTTCCATGTTTACAGAGATAGCGGTGTAGGTATTTCCATCTTTGCACAGATTGCGGTGTAGATATTTCCATGTTTACACAGATAGCGGTGTAGATATTTCCAAGTTTAAAAAGATAGCTGTGTAGATATTTCCATGTTTACACAGATAGCATTGTAGGTATTTCCATGTTTATACAGATAGCGGTGTAGATATTTCCATGTTTATACAGATAGCGGAGTAGATATTTCAACGTTTTTACAGATAGTGGTGTAGTTATTTCCACGTATAGACAGATAGCGGAGTAGATATTTCCACGTTTTTACAGATAGCCGTGTAGATATTTCCATGTTTATGCAGATGGCAGTGTAGAAATTTCCATGTTTATGCAGATGGCGGTGTTGATATTTCCTAGTTTGTAGAGGTGGCGTTGTAGATATTTCCATGTTTATAGAGATAGCGTTGTAGATATTTCCATGTTTATAGAGATAGCGGTTTAGGTATTTCCATGTTTATAGTGATAGCAGTATAGATATTTCCATGTTTACAAAGATAGCGGTGTAGATATTTACATGTTTATACGGATGGCGTTGTTGATATTTCTAGGTTTACAGGGATAGCGGTGTAGATATTTCCTTGTTTATACAGATAGCGTTGTAGGTATTTCCATGTTAATACAGATGGCGGTGTAGATATTTTCATGTATATAGAGATAGCGGTATAGATATTTCCATGTTTATACTGATACCAGTGTAGACATTTCCATGTTTCCAGAGATAGTGGTGTAGATATTTCCATATTTATAGAGATAGCGGTGTGGATATTTCCATGATTATACAGATAGCAGTGTACATATTTACATGTTTATAGAAACGGCAGTGTAGCTATTTCCATGTTTACAGAGATATTGGTGTAGATATTTTCATGTTTACATAGATAGCGGTGTAGATATTTCCATGTTTATACACATAGCGGTGTTGGTATTTCCATGTTTATACAGATAGCGGTGTAGATATTTCCATGTTTATAGAGCTCGCGCTGTAGATATTTCCATCTTTATACAGATTGAAGTGTAGATATTTCCATGTTTATACTGATAGTGGTGTAGATATTTCCATGTTTCTACAGATGGCGGTTGAGATATTTCCATGTTTATAGAGATTGCCGTGTAGATTTTCCATGTTTATAGAGATAGCGGTGTAGGTATTTCCATGTTTATAGAGATAGCGGTGTAGAGATTTCCATGTTTATAGAGTTGCCTGTGTAGATATTTCCATGTTTACACAGATAGCGTTGTAGATAATTCCATGTTTATATAGATGGCTCTGTAGATATTTCCATGTGTATACAGGTGGCAGTGTAAATATTTCCATGTTTATAAATATGGTGGTGTAGATATTTCCATGTTTATAAATATGCTGGTGTAGATATTTCCATGTTTATGCAGATGGCGGTTTAGATATTTGCATGTTTATACAGATATTGGTTTAGATATGTCCATGTTTATACAGATGGCGTTGTAGATATTTCCATGTTTATATAGATGGCGGTGTAGATATTTCCACCATTATACTGATAGAGGTGTAGATATTTCCATGTTTATACAGATAGCGTTGTAGATATTTCCATGTTTACAGAGATAGCGGTGTAGGTATTTCCATCTTTGCACAAATTGCGGTGTAGATATTTCCATGATTACACAGATAGCGGTGTAGATATTTCCAAGTTTGAAAAGATAGCTGTGTAGATATTTCCATGTTTACACAGATAGCGATGTAGATATTTCCAAATTTAAAAAGATAGCTGTATAGATATTGCCATGTTTACACAGATAGAGTTGTAGATATTTCCATGTTTATACAGATAGCGGTGTAGATATTTCCACGTTTTTACAGATAGCGGTGTAATATTTCCACGTTTATACAGATAGCGGTGTAGATATTTCCACGTTTATACAGATAGCCGTGTAGATATTTCCATGTTTATGCAGATGGTGGTGTAGATATTTCCATGTTTATAGAGATAGTGGTGAAGATATTTCCATGTTTATACAGATGGCTGTGTAGATATTTCCATGTGTATACAGCTGGCGGTGTAGATATTTCCATGTTTATAGAGATGGTGGTGTAGATATTTCCATGTTCATACAGAAGACTGCGTAGATATTTGTATGTTTATACAGATGGCGGTGTAGATATTTCCATGTTTATAGAGATAGCGGTGTAGATATTTCCATTTTTATACAGATAGCGGTGTAGATATTTCCATGTTCATACAGAAGACTGCGTAGATATTTGTATGTTTATACAGATGGCGGTGTAGATATTAACATGTTTATAGAGATAGCGGTGTAGATATTCCCATTTTTATACAGATAGCGGTGTAGATATTTCCATGTTTATTGAGATAGCGATGTAGATATTTCCATATCTATACAGATATCGGTGTAGATATGTCCATGTTTATACAGATAGATGTGTAGATATTTCCATGTTTATACAGATAGCAGTGTAGATATTTCCATGTTTACAGAGATAGCGGTGTAGTTATGTCCATCTTTGCACAGATTGCGGTGTAGACATTTCCATGTTTACACAGATAGCGGTGTAGATATTTCCAAGTTTAAAAAGATAGCTGTGTAGATATTTCCATGTTTACACAGATAGCGTTGTGGGTATTTCCATGTTTATACAGATAGCTGTGTAGATATTTCCATGTTTATACAGATAGCGGTGTAGATATTTCCACGTTTTTACAGATAGCGGTGTAGATATTTCCACGTATATACAGATAGCGGAGTAGATATTTCCACGTTTATACAGATAGCCTTGTAGATATTTCCATGTTTATGCAGATGGCAGTGTAGAAATTTCCATGTTTATGCAGATGGCGGTGTTGATATTTCCTAGTTTGTAGAGGTGGCGTTGTAGATATTTCCATGTTTATAGAGATAGCGGTGTAGATATTTCCATGTTTATAGAGATAGCGGTTTAGGTATTTCCATGTTTATAGTGATAGCAGTATAGATATTTCCATGTTTACGAAGATAGCGGTGTAGATATTTCCATGTTTATACGGATGGCGTTGTTGATATTTCTAAGTTTACAGGGATAGCGGTGTAGATATTTCCTTCTTTATACAGATAGCGTTGTAGGTATTTCCATGTTAATACAGATGGCGGTGTAGATATTTTTATGTTTATAGAGATAGCGGTATAGATATTTCCATGTTTATACTGATACCAGGGTAGACATTTCCATGTTTCCAGAGATAGTGGTGTAGATATTTCCATATTTATAGAGATAGCGGTGTGGATATTTCCATGTTTATACAGATAGCAGTGTACATATTTACATGTTTATAGAAACGGCATTGTAGCTATTTCCATGTTTACAGAGATATTGGTGTAGGTATTTCCATGTTTATATAGATAGCGGTGTAGATATTTCCATGTTTATACACATAGCGGTGTTGGTATTTCTATGTTTATACAGATAGCGGTGTAGATATTTCCATGTTTATAGAGCTCGCGCTGTAGATATTTCCATCTTTATACAGATTACAGTGTAGATATTTCCATGTTTATACTGATAGTGGTGTAGATATTTCCATCTTTATACAGATGGTGGTTTAGATATTTCCATGTTTATAGAGATTGCCGTGTAGATATTTCCATGTTTATACAGATAGCGGTGTAGGTATTTCCATGTTTATAGAGATAGCGGTGTAGAGATTTCCATGTTTATAGAGTTGCCTGTGTAGATATTTCCATGTTTACACAGATAGCGTTGTAGATAATTCCATGTTTATACAGATGGCTGTGTAGATATTTCCTTGTGTATACAGGTGGCAGTGTAAATATTTCCATGTTTATAAATATGGTGGTGTAGATATTTCCATGTTTATAAATATGGTGGTGTAGATATTTCCATGTTTATGCAGATGGCGGTGTAGATATTTGCATGTTTATACAGATATTGGTGTAGATATGTCCATGTTTATACAGATGGCGTTGTAGATATTTCCATGTTTATACAGATGGCGGTGTAGATATTTCCACCATTATACTGATAGAGGTGTAGATATTTTCATGTTTATGCAGATAGCGTTGTAGATATTTCCATGTTTACAGAGATAGCAGTGTAGGTATTTCCATCTTTGCACAAATTGCGGTGTAGATATTTCCATGATTACACAGAAAGCGGTGTAGATATTTCCAAGTTTGAAAAGATAGCTGTGTAGATATTTACATGTTTACACAGATAGCGATGTAGATATTTCCAAGTTTAAAAAGATAGCTGTATAGATATTTCCATGTTTACACAGATAGAGTTGTAGATATTTCCATGTTCATACAGATAGCGGTGTAGATATTTCCACGTTTTTACAGATAGCGGTGTAAATATTTCCACGTTTATACAGATAGCGGTGTAGATATTTCCACGTTTATACAGATAGCGGTCTAAATATTTCCATGTTTATAGAGATGGCGGTGTAGATATTTCCATGTTCATAGAGATAGCGGTGTTCATTTTTCCATGTTTATAGAGATAGCGGTGTGGATATTTCCATGTTTATACAGATAGGGGTGTAAATATTTCCATGTTTATAGAGATAGCGGTGTGGATATTTCCATGTTTATACAGATAGGGGTGTAAATATTTCCATGTTTATAGAGATGGCGGTGTAGATATTTCCATGTTTATACAGATCACGGTGTAGTTATTTCCATGTTTAAACAAATCACGGTGTAGATATTTCCATGTTTATACAGATCATGTTGTAGATATTTCCATGTTTATACAGATCACGGTGTTGATATTACCGTGTTTATAAGGATAGCGTTGGAAATATTTCCACATTTATACAGATAGCGGTGTAGTTATTAGCATGTTTATACAGATAGCGGTGTAGATATTTCCATGTATAAACAGATGTCTGTGTTTATATTTCCATGTTTAAACAGATGGCGGTGTAGATATTTCCTTGTTTATACAAATAGCGGTGTAGTTATTTCCATGTTTATACAGATCACGGTGTAGATATTTCCTTGTTTATACAAATAGCGGTGTAGGTATTTCCATGCTTATACACACAGCGGTGTAGATAATTCCTTGTTTATACAAAAAGCGGTGTAGATATTTCCATGTTTATACAGATCACGGTGTAGATATTTCCTTGTTTTTACAAATAGCGGTGTAGTTATTTCCATGTTTATACAGATAGCGGTGTAGATATTTCCATGTATATACAGATGGCTGTGTAGATATTTCCATGTTTATACAGATGGCTGTGTAGATGTTTCCATGTTTATACAGATGACTTTGTAGGTATTTCCATGTTTATAGAGATAGCGGTGTAGATATTTCCATGTTTATAGTGATAGCTGTGTAGATATTTCAATGTTTTTACAGATATCGGTGTAGATATTTCCATGTTTACACAGATTGCGGTGTAGATATTTCCATCTTTCTACAGATGGCATTGTAGATATTTCCATGTTTATACAGATGGTTGTGTAGATATTTCCATGTTTATACAGATCGTGGTGTAGATATTTCCATGTTTATACAGATCGCGGTGTAGATATTTCCATGCATATAGAGATACCGGTGTAGATATTTCCGTGTTTTTACAGACCGCAGTGTAGACATTTCCATGTTTATAGAGATAGCAGTGTAGATATTTCCATGTTTGTACAGATGGCGGTGTTGATGTTTCCATCTATACACAGATTGCCGTGCAGGTATTTCCATGTGTATACAGACGGCAATGTAGATATTTCCATGTTTATACAGATGGTGGTGTAGATATTTCCATGTTTACACACATGACTGTATAGTTATTTCCATGTTTATACAGATGGCGGTGTAGATATTTCCAAGTTTATAGAGATAGCGGTGTAGATATTTCCATATTTATACAGATAACGGTGTAGAAGTTTCCATGTTTATACAGATAGCGGTGTAAATATTTCTATGTTTATACAGATCACGGTGTAGATATTTCCATGTTTATAGAGATAGCGGTGTAGATATTTCCATGTTTATACAGATAGCGGTGTAGATATTTCCATGTTTATACAGACCGCAGTGTAGATATTTCCATGTTTATACAGATAGCGGTGCAGATATTTCCATGCTTGAACAGATGGCGGTGTTGGTATTTCCATCTATACACAGATGACCGTGTAGATATTTCCATGTTTATACAGATGGCGGTGCAGATATTTCCATTTATATGTAGATGGCGGTGTAGATATTTCCATGTTTATACAGATAGCGGTGTAGTTATTTCCATGTTTATAAAGATAGCGGTGTAGATATTTCCATGTATGTACACATGGCTGTGAAGATATTTCCATGTTTATAGAGATGGCGGTGTACATATTTCCATGTTTATACAGATAACTTTGTAAGTATTTCCATGTTTATACAGATGGCGGTGTAGATATTTCGATGTTTATAGAGATAGCAGTGGAGATATTTCCATGTTTATATAGATAGCTGTGTAGATATTTCCATGTCTATATAGATGGCGTTGTAGATATTTCCATGTTTATACCGATAGCGGTTTTGGTATTTCCACGTTTATACAGATAGCGATATAGATATTTCCAGGTTCATACAGCTCGCGGTGCAGATATTTATATCTTTATAGAGATGTCATTGTAGATATTTCCTTATTCACACAGATGGCGGTGTAGATGTTTCCACGTTTATACAGATGGCGGAGTAGTTAGTTCTAGGTTTATGGAGATGGCAGTGTAGATATTTTCATGTTTATAGAGATGGCGGTGCAGATATTTCCATGTTTATAGAGATAGCAGTGTAGATATTTACATGTTTATACAGATGGCTGTGTAGATATTTCCATGTGTATACAAATGGCATTGTAGATATTTCCATGTTAATACAGATGACTTTATAGGTATTTCCATGCTTTTACAGATGCCAGTGCAGATATTTCCATGTTTATAGAGATAGCGGTGTAGATATTTCCTTGTTTGTACAGATGGCGGTGTTGATATTTCCATCTATACACAGATGGTCGTGTAGATATTTCCATGTTTATACAGATGGTGGCGTAGATATTTCCATGTACATGCAGATGGCGGTGTAGATATTTCCATGTTTATAAAGATAGCAGTGCAGATATTTCCATGTTTACACACATGGTGGTGTTGATATTTCCATTTTTATACACATGGCGGAGTAGATTCTTCCATCTTTATGGAGATGGCAGTGTAGATATTTTCATGTTTATAGAGATGTCGGTGTAGATATTTCCATGTTTATAGAGATAGCACTGTAGATTTTTACATGTTTATACAGATGGCGGTGTAGATATTTCCATGTTTATACAGATAACTTTGTAAGTATTTCCATGTTTATACAGATGGCGGTGTAGATATTTCGATGTTTATAGAGATAGCAGTGGAGATATTTCCATGTTTATACAGATAGCAGTGTAGATATTTCCATGTTTATACTGATCATGGTGTAGATATTTCCATGTTTATAGAGATGGCTGTGTAGATATTTCCATGTTCATTGAGATAGCGGTGTAAATTTTTCCATGATTATAGAGATAGCGGTGTGGATATTTCCATGTTTATACAGATAGGGGTGTAGATATTTCCATGTTTATAGAGATGGCGGTGTAGATATTTCCATGTTTATACAGATCACGGTGTAGATGTTTCCATGTTTATAGAGATCATGGTGTAGATATTTCCATGTTTATACAGATCGCGTTGTTGATATTACCATGTTTATAGGGATAGCGGTGCAAATATTTCCACATTTATACAGATAGCGGTGAAGTTATTAGCATGTTTATACAGATAGCGGTGTAGATAATTCCATGTATAAACAGATGCTTGTTTATATATTTCCATGTTTAAACAGATGGCGGTGTAGATATTTCCTTGTTTATACAAATAGTGGTGTAGCTTTTTCTATGTTTATACAGATAGCGGTGTAGATATTTCCATGTATATACAATGGCTGTGTAGATATTTCCATGTTTATACAGATGGCTGTGTAGATATCTCCATGTTTATACAGATGACTTTGTAGGTATTTCCATGTTTATACAGATAGCGCTGTAGATATTTCCATGTTTATACAGCTGGTGGTGTAGATATTTCCATGTTTATAGAGATAGCGGTGTAGTTATATCCATGTTCATAGAGATAGCAGTGAGGACATTTCCATGTTTACACAGATAGCAGTGTAGATATTTCCATTTTTATGGAGACATCGGTTTAGATATTTCATATTTATACAGATAGCGGTGTAGATATTTCCATGTTTATACAGATTGCGGTGCAGATATTTCCTTGTTTATACACATGACTGTGTAGATATTTCCATGTTTATACAGATGGCTTTGTAGATATTTCCATGTTTATAGAGATAGCGGTGCAGATATTTCCATGTTTATACAGATAGCGGTGTAAATATTTCCATGTTTATACAGATCGTGGTGTAGTTATTTCCATGTTTATACAGATTCCGGTGTAGATATTTCCATGTTTATACAGACCGCAGTGTAGATATTTCCATGTTTATAGAGATAACGGTGTAGATATTTCCATGTTTGTACAGATGGCGGTGTTGATGTTTCCACCTATACACAGATTGCCATATAGGCATTTCCATGTGTATACAGATAGCACTGTAGATATTTCCATGTTTATACAGATGGTGGTGTAGATATTTCCATGTTCATACAGATGACTGTATAGGTATTTCCAGGTTTTTACAGATGGCATTGTAGATATTTCCATGTTTATAGAGATAGCAGTGTAGACATTTCCATATTTATACAGGTAACGGTGTAGATATTTCCATGTATATACAGATAGCCGTGTAAATATTTCCATGTTTATACAGATCACGGTGTAGATATTTCCATGTTTATAGAGATAGCGGTGTAGATATTTCCAAGTTTATACAGATAGCGATGTAGATATTTCCATGTTTATACAGACCGCGGTGTAAATATATCCATGTTTATACAGATAGCGTCGCAGATATTTCCATGTTTGTACAGATGGCCATGTTGATATTTCCATCTATACACAGATGACCGTGTAGATATTTCCATGTTTATACAGATGGCGGTTTAGATATTTCCATGTTTATAGAGATTGCCGTGTAGATATTTCCATGTTTATACAGATAGCGGTGTAGGTATTTCCATGTTTATAGAGATAGCGGTGTAGATATTTCCATGTTTATAGAGTTGCCTGTGTAGATATTTCCATGTTTACACAGATAGCGTTGTAGATAATTCCATGTTTATACAGATGGCTGTGTAGATATTTCCATGTGTATACAGGTGGCAGTGTAAATATTTCCATGTTTATAAATATGGTGGTGTAGATATTTCCATGTTTATAAATATGGTGGTGTAGATATTTCCATGTTTATGCAGATGGCGGTGTAGATATTTGCATGTTTATGCAGATATTGGTGTAGATATGTCCATGTTTATACAGATGGCGTTGTAGTTATTTCCATGTTTATACAGATGGCGGTGTAGATATTTCCACCATTATACTGATAGAGGTGTAGATATTTCCACGTTTATACAGATAGCATTGTAGATATTTCCATGTTTACAGAGATAGCGGTGTAGGTATTTCCATCTTTGCACAAATTGCGGTGTAGATATTTCCATGATTACACAGATAGCGGTGTAGATATTTCCAAGTTTGAAAAGATAGCTGTGTAGATATTTCCATGTTTACACAGATAGCGATGTAGATATTTCCAAGTTTAAAAATATAGCTGTATAGATATTGGCATGTTTACACAGATAGAGTTGTAGATATTTCCATGTTTATACAGATAGCGGTGTAGATATTTCCACGTTTTTACAGATAGCGGTGTAAATATTTCCACGTTTATACAGATAGCGGTGTAGATATTTCCACGTTTATACAGATAGCCGTGTAGATATTTCCATGTTTATACAGATGGCTGTGTAGATATTTCCATGTGTATACAGCCGGCGGTGTAGATATTTCCATGTTTATAGAGATGGTGGTGTAGATATTTCCATGTTCATACAAAAGACTTGGTAGATATTTGCATGTTTATAAAGATGGCTGTGTAGATATTTCCATGTTTATAGAGATAGCGGTGTAGATATTTCCATTTTTATACAGATTGCAGTGTAGATATTTCCATGTTTATTGAGATAGCGATGTAGATATTTCCATATTTATACAGATATCGGTGTAGATATGTCCATGTTTATACAGATAGAGGTGTAGATATTTCCATGTTTATACAGATAGCAGTGTAGATATTTCCATGTTTACAGAGATAGCGGTGTAGTTATGTCCAGCTTTGCACAGATTGCTGTGTAGATATTTCCATGTTTACACAGATAGCGTTGTAGGTATTTCCATGTTTATACAGATAGCGGTGTAGATATTTCCATGTTTATACAGATAGCGGTGTAGATATTTCCACGTTTTTACAGATAGCGGTGTAGATATTTCCATGTATATACAGATAGCGGAGTAGATACTTCCACGTTTATACAGATAGCCGTGTAGATATTTCCATGTTTATGCAGATGGCAGTGTAGAAATTTCCATGTTTATGCAGATGGCGGTGTTGATATTTCCTAGTATGTAGAGGTGGCGTTGTAGATATTTCCATGTTTATAGAGATAGCGGTGTAGATATTTACATGTTTATAGAGATAGCGGTTTAGGTATTTCCATGTTTATAGAGATAGCGGTTTAGGTATTTCCATGTTTATAGTGATAGCAGTATAGTTATTTCCATGTTTACAAAAATAGCGGTGTAGATATTTCCATGTTTATACGCATGGCGTTGTTGATATTTCTAAGTTTACAGGGATAGCGGTGTAGATATTTCCTTGTTTATACAGATAGCGTTGTAGGTATTTCCATGTAAATGCAGATGGCGGTGTAGATATTTTCATGTTTATAGAGATAGCGGTATAGATATTTCCATGTTTATACTGATACCAGGGTAGACATTTCCATGTTTCCAGAGATAGTGGTGTAGATATTTCGATATTTATAGAGATAGCGGTGTGGATATTTCCATGTTTATACAGATAGCAGTGTACATATTTACATGTTTATAGAAACGGCAGTGTAGCTATTTCCATGTTTACAGAGATATTGGTGTAGATATTTCCATGTTTATATAGATAGCGGTGTAGATATTTCCATGTTTATACACATAGCGGTGTTGGTATTTCCATGTTTATACAGATAGCTGTGTACATATTTACATGTTTATAGAAACGGCAGTGTAGCTATTTCCATGTTTACAGAGATATTGGTGTAGATATTTCCATGTTTATATAGATAGCGGTGTAGATATTTCCATGTTTATACACATAGCGGTGTTGGTATTTCCATGTTTATACAGATAGCGGTGTAGATATTTCCATGATTATAGAGCTCGCGCTGTAGTTATTTCCATCTTTATACAGATTGCAGTGTAGATATTTCCATGTTTATACTGATAGTGGTGTAGATATTTCCATGTTTATACAGATGGCAGTTTAGATATTTCCATGTTTATAGAGATTGCCTTGTAGATATTTCCATGTTTATAGAGATAGCGGTGTAGGTATTTCCATGTTTATAGAGATAGCGGTGTCGAGATTTCCATGTTTATAGAGTTGCCTGTGTAGATATTTCCATGTTTACACAGATAGCGTTGTAGATAATTCCATGTTTATACAGATGGCAGTGTAGATATTTCCATGTTTATACAGGTGGCAGTTTAAATATTTCCATGTTTATAAATATGGTGGTGTAGATATTTCCATGTTTATAAATATGGTGGTGTAGATATTTCCATGTTTATGCAGATGGCGGTGTAGATATTTGCATGTTTATACAGATATTGGTGTAGATATGTCCAGGTTTATACAGATGGCGTTGTAGATATTTCCATGTTTATACAGATGGCGGTGTAGATATTTCCACCATTATACTGATAGAGGTGTAGATATTTCCATGTTTATACAGATAGCGGTGTAGATATTTCCATGTTTACAGAGATAGCGGTGTAGGTATTTCCATCTTTGCACCAATTGCGGTGTAGATATTTCCATGATTACACAGATAGCGGTGTAGATATTTCCAAGTTTGAAAAGATAGCTGTGTAGATATTTCCATGTTTACACAGATAGCGATGTAGATATTTCCACGTTTAAAAAGATAGCTGTATAGATATGTCCATGTTTACACAGATAGAGTTGTAGATATTTCCATGTTTATACAGATAGCGGTGTAGATATTTCCAAGTTTATAGAGATAGCGGTGTAGATATCTCCATATTTATACAGGTAACGGTGTAGATATTTCCATGTATGTACACATGGCTGTGTAGATATTTCCATGTTTATACAGATGGCGGTGTAGATATTTCCATGTTTATACAGATAACTTTGTAAATATTTCCATGTTTATACAGACGAAGGTGTAGATATTTCGATGTTTATAGAGATAGCAGTGGAGATATTTCCATGTTTATATAGATAGCTGTGTAGATATTCCCATGTTTATATAGATCGCGTTGTAGATATTTCCATGTTTATACCGATAGCGGTGTTGGTATTTCCACGTTTATACAGATAGCGATATAGATATTTCCAGGTTTATACAGCTCGCGGTGCCGATATTTATATCTTTATACAGATGGCATTGTAGATATTTCCTTATTCACACAGATGGCGGTGTAGATGTTTCCATGTTTATACAGATGGCGGAGTAGTTGGTTCTAGGTTTATGGAGATGGCAGTGCAGATATTTTCATCTTTATAGAGATGGCGGTGTAGATATTTCCATGTTTATAGAGATCACGGTGTAGATACTTCCTTGTTTATACAAATAGCGGTGTAGTTATTTCCATGTTTATACAGATAGCGGTGTAGATATTTCCATGTATATACAGATGGGTGTGTAGATATTTCCATGGTTATACAGATGGCTGTGTAGATGTTTCCATGTTTATACAGATGACTTTGTAGTTATTTGCATGTTTATACAGATGGCGGTGTAGATATTTCCATTTTTATAGAGATAACTGTGTAGATATTTCCATGTTTATACAGATAGCGGTGTAGATATTTCCATGTTTATAGAGATCGCGGTGTAGATATTTCCATGTTTACACAGATCGCGGTGTAGATATTTCCATGTTTATACAGATAGCGGTGTAGATATTTCAATGTTTTCTCAGATATCGGTGTAGATATTTCCATGTTTACACAGATTGCGGTGTAGATATTTCCATCTTTCTACACATGGCATTGTAGATATTTCCATGTTTATACAGATGGTTGTGTAGATATTTCCATGTTTATATAGATGGTGGTGTAGATATTACCATGTTTAAACAGATAGCGGTGTAGATATTTCCATGTTTATACAGACCGTGGTGAAGATATTTCCATGTTTATACAGATCGCGGTGTAGATATTTCCATGTTTATACAGATCGCGGTGTAGATATTTCCATGCATATACAGATACCGGTGTAGATATTTCCATGTTTATACAGACCGCAGTGTAGGCATTTCCATGTTTATAGAGATAGCAGTGTAGATATTTCCATGTTTGTACAGATGGCGGTGTTGATGTTTCCATCTATACACAGATTGCCGTGCAGGTATTTCAATGTGTATACAGATGGCAATGTAGATATTTCCATGTTTACACAGATGGTGGTGTAGATATTTCCATGTTTACACACATGACTGCATAGTTATTTCCATGTTTATACAGATGGCGGTGTAGATATTTCCAAGTTTATAGAGATAGCGGTGTAGATATTTCCATATTTATACAGATAACGGTGTAGAAGTTTCCATGTTTATACAGATAGTGGTGTAAATATTTCCATGTTTATACAGATCACGGTGTAGATATTTCCATGTTTATAGAGATAGCGGTGTAGATATTTCCATGTTTATACAGATAGCGGTGTAGATATTTCCATGTTTATACAGACCGCAGTGTAGATATTTCCATGTTTATACAGATAGCGGTGCAGATATTTCCATGTTTGAACAGATGGCGGTGTTGATATTTCCATCTATACACAGATGACCGTGTACATATTTCCATGTTTATACAGATGGCGGCGCAGATATTTCCATGGATATGTAGATAGCGGTGTAGATATTTCCATGTATATACTCATGGCTGTGTGGATATTTCCATGTTTATACAGATGGCGGTGTAGATATTTCCATGTTTATACAGATAGCGGTCTAAATATTTCCATGTTTATAGAGATGGCGGTGTAGATATTTCCATGTTCATAGAGATAGCGGTGTTCATTTTTCCATGTTTATAGAGATAGCGGTGTGGATATTTCCATGTTTATACAGATAGGGGTGTAAATATTTCCATGTTTATAGAGATAGCGGTGTGGATATTTCCATGTGTATACAGATAGGGGTGTAAATATTTCCATGTTTATAGAGATGGCGGTGTAGATATTTCCAAGTTTATACAGATCACGGTGTAGTTATTTCCATGTTTAAACAAATCACGGTGTAGATATTTCCATGTTTATACAGATCATGGTGTAGATATTTCCATGTTTATACAGATCACGGTGTTGATATTACCGTGTTTATAAGGATAGCGGTGGAAATATTTCCACATTTATACAGATAGCGGTGTAGTTATTAGCATGTTTATACAGATAGCGGTGTAGATATTTCCATGTATAAACAGATGTCTGTGTATATATTTCCATGTTTAAACAGATGGCGGTGTAGATATTTCCTTGTTTATACAAAAAGCGGTGTAGATATTTCCATGTTTATACAGATCACGGTGTAGATATTTCCTTGTTTATACAAATAGCGGTGTAGTTATTTCCATGTTTATACAGATAGCGGTGTAGATATTTCCATGTATATACAGATGGCTGTGTAGATATTTCCATGTTTATACAGATGGCTGTGTAGATGTTTCCATGTTTATACAGATGACTTTGTAGGTATTTCCATGTTTATACAGATAGCGGTGTAGATATTTCCATGTCTGTACAGATGGCGGTGTTGATGTTTCCATCTATACACAGATTGCTGTGTAGGTATTTCCATGTGTATACAGATGACATTGTAGATATTTCCATGTTTATACAGATGGTGGTGAAGATATTTCCATGTTTCTAGACATGGCGTTGTAGGTATTTCCATGTTTATACAGATAACGGTGTAGATATTTCCATGTTTATACAGATAGTGGTGTAAATATTTCCATGTTTATACAGATCACGGTGTAGATATTTCCATGTTTATGGAGATAGCGGTGTAGATATTTCCATGTTTATACAGATAGCGGTTTAGATATTTCCATGTTTATACAGACCGCGGTGTAGTTATTTCCATGTTTATACAGATTGTGGTGCAGGTATTTCCATGTTTGTACAGATGGCGGTGTTGATATTTCCATCTATACACAGATGACCGTGTAGATATTTCCACGTTTATACAGATGGCGGCTCAGATATTTCCATGGATATGTAGATGGCGGTGTAGATATTTCCATATATATACAGATGAATCTGTAGATATTTCCATGTGTATACAGATGGTATTGTAGGTATTTCCATGTTTATACAGATGGTGGTGTAGATATTTCCATTTTTATTCAGATGACTGTGTAGATATTTCCATGTTTTTACAGATGGTAGTGTACTTATTTCAATGTTTATAGAGATGGCGCTGTAGATATTTCCATGTTCATACAGATAATGGTGGAGATATTTCCATGTTTATACAGAGAGCAGTGGAGATATTTCCATGTTTATACACATAGTGGTGTACATATTTCCATGTTTATAGAGACAGCGGTGTAGGTATTTCCATGTTTATACAGATAGCGGTGCAGATATTTCCATGTTTACACAGATGCCTATGCAGATATTTCCATATTTATACAGAGGGCTGTGTAGATATTTATATGTTTATACAGATGGCAGTGTAGATATTTCCATGTTCCTACACATGACTGTGTAGCTATTTCCATGTTTATACATATGGCTTTGTAGATATTTCCATGTCTATAGAGATAGCGGTGCAGATATTTCCATGCTTATACGGATAGCCGTGTATACATTTCCATGTTTATACAGATCGTGGTGTAGATATTTCCATGTTTATACAGATACCGGTGTAGATATTTCCATGTTTATACAGACCGCAGTGCAGATATTTCCATGTTTATAGAGATACCGGTGTAGATATTTCCATGTTTATACAGACCGCAGTGTAGATATTTCCATGTTTATAGAGATAGCAGTGTAGATATTTCCAAGTTTGTACAGATGGCGGTGTTGATGTTTCCATCTATACACAGATTGCCGTGTAGGTATTTCCATGTGTATACAGATGGCATTGTAGATATTTCCATGTTTATACAGATGGTGGTGTAGATATTTCCATGTTTACACAGATGACTGTACAGGTATTTCCATGTTTATACAGATGGCGGGGTAGGTATTTCCATGTTTATAGATATAGCGGTGTAGATATTTCCATGTTTATACAGATAGCGGTGTAGATATTTCTATGTTTATACAGATCGCGGTGTAGATATTTCCATGTTTACAGATCACGGTGAAGATATTTCCATGTTTATACAGATAGCGGTGTAGATATTTCCATGTTTTTACAGATATTGGTGTAGATATTTCCATGTTTACACAGATTGCGGTGTAGATATTTCCATCTTTCAACAGATGGCATTGTAGATATTTCCATGTTTATACAGATGGCGGAGTAGTTAGTTCCATGTTTATGGAGATGGCGGTGTAGACATTTTCATGTTTATAGAGATGGCGGTGTAGATATTTCCATGTTTATAGAGATAGCAGTGTAGATATTTCCATGTTTATACAGATGGCTGTGTAGATATTTCCATGTGTATACAGATGGCATTGTAGATATTTCCATGTTTATACAGATGACTGTACAGGTATTACCATGTTGTTACAGATGGCAGTGCAGATATTTCCATGTTTATACAGATGGCGGCGTAGATATTTCCATCGACACGCAGATGGCGGTGTACATATTTCCATGTGTATACAGATAGCGGTGTAGATATTTCCATGTTTATACAGATCGCTGTGTTGATATTTCCATGTTTATGCAGATCGCAGTGTAGATATTTCCATGTTTATACAGATAGCGGTGTAGATATTTCCAGGTTTATACAGATTGCGGTGTAGATATTTCCATCTTTCTACAGATGGCATTGTAGATATTTCAATGTTTATACAGATAGCGGTGTAGATATGTCCATGTTTATACAGATCGGGGTGAAGTTATTTCCATGTTTATACAGATCGCTGTGTAGATATTTCCATGTTTATACAGATCGCGGTGTATATATTTCCATGTTTATACAGATAGCGGTGTAGATATTTCCATGTATATACATATAGCGGTGTAGATCTTTCCATGTTTATAGAGATAGCGGTGTAGTTATTTCCATGTTTATAGACATAGCAATGTAGATATTTCCATGTTTTTAGAGCTCGCGGTGCAGATATTTTTATCTTTATACAGATGGCATTGTAGATATTTCTTTATTCACACAGATGGCGGTGTAGATGTTTCCATTTTTATACAGATGGCGGAGTAGTTAGTTCCATGTTATTGGAGATGGCAGTGTAGATATTTTCATGTTTATAGAGATGGCGGTGTAGATATTTCCATGTATATAGAGATAGCAGTGTAGATATTTACATGTTTATACAGATGGCTTTGTAGATATTTCCATGTGTATACAGATGGCATTGTAGATATTTCCATGTTTATACAGATGACTGTATAGGTATTTCCATGTTTTTACAGATTGCAGTGCAGATATTTCCATGTTTA
The DNA here is from genome assembly GCF_028858775.2 of Pan troglodytes. NCBI lineage: Eukaryota > Metazoa > Chordata > Mammalia > Primates > Hominidae > Pan > Pan troglodytes. Next base: position 98,270,069 of record NC_072417.2, read on the forward strand.
TAGAGATAGCGGTGTAGATATTTCCATGTTTGTACAGTTGGCGGTGTTGATATTTCCATCTATACACAGATGGCCGTGTAGATATTTCCATGTTTATACAGATGGCAGTGAGGATATTTCCATGTTTATACAGATAGTGGTGTAGATATTTCCATGTTTATACAGATGGCGGTGTAGATACATCCGTGTTTCTGAAGATGGCAGTGTAGATATTTTCATTTTTATAGAGATGGCGGTGTACATATTTCCATGTTTATACAGATGTCTGTGTAGATATTTCCATGTTTATGCTGATGGCGGTGTAGATATTTCCATATTTATCGAGATGGCGTTGTAGTTATTTCTATGTTTATAGAGATAGCGGAGTAAATATCTCCATGTTTATAGAGATGGTGGTGTAAGCATTTTGATGTTTATAGAGATAGCAGTGTAGATATTTCCATGTTTATACAGATAACGGTGTTGGTAATTCCATGTTTATACAGATAGCGGTGAAGATATTTCCATGTTTATGCAGCTCACGGTGTAGTTATTTCCATCTTTATACAGATGGCGGTGTAGTTATTTCCATGTTTATACAGATGGCGGTGAAGATATTTCCATGTTTATACAGATGGCAGTGAAGATATTTCCATGTTTATACAGATGGCGATGTAGATACATCCATGTTTCTGAAGATGGCGGTGTAGGTATTTTCATGTTTATAGTGATGGCGGTGTAGATATTTCCATGTTTATACAGATGTCTGTGTAGATATTTCCAGATTTATGCAGATAGAGGTGTAGATCTTTCCATGTTTATAGAGATGGCGGTCTAGTTATTTCTAAGTTTATAGAGATAGCGGTGTAAATATTTCCATGTTTATAGAGATGGTGGTGTAAGTATTTTCATGTTTATAGAGATAGCGGTGTAGATATTTACATGTTTATAAAGATAGCGGTGTTGGTATTTCCATGTTTATACAGATAGCGGTGTAGATATTTCCATGTTTATACAGCTCGCAGTGTAGATATTTCCATCTTTATACAGATGGCAATGTAAAGATTTCCATGTTTATACAGACAGCGGTGTAGATATTTCCATGTCTATAGAGATAGCGGTGTAGTTATTTCCATATGTGTACAGATTGCGGTGTAGATATTTCCATCTTTATACAGATGGCGGTGTAGATATTTCCATGTTTATACAGATGGCCGGGAAGGTATTTCCGTATTTATACAGATAGTGGTTTACATATTTCCATGTTTATACAGATGGCAGTGTAGATACATCCATGTTTCTGAAGATGGCGGTGTAGATATTTTCATGTTTATAGAGAGGGAGGTGTAGATATTTCCATGTATATAGAGATTGCAGTGTAGGTATTTTCATGTTTATAGAGAAAGTGGTGTAGTTATTTCCATGTTTATACAGATGGCAGTGTAGATATTTCCATGTTTATACAGATATCGGTGTAGATATTTCCTTGTTTACAGAGATAGCGGGGTAGGTATTTCAATCTTTGCACAGATTGCCGTGTAGGTATTGCTAAACGTACAGAGATCGCGGTGTAGATATTTCCAAGTTTACACAGATAGCTGTGTAGATATTTCCATGTTTACAGAGATAGCATTGTAGATATTTCCATGTTTATACAGATTGCGGTGTAGTTATTTCCATGTTGATACAGATAGCGGAGTAGATATTTCCATTTTTATACAGGTAGCGGTGTAGAAATTCCCATGTTTATACAGATCGCTTTGTAGACATTTCCATCTTTCTACAGATGTCAGTGTAGATATTTCCAACTTTATACAGAAGGCAGTGTAGATATTTCCATGTTTATACAGATGTCTGGGTAGATATTTCCATGTTTATGCAGATGGCGGTGTAGATATTTCCGTGTTTATAGAGATGGCGTTGTAGTTATTTCTATGTTTATAGAGATAGCGGTGTAAATATCTCCATGTTCATAGAGATGGTGGTGTATGTATTTTCATGTTTATAGAGATAGCTGTGTAGATACTTCCATGTTTATACAGATAACGGTGTTGGCATTTCCATGTTTATACAGATAGCGGTGTAGATATTTCCATGTTTATACAGCTCGCGGTGTAGATATTTCCATCTTTATACAGATAACAGAGCATGTATTTCCATGTTTATACAGATAGCGGTGTAAATATTTCCATGTGTATAGAGATAGCGATGTAGGTATTTCCATTTTTATACATATTGCGGTGTATATATTTCCATCTTTATACAGATGGCGGTGTAGATATTTCCATGTTTATACAGATGGCAGTGAGGATATTTCCATGTTTATACAGATAATGGTGTAGATATTTCCATGTTTATACAGATGGCGGTGTAGATACATCCATGTTTCTGAAGATGGCAGTGTAGATATTTTCATTTTTATAGAGATGGTGGTGTAGATATTTCCATGTTTATACAGATGTCTGTGTAGATATTTCCATGTTTATGCTGATGGCCGTGTAGATATTTCCATATTTATAGAGATGGCGGTGTAGTTATTTCTATGTTTATAGAGATAGCGGTGTAGATATTTCCATGTTTATACAGTTAACGGTGTTGCTATTTCCATGTTTATACAGATAGCGGTGTATATATTTCCATGTTTATGCAGCTCGCGGTGTAGTTATTTCCATCTTTATACAGATGGCAGTGTAGATATTTCCATGTTTATACAGATAGCGGTGCAGATATTTCCATGTCTATAGAGATATCGGTGTAGGTTTTTCCATATTTTTACAGATTGCGGTGTAGATATTTCCATCTTTATACAGATGGCGGTGTAGATATTTCCATGTTTATACAGATGGCAGTGAAGATATTTCCATGTTTATACAGATGGCGGTGTAGATACAACCATGTTTCTGAAGATGGCGGTGTAGGTATTTTCATGTTTATAGTGATGGCGGTGTAGATATTTCCATGTTTATACAGATGTCTGTGTAGATATTTCCAGGTTTATGCAGATAGAGTTGTAGATATTTCCATGTTTACAGAGATGGCGGTCTAGTTATTTCTAAGTTTATAGAGACAGCGGTGTAAATATTTCCATGTTTATAGAGATGGTGGTGTAAGTATTTTCATGTTTATAGAGATACCGGTGTAGATATTTACATGTTTATAAAGATAGCGGTGTTGGTATTTCCTTGTTTATACAGATAGCGGTGTAGATATTTCCATGTTTATACAGCTCGCAGTGTAGATATTTCCATCTATATACAGATGGCAGTGTAGATATTTCCATGTTTATACAGACAGCGCTGTAGATATTTCCGTGTGTATAGAGATAGCGGTGTAGTTATTTCCATATGTACACAGATCGCGGTGTAGATATTTCCATCTTTATACAGATGGCGGTATAGACATTTCCATGTTTATACAGATGGCCGGGAAGATATTTCCGTATTTATACAGATAGTGGTTTACATATTTCTTTGTTTATACAGATCGTGGTGTAGATACATCCATGTTTCTGAAGATGGCGGTGTAGATATTTTCATGTTTATAGAGAGGGAGGTGTAGATATTTCCATGTATATAGAGATAGCAGTGTAGGTATTTTCATGTTTATAGAGAAAGTGGTGTAGGTATTTCCATGTTTATTCAGATGGCGGTGTAGACATTTCCATGTTTATACAGATGGCACTGAAGATATTTCCATGTTTATACAGGTGGCGGTGTAGATATTTCCATGTTTATACAGATAGCTGTGTAGATATTTCCAAGTTTACACAGATAACTGTGTAGATATTTCCATGTTTACACACATAGCGTGGTAGATATTTCCATGTTAATACAGATTGCGGTGTAGATATGTCCATGATTATACAGATAGCGGTGTAGATATTTTCATGTTTATACAGATAGTGTTGGAGATATTTCCATGTTTATAGAGAGTGCGGTACAGATATTTCCATGTTTATACATATAGCGGTGTAGATATTTCCATGTTTACAGAGATAGCGGTTTAGATATTTCCATCTTTGCACAGATTGCTGTGTAGATATTTCCATGTTTACACAGATAGCATTGTATATATTTCCATGTTTATACAGATAGCGGTGTAGGTATTTCCATGGTTATACAGATAGCGGTGTAGATATTTCCATGTTTTTACAGATAGCGTTGTAGTTATTTCCATGTTTATAAAGATAGCGGTGTAGATATTTACATGTTTATACAGATCGTGGTGTAGATATTTCCATGTTTATAGAGAGAGCGGTGTAGATATTTCCATCTTTATACAGGTAGCGGGGTAGATATTTCCAAGTTCATGCAGATCGCGGTGTAGACATTTCCAAATTTCTACAGATAGCGTTGTAAATATTTCCATTTTTAAACAGATGTTGGTGTAGATATTTCCATGTTTATGGAGATGGCGGTGTTGATATTTTCATGTTTATAGAGATGGCAGTGTAGGTATTTCCATGTTTATAGAGATGGCGGTGTAGATTTTCCATGTTTATAGAGATAGCGGAGGAGATATTTCCATGTTTATACTGATAACAGTGTAGATATTTCCATGTTTATAGAGATGTCGGTGTAGATATTTCCATGTTCATAGAGATAGCGGTGTTGATTTTTCCATGTTTACAAAGATAGCTGTGTGGATATTTCCATGTTTATACTGATAGGGTTGTAGATATTTCCATGTTTATAGAGATAGCGCTGTAGGTATTTCCATGTTTATAGAGATGGCGGTGTAGATATTTGCATGTTTATACAGATGGCAGTGTAGATATTTCCATGTTTATACAGATGGCGGTGTACATATTTAGATGTTTATGCAGATGGCCGTGTAGATATTTCCATGTTTATGCAGATGGCGGTGTAGATATTTCCATGTTTATAGAGATGGCGGTGTAGATATTTCTATGTTTATATAGATAGCGGTGTAGATTTTTCCATGTTTATAGAGATGGCGTTGTAAGTATTTCCATGTTTATAGAGATGGCGGTGTAAGTATTTCCATGTTTATAGAGATTGCGGTGTAGATATTTCCGTGTTTATACATATAGCGGTGTAGATATTTCCATGTTTACAGGTAGCGGTGTTGGTACTTCCATGTTTATACAGATAGTGGTGTAGATATTTCCATGTTTATACAGCTCACGGTGTAGATATTTGCATGTTTACACAGATAGTGCTGTAGATATTTCCATCGTTGCACAGATTGTGCTGTAGATATTTCAATCTTTTCACAGATAGTGGTGTAGATATTTCCATGTTTACACAGACAGCGCTGTAGATATTTCCATGTTTACACAGATACCGTTGTATGCATTTGCATGTTTATACAGATAGCGGTGTAGATATTTCCATGTTTATACAGATAGCGAGGTAGATATTTCCATGTTCATAGAGATAACGGTGTAGATATTTCCATATTTATACAGATGGCCTTGTAGATATTTCCATGTTTATTCAGATGTCTTTGTAGATATTTCCATCTTTATAAAGATGGCGGTGTAGATATTTCCATGTTTATACAGATACAGGTGTAGATATTTCCATGTATATACCGATAGCGGTGTAGATATTACCAAGTTTACACAGATAGCGGTGTACATATTTCCATATTTGCACAGATTGCGGTGTAGTTATTTCCACCTTTACGCAGATAGTGGTGTAGGTATTTCCATCGTTGCACAGATTGTGCTGTAGATATTTCAATCTTTACACTGATAGTGGTGTAGATATTTCCATGTTTACACAGACAGCGGTGTAGATATTTCCATGTTTACTCAGATAGCATTGTATATGTTTGCATGTTTATACAGATAGTGGTGTAGATAGTTCCATGTTTTTACAGGTCGTGCTGTAGATATTTCCATGTTTATACAGATATCGGTGTAGATACTTCCATGTTTACAGATAGCGGTGTAGATATTTCCATGTTTATACAGATAGCGTTGTAGGTATTTCCATCTTTATACAGATAGCGGTGTAGACATTTCCATGTTTATAGAGATAGCGGTGTAGATATTTCCATATTTATACAGATGGTGTTGTGGATAGTTCCATGTATATGGAGATGGCGGTGTAGATATTTTCATGTTTATAGAGATGGCGGTGTAGATATTTCCAAGTTTATAGAGATGGCGGTGTAGATATTTCCATATTTACAGAGATGGCGGTGTAGGTATTTCCAAGTTTATAGAGATGGCGGTGTAGTTATTTCCATATTTATAGAGACAGCGGTGGATGTATTTCCATGTGTATAGAGATGGCGGTGTAGATATTTCCATGTTTATACAGATAGCGGTGTAGATATTTCCATGTTCATAGAGATAGCGCTGTAGATATTTCCATATTAATATAGATAGCAGTGCAGTTATTTCCATGTTTATTCAGATGGCGGTGTAGATATTTCCATGATTATACAGATAGCGGTGTGGCTATTTCCATGTTTATACAGATAGCGGTGTAAATATTTCCATGTTTATGGAGATGGCTGTGTTGATATTTCCATGTTTATACAGATGACTGTGTAGATATTTCCATGTTTATACAGATGGTGGTATAGATATTTACATGTTTGTAGAGATAGCCATAAAGATATTTCCATGTTTATACAGATAGCGGTGTAAACATTTCCATGTTTATAGAGATAGTGGTGTAGATATTTCCATGTTTATACTAATAGCGGTGTAGATATTTCCATTTTTATGAAGATAGCGGTGGAGATATTTACATCTTTATACAGATGGCTGTGTAGATATTTCCATGTTTATTCAGACTGCGGTGTAGATATTTCCCTATTTATAGAGATGGCGGTGTAGATATTTCCATTTTTATACAGATGGCCGTGTAGATGTTTCCATCTTTATTCAAATGGCGGTATAGATATTTCCATGTTTATAGAGAGGATGGTGTAGATATTTCTATGTTTACAGAGATAGCTGTGTAGACATTTCCATGTTTATAGAGATGGCGGTGTAATATTTCCGTGTGTATAGAGATAGCGGTGTAGATATTTCCATGTTTATACACATAGCGGTGTTGATATTTCCATGTTTACAGATAGCGCTCTTGGTATTTCCATGTTTATACAGCTCACGGTGTAGATATTTTCATGTTTACACAGATAGCAGTGTAGATATTTCCATCTTTGCTCAGATTGCGGTGTACATATTTCCATGTTTATAGAGATAGCGGTGTACATATTTCCCTGTTTCCACAGATAGTTGTGAAGATAGTTCCATGTTTATACAGGTAGCGGTGCAGATATTTCCATGTGAATACAGATAGCGGTGGAGATATTTCCATGTTTATACAGATAGCGGTGTAGATATTTCCATGTTTATACAGATGGCGGTGTACATATTTCCATGTTTACACAGATTGCGGTGTAGATATTTCCAACTTTATGCAGATAGCGGTGTAGATATTTAAATGTTTTTACAGATAGCGGTGTAGATATTTCCATGTTTATACAGATAGCGGTGTAGGTATTTCCATGTTTATAGAGGTACCGGTGTAGATATTTCCAAATTTAAAAAGATAGCGGTGTAGAAATTTCCATGTTTATACGGATAGCTGTGTAGATATTTCCATGTGTATACAGATGACAGTGTAGATATTTCCTTGTTTATAGAGATGGTGGTGTAGATATTTCCATGCTCATACAGATGAGTGTTTAGATATTTCCACGTTTATAGAGATGGCGGTGTTGATATTTCCATGTTTATAGAGATAGCGGTGTAGATATTTCCGTGTTTATACAGATATCGGTGTAGATATTTCCAGGTTTATAGCGATAGCGGTGTAGATATTTCCATGTATATAGAGATAGCGGTGTAGATATCTCCATGTTTATACTGATAGTGGTGTTGATATTTCCATGTGTATAAAGATGGCGGTGTAGATATTTCCCTATTTATAGAGATGGCGGTGTAGATATTTAAATGTTTATACACATAGCGGTGTAGATATTTCCATGTTTACAGATAGCTGTGTTGGTATTTCCATGTTCATACAGATAGCAGTGTAGATATTTCCATCTTTATTCAGCTAGCGGTGTAGATATTTCCATCTTTATACAGATGACATTGTATATGTTTCTATGTTTATTCAGATAGCGGTGTAGATATTTCCATGTTTAAACAGATGGCGATGAAGATAGTTCCATGTTTATGGAAATGACGGTGTAGATATTTTCATTTTTACAGAGATGGCGGTGTAGATATTTCCAAGTTTATAGAGATAGCTGTGTACGTATTTCCATGTTTATTCAGATGGCGGTGTAGATATTTCCATGTTTAAACAGGTAGCGGTGTGGCTATTTCCATGTTTATACAGATAGCGGTGTAAATATTTCCATGTTTATTGAGATGGCTGTGTAGATATTTCCATGCTTATGCAGATGCAGTGTTGATATTTCCACATTTATACAGATAGTGGTGTAGATATTTCCATATTTATACAGATGACTGTGTAGGTATTTCCATGTTTATACAGATGGCGGTACAGATATTTCCATGTATATAGAGATAGCCATGTAGATATTTCCCTGTTTAAACAGATAGCGGTGTAAACATTTCCATGTTTATAGAGATAGCGGTGTAGATATTTCCATGTTTATACAGATAGCAGTGAACATATTTCCATGTTAATACAGATAGTGGTGTGGCTATTTCCAGGTTTATACAGATAGCGGTGTAGATATTTCCATGTTTATACAGATGACTGTGTATTTATTTCCAAGTTTACACAGATGGCGGTGTAGATATTTCCATGTTTATAGAGATAGCGGTGTAGTTATATCCATGTTTATACAGATAGCTGTATACATATTTCCATGTTTATAGAGGTAGCGGTGTAGATATTTCCATATTTATACAGGTGACTCTGTAGATGTTTGTATGTTTATACAGATGGTGGTGTAGATATTTCCATGTTTATAGAGATAACAGTGTAGATATTTCTATGTTTATACAGATAGCGTTGTAGATATTTCCATGTTCATACAGATAGCAGTGTAGATATGTCCATGTTTATACAGATAGCGGTGGAGACACTTCCACGTTTATACCGATATCGATGTAGATATTTCCACGTTTATACAGATAGCACTGTAGACATTTCCACGTTTATACAGATAGCGGTGTAGATACTTCCACGTTTATACAGATTGCGGTGTAGATATTTCCAAGTTTATAAAGCTCGTGGTGTAGATATTTCCATCTTTATACAGATGGAGGTGTAGACATTTCCATGTTTATGCAGATAGTGGGGCAGATATTTCCATGTTTACAGAGATAGCAGTGTAGATATTTGCATCTTTCCACAGATTGTGGTGTAGATATTTCTATCTTTACACAGATAGCTATGTAGATATTTCCAAGTTAACAAAAATAGCTGTGTAGATATTTCCATGTTTATAGAGATAGCGGTGTAGGTATATCCATGTTTATGGAAGTAGCGGTGTAGATATTTCCATGTTTATACAGATGACTGTATAGATATTTGCATGTTTATACAGATGGTGGTGTAGATATTTCCATGTTTATACAGATAGCAGTGTAGATATTTCCATGTTTATAATGATAGCCGTGTAGGTATTTCCATGTTTATAGAGATAGCGGTGTAGATATTTCCATATTTATACAGGTAGCGGTGTAGATATTTCCATGTTTATACAGATGGCGTTGTAGATCTTTCCATGTTTATACAGACGGTGGAGTAGTGATTTCCTTGATTATACACATAGCATGTAGATATTTCCAAGTTTATACAGATATCGGTGTAGATATTTCGATGTTTATACAGATATCGGTGTTGGTATTTCCATGTTTATACAGCTCGCGGTGTAGATATTTCAATCTTTATACAGACGGCAGTGTAGATATTTCCATGTTTATACAGATAGTGGTGTAGATATTTCCATGTTTATACAGATTGCGGTGCAGGTATTTCCATGTTTATAGAGATAGCGGTGTAGACATTTCCATGTTTATACAGATGGCTGTGTAGATATTTCCATGTGTATACAGATGGCAGTGTAGATATTTCCAGGTTTATACAGATGACTCTGTAGATATTTTCATGTTTTTACACATGGCGGTGTTGATATTTCCATGTTTATACAGATACGGTGTCGCTATTTCTATGTTTTTAAAGACAGCAGTGTAGATATTTCCATGTTTATAGAGATAGCTGTGTAGATTTTCCCATGTTTGTACAGATAGCGGTGTAGATATTTCCTTGTTTATACAGATGGCAGTGTAGATATTTCCATGTTTATACAGATAGTGGTGTAGATGTTTCCATGTTTATACAGATGACTGTGTAGGTATTTCCATGTTTATACAGGTGCTGGTGTAGATATTTCCATGTTTATGGAGTTAGCCATGTAGATATTTCCATGTTTATAAAGATAGCGGTGTAGGCATTTCCATGTTTATTGAGATAGCGTTGTAGGTATTTCAATATTTATAGAGATAGCAGTGTAGATATTTCCATGTTTATGCAGATAGTGGTGTAGAAATTTGCATGTTTATACAGGTAGCGGTGTAGACATTTCCATGTTTATACAGATCGTGGTGTAGATATTTCCATGTTTATACTGATAACGGGGTAGAAATTTCCATGTTTGCAGAGATAGCGGTGTAGATATTTTGATATTTGCACAGATTGGGGTGTACATATTTTCATCTTTACACAGATAGCGTTGTACATATTTCCATGTCTACACAGATATCTGTGTAGATATTTCCATGTTTACACAGATATTGTTGTAGATATTTCCATGTTTATACAGATAGCGGTGAAGATATTTCCATGTTTATAAAGATAGCGGTGTAGATATTTCCATGTTTATACAGATAGTGTTGTAGATATTTCCATGTTTATAGAGAGAAATGTGTAGATATTTCCATGTTTATACAGATTGCGGTGTAGCTAATTCCATGTTTATAGAGATAGCGGTGTAGATATTTCCATGATTATACAGATAGCTGTGTAGTTATTTCCATGTGTATACAGATGGCAGGGTAGTTATTTCCCTGTTTCTACAGATGGCAGTGCAGATATTTCCATGTTTATACAGATAGTAGTGTAAATATTTCCATGTTTATGGAGACAGCTGTGTAGATATTTCCATGTTTATACAGACGGCATTGTAGATAATTCCATGTTTATATAGATAGTGGTGTAGTTATTTCCAAGTTTATACAGGTAGAGGTGTAGATATTTCCAAGTTTATGCAGATCTCTGTGTAGATATTTCCATCTTTGTACAGATGACAGTGTATATGTTTCTATATTTATAGAGTTGGTGGTGAAGATATTTTCATGTTTATACAGATGGCGGTGTAGATATTTCCATGTTTATAGAGATGGCGTTTTACATATTTCTATGTTTATAGAGATAGCGGTGTAGATAATTCCATGTTAATACACTTAGCGGTGTAGGTATTTCCATGTTTGTACAGACAGGGTGTAGATATTTCCATGTTTATACAGATAGCGGTGTAGATATTTCCATATTTATACAGATAGTGGTGTAGATATTTCCATGTTTATGCAATTGACTGTGTAGGTATTTCCTTCTTTATACAGATGGCGGTGTAGTTATTTCCATGTTTATAGAGATATCCATGTAGATATTTCCATGTTTATACAGCTAGCGGTGTACATATTTCAATATTTATACATATTGCGGAGTAGCTATTTCCATGTTTATGGAGATAGCGGTGTAGATATTTCCATGTTTATACACATGGTTGTGTAGATATTTCCATGGGTATACAAATGGCAGTGTAGATATTTCCATGTTTATTCACATGGAGATGTAGATATTTCCATGTTTATACAGATGACTGTGTAGATATTTCCATGTTTTTTCAGATGGAGGTGTAGATATTTCCATGTTTATGCAGATAGCGGTGTGGCTATTTCCATGTTTATACAGATAGCTGTGTAGATTTTTCCATGTTTATAGAAATGGCTGAATAGATATTTCCATGTTTATACAGATGGCTGTGTAGATATTTCCATGTTTATACCGATGGCGTTGTAGATGTTTCCATGTGTATACAGATAGTGATGTATATTTTTCTATGTTTATACAGATGACTGTGTAGGTATTTCCATGTTTATACAGATGGCAGTGTAGGTATTTCCATGTTTATAGAGATAGCCATGTAGATATTTCCATGTTTATACAGATAGCAGTGCAGATATTTCCATGTTTATACAGATAGTGGTGTAGATATTTCCATGTTTACAGAGATAGCGGTGTAGATATTTCCATATTTGCGCATATTGCGGTGAAGATATTTCCATCTTTACACAGATAGCCGTGTACATATTTCCATGTTTACACAGATAACTGTGAAGATATTCCCATGTTTACACAGATAGTTTTGTAGATATTTCCATGTTTCTACAGGTAGCGATGTAGATATTTCCATGTTTACAAAGATAGCGGTGTAGATATTTCCATGTTTATAGAGATAGCGCTGGGGATATTTCCATGTTTATTCAGATAGCGATGTAGATATTCCCATGTTTATACAGATAGCGGTGTAGATATTTCCATGTTTATACAGATAGCGCTGTAGATATTTCCACGTTCATACAGATAGCAGTGTAGATATGTCCATGTTTATACAGATTCCGGTGGAGATACTTCCACGTTTATACCGATATCGATGTAGATATTTCCACGTTTATACAGATAGCACTGTAGATATTTCCACGTTTATACAGATAGCGGTGTAGATACTTCCACGTTTATACAGATTGCCGTGTAGATATTTCCAAGTTTATACAGCTCGTGGTGTAGATATTTCCATCTTTATACAGATGGAGGTGTAGACATTTCCATGTTTATGCAGATAGTGGGGCAGATATTTCCATGTTTACAGAGATAGCAGTGTAGATATTTGCATCTTTCCACAGATTGTGGTGTAGATATTTACATCTTTACACAGATAGCTATGTAGATATTTCCAAGTTAACAAAAATAGCTGTGTAGATATTTCCATGTTTATACAGATAGCGTTGTAGATATTTCCATGTTTATACAGATGGTGGTGTAGATATTTCCATTTTTATAGAAATGGCCGTGTATATATTTCTATGTTTATAGAGATAGCGGTGAAGGTATTTCCATGTGTATAGAGATGACGGTGTAGGTATTTCCATGTTTATAGAGATAGTGGTGAAGATATTTCCGTATTTATACATATCGCGGTGTAGATATTTCCATGTTTATACAGATAGCAGTGTTGGTATTTCCATGTTTATACTGATAGCGGTGTAGTTATTTCCATGTTTATACAGATAGCGGTGTAGATATTTCCAAGTTTACAAAGATAGCGGTGTAGATATTTCTATCTTTGCACAGATAGCTGTGTAGATATTTCCAAGTTTACACAGATAGCTGTGTAGATATTTCCATGTTTACACAGATAGCATTGTAGATATTTCCATCTTTATACAGGTAGCAGTGTAGATATTTCAATATTTATACAGATAATGGTGTTGTTATTTCCATGTTTATACAGATAGCGGTGAAGATATTTCCATGTGTATAGAGATGGTGGTGTAGATATTTCCATGTTTACACAGATGACTGTGTAGATATTTGCATGTTTATATAGATGGCGGTGTAGATATTTCCATGTTCATACAGATAGCGGTGTTGGTATTTCCACGTTTATACAGATAGCGGTGTAGATATTTCCATGTTTGTACAGCTCGCGGTGTAGATACTTCCATCTTTATACAGATGGCAGTGTAGATATTTCCATGTTTATACAGATACTGGTGTTGATATTTCCATGTTTATACAGATGGCGGTGTAGATAGTTCCATGTTTCTGGAGATGGCGGTGTAGATATTTTCATGTTTATGGAGATCGCGGTGTAGATATTTCCATGTTTATAAAGATTGCTGTGTAGATATTTCCATGTTTATAGAGATAGCGGTGTAGGTATATCCATGTTTATGGAAGTAGTGGTGTAGATATTTCCATGTTTATACAGATGACTGTATAGATATTTGCATGTTTATACAGATGGTGGTGTTGATATTTCCATGTTTATAGAGATAGCAGTTTAGATATTTCCATGTTTATAAAGATAGCGGTGTAGATATTTCCATGTTTATACAGATATCGGTGTTGGTATTTCCATGTTTATACAGCTCGCGGTGTAGATATTTCAATCTTTATAGAGACGGCAGTGTAGATATTTCCACGTTTATACAGATAGTGGTGAAGATATTTCCATATTTATACAGATAGCAGTGTAGATATTTCCATGTTTATACAGATCGCAGTGTAGATATTTCCATGTTTACACAGACAGCAGTGGAGATGTTTCCATGTTTATACATATAGCGGTGTACATATTTACATGTTTATAGACACAGCAGTGTAGGTATTTCCATGTTTATAGAGATAGCTGTGTAGATATTTCCATATTTATACAGATAGCGGTGTAGATATTTCCATGTTTATAGAGATAGCTGTGCTGATATTTCCATGTTTTTACACATCGCGGAGTAGATATTTCCATGTTTATACAGATACCGGTGTAGATATTTCCATGTTTATACAGACTGCAGTGTAGATATTTCCATGTTTATAGAGATAGCAGTGTAGAAATTTCCATGTTTGTACAGATGGCGGTGTGATGTTTCCATCTATACACAGATTGCCGTGTAGATATTTCCATGTGTATACAGATGGCATTGTAGATATTTCCATGTTTATACAGATGGTGGTGTAGATATTTCCATGGTTACACAGATGACTGTATAGGTATTTCCATGTTTATACAGATGGCGGTGTAGATATTTCCATGTTTATAGAGATAGCGGTGTTAATATTTGCATATTTATACAGATAACGGTGTAGAAATTTCCATGTTTATACAGATAGCGGTGTAAACATTTCCACGTTTATACAGATCACGGTGTAGATATTTCCATGTTTATAGAGATAGCGGTGTAGATATTTCCATGTTTATACAGATAGCGGTGTAGATATTTCCATGTTTATACAGACCGCGGTGTAGATATTTCCATGTTTATACAGATAGCGGTGCAGATAATTCCATGTTTGTACATATGGCGGTGTTGATATTTCCATCTATACACAGATAACCGTGTAGATATTTCCATGTTTATACAGATGGCGGCGCAGATATTTCTATGGAAATGTAGATGGTGGTGTAGATATTTCCATGTATATACAGATAGCCCTGTACTTATATCCATGTTTACATAGAGAGCGGTGTAGATATTTCCATGTATGTACACATGGCTGGGTAGATATTTCCATGTTTATACAGATTGTGGTGTAGATATTTCCATGTTTATACAGATAACTTTGTAAGTATTTCCATGTTTATACAGATGGCGGTGTAGATATTTCGACGTTTATAGAGATAGCAGTGGAGATATTTCCATGTTTATACAGATAGCGGTGTAGTTATTTCCATGTTTACATAGACAGCGTTGTAGATATTTCCATGTATATACACATGGATGTGTAGATATTTCCATGTTTATAGAGATGGCGGTGCAGATATTTCCATGTTTATTCAGATAACTTTGTAAGTATTTCCAAGTTTATACAGATGGCGGTGTAGATATTTCCATGTTTATAGAGATAGCGGTGTACATATTTCCATATTTATACAGATAACGGTGTAGAAATTTCCATGTTTATACAGATAGCGGTGTAAATATTTCCATGTTTATACAGATCACGGTGCAGATATTTCCATGTTAATAGAGATAGCGCTGTACATATTTCCATGTTTTTACAGACCGCGGTGTAGATATTTCCATGTTTATACAGATAGCGGTGCAGATATTTCCATGTTTGTACAGATGGCGGTGTTGATATTTCCATCTATACACAGATGACCGTGTAGATATTTCCATGTTTATACAGATGGCGGCGCAGATATTTCTATGGATATGTGGATGGCCGTGTAGATATTTCCATGTATATAGAGATAGCGGTGTAGTTATTTCCATGTTTATATAGAGAGCGGTGTAGATACTTCCATTTATGTACACATGGCTGTGTAGATATTTCCATGTTTATACAGATGGCGGTGTTGATATTCCCATGTTTATACAGATAACTTTGTAAGTATTTCCATGTTTATACAGATGGCGGTGTAGATATTTCGATGTTTATAGAGATAGCAGTGGAGATATTTCCATGTTTATAAAGATAGCGGTGTAGTTATTTCCATGTTTATATAGATAGCGGTGTAGATATTTCCATGTATATACACATGGCTCTGTAGATTTTTCCACGTTTATACAGATGGCGGTGCAGATATTTCCATGTTTATACAGATAACTTTGTAAGTATTTCCATGTTTATACAGACGGTGGTGTAGATATTTCAATGTTTATAGAGATAGCAGTGGAGATATTTCCATGTTTATACAGATAGCGGTGAAGATATTTCCATGTTTATACTGATCGCGGTGTAGATATTTCCATGTTTATAGAGATGGCGGTGTAGATATTTCAATGTTCATAGAGATACCAGTGTTGATTTTTCCATGTTTATAGAGATAGCGGTATGGATATCACCATGTTTGTACAGATAGGGGTGTAGATATTTCCTTGTTTATAGAGATGGTGGTGTAGATATTTCCATGTTTATACAGATCACGGTGTAGATATTTCCTTGTTTATACAAATAGCGGTGTAGTTATTTCCATGTTTATAAAGATAGCGGTGTAGATATTTCCATGTATATACAGATGGCTGTGTAGATATTTCCATGTTTATACAGATGGCTGTGTAGATATTTCCATGTTTATACAGATGACTTTGTAGGTATTTCCATGTTTATACAGATGGCGGTGTAGATATTTCCATGTTTATAGAGATAGCTGTGTAGATATTTCCTTGTTTATACAGATAGCGGTGTAGATATTCCCATGTTTATAGTGATCCCGGTGTAGATATTTCCATGTTTGTACAGATCGTGGTGTAGATATTTCCATGTTTATACAGATCGCAGTGTAGATATTTCCATGTTTATACAGACAGCGGTGTAGGTATTTCCATGTTTATACAGATAGCGCTGTAGATACTTCCATGTTTATACAGTTGGCGGTGTATATATTTCCATGTTTATAGAGATGGCGGTGTACATATTTCCATTTTTATAGAGATAGCGGTGTAGATATATCCATGTTCATAGAGATAGCAGTGAGGATATTTCCATGTTTATACAGATAGCAGTGTAGATATTACCATTTTTATAGAGATAGCGTTTTAGATATTTCATATTTATACAGATAGCGGTGTAGATATTTCCATGTTTATACAGATTGCAGTGTAGATATTTCCAAGCTTATTCAGATGACTGTGTAGATATTTCCATGTTTTTACAGATGGCAGTGTAGATATTTCAATGTTTATAGAGATTGCGCTGTAGATATTTCCATGTTTATACAGATAACAGTGGAGATATTTCCATGTTTATACAGACAGCAGTGGAGATATTTCCATGTTTATACACATAGCGGTGTGCATATTTCCATGTTTATAGAGACAGCGTAGTAGGTATTTCCATGTTTATATAGATAGCGGTGCAGATATTTCCATGTTTATACAGATGCCTATGCAGATATTTCCATATTTATACAGATGGCTGTGTAGATATATCTATGTTTATACAGATGGCAGTGTAGATATTTCCATGTTCCTACACATGACTTTGTAGGTATTTCCATGTTTATACAGATGGCTTTGTAGATATTTCCATGTTTATAGAGATAGCGGTGCAGATATTTCCATGTTTATACAGATAGCGGTGTATATATTTCTATGTTTATACAGATCGTGGTGTAGAGATTTCCATGTTAATACAGATACTGGTGTAGATATTTCCATGTTTATACAGACCGCAGTGTATATATTTCCATGTTTATAGAGATAGCAGTGTGGATATTTCCATGTTTGTACACATGGCGGTGTTGATGTTTCCATCTATACACAGATTGCCGTGTAGGTATTTCCATGTGTATACAGATGGCGTTGTAGATATTTCCATGTTTATACAGATGGTGGTGTAGATATTTCCATGTTTACACAGATGACTGTATATGTATTTCCATGTTTATACAGAAGGCGGTGTAGATATTTCCAAGTTTATAGAGATAGCGGTGTAGATATTTCCATATTTATACAGATAACGGTGTAGAAGTTTCCATGTTTCTACAGATAGCGGTGTAAATATTTGAATGTTTATACAGTTCACAGTGTAGATATTTCCATGTTTACAGAGATAGCGGTGTAGATATTTCCATGTTTATACAGATAGCGGTGTAGATATTTCCATGTTTATACAGACCCCGGTGTAGGTATTTCCATGTTTATACAGATAGTGGTGTAGATATTTCCATGTTTATACAGACCGCGGTTTAGATATTTCCATGTTTATACAGATAGCGGTGCAGATATTTCCATGTTTGTGCAGATGGCGGTGTTGATATTTCCATCTATACGCAGATGACCGTGTAGATAGTTCCATGTTTATACAGATGGCGGCGCCGATATTTCCATGGATATGTAGATGTCGGTGTAGGTATTTCCATGTTTATACAGATAGCGGTGTAGTTATTTCCATGTTTATATAGATAGCGGTGTGGATATTTCCATGTATATACACATGGCTGTGTAGATATTTCTATGTTTATACAGATAGCGGTGTAGATATTTCATGTTTATACAGATAGCGCTGTAGATATTTCCATGTTTATACAGATGGCGGTGAAGATATTTCCATGTTTATAGATATGGCGGTGTAGATATTTCCATGTTTATAGAGATAGCGGTGTAGATATATCCATGTTCATAGAGATAGCAGTGAGGTTATTTCCATGTTTTTACCGATTGCAGTGTAGATATTTCAATGTTTATAGAGATGGCGCTGTAGATATTTCCATGTTTATACAGATAACGGTGGAGATATTTATATGTTTATAGAGACAGCAGTGGAGATATTTCCATGTTTATACACATAGAGGTGTACATATTTCCATGTTTATAGAGACAGCGTTGTAGGTATTTCTATGTTTATACAGATAGCGGTGCTGATATTTCCAAGTTTATACAGATGCCTATACAGATATTTCCATATTTATACAGAGGGCTGTGTAGATATTTCTATGTATATACAGATGGTAGTGTAGATATTTCCATGTGTATACACATGGATGTGTAGATATTTCCATGTTTATACAGATGGTAGTGTAGATATTTCCATGTTTATACAGATGGCTCTGCCGATATTTCCATGTTTATACAGAGTTCTCTCTAGATAATTCCATGTTTATATAGAAGACAGTGTAGTTATTTCCAGGTTCATACAGATGGCAGTGTAGATATTTCCATGTTTATAGAGATAGCGGTGTAGATATTTCCAAGTTTATAGAGATAGCGGTTTAAATATTTCCATCTTTATACAGATAGTGGTGTAGATATTTCCATGTTTATACAGATGGCGGTGTAGATACAGCCATGTTTCTGAAGATGGCAGTGTAGACATTTTCATGTTTACGTAGATGGCAGTGTAGATATTTCCATGTTTACAGAGATTGCTGTGTTGATATTTCCATGTTTATAGTGGAAGTGGTGTAGTTATTTCCATGTTTGTAGAGATAGCGTTGTAGATATTTCCATATTTATACAGGTAGCGGTGCAGTTAATTCCATGTTTATATAGATGGCGGTGTAGATATTTCCATGTTTCTAATGATGGCGGTGTAGATATTTCCTTGTTTATACAGATAGCGGTGTAGATATTTCCATGTATATACAGATAGCGGTATAGATATTTCCATGTTTACCCAGATAGCGGTGGAGATATTTCCCTGTTTATGCAGATATCTATGTAGATGTTTCCATGTTTATACAGATAGCGGTGTAGATATTTCCATGTTTATAGAGATAGCGGTGTAGATATTTCCATGTTTATACAGATGGCTGTGTAGATATTTCCATGTGTATACAGATGGCGGTGTAGATATTTCCATGTTTATACATATAGCGGTGTAGATATTTCCATGTTTACAGATATAGCGGTAAAGATATTTCCATCTTTGCACAGATTGCGGTCTAGACATTGCAAAGTTTACACAGATAGCGGTGTAGATATTTCCAAGTTTACACAGATACCTGTGTCGATATTTCCATGTTTACAGGGATATCATTGTAGATATTTCCATGTTTATACAGATAGCGGTGTAGTTTTTTACATGTTGATACAGATAGAGGTGTAGATATGTTCAGGGTTATACAGACAGTGGTGTAGATATTTCCACGTTTTACAGATAGCTGTGTAGAAATTTCCCTGTTTACACAGATAGCATTTTAAATATTTCCATGTTTACACAGATAGCGTTGTAGATATTTCCATGCTTACACAGACTGCGGTGCAGATATTTCCAAGTTTCCACAGATAGCTGTGTAGATATTTCCATGTTTACACAGATATCATTGTAGATATTTAATTGTTTATAGAGATAGCAGTGTAGGTATTTCCATGTTTTAAAAGATACCGGCGTAGGTATTTCCGTGTTTATAAAGATAGCGGTGGAGATATTTCCATGTTTATACAGATAGCGGTGTAAAAATTTCCATGTTTATACAGATAGCGGTGTAGTTATTTCCATGTTTATACAGATAGCGGTGTAGATATTTCCATGTTTATAGAGACTGCGGAGTAGATATTTCCATCTTTGCACAGATGGCTTTGTAGATATTTCCATGTTTATACAGATTGCGGTGTAGTTATTTCCATGTTGATACAGATAGCGGTGGAGATATTTCCATGTTTATACAGGTAGCGGTGTACAAATTCCCATGTTTATACTGATCGCTTTGTAGATATTTCCATCTTTCTACAGACGTCAGTGTAGATATTTCCAAGTTTATACAGATGTCTGTGTAGATATTTCCATGTTTATGCAGACGGCGGTGTAGATATTTCCATGTTTATAGAGATGGCGGTGTAGTTATTTCTATGTTTATAGAGATAGCGGTGTAAATATTTCCATGTTTACAGAGATGATGGTGTAAGTATTTTCATGTTTATAGAGATAACGGTGAAGATATTTCCATGTTTATACAGATAGCGGTGTTGCTACTTCCATGTTTATACAGATAGCGGTGTAAATATTTCCATGTGTATAGAGATAGCTGTGTTGGTATTTCCATATTTATACAGATTGCGGTGTAGATATTTCCATCTTTATACATATGGCGGTGTAGATATTTCCATGTTTATACAGATAGAAGTGAAGATATTTCCATGTTTATACAGATAGTGGTGTAGATATTTCCAAGTTTATACAGATGGCCGTGTAGATACATCCATGTTTCTGAAGATGGCGGTGTAGATATTTTCATGTTTATAGAGATGGCGGTGTAGATATTTCCATGCTTATAGAGAAAGCGGTGTAGGTATTTCCATGTTTATAGATATAGCGGTGTATATATTTCCATATTTATACAGATAGCAGTGTAGGTATTTCCATGTTTATACAGATTGCGGTGTAGATATTTCCATGTTTCTACAGATGGCGGTGTAGATATTTCCTTGTTTATACAGACGGCATTGTAGATATTTCCATGTTTATACAGGTAGCGGTGTAGGTATTTCCAGGTTTACAGAGATAGCGGTGTAGTTATTTCCATCTTTGCACAGTTGCCGTGTAGGTATTTCCATGTTTACGCAGATAGCTGTGTAGGTATTTCCAAGTTTACACAGATAGCTGTGTAGATATTTCCATGTTTACACACATAGCGTTGAACATATTTCCATGTTTATACGGATTGCGGTGTAGATATGTCCATGTTTATACAGAAAGCGGTGTAGATATTTTCATGTTTATACAGATAGCAATGGAGATATTTCCATGTTTATAGAGAGTGCGGTATAGATATTTCCATGTTTATACAGATAGCAGTGTAGATATTTCCATGTTTAAAGAGATAGCAGTGTAGATATTTCCATCTTTGCACAGATTGCTGTGTAGATATTTCCATTTTTACAAAGATAGCTGTGTAGATATTTCCAAGTTTACACAGATAGCTGTGTAGATATTTCCATGTTTACACACATAGCATTGTAGATATTTCCATGTTTATACAGATAGCGGTGTAGATATTTCCATGTTTATACTGAAAGCGGTGTAGATATTTCCATGTTTATACAGCTCGTTGTGTAGGTATTTCCGTCTTTATACAGATGGCGGTGTAGATATTCCCATATTTATAGAGATAGCCTTGTAGGTATTTCCTTGATTATACAGATAGTGGTGTAGGTATTTCCATGTTTATACAGATAGCGGTGCATATAATTCCATGTTTATAGAGATAGCGTTGTAGATATTTCCAATTTGCACAGATTACGGTGTAGATATTTCCATCTTTACGGAGATAGCGGTGTAGATATTGCGATGTTTACACAGAAAGCTGTTTAGATATTTCCATGTTTACACAGATAGCGTTGTAGATATTTCCAGGTTTATAAAGATAGCGGTGGAGATATTTCCATATTTTTACAGATACTGGTGGAGATATTTCCATGTTTATACAGATGGAGGTATAGACATTTCCATGTTTATACAGATGAGGGAGTAGAAATTTTCATGTTTTTACAGATGGCGGTGTAGATATTTTCATGTATATACAGATAGCGGTGTGGCTATTTCCATGTTTATACAGATAGCAGTGTAGATATTTCGATGTTTATACAGATGGCTCTGTAGATATTTCCATGTTTATACAGAAGGCAGTGTAGATATTTCCATGTTTATACAGATAGTGGTGTAGATATTTCCATGTTTATACAGTTAGCTGTGTAGGTAATTCTATGTTTATACAGATGGCGTTGTAGGTATTTCCATGTTTATAGAGATAGCCATGTAGATATTTCCATGTTTATACACATAGAGGTGTAGACATTTCCATGTTTATAGAGATAGCGGTGTAGATATTTCCATATTTATACAGACAGCAGTGTAGATATTTCCATGTTTATAGAGATAATGGTGTAGATATTTCCATATTTATACAGATAGCAGTGTAGATATTTCCATGTTTATACAGACAGCGGTTTAGATATTTCCATGTTTACAGAGAGAGCAGTGTAGATATTTCCATATTTGCACAGATTGCGCTGTAGATATTTCCATCTTTAAAAGATATCTGTGTACATATTTCCATGTTTACACAGATAGCGGTGTATTTATTTCCGTGTTAACACAGATAGTGTTGTAGATATTTCCATGTTTATACAGATAGTGGTGTAGATATTTCCATGTTTATACAGATCGTGGTGTAGATATTTCCATGTTTATACAGACAGCAGTGTAGATATTTTCATGTTTATAGAGATAGCAGTGTAGATATTTCCATGTTTACAGAGTTAGCGGTGTAGATATTTCCATTTTGCACAGATTGCGATGTAGATACTTCCATCTTTACACAGAGAGCGGTGTACATATTTCCATGTTTACACAGATAGCGGAGTAGATATTTCCAAGTTTACACAGACAGTGTTGTAGATATTTCCATGTTGATACAGATAGCAGTGTAGATGTTTCTATGTTTATAAAGATAGCGGTGTAGATATTTCCATGTTTATACAGACAGCGATGTAGATATTTCCATGTTTGTAGAGACAGCGATGAAGATATTTCCATGTTTATACAGACAGCGGTGTAGATATTTCCATGTTTATACAGACAGCGGTGGAGATATTTCCATGTTTATACAGACAGCGGTGTAGATATTTCCATCTTTATACAGATACGGGTGGGGATATTTCCATGTTTATACAGATAGCAGTGGAGATATTTCCCTGTTTATACAGATAGCGGTGGCGATATTTTCATGTTTCTACAGAGAGCGGTGTAGATATTACCATGTTTATACAGATGGCGGTGTAGATATTTCCAAGTTTGTACAGATAGCGGTTTGGCTATTTCCATGTTTATAGAGATAGCAGTGTAGATATTTCCATATTTGCACAGATTGCGGTGTAGATATATCCATCTTTACACAGATAGCGATGTACATATTTCCACCTTTACAGAGATAGCTGTGTAGATATTTCCGTGTTTACACAGACAGTGTTGTAGATATTTCCATGTTTATAAAGATAGCGGTGTAGATATTTCCATGTTTATCAATATAGCTGTGTAGATATTTCCATGTTTATACAAATAGCGGTGGAGATATTTCCATGTTTATACAGACAGCAATGTAGATATTTCCATGTTTATACAGACGGCGGTGCAGATATTTCCAAGTTTATACAGATAGCGTTGCACATATATCCATGTTTATACATATAGCGTTGTAGGTATTTCCATGTTTATACAGATGGCTGTGTACATATTTCCATGTGTATACAGATGGCAGTGTAGATATTTCCATGTTTATACAGATGATTGTGTAGATATTTCCATGTTTTTACTGATGGCGGTGAAGATATTCCATGTTTATACAGATAGCGTTGTGGCTGTTTCCATGTTTATATAGATAGCAGTGTAGATATTTCCATGTTTAAAGCGATGAATGTGTGGATATTTCCATGTTTATACAGATGTCTGTGTAGATATTTCCATGTGTATTCATATGGCAGTGTAGATATTTCCAAGTTTATACAGATGGAGGTGTAGAAATTCCCATGTTTATACATCTGACTGTGTAGATATTTCCATGTTTTTACAGATAGCAGTGTAGATATTACCATGTTTACAGAGATAGCAGTGTAGATATTTCAATCTTTGACAGATTGTGGTGTAGATATTTCCATCTTTACACAGATAGAGGTGTAGATACTTCCATCTTTGCACAGATTGCGGTGTAGGTATTTCCATCTTTACACAGATAGCGGTTTAGATATTTCCAAGTTTACACAGATAGCTGTGTAGATATTTCCATGTTTACACAGATAGCGGTGTAGATATTTCCATGTTTAAACAGTTAGCATTGTATATATTTGCATGTTTATACAGATAGCAGTGAAGTTATTTCCATGTTTATAGAGATAGCGGTGTAGATTTTTCAATGACTATACAGATAGCGGTGTAGATATTTCCATGTTTATACAGATAGCGGTGTAGATATTTCCATGTTTATACAGATAGCGGTATAGATATTTAAATGTTTATACCGATAGCGGTGTAGATATTTCCATGTTTATTCAGATAGCCTTGGGGATATTTCCATGTTTATACAGATAGTGGTGGAGATATTTCCATGTTTCTACAGATGGCGGTGTAGATATTGCCAGGTGTATACAGATAGTGGTGTAGATATTTCCATGTTTATACAGATAGCGGTGTAGATTTTCCATGTTGATACAGATTGCGGTGTAGCTGTTTCCATGTTTATAGAGATAGCGGTGTAGATATTTCCATGTTTATACAGATGGCGGTGTAAGTATTTCCAAGTTTATACAGATAGCAGTGCAGATATTTCCATGTTCATACAGACGGCTCTGTAGATATTTCCATGTTTATACAGATGGAGGTGTAGGTATTTCCATGTTTATACAGTTGACTGTGTAGATATTTCGATGTTTGTATAGATGGCAGTGTAGATATTTCCATGTTTATACAGATGGAGTTGTAGGTATTTCCATGTTTATACAGATGACTGTGTAGATATTTCCAAGTTTTTACAGATGTCGGTGATGATATTTCCATGTTTATACAGATAGTTGTTTGGCTATTTCCATGTTTATAGAGATAGCAGTGTAGATATTTCCATGTTTATAGAGATGGCTGTGTGGATATTTCCACGTTTATACAGATGGCTGTGTAGATATTTCCATGTTTATACAGATGGCCGTGTAGATATTTCCATGTCTATACAGATAGCGGTGTAGATATTTCCATGTTTACACAGATGGCAGTGTAGATAGTTCCATGTTTATGGAGATGGTGGTGTAGATATTTTCATGCTTATAGAGATGGTGGTCTATATAATCACATGTTTATGGAGATAGCGATGTAGATATATCCATGTTTATACAGATAGCCGTGTAGATATTTCCATGTGTATAGAGACTGTGGTGCAGAAGTTTCCATGTTTATACTGATGGCTCTGTAGATATTTCCATGTGTATACAGATGTCAGTTTAGATATTTCCATGTTTATAGAGATGATGATGTAGATATTTGCATGTATATGCACATGACTGTGTAGATATTTACATGTTTAGACAGATGGCAGTGTAGATATTTCCGTGTTTATAGAGAGAGCAGTGGAGATATTTCCGTGTTTATTCAGATAGCGGTGGGGATATTTCCATGTTTATACAGAAGGCGTTGTAGATATTTCCAAGTTTATACTGATAGTGGTGTAGATATTTCCATGTTTATACAGATAGCAGTGTAGATATTTCCGTGTTTATACAGATTGCGGTGTAGATATTCCCATGATTATAGAGATAGCGGTGTAGATATTTCCATGTTTTTACAGTTGGCGGTGTAGATATTTCCATGTTTATACAGATAGCGGTGTGGCTGTTTCCATGTTTGTAGAGATAGCGGTGTAGATATTTCCATATTTGCACAGATTGCGGTGTAGATATATCCATCTTTACACAGATAGCGATGTACATATTTCCACCTTTACAGAGATAGCTGTGTAGATATTTCCATGTTTTCAAAGACAGTGTTGCAGATATTTCCATGTTTATACAGATAGCGGTGTAGATATTTCCATGTTTATCAACATAGCGGTGTAGATATTTCCATGTTTATACAAATTGTGATGGACATATTTCCATGTTTATACAGACAGCGATGTACATATTTCCATGTTTATACAGGCGGCGGTGTAGATATTTCCAAGTTTATACAGATAGCGGTGCAGATATTTCCATGTTTATACACATAGCGGTGTAGATATTTCCATGTTTATACAGATGGCTGTGTACATATTTCCGTGTGTATACAGATGGCAGTGTAGATATTTCCATATTTATACACATGACTGTGTAGATATTTCCATGTTTTTACAGATGGTGGCCTAGATATTTCCATGTTTATACAGATATCAGTGTAGATATTTCCATGTTTATAGAGATGGCTGTGTAGATATTTCCAAGTTTATACAGATGGCAGTGTAGATATTTCCATGTTTATAGACATAGTGGTGTAGATATTTCCATGTTTATACAGATGAATGTGTAGATATTTCCATGTTTATACAGATGGCGGTGTAGATATTTCCATGTTTATAGAGATAGCGGTGTAGATAATTCCAAGTTTATTCAGATTGCGGTGTAGGTATATCCATGTTTACGGAGATAGCGGTGTTGATATTTCCAAGTTTATACAGATGGCTATGTAGATATTTCCATCTGTATACAGATGACAGTGTAGATATTTCCATGTTTATACAGAAGGAGGTGTAGATATTTCCATGTTTATACAGATGACTCTGTAGATATTTTCATATTTTTACAGATGGCAGTGTAGATATTTCCAAGTTTATACAGATAGCAGTGTGGCTATTTCCATGTTTATACAGATAGCAATGTAGATATTTCCAGGTTTATAAAGATGGCTCTGAAGATGTTTCCATGTTTATACAGATGGCAGTGTAGATATTTCCATGTTTATTCAGATATTGGTAAAGATATTTCCATGTTTGAACATATGACTGTGTAGATAATTCCATGTTGATACAGATTGCGTTGCAGATATTTCCATGTTTATAGGGATAGCCTTGTAGATATTTTCATGTTTATACAGATAGAGGTGAAGACATTTCCATGTTTATAGATATAGCGGTGTAGGTATTTCCATATTTATACAGATAGGGGTGTAGATATTTCCAAGATAATACAGATAGCGGTGTAGATATTTCCATGTTTATACAGATAGCGGAGTAGATATTTCCATGTTTATACAGATCGAGATGTAGATATTTGCATGTTTATCAAGATAGCGGTGTAGATATTTCCATGTTTATACAGACAGTGGTGTAGATATTTCTATGTTTATACAGATAGCGGTGTAGATATTTCCATGTTCATACAGACAGCATTGTAGATATTTCCATGTTTATACAGATAGCGGTGTAGATATTTCCATGTTTATACGGATAGCGGTGGAGATATTTCCATGTTTATACAGATGGCGGTGTAGATATTTCCAGGTTTATACAGATAGTGGTGTAAATATTTCCATGTTTATACAGATAGCGGTGTATATATTTCCATGTTTATACAGATTGCGGTGTAGTTATTTCCACGTTTAAAGAGATAGCGGTGTAGATATTTCCATGTTTATACAGATGGCGGTGTGGATATTTCTACGTTTATACAGATAGCGGTGCAGATATTTCCATGTTTATACAGATACCGGTGTAGATATTAGAATGTTAACACAGATAGCGGTGTAGATATTTCCATCTTTGCACAGATGGCATTGAAGATATTTCCAACTTTACACAGATAGCAGTGTAGATATTTCCATCTTTGCACAGATTGCGGTGTGGATATTTCCATCTTTACACAGATAGCGGGGTAGATATTTCCATGTTTACACAGATAGCGGTGTAGATATTTCCATGTTTACACAGATAGCGTTGTAGAAATTTGCATGGGTATACAAATAGCGGTGGAAATATTTCCATGTTTATACAGATAGCGGGGTAGATATTTCCATGTTTATAGAGATAGCGGTGTAGATATTTCCATGTTTATACAGATGGAGGTGTAGGTATTTCCATGTTTATACAGATGACTGTGTAGATATTTCCAAGTTTTTACAGATGTCGGTGATGATATTTCCATGTTTATACAGATAGTGGTTTGGCTATTTCCATGTTTATAGAGATAGCAGTGTAGATATTTCCATGTTTATAGAGATGGCTGTGTGGATATTTCCACGTTTATACAGATGGCTGTGTAGATATTTCCATGTTTATACAGATGGCCGTGTAGATATTTCCATGTTTATACAGATAGCGGTGTAGATATTTCCATGTTTACACAGATGGCAGTGTAGATAGTTCCATGTTTATGGAGATGGTGTTGTAGATATTTTCATGCTTATAGAGATGGTGGTCTATATAATCACATGTTTATGGAGATAGCGATGTAGATATATCCATGTTTATACAGATAGCCGTGTAGATATTTCCATGTGTATAGAGACTGTGGTGCAGAAGTTTCCATGTTTATACTGATGGCTCTGTAGATATTTCCATGTGTATACAGATGTCAGTTTAGATATTTCCATGTTTATAGAGATGGTGATGTAGATATTTGCATGTATATACACATGACTGTGTAGATATTTACATGTTTAGACAGATGGCAGTGTAGATATTTCCGTGTTTATAGAGAGAGCAGTGGAGATATTTCCGTGTTTATTCAGATATCGGTGGGGATATTTCCATGTTTATACAGAAGGCGTTGTAGATATTTCCAAGTTTATACTGATAGTGGTGTAGATATTTCCATGTTTATACAGATAGCAGTGTAGATATTTCCGTGTTTATACAGATTGCGGTGTAGATATTCCCATGATTATAGAGATAGCGGTGTAGATATTTCCATGTTTTTACAGTTGGCGGTGTAGATATTTCCATGCTTATACAGATAGCGGTGTGGCTGTTTCCATGTTTGTAGAGATAGCGGTGTAGATATTTCCATATTTGCACAGATTGCGGTGTAGATATATCCGTCTTTACACAGATAGCGATGTACATATTTCCACCTTTACAGAGATAGCTGTGTAGATATTTCCATGTTTTAAAAGACAGTGTTGCAGATATTTCCATGTTTATACAGATAGCGGTGTAGATATTTCCATGTTTATCAACATAGCGGTGTAGATATTTCCATGTTTATACAAATTGTGATGGACATATTTCCATGTTTATACAGACAGCGATGTACATATTTCCATGTTTATACAGGCGGCGGTGTAGATATTTCCAAGTTTATACAGATAGCGGTGCAGATATTTCCATGTTTATACACATAGCGGTGTAGATATTTCCATGTTTATACAGATGGCTGTGTACATATTTCCGTGTGTATACAGATGGCAGTGTAGATATTTCCATGTTTATACACATGACTGTGTAGATATTTCCATGTTTTTACAGATGGTGGCCTAGATATTTCCATGTTTATACAGATATCAGTGTAGATATTTACATGTTTATAGAGATGGCTGTGTAGATATTTCCAAGTTTATACAGATGGCAGTGTAGATATTTCCATGTTTATAGACATAGTGGTGTAGATATTTCCATGTTTATACAGATGAATGTGTAGATATTTCCATGTTTATACAGATGGCGGTGTAGATATTTCCATGTTTATAGAGATAGCGGTGTAGATAATTCCAAGTTTATTCAGATTGCGGTGTAGGTATATCCATGTTTACGGAGATAGCGGTGTTGATATTTCCAAGTTTATACAGATGGCTATGTAGATATTTCCATCTGTATACAGATGACAGTGTAGATATTTCCATGTTTATACAGAAGAAGGTGTAGATATTTCCATGTTTATACAGATGACTCTGTAGATATTTTCATATTTTTACAGATGGCAGTGTAGATATTTCCAAGTTTATACAGATAGCAGTGTGGCTATTTCCATGTTTATACAGATAGCAATGTAGATATTTCCAGGTTTATAAAGATGGCTCTGAAGATGTTTCCATGTTTATACAGATGGCAGTGTAGATATTTCCATGTTTATTCAGATATTGGTAAAGATATTTCCATGTTTGAACATATGACTGTGTAGATAATTCCATGTTGATACAGATTGCGTTGCAGATATTTCCATGTTTATAGGGATAGCCTTGTAGATATTTTCATGTTTATACAGATAGAGGTGAAGACATTTCCATGTTTATAGATATAGCGGTGTAGGTATTTCCATATTTATACAGATAGGGGTGTAGATATTTCCAAGATAATACAGATAGCGGTGTAGATATTTCCATGTTTATACAGATAGCGGAGTAGATATTTCCATGTTTATACAGATCGAGATGTAGATATTTGCATGTTTATCAAGATAGCGGTGTAGATATTTCCATGTTTATACAGACAGTGGTGTAGATATTTCTATGTTTATACAGATAGCGGTGTAGATATTTCCATGTTCATACAGACAGCATTGTAGATATTTCCA
This sequence comes from Pan troglodytes, assembly GCF_028858775.2. Lineage (NCBI taxonomy): Eukaryota > Metazoa > Chordata > Mammalia > Primates > Hominidae > Pan > Pan troglodytes. Next base: position 98,301,270 of record NC_072417.2, read on the forward strand.
TGTTTATACAGATAGCGGTGTAGATATTTCCATGTTTATACGGATAGCGGTGGAGATATTTCCATGTTTATACAGATGGCGGTGTAGATATTTCCAGGTTTATACAGATAGTGGTGTAAATATTTCCATGTTTATACAGATAGCGGTGTATATATTTCCATGTTTATACAGATTGCGGTGTAGTTATTTCCACGTTTAAAGAGATAGCGGTGTAGATATTTCCATGTTTATACAGATCGCGGTGTGGATATTTCTACGTTTATACAGATAGCGGTGCAGATATTTCCATGTTTATACAGATACCGGTGTAGATATTAGAATGTTAACACAGATAGCGGTGTAGATATTTCCATCTTTGCACAGATGGCATTGAAGATATTTCCAACTTTACACAGATAGCAGTGTAGATATTTCCATCTTTGCACAGATTGCGGTGTGGATATTTCCATCTTTACACAGATAGCGGGGTAGATATTTCCATGTTTACACAGATTGCGGTGTAGATATTTCCATGTTTACACAGATAGCGTTGTAGAAATTTGCATGGGTATACAGATAGCGGTGGAAATATTTCCATGTTTATACAGATAGCGGGGTAGATATTTCCATGTTTGTAGAGATAGCGGTGTAGATATTTCCATGTTTATACAGTTGTCTGTGTAGATATTTCTATGTGTGTACAGATTACAGAGTAGATATTTCCATGTTTATACACATGGACATGTGTATGCTTCCATGTTTATACAGATGACTGTGTAGATATTTCCATGTTTTAACAGATGGCGGTGAAGATATTTCCATGTTTATACAGATAGCGATGTAGATATTTCCATGTTTATAGAGATGGCTGTGTAGATATTTCCATGTTTATACAGTTGTCTGTGTAGATATTTCGATGTGTGTACAGATTACAAAGTAGATATTTCCATGTTTATACACATGGGCTTGTGTATGCTTCCATGTTTATACAGATGACTGTGTAGATATTTCCATGTTTTAACAGATGGCGTTGTAGATATTTCCATGTTTATACAGATAGCGGTGTAGATATTTCCATGTTTATAGATAGCGGTGTAGATATTTCCATGTTTATACAGATAACGGTGTAGATATTTCCATGTTTATAGAGATGGCTGAGTAGATATTTCCATGTTTATACAAATGGCTGTGTAGATATTTCCCTGTTTATACAGATGGCAGTGTAGATATTTCCATGTTTATACAGATGGCGGTGTAGATATTTCCATGTTTATACAGATGAGTGGGTAGAATTTCCATGTTTATACAGATGGCAGTGTAGATATTTCCATGTTTATAGAGATACCCATGTAGATATTTCCATGTTTATACAGATAGCGGTGTAGATATTTCCACGTTTATACAGATAGTGGTGTTGGTATTTCCATGCATATACAGATAGCGGTGTAGGCATTTCCATGTTTATAGTGATAGTGGTGTAGATATTTCCATGTTTATATAGACAGTGGTGTAGATATTTCCATGTATATACAGATAACTCTGTAGGTATTTCCATGTTTATTCAGATGGCGGTGTAGATATTTCCATGATTACAGAGATAGCCATGTAGATATTTCCATGCTTATACAGATAGCGGTGTAGATATTTCCATGTTTATAGAGATAGCGGCGTAGATATTTCCATATTTATACAGATAGCGGTGTAGATATTTCCATGTTTATACAGACAGCGCTGTAGATATTTCCATGTTTATACAGATAGCGGTGTAGTTATTTCCACGTTTATACAGACGGTGGTGTGTATATTTCCATGTTTATACAGGTGGCGGTGTAGATATTTCCAAATTTATACAGATGGCAGTGTAGATATTTCCATGTTTATACAGATAGTGGTGTAGATATTTCCATGTTTATACTGATGACTCTGTAGGTATTTCCATGTTTATACAGATGGCGGTGTCGATATTTCCATGTTTATAGAGATAACCATGTAGATATTTCCATGTTTATACAGAAAGCAGTGTAGACATTTCCATGTTTATAGAGATTGCGGTGTAGATATTTACATATTTATACAAATAGCGGTGTAGATATTTCCATGTTTATACAGATAGCGGTGAAGATATTTCCATGTTTATACAGATAGCTGTGTAGTTATTTCCATGTTTATACAGATGGTGGTGTACATATTTCCATGTTTATACAGATGGCGGTGTACATATTTCCATGTATATAGAGATAGCTGTGTAGATATTTCCATGTTTATAGAGACAGCGGTGTAGAAATTTCCATGTTTATTGATAGCGGTGTAGATATATCCATATTTATACAGCTAGCCGTGTAGATATTTCCGTGTTTATTCAGATGGTGATGTAGATATTTAAATGTTTATACAGATAGCGGTGTGTCTATTTCCATGTTTTTACTGATGGCAGTGTAGATATTTCCATGTTTATGCAGATAGCGATGTAGATATTTCCCTGTTTATACAGATAGCGGTGGAGATATTTCCAAGTTTATACAGATAGCGGTGTAGATATTTCCATGTTTATACAGATAGCGATGTTGATATTTCCATTTTATAGAGATGGCTGTGTAGATATTTCCATGTTTTTACAGATGGCGGTGTAGGTATTTCCATGTTTATACAGATAGCCATGTAGATATTTCTATGATTATACAGATAGCAGTGGTAACATTTCCATGTTTATAGAGATAGAGTTGTAGATATTTCCATATTTATACAGATAGCATTGTAGATATTTCCATGTTTATACAGATAGTGGTGTAGATATTTCCTTGTTTACACAGATAACGGTACAGATATTTCCACGATTATATAGATAGCGGTGTAGATATTTCCATTTTTGCACAGATTGCTGTGTATATATTTCCATCTTTACACAGATAGCGGTGTAGATATTTCCATGTTTACACAGATAGCTTTGTAGGTGTTTCCATGTTTATACAGATAGCGCTGTAGATATTTCATGTTTATAGAGATAGCTGTGTAGATGTTTCCATGTTTATACAGATAGGGGTTTAGATATTTAAATGTTTATACAGATATTGGTGCAGATATTTCCATGTTTATAGAGATAGCGGTGTAGATATTTCCATGTTTATAATGTTAGCGGTGTAGATATTTCCATGTTTATTCAGATGGCGGTGTAGATATTTCCATGTTTTTACATGTGGCGGTGTAGATATTTCCATGTTTATACAGATAGCGGTGTAGACATTTCCATGTTTACAGAGATAGCGGTGTAGACATTTCCATATTTTACAGATCGCGGTGTAGATATTTGCATGTTTATACAGATAGCGGCGTAGATATTTCCATGGTTATAAAGATAGCGCTGCAGATATTTCCATTTTAAAACAGATCGTGGTGTAGGTGTTTCTATGTTTATACAGATACCAGTGTAGATATTTCCATGTTTATACAAGTATCGGTGCAGATATTTCCATGTTTATACAGACAGCGGTGTAGATATTTCCATGTTTATACAGATAGCGGTGTAGATATTTCCATGTTTATACACATCGTGGTGTAGATATTTCCATGTTTATACGGATAGCGCTGTAGATATTTCCATGTTTATACAGATAGCGGTGTAGATATTTCCATGTTTACGGAGATAGCGGTGTAAATATTTCCATATTTGCCCAGATTGCGGTGTAGATATTTCCATCTTTACACAGATAGTGTTTTACATATGTCCATGTTTACACAGATAGCTGTGTAGATATTTCCATGTTTACACAGATAGAGTTGTAGATATTTCCATGTTCATACAGATAGCGGTGTAGATATTTCCATGTTTATAAAGAGAGCAGTGTAGATATTTCCATGTTTATAGAGATGGTGGGGTAGATATTTCCATGTTTATACAGATGACTGTCTAGATATTTCCACGTTTATACATACGGTGGTGTAGATATTTCTATGTTTATAGAGATACTGGTGTAGATATTTTCCTGTTTATACAGATAGCAATGCAGATACTTCCATGTTTATAGAGATAGCGATGTAGAGATTTCCATCTTTGCACAGATTGCGGTGCAGTTATTTCCATCTTCATACAGATAGCGGTGTAGATACGTCCATGTTTATACAGAGAGCGGTGTGGATATTTCCACGATTATACATATGGCGGTGTTGATAATTCCATGTTTATACAGATAGCGTTGTAGATTTTTCCATGTTTATACAGATAGCGGTGTTGGTAATTCCATCTTTACACAGATAGCGGTGTAGATATTTCCATGTTTACACAGATAGCTGTGTAGCTATTTCCATGTTTATAGAGACAGGAGTGTAGATATTTCCATGTTTATACAGACAGCGTTGTAGTTATTTCCATCTTTACATAGATAGCGGTGTTGATATTTCCATGTTTATTGAGATAGCGGTGTAGTTATGTCCATGTTTATAGAGATAGCGGTGTAAATATTTCCATGTTTATACAGATAGCCGTGTTGATGTTTACACGTTTACAGAGATAGCGGTGCAGATATTTCCACGTTTATACAGATAGCGCTTTAGATATTTCCACGTTTGTAGACATAGCAATGTAGATATTTCCAAGTCTAAACAGATAGCGGTGTAGATATTTCCATGTTAATATAGATAGCGTTGTCGATATTTCCAACTTTACAGAGAAAGCTGTGTAGATATGTCCATGTTTACACAGATAGCGGTGTAGATATTTCCATGTTTATAGAGACAGCGGTATAGGTATTTCCATGTTTATTCAGATAGCGGTGCAGATATTTCCATGTTTATAGAGACTGCAGTGTAGATATTTCCAAGTTCATACAGAGAGCGGTGTAGATAATTCCACGTTTATACAGATAGCGATGTAGATATTTGCATGTTTATACAGATAGCGGTGTAGACATTTCCCCTTTTATACTGATAGCGGTGTAGATATTTCCACGTTTACAGAGATAGCGCTGTAGATATTTCCAAGTTTATAGAGATAGCGGTGTAGATAGTTCCATGTTTACAGAGACACCGTTGTAGATATTTCCACGTTTATAGAGATAGCGGTGTAGATATTTCCATGTTTATAGAGACAGCGGTGTAGATACTTCCACCTTTATAGAGATAGCCGTGTAGCTATTTCCAAGTTTATGGAGATAGCGGTGTAGATATTTGCATGTTTATAGAGATAGAGGTGTAGATATTTCCATGTTTTTAGAGACAGCAGTGTAGATATTCCATGTTTATGCAGATAGCGGTGTAGATATTTCCATGTTTTTAGAGACAGCAGCGTAGATATTTCCATGTTTATATAGATAGTGGTGTAGATATTTCCATGTTAATACACACAGCGGTGTAGATAGTTGTATCTTTATAGAGGTAACGGTGTAGATATTTTCATGTTTATACAAATAGTGGTGTAGATATTTCATTTGTATACAGATGGCAGTGTAGATATTTCCATGTTTATAGAGATGGAGGTGTAGATATTTCCATGTTTATATAGATGATGGTGTAGATATTTCCACGTTTTTACAGATGACGGTGTAGCTATTTCCATGTTTATACAGATAGCGGAGTGGCTATTTCCATGTTTATACAGATAGCGGTGTAGACATTTCCATGTTTATGCAGATAGCGTTGTACATATTTCCATGTTTATACAGATAGCGGTGTAGATATTTCCATGTTTATATAGTTCGTGGTGTAGACATTTCAATGTTTACACAGATAGCGTTGTGTATGTTTGCATGTTTATACAGATAGCGGTGTAGATATTTCCATGTTTATACTGATAGCGGTGTAGATGTTTCCATGTTTGTACAGATAGCGGTGGAGATATTTCCATGTTTATACGGATATCGATAGAGATATTTCCATGTTTATACAGATAGCGGTGTTGATATTTCCATGTTTATACAGATAGCGGGGTAGATATTTTCATGTTTATACAGGTAGCGGTGTAGGTATTTCCACGTTTATACAGATTTCGGTGTAGATATTTCCAAGTTTATACAGATATCGGTGTAGATATTTCCAAGTTTATACAGATAGCGGTGTGGATATTTCCATGTTTATACAGAGAGCGGGTTAGATATTTCCATGTTTATACAGATAGCGGTGTAGGTATTTGCATGTTTATACTGATGGCGATGTGGAAATTTCCATGTTTAAACAGATAGCAGTGTAGATATTTCCATGTTGATAGAGATAGCGGTGGAGATATTTCCATGTTTATATAGATATCGGTGTAGATATTTAAAAGTTTATGCAGATAGAAGTGCAGATATTTTCATATTTATATAGATAGCAGTGTAGATATTTCCATGTTTATTTAGATGACGGTGTAGATATTTCCATGTTTATACAGATAGCGGTGTGGCTTTTCCATGTTTATACAGATGGCAGTGTAGATATTTCCATGTTTATACAGATAGTGGTGTAGATATTTCCATGTTGATAAAGATAGTGGTGTAGATATTTCCATGTTTATAGAGATAGTGGTGGAGATATTTCCATGTTTATAGAGATAGCGTTCCAGATATTTCCATGTTTACACAGATAACGATGTAGATATTTCTATGTTTATTCAGATAGCGGTGTAGATATTTCCATGTTTATAGAGATGGCTGTGTAGGTATTTCCATGTTTATGCAGATGGCAGTGTAGATATTTCGATGTTGATACAGATAGCGAAGTAGATATTTCCATGTTTATACAGATAGTGGCACAGATATTTCCATGTTTATAGAGATAGCGTTTTACATATTTCCATGTTTATACAGATAGCGGTGTAGATATTTCCATGTTTATAGAGATTGTGGTGTAGCTATTCCCATGTTTATACGGATAGCTGTGTAGTTATTTCCTTCTTTATAGACATGGCGGTGTACATATTTCCATGGTTATACAGAGAGCATTGTAGATATTACCATGTTTATACAAACAGTGGTGTAGATATTTCCATGTTTATAGAAATAGCATTGTAGATATTTACATGTTCCTACACATGGTGGTGTAGATATTTCCATGTTTACAGAGATAGCGGTGTAGATATTTCCATGTTTATAGATATAGCGGTGAAGATTCTTCCTTGTTCGTACAGATAGCGGTGTAGATATTTCCATGTTAATAGAGATAGCGGTGTAGATATTTCCATGTTTATACAGATATCATGGTAGATATTTCCATGTTTATGCAGATAGTGTTGTAGATATATCCATGTTTATACAGGTAGAGGTGTACATATTTTCATTTTTATGCAGATGGCGGTTTAGATATTTCCAGTTTTATATAGATAGCGGTGTAGATATTCCCATGTTCATAGATATAGCTGTGTAGAGATTTCCATGTTTATAGAGATAGCGGTGTAGATATTTCCATGTTTATACACATAATGGTGTAGATATTTCCATGTTTATAGAGATAGCGGTATAGATATTTCCTTGTTTATACAGATAGCGGTGTAGATATTTCCATGTTTACAGAGTTAGCGCTGTAGATGTTTCCATGTTTATATTCATAGCGGTGTAGATTCTTCCTTGTTCATACAGATAGCGGTGTAGATATTTCCATGTTAATAGAGATAGCGGTGTAGATATTTCCATGTTTATACAGATTGCAGTGTAGATATTTCAACGTTTATACACATAGAAGTGTAGATATTTCCCTATTTATACAGATAGCAGTGAAGATATTTCCATGTTTGTAGAGATGGTGGTGTAGATATTTCAATGTTTATAGAGATAGCGATGTAGATATTTTCATGTTCCTGCAGATGGTGGTGTAGATATTTCCATGTTTATAGAGATAGCGATGTAGATATTTCCATGTATATAGAGATAACGCTGTAGATATTTCCATGTTTATAGAGATAGCGGTGTAGATATTTCCTTGTTTATAAAGATTGCGGTGTAGATATTTCCACGTTTACAGAGTTAGCATTTTAGATATTTCCATGTTTATACACATACCGGTGTAGATACTTCCTTGTTTATACAGATAGTGGTGTAGATATTTCCTTGTTAATAGAGATAGCGGTGTACATATTTCCATGTTAATACAGATAGCGGTGTAGATATTTCCATGTTTATACAGTTATCGTTGAAGATATTCCCATGTTTATACAGATAGCAGTGTAGATATTTCCATGTTCATAGAGATAGAGGTGTAGATGTTTCCATCTTTATACAGATATCGGTGTTGATATTTCCATCTTTACAGAGACAGCGTTGTATATATTTCCATGTTTACACAGATAGTGGTGTAGATATTTCCATGTTTGTACAGATAGTGGTGTGGATACTTCCATGTTTATACAAATAGTTGTGTGGAAACTTCTATGTTTGTACAGATAGCAGTGTAGACATTTCCATGCTCACAGAAATACCTGTGTAGATATTTCCCTCTTTCACAGATAGCAGTGTAGATATTTCCTTGTTTATACAGAAAGGGTTGTACATATTTCCATGTCTATAGAGATAGCGGTATAGATATTTCCATGTTTATGAAGATAGCGGTGTAGATATTCCCATGTTTATACTCATAGCCGTGTCGATATTTCCATGTTTATAGAGATAGCAGTGTAGATATTTCCATGTTTATATAGATAGGGTTTTAGTTATTTCCATGTTTATATAGATAGCGGTGTAGGGTCTTTCCATGTTTGTAGAGATAGTGTTGTAGATATTTCCAGGTTTAGTCAGATAGCAGTGTAGACATTTCCATGTTTATAGAGATAGCGGTGTAGATATTTCAAGGTTTTACAGATAGCAATGCAGATATTTCCATGTGTATAAAGATAGAGGTGTAGATATTTCCATGTTTATAGAGATAGCGCTGTAGTTATTTCCATGTTTATAGAGATAGCGGTGTAGATACTTACTTGTTTAAACAGATAGCGGTGTAGATATTTCCATGTTTATGCAGATAGTGTTGTTGATATTTCCATGTTTAAGCAGATAGCGTTGTAGATATTTCCATGTTTCTACGGATAGCGGTGTAGATATTTCAATGTATTTACAGATAGCGATGTAGGTATTTCCATGTATATACAGACAGCGCTGTAGATGTTTCCATGTTTATAGAGATAGCGCTGTAGATATTTCCATGTTTATAGAGATAGCGGTGTAGATACTTACTTGTTTATACAGACAGCGGTGTAGATATTTCCATGTTTATACAGATAGCATTGTAGATATTTCCATGTTTGTACATATAATGGTGTAGATATTTCCATGTTTACAGAGAGAGCGGTGTAGATATTTCCATGTTTATAGAGATTTTGGAGTAGATATTTCCATGTATACACAGATAGCGGTGTAGATATTTCCATGTTTATACAGATAGCGTTGTAGATATTTCCATGTTTATAGAGATAGCGGTTGAGATATTTCCGTGTTTTTACAGATGGCTGTGTAGATATTTCAATGTTTATAGAGATGGCAGTGTAGATATTTCCATGTTTATACAGATGGCGGTGTGGATATTTAAATGTTTATGCAGATAGCAGTGTAGATATTTCCAGGTTTATTCAGGTAGAGGTGTAGATATTTTCATGTTTATGCAGATGCCGCTTTAGATATTTCCAGTTTTATATAGATAGCGGTGTACATATTCCCATGTTTATTGAGATAGCTTTGTAGAGATTTCCATCTTTATAGAGAGAGCGGTGTAGTTATTTCCATGTTTATACACATAGTGGTGTAGATATTTCCATGTTTATAGAGATAGCGGTGTAGATATTTATATGTTTATAGACATAGTGCTGTAGATATTTCCACATTTATAGAGATAGCGGTGTAGGTATTTCCATGTTTATACAGATTACATTGTAGATATTTCCATATTTATACACATAGAGGTGTAGATATTTCCCTGTTTATATGGATAGCAGTGTAGATGCTTCCATGTTTATAGAGATGGCGTTGTAGATATTTCCATGTTTATAGAGATAGCGGTGTAGATATTTTCATGTTCCTTCACATGGGGGTGTAGTTATTTCCATGTTTATAGAGATAGCGACATAGATATTTCCATGTATATAGAGACAACGCTGTAGATATTTCCATGTTTATAGAGATAGCAGTGTAGATATTTCCTTGTTTATACAAATAGCGCTGTAGATATTTCCATGTTTATAGAGATAGCGGTGTATATACTTCCTAGTTTATACAGACAGCGGTGTAGATATTTCCATGTTCATAGAGATAGCTGTTTAGATATTTCCATGTTTATTCAGATATCGCTGTACATATACCCATGTTTATACAGATAGCGGTGTAGATATTTCCATGTTCATAGAGATAGCAGTGTAGATGTTTCCATCTTTATACACATAGCGGTGTAGATATTTCCATGTCTATAGAGACAGCAGTGAAAATATTTCAATGTTTATAAAGATAGTGGTGTAGATGTTTCCATGGTTATACAAATATCACTGTAGACATTTTCATGTTTATAGAGATAGCAGTGTAGATATTTCCCTGTTATACAGACAGCAGTGTAGATATTTCCATGTTTATACAGATAGAGGTGTAGATATTTACATGTTTATAGAGATAGAAGTTTAGATATATCCATGTGCATACAGAGAGCGGTGTAGATATTTCCGTGTATATACAGATAGCGGTGGAGATATTTCCATGTTTCTACGGATAGCGGTGTAGATATTTCCATGTTTATAGAGATGGCGGTGTAGATATTTCCATGTTTATACAGATAGCGGTGTAGATATTTCCATGTTTATACAAATGGTGATGTAGATATTTCCATGTTTGTAGAGATAGCATTGTAGATATTACCATGTTCCTACAGATGGCGGTGTAGATATTTCCATGTTTATACAGATAGCGGTGTAGATATTTCCATGTTTATAGAGATAGTAATGCAGATATTTCCTTGTTTATACAGATAGCGGTGTAGACATTTCCATGTTTATGGAGATAGCGGTGTAGATATTTCCACGTTTATACACATATTGGTGAAGCTATTTCCATATTTATAGAAATAGCGGTGTAGATATTTCCATGTTTATAAAGAGAGCGGTGTAGATGTTACCAAGTTTATACAGATAGCGGAGTAGTTATTTCCAAGTTTAAAGAGAGAGCGGTGTAGGTTATTCCATGTCTATACACATAGCTGTGTATATAATTCCATTTTCATAGAGATAGCGGTGTTGATATTTCCATCTTTATAGAGCTAGCGTTGTAGATATTTCCATGTTTATACAGATAGTGGTGTAGATATTTCCATGTTTATACAGATGTTGGTGTAGATACTTCCATGTTTATACAGATAGTTGTGTAGATACTTCTATGTTTGTAGAGATAGCAGTGTAGACATTTCCATATTCATAGAAATACATGTGTAGATATTTCCCTCTTTCACAGATAGCAGTGTAGATATTTCCTTGTTTATACAGAAAGTGGTGTACATATTTCCATGTTTATAGAGATATCGGTGTAGATATTTCCCTGTTTATGCAGATAGCGGTGTAGATATTCCCATGTTTATGCACATAGCCTTGTCGATATTTCCATGTTTATAGAGATAGCGGTGTAGATATTTCCATGTTTATAGAGATAGGGTTTTAGATATTTCCATGTTTATACAGATAGCTGTGTAGAGTCTTTCCAAGTTTACAGAGATACCATTGTAGATATTTCCATGTTTAGTCAGATAGCAGAGTAGACATTTCCATGTTTATAGAGATAGCGGTGTAGATATTTCCCACTTTTACAGATAGCAGTGCAGATATTTCCATGTGTATAAAGATAGAGGTGTAGATATTTCCACGTTTGTAGAGATAGCGCTGTAGTTATTTCCATGTTTATACAGATAACAGGGTAGATATTTCCATGTTTATTCCTGATAGTGTTGTAGATATTACCATGTTTAATCAGATAGCGTTTTAGATATTTCCATATTTCTGTGGATAGCGGTGTAGATATTTCAATGTAAATACAGATAGCGGTGTAGATATTTCCATGTTTGTAGAGATGGCGGAGTAGATATTTCTATGTTTATAGAGATGGTGTTGTAGATATTACCTTGTTTATACAGATAGCGTTGTAGATATTTCCAAGTTTATAGAGGTAGCGGTGTACATATTTCCATGTTTATATGGACAGTGGTGTAGATATTTCCATGTTAATACAGATGGGGCCGTAGATATTTCCATGTTTATACAGATAGCGGTGTGGAGATTTCCATGTTTATAAATATAACGGTGTAGATATTTCCAAGTTTATAGAGATACCGGTGTAGGTATTTCCATGTTGATACAGCTAGCGGTGTAGATATTTCCATGTTTATACAGATAGTGGTGTAGATATTTCCGTGTTTATACGGATACCGGTGTAGATATTTCCTTCTTTATAGAGATGGCGGTGTACATATTTCCACGTTTATACAGATAGTGGTGTAGATATTTCCATGTTTATAGAGATAGTGGTGTAGATATTCACATGTTTATAAAAATGGCGGTGTATATATTTCCAAGTTTATAGAGATAGCATTGTAGATATTTCCATGTTCCTACAGATGGCAGTGTTGATATTTCCATGTTTACAGAGATATCGGTGTTGATATTTCCATGTCTATAGAGATAGCAGTGCAGATATTTCCTGGTTTATACAGATAGTCGTGTAGATATTTCCATGTTTATATAGATAGTGGTGTAGATATTTCCATGTTTATAGAGATTGCGGTGTACATATTTCCACATTTATACACATAGCCGTGTAGATATTTTTATGTTTTTAGAGACAGCGGTGTAGGTAATTCCACGTTTATAGAGATAGCGGTTTAGATATTTCCACGTTTATACAGAAAGTGGTGTAGATATTTCCACATTTACAGACATAACGGTGTAGATATTATCATGTTTATTGAGACAGCGGTGTAGTTATTTGCATGTTCATAGAGATAGCGGTGCAGATAATTCCATGTTTACAGAGATGGCTGTGTAGTTATTTCCATGTGTAAACAGATAGCGATGTAGATATTTCCATGTTCCTGCAGATGGCGGTGTAGATATTTCCATGTTTAAAGAGACAGCCGTGTAGATATTTCCATGTATATAGAGATAGTTTTGTAGACATTTCCATGTTTATACAGATAATGTAGATATTTCCATTTTTACAGAGATAGCGGTGCAGATATTTCCTTGTTTATACAGATAGCGGTGAACATGTTTCCATCTTTTTACAGAAAGTGGTGTAGAAATTTACAATTTTATAGGGATAGTGGTGTAGATATTTCCATGTTTATAGAGACAGTGGTGTAGATACTTCCACGTTTACAGAGATAGCGGTGTAGATATTTCCATGTTTATAGAGACAGCGATGTAGTTATTTCCATGTTTATGCAGATTGCTTTGAAGATATTACCATGTTTATAGAAGCAGCGTTGTAGATATTTCCATGTTTATACGGATAGCGGTGTAAATATTTCCGTGTATATACAGGTATGGGTGTAGATATTCCAATGTTTCTGCAGCTATCGGTGTAGATATTTCCATGTTTATAGAGATAGCGGTGTAGGTGTTTCCATCTTTATACAGATAGCGATAAAGGTATTTCCGTGTTTATACAGATAGTGGTGAAGATATTTCCATGTTTATACAGATAGCGGTGTAGATATTTCCATGTTTATAGGGAGAGCGTTTGAGATATTTCCGTGTTTATACAGATGGCTGTGTAGATATGTGCATGTTTATACAGCTGGCGTTGTAGATATTTCCATGTTTATAGAGATAACGATGTAGATATTTCCATGTTTATAGAGATAGCGGTGTAGATATTTCGACGTTTATAGAGATCACGGTGTAGATATTTCCATATTTATACCGAGAGCATTGTAGTTATTTCCACGTTTATACAGATAGCGGAGTAGATATTTCCACGTTTTACAGATAGCGGTGTAGATATGTCCATCGTTATACAGATAGCGGTGTACATATTTCCATGTTTACACAGATAACGGTGTAGATATTTCCATGTTTACACAGATAGCGTTGCAGATATTTCCATGTTTATAAAGATAGCGGTGTAGATATTTCCATGTTTATACAGATTGCGGTGTAGATATTTCCATGTTTATGCAGATGGCGGTGTAGATATTTTCAAGTTTATAGAATGGCGCTGTAGATATTTCCATGTTTATAGAGATAGCGGTGTAGATATTTCCATGTTAGAGATCGCAGTGTAGTTATTTCCATGTTTAGAGTGATAGCAGTGTAGATAATTCCATGTTCATACGGATAGCGGTGTTGATATTTCCGTGTTTATAGAGATTGCTGTGTAGATATTTCCATGTTTATACAGATGGCAGTTTAGATATTTCCATGTTTATACAGATGGTGGTGTAGATATTTCCAGGTTTATACAGATGACTGTGTTGGTATTTCCATGTTTATACAGATGTCGGTGTAGATATTTTCATGTTTATAGAGATAGCGATGTAGATATTTCCATGTTTATAAAAATAGCGGTGTAGATATTTCCATGTTTATAAGTACAGCGGTGTTGATATTTCCATGTTTATAGGGATAGCGGTATAGATATTTCCATGTTTATATAGATAGTGGTGTAGGTATTTCCATGTTTATACAGATAGCGGTGTACATATTTGCATGTTTATAGAGAAGGATGCGTAGATATTTCCAAGTTTATACAGATGGTGGTTCAGATATTTACATGTTTACATATGTTGGTGTAGATATATCCATGTTTACACAGATAGGGTTTTATATATTTCCATGTTTACACAGGTAGCGTTGAAGATATTTCCATGTTTATACAGAGAGCAGTGTAGATATTTCCAAGTTTACACAGATTGATATGTCGATATTTCCAGGTTTACACAGACAGCATTGAAGTTATTTCCATGTTTATACAGATAGCGGTGTGGGTATTTCCATGTTTATACAGATAGCGCTGTAGATATTTCCATGTTTATACAGATTTCGCTGGAGATATTTCCAAGTTTTTACAGAAAGCGATGTAGATATTTCCATGTTTATACAGATAGCGAAGTAGATATTTGCATGTTGATAGAGATAGCGGTGTAGATATTTCCATGTGTATAGAGATGGCAGTCTAGATATTTCCATGTATATAGAGATGGTGGTGTAGATATTTCCATGTTTATACAGATAACGGTGTAGATATTTCAATGTTTGTAGAGAGAGCGGTGTAGATATTTGCATGTTTATACTGATGGCGGTGTAGAGATTTCCATATTTATACAGATAGCGGTGTAGATATTTCCATGTTTATACAGATAGCGGTGTCGATATTTCCATGTTTACACAGATAGCTCTGTAGATATTTGCATGTTTACACAGATAGCGTTGTATATATTCCCATGTTTATAGAAATAGCGGTTTAGATATTTCCATGTTTATATAGATAGCAGTCAGGACATTTCCATGTTTATAGAGACAGCGGTGTAGATATTTCCATATTTATGCAGATAGCGGTGTAGATGTTTCCATGTTTACAGATAGCGGTGTAGATATTTCCATGTTTATACAGATAGCGGTGTAGATATTACCATGTTTATGCAGTTCGTGGTGTAGATATTTCCATGTTTATACAGATGACTGTGTAGATATTTCCATGTTTATACAGATGGCGTTGTAGATATTTCCATGTTTATATAGATAGCGGTGTAGACATTTCCATGTTTATAGAGATAGCGGTGTAGATATTTCCATATTTATACAGATAGCAGTGTAGATATTTCCATGTTTATACAGATGGCGGTGTAGGTATTTCCATGTTTATACAGATGGCGGTGCAGATATTTCCATCTTTACACAGTTCCGGTGTAGATATTTCCATATTTATACAGATAATGATGTAGATATTTCCTTGTTTGTAGAGATAGAGTTGTAGATATTTCCATGTTTATACAGATAGCGGTGTAGATATTTCCATGTTTATACAGATAGCGGTGTATATATTTCCATGTTTACACAGATAGCTGTGTAGATATTTCCATCTTTGCACAAATTTCAGCTTAGATATTTCCATGTTTATACAGTTTGCGGTGTAGATATTTCCATGTTTATATGGATAGCAGTGTAGATATTTCCATGTTTATACAGGTTGCGGTGTAGATATTTCCATGTTTATAGAGATACCGGTTTAGGTATTTCCATATTTTTACAGATAGCGGTGCAGAGATTTCCATGTTTACACAGATTGTTGTGTAGATATTTCCATGTTTATACAGATGGCGTTGTAGATATTTCCATGTTTACAGATAGCGGTGTAGATATTTCCATGTTTGTAGAGATAGCGGTGTAGATATTTCCATGTTTATACAGAGGTCGGTGTAGATATCTCCATGTTTATAGAGATGGCGGTGTAGATATTTCCATGTTTATAGAGATGGCGGTGTAAATATTTCCATGTTTATACAGATGGCCGTGTAGATATTTCCATATTTATAGAGAAGGACGTGTAGATATTTCCATGTTTATACAGATGACTGTGTTGATATTTCCATGTTTATACAGATGGCGTTGTAGGTATTTCCATGTTTATACAGATAGCTGTGTACATATTTCCATGTTTATAGAGATAGCGGTGTAGATATTTTCATATTTATACAGATAGCGGTGTAGATATTTCCATGTTTATACAGATGGCGGTGAAGGTATTTCCATGTTTATACAGATGGCGGTGTTGCTATTTCCATGTTTATAGAAATAGTGGTGTAGTGATTTCCATATTTATACAGATATTGTTGTAGATATTTCCATGTTAATACAGATGGCGGTTTAGATATTTCCAGGTTTATGCAGATGGCTGTGTAGATATTTCCATGTTTATACAGATAGCGGTGGGGATATCTCCTTGTTTATACAGATCGTGGTGTAGATATTTAAACGTTTATACAGATAGCGGTGTAGATGTTTCCATGTTTATAAAGTTAGCGGCATAGATATTTCCATATATATACAGATTGTGGTGTAGATATTTCCATCTTTCCACAGATGGCAGTGTAGATATTTCCATGTTTATACACATAGTGGTATAGATATTTCCGTGTTTATGCAGTTCACGGTGCAGATATTTCCATGCTTATACAGATAGCGGTGCAGATATTTCCATGTTTATACAGATGACTGTGTAGATATTTCCATGTTTATACAGATGCCGGTGTAGATATTTCCATGTTTATACAGATAGCGGTGTAAATATTTCCATGTTCATACAGATGCCGGTGTAGATTTTTCCATGTTTATACAGATATCGGTGTAGTTATTTCCATGTTTATAGAGATAGTGGTGTACATATTCCCATATTTATAGAGATAGTGGTGTAGATATTTCCATGTTTATACAGATGGCGGTGTAGTTATTTCCATGTTTATACAGATGGCGGTGTAGATATTTCCATGCTTATACAGATCCGGTGTAGAAATTTCCATGTTTATACATATAATGATGTAGATATTTACTTGTTTGTAGAGATAGAGGTGTAGATATTTCCATGTTTATACAGATGGCGGGGTAGATATTTCCTTATTTATACAGATAGCGTTGTAGATATTTTCTTGTATACACAGAGAGCGGTGTATATACTTCCATGTTTACACAGATAGCGGTGAGGATATTTCCATCTTTGCACAGATTGCGGTGTAGATATTTCCATGTTTATTCAGACAGTGGTGTAGATATTTCCAAGTTTACAAAGATAGCTCTGTAGATATTGCCATGTTTACACACATAGCGTTGTAGTTATTTCCATGTTTATAGAGATAGCGGCTTAGATATTTCCATGTTTATTCAGATAGCGGTCTAGAAATTTCCATGTTAATAGGGATAGCGGTGTAGATATTTACATATTTATACAGATAGCGGTGTAGATGTTTCCATGTTTATACAGATAGCAGTGTAGATATTTCCATGATTATACAGACCGAGGTGTAGATATTTCCACGTTTATACAGATAGCCGTGTAGGTATTTTCATGTTTATACAGCTAGCGGTGTAGAAATTTCCATGTTAATACAGATCACGGTGTAGATATTTCCATCTTTCTACAGATGGCAGTGTAGATATTTCCATGTTTATACAGATAGCGGTGTAGATATTTCCATGTTTACACAGATCGAGGTGAAGATAGTTCCATGTTTATGTAGATGGCGGTGTAGATATTTTCATGTTTATAGAGATGGCGGTATAGATATTTCCATGTTTATAGAGATAGCGG
The DNA here is from genome assembly GCF_028858775.2 of Pan troglodytes. Taxonomy (NCBI): domain Eukaryota; kingdom Metazoa; phylum Chordata; class Mammalia; order Primates; family Hominidae; genus Pan; species Pan troglodytes. Next base: position 98,319,467 of record NC_072417.2, read on the forward strand.
TGTAGATATTTCCATGTTTATACAGATGGCTCTGTAGATATTTCCATGTGTATACAGATGTCCGTGTAGATATTTCCATGTTTATAGAGATGGAGGTGTAGATATTTCCATGTTTATACAGATGACTGTGTGGATAATTCCATGTTTATACAGATGGCGTTGTAGATATTTCCATGTTTATACAGATAGCAGTGTAGATATTTCCATGTTTATGCAGATGGCTGTGTAGATATTTCCATGTTTATACAGATAGCGGTGGGGATATCTCCCTGTTTATACAGATCGTGGTGTAGATATTTAAACGTTTAAACAGATAGCGGTGTAGATGTTTCCATGTTTATAAAGTTAGCGGCATAGATATTTCCATATATATACAGATTGTGGTGTAGATATTTCAATCTTTCCACAGATAGCAGTGTAGATATTTCCATGTTTATACAGATGGTGCTGTAGGTATTTCCATGTTTATACAGATTGCAGTGTAGATATTTCCATGTTCATGCAGATGGCGGTGTAGATATTTACCTGTTTATTGAGATGGCGCTGTAGATATTTCTATGTTTATGGAGATAGCGGTGTAAATATTTCAATGTGTATAGAGATGGCAGTGTAGGTATTTCCATGTTTATAGAGATAATGGTATAGATATTTCCAAGTTTATGCAGATAGCGGTGTATATATTTCTATGTTTATACAGAACGCAGTGTATATATTTCCATCTTTCTATAGATGGCAGTGTAGGTATTTCCATGTTCATACAGATGGCGGTGTAGATATTTCCATGTTTATTCAGATGGCGGTGTAGATATTTCCATGTTTATTCAGATGGCGGTGTAGATATTTCCATGTTTATAGCGATGGTGGTGTACATATTTCTATGTTTATAGAGATAGCTGTGTAGGTATTTCCATGTTTATAGAGATGGCTGTGTAAGTTTTTCCATGTTTATAGAGATAGCGGTGTAGATATTTCCGTGTTTATACAGATAGCGGTGTAGATATTTCCATGTTTATACTGATAGTCTTGTTGTTATTTCCATGTTTACAGATAGCGGTGTAGATATTTCCATGCTTGTAGAGATGGCTGTGTAGATATTTCCAAGTTTATACAGGTAGCGGTGTTGATATTTCCGTGTTTATACAGATGGCGTAGTAGATAGTTCCATGTTTATGGAAATGTCTGTGTAGATATTTTCATGTTTATAGAGATGACGGTATAGATATTTCCATGTTTATAGAGATAGCGGTGTAGATATTTCCATGTTTATACAGATGTCTCTGGAGATATTTCCATGTGTATACAGATGTCCGTGTAGATATTTCCATGTTTATAGAGATGGAGGTGTAGGTATTTCCATGTTTATACAGAAGACTGTCTAGATATTTCCATGTTTATACAGATGGCGGTGTAGATATTTCCATGTTTATACAGATGGCATTGAAGTTATTTCCATGTTTATACAGATAGCGGTGTACATATTTCCATGTTTATAGAGATAACAGTGTAGATATTTCCATATTTCTACAGATATTGGTGTAGATATTTCCATATTTCTACAGATATTGGAGTAGATATTTCCATGTTTATACCGATGGCGGTGTAGATATTTCCAGGTTTATACAGATGGCGGTATAGATATTTCCATGTTTATTCAGATAGCGGTGGAGATATCTCCCTGTTTATACAGATCGTGATATAGATATTTCCATGTTTATACAGATAGCGGTGTATACATTTCCATGTTTATAAAGTTAGCGGTGTAGATATTTCCATATTTATACAGATCGTGGTTTGGATATTTCCATCTTTCCACTATTGGCAGTGTAGATATTTCCATGTTTATAAATATGGTGCTGTAGATATTTCCATCTTTATACAGATTGCAGTGTAGATATTTCCATGTTTATACAGATAGCGGTGTAGATATTTCCATATTTATACAGATCGTGGTTTGGATATTTCCATCTTTCCACTATTGGCAGTGTAGATATTTCAATGTTTATACAGATGGTGCTGTAGATATTTCCATCTTTATACAGATTGCAGTGTAGATATTTCCATGTTTATACAGATAGCGGTGTAGATATTTCCATGTTGATACAGAGGGCGGTGTTGTTCCATGTTTATGGAGATGACTGTGCAGATATTTTCATGTTTATAGAGATGGCGGGATAGATATTTCCATATTTATAGAGATAGCGGTGTAGGTATTTCCATGTTTATACAAATGACTGTGTAGATATTTCCATGTGTATACAGAGAGCCGTGTAGATATTTCCATGTTTTACAGATAACGGTGTAGATATTTCCATGTTTGTAGAGGTAGCGGTGTAGATATTTCCATATTTATACTGATGGCGGTGTAGATATTTCCATATTTATACAGATAGCGGTGTAGATATTTCCATGTTTATACAGATAGCGGTGTAGATACTTCCATGTTTATACAGGTAGCGGTGTAGAAATTTCCATGTTTATAGAGATCGCGGTGTAGATATTTCCAACTTTCTTCAGTTGGCAGTGTAGATATTTCCATGTTTAAACAGATGGCGGTGTAGATATTTCCGTGTTTATGCAGATGGTGGTGTAGATACTTCCATGTTTTACAGATGGCGGTGTAGACAATTCCATGTTTATGGAGATGGCTGTGTAGATATTTTCATGTGTATAGAGATGGTGGTGTAGATATTTCCATGTTTATAGAGTTAGTGGTGTAGATATTTCCATGTTTATACAGATAGATGTGTAGATATTTCCATGTGTGTACAGATGGCCTTGTGGATATTTCTATGTTTATAGAGATGGTGGTGTAGATATTTCCATGTTTATACATATGATTCTGTAGATATTTCCATGTTTATACAGAAGGCAGTGTGGATATTTCCATGCATATACAGATAGCGGTGTAGATATGTCCATAGTTATACAGACAGCTGTGTAGGTATTTCCTTGATTATACAGATAGCGGTGTAGATATTTCCATGTTTATACAGATAGCAGTGTAGATACTTCCATATTTATACAGATGGTGGTGTAGTTATTTCAATGTTTATGCAGATAGCGGTGGAGCAATCTCCTTGTTTATACAGATCGTGGTAAAGTTATTTCCATGTTTTACAGACAACGGTGTAGATATTTCCATGTTTGTAGAGATAGCAGTGTAGATATTTCCATATTTATAGTGATGGCGGTGTAGATATTTCCATATTTATACAGATAGCGGAGTAGATATTTCCATATTTATACAGGTAGAGGTTAGATATTTCCATGTTTATACAGATCCTGGTGTATATATTTCCATGTTTATACAGATAGCGGTGTAGATATTTCCATGTTCATAGAGGTAGCGGTGTAGAAACTTCCATGTTCATACAGATCACGGTGTAGATGTTTCCATCTTTCCACAGATGGCAGTGTAGATATTTCCATGTTTATACAGATGGCGGTGTAGGTACCTCCATGTTGATACAGATGGAGGTGTAGATATTTCCATCTTTATGCAGATGGCGGTGTAGATATTTCAATGTTTATATAGATGGCGGTGTAGATATTTCTATGTTTATAGAGATAGTGATGTAGACATTTCCATGTTTATAAAGATGGCGGTGTAAGTATTTCCATGTTTATAGAGATAGCAGTGTAGCTATTTTGACTTTTATACAGATAGCGGTGTAGATATTTCCATGTTTATACAGATAGCGGTGTTGGTATTTCCGTGTTTATAGAGATAGCAGTGTAGATATTTCCATGTTTATACATATCGCAGTGTAGGTATTTCCATTTTTATACAGATGGCAGTGTAGATATTTCCATGTTTATACAGATAGAGTTGTAGATATTTCCATGTTTATAAAGATGGCTGTGTAGATAGTTCCATGTTTATGGAGATGGCGGTGTAGGTATTTTCATGTTTATAGAGGTAGCGGTGAAGTTATTTCCAAGTTTATACAGATGGCTGTGTAGATATTTCCATGTGTATTCAGATGGCCTTGTAGATATTTTCATGTTTATAGAGATGGTGGTGCAGATATTTCCATGTTTATACAGATGACGGTGTAGATATTTCCATGTTTATACAGATGGTGTGGTAGATATTTCCATGTTGATACAGATAGCAGTGTAGAGATTTCCATGTTTATACAGATTGCGGTGTAGATATCTCCATGTTTATACAGACGGCATTGTAGATATTTCCATGTTTATATAGATAGCGGTGTAGATATTTCCATGTTTTACAGATAATGGTGTAGATATTTCCATGTTTGTAGAGATAGCGGTGTAGATATTTCCATGCTTATAGAGATGGTGTTGTAGATATTTCCATATTTATACAAATAGCGGTGCAGATATTTCCATGTTTACACAGATAGCTATGTGGATATTTCCATCTTTATACAGATCGTGGTGTAGATATTTCCATGCTTATACAGATTGCGGTGCAGTTATTTCCATGTTTATTCAGGTAGCGGTCTTGAAATTACCACGTTTATAGAGATTGTGGTGCAGAAATTTCCAACTTTTTACAGATGGCAGTGTACATATTTTCATGTTTACACAGATGGCGGTGTAGATATTTCCATGTTTATACAGATGGTGGTGTAGATATTTCTATGTTTATAGAGATAGCGTTGTAGATATATCCATGTTTATACAGATGGCAGTGTAATTATTTCCATGTTTATAGAGATAGCGGTGAAGATATTTGCATGTTTATACAGATAGCGGTGTAGATATTACCATGCTTATAGAGATAGAGGTGTAGATATTTCCAGGTTTATACAGATAGCTCTGTAGATATTTCCATGTTTATACAGATGGCAGTATAGATATTTCCATGTTTATACAGATAGCGGTGTAGATATTTCCATGTTTATACAGTTTGCGGTGTAGTTATTTCCATGTTTATACAGATAGCCATGTAGTTATTTCCATGTTTTTAGAGATAGCGGTGTAGATATTTATATGTTTATACAGATAGTGGTGTAGATATTTCCATCTTTATACTGATAGCAGTGTGAATGTTTCCATATTTTTACAGAAAGCGTTGCAGATATTTCGATGTTTATAGAGATAGCAGTGTAGATATTTCCATGTTTATACAGATAACGGTGTAGATATTTCCATGTTTATACAGATAACGGTGTAGGTGTTTCCATGTTTATACAGGTAGCAGTGTATATATTTCCATGGTTATAGAGATAGCGGTGTAGATGTTTCCATGTTAACACTGATAGCGGTGTACATATCTCCATTTTCATACAGATATATTGGTGTAGATACTTCCATTTTTATACAGATGATGGTGAAGATATTTCCGTGTTTATAGAGATAGCGGTGTAGATATTTCCATGTTTATAGAGATGGCGGTGTAGATATTTCCACGTTTATACAGACAGCAGTGTAGATGTTTCCATGTTAATAGAGATAGCGGTGAAGATATTTCCATGTTTATACAGATAACGGTGTAGGTGTTTCCATGTTAATACAGGTAGAAGTGTATATATTTCCATGCTTATACAGATAGCGGTGTAGATATTTCCATGTTTATACTGATGGCGGTGTAGATATTTCCATGTTTATACTGATGGCGGTGTAGATATTTCCATGTTTATACAGATGGCGTTGTAGATATTTCCATGTTTATACAGTTGACGGTGTAGAAATTTCCGTTTTTACAGATGGCGTTGTATATATTTTCATGTTCATGCAGATGGCTGTGTAAACATTTACATGTTTATTCAGATGGCGGTGTAGATATTTCCCTCTTTATACTCTTAGCGGTGTAGATATTTCCATGTTGAAACAGATGGCAGTGTAGATATATCCAAGTTCTTGAAGATCGCCATGAAGTCATTTCCATGTTTATACAGACAGCAGTGCAGATATTTCTGTGTTTATAGTGATGGTGGTGTATTTCCTTGTTTATACAGATAACGTTGTAGGTATTTCCATCTTTGTAGAGATAGCATTGTAGATATTTCCATGTTTATACAGATAGCGGTGTAGGTATTTCCATGTTTATACAGATAGCGGTGTAGGTATTTCCATGTTTATACAGATAGCGGTGTAGGTATTTCCATGTTCATACAGATAGCGGTGTAGATATTTCCATGTTTATACAGATAATGCTTTAGGTATTTCCATTTTTATAGGGACAGCGGTTTAAATATTTCCATGTTTATAGAGGTAGAGTTGTAGATATTTCCATGTTCATACAGATGTCTGTGTGAATATTTCCATGTTTATAAAGACACTGGTGTTGATATTTCCATGTTTATAGAGATAGCGATATAGATATTTCCATGTTTATACAGATGGCGGTGTAGATATTTCCACGTTTATACAGATGACTGTGTAGATATCTCCATGTTTATACAGATAGCAGTGTAGGTATTTCCATTCATATACAGATGACGGTGTAGATATTTCCCTGTCAATGAAGATAGCGGTGTAGATATTTCCATTTTTATACACAGAGTTGTGTAGATATTTCCTTTTCTATAAGGAGATCGGTGTAGATATTACCATCTTCATAGGGATAGCGGTGTAGATATTTCCATGTTTATACAGATAGCGGTGTACACTTTCCATGTTTATAGACAGAGCGGTGTAGATATTTCCAACTTTATGCACATAGCGGTGTAGATATTTTCATGTTCATGCAGATGGTGGTGTAGATATTTCCAAGTTTATTCAGATGGCGGTGTAGATATTTCCATGTTCATACAGATGGCGCTGTAGATATTTCCATGTTTATACAGATCGCGGTGTAGATATTTCCATGTTTATACAGATCGCGGTGTAGATATTTCCATGTTTATAAAGGTAGCGGTGTAGATATTTCCATGTTTTTACAGATATCGGTGTAGATATTTCCATGTTTACACAGATTGTGGTGTAGATATTTCCATCTTTCTATAGATGGCATTGTAGATATTTCCATGTTTATACAGATGGTGGTGTAGATATCTCCATTTTTATATAGATGGTGGTGTAGATATTACCATGTTTATACAGATAGCGGTGTAGATATTTCCACGTTTATACAGATCGTGCTGAAGATATGTCCATGTTTATACAGATCGCGGTGTAGATATTTCCATGTTTATACAGATCGCCATGTAGATATTTCCATGTTTATACAGATAGCGGTGTACATATTTCCATGTTTATGCAGATAGCGGTGTAGATATTTCCATGTTTATAGAGATAGCAGTGTTGGTATTTCCATGTTTATAGACATAGCGGTGTAGATATTTCCATGTTTATATAGATGGCGTTGTAGATATTTCCATGTTCATACCGATAGCGGTGTTGGTATTTCCACGTTTATACAGATAGCGATGTAGATATTTCCATGTTTATACAGCTCGCGGTGCAGATATTTATATCTTTATACAGATGGCATTGTAGATATTTCCTCATTCACACAGATGGCGGTGTAGATGTTTCCATGTTTATACAGATGTCAGAGTCGTTAGTTCCATGTTTATGGAGATGGCAGTGTAGATATTTTCATGTTTATAGAGATGGCGGTGTAGATATTTCCATGTTTATAGAGATAGCAGTGTAGATATTTACATGTTTATACAGATGGCTGTGTAGATATTTCCATGTGTATACAGATGGCATTGTAGATATTTCCATGTTTATACAGATGACTGTATAGGTATTTCCATGTTTTTACAGATGGCAGTGCAGATATTTCCATGTTTATAGAGATAGCGGTGTAGATATTTCCATGTTTGTACAGATGGCCGTGTTGATATTTCCATCTATACACAGATGGCCGTGTAGATATTTCCATGTTTATACAGATGGCGGCGTAGATATTTCCATGGACATGCATATGGCGGTGTAGATATTTCCATGTTTATACAGATGGCGGTGTAGATATTTCCATGTTTCCACAGATGGTGGTGTAGATATTTCCGTGTTTATACACATGGCGGAGTAGATACTTCCATCTTTATGGAGATGGCAGTGTAGATATTTCCATCTTTATACAGATGGCGGTGTAGATATTTCCTTGTTTATACAGATGGCAGTGAAGATATTTCCATGTTTATACAGATAGTGGTGTAGATATTTCAATGTTTATACAGATGGCGGTGTAGATACATCCATGTTTCTGAAGATGGTGATATAGATATTTTCATGTTTATAGAGATGGCGGTGTAGATATTTCCATGTATATAGAGATTGCAGTGTAGATATTTCCATGTTTATAGAGAAATCGGTGTAGGTATTTCCATGTTTATAGAGATAGCGGTGTGGATATTTCCATATTTATACAGATAGCGGTGTAGTTATTTCCATGTTTATACAGATGGCGGTGTAGTTATTTCCTTGTTTATACAGATATCTGTGTAGATATTTCCAGGTTTATACAGAGTGTGGTGTAGATATTTCCACTTTTTACAGATAGTGGTGTAGATATTTCCATCTTTATACAGATAGCAGTGCAGATATTTCCATGTTTACACAAATAGCCGTGTAGATATTTCTATGTTTACACAGATAGAGTTGCAGATATTTCCATGTTTATAAAGATAGCGGTGCAGATATTTCCATGTTTATACAGATAGCGGTGTGGCTATTTCCATGTTTATACAGATAGCGCTGTGGGTATTTCCATGTTTATACATATAGGGGTATAGATATTTCCATGTTTACAGAGATGACTCTCTAGATATTTCCATGTTTTTACTGCTTTCCGTGTAGATATTTCCATGTTTATACAGATGGTGTTGTGGATATTTCCATGTTTATACAGATGACTGTGAAGTTATTTCCATGTTTATACAGATGTAAGTGTAGATATTTTCATGTTTATAGAGATAACGATGTAGATATTTCCATGTTTATACAGATAGCGGTGTAGACATTTCCATGTTTAGACAGATAGCGTTGTAGATATTTCCATATTAATACAGATAGCGGTGTAGATCTTTCCAGGTGTATACAGATAGCGGTGTAGATATTTCCATGTTTATACAGAAAATTGTTTAGATATTTCCATATTTATAGAGATGGCGTTGTAGGTATTTCCATGTTTATAGAGATAGCGGTGTAGATATTTCCATGTTTATACAGATGGCAGTGAGGATATTTCCATGTTTATACAGATAGTGGTGTAGATATTTCTATGTTTATACACATGGCGGTGTAGATACAGCCATGTTTCTGAAGATGGCGGTGTAGATATTTTCATGTTTATAGAGATGGCGGTGTAGATAATTCCAGGTTTATAGAGATTGTGATGTAGATATTTCCATGTTTATAGAGAAAGCGGTGTTGGTATTTCCAAGTTTATAGAGATAGCGGTGTAGATATTTCCATATTTCTACAGATAGCGGTGTAGGTATTTCCATGTTTATACAGATGGCGGTGTAGATATTTCCATGTTTCTACAGATGGCGGTGTAGATATTTCCTTGTTTATACCGATAGTGGTGTAGATATTTCCATGTTTATACAGATAGCGGTGTAGATATTTCCATGTTTTCAGAGATATCGGTGTAGATATTTCCCTCTTTCCACAGATTGCTGTGTAGATATTTCCATTTTTATACAGATACCTTTGTAGATATTTCCAAGTTTACACAGATAGCTGTGTAGATATTTCCATGTTTAAACAGAGAGTGGTGGAGATATTTCCATGTTTATACAGATAGCGGTGTAGATATATCCACGTTTATACAGATAGCGATGTAGATATTTCCATGTTTATACAGATAGTGGTGTAGATATTTCCATGTTTACAGATATAGCGGTGTAGATATTTCCATCTTTGAACAGATTGCGGTGTAGATATTTCCATCTTTACACAGATAGCGGTGTAGATATTTTCATATTTATACAGATCGTGGTGTAGATATTTCCATCTTTCCACAGATGGCAGTTTAGATATTTCCATGTTTATACAGATGACAGTGTAGATATTTCCATGTTTATATAGATAGCGGTGTTGGTATTTCCATGTTTATACAACTACCGTTGTAGATATTTCCATGTTTATACAGCTCGCGGTGTAGATATTTCCATCTTTATAGAGATGGAAGTGTAGATATTTCCATGTTTATAGAGATGGCGATGTAGATATTTTCATGTTTACACAGATAGCGGTGAAGATATTTCCATGTTTATACAGATAGCGGTGTAGATATTTCCATGTTTATACAGATAGCGGTGGAGATATTTCCCTGTTTATACAGATAGCGATGTAGATATTTCCATGTTTATACAGATAGCGGTGTAGATATTTCCATGCTTATAGAGATGGTGTTGTAGATATTTCCATATTTATACAAATAGCGGTGCAGATATTTCCATGTTTACACAGATAGCTATGTGGATATTTCCATCTTTATACAGATCGTGGTGTAGATATTTCCATGCTTATACAGATTGCGGTGCAGTTATTTCCATGTTTATTCAGGTAGCGGTCTTGAAATTACCACGTTTATAGAGATTGTGGTGCAGAAATTTCCAACTTTTTACAGATGGCAGTGTACATATTTTCATGTTTACACAGATGGCGGTGTAGATATTTCCATGTTTATACAGATGGTGGTGTAGATATTTCTATGTTTATAGAGATAGCGTTGTAGATATATCCATGTTTATACAGATGGCAGTGTAATTATTTCCATGTTTATAGAGATAGCGGTGAAGATATTTGCATGTTTATACAGATAGCGGTGTAGATATTACCATGCTTATAGAGATAGAGGTGTAGATATTTCCAGGTTTATACAGATAGCTCTGTAGATATTTCCATGTTTATACCGATGGCAGTATAGATATTTCCATGTTTATACAGATAGCGGTGTAGATATTTCCATGTTTATACAGTTTGCGGTGTAGTTATTTCCATGTTTATACAGATAGCCATGTAGTTATTTCCATGTTTTTAGAGATAGCGGTGTAGATATTTATATGTTTATACAGATAGTGGTGTAGATATTTCCATCTTTATACTGATAGCAGTGTGAATGTTTCCATATTTTTACAGAAAGCGTTGCAGATATTTCGATGTTTATAGAGATAGCAGTGTAGATATTTCCATGTTTATACAGATAACGGTGTAGATATTTCCATGTTTATACAGATAACGGTGTAGGTGTTTCCATGTTTATACAGGTAGCAGTGTATATATTTCCATGGTTATAGAGATAGCGGTGTAGATGTTTCCATGTTAACACTGATAGCGGTGTACATATCTCCATTTTCATACAGATATATTGGTGTAGATACTTCCATTTTTATACAGATGATGGTGAAGATATTTCCGTGTTTATAGAGATAGCGGTGTAGATATTTCCATGTTTATAGAGATGGCGGTGTAGATATTTCCACGTTTATGCAGACAGCAGTGTAGATGTTTCCATGTTAATAGAGATAGCGGTGAAGATATTTCCATGTTTATACAGATAACGGTGTAGGTGTTTCCATGTTAATACAGGTAGAAGTGTATATATTTCCATGCTTATACAGATAGCGGTGTAGATATTTCCATGTTTATACTGATGGCGGTGTAGATATTTCCATGTTTATACTGATGGCGGTGTAGATATTTCCATGTTTATACAGATGGCGTTGTAGATATTTCCATGTTTATACAGTTGACGGTGTAGAAATTTCCGTTTTTACAGATGGCGTTGTATATATTTTCATGTTCATGCAGATGGCTGTGTAAACATTTACATGTTTATTCAGATGGCGGTGTAGATATTTCCCTCTTTATACTCTTAGCGGTGTAGATATTTCCATGTTGAAACAGATGGCAGTGTAGATGTATCCAAGTTCTTGAAGATCACCATGAAGTCATTTCCATGTTTATACAGACAGCAGTGCAGATATTTCTGTGTTTATAGTGATGGTGGTGTATTTCCTTGTTTATACAGATAACGTTGTAGGTATTTCCATCTTTGTAGAGATAGCATTGTAGATATTTCCATGTTTATACAGATAGCGGTGTAGGTATTTCCATGTTTATACAGATAGCGGTGTAGGTATTTCCATGTTCATACAGATAGCGGTGTAGATATTTCCATGTTTATACAGATAATGCTTTAGGTATTTCCATTTTTATAGGGACAGCGGTTTAAATATTTCCATGTTTATAGAGGTAGAGTTGTAGATATTTCCATGTTCATACAGATGTCTGTGTGAATATTTCCATGTTTATAAAGACACTGGTGTTGATATTTCCATGTTTATAGAGATAGCGATATAGATATTTCCATGTTTATACAGATGGCGGTGTAGATATTTCCACGTTTATACAGATGACTGTGTAGATATCTCCATGTTTATACAGATAGCAGTGTAGGTATTTCCATTCATATACAGATGACGGTGTAGATATTTCCCTGTCAATGAAGATAGCGGTGTAGATATTTCCATTTTTATACACAGAGTTGTGTAGATATTTCCTTTTCTATAAGGAGATCGGTGTAGATATTACCATCTTCATAGGGATAGCGGTGTAGATATTTCCATGTTTATACAGATAGCGGTGTACACTTTCCATGTTTATTGACAGAGCGGTGTAGATATTTCCAACTTTATGCACATAGCGGTGTAGATATTTTCATGTTCATGCAGATGGTGGTGTAGATATTTCCAAGTTTATTCAGATGGCGGTGTAGATATTTCCATGTTCATACAGATGGCGCTGTAGATATTTCCATGTTTATACAGATCGCGGTGTAGATATTTCCATGTTTATACAGATCGCGGTGAAGATATTTCCATGTTTATAAAGGTAGCGGTGTAGATATTTCCATGTTTTTACAGATATCGGTGTAGATATTTCCATGTTTACACAGATTGTGGTGTAGATATTTCCATCTTTCTATAGATGGCATTGTAGATATTTCCATGTTTATACAGATGGTGGTGTAGATATCTCCATTTTTATATAGATGGTGGTGTAGATATTACCATGTTTATACAGATAGCGGTGTAGATATTTCCACGTTTATACAGATCGTGCTGAAGATATGTCCATGTTTATACAGATCGCGGTGTAGATATTTCCATGTTTATACAGATCGCCATGTAGATATTTCCATGTTTATACAGATAGTGGTGTACATATTTCCATGTTTATGCAGATAGCGGTGTAGATATTTCCATGTTTATAGAGATAGCAGTGTTGGTATTTCCATGTTTATAGACATAGCGGTGTAGATATTTCCATGTTTATATAGATGGCGTTGTAGATATTTCCATGTTCATACCGATAGCGGTGTTGGTATTTCCACGTTTATACAGATAGCGATGTAGATATTTCCATGTTTATACAGCTCGCGGTGCAGATATTTATATCTTTATACAGATGGCATTGTAGATATTTCCTCATTCACACAGATGGCGGTGTAGATGTTTCCATGTTTATACAGATGTCAGAGTCGTTAGTTCCATGTTTATGGAGATGGCAGTGTAGATATTTTCATGTTTATAGAGATGGCGGTGTAGATATTTCCATGTTTATAGAGATAGCAGTGTAGATATTTACATGTTTATACAGATGGCTGTGTAGATATTTCCATGTGTATACAGATGGCATTGTAGATATTTCCATGTTTATACAGATGACTGTATAGGTATTTCCATGTTTTTACAGATGGCAGTGCAGATATTTCCATGTTTATAGAGATAGCAGTGTAGATATTTCCATGTTTGTACAGATGGCCGTGTTGATATTTCCATCTATACACAGATGGCCGTGTAGATATTTCCATGTTTATACAGATGGCGGCGTAGATATTTCCATGGTCATGCATATGGCGGTGTAGATATTTCCATGTTTATACAGATGGCGGTGTAGATATTTCCATGTTTCCACAGATGGTGGTGTAGATATTTCCGTGTTTATACACATGGCGGAGTAGATACTTCCATCTTTATGGAGATGGCAGTGTAGATATTTCCATCTTTATACAGATGGCGGTGTAGATATTTCCTTGTTTATACAGATGGCAGTGAAGATATTTCCATGTTTATACAGATAGTGGTGTAGATATTTCCATGTTTATACAGATGGCGGTGTAGATACATCCATGTTTCTGAAGATGGTGATTTAGATATTTTCATGTTTATAGAGATGGTGGTGTAGATATTTCCATGTATATAGAGATTGCAGTGTAGATATTTCCATGTTTATAGAGAAATCGGTGTAGGTATTTCCATGTTTATAGAGATAGCGGTGTGGATATTTCCATATTTATACAGATAGCGGTGTAGTTATTTCCATGTTTATACAGATGGCAGTGTAGTTATTTCCTTGTTTATACAGATATCGGTGTAGATATTTCCAGGTTTATACAGAGTGCGGTGTAGATATTTCCACTTTTTACAGATAGTGGTGTAGATATTTCCATCTTTATACAGATAGCAGTGCAGATATTTCCATGTTTACACAAATAGCCGTGTAGATATTTCTATGTTTACACAGATAGAGTTGCAGATATTTCCATGTTTATAAAGATAGCGGTGCAGATATTTCCATGTTTATACAGATAGCGGTGTGGCTATTTCCATGTTTATACAGATAGCGCTGTGGGTATTTCCATGTTTATACAGATAGTGGTATAGATATTTCCATGTTTACAGAGATGACTCTCTAGATATTTCCATGTTTTTACTGCTTTCCGTGTAGATATTTCCATGTTTATACAGATGGTGTTGTGGATATTTCCATGTTTATACAGATGACTGTGAAGTTATTTCCATGTTTATACAGATGTAAGTGTAGATATTTTCATGTTTATAGAGATAACGATGTAGATATTTCCATGTTTATACAGATAGCGGTGTAGACATTTCCATGTTTAGACAGATAGCGTTGTAGATATTTCCATATTAATACAGATAGCGGTGTAGATCTTTCCAGGTGTATACAGATAGCGGTGTAGATATTTCCATGTTTATACAGAAAATAGTTTAGATATTTCCATATTTATAGAGATGGCGTTGTAGGTATTTCCATGTTTATAGAGATAGCGGTGTAGATATTTCCATGTTTATACAGATGGCAGTGAGGATATTTCCATGTTTATACAGATAGTGGTGTAGATATTTCTATGTTTATACACATGGCGGTGTAGATACAGCCATGTTTCTGAAGATGGCGGTGTAGATATTTTCATGTTTATAGAGATGGCGGTGTAGATAATTCCAGGTTTATAGAGATTGTGATGTAGATATTTCCATGTTTATAGAGAAAGCGGTGTTGGTATTTCCAAGTTTATAGAGATAGCGGTGTAGATATTTCCATATTTCTACAGATAGCGGTGTAGGTATTTCCATGTTTATACAGATGGCGGTGTAGATATTTCCATGTTTCTACAGATGGCGGTGTAGATATTTCCTTGTTTATACCGATAGTGGTGTAGATATTTCCATGTTTATTCAGATAGCGGTGTAGATATTTCCATGTTTTCAGAGATATCGGTGTAGATATTTCCCTCTTTCCACAGATTGCTGTGTAGATATTTCCATTTTTATACAGATACCTTTGTAGATATTTCCAAGTTTACACAGATAGCTGTGTAGATATTTCCATGTTTAAACAGAGAGTGGTGGAGATATTTCCATGTTTATACAGATAGCGGTGTAGATATATCCACGTTTATACAGATAGCGATGTAGATATTTCCATGTTTATACAGATAGTGGTGTAGATATTTCCATGTTTACAGATATAGCGGTGTAGATATTTCCATCTTTGAACAGATTGCGGTGTAGATATTTCCATCTTTACACAGATAGCGGTGTAGATATTTTCATATTTATACAGATCGTGGTGTAGATATTTCCATCTTTCCACAGATGGCAGTTTAGATATTTCCATGTTTATACAGATGACAGTGTAGATATTTCCATGTTTATACAACTACCGTTGTAGATATTTCCATGTTTATACAGCTCGCGGTGTAGATATTTCCATCTTTATAGAGATGGAAGTGTAGATATTTCCATGTTTATAGAGATGGCGGTGTAGATATTTTCATGTTTGCACAGATAGCGGTGAAGATATTTCCATGTTTATACAGATAGCGGTGTAGATATTTCCATGTTTATACAGATAGCGGTGGAGATATTTCCCTGTTTATACAGATAGCGATGTAGATATTTCCATGTTTATACAGATAGCGGTGTAGATATTTCCATGTTTATAGAGATAGCGGTGTAGATATTTCCATGTTTATACAGATGGCTGTGTAGATATTTCCATGTTTACAGAGATAGCATTGTAGATATTTCCATGTTTATGCAGATTGCAGTGTAGTTATTTCCAAGTTGATACAGATAGCGGTGTAGATATTTCCATGTTTATACAGGTAGCGGTGTAGAAATTCCCATGTTTATGCAGATCGCTTTGTAGACATTTCCATCTTTCTACAGATGTCAGTGTAGATATTTCCAAGTTTATACAGACGGCAGTGTAGATATTTCCATGTTTATACAGATGCCTGTGTAGATATTTCCATGTTTATGCAGATGGCTGTGGAGATATTTCCATGTTTATAGGGATGGCGGTGTAGTTATTTCTATGTTTATAGAGATAGCGGTGTAAATATTTCCATGCTTATACAGATGGTGGTGTAAGTATTTTCATGTTTATAGAGATAACAGTGTAGATATTTCCATGTATATACAGATAACGGTGTTGGTATTTCCATGTTTATACAGATAGCGATGTAGATATTCCCATGTTTATACAGCTGGCGGTGTAGATATTTCCATCTTTTTACAGATGGCAGTGTAGATATTTCCATGTTTATACAGATAGCGGTGTAGATATTTACAAGTCTATAGAGGTAGCGGTGTAGGTATTTCCATATTTATACAGATTGCGAGGTAGATATTTCCATCTTTATACAGATGGCGGTGTAGATATTTCCATGTTTATACAGATGGCAGTGAAGATATTTCCATGTTTATACAGATAGTGGTGTAGATATTTCCATGTTTATACAGATGGCCGTGTAGATACATCCATGTTTCTGATGATGGCGGTGTAGATATTTTCATGTTTATAGAGATGACGGTGTAGATATTTCCATGTATATTGAGATTGCAGTGAAGATATTTCCATGTTTATAGAGAAATCGGTGTAGGTATTTCCATGTTTATAGAGATAGCGGTGTGGATATTCCCATATTTATACAGAAAGGGGTGTAGGTGTTTCCATGTTTATACAGATGGCGGTGTAGATATTTCCTTGTTTATACAGATATCGGTGTAGATATTTCCAGGTTCAAACAGAGAGCGGTGTAGATATTTCCACGATTTACAGATAGTGGTGTAGATATTTCCATCTTTATACAGATAGCGGTGCAGATGTTTCCATGTTAACACAAATAGCCGTGTAGATATTTCTATGTTTACACAGATAGAGGTGCAGATATATCCATGTTTATAAAGATAGCGGTGCAGATATTTCCATGTTTATACAGATAGCTGTGTGGCTATTTCCATGTTTATACAGATAGCTGTGTGGGTATTTCCATGTTTATACAGATAGCGGTGTAAATATTTCCATGTTTATACAGATAGTGGTGCAGATATTTCCATGTTTATACAGATACCGGTGTAGAAATTTCCATGTTTATACAGACCGCAGTGTAGATATTTCCATGTTTATACAGATAGCGGTGTAGATATTTCCATGTTTGTACAGATGGCGGTGTTGATGTTTCCATCTCTACACAGATTGCCGTGTAGGTATTTCCATGTGTATACAGATGGCATTATAGATATTTCCATGTTTATACAGATGGTGGTGTAGATATTTCCATGTTTATACAGATGACTGTATAGGTATTTCCATGTTTTTACAGATGGCATTGTAGATATTTCCATGTTTATAGAGATAGCAGTGTAGATATTTCCATGTTTATACAGATGGCGGTGTAGATATTTCCATGGTTATAGAGATAGCGGTGTAGGTATTTCCATATTTATACAGATAACGGTGTAGATATTTCCATGTTTATACAGATAGCAGTGGAAATATTTCCATGTTTATAAAGATCACGGTGTAGATATTTCCATGTTTAGAGGGATAGCGGAGTAGATATTTCCATGTTTATAGAGATAGCGGTTTAGATATTTCCATGTTTATACAGACCGCGGTGTAGATATTTCCATGTTTATACAGATAGCGGTGTAGATATTTCCATGTTTGTACAGATGGCGGTGTTGATATTTCCATCTATACACAGATGACCGTGTAGATATTTCCATGTTTATACAGACGGCGGTGTAGATATTTCCATGGATATGTAGATGGCGGTGTAGATGTTTCCATGTTTATACAGATAGCGGTGTAGATATTTTCATGTTTTTACAGTTATCGGTGTAGAAATTTCCATGTTTACACAGATTGTGGTGTAGATATTTCCATCTTTCCACAGATGGCATTGTAGATATTTCCATGTTTATACAGATGGCGGTGTAGATATTTCCATGTTTATACAGATAACTTTGTAACTATTTCCATGTTTATACAGATGGCGGTGTAGAGATTTCGATGTTTATGGAGATAGCAGTGGAGATATTTCCATGTTTATACAGATAGCGGTGTAGTTCTTTCCATGTTTATATAGATAGCGGTGTAGATATTTCCATGTATATACACATGGCTGTGTAGATATTTCCATGTTTATACAGATGGCGGTGTAGATATTTCCATGTTTATACAGATAACTTTGTAAGTATTTCCATGTTTATACAGATGGCGGTGTAGATATTTCGATGTTTATAGGGATATCATTGGAGATATTTCCATGTTTATACAGATAGCGGTGTAGATATTTCCATGTTTATACAGATAGCGGTGTAGATATTTCCATGTATATAGAGATTGCAGTGTAGATATTTCCATGTTTATAGAGACAACGGTGTAGGTATTTCCATGTTTATAGAGATAGCGGTGTGGATATTTCCATATTTATACAGATAGCGGTGTAGGTATTTCCATGTTTATACAGATGGCGGTGTAGATATTTCCTTGTTTATACAGATAGTGGTGTAGATATTTCCATGTTTATACAGATATCGGTGTAGATATTTCCTGGTTTATACTGAGAGCGGTGTAGACATTTCCACGTTTTACAGATAGTGGTGTAGATATTTCCATCTTTATGCAGATAGCGGTGCAGATATTTCCATGTTTACACAAATAGCCGTGTAGATATTTCTATGTTTACACAGATAGAGTTGCAGATATTTCCATGTTTATAAAGATAGCGGTGCAGATATTTACATCTTTGTACAGATAGCGGTGTGGGTATATCCATGTTTATACAGATAGCGGTGTGGGTATTTCCATGTTTATACAGATAGCGGTATAGATATTTACATGTTTATAAAGATGACTGTCTAGATATTTCCATGTTTATACAGCTTTCCGTGTAGATATTTCCATGTTTATACAGATAGCGGTGTAGGTATTTCCATGTTTATACAGATAGCTGTGTAGATATTTCCATGTTTATACAGACAGCAATGTAGATATTTCTATGTTTATAGAGATAGCGGTGTAGATATTTTCATGTTCATGCAAACAACAGTGTAGATATTTTCATGTTTATGGAGATAGCGGTGTAGATATTTCCATTTTTATAGACATAGCGGTGTAAATATTTCCAAGTTTTTACAGATAGCGGTGTAAATATTTCCATGATTATACAGATAGCGGTGTAAATATTTTCATGTTTATAGACATAGCGGTGTAGATATTTCCATGTTTTTAGAGATAGCGGTGTAAATATTTCCATGTTTATACAGATAGCCGTGTAAATGTTTACACGTTTATAGGGATAGCGGTGTAGATATTCCCACGTTTATACAGATAGCGGTGTAGATATTTCCCCGTTTATAGAGATAGCGGTGTAGATATTTCCACGTTTATACAGATAGCGGTGAAGATATTTCCACTTTTATACAGATTGCATTGTAGAAATTTCCAAGTTTATACACATAGCGGTGCAGATATTTCCACGTTTATACACATACCGGTGTAGATATTTCCATGTTTATACAGATAGCGGTGTAGATATTTCCACGTTTGTAGAGATAGCGATGTAGATATTTCCACGTCTATACAGATAGCGGTGTAGGTATATCCACGTTAATACAGATAACGGTGTAGATATTTCCAGGTTTATAGAGACAGCGGTGTAGATATTTCCATGTTTCTACAGATAGCGGTGTAGATATTTCCATGTTTATAGAGACAGCGGTGTAGATATTTCCATGTTTATACAGATAGCGGTGTAGATATTTCCATGTTTATACAGTCAGTGGTGTAGATATTTCCATGTTTAAACAGATAGCCGTTTATATATTTCCCTGTTTATACAGACAGCGGTGTAGATATTTCCATGTTTTACAGATAGTGGTGTAGATATTTCCATGTTTATAGAGATAGCGGTGTAGATATTTCCATGTTTATAGAGATAGCTTTGTAAATATTTCCATGTTTATACAGATAGCGGTGTAGGTATTTCCACATTTATACTTATAGCGGTGTAGATATTTCCAGGTTTATAGAGTTAGCGGTGTAGATGTTCCCACGTTTATAGAGATAGCGGTGTAGATATTTCCATGTTTTTAGAGATAGCGGTGTATATATTTCCACGTTTATAGAGATAGCGGTGTAGATATTTCCATGTTTCTAGAGACAGCGGTGTAGATATTTCCATGTTCATAGAGATAACGGTGCAGATATTTCCATGTTTATAGAGACAGTGGTGTAGATATTTGCGTGTTTATCGATATAGCATTGTAGATATTTCCATGTTTATAGAGACAGTGGTGTAGATATTTCCATGTTTATACAGATAGAGGTGTAGATATTTCCATGTTTATAGAGACAGCAGTGTAGATATTTCCATGTTTATACAGATAGCTGTGTAGATATTTCCATGTTTATAGAGATAGCGGTGTAGATATTTCCATGTTTATAGAGACGGCGGTGTAAATAATTCCATGTTTATATAGATAGCGTTGTAAATGTTTATACATTTACATAGATAGCGGTGTAGATATTTCCACGTTTACAGAGATTTTATGAAAAGTTATTTTATGAAGACCAAACAAGTCATTGGGATACCTACCTTATGTCATTTTTTACATTGAGAGTGTTAAAAATACCCCTACCCTAACCAAAACCCTGACATATAGAGCCAGGAAAGGCCATGCAATAAAGGATTCTTGGGCTTGTATGGCTGATAACAAAAACTTATCACAGAAGACTGCAAAAAACACAATCTTGCACAAAGCCCATTGCAACTTTGCACACAACAATGCTTTTGAAGGATATTTGCCCAACAACTGCCTGTCCAACCTGGGCCTGGCATCACCTTTGTTATTGATCTTTGTAGCCAAGGATAGTCATTTCCAAATGATCATATAATCTTCCTCATTTTTTCTTTTGTCTTCCTTTACCTCCGTGAATATGCATATAGTTTACTCTGGCTTGCCTGTTTCTATTGCAAGGCTCTGTTTCCAAACGAATATCTTTTTCTTGTGGAGAGCCTCTCTCTGTTTGTTATTTAGGTTGATAAGAGAAATGTGAACATTTGAGAGCTCAGGTAAAAGGCCTTAGTCTACAGTGAAACTTTTTTGCACCCTTAGATGCTTACTTCCACTACAACTTGCAGGTGGGCCTTGAAAAGTTCTTGGAATAAGTTTGAGCTTTGGTCTTCTCCGATTCATTTAGCATAGATTCTCAAAATGTGGTCCCTGGAGCCACAGCATCAGCATCACCTGGAGATTGTTAGAAATGCAAATCATCGGGCCTCATTCCAGACCCTCAGCTGGAAACTCTAGGGGCATGGCCAGACCCTCTGTAGCTGAACAAGCCATCCAGGTGGTTTTGATGCAGCTAAAGTTTTGGAACAACTAATGTAGCCCCATTTGGAAAACTTGCCTCTACAGGCCTCCCTAGCTGGTAAGCTGCTAGCATTTTTTGTTTGTTTGTTTCTTTGTTTTGATACAGGATCTTGCTCTGTTGACCAGACTGTGACCTCCTGGATTCAAGCGAGGACTCAGCCTCCTGAGTAGCCGGGACTACAGGTATGTGCCACCACCATGCCCAACTACTTTTTGTATTTTTTTTTTTGTAGGGATGGGGTTTTAGCCCAGGCTAGTCTCAAACTCCTGGACTCAAGCAATCTGCCCACTTTGGCCTCATGAAGTGCTGGGATTATAGGCATGGGCCACCACTCCTGGCCCAAAGTTCATATTTTAACTACTAACCTAAATTATTTTAAAAACAAAATTCTCCTTGGACTCAAACCAGGTCAGAGTGACATGATCATGTGCCTGTTTTGTGCAGGGTGAAATGAGATTATTATCTAGGAAATAGCTGAAATTTCCTGAGGGTGACAAAGAGGAGCTTTGTTTTCAGCCAAATATCAGAACCAGGGCCACTGCCTGCCGCTGAACCCCAGCGGGGACCCCTACTTTGTGTTTATCTGTGGTGGCTACGCTTGCCCACCTGGGTGGGAACCCCGAGAATGACTCCAGACTTTTCCAGGGAATGCATGCCAGGGTATTTTTACAATTTATGTGTAGACTTTGTTCGGGTGGAAAAGTTATTTTATGAAGACGAAACAAGCAATTGGGGTACCTACCTTATGGCATTTTTTACATTGAGAGTGTTAAAAGTACCCCTCCCCTAACCAAAACCCTGACA
Organism: Pan troglodytes; assembly: GCF_028858775.2. Classification (NCBI taxonomy): domain Eukaryota; kingdom Metazoa; phylum Chordata; class Mammalia; order Primates; family Hominidae; genus Pan; species Pan troglodytes. The sequence continues at coordinate 98,342,189 of NC_072417.2, forward strand.
AATAGAGCCAGGGAAGGCCATGCAAAAAAGGATTCTTGGGCTTGTATGCCTGATAACAAAAACTTATCACAGAAGACTGCAAAAAACACAATCTTGCACAAAGCCCATTGCAACTTTCCACACAACAATGCTTCTGAAGGATATTTGCCCAACAACTGCCTGTCCAACCTGGGCCTGGCATCACCTTTGTTATTGATCTTTGTAGCCAAGGATAATCATTTCCAAATGATCATATAATCTTCCTCATTTTTTCTTTTGTCTTCCTTTACCTCCGTGAATATGCATATAGTTTACTCTGGCTTGCCTGTTTCTATTGCAAGGCTCTGTTTCCAAACGAATATCTTTTTCTTGTGGAGAGCCTCTCTCTGTTTGTTATTTAGGTTGATAAGAGAAATGTGAACATTTGAGAGCTCAGGTAAAAGGCCTTAGTCTACAGTGAAACTTTTTTGCACCCTTAGATGCTTACTTCCACTACAACTTGCAGGTGGGCCTTGAAAAGTTCTTGGAATAAGTTTGAGCTTTGGTCTTCTCCGATTCATTTAGCATAGATTCTCAAAATGTGGTCCCTGGACCCACAGCATCAGCATCACCTGGAGATTGTTAGAAATGCAAATCATCGGGCCTCATTCCAGACCCTCAGCTGGAAACTCTAGGGGCATGGCCAGACCCTCTGTAGCTGAACAAGCCATCCAGGTGGTTTTGATGCAGCTAAAGTTCTGGAACAACTAATGTAGCCCCATTTGGAAAACTTGCCTCTACAGGCCTCCCTAGCTGGTAAGCTGCTAGCATTTTTTGTTTGCTTGTTTGTTTGTTTTGATACAGGGTCTTGCTCTGTTGACCAGACCGTGACCTCCTGGGTTGAAGTGAGGACTCAGCCTCCTGAGTAGCCGGGACTACAGGTATGTGCCACCACCATGCCCAACTACTATTTGTATTTTTTTTTTGTAGGGATGGGGTTTTAGCCCAGGCTAATCTCAAACTCCTGGACTCAAGCAATGTGCCCACTTTGGCCTCACGAACTGCTGGGATTATAGGCATGAGCCACTGTGCCCGGCCCTGCCAGCTTTGTATAAGCTGAGGAGTTTTTAAAAATACCTAGACTCAGGGCAAACCCCAGACACTTAAGTCAGATTCTCTGGGAGGTGAAGCCCAGGCACTGGTATTTTTAAAGTCTCTACAGATGGTTCTAATGTGCTGCTAAGTTAGAGAACCGCTGATCTAGACCAGGCCTTTTCAAACTTAATGTGCACGTGAATTACCTGGACCTTGTTAAAATGCAGATTCAGTCTGCATAGGCCTGGGGTGGAGCCTGAGCTTCTGCATTTTTAACAAGTCTCTAGAGGATGCTGCTGCATCTGGGCTGCTAACTACACTTGGAGATAGGAGGTTCTGGAGAGCAGAGGAAAGAGCATGAACCATAACCTAGGGGCTGGTAGTCCTGACTTCCGAGCCAAGGTTTGCCTTTATGTGGCTGGCAACTTGCTTGGACTCCTACCTCAATTCTTTGGGCCCAAGGTTTGTCCTGCCTCAGAAGGATGTCAAGAAAATTGAGTGAGTAATGCAGAATTGTTTCTTAAAGTGTGTGCAGATGCTCCATGAATTTAGAGAGTATGTGGATGCACATTAGTAAATTTTAATAGTTGTGACCATCTTGTTATGAGTACTTAGAACAAGTAATAATGGCTTTTGATGTATAGTAGTAAGAAAGCTTCCTTTTAAAAGGCGTGTATTTAAGTTTCAAAAGTGGGTCTATTTAAAAATATATGAAATAAATAATAGTAGAGGTAATTGACAGATCAAAATTAGGAAGGCAGGATGAGAATGACTCAAGTTTGGGAAATGCTGAGAAAGCAGATGCCCAAGGGCTATGAAAACTTAAAAAAATAGGTAGCACTTGATTTTGATTGGCTGAATGAGATGATGTGTTTGATTATTTATGGGGTTGGCATTTGGCAACATGCACTGGGTGGCTGGGATCACTGTTTATTAAAAAATATTTGAGTCTCCACTTTGCACTAGATACTCTTTTAGTCTCTTGGAAAAGGGATTGGGGGGCAGGCAGGATAAAAACAAATCATTTATGCCCACAAGAAAATTGCAGGAAGATAAAAGTCATGAAATAAACTCTTTGCTTCTAATTTAATATTTTTTATAGATTATGAGAAAAAAGTTTTGCTTACTATCAGATAGGAAAGCTGTCTTAGCACAACCATTCATTCTTGCACAAATCAAAATCAAGACGAGCCAGATTTAATTTAATATTTTTTCACAGATTATGAGAAAAAAGTTCTAATTTAATTTTTTTATAGATTATGAGAAAAAAGTTTCGCTCTCTATCAGCTAGGAAAGCTGTCTTAGCACAACCATTCATTCTTGCACAAATCAAAATCAAGATGAGCCAGAAGGCTCCATTCTGACAGCTTCTAATGGAGAAGCTACATTTACTGGACATGGGGAAAGTTGCTGGGCTCTAAGGACTGTGCATTTCTTGAACTAGATAAATGGTCTTGGTGTAGCATAATACCAAAACTTCTTGTCGCAGCCTGTAAGGACAGAACTCAATCAGCCTGAAAAGGAAGTCAGTGACTCCGACTCAACACAGGAATGTTCTGTGATTCCTAAAGAAGGATGTAGGAGTGTGGCACAATTCAACCACAGTCTGTGGCCCTGTGCCTCTGCCTTGACATGAGTGGGATTTCCCAGCTGGTCATTTTCTTCTTATCTAAGACATTGGGAACAAATTACTTGACCTCCTCTGGGCTTCAGTACTCCCACTCATCAAATTAGAGGACTGGGCAGTCGCTAGGCTCTCTTTAGGCATCATATTTTAGTTTCTGTGATTTTAAATTTGAGAAGGGGTGTCTAAGGGAGAATACATAGGGGAGGGGGAAAGGCTTATTAAAAGTGTAGTTAGACACTGAATTTTTAAGAATTGCATTTTGTAATAATACCTTTACCTAATCAGGACTGACAATCTTACCTGATGACAGCACATGGAGGAATGGCTGCATTCAAAAATAAAAATGAAATAAAACAAGACCTTATTTGAACTTAGCAATAATGCTGATTCCTCTTTTTGATTTGAGGAGGTTATAGCTGTTGTAAATGCTTGAATTGGGTCTGCCCAGGCAAAACGGAGTCAAGAGTCCATGTCGGATGAATTTTAACAATGTAGACAATAGAAAGGGTTGCTTAAACTGCCCCTCTTTTACCAAAACACATTTACAAATGAAAGAACAACACTTCCATTTTTTAAAAACATTTTTTGAGATGAAGTCTTGCTTTGTCACCCAGAGTGGAGTGCAGTGGTGCGATCTTGGCTCACTGCAAACTTTGCCTCCCGGGTTCAAGTGATTCTCCTGCCTCATCCTCCCGAGTAGCTGGGACTACAGGCGCCCACCACCATTCCTAGCTAATTTTTGTATTTTTAGTAGAGACAGGGTTTCACCATGTTGGCCAGGCTGGTCTCGAACTCCTGATCCCAGGTGATCTGCCGACATCGGCCTCTGAAAGTGCTGGGATTACAGGCGTGAGCCAACAGGCGTGGCCAAAAAATTTCCATTTTTAATTGCAGGTTCTGGGGAAGTAAAATGCATCCGTAATTTCTTGCATCTCTCCGCTCGGGCTTGCATGAATGCAGAGGGATGGGGAGGACTTCTTGAGGCAAGCATCCCCCTCTTGTCGCCTGCCATCTAGAGAGAGAGGGCTGTGATTTATCTCACTTTAATCAGGAAGGACCCGATGTGTGGATGGAGAGGTCTGACGGCTTTGTTGCTCCATGTGGGAAAGAAACGGACAGAGTGAATTTGTGTATGATCCCTAAGGAGAAAGCGTCTTTGTGCTCTATTTCTTTTTGACATGGAGCCCCTGAAAGCAAGCTAGTTACAAGTTGAAATAGGCCGTTTCTAAAGTGTGATTTTGTTTGTGTATGAGCCTTGATTACAAAGGGGAAAAAAACCCGCTTAATTTACATACACCACATGTAGTGCAGGATCCCCTGGGCTGTCTTTTCAGGTATCAGGGAACTTTGATGAAAGTCGCTTGTCTCATCTAGGAGTCATTTCATATTGTTTAGCAGAGCCTGGTATTAACATTTCCTTCCAACTGTTTACTGGAATCTGTGTGTTCCCTTCAAGTGATGCATACTAGGTGCACAGGCTTCCTGCCACTGTCATCCTAATCTTTCCGTGCAGACAGGAGCAGAGGGGAGAGCGCTGAGCCAGGCCCCAGCTTGCTTTTCTTTCCTGACACAGCCCGGCTCCACTGCACTTCTCAGCTCTTGCTCTAGGTGGTGCTGTTTGACCATTTTCTTCATGTGACCTTCCACTCGGTAATATAAATTCATTCGGAGGATGACCTGATATCAAAAAAAATTCCTTTTGATTAGTAGAATCAACTTGTTTCTTCACACGATACTCTTCCCACTGAGACACATGGAGACAATTCTGACTCCAGGTTTGCAACCTTGAGATTTCTCTCAGATGCAATAAAAAAAGCAAAAAAGCATTTTGAGTGGCACAGTGATGCCTAGTGCATGATCATGTTTGTCTGCTCAAACATTAAAGGGAAACTTGTGGGTTTGAGGATGCCCAGCAGCACGACAGCTGCCAATGTAAATGAGCCGTATAGAGAGAGAGGGGGCGGGAGGGGACTACAAACTTCAGAATATGAGCTGATCGTTTATAAGTTAAAAAAAAAAAAGTCAAAAGGGAGCCCTGGATGGTGCAAGAAAGAGGAGAAAGGAAGATTTTCCTTGCAGCTAATCAGGAGAGTTCATAAGGGCTGATTACATGAGTGGAAGCCTTAAGTTCTTTTTTTAAAAAAATGTGAAAATTTGCATGTATGTATGTATGTATGTATGTATGTATGTATAGCTTCGTGTATTACCATTATTATTGCAATCAGCAAATGGATTTACTTCCTTTATCTCATGGGCTCCTTCCCACTCACTTCTGGCAGCACATTTTCCTTTCTCCTTCATCCCAGAACACCAAAGAACAGATGCGCTTCCTAACCCTGGCTCCAGGGGACTTTATACAATGTAAACAGTGCACCTCTAACATGGTTCACTGCTTAGAGAACGTGTGTCCCATTTTAAAACTGTGACTCCTTTATATTTTGCAGTGCTTATTTTAATAAGAGACATTGGACTTGTGACATATTTTTCATGGAGGAGTGAGCTTAATGGTTGAAAGTAATCGATAAACTTGTTTTTCCTCTGATGCCATCAGCCAAGATCCTATGGCAATAGTAAGAGGATGACACTTGGCTGGCACCCCCTCCATAACATATTTGGACCATGTTTTCCCCCCAGAATGCACATGCAATAGCTTTGGTTTGGTAAGAGAGAGATGGTGTACTTGGTTTCCTTCTGTCACACTTTTGGTGAAATGAATTAGACTTTTAAATCAGGAAATTCAGTGAGATGAGTTAGATTTTTACACAAGAGCAGTGGAGGACTTCCAGCTGGTTGTGGGAATGATATGGAAATATCTTGCTAAATCAGGGTCTGGTGGAATGCTGCTCCCCTGGCAGGCTCCTCTTCACAGGGAGCAATCTGTGGGTTGCTTATAGAACAGAGCGAGCAGGAGGCATAGCATGGTCTTGCTCAGGGGAAGACCCGGTGTTCAGATATTTGTCATTAGGAACTGGGTGTGGGCTTTTTCAAGTTAAACTGAAGCAGCAGTTCTATTAGGAAGAGCCTCCCAGATCAGCATCTTCTGTTTCTGGATACTCTCCCTTTGAAAAGCCAGATTTCAGCAAAAAGCTTTGCTAATGGTGAAATTGCACAACTGAAACCCTATGGGAGCAATGGGAAAGATGGAGAAAGAGGTGGTTATATCATGTACTTCAACAGTTTATTTAGAGGCTGTTGACGTTAGAATAACAAGCCAAGACAAACAAAAATACTCATTTTGGATGAAAATATTGTCTTTTCATGTTATTATAGATAGCTGAGTCCTAAGACTTCTACAGAAACACATTTTCCTAATGAGTGGCTGATTTTTCTGGTAGTGCAAGTAATATCCAAATTATTGTACAAATTTTTGGCTCAGGAGCAAACATTGTATTGTATATTGAGCTAATCACTTGCCCTTTCTAAGGTAAGCCCTTACCTCTGCTTTCCCTTCATCTTGTCATTTCTGTTTGTTGGGTACAGGTTTCCTGTTGGTTCTTTCTGTTGGCTCTGATGTAACATGAATGAAGTTCTTAACATCCTTTCAGACATAAACACAACTTAGCTCATTGTTTCTGAGTTCATATAGAGGTTTTCTTGCCCCTGAGACTTTCGTGTCGGACAGCTGGATGTTGCTGTGTTCAAGGCTCTATATGTTGATTTTGTATCCTACAACTTTACTGATATCACCTATCAGTTCAGTTCTAACAGTTTTCAAATTTTATTTATTTGTTTTTGTTTTTTAAATATTGCATGTTTCATTTTAGAGTCAGGAGCGTAGATGTACAGGTTTCTTAAACAGGTATATTGCATGGTGCTGAGGTTTGGGCTTCTAATGATCCCACCACCCAAGCAGTGAGCATAGTAATCGATAGGTAGTTTTTCAACCCTTGCTCCCACCATCCTTCCCTCCCACCTTTGGAGTCCCCCAGTGTCTATTGTTCCCTTCTTTGTGTTGAGTTCTAACCTTTTTTTAGTGAAGTTTGTAGGGTTTTCTATATATAACAAGATCATGCCGTCAGTAGAGACAGTTTCACTTCTTCCTTTCCTATTAAGATGCCTTTTATTTCTTTCTTTTGCCTAATTACCCTGAGAAGTGGTGTCTGTGGGCATCCTTGTCTTGTTCCTGATGGTAGAGGAAAAGTTTCAACTTTTCACCATTGATCATGGTGTTAGCTATGGGTTTGTCATATATGGCCTTTATTTTGTTGGGATACATTCCCTCAATACGTGATCTGTTGGGTGTTTTTTTTTTCACCATGAAAGGGTTTCGAATTTTATCAAAAGCTTTTTCTATATCTATTGTGATGGCCATATAGTTTCTATCCTTTATTTTTCTAATATGGTATATTATATGTATTGATTTGCTTATGTTGAACCATGACATGATCATGGTGAATGATTCTTTCAATGTGCTATTGAATTTGGTTTGCTAGGATTTTGTTGAGGATTTTTGCATCTATGTAGATCAAGGATATTGGCCTGTCATTTTCCTTTCTTGTAGTGTTCTTGTCTGGCTTTGGAATCAGGGTAATGCTGGCCCTGTAAGATGAGTTTGGAAGTATTCCCTCCACTTCAGCTTTTTGGAAGAGTTTGAGAAGGACTGGTATTTGTCCTTCTTAAAATATTTGGTAGAATTAATCTGGGAAGCCATCTGGTTTTGGGTTTTTCATTGATAGGAGACATTTTCTTACGGATTCAACCTCCTTGCTTGCTATTAGTCTGTTCAGATTTTTAAATTTCTTCATGAGTCCATCTTGGTAGGTTTTATGTGTCTGGGAATTTATCCATTTCTTCTAGATGATCCAATTAGTTAGTGTGTAATTATACCTAGCAGTTTCTTAGGATCCTTTGTATTTCTGTGATATTGGCTATGATGTTTCATCTTTCATTTCTGATTTTATGCTCTATTGAAAACATGAGGCATAGCAGGTAGGGGGCACTGGTCAGGACTTGGGGTATAAACTGGCAGATGTTAAGGTGGGTGATTCTGGTTAACTCAGAAACTCCGAAGTCCCGTGTGGAAGAATTAACTGCCTGTACTCACCTAGTAATGTATATCCTTGGTCAAAAAAGATCCAGCTGAGAATGTTGGATGAAGGGACCAAATCAATATTCATCATTATATTGAAAACAAGTCAGATTGGCTGTGGTCTTTTGACAGCAGGTCAGTGGCTAAGTCTATTTGAACAAAGTTAGGGCAGGTTCAAGGGAGAATCCTGAGATCGGTATTCTTTGTTCCATACAAACTTGCCTTTCAGTTTCTTCTCCCCATGCCTCCAGGATGTCCCTGCACGGCCCGTAGGGCCCCCTCCTTCAGTACCTTGCCTTACGAAGGGGAGAAAATGAGTTTTCCAATGTTAGCATATATTTAGCCTTCCAAAATTTTCTATTTCTATTTTAGGGGAGCTCTAGGAAAACAGCAGATTACTCTAAATCCCCAGGTAAAAATCTGAAATGGTGGAATTTCATATGACCAGGAGACATATTTTGGGGCAAGTGGGCTTTTCACAATCACTTGGACATGAAGGCATCTGCTTCTTCTATGCCTAAAATAGTCCTTCAAATTAGTAGTTTAATTCCTCTTCCTCTTTTTCAAATTTCAAGACAATACATGTAGTGACTGAACAATTTGGATCCAAGTTTCACTATTTAACTGCCAGTGTGACCTTGGGCGAGTCACTTAATATTTTCAAGGCTCAATTTCATCATGTAAAGTAGAAGTACAAACAATCCCTGACTTAGAATATTTTGACTTATGATTTTTCAACTTTAAGATAGTTTGAAAGCAATACACATTCAGCAGAAGCTGTACTTTGAGTACTCATACAACCATTCCGTTTTCCACTTTCAGTACAGTATTCATTATATTACATGAGATATTCAAAGCCCACTTTATTATAAAATGGGCTTTCTGTTAGACGATTTTGCCTAACTGTAGGTTAATGTGAGTGTTTAAGGTAGGCCGAGCTAAGCTATGATGTTTAGTAGGTTAAGTGTATTAAATGCATTTTCAGCTTACAATATTTTCATAAGTTTATTGGAATATAACCCCATTGTAAATTGAGGGGTATTTGTAATAATGATATCTCTTCAAGAAGACTTTGTGAGCCTCTCATAGGAAAATGCATACACAGATGCATATAAATATATAATCTTTCTTTTCCATACATATGATATTCTTTAAGGGTATTCAAAAATCTGGAAACAGTTGCCTCCAGGGAGATAAATGGTAGTGTGTTGGGAAACTTTTAACTGTATACGCTTTTGTACCTTTTGCATTTTGAATCAGATGAATGTATAATCTACATAAAATATTAAGATTAAAACATCACCGAATAACTTATCAGGAGTTTGGTGAACATAAGGGAAGGCCTCCTATGGTGGCTGTATTTTATTCAGTGTTGGTCACTGTTGGGCACTTCATAGAGCTTATTTCATTTCATCCTTACAAGCGCCGTAGGAGGAAGGGGCCCCAGAGGGATTCATGGTTAGAATAGCAGAGTAGGAGCATTTGGCAGCTATATTCTGTGTAGGTGATAACTTTAAAGATATTTCTGTTATAAAATGTTTCAAACATACAAAAAATATAGAGAAGCAGTTTTCTATAGTTATTAAATATTCTTAATGGGTAGTCACAGAAATTATCATCCAAAGTGGGATATTCTTGAGAGAAAAAGGAGGTTCTATTTATAATTATGGTGGGATAACAAACTTAAGATGAACAGCTCTGGACAAACTGGGTTGTATGGTTCCTGGAAAACAAGGATTACTGTAAATGTGAGTCCCGCCTTGTGCTTCTCTCTGTCCCACCAAGAAAATATGATCTTGATACAGATGTTCATTGTGTCAAGGCAACCATGGCAACCATGATCTAGATACACTGTTCAAGTTTTATGCTGATCCTACAGATATATGTCTCAGGAACTTTCCAGAGTTTCCTTTGAGTGCTTCTAAATTTTGCATAAATGGTATGTTGTCCCTTGTCTCTTTTTAAAACCAGTAAGCCATTTTCCCTTCTTTTCCTGGAAAATTAAAGGAACAAAGACCAGGAAATAACAACGTATTAGCTAAGGTTCTGTTGATTGAAAGCAACAGAACCTAATTCTGGCTAGCTTAAACCATGCTAGGATTTAATGAAGAATACTGCAGAATCTTAGATATCTTATGACTGGGAAAGAGGAGGTTCAGGCAGTTCCTGGGATGTCAGCAACAGGTAGCTGTCAATTAACTGCCCCCACACCACCCACTGCTGCCGTCATCAATATAGCACACCACGATGGCTCCCAGCCTTTGTACGTCTGGGTTCCGGTGTTCAAATTCTAGAGACAGCAAGAGAAATCCCATTGAGTCAGGGATCCTTCCCTGGGTCACACTCCCTGCATATGGTCAGAAATGCAGGATTATGTACTAAAGACACAGCTAAAGAGGACCCACTTCACTGTTTTGGGACCATTTGCAGGGGAGGCAAAATTGTGAGCTACTCACTTAAAGAGGTGATAACCATAAGTTTGCAGGAAAAAAAAAAATTGGAGAAGAGAAGGATAACACTATCCTACGGTTTCTTCTGAAAATGGACGAAGGGAACAGCATTTCCATTTGGAAATTCTCTCCTGGCATTTCAATATTTATGGATTCTGAATTCTGAGAAAAATCAGTTGAGAAATTAGGAAAATGGGAAGGAACATTCTAATTTTCCTGTGAAAATTACAGCTTAATAGTCAGTATAGAGACCTTACTGGCTTGAAGAAATGCACTGACTTCAAGTCAAGCAAGATGAGGAAGCACTGACATGTGGAGATGAAAGTTAAGGTGAACAGGACAGGAGCAGTAAAGGAGCCTCAGTCAGACTTTCTTGTATCTGTTGCTGTGTTACAAGTGTGTGTTCATGGCCTTGTCCACTGCTAACAGTGAACCATTTCTGCAAATAAATATTAATGTGTTCCTAGGCATAGTATATGTTTTACAAATCCTATGAAAGGTTTTCTAAGAAATGCCAAGTTTTAGAAACAAAATATACCCTTAAATCGACAATTTTGACAGTTGCTTCTTTCTAGTGCTATTCATCTTGCCAGGAGATCAGAATGTTATGTTATTTAAATGGTATTGGAGGGGATGATTGATGCCTTGTATAACAATGTCATGTAAACAACGATTAAAGCATTAAGTATTTGTGGTGTTACCTTTCAATCTTTAAAGGACTTTTCTTTAGCATTTATTTTGTGATAACATTCATTTCTTTTTAATGTTTTCTCTATTAATGCTATTGGATTTTATAATCTTGTTACAATATGTTGGCTCATAATAATAATAAATCATCATTTGTTATCATATCTCTTTAAAACAGAAGACTACTAAAACTTTTCATATAATCCTGTTACAGAAAAAAACGACTATTTGCTTGTTATTATAGTCATTTATTATTTTTCAAATACTTGTAAGTGAAGTGTTATGAAAATCATATGAATTTGGGAATTCCCAAGCATTCTCAGAAATTCTATTTCCTTGTTCCCAAATCCCAATGATTAATATCTGCCAGGAGTCGGAAAACAGTGAAAGGAAGTAACATCCTATGTTGGATACCTGGTAGGGTTAGTGAAGAAACGTTATTGCTGAGCTCTGTGTTATGCTCACCAATGATGCCATTGAGGAAGTCACGCTTGTTGAAAGGAACGCAGATACACAAAGAGTTTTGCTGCTGTCTGTTGGATAAGAACCCCCTGGTCGATTTCAGCTCCTACTGCAAGTTACAAAATTCAATCCAATGATAAATGAAAAGTGCCCAGTGTGCTGGGAAATAACTTATTTTTTGGCTTCAGAGGAAATTTTAGAAACAGTGCCAAGTGAAACGTAAAAACAAACTACGAAGACGTTCATGAATTTCCCTCTGAAGCTGACAGCCGTATTTTAGCAGATGGAACTCCTACTATTAGCCCAACTCTTGGGTTGAAACAGTGTGTCCAGGAAACCCTATGTTAAAATGCAATGTGTTGGGGATATTGTTCCTCTATTTGCTTGAGTTAATTTTCAAATTAGTGTACTCTTGCTTAGCTGTGCTCTGAGGGAATGAACAAAAGATTGGTAAACTCTGATGGAGAACACTGGTCAGGCAGGGCACATAGAATCCCTGGGGATGGTGGTTCCTGGAAAATGGGGGAGGAGGACCTGAGCCAGGCTTGGGCTGGGCTGGAGGAACATGAAGATGGGATCTACTCACAACCCCCAAAACTGAGGGGTCCTGGTAACATATTATTTCACCCTCAGCCATGCAAACTCATTATTTTTATGGATAAAATAGTTTTAAAAAACTAATTTACATTGAAATGTTAAAATATTTATATAGAGATTAGAAATATTTATATAGAGATTATTGGGAATCCCCTCCTAAAGCCAAACATAAAAACTACCAAAAAAAAAATTCTGTGTAGGCTAAGATTGCAAATGACTGATGGAATGTCATTTAAATTAAACATGGAAAATATATTTCCTCTTTAATAAAGATCTGAATTCTATTCTTTTTAGGAGCCTTTAGAAATGAAATTCAACTATTAAAAAAAGTGTAGAGAAGCCTTTAGAAAAGAAACTTTTCGTTTGCTGTATTATATATTAAAGAACTTTGATGAGAATAGTTCTAAAGTGTTTAATAATCGATTCCACTGATGTTTCTAGGTATTGTGGGGAACACCTAGAAATTAAATCTTCATCTTTGGCACATCAGAGGCCTATTATTTTTAGGTAAAACAATTAAAATCTGCTTTTAATAAATCACAAATTTTGCAAGTTAGCCATTAATAGTAAGTGCTTTTCAAAGTTTGGCCCAATACATGAAAAAGCCAGAAAAACATACCTGCATTAGTTTTGCCCATCACCTTCTTATGCTGGCCTCAGGAGATTTATTAACAGCATTCAATATTTTAGGTAGGCTGGATGTGTTGGCTCATGCATGTAATCCCAGCACCTTGGGAGGCTGAGGTGGGAGGATGGCTTGAGACCAGGAGTTCAAGACCAGACTGGTCAACCTAGTGAGCCCCTCGGTCTCTCTGAAAAGAAAAAAAATTTAGGTATCCTGTGGCTACCTCCAAAAACAAACTCCAGAGGAACCGAATTTTCTTTTTTATTTCATGTGTTGGGATAATGGCTTCTTTTGCAGTTACTTACGAAGAATTTAAGGGTCAGTAAAAATATTTTTTCATCCTTAATAACATGAATTCTCTAATTTGTGTGTGATATAATGCTAGATATTGTGCCAAAAGTGTTACATAGACATAATCCATGCCCATTTTCAAAGATAATACTAATATAGAGAATAAGAATCATTATTATTGTAGTAATTATTATTTTAGTAATAGTAGTAATAATCAAAACAATTACATCAAACACTTATTAAACCCTTATTATGTGATAGGTACTGTGTAAGCAATTTCCACATATTAGCTCCTTAAATGTGATCACTAACCCCATGAGGTAGGTAGCATTATGTCCATTTTATAGATGCAGAAACTGAGCTTTGAAGAGGGAAAGCAACTTGCCCAAGGCCATGCAGGCAGTCATTGATAAGGGTGGGGAGCGAGAAGTTGAAGTCTGAGATGTAAGTTCACAGACACGAGTACACAAACACGTACAAGATACTCGTATGACATGTGGGGTTGCTTGAAATATGTAATTGACTTTCCCCAGCACAAGAAAGTGTTTGGACAGATTTCAAAGGGATCTAACACTTCCTCAGAGGACTGCCCTACGACATTTTTCCGTGTGCTTTTCTGCCTCTTGTCCTATACTTTTGGCATTTCTTCTGCTCTTAGAGGCAATGAGTCAACAGCATATTTTTAGCACCTCCTGTGTGCATAGAAGTGGCCCCTGACTCAATGGGAGTGTATAACTACCATGGGCCAAATCAGTGTGCTTTCCTGTTAGCTAGGGGATTATAGAAGAACACGCTCCCCTGATTCCAACAGAACTTGCTGCCACTCTGATGTCTTCATTGTAAGGCCTCTAAATGAATGTTCAAGAAATTCATGTTAAAGGCACGTGTCATATGTGTAACTTGTAAACATTTGTGTACTTGTCTCTGTGTCCTTACACCTCAGGCTTCAACTCTTGTTTTTACCTTTATCAGTGACTACCTGTGTGCTGTGTGGCTTTGGACCAATTGCTCACCCCCTCTAAAGCTCAGTTTCTGCATCTGTAAAATGGATATAATGCCATATATACATAGATATAGATATACATACACCAATATATATACACACATATATATGTGTGTATATACATATATATATAATATACAAACTGAAATATATAGTTATATAAATATTTCAGTTTAAGTTTCAAAAATCACTGGAGGGTATTTTTATAATACCCTTCAGCAATTTTACCTGCTGCCTTTGCACATTCTGGTGAATTTCTAAATGGAAGTCTGATAGAGATTAATCTTTTAATGCATCATAAATAAAAAAGAAAATCACAGAATGATGTAGCTGGAGAGGACCTTGGGGATCTAGTGTTTCATGAAAGATTAATGTCCTTGATCTGTTTGTAAGTGTTTTGGAAAAATCTTCCATGGTCAAATAAAACTTGGCAATGTTGGATTAAAGTTAAATAGGTTTTTTTTTCCTGCAGAACTTCATAGTCTTTAATATGCTAATATGTTTTGTGAATCTACAAGGAATGAAGTGTTTCAATGCTTATTTTACCCAGATTCTCATTTTGGTACAGGCTGGTCAAGCTGAGTCAGCTAGTATATTCTCTAGATGGAGATGATGGCTGATGCCTTTTTGAGAGCAAGAGAGTCCCCAGGGGAAGCAAGGGTATATCAGTTGCTCCATTTCATGCCAAGGATCCTCAGTCTTTAGAGGCTCAGAGAAGGCTGAAAGGCTACTCTAGGCTATCTGGGCTACCATTCATTGTGACCCATGCTACAGAGAAGCTTTGAGCTCAGTGCAAAGGAGTGACCAGCCCTTGAGAATCAGGAAAATTTATTTATTCCTGACCTAGTCCACTGAGGACATACAAGGAATGGGGCAGGGGAGTGTCACCAGCTATGGTTACAAGCTAGTCTGATTCTCTTTCATTAAGAAAACTGGTCCCTGTGAGTTTAGATTGGGAACCACCAGGTTAAAAAATTTTTAGGCCAGGAGTGGTGGCCACTGTACTCCAGCCTGGGTGACAGAGTGAGAATCTGTCTTAAAAAAAAAAAAAAAGTTAAGTGATTTCTTCTGTTGAGGACCTCTCAGAACTTTTAATATGAAAGTGTGCATTGTGAAGAATGGGAGTAGAGTGTACAGGAGTTTTAAAAGCTACTTGGTCATGAAACTCTTGCTTTGTGCAGGATCCGAGGGGCACTAACATTCTGAGGAAAATATTTTGGGAAACATTGATCTAATCCAAACTTCTCATTTTACCAGCAAACAACTGTGGGGCCCTCTAAGTTTCCTTTCTCCATCATTGTGACAAATTCATTGGAATTAATTCAATCAAACCTGGGGTCAGCTTTGAAGAGATTTATTTAGCAGGTAAATCTGTTTTGTACATTTTGAGGGAGTTCTGAGTTTCCATAGTCAAAAACCACAGATCAATTTAACCAACCTTTATGGAATATCACCTATGGCCCAAAGACCCTTTAGCTACAGTGATGGTCTACAAAAATATAAACTGTAATTCTTGCAATACAGGAGATTAGTAATAATGGTAAATATAATGATGATGACACCATGAATAGCTAACATTTATTGAATGCCTTTCTATTAGTCAGGCACTTTACTAAGTATTTTAATCCTCCCAACAATTTATGAGGTAGGGATTATAATAATTCCCATCTTATAGTGAGGACACTGAGGTTAGGAAATTATCCTAGCCTAAACGTTAAGTGTAAGCATGAATAGAAAGGTGTTATCAGCCTATAAGACATTCCTTTATGAGTGATACAAAATCCTATATAAATTCAGAGAAAAGAAAAGTGGTTTTAGAAGTCCTTGATCAGTGAGTGTGAAGCATGTGGTGGCCCGGTTACTGTTTGTTTGCCCATCTGTCCTCCCTCTGGGGATCAGCACCCCCTTACTTTGGAAGAATTGTTTTCCTTTTCACTGTAAGGTTCTTTCTGGCTATGCGATGGGGCACATTGCCTCAAACTAGCCCTGTTCCAGTCTTTGAGAACCTTGAAATTGGAACCAAGGGAAGAGGATTGCCTCTTGAATGGTAATTCTCTAAAATCTAGTCTGAGGTGCTGGTGCCTAATCCCTGGGTCTGTGGAAGGAGCTGGGCTGTGAGAGGGGAGAATGATGTTGATGTCAAGAGAGAGGCAGGTGCTAGGAGCAGAGAGATGGAGGCCTGGAGGGTTTCTGGGCTTCTCTGAGGCTTAGGGTTTGGATCATTGTCTTCATTACTGGAACAAAGGATTTACCATACCTGCTCTTCTGGGAATGAAACTGTCCTGCTTTGCAAAATAAAGTGTCATTAGAAAGAGATCTTAAAAACCCCACACCATAGACAGGTGCACAGATCCGTAGAAGTGTTAAAGTTCTGTCTGTTAGATGCTAAGCCAAGACTCTTAAGTATGTTCTAAAGAGAAACTGGTGTGTGTAGGCTGTGCACTCCCAGGGAGATAAAAAGTTAGGAACTTTATGGGTTGGGCTTGGTGGCTCCCACCTGTAATCCCAGCACTGTGGGAGGCTAAAGTGGGCAGATTGATTGAGCTGAGGAGTTCGAGACCAGCCTAGGCAACATGGTGAAACCCCATGTCTACAAAAGCTACAAAAATTAGCTGGGCGTGGTGGCATGTACCTGTAGGCGGGAGGATCGCTTGAGCCCAAGACGGAGAGGGTGCAGTGAGCCATGATTGTGCCACTGCACTCCACCTGGGTGACAGGAATTTTATGGGGAATGGGATCTTGGAGACTGAGTAGAGACTAGAGGAAAAAAAAAAAAAACTACCTCCCCAACTGGCCACACTATTCTTTTAAAAAAATGTTAATTGACAAATTAAAATTGTATGTATTTACGGAGGTATAATGTGATGTTATGATATATGTATACATTGTGGAATAATTAAATCCAGAGAATTAATAGATTCATCACCTCAAAACCTATCTTTTTTGTGGTGAGAACATTTGAAATTTATTGTCTTAGCAATTTTGAAATACACAATACTTCATTGTAAACTACAGTCACCATGCTGTGCTGTAGATCTCAACAAAATATATTCTTCCTGTCTCAACTAAAACATTGTACTCTTTGACAACATTTCCCCATTCCTCTCACCCCCTCCAAAAACACCCATTCTTTATGTTGAAGAGAATGGCTAAAAAGTCCCAGCAGGTTTCAACTGACAGCTTCAGTGGTTGTCCCATCACACTTCAATGTTATTAATAGAAAGGGGAGGGGCAATACATAATTCGGACAGGCAGAAAGTACCATTGTAACCACTTTCCTGACTTCACAGAAAAAGTCCTCTTGTTTTCATCTGTAAAATGGGAACTGCGTGAATACCATTCTTCTTTTCTTCAGCCTCCAAAGAAAAAACAGATGCAAAGCCTTTTATTAATTGCAAAACAGTATACAATGTGTGTTATTACTCACAGTTGTCTTACTGTGACCAAACACTTTATAAGCCTGTGGCAAGTCAGCCTTACTCTCAGGAAGTGGACAATATTTGGGGAAGGAGAAGCAGCAGGATCTTTCAGGACAGTAGCCTTGGTGGGTCCAAAAATTCCTTGAGCGAAATGGGAGACAAAACTTTCCTCCTGCTTTGGGGTTTATCCTGTTAGTCTTGTCTCTCTTCACTCCTATTTTCTATGGAGAATTTCCTGGTTTTGGAGTTTGGGTGCGTTTTATGGAGAGGAGGCAGAACATCTTTAGCTCCAGCAGAATGAAAGGATACATGCAAAGGAACCTAGCACAGTATGTGGTACCCAGTTCCCCTTTAACTTGGCTTTATTCATTCACTCCTGGTAGGGCATTAATAAGGGATTTAGCCCCCTCCTATTGAAAACGATTAATTCAGGGAAGAGTTCAGGCAGTGTGGACAGATACAGTGTAGGCCAAGCCTGTTTCTAAGGCAGGAGCTGGGTAGGGAGGGTGAGAAGGGCGAGAAGAATAGGGAAATATGTGTCGTCTGTGTTGCTGCTGTTGCAACCACCACAACAAACAAACAAGTGAAAAAAACAAAAAAAAAGAATTGTCCATACCGGAAAGTGTGCTGTTTTGGAGGAGGCTGGGGAAAGTGTGGATGGCTCGAGTGGGTCCTGTTGGATTGAAGTCTGACAGTGGTGATTCCCTTCAACAAATGGTCGGGGTGGGAGGGTACACACACACACACACACACACACACACACACACACCCCCCACATGCAGCGCCCAGCCTCCGATTTCAGCGCTGGCAGGAGATAACCATTCTTAGCTCGCCTTTCCAGGGTTATTTTTGGCTGAGGCTGTTCGCTGATGGCAAAAGGTTTCAGCACCCTCCCAAATCCCTCCCCGTGCTTGTTCTAAAGAGAAACTGGTGCGTGTAGGCTGCGCACTCCCAGGGAGACAGGGAGACGGGCCTGGCGCCGGAGAGGAACCCGGACTCTGCCCAAAGTCTCGCCGCCCGCCGGCTGTTTTCTGGCGGAGGGTGTGCCCCGGAGGGCGGCGATCGCGCGTGAAGGCTGGGGCCAGGCGCGGGTGCAGGCGTCACCGGGGTCGGGCTAGCAGGCCCTGGAATCAGGCTTTTGGGACACCCCGAAAGTGAGTCCAACTTGGGGAGAAACTGAGGACACCTCGGGCGGTCTGGCAGCGGAGAAGGTGGGCGGGAGAAAACTTTACAGGAAGGCAGAAGCAATCTCCGCCGAGGGAGTCAGCGAGTAGCCGCACGGAGAGGAGGGGCGGGCAGTCCCCAGGCGGGCGGGTGCAGGGCGCCGACCTGCCGGAGAGGGGGCCTCGGCGCGAGGCGGAGTCCCGGTGCGCGGCCAGGTGGGCGGAGGCCCCCGGCAGGCTGCAGATTGCCTCCGGCCCCGGAAGCCTCAGCAGGACCGGCCAGGAGGCGCCACGGAGGGGAGCCCCATCCCGGTGCTGACAGTGCCCACCGCGCCCTACGAGGACCGGCGGCCGGCCGGCGGCGGGGGTCTGCGGCGACCTACCGGCCTCTTCGAGGGCCAGCGCAACTACCTGCCCAAATTCATCCAGAGCGTGCTATCGTCCATCGACCTGCGTGACCGCCGGGGCTGCACGACGGTGGTGGGCAGCGACGGCAGGTACTTTAGCAGGACGGCCATCGAGATCGTGGGGCAGGTGGCTGCGGCCAACGGGGTGAGTGTCCGGATGCCCCTCGCTTCCCGCCGCGCTGCCGCCATGCCCTCTCCTAGCCCTTGTCCCCCTGCTGCCTCCGGGCCCAGCTGGGAGGCCCCTGCCCGGCCCAGGCTTTGCTTCCTCACTCCCACGTCCTCACCCTCCAGCGCCCCACTCCCGCCGCGCTCGCAGCCTCCCAGGCGCACCCCGGACACTGGGTTCTATTAGTACCCACCGCCCCCAAAAGCCTTGAGGGGTGTCCGTCGTTCCTGGAGCCACTCCGGGTGCCCTGGACTCTTCTCTGACTCTGCACACATCCCTCACCTGCTCATTTTTCTTTCGGACATTCTCTTACCCGGCCCTGTAGATTCCAAGGCAGCTCCCAGTTTTCCATATTGTTCCCAACGCGTTCACTGCCCACAGTCCCCACACAAACTTCTTTCCCAGGCTCACAACATAGTCCCTCTTCCCCGTGCCCTTTTTGCAATAATCTGCCAGTCCCCTAAGTCTTAGCTCTGCCTATTTAACAGTAGTGGTGTCTCAGAACACACACACACACACACACACACACACACACACACACACACACACACGATCCCTGACATATTTGGCAAGAGTAGGTCCTGAAGGTTTTTAATATTTTGGTTTTTTAACCCAGTGGAATTACTGAATGATTTATTTAATTAGGGTAGGGATGGAGTGGATCCATTTGTTTGATGCTAAACAGCCTGAGCTCGCAGTTCCCAGGGGGCATATCTCTAAATGGTCTGAAATGAGATTTGCAGTGGTTTTCTTAATGCAATTCCCAACTTCTCTCCAAATGCCTTTTGACATTTGACAACATTTCATGCCTCTTCCCCTTTCGCTTTTCATCCTTGTTTTCTCTCCCTTCTCCCACGACCTCGGTAGTCTTCTGCAATCCAGATTCTCAGACTTCGGGTTTTTCTCCCTCTGCCCCTTTCCTCTCTGTCCTATAACTAGAAGCACCTTTTGGCATAGACCCGTATCCCAGTTTCCTCTTTCCCAGGTCCAGCAGCATCTCAAGGACATCTACAAGAGGGATACCTAACTTCAGGGGTCTCTGAATGATATGTGGGAAACATCGTCTAAAAAGGTAATTTTATCCTTATTCATGCAACCAGACCCACACTCATAGAACTTGTCTTTAAGGGGAGTGTCTTGCAGATGTATAAATGAGTGTTAACATCTTTAAAAGCAAAACTGAACATTTCCCTGGCATTTGTATTCCCTCCTTCCTTCCCAACCCTTTCCTTTTCATTTTCTCATTTATTATTAAAAACATTTTTAAAGGATCTCCATGCTTCATATTTATCTACTATAATTCCTCCTTCTCGGTGTTGCAGGGATAGGGAAAGAGGATTTTTTAAAAAACACCGTAAAAAGCAATTGGGAGAAACAGGGCCAGTGGTGTTGGGGTGGGTAGTGGAATTGTGATTTTTGACTCCAGTAGACAATGATGCTGGATATATGGGGTTTGATTTCTCTCTGGCTCCTCACTTGAGATTGATGAAGTTTGGCTAGAATCAGGGAGTTGAAGAGAGGTTGACAAATGGTCTTTCACTCTTCTCTGACAGGCTGTTCCTGTGGAGTGATGGAGAATAATGAGCCTTGGGAGAGCTATGGGAGCTCTCATACTCCTTCCCGAGCCAATTTTTTATGGAGTGAGAGAAACATGGCCTGTCCAATACTAGTTGTGGGTCAGGATATTTTTGAAGCTACGGTTGTTGATTTGCATGGGAAAATTATTATGTCTTATTATTTCTTGTCCCACTTTACCATAAGGGCTCCTCAGCTTCTTACTTCAATGGGTCTTCCATGACAAACACACTTTATTAACTCTAAGAGTGGAATTTATTTTAACACATAATTAGCATAGGTCAATATATGCTTAAAATAGAGTCAAATTAAACCTACTAGCTGTTATAAAGGACAGCTGACAAAATCCACATAGAAGCATCGACTCTTAAATAATCTGAAAGTACTACTTCTAAGAGGGGCGGGCATGGGTGAAGGGAATGGTGGACATGTTTCAGAATTTCAAACGCCAACTTTAACCAATCGTTTCCTCATTTTGTTCACCTTCTTGGGGGCTTATGCTAAAGTGAAGTGAATAGCCATAAGGCTGGCTTCAGGAGAAAGGTGGTCTAAAAGAACTGGATAGTTATAAGCAAAATTGGTCTCGAATGATTGAAAATTGATGAGAATGTGCTTGTCTCCTGATTTGGCATCCTGAGTTAGACTCAGGAATACTGAACATGGATCCCAAAGGCTTTGGTCTTTTTTGATATCCTATTGGATAATCATAAGCAGGCTAGAAAAATAGGAAACTAGAATTTTTTCTCTTTGAACTGACAAATCTGACCAGTGGGCTGCATTCTCTATATCTGAAAAATCTTGGTTTTGATTGAAAAAGTTAATTGTACAAAGCAATTTTCTTTTTTTAAATTAAATTTCATTTTTTTTTGACACAGGGTCTCACTTTGTTGCCCAGGCTGGAGTGCAATGGTACAGTCTTGGCTCACTGTAGCCTTGACCTCCCCAGATTCAGGTGATCATCCCACCTCAGCCTCCTGAGTAGCTGGGGCTATAGGTGCAAGCCACTACGCACAGCTGATTTTTGTGTTTTTACTACTCATAGGGTTTCTCTGTGTTGCCCAGTCTAGTCTCAAACTCCTGATCTCAAGAGATCTGCCTGCCTTGGCCTCCTAAAGTGTCATGAACCACCATGCCCAGCCTACAAAGCAATGTTCTAGGAAAAACTACAGTTACTCTTTGATTATGTAATTGCTGGAGAAGAAAAGCATGGCATTTCTAAAATGATGAAGTATATTACTTATATTTTAATATCTCATAAAGTTTGAAATAGACATTTCAAACATAAACATGTATAAAAATTTTTATAAATTATAAAATCAAAAACATTTTACAATTATTTTATTATAAAATTATTATAGAATCAAAAACATTATAAATTTAAACAACTTTTTTAAAAATTTATTTTGGGATTTCCCATGGAGTGATGGAGAATAATGAGCCTTGGGAGAGCTATGGCAGCTCTCATACTCCTTCCTGGGCCAACTTTTTTAGGAAATGGGAGAAATATACCCTGTTCAATGTTTATTGTGGGTCAGGATATTTTTGAAGCTATAGTTGTTGATTTGCTTCAAACTTTAAAAAAATTATTATAAAATTATGGGATGTAAAAAAATTTATTATAAAACTTTGAAATTTTCAAACTTTCAGAAAAGCAGAGAGATGAGATTAATGGCACTCACAGGCAAGCATAGAACATAGATTGTAAACATTTTGCTATATTTGTGTCATGACTATTTTTTGCTTGTGTTTGAAAGTATATTAAAGAAAATGATATTTTACCCCTAAATTCTTTAGTACAGATTTCTAAAAAAATAAGAACATTTTCCTGTATAGTTACAAAATCATCTTTTCAAACAAAATAAAAAATGGCTTTTTTATATCATTTATTAC
Organism: Pan troglodytes; assembly: GCF_028858775.2. Classification (NCBI taxonomy): domain Eukaryota; kingdom Metazoa; phylum Chordata; class Mammalia; order Primates; family Hominidae; genus Pan; species Pan troglodytes. The sequence continues at coordinate 98,364,633 of NC_072417.2, forward strand.
CCAGTCCACATTCAGATTTCCTCAATTATTATGAAATGTCCTTTTATTTTTTGAGACAAAGTCTTGCTCTTTCACACAGCCTGAAGTGCAGTGAAACAATCATAGCTCATTGCAGCCTCAAACTCCTGGGCTCAAGTGATCTTCCTGCCTCAGCTTCCTGAGTAGCTAGGACTAGAGGTGCACACCACCATGCCCAGCTAAGTTATTGTTTTTGTAGAGATGGAGGTCTTACTACGTTGTCCAGGCTGGTCTCAAACTCCTCGCCTCAAGTGATCCTTCCAGCTTGGTCTCCCTGAAATATCTTTTGTGGCTGGTTTGTTCAAATTAGTTTCTTCTAATCAAGGGACACACATTGCATTTGATTATTTAGCTCAAGACTGTTTTAACCTGGAAAATACACATACTCTTTGTTTATGTATTTAGTGAAATTGACTTGTTGAAAAACTAGTCAGTTGTCCTGTAGAATATTTCCCCTTCTGGAATTTTCTGGTTGCTTTTTATGGTGTCATTTAACTTTTCACTCTGTTTTTTCCTGGTTAACTGGAAGTTAGTTCTAAAGGCTTTTAGGCCTGCTATAACAAAATACCAAAAACTGGATGACTTATAAAGAACAGAAATTTATTTCTCACAGTCCTAGAGGCTAGCAAGTTTAAAATCAAGGAGCATGTGGTTTTGATATCTGGTTAGGACCAACTTTCTGGTTCATAGATTGGCCTTCTTGCTGGGCCCTCACATAGTGGGAGAGACTAGCTAGCTCTCTGGGGCCTCTTTTATAAGGGCACTAATTCCAATCATGAAGCCTCTGTCCTTATGATCTAATGACCCCCTAAAGGCCCCACCTTTTAATACCAGCACCTTTGGGGTTAGGATGTCAACATATTAATTTGGGGAAGACATACACGTTCAGCCCATTGCAAGGGTTAGTTAGATTCAGGTTCAACTTCTTTTTTTAAAGACTATTTCATAGGCAAAAATGTGTATTCACATCCCATCATTAGTGATGGTGAGATGATCGCAAGGTTAGGGTGATCACTGCCTATCTCCTCTGCTATATTCCCCCTTGGGTCAAGCCAGTAGTCTGTGACGTGAACTTTGTACCATGTGTATATTCAGTTATATTCTGTATCAATAGTTACTTGATTGTTTTAGCATTTATTAATGATCCTTGCTTGAGTTGATTATTTCATTAGGGGTTTCAAAATGGTGAATTTCTAATTCTCTAATTCTATGTACATGTTTTAGCTGGCATTTTTCTATAAGCAGACCATTTTCTTCACAACTGGGTTATTTGGCTACCCTGAAACATAGTTCCTTCCGGGAAGGCAGAACATATGTTTATTTCTGTCTTTTAAAAATTACTGGTGTTTGGAGTGAAGATTAGGTGAGCTAACTACCTCCACAGGTGACAAATGAATTTTGTTTTGTCTCACTTTTGCTTTTTTGAATATCACTGTGGCTGCTTGGATTTTTATATTTAATTTGAATGGATTAGGGAATAAATGAGAAGATAGGTTTTATCTGTTTCTGTAGTTTTTATGTGGCTGTGTGAACTTACTTTTAAAAATTCCCAGAAATATTTTAATTCCCCTTTAAAGATATAAACTATGTCATACTATAAAGCAAAAGAAAAACCAATCATGTGAAGAGTAAATAGTATCATTTAAACGAATTGTGGTTAAGCTTAGTTTGTACCTAATTAGTTTTTTATTTTCTTTCTACTTTTATCTGCTTCAGAGCCTCTTCAGTGGTTTAGATCTTCTATGTGTCAAATTATTCTAATCTCTTAAAAAGTTTAAGAGCTAAAATACAACACAATGACTACAGGAATGCCCTTGTCCTTTTCTGGGTAGGTACACCTAAGGTAACTTCTTTTTCTCTTCTTTGTTCTCTTCTTCTTTCTTATTCTTAAATCATCTTCAATATTGGACAGATGACAGCACTATGCCTGCCTCAAGATGTTTCTGACATTTTCTTTTTCTTTTTTTTTTTTTTGAGATGGAGTCTTGCTCTGTCACCCAGGCTAGAGTGCAGTGGCACAATCTTGGCTCACTACAACTTCTGTCTCCTGGGTTCCAGTGATTCTCCCAACTCAGCCTCCTGAGTAGCTGGGGTTACAGGCATGCACCACCACGCCTAGCTAATTTTTTGTATTTTTACTAGAGACGGGGTTTCACCATGTCGGCCAGGCTGGTCTTGAACTCCTGACCTCAAGGGATCTGCCTGCCTTGGCCTCCCAAAGTGCCGGGATTACACGTGTGAGCCACTGCACCCGGCCGTTTCTGACTTTTTCTAAAGTCTTCTTTCTCTGGAGATGACATTATATAATAGCACTGTTCAATAGAAGTTTCTTTGATGATGGAACTGTTCTATAATCTGCATTGTCCCAGCCACTAGCCGTATGTGACTACTGTAACACTTGAAATGTGGCTAGAGCAACTGAAGAACTGAATTTTGCATTTTACTGAATTTTAATTAATTAAAATAGAAATGCAAATAACCATAAGTGGTTAGTAGCTACCATACTGGACAGCAAAGATCTATAATTCAGCATTTAAAATCGATTTTGTTTTGTTTTCAAAAATGGAGTCAGACTGTTACAACCCAAAAGAACTGTAGGTTAAATTAAGGTAAATCCCCAAATACTACATACACATTTGGGAAATCCAAACCAGATTTTTTCATGTGATAACCACACCCTCTTTTGACTTTAGCCTTGGAGGTAATGGAGTATGGCAGAAAAAACCCTGTATCAGCAGCTGGAAGACTCACCTTCTTTTCCTAGCTCTGCCATATATTGACCAAAAGAGTCAAAGTCCATTCAGATGGTTGAAGGGCCTTGGAATTTTGTTTTTGGTTTTCACATACAAGTTGGAGGGCAGATGCGTTAGCCTCTTGAAATACCCAGAAACCACTTGTTTCCTCATCTAAAAATCAGGTATGACAGGATCATTTAATTATCCTGGAAATCAGATGAAGCACTGCATATGAAAGCACTTTGTAACATCGATAGCACTGGGAAATGTAAAGACCTTGTTACTGAAATATAAAGGTGTATGGTCAACTGAATATATCTCAGATAGTTAGGATTTGACAGTATATATTGAATATAACCTGTAGTGGGCCCCTTGGTAAACAGCTTACAGTTTTGTTGCAAGTTTTAGCCAAGAGAAAATTTATTTGTTGACTAGTCATGCCCTTTATTGGCCACATGATGAGCAGCCAAGATATTAACACACAGTGCACCTTGCAGAATTCAAGAATGTCTCAGTGTCTTGTGAACTAGGAAGCTGAAATGCAGTGGTATGCAGAAGGCTGGCTCAGTAGGAGCCTTGGGAGTGTCCTCCAGATAGATGTTTGTGCAGGTTGTGTTTGATTCCAGTTGGCCATGAAAAGCTGGTTGCTCTAAAGAATGAGAATATACGTGGTTTTGCATTTACTAGAACTATCTGGGGAACAAATCTTGGGGTGGAAGAAAGAAGGGAGGGAGGGAAAGCTGTGCTTCAATACCTAGGGCTTCTTTCCTGGAATGGATCTGAGAATCTGGGATTGGGTGGCTAATATCTCATCTCTAGAAGGGAGAAAGAACTGGGTGGTGATGGCTTTGTATTTTCTATTGGAGTTCACTAGAGAATAGGTGAATGGAATGGGCTGCTATGATCCAGACATTAGGGAGGACAGGTTTGTGATACATTAGAAAACTTGAATGAGCCATTCTATGATTCTCTCTTCCCTCTTTCTGCTTCCCGTTCTTAATCACCATCCGCAGGTTGTGGAATTAGCAAATCTATTATGTGAGCAATAGCAAACTTACAGGAGCCCTTGGCTCCATCTATCTCCCTGTTTGTGTCAGTTCCTTCTGGATGCTTTTAGTCTGTGGTCTTCATTCACTCTTTTTATGGGGAAGTAAAAGGAGTGGGACAGATTATGAGAACAGCTGGGTCCTCCCAGTTGCTGGGGTGGTTATTTTAAGCTTTGTTTAATGTGTCCAGAGACCCAGATGGCATTTTTAACTAAGCTGCTTTATTAAATCTTGTGATAAAGCATAGTGATGTTTATTGAAAAGGCAGACACGCATCAGCAACATTATGCGTGAAACTTGCTCTAAGAATTTTCTATAAAACATCTGTTCTCTTGGAGCCTTTTGTGAACTCTGGAAGTTTGCTAGTTTCTATACAGACTTGAGGACAAGAAGTTGGAACCCACTTTTGGAGATGTCCAAGCATAGGTATTGGAATCATTAATCCTAACCCTCTCAGTTTTAAGGCCCCGGATACCCTTCTGTTAGACCACAGTAACATGAGCAAGCACTGTAATAACCTTTAAACAAGACTATTTGGAAATAATGGACAAGAAAAATTAGTATAAATTGTTTGGGGATTTTAAAATTAAAGATAAAAAGCTAGGGCTTCAATGACCTGTGCCAGCCTATAGCCTTAAGAGTCAATTTGCAAACACTCAAGATTTGGCCAATATGCCTCTACTACTTCTACTTAACACAGTCAAAGGGAAATTTTTAGATTCTTTCATCTGATTTGACTCTCTTAGTTACGAATAAGAGGATATCTAGAATATATATGTGACTTGTTAAAATGAAAATCCACCTTCTCTGAGTCTTCAAATATCTTTCATATCTTACATTTTTTAGTCACATCAACTTTTGAAGTCATGTCCGTAGTTGTATGAAAAGAAAAATTTCAGGAACATTCAACCTCAAAAGTTCTTTTTCTTAGTCTGAAGTCGTAGAAGCATTTGACTTTTACTTTCTCTTTTTAAGTTTGTACTAGTAGGTATTTTGTATAAATATAATATTTAATTATTGCCTTTGTATTCTTTTTCTCTAGTAAACATCCTGGTTTTTAGCTATCAATATGTAGTTTTACATTTAGGGATTTCTAATGGAAAGAGAAAGGAATCTGAAATCAGAGGACGAGAGTTGATTCTACTTGACCAAACACATACACAATACTGGAAGGAGAGTTTTACAACAAATATTTAATATCTATGACATGTAAAACGTTTTTTGAAATCAAGAAAATTCAAACAATTCAATACAAATATCATCAATAATAAGACATGAACAGGTGGCCAACCTTATTAATAACCAGAGAAATATAAATTAAAGCAATCCATCAACTTGTAAAAAAGATGAAATTACCTAGAGTTGGTGTAGGTGATGGAAAATTGTCATGTTTATATACTGTTCATAGAAGTTAAATTGACATAACTTTTTGGTCAGGCAATTTGGAAGTATCTATCTAAATTAATAGAGTAGTTTTCTAATAACCTGGGAATCTCTTAATCTAAGAATCTTTACTGTAGATTTTTCTAGAACAAATGTACAAACATCTGTGTACAAGGGTACTCACTGCAGCATTTTGCTAAGGAAAAACTCAGAAAAAATCTATATGTTCAACAGAGAACAGGTACATAATTTATGACACAACTGCACAATATACACCACTAAAATAAAGGATATAAATTTATATGTAGTATGAAAAAGATGTGAATGATAGCTTGTTGGTGAAAAACAGCAATGACTGGAATATTGTGTGTAACGTAATCCTGCTTTTCTGTATATAATGTAGGCATAGAAAATAGGATTGAAAGGACATACTCTAGTCAACAGTGTACATAGCTTGGGTGGAGGGGGTGTATAATGGGGAAGGAGAGTCCCTTTTCCTATCTATTCCATATACATCTCTGGATTTAAAAGATCATACATGCATATGCATTACCTTCAAAATTAAAATGATAAAGACAAAAGGAGAAGCTTTGGATTTGAATCATGATACTACTGTTTGCAACTTCTATGACCGTGGGGAAGTCGCCTAGCCTCCTGGGGTTTATTTCCTCATTTATAAAAATAGGGAAAGTAATAATACTTGTCTACATATCTTCTAGGGTTGTTGGGAGGATTGAATGTGATAATGGGTTACAGCATTATGAATTATTTATTCATATAACACAATTATTATAAAATATTTTGCTCTGATTAAAATAAAAGAAGGACGAGATCGTGTGTGTTTTTCAGTCCCAGTAGCTTTACTAACCAGAAAGCGCCTGCTGATGTGGTGATCACAGTTGCTTTGGTGCAGCTTCCTCTTGACTTTTGGCAATTCTCCACGCTGCTAGCTAAGGCTGAGGTGGCGACTGTGGAAGGTGTGATCTCCTCCCCCTCCCAGCACACATTAGTGTGCATACTCACACTCATACACACACAAACACACGCATGCACACTCTATCACAGTACATGAGGTGGCAGCAGCTGCTCCGGCATAGACTTTCACACAACATAAAGGGCTTTTTTGGTGTGGTCTGTGCATTATTTCCTGTTAAGCATGAGCTGAGTCAGTGCCATGCTTTTCCATCTGAAACCTTTCTGAGGCTCAGGCTGTGTTAAGAGCAAACCCTCTCCCCTCCATGCCCACCCCATGGCCCTCTACTGAAGCCAGATCATAATCTGCTCATTTCATGAGGATTTTCAAACCGAATGGACTGGGCCATGTGAGAGATCACTGAAAGGAACAGACCAAGCAGAGGCTAAGAGAATCCACGCTAATCTGCTGAGTCATCTGAAAATGCACAGCTGTGGCAGCTCACGGTGCTTTAAAGTACTTTGGCAGGATGTTTGTTCAGGGGGCCTGTTCCTGCAGCCCTGCTGAATGTTTGGTTAGGAGGCATAATCATTTTTTGGACAGGATCTCCCAAATGTAAGGTGATAGATGCTAATGTGGAATATAATACAGAAGATAGAGCTTGGATGTCATAAATAACAATAAATTGTTTAATCTTGCTGAGTTGTAAATCTATGATTGCCAGAGGTCTTTAGTTCACTGGAACATAGTATGGGGGCAGGGGCACTTAGCAAATAGGCAGTTATTATTTTCCAACCAGACAGAAACTGGTCTGATGAAATTTATCTAAAAAGGCATACACATGTATTTTAATTAATTGTGACAATTACTCAGAGAAAACACATGGCCCTAAAGAGGCTGAGGGATTTTTTGTTCTACCTATAAATGTATATGTATATTCACCTATATTCTACCTATGTATAAGTAAGAGAATGAGTTTTTGTTTTGGGGATATATATTTATACGTATCTATACAGACAGATATACACATACTTAATTTCTGTGTACCTATTAAGGTGCGGTGACAGATGGAAAGTATTTTTAAGCATTTAGATAGCTTATTCCATAGCATATGTGTGCATATAGCCCCCCCCATAAAGCTTTGTCTCTTTTCTGGATATATTTAACAAGAGGCTAGAACAGAGTCCAAAATGTCAGAAATGTTTGAACATTCCATAGAAATGAAGGAGGTGTTTCCAAATGACCTATGTTTCTATGGCAATAAATAGAACTTGTGCTGCGTTGGATGGGTCAGGAGTAAGGAATATAAACAGTGTAACTATGGCTATTCCAGGCAGAAATCTACCTTGTAAGAACAGCTTTGTGCAGTGAGCTCAACAACATTGATCAGTTAGCAGTCCGGTTCAGTACAACATTGATCAGGTAGCAAGACGGTTCGGCAGTGCCAGTCAGAGACACAGATGGGGACAATCAAAGAAGATGCAGGTCAGGACAAGGATGCAGACATGTACCTGTCACTACCATGGACTTCAGCAGCTTCTTAGTGAGCAGGTTTATGATCAAAGAAGAAAGACATCGTTGATATGTAAGCATGTTACAATTAATTTGCTGTTTAGTTACTAGCAAACTACATCCAGTTTTTAGTTTTTAGGTTTTTTTTTCTTTTTTCTTTTTTGAAACAGGTTCTTGTTCTGTCATCCAGGTTGGAGTGCAGTCGTTATCCAAGTTCACTGCAGCCTTAAAATCCTGGGCTCCGTAGATCCTCCCACCTCAGCCTCCCAAGAAGCTGGGACTACAGGTGCACACGACCATGGCCAGCTAATATTTCTAATTTTTTTGTAGAGATGAGGCCTTGCTGTATTGCCCAGGCTGCTCTTGAGCTCCTGGCAGTGTAGATATTTCCATGTTTATACAGATGATGGTGTAGATATTTCCATGTTTATACAGATGAGTGTGTAGATATTTCCATGTTTTTACAGATGGCGGTGTAGATATTTCCATGTTTATACAGATGGCGGTGTAGATATTTCCATGTTTATACAGATAGCGGTGTAGATATTTCCACGTTTTTAAAGATAGCGGTGTAGATATTTCCATTTTTATACAGATAGCGGTGTAGATATTTCCATGTTTACACAGATGGCGGTGTAGATATTTCCATGTTTATTGAGATAGCGGTGTAGACATTTACATGTTTATATAGATAGTGGTGTAGTTATTTCCATGTTTATAGAGATAGCGGTGTAGATATTTCCATATTTATACATATAGCGGTGTAGATATTTCCATGTTTATAGTGATAGCGGTGTAGGAATTTCCACGTTTATAGTGATAGAGGTGTAGATATTTCCATGTTTATACGGATAGCGGTGTAGATATTTCTATGTTTATACGGATAGCGGTGTTGATATTTTCATGTTTATACAGATAGCGGTGTGGGTATTTCCATGCTAATACACATAGCGGTGTAGATATTTCCATGTTTATACAGATGGCTGTGTAGATATTTCCATGTTTATACAGATGGCAGTGTAGATATTTCCATGTTTATGCAGATGGTGGTGTTGATATTTCCGTGTTTACAGAGATAGCGGTGTAGATATTTCCATTTTTGCACAGATTGCGGTGTACGTATTTCCATCTTTATACAGATAGTGGTGTAGATATTTCCGAGTTTACAAAGATAGCTGTGTAGATATTTCCATGTTTACACAGATGGCATTGTAGATATTTCCATGTTTACACAGATAACGTTGTAGATATTTCCATGTTTATACAGAGAGCGGTGTAGTTATTTCCATGTTTATACAGATAGCGGTGTAGATATTTCCATGTTTATACAGATAGCGGTGTAGATATTTCCACGTTTGTACAGATGACGGTGATGATGTTTCCATCTATACACAGATTGCCGTGTAGGTAATTCCATGTGTATACAGATGGCATTGTAGATATTTCCATGTTTTTACAGATGCTGGTGTAGATATTTCCATGTTTACACAGATGACTATATAGGTATTTCCATGTTTATACAGATGGCGTTGTAGATATTTCCATGTTTATAGAGATAGCGGTGTAGATATTTCCATATTTATACAGATAACGGTGTAGAAATTTCCATGTTTATACAGATATCGGTGTAAATATTTCCATGTTTATAAAGATCACGGTGTAGATATTTCCATGTTTATACAGATAGCGGTGTATATATTTCCATGTTTATACAGATAGCAGTGCAGATATTTAAATGTTTGTACAGATGGCGGTGTTGATATTTCCATCTATACACAAATGACCGTGTAGATATTTCCATGTTTACACAGATGGCGGCGCAGATATTTCTATGGATATGTAGATGGCGGTGTAGATATTTCCATGTATATACAGATAGCAGTGTAGTTATTTCCATGTTTATATAGAGAGCGGTGTAGATATTTCCATGTATGTACACATGGCTGTGTATATATTTCCATGTTTATAAAGATGGCGGTGTAGATATTTCCATGTATATACACATGGCTGTGTAGATATTTCCATGTTTATACATATGGCGGTGTAGATATTTTCATGTTTATACAGATAACTTTGTAAGTATTTCCATGTTTATACAGATGGCTGTGTAGATATTTAGATGTTTATAGAGATAGCAGTGGAGATATTTCCAGGTTTATACAGATAGCGGTGTAGATATTTCCATGTTTATACTGATCACGGTGTAGATATTTCCATGTTTATAGAGATGGCGGTGTAGATATTTCCATGTTCATAGAGATGGCGGTGTTGATTTTTCCATGTTTATAGAGATAGCTGTGTGGATATTAACATGTTTATACAGATAGGGGTGTAGATATTTCCATGTTTATAGAGATGGTGGTGTAGATATTTCCATGTTTATACAGATCATGGTGTAGATATTTCCATGTTTATACAGATTGCGGTGTTGATATTACCATGAATATAGGGATAGCGGTGCAAATATTTCCAAATTTATACAGATAGCGGTGTAGTTATTAGCATGTTTATACAGATAGCGGTGTAGATATTTCCATGTATAAACAGATGTCTGTGTATATATTTCCATGTTTAAACAGATGGCGGTGTAGATATTTCCTTGTTTATACAAACAGCAGTGTAGTTATTTCCATGTTTATACAGATAGCGGTGTAGATATTTCCATGTATATACAGATGGCTGTGTAGATATTTCCATGTTTATACAGATGGCTGTGTAGATATTTCCATGTTTATACAGATGACTTTGTAGGTATTTCCATGTTTATACAGATGGCGGTGTAGGTATTTCCATGTTTATAGAGATAGCTGCGTAGATATTTCCATGTTTATACAGATAGCGGTATAGATATTTCCATGTTTATACAGATCGCGTTCTAGATATTTCCATGTTTATACAGACAGCAGTGGAGATATTTCCATATTTATACACATAGCGGTGTACATATTTCCATGTTTATAGAGACAGCGGTGTAGGTATTTCCATGTTTATACAGATATCGGTGCAGATATTTCCATGTTTATACAGATGCCTATGCAGATATTTCCATATTTATGCAGAGGGCTGTGTAGATATTTCCATGTTTATACAGATGTCAGTGTAGATATTTCCATGTTCCTACACATGACTGTGTAGGTATTTCCATATTTATACAGATGGCTTTGTAGATATTTCCATGTTTATAGAGATAGCGGTGCAGATATTTCCATGTTTATACAGATAGCGGTGTAAATATTTCCATGTTTATACAGACCGCAGTGTAGATGTTTCCATGTTTATAGAGATAGCGGTGTAGATATTTCCATATTTATACATATAGCAGTGTAGATATTTCCATGTTTATAGTGATAGTGGTGTAGGTATTTCCATGTTTATAGTGATAGCGGTGTAGATATTTCCATGTTTATACGGATAGCGGTGTAGATCTTTCCATGTTTATACAGATAGCGGTGTTGATATTTTCATGTTTATACAGATAACGGTGTAGGTATTTCCATGTTTATACAGATACCGGTGTAGATATTTCCATGTTAATACAGATGGCTGTGTAGATATTTCCATGTTTATAGAGATGGCTTTGTAGATATTTCCATGTTTATACAGATGGCAGTGTAGATATTTCCATGTTTATGCAGATGGTGGTGTTGATATTTCCATGTTTACAGAGATAGCCGTGTAGATATTTCCATCTTTTCACAGATTGCGGTGTAGGTATTTCCATCTTTACACAGATAGTGGTGTAGATATTTCCCAGTTTACACAGATAGCTGTGTAGATATTTCCATGTTTACACAGATAGCATTGTAGATATTTCCATTTTTACACAGATAGCGTTGTAGATATATCCATATTTATACAGATAGTGGTGTAGGTATTTCCATGATTATACAGATAGCGGTGTAGATATTTCCATGTTTACACAGAGAGCGGTGTAGATATTTCCATGTTTACACAGATAGCATTGTATATGTTTGCATGTTTATACAGATAGTGGTGTAGATTGTTCCATGTTTTTACAGCTAGTGGTGTAGATATTTCCATGTTTATACAGATATCGGTGTAGAAACTTCCATGTTTATACAGATAGCGGTGGAGATATTTCCATATTTATAGAGATAGCGGTGTAGATATCTCCATGTTTATACAGATAGCGGTGGAGATATTTCCATGTTTATACAGATAGCGGTGGAGATATTTCCATGTTTATACAGATAGTGATGTATATATTTCCATGTTTATACAGATAGCTGTGTAGCTATTTCCATGTGTATGCAGATGGCAGTGTAGATATTTCCATGTTTATAGAAATGGTTTTGTAGGTATTTCCACGCTTATACAGATGACTGTGTAGATATTTCCATGTTTATACCGATGGCGATGTAGATATTTCCATGTTTATACAGATAGCGGTGTAGCTATTTCCATGATTATAGAGATGGCGGTATAGATATTTCCATATTTATACAATTAGCAGTGTAGATATTTCCATGTTTATACAGATGGCGGTGTAGATATTTCCATGTTTTTACACATAGCGGTGTAGATATTTACATGTTTATACAGATCGTGGTGTAGATATTTCCATGTTTATACAGATAGCGGTGTAGATATTTCCATGTTTATACCGGTAGCGGTGTAGATATTTCCATGTTTATACATATCGCGGTGTAGACATTTCCATCTTTCTAGAGATAGCGGTGTAGATATTTCCATTTTTACACAGATGGTGTAGATAGTTACATGTTTATGGAGATGGCGGTGTAGATATTTTCATGTTTATAGAGATGACGGTGTAGATATTTCCAAGTTTACAGAGATGGAGGTGTAGATATTTTCATGTTTATAGAGATGACGGTGTAGATATTTCCAAGTTTATAGAGATGGCGGTGTAGATATTTCCATGTTTATAGAGACAGCGGTGGAGGTATTTCCATTTGTATAGAGATGGCGGTGTAGGTATTTTCATGTTTATACAGATAGCGGTGTAGATATATCCATGTTTATAGAGATAGCGGTGTAGATATTTCCATATTTATATAGATAGCAGTGTAGATATTTCCATGTTTATTCAGATGGCGGTGTAGATATTTCCATGATTATACAGATAGCGGTGTGCCTATTTCCATGTTTATACAGATAGCGGTATAAATATTTCCATGTTTATGGAGATGACTATGTTGATATTTCCATGTTTTTACAGATGACCTTGTAGATATTTCCATTTTTATACAGATGGCGGTATAGATATTTACATGTTTATAGAGATAGCCATGAAGATATTTCCATGTTTATACAGATAGAGATGTAAACATTTCCATGTTTATAGAGATAGCGGTGTAGATATTTCCATGTTTATACTGATAGCGGTGTAGATATTTCCATGTTTATACAGATAGCGGTGGAGATATTTCCATCTTTATTCAGATGGCTGTGTAGATATTTCCATGTTTATTCAGATTGCAGTGTAGATATTTCCATCTTTGCTCAGATTGCGGTGTAGATATATCCATCTTTATACACATAGCGGTGTACATATTTCCATGTTTACAGAGATAGTTGTGTAGATAGTTCCATGTTTAAACATGTAGCGGTGTAAATATTTCCATGTTTATACAGATAGCGGTGTAGATATTTCCCGGTTTATAGCGATAGCGGTGTAGATATTGAAATATTCATACAATTATCGGTGAAGATATTTCCACGTTTAAACAGATGGCGGTGTAGATATTTCCATGTATATAGAGATAGCGGTGTAGATATTTCCATGTTTATACAGATAGCGGTGTAGATATTTCCCGGTTTATAGCGATAGCGGTGTAGATATTTCCCTATTTATACAGATAGCGGTGTAGATTTTTGCATGTTTATACAGATCGCGGTGTAGATATTTCCATGTTTATGCAGATGGCGGTGTAGAGATTTCCATGTTTATAGAGATGGAGGTGAAGATATTTCTATGTTTATAGAGATAGCGGTGTAGATATTTCCATGTTTATACACATAGTGGTGTAGATATTTCCATGTTTACAGATAGCAGTGTTGGTATTTCCATGTTTATACAGATAGCGGTGTATATATTTCCATGTTTATACAGCTCACGGTGCAGATATTTCCATCTTTATACAGATGACATTGTAGATATTTCCATGTTTATTCAGATAGCGGTGTTGATATTTCCATGTTTATACAGATGGCGATGAAGATAGTTCCATGTTTATGGAAATGACGGTGTAGATATTTTCATTTTTACAGAGATGGCGGTGTAGATATTTCCATGTTTATAGAGATAGCGTTGAAGTTATTTCCATGTTTATTCAGATGGCGGTGTAGACATTTCCATGTTTATACAGGTAGCGGTGTGGCTATTTCCATGTTTATACAGATAGCGGTGTAAATATTTCCATGTTTATGGAGATGGCTGTGTAGATATTTCCATGCTTATGCAGATGCAGTATAGATATTTCCATGTTTATACAGATAGTTGTGTAGATATTTCCATATTTATACAGATGTCTGTGTAGGTATTTCCGTGTTTATACAGACGGCGGTACAGATATTTCCATGTATATAGAGATAGCCATGTAGATATTTCCCTGTTTATACGGATAGCGGCGTAAACATTTCCATGTTTATTGAGATAGCGGTGTAGATATTTCCATGTTTATAGAGATAGCGTTGTAGATATTTCCATGTTTATACAGAGATCGGTGTAGATATTTTCATGTTTATACAGATAACCGGGTAGATATTTCCATGTTTATTCAGATTGTGGTGTAGGTATTTCCATGTTTATAGAGATAGCGGTGTAGATATTTCCATGTTTATACAGATGGCTGTGTAGATATTTCCATGTTTATACATATTTCTATGTTTATACAGATGGAGGTGCAGATATTTCCATGTTTATACAGATGACTGTGTAGATATTTCCATGTTTATACAGATAGTGATGTAGACATTTCCATGTTTATAGACATAGTAGTGTAGAAATTTCCATATTTATACAGATAGCGGTGTAGATATTTCCATGTTTATACAGATAGCGGTGTTGATATTTCCATGTTTATACAGATAGCGGTGTAGATATTTCCATGTTTATACAGATAGCGGTGTAGATATTTCCATGTTTATACAGATAGCGGTGTAGATATTTCCATATTTGCACAGAATGCGGTGTAGATATTTCCATCGTTACAGAGATAGCGGTGTACATATTTCCATGTTTACACAGATAGCGGTGTAGATATTTCCATGTTAAAACAGCTAGTGTTGTAGATATTTCCATGTTTATACAGATAGCAGTGTAGATATTTCCATGTTTATAAAGATAGCAGTGTAGATATTTCCATGTTTATACAGATAGCGGTGTAGATATTTCCATGTTTTCACAGATGGCGGTGTAGATATTTCCATGTTTATACAGATAGCGTTGTAGACATTTCCATGTTTATAGACATATCGGTGAAGATATTTCCATGTTTATAGAGATAGCTATGTAGATATTTCCATGTTTATACAGATATTGGTGTAGATATTTCCATGTTCATAGAGATAGCAGTGTATATATTTCCATATTTATACAGATATCTGTTTTGATATTTCCAAGTTTATACAGATAGCGGTGTAGTTTTTTCCATGTTTCTACAGATAGCGGTGTAGATATTTCCATGTTTATACAGATATCTGTGTAGGTATTTCCATGTTAATAGAGATAGCGGTGTAGATATTTCCATGTTTATACAGATGGCAGTGTAGATATTTCCATATGTATAGAGACGGCAGTGTAGATATTTCCAGGTTTCTACAGATGGAGTTGTAGATATTTCCGTTTTTATACAGATGATTTTGTAGGTATTTTCATGTTTTTACAGATGGAAGTGTAGATATTTCCCTGTTTATACAGATAGCGGTGTGGCTATTTCCATGTTTATACAGATAGCAGTGTTGATATTTCCATGTTTATAGAGATGGCTGTGTAGGTATTTCCATATTTATACAGATGGCAGTGTAGCTATTTTCATGTTTATACTGATAGCCATGTAGATATTTCCATGTTTATACAGATAGCGGTGTAGACATTTCCATGTTTATACAGATAGCAGTGTAGATATTTGCATGTTTACAGAGATAGCAGTGTAGATATTTCCATCTTTGCACAGATTGCGGTGTAGATATTTCCATCTTTACACAGATAGCGGTGTACATATTTCCATGTATACACAGATAGCTGTTTAGGTATTTCCATGTTTACACAGGTATTGTTGTAGATATTTCCATGTTAATACAGATAGCGGTGTAGATATTTCCATATTTATAGAGATTGTGGTGTAGATATTTCCATATTTATACAGATAGCGGTGTAGATATTTCCATGTTTATACAGACAGTGTTGTAGGTTTTCCATGTTTATGGAGATAGCAGTATTGGTATTTCCATGTTTATAAAGAAAGCGGTGTAGGTATTTCCATGTTTATACCGATAGCGGTGTTGGTATTTCCATGTTTTTACAGAGAGCGGTGTAGATATTTCAAAGTTTATACAGCTCGTGGTGTAGATATTTCCATCTTTATACAGATGGCGGGGTAGATATTTCCATGTTTTGGCAGATAGTGGTGCAGATATTTCCATGTTTACAGAGATAGCGGTGTAGATATTTGCATCTTTCCACAGATTGTGGTGTAGATATTTCCATCTTTACACTGATAGCTATGTAGATATTTCCACGTTTACACAGATAGCTGTGTAGATATTTCCATGTTTACACAGAGAGCGTTGTAGATATTTCCATGTTTATACTGATAGCGGTGTAGATATTTCCATGGTTAGAGACATGGAGGTGTAGGTATTTCCATGTTTATAGAGATAGCGGTGTAGACACTTCCACGTTTCTACAGATGGCTTTGCAGTTATTTCCATGTGTATACAGGTGGCAATTTAGATATTTCCATGTTTATAGATATGGTGGTGTAGATATTTCCATGTTTATACAGATGACTGTGTAGATGTTTGCATGTTTATACAGATGGCGGTGTAGATATTTCCATGTTTACAGAGATAACAGTGTAGATATTTCCATGTTTATACAGATAACGTTGTAGATATTTCCGTGTTCAGATAGCAGTGTAGATATGTCCATGTTTATACAGATAGCGGTGGAGATATTTCCATGTTTATACTGATATCGATGTAGATATTTCCACGTTTATACAGATAGCATTGTAGATATTTCCACGTTTATACAGATAGCGGTGTAGATACTTCCACGTTTATACAGATTGCGGTGTAGATATTTCCAAGTTTTTACAGCTCGCGGTGTAGATATTTCCATCTTTATACAGATGGCGGTGTAGACATTTCCATGTTTATGCAGATAGTGGTGCAGATATTTCCATGTTTACAGAGATAGCGGTGTAGATATTTGCATCTTTCCACAGATTGTGGTGTAGATATTTCCATCTTTACACAGATATCTATGTAGATATTTCCAAGTTAACACAGATAGCTGTGTAGATATTTCCAAGTTTATACAGATAGCGTTGTAGATATTTCCATGTTTATACAGATAGCGGTGTAGATATTTCCATGTTCATGCAGATGGCGGTGTAGATATTTCCATGTTTATAGAGATGGCCGTGTATATATTTCTATATTTATAGAGATAGCGGTGTAGATATTTCCATGTGTATAGAGATGACGGTGTAGGTATTTCCATGTTTATAGAGAGAGTGGTGAAGATATTTCCATATTTATACAGATAGCGGTGTAGATAGTTCCATGTTTCTGGAGATGGCGGTGTAGATGTTTTCATGTTTATAGATATGGCGGTGTAGATATTTCCATGTTTATAGAGATCGTGGTGCAGATATTTCCATGTTTATAGAGATAGCGGTGTTGGTATTTCCATGTTTATAGAGATAGCGGTTTAGATATTTCCATGTTTATACAGATGGCTGTGTAGATATTTCCATGTGTATGCAGATGGAAGTGAAGTTATTTCCATGTGTATAGAGATGGTGGTGTTGATATTTCCATGTTTACACAGATGACTGTGTAGATATTTGCATGTTTATATAGATGGCGGTGTAGATATTTCCAAGTTTATAGCGATAGCGGTGTAGATATTTCCATGTTTATACAGCTCGCGGTGAAGATACTTCCATCTTTATACAGATGGCAGTGTAGATATTTCCATGTTTATACAGATAGTGGTGTTGATATTTCCATGTTAATACAGATGGCGGTGTAGATAGTTCCATGTTTCTGGAGATGGCGGTGTAGATATTTTCATGTTTATAGAGATAGCGGTGTAGATATTTCCATGTTTATACAGGTCACGATGAAGATATTTCCATGCTTATACAGATGGCAGGGTTGGTATTTCCATGTTTGTGCAGATAATGGTGTAGATATTTCCATGTTTATACAGATAGCGGTGTAGATATTTCCATGTTTTTACAGATGGCGGTTTAGATATTTCCATGTTTATGCAGATAGCGGTGTGGTTATTTCCATGTTTATAGAGATCGTGGTGTAGATATTTCCATATTTATACAGATAACGGTGTAGATATTTCCATGTTTATAGAGATAGTGGTGTAGATATTTCTATATTTGCACAGATAGCGGTGTAAATATTTCCATCTTTACACAGATAGCGGTGTACATATTTCCATGTTTCCACAGATAACGGTGTAGATATTTCCATGTTAACAGAGATAGTTTTGTAGATATTTCCATGTTTATACAGATTGCGGTATAGATATTTCCATGTTTATAAGGATTGCGGTGCAGATATTTCCATGTTTATACAGATAGCGGTGGAGATATTTCGATGTTTATACAGATAGCGATGTAGATATTTCCATGTTTATACAGATAGAGGTGGATATATTTCCATGTTTATACAGATGGTGGTGTAGATATTTCCATATTTATAGAGATAGCCATGTAGATATTTCCATGTTTATACAGATAGCGGTGTAGATTTTCCATGTTTATACAGATTGCGGTGTAGATATTTCCATGCTTATAAAAATAGCGGTGTAGATATTTCCATGTTTATAGAGATAGCGGTGTAGACATTTCCATGTTTATACAGATAGCGATGCAGATATTTCCAGGTTTATACAGATAGCGGTGTAGATATTTCAATGTTTTTTCAGATAGCGGTGTAGGTATTTCCATGTTTACACAGATGGTGGTGTTGATATTTCCATGTTTACACCGATAGCGTAGATATTTCCATGTTTATACAGATAAAGGTGTACATATTTCCATGTTTATACAGATAATGGCTTAAATGTTTCCATGTTTATACAGATACCATTGGAGATATTTCCATGTTTATACCGATAGCGGTGTATATATTTCCATGTTTATAGATATAGCGGTGTGTAGAATTCCATATTTATACAGATAGCGGTGTAGAGAATTCCATGTTTATTCAGATGACGGTGTAGATATTTCCATGTTTATACAGATGGCGGTGTAGATATAACCATGTTTATACTGATAGCGGTGTAGATATTTCCATGTTTAAACAGATAGCGCTGTAGATATTTCCATGTTTATACAGATAGCGTTGTAGATATTTCCATGTTTATACGGATCGTGGTGTCGATATTTCCATGTTTATACAGATAGCGGTGTAGATATTTCCATGTTTACAGAGATGGCTTTGTAGATATTTCCATGTTTATACAGATGGCAGTGTAAATATTTCCATGTTTAGACATATAGTGTTGTAGATATTTCCATGTTTATATACAGATGACTGTGTAGTTATTTCCATGTTTATACAGATGGCGGTTTAGATATTTCCATGTGTATAAAGATAGCGGTGTAGACATTTCCATGTTCATAGAGATAGCGGTGTAGATATTTGCATATTTATACAGATAGATGTGTAGAAATTTCCATGTTTATACAGATAGAGGTGTAGATATTTCCATGTTTATGCAGATGCCGTTGTAGATATATCCATCTTTCTACAGATGGCAGTGTAGATATTTCAGTGTTTATAGAGATGGCAGTGTTGATAATTCCATGTTTATACAGAAGGCGGTGAAGTTATTTCCATGTTTATGCTGATGGCGGTGCAGATATTTAAATGTTCATAGAGATGGCGGTGTAGATATTTTAAGGTTTCTAGAGATAGCGTTGTAGATAATTCCATGTTTATAGAGATGGCGGTGTAGGTATTTCCATATTTATACAGATAGCGGTGCAGATATTTCCATGTTTATACAGATGGTGGTGTAGATATTTCTATGTTTATACTGATAGTGGTGTAGATATTTCCACGTTTATACAGATAGTGATGTAGATATTTCCATGTTTATAGAGATAGCGGTTTAGATATTTCCATGTTTACACAGATAGCTGTGTAGATATTTCCATGTTTACACAGATAGGGTTGTAGATATTTCCATGTTTATACAGATAGTGTTGTAGATATTTCCATGTTTATACAGATAGCGGTGGAGATCTTTCCATGTTTATACAGATGGCCGTGGTGATATTTCCATCTTTATAGAGATGGCGGTGTAGATATTTCCAAGTTTATACAGATAGCAGTGTAGATATTTCCTTGTTTATACAGATAACGGTGTAGATATTTGCATGTTTATACAGGTAGACGTGTAGATATTTCCATGTTTATAGAGATCGTGGTGTACATATTTCCATCTTTATGCAGATGGCGGTGTAGATATTTCCATATATATAGAGATGGCGGTGTAGATATTTCTATGTTTATAGAGATAGCGGTGTAGATAATTCCACGTTCATAGAGATGGTGGTGAAGGTATTTCCATGTTTATAGAAATAGTGGTGTAGATATTTCCATGTTTATTCAGATAGCGATGTCGATATTTCTATGTTTATACAGATAGTGGTGTTGATATTTCCATGTTTATACACATAGCGGTGTAGACATTTCCATGTTTATTCAGCTCGCGGTGTAGATATTTCCATGTGTATACAGATGTCATTGTAGGTTTTTCCATGTTTATGCAGATAGCGGTGTAGATATTTCCATGTTTCTACAGAGAGCGGTGTAGGTATTTCCATTTTTATACAGATCGTGGTGTATATGTTTCCATGTTTATACAGATAGCGGTGTAGACATTTCCATGTGTACACGGATGGCAGTGTAGATATTTCCATGTTTAAACAGATAGCTGTGTAGATATTTCCATGTTTATAGAGATAGCGGTGTAGATAATTCCTTGTTTTTACAGATTGCTGTGTAGACATTTCCATGTGTACACGGATGGCAGTGTAGATATTTCCATGTGTATACAGATGGAGGTATAGATATTTCCATGTTTACACAGATAGCTGTGTATATATTTCCATGTTTACACAGATAGTGTTGTAGATATTTCCATGTTGATACAGACAGCGTTGTAGATATTTCCATGTTTATACAGACAGCGTTGTAGATTTTCCATGTTTATACAGATAGCAGTGTAGATGTTTCCATGTTTATACAGATCGCGGTGTAAATATTTCCATGTTTATGCAGATGGCGGTGTAGATATTTCCAAGTTTATACACATAGCGGTGTAGATATTTCCATGTTTATACAGATAGTGGTGTAGATATCTGCATGTTTATACAGGTATAGCTGTGGATATTTCCATGTTTATACAGATCGCGGTGTAGATATTTCCATGTTTATGCAGACGGCGGTGTAGGTATTTCCTTGTGTATTCAGATAGCGGTGCAGATGTTTCCAAGTTTATACTGATGGCTGTGTAGATATTTCCATGAGTATACACATGGCAGTGTACATATTTCCATGTTTATAGAGATGGTGGTGTAGATATTTCCATGTATATACAGATGACTGTGTAGATATTTCCATGTTTATACAGATATCGGTGCAGATATTTCCATGATTATAGAGATAGCGGTGTAAATATTTCCATGTTTGCACAGATTGCGGTGCAGATATTTCCATCTTTACACAAATAGCGGTGTAGATATTTCCATGTTTAAAAAGATAGCTGTGTAGATGTCACCATGTTTATACAGATGATTGTGTAGGTATTTCCATGTTTATACATATTGCGATGTAGATATTACCATGTTTTACAGATGGCGGTGTAGATTTTACCATGTACATACAAATAGCGGTGTCGATATTTCCATGCTTATAGAGACAGCGGTGTAGTTATTACCATGTTTACACAGATAGCGGTTTAGTTATTTCCATCTTTGCACAGATTGCAATGTAGATATTTCCATCTTTACAAAGATAGTGGTGTAGATGTTTCCATGTTTATACAGATAACTGTGTAGGTATTTCTATGTTTATACAGATGGCATTGTGGATATTTTTATGTTTATACAGACGGTGGTGCAGATATTTTCATGTTTATGCAGATGGCGGTGTAGATATTTCCCTGTTTATGCAGATGGCAGTGTAGATATTTCCATGTTTTTGTAGTTGGCTTTGTAGATATTTCTATGTTTATAGAGATAGCGGTGTAGATATTTCCATGTGTATAAAGATGGCCGTGTACGTATTTCCATGTTTATAGAAATAGCGGTGCAGATATTTCCATGTTTACACAGATAGCGGTGTAGATATTTCCACGTTTATAGAGATAGTGGTGTTGGTATGTCCATGTTTATACGGATAGCGGTGTAGATATTTCCATATTTATACAGCTCGCGGTGTAGATATTTCCATCTTTATACAGATGGAAGTGTAGGTATTTGCATGTTTATGCAGATATCCGTCTAGATATTTCCATGTATATACAGATGACTGTGTAGATATTTCCATGTTTTCACAGATGGTGGTGTAGATATTTCCATGTTTATACAGAGACCAGTGCAGATATTTACATCTTTATAGAGATAGCGGTGTAGATATTTCCATTTTTGCACAGATTGCGGTGTAGGTATTTCCATCTTTACATAGATAGCGGTGTAGATATTTCCATGTTTACACAGATAGCTGTCTGGATATTTCCATGTTTACACTGAGAGCTTTGTAGATATTTCCATGTTTATACAGATAGCAGTGTAGATATTTCCATTTTTAAAGAGATCGCGGTGCAGATATTTCCATGTTTATACAGATAGCGGTGGAGATATTCCCATGTGTATACAGATAGCGGTGGAGATATTTCCATGTTTATAGAGATGGCGGTATTGATATTTCCATGTTTATACAGATGGCGGTGTAGATATTTCCATGTTTTCACAGATGGCGGTGTAGATATCTCCATGTTTATACAGATGACTGTGTAGTTATTTCCATGTTTATACAGAAGGCAGTTTAGATATTTCCATATTTATAGACTTAGCCGTGTAGATATTTCCATGTTTATACACATAGCGGTGTAGACATTTCCATGTTTATAGAGATAACGGTGTAGATATTTCCATATTTATACAGATCGCGGTGTAGATATTTCCATGTTTATACAGATAGCGGTGTAGATATTTCCATTTTTATACAGATCGTGGTGTAGATGTTTCCAAGTTTATACAGATAGCAGTGTAGAGATTTCCGTGTTTATACAGCTCGTGGTGTAGATATTTCCATCTTTATGAAGATGGCAGTGTAGATATTTCCATCTTTATAGAGATAGCGGTTAAGATATTTCCATTTTTACACAGATGGTGGAGTAGATAGTTCCATATTTATGGAGATGGCGGTGTAGATATTTTCATGTTTATAAAGATGGCGGTGTAGATATTTCCAGGCTTATATAGATGGCGGTGTAGATATTTCCATGCTTATAGATTTAGCTGTGTAATTATTTCCATGTGTATAGAGAAAGCGGTGTAGGTATTTCCATCTTTATACAGATGGCTGTGTAGATATTTCCACGTTTATACAGATGGCAATCTAGATGTTTCCAGGTTTATAGAGATGCTGGTGCAGATATTTCCATGTTTATACAGATGGCGGTGTAGATATTTTCATGTTTATAGAGATAGCGTTGTATATATTTCCTTATTTACACTGATAGCGATGTAAATATTTCCATGTTTCTTCAGATGGCAGTGTAGATATTTCCATGTTTATACAGATAGCGGTGTGGCTTTTTCTACGTTTATACAGATAGTGGTGTAGATATTTCCATGTTTATACAGATGTCTTTGTAGATAATTCCATGTTTATACAGATGGCAGTGTAGATATTTCCATGTTTTTACAGATCGTGGTGTAGATATTTCCATGTTCATACAGATGACTTTGTAGGTATTTCCATGTTTATACAGATGGCAGCATAGGTATTTCCATGTTTATAGAAATGGCCATGTAGTTAATTCCATGGTTTTACAGATAGCGCTGAAGACATTTTCATGTTTATAGAGATTGCGGTGTAGATATTTCCATGTTCATAAAGATGGCGGTGTAGGTATTTCCATGTTTATACAGATAGCGCTATAGATATTTCCATATTTATATAGACAGCGGTGTAGATATTTCCACGTTTATAGTGATAGTGGTGTTGGTAAGTCCATGTGTATACAAATAGCGTTATAGATATTTCCATGTTTATACAGCTCGCGGTGTAGGTATTTCCTTCTTTATAGAGATGTCAGTGTAGGTATTTCCATGTTTATGCAGATAGCGGTGTAGATATTTCCATGTTTATGTAGATAGCGGTATAGGATTTCCATGTTTATAGAGATAGCGGTGTAGATATTTCCATGTTTCTACAGATGCCTGTGTAGCCTTTCCATGTGTATTCAGATCTCAGTGTAGATATTTCCATGTTTATACAGATGTAGGTGTAGATATTTCCATGTTTATACAGATATCGATGTCGATATTTCCATGTTTATAGGGATAGCGGTGTAGATATTTTCATGTTTATAGAGATGGCTGTGAGGATATTTCCATGTTTATACAGATGGCAGTGTAGATATTTCCATGTTTGTACACATAGTGGTGTAGATATTTCCATGTTTATACAGATGACTGTGTAGGTTTTTCCATGTATATACAAAAGGCAGTGTAGATATTTCCAAGTTCATACAGATAGCCATGAAGATATTTCCATGTTTATACAGATAGCCGTGTAGACATTTCCATTTTTATAGAGATAGCGGTGTGGATATTTCCATATTTATTCAGATAGCGGTGTAGTTATCTCCATGTTTATACAGGAAGAAGTGTAGATAACTCCATGTTTATACAGATCACGGTGTAGATATTTCCACTTTTCTACAGATGGCAGTGTAGATATTTCTACGTTTATACAGATGCCGGTGAAGATATTTCCATTTTTACACAGATCGCGGTGTAGATATTTCCATGTTTATGCAGATGGCGGTGTAGAAATTTCCATGTTTACTGAGATTGCGTTGTAGGTATTTCTATGTTTATAGAGATAGTGGTGTAGATAATTCCATGTTTATAGAGATGGAGGTGTAGGTATTTCCATGTTTATAGAGATAGTGGGGTAGATATTTCCATGTTTACAGTCAGCGCTGTAGATATTTCCAAGTTTATACAGATAGTGGTGTTGGTATTTCCATGTTTATACACATAGCTGTGTAGATATTTCCATGTTTATACAGCTCGCGGTGTAGATATTTCCATCTTTATATAGATGGCAGTGTAGTAATTTCAGTGTTTATGCAGATAGTGGTGTAGATATTTCCATTTTTATACAGATAGCGGTGTAGTTATTTCCATGTTTATAGAGATGGGGTGTAGGTATTTCCATGTGTATACAGATAGCGGTGCAGATGTTTCCAAGTTTATACTGATGGCTGTGTAGATATTTCCACTTGTATACCCATGGTCTTGTAGATATTTCCATGTCTATAGAGATGGGGTTGTAGATATTTTCATGTATATACAGATGACTGTGTAGATATTTCCATGTTTCTACAGATGGCGGTGTAGATATTTCCATGATTATAGAGATAGCGGTGTAGATATTTCCATGTTTATACAGATAGCGGTGAAGTTATTTCCATGTTTATAGAGATAGCGTTGTATATATTTCCATCTTTGCACAGATTGTGGAGCAGATATTTCCATCTTTACACAGATAGCGGTGTAGATATTTCCATGTTTACACAGATAGCTTTGTAGAGATTTCCATGTTTAAACAGATAGCGGTGTAGATAATTCCATGTTTATAGATATAGCTGTGTAGATGTTTCAATGTTTATACAGATAGCGGTGGACTTGTTTCCTTGTTTATACAGATAGCGGTGTAGATATTTCCATGTTTATACAGAGAGAGGTGTGGATATTACCATGTTTACACAGATATCAGTGTAGATATTTAAATCTTTGCACAGATTGCGCTGCAGATATTTCCTACTTTACAAAGATAGCGGAGTAGATATTTCCATGTTTAAACAGATAGCGTTGTAGATATTTGCATGTCTATACAGATAGCGGTGTAGATATTTCCATGTTTATACAGATAGCGGTGTAGATGTTTCCATGTTTATACAGATAGCAGTGTAGATATGTCCATGTTTATACAGATAGCGGTTTAGATATTTCCATTTTACACAGATGGTGGTGTAGATAGTTCCATGTTTATGGAGATGGTGGTGTAGATATTTCCATGTTTATAAATATGTCAGTGTAGATATTTCCAGGTTTATAGAGAATGCGGTGTAGATATTTCCATGTTTATAGAGATAGTGGTGTAATTATTTCCATCTGTATAGAGATAGCTGTGTAGTTATTTCCATGTTTATGCAGATGGCGGTGTAGATACTTCCATGTTTATACAGATGGCGGTATAGATATTTCCATGTTTATAGAGATAGCGGTGTATATATTTCCATATTTATAGAGATAGCAGTGTAGATATTTCCATGTTTATTCATAGGGCAGTATAGATATTTCCATGTTTATACAGACAGCGGTGTGTTTATTTCCATGTTTATACAGAGAGACTTTTAGATATTTCCATGTTCATACAGATCGTGGTGCTGATATTTCCACGTTTATACAGGTAGTCGTGTGGGTATTTCCCTGTTTATACAGATATCAGTGTAGATATTTCCATGTTTATACAGATCGGGGTGCAGATATTTCCATCTTTATACAGACGGCAGTGTAGATATTTCCATGTTTACACAGATGGCCGTGTAGATATTTCCATGTTTATGGAGAGGGCGGTGTAGATATTTTCATGTTTATAGAGATGGCGGTGTAGACATTTCCATGTTTATAGAGATTGTGGTGAAGATATTTCCATGTTTAATTAGATTGCAGTGTAGGTATTTCCATGTGTATAGAGGCAGCGGTGCAGATGTTTCCATGTTTATACTGATGGCTCTGTAGACATTTCCATGTGTATACAGACGGCAGTGTAGATATTTCCATGTTTATAGAGATGTTGGTGTAGATATTTCCAGGTATATACAGTTGACTGTGTAGATATTTCAATTTTTATACAAATAGCGGTGTAGATATTTACCTATATAAACAGATAGCGGTGGTGATATTTCTATGTTTATACAGAGAGCGATGTAGATATTTCCATGTTTATACAGATTGCTTTGTAGGTTTTTCCATCTTTATAGAGGTAGCGGTGTAGATGTTTCCATGTTTATACAGATGGCTGTGTAGATATTTCCATGTGTATACATGGCAGTGTAGATATATCCACGTTTATGCAGATGGAGGTGTAGATATTTCCATTTTTATAGAGATAGCGGTGGAGATATTTCCATGTTTATACAGATGGATGTGTAGATATTTCCATGTGTTTACACATGGCAGTGTAGATATTTCAATGTTTATAGAGATTGTGGTGTAGATATTTCCATGTTTATACACATGACTTTGTAGATATTTGTATGTTTATACAGATGGCAGTGTAGATATTTCCATGTTTATAGAGATAACAGTGAAGAATTTCCATGTTTATACAGATAGCAGTGTAGATATTTCCATGTTTATGGAGATAGCGGTGTAGATATTTCCTTATTTACACAGATAGCGGTTTAGATATTTCCATCTTTGCACAGATTGCGGTGTTGATATTTCCATCTTTACACAGATAGCGGTGTAGATATTTCCAAGTTTACACAGATAGCTGTGTATTTATTTCCATGTTTACACAGATAGTGTTGTAGATATTTCCATGTTTATAGAGATAGCGGTGTAGATATTTCCATATTTATTCAGATAGCGGTGTAGATATTTCCATGTTTATACAGACAGCAGTGTAGATATTTCCATGTTTACAGAGTTAGCGGTGTAGATATTTCCATCTTTGAAAAGATTGCAGTGTATATCTTTCCATCTTTACACAGATTTCGGTGTAGATATTTCCAAGTTTACACAGATAGCTGTGTAGATATTTCCATGTTTAAACAGATATCGTTGTAGATATTTCCAGGTTTATACACATAGCAGTGTAGATATTTCCAGGTTTATAGAGATAGTGGTGTAGATATTTCCATATTTATGGAGATGGCGGTGTAGATATTTCCATGTTTTTACAGATAGCGGTGTAGATATTTCCATGTTTATACAGATAGCGATGTTGACATTTCCATGTTTATACAGATAGCGGTGAATATATTTCCATCTTTATACAGATAGCAGAGTAGATATTTCCATCTTTACACACATAGCGATGTAGATATTTCCATGTTTACACAGATGGTGTTGCAGATATTTCCATGTGTATACAGATAGCCGTGTAGATATTTCCATGTTTATACAGATGGCGGTGTAGATATTTCCATGTTTATGCAGATGGCGGTGTAGATATTTCCTAGTTTATAGAGATGGCGGTGTAGATATTTCCATGTTTGTAGAGATAGTGGTGTAGTTATTTCCATGTTTATATTGATAGCGGTGTAGTTATTTCCAGGTTTATACTGATAGCGTTGTAGATATTTCCATGTTTATATGGATAGCGGTGTTGGTATTTCCATGTTTATTGGGATAGCGGTGTAGATAATTCCATGTTTATACAGATAGCGGTGTAAGTATTTCCGTGTTTATACAGATAGCAATGGAGATATTTGAATGTTTATACAGATGTCTGTGTAGATATTTCCATGTTTATACAGATGACAATGTAGATATTTCCATGTTTATACAGATGGTGATATAGATATTTCCATGTTTACACAGATGGCAGTGTAGGTATTTCCATGTTTATACAGATGGTGATATAGATATTTCCATGTTTTTACAGATGACTGTGTAGGTATTTCCATGATTATACAGATGTCGGTTTAGATATTTTCATGTTTATAGGGATGCCGATGTAGATATTTACATGTTTATACAGATAGCGGTGTAGACATTTCCATGTTTATAGAGATAGCGGTGTAGATTTTCCATGTTTAGAGATAGCGGTGTAGATATTTCCATCTTTGCACAGATTGCTGGGTAGATATTTCCATCTTTAGATAGATATCGGTGTAGATATTTCCAAGTTTACACAGATAGCTGTGTATATACTTCCATGTTTACACTAACAATTTTGTACATATTTCCATGTTTATAGAGATAGCGGGGTAGTTATTTCCATGTTTATTCAGACAGCGGTATAGATAATTCCATGTTTATACAGATAGCGGTGTTCACATTTCCATGTTCATACAGACAGTGGTGGAGATATTTCCTTGTTTATACAGATCGTGGTGTATATATTTCCACGTTTATACAGATAGCGGTGTAGATATTTCCATATTTATACAAGTAGCAGTGTAGATATTTCGATGTTTATACAGATCGTGGTGTAGATATTTCCATCTTTCCACAGGTGGCAGTGTAGATATTTCCATGTTTATACAAATGGCGGTGTACATATTTCCATGTTTATTCAGATAGCGGTGTAGATATTTCCATGTTCATGAGAATGGCGTTGTAGACATTTCCTTGTTTATAGAGATGGCGGTGTAGATATTTCTATGCTTACAGATAAAGCCGTGTAGATATTTCCATGTGTATAGAGATGACGGTGCAGCTATTTCCATGTTTACAGAGATAGTGGTGAAGGTATTTCCATGTTCATACAGATAGCAGTGTAGATATTTCCACGTTTATACAGATAGCGGTGTTGGTATTTCCATGTTTATACAGATAGCGGTGTAGATATTTCCATGTTTACAGAGATAGCGGTGTAGATATTTCCATCTTTGCAAAGATTGCGGTGTAGGTATTTCTATCTTTACACAGATAGCGGTGTAGATATTTCCAAGATTACACAGATAGCTCTGTAGATATTTCCATGTTTACACAGATAGCATTGTAGATATTTCCATGTTTATACAGATAGTTGTGTGGATATTTCCATCTTTATACCGATGGCGTTGTACATAGATTCATGTTTCTGGAGACGGCGGTGTAGATATTTTTATGTTTATAGAGATGGCGGTGTAGATACTTCCATGTATATGGAGATTGCCTTGTAGATATTTCCATGTTTATAGAGATAGCGTTGTAGGTATTTCCATGTTTATAGAGTTAGCAGTGTAGATATTTCCATGTTTACACAGATGTCTGTGTAGGTATTTCCATGTGTACACAGATAGCGTTGTACATATTTCCATATTTATACAGATCGTGGTGTAGATATTTACATGTTTATACAGATAGCGGTGTAGATATTAACATGTTTATACAGACCGCGGTGTAGATATTTCAATGTTTATACAGATAGCCGTGCAGATATTTCCATGTTTGTACAGATGGCGGTGTTGATAATTCCATCTATACAGGGATGGCCGCGTAGATATTTCCATGTTTATACATATGGCGGCGTGGATATTTCCATGAATATGCAGATGGTGGTGTAGATATTTCCATGTTTATACACATAGCAGTGTAGTTATTTCCAGGTTTATAAAGATCGCGGTGTAGATATTTCCATCTTTCCACAGATGACTGTGTAGATATTTCCATGTTAATACTGATGGCGGTGTAGATATTTCCATGTTTATAGAGATAGCGGTGTAGATATTTAAATGTTTATAGAGTTAGCGGTGTAAATATTTCCATATATATACTGATAGCGGTGTAGTTATTTCCATCTTTATACAGAGAGCGCTGTACATATTTCCAAGTTTATACATATCATGGTGTAGACATTTCCATGTTTATACAGATAACGTTGTAGATATTTCCGTGCTTATCTAGATAGCGGTGTAGATATTTCCATGTTTATACAGACCGCGGTGTAGAGATTTCCATCTTTCTATAGTTTTCAGTGTAGATATTTCCATGTTCATACAGATGGCGGTGTAGATATTTCCACGTTTATATAGATGGCGGTGTAGGTATTTCCTTGTTTATGTAGATGGTGGTGTAGATTTTCCCATGTTTATAGAGATGGCTGTGTATATATTTCCACGTTTATAGAGATAGCGGTGTAGATATATCCATGTTTATGCAGATGCCGTTGTAGATATTTCCATGTTTATAGAGATAGCGGTATAGATATTTCCACATTCATAGAGATGGCAGTGTAGATATTTCCATCTTTATACAGATAGCGTTGTAGATATTTCCATGTTTTCACAGATGGTGGTGTAGATATTTCCTAGTTTATACACATGGCGGAGTAGATACATCCATCTTTATGGTGATGGCAGTTTAGATATTTTCATGTTTATAGAGATGGCGGTGTAGATATTTCCATATTTATAGAGATAGCAGTGTAGATATTTCCATCTTTCTACAGACCGCAGTGTAGATATATCCATATTTAAACAGATGTCTGTGTACATATTTCCATGTTTATACAGATAACGTTGTAGATATTTCCATCTTTATACAAACGGTGGTGTAGATATTTCCATGTTCCTTCACATGACTGTGTAGTTATTTCCATGTTTATACAGATGGCGGTGTAGATATTTCAATATTTATAGAGATAGCAGTGAAGATATTTCCAAGTTTATACAGATAGCGGTGTAAATATTTCCATGTTTATACAGATCATGGTGTAGATATTTCCAAGTTTATACAGATAGCGGTGTAGATATTTCCATGCTTAAACAGACTGCAGTGTAGATATTTCTATGTTTTTACAGATAGCGGTGTAGATATTTCCATCTTTGCACAGATTGCTGTGTAGATATTTCCATCTTTACACAGATATCGGTGTAGATATTTCCAAGTTTACACAGATAGCTGTGTATATATTTCCATGTTTACACTAATAATTTTGTAGATATTTCCATGTTTATAGAGATAGCGGGGTAGCTATTTCCATGTTTATTCAGACAGCGGTATAGATAATTCCATGTTTATACAGATAGCGGTGTTCACATTTCCATCTTTATACAGACAGTGGTGGAGATATTTCCTTGTTTATACAGATCGTGGTGTAGATATTTCCACGTTTATACAGATAGCGGTGTAGATATTTCCATATTTATACAGGTAGCGGTGTAGATTTTTCCATGTTTATACAGATCGTGGTGTAGATATTTCCATCTTTCCACAGGTGGCAGTGTAGATATTTCCATGTTTATACAAATGGCGGTGTACATATTTCCATGTTTATACAGATAGCGGTGTAGATATTTCCATGTTCATGAGAATTGCGTTGTAGACATTTCCTTGTTTATAGAGATGGCGGTGTAGATATTTCTATGCTTACAGATAAAGCCGTGTAGATATTTCCATGTGTATAGAGATGGCGGTGTAGGTATTTCCATGTTTACAGAGATAGTGGTGAAGGTATTTCTATCTTCATACAGATAGCGGTGTAGATATTTCCATGTTTATACAGATAGCGGTGTTGTTATTTCCATGTTTATACAGATAGCGGTGTAGATGTTTCCATGTTTACAGAGATAGCGGTGTAGATATTTCCATCTTTGCAAAGATTGCGGTGTAGGTATTTCCATCTTTACACAGATAGCGGGGTAGATATTTCCAAGTTTACACACATAGCTCTGTAGATATTTCCATGTTTACACAGATAGCATTGTAGATATTTTCATGTTTATACAGATAGTCGTGTGGATATTTCCATCTTTATACCGATGGCTGTGTACATAGTTTACGTTTCTGGAGACGGCGGTGTAGATATTTTCATGTTTATAGAGATGGCGGTGTAGATACTTCCATGTTTATGGAGATTGCGTTGTACATATTTCCATGTTTATAGAGATAGCGTTGTAGGTATTTCCATGTTTATAGAGTTAGCAGAGTAGATATTTCCATGTTTACACAGATGGCTGTGTAGGTATTTCCATGTTAATACAGATAGCGGTGTACATATTTCCATATTTATACAGATCGTGGTGTAGATATTTCCATGTTTATACAGATAGCGGTGTAGATATTTCCATGTTTATAGAGATAGCAGTGTAGATATTTCCATGTTTATACAGATGGCTCGGTACATATTTCCATGTGTATACAGATGGCGGTGTAGATATTTCCATGTTTATACAGATAGCGGTGTTGCTATTTCCATGTTTATAGAGATAGCGGTGTGGATATTTCCATGTTTATACTGCTCGCGGTGTAGATATTTCCATCTTTATACAGATGGCACTGTAGATATTTCCATGTTTATACAGATAGCGGTGTAGGTATTTCCATATTTATACAGATTGCGGTGTAGATATTTCCATCTTTATACTGATGGCGGTGTAGGTATTTCCGTGTTTATAGAGATAACAGTGAACATATTTCCATGTTTATACAGATAGTGGTGTAGATATTTCCATGTTTATACAGATGGCGGTGTAGATACATCCATGTTTCTGAAGATGGCGGTGTAGATATTTCCATTTTTACAGAGATAGCGGAGTAGTTATTTCCATCATTGCACAGATTGCCGTGTAGATATTTCCATGTTTATGCAGATATCTGTGTAGATATTTCCAAGTTTACACAGATAGCTGTGTAGATATTTCCATGTTTACACACATAGCCTTGTAGATATTTACATGTTTATACCGACTGCTGTGTAGATATGTCCATGTTTATACAGATAGCGGTGTAGATATTTTCATGCTTATACAGATAGCGGTGGAGATACTTCCATGTTTATAGAGACAGCGGTATAGATATTTCCATGTTTATACAGATAGCGGTGTAGATATTTCCATGTTTACAGAGATATCAGTGTTGATATTTAAATCTTTGCACAGATTGCTGTGTAGATATTTCCATTTTTACACAGATAGCTGTGTAGATATTTCCATGTTTACACAGATGGCTCTGTAGATATTACCATGTGTACACCGATGGCAGTGTAGATATTTCCATGTTTATAGTTATGGTGGTGTAGATATTTCCATGTTTATACAGATGACTGTGTAGATATTTGCATGTTTATACAGATGGTGGTGTAGATATTTCCGTGTTTATAGAGATAACAGTGTAGATATTTCCATGTTTATAAAGGTAGCAGTGTAGCTATTTCCATGTTTATAGAGATAGCGGTGTAGGTATTTCCATATTTATACAGATAGCGGTGTAGATATTTACATGTCTATACAGATGGCGTTGTAGATATTTCCATATTTATACAGATGGTGGTGTAGTGATTTCCTTGATTATACACATAGCTGTGTTGATATTTCCATGTTTATACAGATAGCGGTGTAGATATTTCCATGTTTATACAGATAGCGGTGTTGGTATTTCCATGTTTCTACAGCTCGTGGTGTAGATATTTCAATCTTTATACAGACGGCAGTGTAGATATTTCCATGTTTATAGAGATAGCGGTGTAGATATTTCCATGTTGATACAGATTGCGGTGCAGGTATTTCCATGTTTATATAGATAGCAGTGTAGACATTTCAATGTTTATACAGATGGCTGTGTAGATATTTCCTTGTGTATACAGATTGCAGTGCAGATATTTCCAGGTTTATACAAATGACTGTGTAGATATTTTCAAGTTTTTACACATGGCAGTGTTGATATTTCCATGTTTATACAGATACGGTGTCGCTATTTCTATCTTTATACAGACAGCAGTGTAGATATTTCCATGTTTATAGAGATAGCTGTGTAGATTTTCCCATGTTTGTACAGATATCGGTGTAGATATTTCCTTGTTTATACAGATGGCAGTGTAGATATTTCCATGTTTATACAGATAGTGGTGTAGATGTTTCCATGTTTATACAGATGACTGTGTAGTTATTTCCATGTTTATACAGGTGGTGGTGTAGATATTTCCATGTTTATGGAGTTAGCCATGTACATATTTCCATGTTTATAAAGATAGCGGTGTAGGCATTTCCATGTTTATAGAGATAGCGTTGTAGTTATTTCAATATTTATTAAGATAGCGGTGTAGATATTTCCATGTTTATGCAGATAGTGGTGTAGATATTTCCATATTTATACAGATAGTGGTGTAGACATTTCCATGTTTATACAGATCGTTGTGTAGATATTTCCATGTTTATACAGATGGCGGTGTAGATATTTCCATGTTTATACAGATAGCGGTGTAGATACTTCCACGTTTATACAGATTGCGGTGTAGATATTTCCAAGTTTATACAGCTCGCGGTGTAGATATTTCCATCTTTATACAGATGGCGGTGTAGTCTTTTCCATTTTTATGCAGACAGTGGTGCAGATATTTCCATGTTTACAGAGATAGCGTTGTAGATACTTGCATCTTTCCACAGATTGTGGTGTAGATATTTCCATCTTTACACAGATAGTTATGTAGATAATTCCAAGTTAACACAGATAGCTGTGTAGATATTTCCATGTTTATACAGATAGCGTTGTAGATATTTCCGTGTTTATACAGATAGCGGGGTAGATATTTCCATGTTCATGCAGATGGCAGTGTAGATATTTCCATGTTTATAGAGATCACGGTGTAGGTATTTCCATGTTTATAGAGATAGTGGTGAAGATATTTCCGTATTTATACAGATAGCGGTGTAGATATTTCCATGTTTATACAGATAGCGGTGTTGGTATTTCCATGTTTATACAGATATCGTTGTAGTTATTTCCATGTTTATACAGATAGCGGTGCAGATATTTCCATGTTTACAGAGATAGCGGTGTAGATATTTCCATCTTGCAGAGATAGCTGTGTAGATATTTCCAAGTTTGCACAGATAGCTGTGAAGATATTTCCATGTTTACACAGATAGCGTTGTAGATATTTCCATCTTTATACAGATAGCGGTGTAGATATTTCAATGTTTATACAGATAACTGTGTTCGTATTTCCATGTTTATACAGATAGCGGTATAGATATTTCCATGTTTATACTGCTCGCGTTGTAGATATTACCATCTTTATACACATGGTAGTGTAGATATTTCCATGTTTATACAGATAGTGGTGTCAATATTTCCATGTTTATACAGATGGCGGTGTAGATAGTTCCATGTTTCTGGAGATGGCGGTGAAGATGTTTTCATGTTTATAGACATGGCGGTGTAGATATTTCCATGTTTATAGAGATTGTGGTGCAGATATTTCCATGTTTCTAGAGATAGCGGAGTTGGTATTTCCATGTATATAGAGATAGCGGTGTAGATATTTCCATGTTTATACAGATGGCTGTGCAGGTATTTCCATGTGTATGCAGATGGAAGTGAAGTTATTTCCATGCGTATAGAGATGGTGGTGTAGATATTTCCATGTTTACACTGATGACTGTGTAGATATTTGCATGTTTATATAGATGGCGGTGTAGATATTTCCAAGTTTATAGAGATAACAGTGTAGATATTTCCATTTTTATACAGATAGCGGTGAAGATATTTCCATGTTTATACAGCTCGCGGTGTAGATACTTCCGTCTTTATACAGATGGCAGTGTAGATATTTCCATGTTTATACAGATAGTGGTGTTGATATTTCCATGTTTATACAGATGGCGGTGTAGATAGTTCCATGTTTTTGGAGATGGCGGTGTAGATATTTTCATGTTTATATAGATAGCGGTGTAGATATTTCCATGTTTATAGAGATTGCGGTGTAGATATTTCCATGTTTATAGAGATAGCGGTGTAGGTATTTCCATGTTTATGGAAGTAGCGGTGTAGATATTTCCATGTTTATACAGATGGCTCTGTAGATATTACCATGTGTATACCGATGGCAGTGTAGATATTTCCATGTTTATAGTTATGGTGGTGTAGATATTTCCATGTTTATACAGATGACTGTGTAGATATTTGCATGTTTATGCAGATGGTGGTGTAGATATTTCCGTGTTTATAGAGATAACATTGTAGATATTTCCATGTTTATAAAGATAGCGGTGTAGCTATTTCCATGTTTATAGAGATAGCGGTGTAGATATTTCCATATTTATACAGATAGCGGTGTAGATATTTCCATGTCTATACAGATGGCGTTGTAGATATTTCCATATTTATACAGATGGTGGTGTAGTGATTTCCTTGATTATACACATAGCAGTGTTGTTATTTCCATGTTTATACAGATAGCGGTGTAGATATTTCCATGTTTACAGAGACAGAGGTGTAGATATTTCCATATTCACACAGATTGCTGTGTACATATTTCCATATTTAAACCGACAGCTCTGAAGATATTCCCATGTTTACACAGATACTGTTGTAGATGTTTCAATGTTTATAGAGATTGCAGTGTAGATATTTCCATGTTTATGCAGATAGCGGTGGAGATATTTCCATGTTTATATAGATAGCGCTGTAGATATTTGCTTGTTTATACAGATAGCGGTGTAGATATTTCCATGTTTATACAGATAGCGGTGTAGATATTTCCATGTTTATAGAGATAGCGGAGGAGATATTTCCATGTTTTTACAGATAGCAATGTAAATATTTGAATGTTTATACAGATAGCGGTCTAGATATTTCCATGTTTATATAGATAACGGTGTAGATATTTCCATTTTTATACACATAGCGGTGTAGTTATTTCCATGTTTATACAGATGACTGTGTACATATTTCCATGTTTATACAGATGGCGGTGTAGATATTTCCATGTTTATACAGATAGCGGTCTAGATATTTCCATGTTTATACAGATAGCGGTGTAGATATTTCCATGTTTATACAGATAGCGGTGTAGATATTTCCATGTTTATACAGATGACTGTGTAGATATTTCCATGTTTTTTACAGATGGCGGTGTAAATATTTCCATGTTACGCAGATAGCGGTGTGGATATTTCCATGTTTATACAGACAGTGATGTAGATATTTCCATGTTTATAGAGATGGCTGTGTAGTTATTTCCATGTTTATACAGATTGCAGTGTAGATATTTCCATGTTTATACAGATAGTGGGGTAGATATTTCCATGTTTATACATATGGCGGTGTAGATATTTCCATGTTTAGAGAGATAGCCATGAAGATATTTCCATGTTTATAAAGACAGTGGTGTAGATATTTCCATGTTTATAGAGATAGCGCTGTAGATATTTCCATAGTTATACAGATAGCGGTGTAGATATTTCCATGTTTATACAGATAGCGGTGTAGATGTTTCCATGTTTATACAGATAGCGGTGTAGATATATCCATGTTTATACAGATTGTGGTGTATATATTTCCATGTTTATACAGATAGCGGTGTAGATATTTCCATGTTTATACAGATAGCGGTGCAGTTATTTCCATATTTACAGAGATAGAGGTGTAGATATTTCCATATTTGCACCGATTGCGGTTTACATATTTCCACGTTTATACAGATAGTGGTGTAGATATTTCCATGTTTATACAGACAGCGGTGTAGATATTTCCATGTTTATATAGATAACGGTGTAGATATTTCCATTTTTATACACATAGCGGTGTAGTTATTTCCATGTTTATACAGATGACTGTGTACATATTTCCATGTTTATACAGATGGCGGTGTAGATATTTCCATGTTTATACAGATAGCGGTCTAGATATTTCCATGTTTATACAGATAGCGTTGTAGATATTTCCATGTTTATACAGATAGCGGTGTAGATATTTCCATGTTTATACAGATAGCGGTGGACATATTTTCAAGTTTATACAGATAGCGGTGGACATATTTTCATGTTTATAGAGATGGCAGTGTAGATATTTCCAAGTTTATAAAGATAGCGGTGTCGATATTTCCGTGTTTATACAGTTAGCGGTGCAGGTATTTCCATGTTTGTAGAGACAGCGGTGTAGATATTTCCATGTTTTTACAGATGGGGGTGTAGATATTTCCATGTTTCTACAGATGACAGTGTAGACATTTCCATGTTTTTTACAGATGGCGGTGTAAATATTTCCATGTTACGCAGATAGCGGTGTGGATATTTCCATGTTTATACAGACAGCGATGTAGATATTTCCATGTTTATAGAGATGGCTGTGTAGTTATTTCCATGTTTATACAGATTGCAGTGTAGATATTTCCATGTTTATACAGATAGTGGGGTAGATATTTCCATGTTTATACAGATGACTTTGTAGGTATTTCCATGTTTATACATACGGCGGTGTAGATATTTCCATGTTTAGAGAGATAACCATGAAGATATTTCCATGTTTATACAGACAGTGGTGTAGACATTTCCATGTTTACAGAGATAGCGTTGTAGATATTTCCATAGTTATACAGATAGCGGTGTAGATATTTCCATGTTTATACAGATAGCGGTGTAGGTGTTTCCATGTTTATACAGATAGCGGTGTAGATATATCCATGTTTATACAGATCGTGGTGTATATATTTCCATGTTTATACAGATAGTGGTGTAGATATTTCCATGTTTATACAGATAGCGGTGTAGATATTTCCATATTTACAGAGATAGAGGTGTAGATATTTCCATATTTGCACCGATTGCGGTTTACATATTTCCACGTTTATACAGATGGTGGTGTAGATATTTCCATGTTTATACAGAGAGCGGTGTAGATATTTCCATGTTTATACAGATAGCAGTGTAGATATTTCCATGTTTATACATATAGCGGTGTAGATATTTCCATGTTTATACAGATAGCGGTGGAGATATTTCCATGATTAGACAGATAGCGGTGGAGATATTTCAATGTTTATACAGATGACTGTGTAGATATTTCCATTTGTATACAGATGGCAGTGTAGATATTTCCATGTTTATACAGATGGCAGTGTAGATATTTCCATGTTTATACAGATTGCTGTGTGGCTATTTTCATGTTTATAGAAATAGCGATGTAGGTATTTCCATGTTTATAGTGATGGCTGTGTAGATATTTCCATGTTTACACAGATGACTGTGTAGGTATTTCCATGTATATCCAGTAGGCAGTGCTGATATTTCAATGTTTATAGAGATAGCAGTTTAGTTATTTCCATGTTTATACAGATGGCAGTGTAGATATTTCCATGTTTATACAGAAGGCGGTGAAGATATTTCCATGTTTTTAGGGATAGCCATGTAGATATTTCCATGTTTATACAGATGGCGGTGTTGACATTTCCATGTTTACAGAGATAGCGGTGTATATATTTCCATATTTATGCAGATAGCGGAGTAGATATTTCCATGTTTATACAGATAGCAGTGTAGATATTAACATGTTTATACAGATAGCGGTGTAGATATATCGATGTTTATACAGATTGTGGTGTAGATATTTCCATGTTTATACAGATAGCGGTGTAGATATTTCCAGGTTTATACAGATAGTGGTGTAGATATTTCCATGTTTACAGAGACAGAGGTGTAGATATTTCCATATTCACACAGATTGCTGTGTACATATTTCCATATTTAAACCGACAGCTCTGAAGATATTCCCATGTTTACACAGATACTGTTGTAGATGTTTCCATGTTTATAGAGATTGCAGTGTAGATATTTCCATGTTTATAAAGATAGCGGTGTAGATATTTCCATGTTTATGCAGATAGCGGTGGAGATATTTCCATGTTTATATAGATAGCGCTGTAGATATTTGCTTGTTTATACAGATAGCGGTGTAGATATTTCCATGTTTATACAGATACCGGTGTAGATATTTCCATGTTTATAGAGATAGCGGAGGAGATATTTCCATGTTTTTACAGATAGCAATGTAAATATTTGAATGTTTATACAGATAGCGGTCTAGATATTTCCATGTTTATATAGATAACGGTGTAGATATTTCCATTTTTATACACATAGCGGTGTAGTTATTTCCATGTTTATACAGATGACTGTGTACATATATCCATGTTTATACAGATAGCGGTGGAGATATTTCCATGATTAGAAAGATAGCGGTGGAGATATTTCAATGTTCATACAGATGACTGTGTAGATATTTCCATTTGTATACAGATGGCAGTGTAGATATTTCCATGTTTATACAGATGGCAGTGTAGATATTTCCATCTTTATACAGATTGCTGTGTGGCTATTTTCATGTTTATAGAAATAGCGATGTAGGTATTTCCATGTTTATAGAGATGGCTGTGTAGATATTTCCATGTTTACACAGATGACTGTGTAGGTATTTCCATGTATATCCAGTAGGCAGTGCTGATATTTCAATGTTTATAGAGATAGCAGTTTAGTTATTTCCATGTTTATACTGATGGCAGTGTAGATATTTCCATGTTTATACAGAAGGCGGTGAAGATATTTCCATGTTTTTAGGGATAGCCATGTAGATATTTCCATGTTTATACAGATAGCGGTGTTGACATTTCCATGTTTATAGAGATAGCGGTGTAGATATTTCCATATTTATGCAGATAGCGGAGTAGATATTTCCATGTTTATACAGATATCAGTGTAGATATTAACATGTTTATACAGATAGCGGTGTAGATATATCCATGTTTATACAGATAGTGGTGTAGATATTTCCATGTTTATACAGATAGCGGTGTAGATATTTCCAGGTTTATACAGATAGTGGTGTAGATATTTCCATGTTTACAGAGACAGAGGTGTAGATATTTCCATATTCACACAGATTGCTGTGTACATATTTCCATATTTAAACCGACAGCTCTGAAGATATTCCCATGTTTACACAGATACTGTTGTAGATGTTTCCATGTTTATAGAGATTGCAGTGTAGATATTTCCATGTTTATAAAGATAGCGGTGTAGATATTTCCATGTTTATGCAAATAGCGGTGGAGATATTTCCATGTTTATATAGATAGCGCTGTAGATATTTGCTTGTTTATACAGATAGCGGTGTAGATATTTCCATGTTTATACAGATAGCGGTGTAGATATTTCCATGTTTATAGAGATAGCGGAGGAGATATTTCCATGTTTTTACAGATAGCAATGTAAATATTTGAATGTTTATACAGATAGCGGTCTAGATATTTCCATGTTTATATAGATAACGGTGTAGATATTTCCATTTTTATACACATAGCGGTGTAGTTATTTCCATGTTTATACAGATGACTGTGTACATATTTCCATGTTTACACAGATGGCGGTGTAGATATTTCCATGTTTATACAGATAGCGGTGTAGATATTTCCGTGTTTATAGAGATAGCGGAGGAGATATTTCCATGTTTTTACAGATAGCAATGTAAATATTTGAATGTTTATACAGATAGCGGTCTAGATATTTCCATGTTTATATAGATAACGGTGTAGATATTTCCATTTTTATACACATAGCGGTGTAGTTATTTCCATGTTTATACAGATGACTGTGTACATATTTCCATGTTTACACAGATGGCGGTGTAGATATTTCCATGTTTATACAGATAGCGGTCTAGATATTTCCATGTTTATACAGATAGCGGTGTAGATATTTCCATGTTTCTACAGATAGCGGTGTAGATATTTCCATGTTTATACAGATAGCGGTGGACATATTTTCAAGTTTATACAGATAGCGGTGGACATATTTTCATGTTTATAGAGATGGGAGTGTAGATATTTCCAAGTTTATAAAGATAGCGGTGTCGATATTTCCGTGTTTATACAGATAGCGGTGCAGGTATTTCCATGTTTATACAGATAGCGGTGTAGATATTTCCATATTTACAGAGATAGAGGTGTAGATATTTCCATATTTGCACAGATTGCGGTGTACATATTTCCACGTTTATACAGATAGTGGTGTAGATATTTCCATGTTTATACTGATATCGGTGTAGATATTTCCATGTTTATACAGATAGCGGTGTAGATATATCCATGTATATACAGATTGCGGTGTAGATATTTCCATGTTTACACAGATTGCGGTGTAGATATTTCCATGTTTATAAAGATAGCGGTGTAGATATTTCTATGTTTACACAGATAGCGGTGGAAATATTTCCATGTTTATACAGATAACGATGTAAATATTTCCATGTTTATACAGATAGCGGAGAAGATATATCCATGTTTATACAGATAGCAGTGTAGACATTTCCATGTTTATACAGATAGCTGTGTAGATATTTCCATGTTTATACAGATAGCGGTGGAGATATTTCCATGATTAGACAGATAGCGGTGGAGATATTTCAATGTTTATACAGATGACTGTGTAGATATTTCCATTTGTATACAGATGGCAGTGTAGATATTTCCATGTTTATACAGATGGGAGTGTAGATATTTCCATGTTTATACAGATAGTGGGGAAGATATTTCCATGTTTATACAGATGACTGTGTAGGTATTTCCATCTTTATACATATGGCGGTGTAGATATTTCCATGTTTAGAGGGATAGCCATGAAGATATTTCCATGTTTATACAGACAGTGGTGTAGACATTTCCATGTTTATAGAGATAGCGGTGTAGATATTTCCATAGTTATACAGATAGCGGTGTAGATATTTCCATGTTTATACAGATAGCGGTGTAGATGTTTCCATGTTTATACAGATAGCGGTGTAGATATATCCATGTTTATACAGATCGTGGTGTATATATTTCCATGTTTATACAGATAGCGGTGTAGATATTTCCATGTTTATACAGATAGCGGTGTAGATATT
Source organism: Pan troglodytes (assembly GCF_028858775.2). Lineage (NCBI taxonomy): Eukaryota > Metazoa > Chordata > Mammalia > Primates > Hominidae > Pan > Pan troglodytes. The sequence goes on from NC_072417.2 coordinate 98,408,104, forward strand.
TCCATATTTACAGAGATAGAGGTGTAGATATTTCCATATTTGCACAGATTGCGGTGTACATATTTCCACGTTTATACAGATAGTGGTGTAGATATTTCCATGTTTATACAGATAGCGGTGTAGATATTTCCATGTTTATACAGATAGCGGTGTAGATATTTCCATGTTTATACAGATAGCGGTGTAGATATATCCATGTATATACAGATTGCGGTGTAGATATTTCCATGTTTACACAGATTGCGGTGTAGATATTTCCATGTTTATAAAGATAGCGGTGTAGATATTTCTATGTTTACACAGATAGCGGTGGAAATATTTCCATGTTTATACAGATAACGATGAAAATATTTCCATGTTTATACAGATAGCGGAGAAGATATATCCATGTTTATACAGATAGCAGTGTAGACATTTCCATGTTTATACAGATAGCGGTGTAGATATTTCCATGTTTATACAGATAGCGGTGGAGATATTTCCATGGTTAGACAGATAGCGGTGGAGATATTTCAATGTTTATACAGATGACTGTGTAGATATTTCCATTTGTATACAGATGGCAGTGTAGATATTTCCATGTTTATACAGATGGGAGTGTAGATATTTCCATGTTTATACAGATTGCTGTGTGGCTATTTTCATGTTTATAGAAATAGCGATGTAGGTATTTCCATGTTTATAGAGATGGCTGTGTAGATATTTCCATGTTTACACAGATGACTGTGTAGGTATTTCCATGTATATCCAGAAGGCAGTGTTGATATTTCAATGTTTATAGAGATAGCAGTTTAGTTATTTCCATGTTTATACAGATGGCAGTGTAGATATTTCCATGTTTATACAGAAGGCGGTGAAGATATTTCCATGTTTTTAGGGATAGCCATGTAGATATTTCCATGTTTATACAGATAGCGGTGTTGACATTTCCATGTTTGTAGAGATAGCGGTGTAGATATTTCCATATTTATGCAGATAGCGGAGTAGATATTTCCATGTTTATACAGATAGCAGTGTAGATATTAACATGTTCATACAGATAGCGGTGTAGATATATCCATGTTTATACAGATTGTGGTGTAGATATTTCCATGTTTATACAGATAGCGGTGTAGATATTTCCAGGTTTATACAGATAGTGGTGTAGATATTTCCATGTTTACAGAGACAGAGGTGTAGATATTTCCATATTCACACAGATTGCTGTGCACATATTTCCATATTTAAACCGACAGCTCTGAAGATATTCCCATGTTTACACAGATACTGTTGTAGATGTTTCCATGTTTATAGAGATTGCAGTGTAGATATTTCCATGTTTATAAAGAAAGCGGTGTAGATATTTCCATGTTTATGCAGATAGCGGTGGAGATATTTCCATGTTTATATAGATATCGCTGTAGATATTTGCTTGTTTATACAGATAGCGGTGTAGATATTTCCATGTTTATACAGATAGCGGTGTAGATATTTCCAGGTTTGTAGAGATAGCGGAGGAGATATTTCCATGTTTTTACAGATAGCAATGTAAATATTTGAATGTTTATACAGATAGCGGTCTAGATATTTCCATGTTTATATAGATAACGGTGTAGATATTTCCATTTTTATACACATTGCGGTGTAGTTATTTCCATGTTTATACAGATGACTGTGTACATATTTCCATGTTTATACAGATGGCGGTGTAGATATTTCCATGTTTCTACAGATAGCGGTCTAGATATTTCCATGTTTATACAGATAGCGGTGTAGATATTTCCATGTTTCTACAGATAGCGGTGTAGATATTTCCATGTTTATACAGATAGCGGTGGACATATTTTCAAGTTTATACAGATAGCGGTGGACATATTTTCATGTTTATAGAGATGGCAGTGTAGATATTTCCAAGTTTATAAAGATAGCGGTGTCGATATTTCCGTGTTTATACAGATAGCGGTGCAGGTATTTCCATGTTTGTAGAGACAACGGTGTAGATATTTCCATGTTTTTACAGATGGGGGTGTAGATATTTCCATGTTTATACAGATGACTGTGTAGATATTTCCATGTTTTTTACAGATGGCGGTGTAAATATTTCCATGTTACGCAGATAGCGGTGTGGATATTTCCATGTTTATACAGACAGCGATGTAGATATTTCCATGTTTATAGATGGCTGTGTAGTTATTTCCATGTTTATACAGATTGCAGTGTAGATATTTCCATGTTTATACAGATAGTGGGGAAGATATTTCCATGTTTATACAGATGACTGTGTAGGTATTTCCATCTTTATACATATGGCGGTGTAGATATTTCCATGTTTAGAGGGATAGCCATGAAGATATTTCCATGTTTATACAGACAGTGGTGTAGACATTTCCATGTTTATAGAGATAGCGGTGTAGATATTTCCATAGTTATACAGATAGCGGTGTAGATATTTCCATGTTTATACAGATAGCGGTGTAGATGTTTCCATGTTTATACAGATAGCGGTGTAGATATATCCATGTTTATACAGATCGTGGTGTATATATTTCCATGTTTATACAGATAGCGGTGTAGATATTTCCATGTTTATACAGATAGCGGTGTAGATATTTCCATATTTACAGAGATAGAGGTGTAGATATTTCCATATTTGCACAGATTGCGGTGTACATATTTCCACGTTTATACAGATAGTGGTGTGGATATTTCCATGTTTATACAGATAGCGGTGTAGATATTTCCATGTTTATACAGATAGCGGTGTAGATATTTCCATTTTTATACAGATAGCGGTGTAGATATATCCATGTATATACAGATTGCGGTGTAGATATTTCCATGTTTACACAGATTGCGGTGTAGATATTTCCATGTTTATAAAGATAGCGGTGTAGATATTTCTATGTTTACACAGATTGCGGTGCAAATATTTCCATGTTTATACAGATAACGACGTAAATATTTCCATGTTTATACAGATAGCGGAGAAGATATATCCATGTTTATACAGATAGCAGTGTAGACATTTCCATGTTTATACAGATAGCGGTGTAGATATTTCCATGTTTATACAGATAGCGGTGGAGATATTTCCATGATTAGACAGATAGCGGTGGAGATATTTCAATGTTTATACAGATGACTGTGTAGATATTTCCATTTGTATACAGATGGCAGTGTAGATATTTCCATGTTTATACAGATGGCAGTGTAGATATTTCCATGTTTATACAGATTGCTGTGTGGCTATTTTCATGTTTATAGAAATAGCGATGTAGGTATTTCCATGTTTATAGAGATGGCTGTGTAGATATTTCCATGTTTACACAGATGACTGTGTAGGTATTTCCATGTATATCCAGAAGGCAGTGTTGATATTTCAATGTTTATAGAGATAGCAGTTTAGTTATTTCCATGTTTATACAGATGGCAGTGTAGATATTTCCATGTTTATACAGAAGGCGGTGAAGATATTTCCATGTTTTTAGGGATAGCCATGTAGATATTTCCATGTTTATGCAGATAGCGGTGTTGACATTTCCATGTTTGTAGAGATAGCGGTGTAGATATTTCCATATTTATGCAGATAGCGGAGTAGATATTTCCATGTTTATACAGATAGCAGTGTAGATATTAACATGTTCATACAGATAGCGGTGTAGATATATCCATGTTTATACAGATTGTGGTGTAGATATTTCCATGTTTATACAGATAGTGGGGAAGATATTTCCAGGTTTATACAGATGACTGTGTAGGTATTTCCATCTTTATACATATGGCGGTGTAGATATTTCCATGTTTAGAGGGATAGCCATGAAGATATTTCCATGTTTATACAGACAGTGGTGCAGACATTTCAATGTTTATAGAGATAGCGGTGTAGATATTTCCATAGTTATACAGATAGCGGTGTAGATATTTCCATGTTTATACAGATAGCGGTGTAGATGTTTCCATGTTTATACAGATAGCGGTGTAGATATATCCATGTTTATACAGATCGTGGTGTATATATTTCCATGTTTATACAGATAGCGGTGTAGATATTTCCATATTTACAGAGATAGAAGTGTAGATATTTCCATATTTGCACAGATTGCGGTGTACATATTTCCACGTTTATACAGATAGTGGTGTGGATATTTCCATGTTTATACAGATAGCGGTGTAGATATTTCCATGTTTATACAGATAGCGGTGTAGATATTTCCATGTTTATACAGATAGCGGTGTAGATATATCCATGTATATACAGATTGCGGTGTAGATATTTCCATGTTTACACAGATGGCGGTGTAGATATTTCCATGTTTATAAAGATAGCGGTGTAGATATTTCTATGTTTACACATATAGCGGTGGAAATATTTCCATGATTATACAGATAACGCTGTAAATATTTCCATGTTTATACAGATAGCGGAGAAGATATATCCATGTTTATACAGATAGCAGTGTAGACATTTCCATGTTTATACAGATAGCGGTGTGGATATTTCCATGTTTATACAGATAGCGGTGGAGATATTTCCATGATTAGACAGATAGCGGTGGAGATATTTCAATGTTTATACAGATGACTGTGTAGATATTTCCATTTGTATACAGATGGCAGTGTAGATATTTCCATGTTTATACAGATGGCAGTGTAGATATTTCCATGTTTATACAGATTGCTGTGTGGCTATTTTCATGTTTATAGAAATAGCGATGTAGGTATTTCCATGTTTATAGAGATGGCTGTGTAGATATTTCCATGTTTACACAGATGACTGTGTAGGTATTTCCATGTATATCCAGAAGGCAGTGTTGATATTTCAATGTTTATAGAGATAGCAGTTTAGTTATTTCCATGTTTATACAGATGGCAGTGTAGATATTTCCATGTTTATACAGAAGGCTGTGAAGATATTTCCATGTTTTTAGGGATAGCCATGTAGATATTTCCATGTTTATACAGATAGCGGTGTTGACATTTCCATTTTTGTAGAGATAGCAGTGTAGATATTTCCATATTTATGCAGATAGCAGAGTAGATATTTCCATGTTTATACAGATAGCAGTGTAGATATTAACATGTTCATACAGATAGCGGTGTAGATATATCCATGTTTATACAGACTGTGGTGTAGATATTTCCATGTTTATACAGATAGCGGTGTAGATATTTCCAGGTTTATACAGATAGTGGTGTAGATATTTCCATGTTTACAGAGACAGAGGTGTAGATATTTCCATATTCACACAGATTGCTGTGTACATATTTCCATATTTAAACCGACAGCTCTGAAGATATTCCCATGTTTACACAGATACTGTTCTAGATGTTTCCATGTTTATAGAGATTGCAGTGTAGATATTTCCATGTTTATAAAGATAGCGGTGTAGATATTTCCATGTTTATGCAGATAGCGGTGGAGATATTTCCATGTTTATATAGATAGCGCTGTAGATATTTGCTTGTTTATACAGATAGCGGTGTAGATATTTCCATGTTTATACAGATAGCGGTGTAGATATTTCCATGTTTGTAGAGATAGCGGAGGAGATATTTCCATGTTTTTACAGATAGCAATGTAAATATTTGAATGTTTACACAGATAGCGGTCTAGATATTTCCATGTTTATATAGATAACGGTGTAGATATTTCCATTTTTATACACATTGTGGTGTAGTTATTTCCATGTTTATACAGATGACTGTGTACATATTTCCATGTTTATACAGATGGCGGTGTAGATATTTCCATGTTTCTACAGCTAGCGGTCTAGATATTTCCATGTTTATACAGATAGCGGTGTAGATATTTCCATGTTTCTACAGATAGCGTTGTAGATATTTCCATGTTTATACAGATAGCGGTGGACATATTTTCAAGTTTATACAGATAGCGGTGGACATATTTTCATGTTTATAGAGATGGCAGTGTAGATATTTCCAAGTTTATAAAGATAGCGGTGTCGATATTTCCGTGTTTATACAGATAGCGGTGCAGGTATTTCCATTTTTGTAGAGACAGCGGTGTAGATATTTCCATGTTTTTACAGATGGGGGTGTAGATATTTCCATGTTTATACAGATGACTGTGTAGATATTTCCATGTTTTTTACAGATGGCGGTGTAAATATTTCCATGTTACGCAGATAGCGGTGTGGATATTTCCATGTTTATACAGACAGCGATGTAGATATTTCCATGTTTATAGATGGCTGTGTAGTTATTTCCATGTTTATACAGATTGCAGTGTAGATATTTCCATGTTTATACAGATAGTGGGGAAGATATTTCCATGTTTATACAGATGACTGTGTAGGTATTTCCATCTTTATACATATGGCGGTGTAGATATTTCCATGTTTAGAGGGATAGCCATGAAGATATTTCCATGTTTATACAGACAGTGGTGTAGACATTTCCATGTTTATAGAGATAGCGGTGTAGATATTTCCATAGTTATACAGATAGCGGTGTAGATATTTCCATGTTTATACAGATAGCGGTGTAGATGTTTCCATGTTTATACAGATAGCGGTGTAGATATATCCATGTTTATACAGATCGTGGTGTATATATTTCCATGTTTATACAGATAGCGGTGTAGATATTTCCATGTTTATACAGATAGCGGTGTAGAAATTTCCATATTTACAGAGATAGAGGTGTAGATATTTCCATATTTGCACAGATTGCGGTGTACATATTTCCACGTTTATACAGATAGTGGTGTGGATATTTCCATGTTTATACAGATAGCGGTGTAGATATTTCCATGTTTATACAGATAGCGGTGTAGATATTTCCATGTTTATACAGATAGCGGTGTAGATATATCCATGTATATACAGATTGCGGTGTAGATATTTCCATGTTTACACAGATTGCGGTGTAGATATTTCCATGTTTATAAAGATAGCGGTGTAGATATTTCTATGTTTACACAGATTGCGGTGGAAATATTTCCATGTTTATACAGATAACGACGTAAATATTTCCATGTTTATACAGATAGCGGAGAAGATATATCCATGTTTATACAAATAGCAGTGTAGACATTTCCATGTTTATACAGATAGCGGTGTAGATATTTCCATGATTATACAGATAGCGGTGTAGATATTTCCATGTTTATACAGATAGTGGTGGAGATATTTCCATGATTAGACAGATAGCGGTGGAGATATTTCAATGTTTATACAGATGACTGTGTAGATATTTCCATTTGTATACAGATGGCAGTGTAGATATTTCCATGTTTATACAGATGGCAGTGTAGATATTTCCATGTTTATACAGATTGCTGTGTGGCTATTTTCATGTTTATAGAAATAGCGATGTAGTTATTTCCATGTTTATAGAGATGGCTGTGTAGATATTTCCATGTTTACACAGATGACTGTGTAGGTATTTCCATGTATATCCAGAAGGCAGTGTTGATATTTCAATGTTTATAGAGATAGCAGTTTAGTTATTTCCATGTTTATACAGATGGCAGTGTAGATATTTCCATGTTTATACAGAAGGCGGTGAAGATATTTCCATGTTTTTAGGGATAGCCATGTAGATATTTCCATGTTTATACAGATAGCGGTGTTGACATTTCCATGTTTGTAGAGATAGCGGTGTAGATATTTCCATATTTATGCAGATAGCGGAGTAGATATTTCCATGTTTATACAGATAGCAGTGTAGATATTAACATGTTCATACAGATAGCGGTGTAGATATATCCATGTTTATACAGATTGTGGTGTAGATATTTCCATGTTTATACAGATAGCGGTGTAGATATTTCCAGGTTTATACAGATAGTGGTGTAGATATTTCCATGTTTACAGAGACAGAGGTGTAGGTATTTCCATATTCACACAGATTGCTGTGTACATATTTCCATATTTAAACCGACAGCTCTGAAGATATTCCCATGTTTACACAGATACTGTTGTAGATGTTTCCATGTTTATAGAGATTGCAGTGTAGATATTTCCATGTTTATAAAGATAGCGGTGTAGATATTTCCATGTTTATGCAGATAGCGGTGGAGATATTTCCATGTTTATATAGATAGCGCTGTAGATATTTGCTTGTTTATACAGATAGCGGTGTAGATATTTCCATGTTTATACAGATAGCGGTGTAGATATTTCCATGTTTGTAGAGATAGCGGAGGAGATATTTCCATGTTTTTACAGATAGCAATGTAAATATTTGAATGTTTATACAGATAGCGGTCTAGATATTTCCATGTTTATAAAGATAACGGTGTAGATATTTCCATTTTTATACACATTGCGGTGCAGTTATTTCCATGTTTATACAGATGACTGTGTACATATTTCCATGTTTATACAGATGGCGGTGTAGATATTTCCATGTTTCTACAGATAGCGGTCTAGATATTTCCATGTTTATACAGATAGCGGTGTAGATATTTCCATGTTTCTACAGATAGCGGTGTAGATATTTCCATGTTTATACAGATAGCGGTGGACATATTTTCAAGTTTATACAGATAGCGGTGGACATATTTTCATGTTTATAGAGATGGCAGTGTAGATATTTCCAAGTTTATAAAGATAGCGGTGTCGATATTTCCGTGTTTATACAGATAGCGGTGCAGGTATTTCCATGTTTGTAGAGACAGCGGTGTAGATATTTCCATGTTTTTACAGATGGGGGTGTAGATATTTCCATGTTTATACAGATGACTGTGTAGATATTTCCATGTTTTTTGCAGATGGCGGTGTAAATATTTCCATGTTACGCAGATAGCGGTGTGGATATTTCCATGTTTATACAGACAGCGATGTAGATATTTCCATGTTTATAGAGATGGCTGTGTAGTTATTTCCATGTTTATACAGATTGCAGTGTAGATATTTCCATGTTTATACAGATAGTGGGGTAGATATTTCCATGTTTATACAGATGACTGCGTAGTTATTTCCATCTTTATACATATGGCGGTGTAGATATTTCCATGTTTAGAGAGATAGCCATGAAGATATTTCCATGTTTATACAGACAGTGGTGTAGACATTTCCATGTTTATAGAGATAGCGGTGTAGATATTTCCATAGTTATACAGATAGCGGTGTAGATATTTCCATGTTTATACAGATAGCGGTGTAGATGTTTCCATGTTTATACAGATAGCGGTGTAGATATATCCATGTTTATACAGATCGTGGTGTATATATTCCCATGTTTATACAGATAGCGGTGTAGATATTTCCATGTTTATACAGATAGCGGTGTAGATATTTCCATGTTTATACAGATGGCAGTGTAGATATTTCCATGTTTATACAGATTGCTGTGTGGCTATTTTCATGTTTATAGAAATAGCGATGTAGGTATTTCCATGTTTATAGAGATGGCTGTGTAGATATTTCCATGTTTACACAGATGACTGTGTAGGTATTTCCATGTATATCCAGAAGGCAGTGTTGATATTTCAATGTTTATAGAGATAGCAGTTTAGTTATTTCCATGTTTATACAGATGGCAGTGTAGATATTTCCATGTTTATACAGAAGGCGGTGAAGATATTTCCATGTTTTTAGGGATAGCCATGTAGATGTTTCCATGTTTATACAGATAGCGGTGTTGGCATTTCCATGTTTGTAGAGATAGCGGTGTAGATATTTCCATATTTATGCAGATAGCGGAGTAGATATTTCCATGTTTATACAGATAGCAGTGTAGATATTAACATGTTCATACAGATAGCGGTGTAGATATATCCATGTTTATACAGATTGTGGTGTAGATATTTCCATGTTTATACAGATAGCGGTGTAGATATTTTCAGGTTTATACAGATAGTGGTGTAGATATTTCCATGTTTACAGAGACAGAGGTGTAGGTATTTCCATATTCACACAGATTGCTGTGTACATATTTCCATATTTAAACCGACAGCTCTGAATATATTCCCATGTTTACACAGATACTGTTGTAGATGTTTCCATGTTTATAGAGACTGCAGTGTAGATATTTCCATGTTTATAAAGATAGCGGTGTAGATATTTCCATGTTTATGCAGATAGCGGTGGAGATATTTCCATGTTTATATAGATAGCGCTGTAGATATTTGCTTGTTTATACAGATAGCGGTGTAGATATTTCCATGTTTATACAGATAGTGGGGTAGATATTTCCATGTTTATACAGATGACTGTGTAGTTATTTCCGTCTTTATACATATGGCGGTGTAGATATTTCCATGTTTAGAGAGATAGCCATGAAGATATTTCCATGTTTATACAGACAGTGGTGTAGACATTTCCATGTTTATAGAGATAGCGGTGTAGATATTTCCATAGTTATACAGATAGCGGTGTAGATATTTCCATGTTTATACAGATAGCGGTGTAGATGTTTCCATGTTTATACAGATAGCGGTGTAGATATATCCATGTTTATACAGATCGTGGTGTATATATTCCCATGTTTATACAGATAGCGGTGTAGATATTTCCATGTTTATACAGATAGCGGTGTAGATATTTCCATCTTTATACAGATAGCGGTGTAGATATATCCATGTATATACAGATTGCGGTGTAGATATTTCCATGTTTACACAGATTGCGGTGTAGATATTTCCATGTTTATAAAGATAGCGGTGTAGATATTTCTATGTTTACACAGATAGCGGTGGAAATATTTCCATGTTTATACAGATAACGCTGTAAATATTTCCATGTTTATACAGATAGCGGAGAAGATATATCCATGTTTATACAGATAGCAGTGTAGACATTTCCATGTTTATACAGATAGCGGTGTAGATATTTCCATGTTTATACAGATAGCGGTGGAGATATTTCCATGATTAGACAGATAGCGGTGGAGATATTTCAATGTTTATACAGATGACTGTGTAGATATTTCCATTTGTATACAGATGGCAGTGTAGATATTTCCATGTTTATACAGATGGCAGTGTAGATATTTCCATGTTTATACAGATTGCTGTGTGGCTATTTTCATGTTTATAGAAATAGCGATGTAGGTATTTCCATGTTTATAGAGATGGCTGTGTAGATATTTCCATGTTTACACAGATGACTGTGTAGGTATTTCCATGTATATCCAGAAGGCAGTGTTGATATTTCAATGTTTATAGAGATAGCAGTTTAGTTATTTCCATGTTTATACAGATGGCAGTGTAGATATTTCCATGTTTATACAGAAGGCGGTGAAGATATTTCCATGTTTTTAGGGATAGCCATGTAGATATTTCCATGTTTACACAGATAGCGGTGTTGACATTTCCATGTTTGTAGAGATAGCGGTGTAGATATTTCCATATTTATGCAGATAGCAGAGTAGATATTTCCATGTTTATACAGATAGCAGTGTAGATATTAACATGTTCATACAGATAGCGGTGTAGATATATCCATGTTTATACAGATTGTGGTGTAGATATTTCCATGTTTATACAGATAGCGGTGTAGATATTTCCAGGTTTATACAGATAGTGGTGTAGATATTTCCATGTTTACAGAGACAGAGGTGTAGATATTTCCATATTCACACAGATTGCTGTGTACATATTTCCATATTTAAACCGACAGCTCTGAAGATATTCCCATGTTTACACAGATACTGTTGTAGATGTTTCCATGTTTATAGAGATTGCAGTGTAGATATTTCCATGTTTATAAAGATAGCGGTGTAGATATTTCCATGTTTATGCAGATAGCGGTGGAGATATTTCCATGTTTATATAGATAGCGCTGTAGATATTTGCTTGTTTATACAGATACCGGTGTAGATATTTCCATGTTTATACAGATAGCGGTGTAGATATTTCCATGTTTGTAGAGATAGCGGAGGAGATATTTCCATGTTTTTACAGATAGCAATGTAAATATTTGAATGTTTATACAGATAGCGGTCTAGATATTTCCATGTTTATATAGATAACGGTGTAGATATTTCCATTTTTATACACATTGCGGTGTAGTTATTTCCATGTTTATACAGATGACTGTGTACATATTTCCATGTTTATACAGATGGCGGTGTAGATATTTCCATGTTTCTACAGATAGCGGTCTAGATATTTCCATGTTTATACAGATAGCGGTGTAGATATTTCCATGTTTCTACAGATAACGGTGTAGATATTTCCATGTTTATACAGATAGCGGTGGACATATTTTCAAGTTTATACAGATAGCAGTGGACATATTTTCATGTTTATAGAGATGGCAGTGTAGATATTTCCAAGTTTATAAAGATAGCGGTGTCGATATTTCCGTGTATATACAGATAGCGGTGCAGGTATTTCCATGTTTGTAGAGACAGCGGTGTAGATATTTCCATGTTTTTACAGATGGGGGTGTAGATATTTCCATGTTTATACAGATGACTGTGTAGATATTTCCATGTTTTTTACAGATGGCGGTGTAAATATTTCCATGTTACGCAGATAGCGGTGTGGATATTTCCATGTTTATACAGACAGTGATGTAGATATTTCCATGTTTATAGAGATGGCTGTGTAGTTATTTCCATGTTTATACAGATTGCAGTGTAGATATTTCCATGTTTATACAGATAGTGGGGTAGATAATTCCATGTTTATACAGATGACTGTGTAGTTATTTCCATCTTTATACATATGGCGGTGTAGATATTTCCATGTTTAGAGAGATAGCCATGAAGATATTTCCATGTTTATACAGACAGTGGTGTAGACATTTCCATGTTTATAGAGATAGCGGTGTAGATATTTCCATAGTTATACAGATAGCGGTGTAGATATTTCCATGTTTATACAGATAGCGGTGTAGATATTTCCATGTTTATACAGATAGCGGTGTAGATATATCCATGTTTATACAGATCATGGTGTATATATTCCCATGTTTATACAGATAGCGGTGTAGATATTTCCATGTTTATACAGATAGCGGTGTTGATATTTCCATGTTTATACAGATAGCGGTGTAGATATATCCATGTATATACAGATTGCGGTGTAGATATTTCCATGTTTACACAGATTGCGGTGTAGATATTTCCATGTTTATAAAGATAGCGGTGTAGATATTTCTATGTTTACACAGATAGCGGTGGAAATATTTCCATGTTTATACAGATAACGCTGTAAATATTTCCATGTTTATACAGATAGCGGAGAAGATATATCCATGTTTATACAGATAGCAGTGTAGACATTTCCATGTTTATACAGATAGCGGTGTAGATATTTCCATGTTTATACAGATAGCGGTGGAGATATTTCCATGATTAGACAGATAGCGGTGGAGATATTTCAATGTTTATACAGATGACTCTGTAGATATTTCCATTTGTATACAGATGGCAGTGTAGATATTTCCATGTTTATACAGATGGCAGTGTAGATATTTCCATGTTTATACAGATTGCTGTGTGGCTATTTTCATGTTTATAGAAATAGCGATGTAGGTATTTCCATGTTTATAGAGATGGCTGTGTAGATATTTCCATGTTTACTCAGATGACTGTGTAGGTATTTCCATGTATATCCAGAAGGCAGTGTTGATATTTCAATGTTTATAGAGATAGCAGTCTAGTTTTTTCCATGTTTATACAGATGGCAGTGTAGATATTTCCATGTTTATAAAGAAGGCGGTGAAGATATTTCCATGTTTTTAGGGATAGCCATGTCGATATTTCCATGTTTATACAGATAGCGGTGTTGACATTTCCATGTTTGTAGAGATAGCGGTGTAGATATTTCCATATTTATGCAGATAGCAGAGTAGATATTTCCATGTTTATACAGATAGCAGTGTAGATATTAACATGTTCATACAGATAGCGGTGTAGATATATCCATGTTTATACAGATTGTGGTGTAGATATTTCCATGTTTATACAGATAGCGGTGTAGATATTTCCAGCTTTATACAGATAGTGGTGTAGATATTTCCATGTTTGCAGAGACAGAGGTGTAGATATTTCCATATTCACACAGATTGCTGTGTACATATATCCATATTTAAACCGACAGCTCTGAAGATATTCCCATGTTTACACAGATACTGTTGTAGATGTTTCCATGTTTATAGAGATTGCAGTGTAGATATTTCCATGTTCATAAAGATAGCGGTGTAGATATTTCCATGTTTATGCAGATAGCGGTGGAGATATTTCCATGTTTATATAGATAGCGCTGTAGATATTTGCTTGTTTATACAGATAGCGGTGTAGATATTTCCATGTTTATACAGATAGCGGTGTAGATATTTCCATGTTTGTAGAGATAGCGGAGGAGATATTTCCATTTTTTTACAGATAGCAATGTAAATATTTGAATGTTTATACAGATAGCGGTCTAGATATTTCCATGTTTATATAGATAACGGTGTAGATATTTCCATTTTTATACACATTGCAGTGTAGTTATTTCCATGTTTATACAGATGACTGTGTACATATTTCCATGTTTATACAGATGGCGGTGTAGATATTTCCATGTTTCTACAGATAGCGGTCTAGATATTTCCATGTTTATACAGATAGCGGTGTAGATATTTCCATGTTTCTACAGATAGCGGTGTAGATATTTCCATGTTTATACAGATAGCGGTGGACATATTTTCAAGTTTATACAGATAGCGGTGGACATATTTTCATGTTTATAGAGATGGCAGTGTAGATATTTCCAAGTTTATAAAGATAGCGGTGTCGATATTTCCGTGTTTATACAGATAGCGGTGCAGGTATTTCCATGTTTGTAGAGACAGCGGTGTAGATATTTCCATGTTTTTACAGATGGGGGTGTAGATATTTCCATGTTTATACAGATGACTGTGTAGATATTTCCATGTTTTTTACAGATGGCGGTGTAAATATTTCCATGTTATGCAGATAGCGGTGTGGATATTTCCATGTTTATACAGACAGCGATGTAGATATTTCCATGTTTATAGAGATGGCTGTGTAGTTATTTCCATGTTTATACAGATTGCAGTGTAGATATTTCCATGTTTATACAGATAGTGGGGTAGATATTTCCATGTTTATACAGATGACTGTGTAGGTATTTCCATCTTTATACATATGGCGGTGTAGATATTTCCATGTTTAGAGAGATAGCCATGAAGATATTTCCATGTTTATACAGACAGTGGTGTAGACATTTCCATGTTTATAGAGATAGCGGTGTAGATATTTCCATAGTTATACAGATAGCGGTGTAGATATTTCCATGTTTATACAGATAGCGGTGTAGATGTTTCCATGTTTATACAGATAGCGGTGTAGATATATCCATGTTTATACAGATCGTGGTGTATATATTTCCATGTTTATACAGATAGCGGTGTAGATATTTCCATGTTTATACAGATAGCGGTGTAGATATTTCCATGTTTATACAGATAGCGGTGTAGATATATCCATGTATATACAGATTGCGGTGTAGATATTTCCATGTTTACACAGATTGCGGTGTAGATATTTCCATGTTTATAAATATAGCGGTGTAGATATTTCTATGTTTACACAGATAGCGGTGGAAATATTTCCATGTTTATACAGATAACGCTGTAAATATTTCCATGTTTATACAGATAGCGGAGAAGATATATCCATGTTTATACAGATAGCAGTGTAGACATTTCCATGTTTATACAGATAGCGGTGTAGATATTTCCATGTTTATACAGATAGCGGTGGAGATATTTCCATGATTAGACAGATAGCGGTGGAGATATTTCAATGTTTATACAGATGACTGTGTAGATATTTCCATTTGTATACAGATGGCAGTGTAGATATTTCCATGTTTATACAGATGGCAGTGTAGATATTTCCATGTTTATACAGATTGCTGTGTGGCTATTTTCATGTTTATAGAAATAGCGATGTAGGTATTTCCATGTTTATAGAGATGGCTGTGTAGATATTTCCATGTTTACTCAGATGACTGTGTAGGTATTTCCATGTATATCCAGAAGGCAGTGTTGATATTTCAATGTTTATAGAGATAGCAGTCTAGTTATTTCCATGTTTATACAGATGGCAGTGTAGATATTTCCATGTTTATAAAGAAGGCGGTGAAGATATTTCCATGTTTTTAGGGATAGCCATGTCGATATTTCCATGTTTATACAGATAGCGGTGTTGACATTTCCATGTTTGTAGAGATAGCGGTGTAGATATTTCCATATTTATGCAGATAGCAGAGTAGATATTTCCATGTTTATACAGATAGCAGTGTAGATATTAACATGTTCATACAGATAGCGGTGTAGATATATCCATGTTTATACAGATTGTGGTGTAGATATTTCCATGTTTATACAGATAGCGGTGTAGATATTTCCAGCTTTATACAGATAGTGGTGTAGATATTTCCATGTTTGCAGAGACAGAGGTGTAGATATTTCCATATTCACACAGATTGCTGTGTACATATATCCATATTTAAACCGACAGCTCTGAAGATATTCCCATGTTTACACAGATACTGTTGTAGATGTTTCCATGTTTATAGAGATTGCAGTGTAGATATTTCCATGTTCATAAAGATAGCGGTGTAGATATTTCCATGTTTATGCAGATAGCGGTGGAGATATTTCCATGTTTATATAGATAGCGCTGTAGATATTTGCTTGTTTATACAGATAGCGGTGTAGATATTTCCATGTTTATACAGATAGCGGTGTAGATATTTCCATGTTTGTAGAGATAGCGGAGGAGATATTTCCATTTTTTTACAGATAGCAATGTAAATATTTGAATGTTTATACAGATAGCGGTCTAGATATTTCCATGTTTATATAGATAACGGTGTAGATATTTCCATTTTTATACACATTGCAGTGTAGTTATTTCCATGTTTATACAGATGACTGTGTACATATTTCCATGTTTATACAGATGGCGGTGTAGATATTTCCATGTTTCTACAGATAGCGGTCTAGATATTTCCATGTTTATACAGATAGCGGTGTAGATATTTCCATGTTTCTACAGATAGCGGTGTAGATATTTCCATGTTTATACAGATAGCGGTGGACATATTTTCAAGTTTATACAGATAGCGGTGGACATATTTTCATGTTTATAGAGATGGCAGTGTAGATATTTCCAAGTTTATAAAGATAGCGGTGTCGATATTTCCGTGTTTATACAGATAGCGGTGCAGGTATTTCCATGTTTGTAGAGACAGCGGTGTAGATATTTCCATGTTTTTACAGATGGGGGTGTAGATATTTCCATGTTTATACAGATGACTGTGTAGATATTTCCATGTTTTTTACAGATGGCGGTGTAAATATTTCCATGTTATGCAGATAGCGGTGTGGATATTTCCATGTTTATACAGACAGCGATGTAGATATTTCCATGTTTATAGAGATGGCTGTGTAGTTATTTCCATGTTTATACAGATTGCAGTGTAGATATTTCCATGTTTATACAGATAGTGGGGTAGATATTTCCATGTTTATACAGATGACTGTGTAGGTATTTCCATCTTTATACATATGGCGGTGTAGATATTTCCATGTTTAGAGAGATAGCCATGAAGATATTTCCATGTTTATACAGACAGTGGTGTAGACATTTCCATGTTTATAGAGATAGCGGTGTAGATATTTCCATAGTTATACAGATAGCGGTGTAGATATTTCCATGTTTATACAGATAGCGGTGTAGATGTTTCCATGTTTATACAGATAGCGGTGTAGATATATCCATGTTTATACAGATCGTGGTGTATATATTTCCATGTTTATACAGATAGCGGTGTAGATATTTCCATGTTTATACAGATAGCGGTGTAGATATTTCCATGTTTATACAGATAGCGGTGTAGATATATCCATGTATATACAGATTGCGGTGTAGATATTTCCATGTTTACACAGATTGCGGTGTAGATATTTCCATGTTTATAAATATAGCGGTGTAGATATTTCTATGTTTACACAGATAGCGGTGGAAATATTTCCATGTTTATACAGATAACGCTGTAAATATTTCCATGTTTATACAGATAGCGGAGAAGATATATCCATGTTTATACAGATAGCAGTGTAGACATTTCCATGTTTATACAGATAGCGGTGTAGATATTTCCATGTTTATACAGATAGCGGTGGAGATATTTCCATGATTAGACAGATAGCGGTGGAGATATTTCAATGTTTATACAGATGACTCTGTAGATATTTCCATTTGTATACAGATGGCAGTGTAGATATTTCCATGTTTATACAGATGGCAGTGTAGATATTTCCATGTTTATACAGATTGCTGTGTGGCTATTTTCATGTTTATAGAAATAGCGATGTAGGTATTTCCATGTTTATAGAGATGGCTGTGTAGATATTTCCATGTTTACTCAGATGACTGTGTAGGTATTTCCATGTATATCCAGAAGGCAGTGTTGATATTTCAATGTTTATAGAGATAGCAGTCTAGTTTTTTCCATGTTTATACAGATGGCAGTGTAGATATTTCCATGTTTATAAAGAAGGCGGTGAAGATATTTCCATGTTTTTAGGGATAGCCATGTCGATATTTCCATGTTTATACAGATAGCGGTGTTGACATTTCCATGTTTGTAGAGATAGCGGTGTAGATATTTCCATATTTATGCAGATAGCAGAGTAGATATTTCCATGTTTATACAGATAGCAGTGTAGATATTAACATGTTCATACAGATAGCGGTGTAGATATATCCATGTTTATACAGATTGTGGTGTAGATATTTCCATGTTTATACAGATAGCGGTGTAGATATTTCCAGCTTTATACAGATAGTGGTGTAGATATTTCCATGTTTGCAGAGACAGAGGTGTAGATATTTCCATATTCACACAGATTGCTGTGTACATATATCCATATTTAAACCGACAGCTCTGAAGATATTCCCATGTTTACACAGATACTGTTGTAGATGTTTCCATGTTTATAGAGATTGCAGTGTAGATATTTCCATGTTCATAAAGATAGCGGTGTAGATATTTCCATGTTTATGCAGATAGCGGTGGAGATATTTCCATGTTTATATAGATAGCGCTGTAGATATTTGCTTGTTTATACAGATAGCGGTGTAGATATTTCCATGTTTATACAGATAGCGGTGTAGATATTTCCATGTTTGTAGAGATAGCGGAGGAGATATTTCCATTTTTTTACAGATAGCAATGTAAATATTTGAATGTTTATACAGATAGCGGTCTAGATATTTCCATGTTTATATAGATAACGGTGTAGATATTTCCATTTTTATACACATTGCAGTGTAGTTATTTCCATGTTTATACAGATGACTGTGTACATATTTCCATGTTTATACAGATGGCGGTGTAGATATTTCCATGTTTCTACAGATAGCGGTCTAGATATTTCCATGTTTATACAGATAGCGGTGTAGATATTTCCATGTTTCTACAGATAGCGGTGTAGATATTTCCATGTTTATACAGATAGCGGTGGACATATTTTCAAGTTTATACAGATAGCGGTGGACATATTTTCATGTTTATAGAGATGGCAGTGTAGATATTTCCAAGTTTATAAAGATAGCGGTGTCGATATTTCCGTGTTTATACAGATAGCGGTGCAGGTATTTCCATGTTTGTAGAGACAGCGGTGTAGATATTTCCATGTTTTTACAGATGGGGGTGTAGATATTTCCATGTTTATACAGATGACTGTGTAGATATTTCCATGTTTTTTACAGATGGCGGTGTAAATATTTCCATGTTATGCAGATAGCGGTGTGGATATTTCCATGTTTATACAGACAGCGATGTAGATATTTCCATGTTTATAGAGATGGCTGTGTAGTTATTTCCATGTTTATACAGATTGCAGTGTAGATATTTCCATGTTTATACAGATAGTGGGGTAGATATTTCCATGTTTATACAGATGACTGTGTAGGTATTTCCATCTTTATACATATGGCGGTGTAGATATTTCCATGTTTAGAGAGATAGCCATGAAGATATTTCCATGTTTATACAGACAGTGGTGTAGACATTTCCATGTTTATAGAGATAGCGGTGTAGATATTTCCATAGTTATACAGATAGCGGTGTAGATATTTCCATGTTTATACAGATAGCGGTGTAGATGTTTCCATGTTTATACAGATAGCGGTGTAGATATATCCATGTTTATACAGATCGTGGTGTATATATTTCCATGTTTATACAGATAGCGGTGTAGATATTTCCATGTTTATACAGATAGCGGTGTAGATATTTCCATGTTTATACAGATAGCGGTGTAGATATATCCATGTATATACAGATTGCGGTGTAGATATTTCCATGTTTACACAGATTGCGGTGTAGATATTTCCATGTTTATAAATATAGCGGTGTAGATATTTCTATGTTTACACAGATAGCGGTGGAAATATTTCCATGTTTATACAGATAACGCTGTAAATATTTCCATGTTTATACAGATAGCGGAGAAGATATATCCATGTTTATACAGATAGCAGTGTAGACATTTCCATGTTTATACAGATAGCGGTGTAGATATTTCCATGTTTATACAGATAGCGGTGGAGATATTTCCATGATTAGACAGATAGCGGTGGAGATATTTCAATGTTTATACAGATGACTGTGTAGATATTTCCATTTGTATACAGATGGCAGTGTAGATATTTCCATGTTTATACAGATGGCAGTGTAGATATTTCCATGTTTATACAGATTGCTGTGTGGCTATTTTCATGTTTATAGAAATAGCGATGTAGGTATTTCCATGTTTATAGAGATGGCTGTGTAGATATTTCCATGTTTACTCAGATGACTGTGTAGGTATTTCCATGTATATCCAGAAGGCAGTGTTGATATTTCAATGTTTATAGAGATAGCAGTCTAGTTATTTCCATGTTTATACAGATGGCAGTGTAGATATTTCCATGTTTATAAAGAAGGCGGTGAAGATATTTCCATGTTTTTAGGGATAGCCATGTCGATATTTCCATGTTTATACAGATAGCGGTGTTGACATTTCCATGTTTGTAGAGATAGCGGTGTAGATATTTCCATATTTATGCAGATAGCAGAGTAGATATTTCCATGTTTATACAGATAGCAGTGTAGATATTAACATGTTCATACAGATAGCGGTGTAGATATATCCATGTTTATACAGATTGTGGTGTAGATATTTCCATGTTTATACAGATAGCGGTGTAGATATTTCCAGCTTTATACAGATAGTGGTGTAGATATTTCCATGTTTGCAGAGACAGAGGTGTAGATATTTCCATATTCACACAGATTGCTGTGTACATATATCCATATTTAAACCGACAGCTCTGAAGATATTCCCATGTTTACACAGATACTGTTGTAGATGTTTCCATGTTTACAGAGATTGCAGTGTAGATATTTCCATGTTCATAAAGATAGCGGTGTAGATATTTCCATGTTTATGCAGATAGCGGTGGAGATATTTCCATGTTTATATAGATAGCGCTGTAGATATTTGCTTGTTTATACAGATAGCGGTGTAGATATTTCCATGTTTATACAGATAGCGGTGTAGATATTTCCATGTTTGTAGAGATAGCGGAGGAGATATTTCCATTTTTTTACAGATAGCAATGTAAATATTTGAATGTTTATACAGATAGCGGTCTAGATATTTCCATGTTTATATAGATAACGGTGTAGATATTTCCATTTTTATACACATTGCAGTGTAGTTATTTCCATGTTTATACAGATGACTGTGTACATATTTCCATGTTTATACAGATGGCGGTGTAGATATTTCCATGTTTCTACAGATAGCGGTCTAGATATTTCCATGTTTATACAGATAGCGGTGTAGATATTTCCATGTTTCTACAGATAGCGGTGTAGATATTTCCATGTTTATACAGATAGCGGTGGACATATTTTCAAGTTTATACAGATAGCGGTGGACATATTTTCATGTTTATAGAGATGGCAGTGTAGATATTTCCAAGTTTATAAAGATAGCGGTGTCGATATTTCCGTGTTTATACAGATAGCGGTGCAGGTATTTCCATGTTTGTAGAGACAGCGGTGTAGATATTTCCATGTTTTTACAGATGGGGGTGTAGATATTTCCATGTTTATACAGATGACTGTGTAGATATTTCCATGTTTTTTACAGATGGCGGTGTAAATATTTCCATGTTATGCAGATAGCGGTGTGGATATTTCCATGTTTATACAGACAGCGATGTAGATATTTCCATGTTTATAGAGATGGCTGTGTAGTTATTTCCATGTTTATACAGATTGCAGTGTAGATATTTCCATGTTTATACAGATAGTGGGGTAGATATTTCCATGTTTATACAGATGACTGTGTAGGTATTTCCATCTTTATACATATGGCGGTGTAGATATTTCCATGTTTAGAGAGATAGCCATGAAGATATTTCCATGTTTATACAGACAGTGGTGTAGACATTTCCATGTTTATAGAGATAGCGGTGTAGATATTTCCATAGTTATACAGATAGCGGTGTAGATATTTCCATGTTTATACAGATAGCGGTGTAGATGTTTCCATGTTTATACAGATAGCGGTGTAGATATATCCATGTTTATACAGATCGTGGTGTATATATTTCCATGTTTATACAGATAGCGGTGTAGATATTTCCATGTTTATACAGATAGCGGTGTAGATATTTCCATGTTTATACAGATAGCGGTGTAGATATATCCATGTATATACAGATTGCGGTGTAGATATTTCCATGTTTACACAGATTGCGGTGTAGATATTTCCATGTTTATAAATATAGCGGTGTAGATATTTCTATGTTTACACAGATAGCGGTGGAAATATTTCCATGTTTATACAGATAACGCTGTAAATATTTCCATGTTTATACAGATAGCGGAGAAGATATATCCATGTTTATACAGATAGCAGTGTAGACATTTCCATGTTTATACAGATAGCGGTGTAGATATTTCCATGTTTATACAGATAGCGGTGGAGATATTTCCATGATTAGACAGATAGCGGTGGAGATATTTCAATGTTTATACAGATGACTGTGTAGATATTTCCATTTGTATACAGATGGCAGTGTAGATATTTCCATGTTTATACAGATGGCAGTGTAGATATTTCCATGTTTATACAGATTGCTGTGTGGCTATTTTCATGTTTATAGAAATAGCGATGTAGGTATTTCCATGTTTATAGAGATGGCTGTGTAGATATTTCCATGTTTACACAGATGACTGTGTAGGTATTTCCATGTATATCCAGAAGGCAGTGTTGATATTTCAATGTTTATAGAGATAGCAGTTTAGTTATTTCCATGTTTATACAGATGGCAGTGTAGATATTTCCTTGTTTATACAGAAGGCGGTGAAGATATTTCCATGTTTTTAGGGATAGCCATGTAGATATTTCCATGTTTATACAGATAGCGGTGTTGACATTTCCATGTTTGTAGAGATAGCGGTGTAGATATTTCCATATTTATGCAGATAGCGGAGTAGATATTTCCATGTTTATACAGATAGCAGTGTAGATATTAACATGTTCATACAGATAGCGGTGTAGATATATCCATGTTTATACAGATTGTGGTGTAGATATTTCCATGTTTATACAGATAGCGGTGTAGATATTTCCAGGTTTATACAGATAGTGGTGTAGATATTTCCATGTTTACAGAGACAGAGGTGTAGATATTTCCATATTCACACAGATTGCTGTGTACATATTTCCATATTTAAACCGACAGCTCTGAAGATATTCCCATGTTTACACAGATACTGTTGTAGATGTTTCCATGTTTATAGAGATTGCAGTGTAGATATTTGCATGTTTATAAAGATAGCGGTGTAGATATTTCCATGTTTATGCAGATAGCGGTGGAGATATTTCCATGTTTATATAGATAGCGCTGTAGATATTTGCTTGTTTATACAGATAGCGGTGTAGATATTTCCATGTTTATATAGATAGCGGTGTAGATATTTCCATGTTTGTAGAGATAGCGGAGGAGATATTTCCATTTTTTTACAGATAGCAATGTAAATATTTGAATGTTTATACAGATAGCGGTCTAGATATTTCCATGTTTATATAGATAACGGTGTAGATATTTCCATTTTTATACACATTGCGGTGTAGTTATTTCCATGTTTATACAGATGACTGTGTACATATTTCCATGTTTATACAGATGGCGGTGTAGATATTTCCATGTTTCTACAGATAGCGGTCTAGATATTTCCATGTTTATACAGATAGCGGTGTAGATATTTCCATGTTTCTACAGATAGCGGTGTAGATATTTCCATGTTTATACAGATAGCGGTGGACATATTTTCAAGTTTATACAGATAGCGGTGGACATATTTTCATGTTTATAGAGATGGCAGTGTAGATATTTCCAAGTTTATAAAGATAGCGGTGTCGATATTTCCGTGTTTATATAGATAGCGGTGCAGGTATTTCCATGTTTGTAGAGACAGCGGTGTAGATATTTCCATGTTTTTACAGATGGGGGTGTAGATATTTCCATGTTTATACAGATGACTGTGTAGATATTTCCATGTTTTTTACAGATGGCGGTGTAAATATTTCCATGTTACGCAGATAGCGGTGTGGATATTTCCATGTTTATACAGACAGCGATGTAGATATTTCCATGTTTATAGAGATGGCTGTGTAGTTATTTCCATGTTTATACAGATTGCAGTGTAGATATTTCCATGTTTATACAGATAGTGGGGTAGATATTTCCATGTTTATACAGATGACTGTGTAGGTATTTCCATCTTTATACATATGGCGGTGTAGATATTTCCTTGTTTAGAGAGATAGCCATGAAGATATTTCCATGTTTATACAGACAGTGGTGTAGACATTTCCATGTTTATAGAGATAGCGGTGTAGATATTTCCATAGTTATACAGATAGCGGTGTAGATATTTCCATGTTTATACAGATAGCGGTGTATATATTTCCATGTTTATACAGATAGCGGTGTAGATATATCCATGTATATACAGATTGCGGTGTAGATATTTCCATGTTTACACAGATTGCGGTGTAGATATTTCCATGTTTATAAAGATAGCGGTGTAGATATTTCTATGTTTACACAGATAGCGGTGGAAATATTTCCATGTTTATACAGATAACGATGTAAATATTTCCATGTTTATACAGATAGCGGAGAAGATATATCCATGTTTATACAGATAGCATTGTAGACATTTCCATGTTTATACAGATAGCGGTGTAGATATTTCCAAGTTTATACAGATAGCGGTGGAGATATTTCCATGATTAGACAGATAGCGGTGGAGATATTTCAATGTTTATACAGATGACTGTGTAGATATTTCCATTTGTATACAGATGGCAGTGTAGATATTTCCATGTTTATACAGATGGCAGTGTAGATATTTCCATGTTTATACAGATTGCTGTGTGGCTATTTTCATGTTTATAGAAATAGCGATGTAGGTATTTCCATGTTTATAGAGATGGCTGTGTAGATATTTCCATGTTTACACAGATGACTGTGTAGGTATTTCCATGTATATCCAGAAGGCAGTGTTGATATTTCAATGTTTATAGAGATAGCAGTTTAGTTATTTCCATGTTTATACAGATGGCAGTGTAGATATTTCCATGTTTATACAGAAGGCGGTGAAGATATTTCCATGTTTTTAGGGATAGCCATGTAGATATTTCCATGTTTATACAGATAGCGGTGTTGACATTTCCATGTTTGTAGAGATAGCGGTGTAGATATTTCCATATTTATGCAGATAGCGGAGTAGATATTTCCATGTTTATACAGATAGCAGTGTAGATATTAACATGTTCATACAGATAGCGGTGTAGATATATCCATGTTTATACAGATTGTGGTGTAGATATTTCCATGTTTATACAGATAGCGGTGTAGATATTTCCAGGTTTATACAGATAGTGGTGTAGATATTTCCATGTTTACAGAGACAGAGGTGTAGATATTTCCATATTCACACAGATTGCTGTGTACATATTTCCATATTTAAACCGACAGCTCTGAAGATATTCCCATGTTTACACAGATACTGTTGTAGATGTTTCCATGTTTATAGAGATTGCAGTGTAGATATTTCCATGTTTATAAAGATAGCGGTGTAGGTATTTCCATGTTTATGCAGATAGCGGTGGAGATATTTCCATGTTTATATAGATAGCGCTGTAGATATTTGCTTGTTTATACAGATAGCGGTGTAGATATTTCCATGTTTATACAGATAGCGGTGTAGATATTTCCATGTTTGTAGAGATAGCGGAGGAGATATTTCCATTTTTTTACAGATAGCAATGTAAATATTTGAATGTTTATACAGATAGCGGTCTAGATATTTCCATGTTTATATAGATAACGGTGTAGATATTTCCATTTTTATACACATTGCGGTGTAGTTATTTCCATGTTTATACAGATGACTGTGTACATATTTCCATGTTTATACAGATGGCGGTGTAGATATTTCCATGTTTCTACAGATAGCGGTCTAGATATTTCCATGTTTATACAGATAGCGGTGTAGATATTTCCATGTTTCTACAGATAGCGGTGTAGATATTTCCATGTTTATACAGATAGCGGTGGACATACTTTCAAGTTTATACAGATAGCGGTGGACATATTTTCATGTTTATAGAGATGGCAGTGTAGATATTTCCAAGTTTATAAAGATAGCGGTGTCGATATTTCCGTGTTTATACAGATAGCGGTGCAGGTATTTCCATGTTTTTAGAGACAGCGGTGTAGATATTTCCATGTTTTTACAGATGGGGGTGTAGATATTTCCATGTTTATACAGATGACTGTGTAGATATTTCCATGTTTTTTACAGATGGCGGTGTAAATATTTCCATGTTACGCAGATAGCGGTGTGGATATTTCCATGTTTATACAGTCAGCGATGTAGATATTTCCATGTTTATAGAGATGGCTGTGTAGTTATTTCCATGTTTATACAGATCGCAGTGTAGATATTTCCATGTTTATACAGATAGTGGGGTAGATATTTCCATATTTATACAGATGACTGTGTAGGTATTTCCATGTTTATACATATGGCGGTGCAGATATTTCCACGTTTAGAGAGATAGCCATGAAGATATTTCCATGTTTATACAGACAGTGGTGTAGACATTTCCATGTTTATAGAGATAGCGGTGTAGATATTTCCATAGTTATACAGATAGCGGTGTAGATATTTCCATGTTTATACAGTTAGCGGTGTAGATGTTTCCATGTTTATACAGATAGCGGTGTAGATATATCCATGTTTATACAGATCGTGGTGTATATATTTCCATGTTTCTACAGATAGCGGTGTAGATATTTCCATGTTTATACAGATAGCGGTGTAGATATTTCCATATTTACAGAGATAGTGGTGTAGATATTTCCATATTTGCACCGATTGCGGTTTACATATTTCCACGTTTATACAGATAGTGGTGTAGATATTTCCATGTTTATACAGATAGCGGTGTAGATATTTCCATGTTTATACAGATAGCGGTGTAGATATTTCCATGTTTATACAGATAGCCGTTTAGATATATCCATGTATATACAGACTGCCGTGTAGATATTTCCATGTTTACACAGATAGCGGTGTAGATATTTCCATGTTTATAAAGATAGCGGTGTAGATATTTCTATGTTTACACAGATTGCGGTGGAAATATTTCCATGTTTATACAGATAGCGATGTAAATATTTCCATGGTTATACAGATAGCGGAGAAGATATATCCATGTTTATACAGATAGCAGTGTAGACATTTCCATGTTTATACAGATAGCAGTGGAGATATTTCCTTGATTAGACAGATAGCGGTGGAGATATTTCAATGTTTATACAGATGACTGTGTAGATATTTCCATTTGTATACAGATGGCAGTGTAGATATTTCCATGTTTATACAGATGGCAGTGTAGATATTTCCATGTTTATACAGATTGCTGTGTGGCTATTTTCATGTTTATAGAAATAGCGATGTAGGTATTTCCATGTTTATAGAGATGGCTGTGTTGATATTTCCATGTTTACACAGATGACTGTGTAGGTATTTCCATGTATATCCAGAAGGCAGTGTTGATATTTCAATGTTTATAGAGATAGCAGGTTAGTTATTTCCATGTTTATACAGATGGCAGTGTAGATATTTCCATGTTTATACAGAAGGCGGTGAAGATATTTCCATGTTTTTAGGGATAGCCATGTAGATATTTCCATGTTTATACAGATAGCGGTGTTGACATTTCCATGTTTATAGAGATAGCGGTGTAGATATTTCCATATTTATGCAGATAGCGGAGTAGATATTTCCATGTTTATACAGATAGCAGTGTAGATATTAACATGTTCATACAGATAGCGGTGTAGATATATCCATGTTTATACAGACTGTGGTGTAGATATTTCCATGTTTATACAGATAGCGGTGTAGATATTTCCAGGTTTATACAGATAGTGGTGTAGATATTTCCATGTTTACAGAGACAGAGGTGTAGATATTTCCATATTCACACAGATTGCTGTGTACATATTTCCATATTTAAACCGACAGCTCTGAAGATATTCCCATGTTTACACAGATACTGTTGTAGATGTTTCCATGTTTATAGAGATTGCAGTGTAGATATTTCCATGTTTATAAAGATAGCGGTGTAGATATTTCCATGTTTATGCAGATAGCGTTGGAGATATTTCCATGTTTATATAGATAGCGCTGTAGATATTTGCTTGTTTATACAGATAGCGGTGTAGATATTTCCATGTTTATTCAGATAGCGGTGTAGATATTTCCATGTTTGTAGAGATAGCGGAGGAGATATTTCCATGTTTTTACAGATAGCAATGAAAATATTTGAATGTTTATACAGATAGCGGTCTAGATATTTCCATGTTTATATAGATAACGGTGTAGATATTTCCACTTTTATACACATAGCGGTGTAGTTATTTCCATGTTTATACAGATGACTGTGTACATATTTCCATGTTTATACAGATGGCGGTGTAGATATTTCCATGTTTCTACAGATAGCGGTCTAGATATTTCCATGTTTATACAGATAGCGGTGTAGATATTTCCATGTTTATACAGATAGCGGTGGACATATTTTCAAGTTTATACAGATAGCGGTGGACATATTTTCATGTTTATAGAGATGGCAGTGTAGATATTTCCAATTTTATAAAGATAGCGGTGTCGATATTTCCGTGTTTATACAGATAGCGGTGCAGGTATTTCCATGTTTGTAGAGACAGCGGTGTAGATATTTCCATGTTTTTACAGATGGGGGTGTAGATATTTCCATGTTTGTACAGATGACTGTGTAGATATTTCCATGTTTTTTACAGATGGCGGTGTCAATATTTCCATGTTACGCAGATAGCGCTGTGGATATTTCCATGTTTATACAGACAGCGATGTAGATATTTCCATGTTTATAGAGATGGCTGTGTAGTTATTTCCATGTTTATACAGATTGCAGTGTAGATATTTCCATGTTTATACAGATTGCAGTGTAGATATTTCCATGTTTATACAGATAGTGGGGTAGATATTTCCATGTTTATACAAATGACTGTGTAGGTATTTCCATCTTTATACATATGGCGGTGTAGATATTTCCATGTTTAGAGAGATAGCCATGAAGATATTTCCATGTTTATACAGACAGTGGTGTAGACATTTCCATGTTTATAGAGATAGCGGTGTAGATATTTCCATAGTTATACAGATAGCGGTGTAGATATTTCCATGTTTATACAGATAGCGGTGTAGATGTTTCCATGTTTATACAGATAGCGGTGTAGATATATCCATGTTTATACAGATCGTGGTGTATATATTTCCATGTTTATACAGATAGCGGTGTAGATATTTCCATAGTTATACAGATAGCGGTGTAGATATTTCCATGTTTATACAGATAGCGGTGTAGATGTTTCCATGTTTATACAGATAGCGGTGTAGATATATCCATGTTTATACAGATCGTGGTGTATATATTTCCATGTTTATACAGATAGCGGTGTAGATATTTCCATGTTTATACAGATAGCGGTGTAGATATTTCCATGTTTATACAGATAGCGGTGTAGATATATCCATGTATATACAGATTGCGGTGTAGATATTTCCATGTTTACACAGATTGCGGTGTAGATATTTCCAGGTTTATACAGATAGCGGTGTAGATGTTTCCATGTTTATACAGATAGCGGTGTAGATATATCCATGTTTATACAGATCGTGGTGTATATATTTCCATGTTTATACAGATAGCGGTGTAGATATTTCCATGTTTATACAGATAGCGGTGTAGATATTTCCATATTTACAGAGATAGAGGTGTAGATATTTCCATATTTGCACCGATTGCGGTTTACATATTTCCACGTTTATACAGATAGTGGTGTATATATTTCCATGTTTATACAGATAGCGGTGTAGATATTTCCATATTTATACAGATAGCGGTGTAGATATTTCCATGTTTATACAGATAGCGGTGCAGATATATCCATGTATATACAGATTGCGGTGTAGATATTTCCATGTTTACACAGATTGCGGTGTAGATATTTCCATTTTTATAAAGATAGCGGTGTAGATATTTCTATGTTTATACAGATAGCGGTGGAAATATTTCCATGTTTATACAGATAACGATGTAAATATTTCCATGTTTATACAGATAGCGGAGAAGATATATCCATGTTTATACAGATAGCATTGTAGACATTTCCATGTTTATACAGATAGCGGTGTAGATATTTCCATGTTTATACAGATAGCGGTGGAGATATTTCCATGATTAGACAGATAGCGGTGGAGATATTTCAATGTTTATACAGATGACTGTGTAGATATTTCCATTTGTATACAGATGGCAGTGTAGATATTTCCATGTTTATACAGATGGCAGTGTAGATATTTCCATGTTTATACAGATTGCTGTGTGGCTATTTTCATGTTTATAGAAACAGCGATGTAGTTATTTCCATGTTTATAGAAATGGCTGTGTAGATATTTCCATGTTTACACAGATGACTGTGTAGGTATTTCCATGTATATCCAGAAGGCAGTGTTGATATTTCAATGTTTATAGAGATAGCAGTTTAGTTATTTCCATGTTTATTCAGATGGCAGTGTAGATATTTCCATGTTTATACAGAAGGCGGTGAAGATATTTCCATGTTTTTAGGGATAGCCATGTAGATATTGCCATGTTTATACAGATATCGGTGTTGACATTTCCATGTTTGTAGAGATAGCGGTGTAGATATTTCCATATTTATGCAGATAGCGGAGTAGATATTTCCATGTTTATACAGATAGCAGTGTAGATATTAACATGTTCATACAGATAGCGGTGTAGATATATCCATGTTTATACAGATTGTGGTGTAGATATTTCCATGTTTATACAGATAGCGGTGTAGATATTTCCAGGTTTATACAGATAGTGGTGTAGATATTTCCATGTTTACAGAGACAGAGGTGTAGATATTTCCATATTCACACAGATTGCTGTGTACATATTTCCATCTTTAAACCGACAGCTCTGAAGATATTCCCATGTTTACACAGATACTGTTGTAGATGTTTCCATGTTTATAGAGATTGCAGTGTAGATATTTCCATGTTTATAAAGATAGCGGTGTAGATATTTCTATGTTTATGCAGATAGCGGTGGAGATATTTCCATGTTTATATAGATAGCGCTGTAGATATTTGCTTGTTTATACAGATAGCGGTGTAGATATTTCCATGTTTATACAGATAGCGGTGTAGATATTTCCATGTTTGTAGAGATAGCAGAGGAGATATTTCCATGTTTTTACAGATAGCAATGTAAATATTTGAATGTTTATACAGATAGCGGTCTAGATATTTCCATGTTTATATAGATAACGGTGTAGATATTTCCATTTTTATACACATTGCGGTGTAGTTATTTCCATGTTTATACAGATGACTGTGTACATATTTCCATGTTTATACAGATGGCGGTGTAGATATTTCCATGTTTATACAGATAGCGGTCTAGATATTTCCATGTTTATACAGATAGCGGTGTAGATATTTCCATGTTTCTACAGATAGCGGTGTAGATATTTCCATGTTTATACAGATAGCGGTGGACATATTTTCAAGTTTATACAGATAGCGGTGGACATATTTTCATGTTTATAGAGATGGCAGTGTAGATATTTCCAAGTTTATAAAGATAGCGGTGTCGATATTTCCGTGTTTATACAGATAGCGGTGCACGTATTTCCATGTTTGTAGAGACAGCGGTGTAGATATTTCCATGTTTTTACAGATGGGGGTGTAGATATTTCCATGTTTATACAGATGACTGTGTAGATATTTCCATGTTTTTTACAGATGGCGGTGTAAATATTTCCATGTTACGCAGATAGCGGTGTGGATATTTCCATGTTTATACAGACAGCGATGTAGATATTTCCATGTTTATAGAGATGGCTGTGTAGTTATTTCCATGTTTATACAGATTGCAGTGTAGATATTTCCATGTTAATACAGATAGTGGGGTAGATATTTCCATGTTTATACAGATGACTGTGTAGGTATTTCCATCTTTATACATATGGCGGTGTAGATATTTCCATGTTTAGAGAGATAGCCATGAAGATATTTCCATGTTTATACAGACAGTGGTGTAGACATTTCCCTGTTTATAGAGATAGCGGTGTAGATATTTCCATAGTTATACAGATAGCGGTGTAGATATTTCCATGTTTATACAGATAGCGGTGTAGATGTTTCCATGTTTATACAGATAGCGGTGTAGATATATCCATGTTTATACAGATCGTGGTGTATATATTTCCATGTTTATACAGATAGCGGTGTAGATATTTCCATGTTTATACAGATAGCGGTGTAGATATTTCCATGTTTATACAGATAGCGGTGTAGATATATCCATGTATATACAGATTGCGGTGTAGATATTTCCATGTTTACACAGATTGCGGTGTAGATATTTCCATGTTTATAAAGATAGCGGTGTAGATATTTCTATGTTTACACAGATAGCTGTGGAAATATTTCCATGTTTATACAGATAACGATGTAAATATTTCCATGTTTATACAGATAGCGGAGAAGACATATCCATGTTTATACAGATAGCAGTGTAGACATTTCCATGTTTATACAGATAGCGGTGTAGATATTTCCATGTTTATACAGATAGCGGTGGAGATATTTCCATGATTAGACAGATAGCGGTGGAGATATTTCAATGTTTATACAGATGACTGTGTAGATATTTCCATTTGTATACAGATGGCAGTGTAGATATTTCCATGTTTATACAGATGGCAGTGTAGATATTTCCATCTTTATACAGATTGCTGTGTGGCTATTTTCATGTTTATAAAATAGCGATGTAGGTATTTCCATGTTTATAGAGATGGCTGTGTAGATATTTCCATGTTTACACAGATGACTGTGTAGGTATTTCCATGTATATCCAGAAGGCACTGTTGATATTTCAATGTTTATAGAGATAGCAGTTTAGTTATTTCCATGTTTATACAGATGGCAGTGTAGATATTTCCATGTTTATACAGAAGGCGGTGAAGATATTTCCATGTTTTTAGGGATAGCCATGTAGATATTTCCATGTTTATACAGATAGCGGTGTTGACATTTCCATGTTTGTAGAGATAGCGGTGTAGATATTTCCATATTTATGCAGATAGCGGAGTAGATATTTCCATGTTTATACAGATAGCAGTGTAGATATTAACATGTTCATACAGATAGCGGTGTAGATATATCCATGTTTATACAGATTGTGGTGTAGATATTTCCAGGTTTATACAGATAGTGGTGTAGATATTTCCATGTTTACAGAGACAGAGGTGTAGATATTTCCATATTCACACAGATTGCTGTGTACATATTTCCATATTTAAACTGACAGCTCTGAAGATATTCCCATGTTTACACAGATGCTGTTGTAGATGTTTCCATGTTTATAGAGATTGCAGTGTAGATATTTCCATGTTTATAAAGATAGCGGTGTAGATATTTCCATGTTTATGCAGATAGCGGTGGAGATATTTCCATGTTTATATAGATAGCGCTGTAGATATTTGCTTGTTTATACAGATAGCGGTGTAGATATTTCCATGTTTATACAGATAGCGGTGTAGATATTTCCATGTTTGTAGAGATAGCGGAGGAGATATTTCCATGTTTTTACAGATAGCAATGTAAATATTTGAATGTTTATACAGATAGCGGTCTAGATATTTCCATGTTTATATAGATAACGGTGTAGATATTTCCATTTTTATACACATAGCGGTGTAGTTATTTCCATGTTTATACAGATGACTGTGTACATATTTCCATGTTTATACAGATGGCGGTGTAGATATTTCCATGTTTCTACAGATAGCGGTCTAGATATTTCCATGTTTATACAGATAGCGGTGTAGATATTTCCATGTTTCTACAGATAGCGGTGTAGATATTTCCATGTTTATACAGATAGCGGTGGACATATTTTCAAGTTTATACAGATAGCGGTGGACATATTTTCATGTTTATAGAGATGGCAGTGTAGATATTTCCAAGTTTATAAAGATAGCGGTGTCGATATTTCCGTGTTTATACAGATAGCGGTGCAGGTATTTCCATTTTTGTGGAGACAGCGGTGTAGATATTTCCATGTTTTTACAGATGGGGGTGTAGATATTTCCATGTTTATACAGATGACTGTGTAGATATTTCCATGTTTTTTACAGATGGCGGTGTAAATATTTCCATGTTATGCAGATAGCGGTGTGGATATTTCCATGTTTATACACACAGCGATGTAGATATTTCCATGTTTATAGAGATGGCTGTGTAGTTATTTCCATGTTTATACAGATTGCAGTGTAGATATTTCCATGCTTATACAGATAGTGGGGTAGATATTTCCATGTTTATACAGATGACTGTGTAGTTATTTCCACCTTTATACATATGGCGGTGTAGATATTTCCATGTTTAGAGAGATAGCCATGAAGATATTTCCATGTTTATACAGACAGTGGTGTAGACATTTCCCTGTTTATAGAGATAGCGGTGTAGATATTTCCATAGTTATACAGATAGCGGTGTAGATATTTCCATGTTTATACAGATAGCGGTGTAGATGTTTCCATGTTTATACAGATAGCGGTGTAGATATATCCATGTTTATACAGATCGTGGTGTATATATTTCCATGTTTATACAGATAGCGGTGTACATATTTCCATGTTTATACAGATAGCGGTGTAGATATTTCCATGTTTATACAGATAGCGGTGTAGATATATCCATGTATATACAGATTGCGGTGTAGATATTTCCATGTTTACACAGATTGCGGTGTAGATATTTCCATGTTTATAAAGATAGCGGTGTAGATATTTCTATGTTTACACAGATAGCGGTGGAAATATTTCCATGTTTATACAGATAACGATGTAAATATTTCCATGTTTATACAGATAGCGGAGAAGATATATCCATGTTTATACAGATAGCAGTGTAGACATTTCCATGTTTATACAGATAGCGGTGTAGATATTTCCATGTTTATACAGATAGCGGTGGAGATATTTCCATGATTAGACAGATAGCGGTGGAGATATTTCAATGTTTATACAGATGACTCTGTAGATATTTCCATTTGTATACAGATGGCAGTGTAGATATTTCCATGTTTATACAGATGGCAGTGTAGATATTTCCATGTTTATACAGATTGCTGTGTGGCTATTTTCATGTTTATAGAAATAGCGATGTAGGTATTTCCATGTTTATAGAGATGGCTGTGTTGATATTTCCATGTTTACACAGATGACTGTGTAGGTATTTCCATGTATATCCAGAAGGCACTGTTGATATTTCAATGTTTATAGAGATAGCAGTTTAGTTATTTCCATGATTATACAGATGGCAGTGTAGATATTTCCATGTTTATACAGAAGGCGGTGAAGATATTTCCATGTTTTTAGGGATAGCCATGTAGATATTTCCATGTTTATACAGATAGCGGTGTTGACATTTCCATGTTTGTAGAGATAGCGGTGTAGATATTTCCATATTTATGCAGATAGCGGAGTAGATATTTCCATGTTTATACAGATAGCAGTGTAGATATTAACATGTTCATACAGATAGCGGTGTAGATATATCCATGTTTATACAGATTGTGGTGTAGATATTTCCATGTTTATACAGATAGCGGTGTAGATATTTCCAGGTTTATACAGATAGTGGTGTAGATATTTCCATGTTTACAGAGACAGAGGTGTAGATATTTCCATATTCACACAGATTGCTGTGTACATATTTCCATCTTTAAACCGACAGCTCTGAAGATATTCCCATGTTTACACAGATACTGTTGTAGATGTTTCCATGTTTATAGAGATTGCAGTGTAGATATTTCCATGTTTATAAAGATAGCGGTGTAGATATTTCCATGTTTATGCAGATAGCGGTGGAGATATTTCCATGTTTATATAGATATCGCTGTAGATATTTGCTTGTTTATACAGATAGCGGTGCAGATATTTCCATGTTTATACAGATAGCGGTGTAGATATTTCCATGTTTGTAGAGATAGCGGAGGAGATATTTCCATGTTTTTACAGATAGCAATGTAAATATTTGAATGTTTATACAGATAGCGGTCTAGATATTTCCATGTTTATATAGATAACGGTGTAGATATTTCCATTTTTATACACATTGCGGTGTAGTTATTTCCATGTTTATACAGATGACTGTGTACATATTTCCATGTTTATACAGATGGCGGTGTAGATATTTCCATGTTTCTACAGATAGCGGTGTAGATATTTCCATGTTTATACAGATAGCGGTGCAGATATATCCATGTATATACAGATTGCGGTGTAGATATTTCCATGTTTACACAGATTGCGGTGTAGATATTTCCATGTTTATAAAGATAGCGGTGTAGATATTTCTATGTTTACACAGATAGCGGTGGAAATATTTCCATGTTTATACAGATAACGATGTAAATATTTCCATGTTTATACAGATAGCGGAGAGGATATATCCATGTTTATACAGATAGCAGTGTAGACATTTCCATGTTTATACAGATAGCGGTGTAGATATTTCCATGTTTATACAGATAGCGGTGGAGATATTTCCATGATTAGACAGATAGCGGTGGAGATATTTCAATGTTTATACAGATGACTGTGTAGATATTTCCATTTGTATACAGATGGCAGTGTAGATATTTCCATGTTTATACAGATGGCAGTGTAGATATTTCCATGTTTATGCAGATTGCTGTGTGGCTATTTTCATGTTTATAGAAATAGCGATGTAGTTATTTCCATGTTTATAGAAATGGCTGTGTAGATATTTCCATGTTTACACAGATGACTGTGTAGGTATTTCCATGTATATCCAGAAGGCAGTGTTGATATTTCAATGTTTATAGAGATAGCAGTTTAGTTATTTCCATGTTTATACAGATGGCAGTGTAGATATTTCCATGTTTATACAGAAGGCGGTGAAGATATTTCCACGTTTTTAGGGATAGCCATGTAGATATTTCAATGTTTACACAGATAGCGGTGTTGACATTTCCATGTTTGTAGAGATAGCGGTGTAGATATTTCCATATTTATGCAGATAGCGGAGTAGATATTTCCATGTTTATACAGATAGCAGTGTAGATATTAACATGTTCATACAGATAGCGGTGTAGATATATCCATGTTTATACAGATTGTGGTGTAGATATTTCCATGTTTATACAGATAGCGGTGTAGATATTTCCAGGTTTATACAGATAGTGGTGTAGATATTTCCATGTTTACAGAGACAGAGGTGTAGATATTTCCATATTCACACAGATTGCTGTGTACATATTTCCATCTTTAAACCGACAGCTCTGAAGATATTCCCATGTTTACACAGATACTGTTGTAGATGTTTCCATGTTTATAGAGATTGCAGTGTAGATATTTCCATGTTTATAAAGATAGCGGTGTAGATATTTCCATGTTTATGCAGATAGCGGTGGAGATATTTCCATGTTTATATAGATAGCGCTGTAGATATTTGCTTGTTTATACAGATAGCGGTGTAGATATTTCCATGTTTATACAGATAGCGGTGTAGATATTTCCATGTTTGTAGAGATAGCGGAGGAGATATTTCCATGTTTTTACAGATAGCAATGTAAATATTTGAATGTTTATACAGATAGCGGTCTAGATATTTCCATGTTTATATAGATAACGCTGTAGATATTTCCATTTTTATACACATAGCGGTGTAGTTATTTCCATGTTTATACAGATGACTGTGTACATATTTCCATGTTTATACAGATGGCGGTGTAGATATTTCCATGTTTCTACAGATAGCGGTCTAGATATTTCCATGTTTATACAGATAGCGGTGTAGATATTTCCATGTTTCTACAGATAGCGGTGTAGATATTTCCATGTTTATACAGATAGCGGTGGACATATTTTCAAGTTTATACAGATAGCGGTGGACATATTTTCATGTTTATAGAGATGGCAGTGTAGATATTTCCAAGTTTATAAAGATAGCGGTGTCGATATTTCCGTGTTTATACAGATAGCGGTGCAGGTATTTCCATTTTTGTAGAGACAGCGGTGTAGATATTTCCATGTTTTTACAGATGGGGGTGTAGATATTTCCATGTTTATACAGATGACTGTGTAGATATTTCCATGTTTTTTACAGATGGCGGTGTAAATATTTCCATGTTACGCAGATAGCGGTGTGGATATTTCCATGTTTATACAGACAGCGATGTAGATATTTCCATGTTTATAGAGATGGCTGTGTAGTTATTTCCATGTTTATACAGATTGCAGTGTAGATATTTCCATGTTTATACAGATAGTGGGGTAGATATTTCCATGTTTATACAGATGACTGTGTAGGTATTTCCATCTTTATACACATGGCGGTGTAGATATTTCCATGTTTAGAGAGATAGCCATGAAGATATTTCCATGTTTATACAGACAGTGGTGTAGACATTTCCATGTTTATAGAGATTGCGGTGTAGATATTTCCATAGTTATACAGATAGCGGTGTAGATATTTCCATGTTTATACAGATAGCGGTGTAGATGTTTCCATGTTTATACAGATAGCGATGTAGATATATCCATGTTTATACAGATCGTGGTGTATATATTTCCATGTTTATACAGATAGCGGTGTAGATATTTCCATGTTTATACAGATAGCGGTGTAGATATTTCCATGTTTATACAGATAGCGGTGTAGATATATCCATGTATATACAGATTGCGGTGTAGATATTTCCATGTTTACACAGATTGCGGTGTAGATATTTCCATGTTTATAAAGATAGCGGTGTAGATATTTCTATGTTTACACAGATAGCGGTGGAAATATTTCCATGTTTATACAGATAACGATGTAAATATTTCCATGTTTATACAGATAGCGGAGAAGATATATCCATGTTTATACAGATAGCAGTGTAGACATTTCCATGTTTATACAGATAGCGGTGTAGATATTTCCATGTTTATACAGATAGCGGTGGAGATATTTCCATGATTAGACAGATAGCGGTGGAGATATTTCAATGTTTATACAGATGACTCTGTAGATATTTCCATTTGTATACAGATGGCAGTGTAGATATTTCCATGTTTATACAGATGGCAGTGTAGATATTTCCATGTTTATACAGATTGCTGTGTGGCTATTTTCATGTTTATAGAAATAGCGATGTAGGTATTTCCATGTTTATAGAGATGGCTGTGTTGATATTTCCATGTTTACACAGATGACTGTGTAGGTATTTCCATGTATATCCAGAAGGCACTGTTGATATTTCAATGTTTATAGAGATAGCAGTTTAGTTATTTCCATGTTTATACAGATGGCAGTGTAGATATTTCCATGTTTATACAGAAGGCGGTGAAGATATTTCCATGTTTTTAGGGATAGCCATGTAGATATTTCCATGTTTATACAGATAGCGGTGTTGACATTTCCATGTTTGTAGAGATAGCGGTGTAGATATTTCCATATTTATGCAGATAGCGGAGTAGATATTTCCATGTTTATACAGATAGCAGTGTAGATATTAACATGTTCATACAGATAGCGGTGTAGATATATCCATGTTTATACAGATTGTGGTGTAGATATTTCCATGTTTATACAGATAGCGGTGTAGATATTTCCAGGTTTATACAGATAGTGGTGTAGATATTTCCATGTTTACAGAG
Source organism: Pan troglodytes (assembly GCF_028858775.2). NCBI lineage: Eukaryota > Metazoa > Chordata > Mammalia > Primates > Hominidae > Pan > Pan troglodytes. Next base: position 98,448,466 of record NC_072417.2, read on the forward strand.
ACAGAGGTGTAGATATTTCCATATTCACACAGATTGCTGTGTACATATTTCCATCTTTAAACCGACAGCTCTGAAGATATTCCCATGTTTACACAGATACTGTTGTAGATGTTTCCATGTTTATAGAGATTGCAGTGTAGATATTTCCATGTTTATAAAGATAGCGGTGTAGATATTTCCATGTTTATGCAGATAGCGGTGGAGATATTTCCATGTTTATATAGATATCGCTGTAGATATTTGCTTGTTTATACAGATAGCGGTGCAGATATTTCCATGTTTATACAGATAGCGGTGTAGATATTTCCATGTTTGTAGAGATAGCGGAGGAGATATTTCCATGTTTTTACAGATAGCAATGTAAATATTTGAATGTTTATACAGATAGCGGTCTAGATATTTCCATGTTTATATAGATAACGGTGTAGATATTTCCATTTTTATACACATTGCGGTGTAGTTATTTCCATGTTTATACAGATGACTGTGTACATATTTCCATGTTTATACAGATGGCGGTGTAGATATTTCCATGTTTCTACAGATAGCGGTGTAGATATTTCCATGTTTATACAGATAGCGGTGCAGATATATCCATGTATATACAGATTGCGGTGTAGATATTTCCATGTTTACACAGATTGCGGTGTAGATATTTCCATGTTTATAAAGATAGCGGTGTAGATATTTCTATGTTTACACAGATAGCGGTGGAAATATTTCCATGTTTATACAGATAACGATGTAAATATTTCCATATTTATACAGATAGCGGAGAGGATATATCCATGTTTATACAGATAGCAGTGTAGACATTTCCATGTTTATACAGATAGCGGTGTAGATATTTCCATGTTTATACAGATAGCGGTGGAGATATTTCCATGATTAGACAGATAGCGGTGGAGATATTTCAATGTTTATACAGATGACTGTGTAGATATTTCCATTTGTATACAGATGGCAGTGTAGATATTTCCATGTTTATACAGATGGCAGTGTAGATATTTCCATGTTTATGCAGATTGCTGTGTGGCTATTTTCATGTTTATAGAAATAGCGATGTAGTTATTTCCATGTTTATAGAAATGGCTGTGTAGATATTTCCATGTTTACACAGATGACTGTGTAGGTATTTCCATGTATATCCAGAAGGCAGTGTTGATATTTCAATGTTTATAGAGATAGCAGTTTAGTTATTTCCATGTTTATACAGATGGCAGTGTAGATATTTCCATGTTTATACAGAAGGCGGTGAAGATATTTCCACGTTTTTAGGGATAGCCATGTAGATATTTCAATGTTTACACAGATAGCGGTGTTGACATTTCCATGTTTGTAGAGATAGCGGTGTAGATATTTCCATATTTATGCAGATAGCGGAGTAGATATTTCCATGTTTATACAGATAGCAGTGTAGATATTAACATGTTCATACAGATAGCGGTGTAGATATATCCATGTTTATACAGATTGTGGTGTAGATATTTCCATGTTTATACAGATAGCGGTGTAGATATTTCCAGGTTTATACAGATAGTGGTGTAGATATTTCCATGTTTACAGAGACAGAGGTGTAGATATTTCCATATTCACACAGATTGCTGTGTACATATTTCCATCTTTAAACCGACAGCTCTGAAGATATTCCCATGTTTACACAGATACTGTTGTAGATGTTTCCATGTTTATAGAGATTGCAGTGTAGATATTTCCATGTTTATAAAGATAGCGGTGTAGATATTTCCATGTTTATGCAGATAGCGGTGGAGATATTTCCATGTTTATATAGATAGCGCTGTAGATATTTGCTTGTTTATACAGATAGCGGTGTAGATATTTCCATGTTTATACAGATAGCGGTGTAGATATTTCCATGTTTGTAGAGATAGCGGAGGAGATATTTCCATGTTTTTACAGATAGCAATGTAAATATTTGAATGTTTATACAGATAGCGGTCTAGATATTTCCATGTTTATATAGATAACGGTGTAGATATTTCCATTTTTATACACATAGCGGTGTAGTTATTTCCATGTTTATACAGATGACTGTGTACATATTTCCATGTTTATACAGATGGCGGTGTAGATATTTCCATGTTTCTACAGATAGCGGTCTAGATATTTCCATGTTTATACAGATAGCGGTGTAGATATTTCCATGTTTCTACAGATAGCGGTGTAGATATTTCCATGTTTATACAGATAGCGGTGGACATATTTTCAAGTTTATACAGATAGCGGTGGACATATTTTCATGTTTATAGAGATGGCAGTGTAGATATTTCCAAGTTTATAAAGATAGCGGTGTCGATATTTCCGTGTTTATACAGATAGCGGTGCAGGTATTTCCATTTTTGTAGAGACAGCGGTGTAGATATTTCCATGTTTTTACAGATGGGGGTGTAGATATTTCCATGTTTATACAGATGACTGTGTAGATATTTCCATGTTTTTTACAGATGGCGGTGTAAATATTTCCATGTTACGCAGATAGCGGTGTGGATATTTCCATGTTTATACAGACAGCGATGTAGATATTTCCATGTTTATAGAGATGGCTGTGTAGTTATTTCCATGTTTATACAGATTGCAGTGTAGATATTTCCATGTTTATACAGATAGTGGGGTAGATATTTCCATGTTTATACAGATGACTGTGTAGGTATTTCCATCTTTATACATATGGCGGTGTAGATATTTCCATGTTTAGAGAGATAGCCATGAAGATATTTCCATGTTTATACAGACAGTGGTGTAGACATTTCCATGTTTATAGAGATTGCGGTGTAGATATTTCCATAGTTATACAGATAGCGGTGTAGATATTTCCATGTTTATACAGATAGCGGTGTAGATGTTTCCATGTTTATACAGATAGCGATGTAGATATATCCATGTTTATACAGATCGTGGTGTATATATTTCCATGTTTATACAGATAGCGGTGTAGATATTTCCATGTTTATACAGATAGCGGTGTAGATATTTCCATGTTTATACAGATAGCGGTGTAGATATATCCATGTATATACAGATTGCGGTGTAGATATTTCCATGTTTACACAGATTGCGGTGTAGATATTTCCATGTTTATAAAGATAGCGGTGTAGATATTTCTATGTTTACACAGAGAGCTGTGGAAATATTTCCATGTTTATACAGATAACGATGTAAATATTTCCATGTTTATACAGATAGCGGAGAAGATATATCCATGTTTATACAGATAGCAGTGTAGACATTTCCATGTTTATACAGATAGCGGTGTAGATATTTCCATGTTTATACAGATAGCGGTGGAGATATTTCCATGATTAGACAGATAGTGGTGGAGATATTTCAATGTTTATACAGATGACTGTGTAGATATTTCCATTTGTATACAGATGGCAGTGTAGATATTTCCATGTTTATACAGATGGCAGTGTAGATATTTCCATGTTTATACAGATTGCTGTGTGGCTATTTTCATGTTTATAAAATAGCGATGTAGGTATTTCCATGTTTATAGAGATGGCTGTGTAGATATTTCCATGTTTACACAGATGACTGTGTAGGTATTTCCATGTATATCCAGAAGGCAGTGTTGATATTTCAATGTTTATAGAGATAGCAGTTTAGTTATTTCCATGTTTATACAGATGGCAGTGTAGATATTTCCATGTTTATACAGAAGGCGGTGAAGATATTTCCATGTTTTTAGGGATAGCCATGTAGATATTTCCATGTTTATACAGATAGCGGTGTTGACATTTCCATGTTTGTAGAGATAGCGGTGTAGATATTTCCATATTTATGCAGATAGCGGAGTAGATATTTCCATGTTTATACAGATAGCAGTGTAGATATTAACATGTTCATACAGATAGCGGTGTAGATATATCCATTTTTATACAGATTGTGGTGTAGGTATTTCCAGGTTTATACAGATAGTGGTGTAGATATTTCCATGTTTACAGAGACAGAGGTGTAGATATTTCCATATTCACACAGATTGCTGTGTACATATTTCCATATTTAAACCGACAGCTCTGAAGATATTCCCATGTTTACACAGATGCTGTTGTAGATATTTCCATGTTTATAGAGATTGCAGTGTAGATATTTCCATGTTTATAAAGATAGCGGTGTAGATATTTCCATGTTTATGCAGATAGCGGTGGAGATATTTCCAGGTTTATATAGATAGCGCTGTAGATATTTGCTTGTTTATACAGATAGCGGTGTAGATATTTCCATGTTTATACAGATAGCGGTGTAGATATTTCCATGTTTGTAGAGATAGCGGAGGAGATATTTCCATGTTTTTACAGATAGCAATGTAAATATTTGAATGTTTATACAGATAGCGGTCTAGATATTTCCATGTTTATATAGATAACGGTGTAGATATTTCCATTTTTATACACATAGCGGTGTAGTTATTTCCATGTTTATACAGATGACTGTGTACATATTTCCATGTTTATACAGATGGCGGTGTAGATATTTCCATGTTTCTACAGATAGCGGTGTAGATATTTCCATGTTTATACAGATAGCGGTGTAGATATTTCCATGTTTATACAGATAGCGGTGGACATATTTTCAAGTTTATACAGATAGCGGTGGACATATTTTCATGTTTATAGAGATGGCAGTGTAGATATTTCCAAGTTTATAAAGATAGCGGTGTCGATATTTCCGTGTTTATACAGATAGCGGTGCAGGTATTTCCAATTTTGTAGAGACAGCGGTGCATATATTTCCATGTTTTTACAGATGGGGGTGTAGATATTTCCATGTTTATACAGATGACTGTGTAGATATGTCCATGTTTTTTACAGATGGCGGTGTAAATATTTCCATGTTACGCAGATAGCGGTGTGGATATTTCCATGTTTATACAGACAGCGATGTAGATATTTCCATGTTTATAGAGATGGCTGTGTAGTTATTTCCATGTTTATACAGATTGCAGTGTAGATATTTCCATGTTTATACAGATAGTGGGGTAGATATTTCCATGTTTATACAGATGACTGTGTAGGTATTTCCATCTTTATACATATGGCCGTGTAGATATTTCCATGTTTAGAGAGATAGCCATGAAGATATTTCCATGTTTATACAGACAGTGGTGTAGACATTTCCATGTTTATAGAGATAGTGGTGTAGATATTTCCATAGTTATACAGATAGCGGTGTAGATATTTCCATGTTTATACGGATAGCGGTGTAGATGTTTCCATATTTATACAGATAGCGGTGTAGATATATCCATGTTTATACAGATCGTGGTGTATATATTTCCATGTTTATACAGATAGCGGTGTAGGTATTTCCATGTTTATACAGATAGCGGTGTAGATATTTCCATGTTTATACAGATAGCGGTGTAGATATATCCATGTATATACAGATTGCGGTGTAGATATTTCCATGTTTACACAGATTGCGGTGTAGATATTTCCATGTTTATAAAGATAGCGGTGTAGATATTTCTATGTTTACACAGGTAGCGGTGGAAATATTTCCATGTTTATACAGATAACGCTGTAAATATTTCCATGTTTATACAGATAGCGGAGAAGATATATCCATGTTTATACAGATAGCAGTGTAGACATTTCCATGTTTATACAGATAGCGGTGTAGATATTTCCATGTTTATACAGATAGCGGTGGAGATATTTCCATGATTAGACAGATAGCGGTGGAGATATTTCAATGTTTATACAGATGACTGTGTAGATATTTCCATTTGTATACAGATGGCAGTGTAGATATTTCCATGTTTATACAGATGGCAGTGTAGATATTTCCATGTTTATACAGATTGCTGTGTGGCTATTTTCATGTTTATAGAAATAGCGATGTAGGTATTTCCATGTTTATAGAGATGGCTGTGTAGATATTTCCATGTTTACACAGATGACTGTGTAGGTATTTCCATGTATATCCAGAAGGCAGTGTTGATATTTCAATGTTTATAGAGATAGCAGTTTAGTTATTTCCATGTTTATACAGATGGCAGTGTAGATATTTCCATGTTTATACAGAAGGCGGTGAAGATATTTCCATGTTTTTAGGGATAGCCATGTAGATATTTCCATGTTTATACAGATAGCGGTGTTGACATTTCCATGTTTGTAGAGATAGCGGTGTAGATATTTCCATATTTATGCAGATAGCGGAGTAGATATTTCCATGTTTATACAGATAGCAGTGTAGATATTAACATGTTCATACAGATAGCGGTGTAGATATATCCATGTTTATACAGATTGTGGTGTAGATATTTCCATGTTTATACAGATAGCGGTGTAGATATTTCCAGGTTTATACAGATAGTGGTGTAGATATTTCCGTGTTTACAGAGACAGAGGTGTAGATATTTCCATATTCACACAGATTGCTGTGTACATATTTCCATCTTTAAACCGACAGCTCTGAAGATATTCCCATGTTTACACAGATACTGTTGTAGATGTTTCCATGTTTATAGAGATTGCAGTGTAGATATTTCCATGTTTATAAAGATAGCGGTGTAGATATTTCCATGTTTATGCAGATAGCGGTGGAGATATTTCCATGTTTATATAGATAGCGCTGTAGATATTTGCTTGTTTATACAGATAGCGGTGTAGATATTTCCATGTTTATACAGATAGCGGTGTAGATATTTCCATGTTTGTAGAGATAGCGGAGGAGATATTTCCATGTTTTTACAGATAGCAATGTAAATATTTGAATGTTTATACAGATAGCGGTCTAGATATTTCCATGTTTATATAGATAACGGTGTAGATATTTCCATTTTTATACACATTGCGGTGTAGTTATTTCCATGTTTATACAGATGACTGTGTACATATTTCCATGTTTATACAGATGGCGGTGTAGATATTTCCATGTTTCTACAGATAGCGGTCTAGATATTTCCATGTTTATACAGATAGCGGTGTAGATATTTCCATGTTTCTACAGATAGCGGTGTAGATATTTCCATGTTTATACAGATAGCGGTGGACATATTTTCAAGTTTATACAGATAGCGGTGGGCATATTTTCATGTTTATAGAGATGGCAGTGTAGATATTTCCAAGTTTATAAAGATAGCGGTGTCGATATTTCCGTGTTTATACAGATAGCGGTGCAGGTATTTCTATGTTTGTAGAGACAGCGGTGTAGATATTTCCATGTTTTTACAGATGGGGGTGTAGATATTTCCATGTTTATACAGATGACTGTGTAGATATTTCCATGTTTTTTACAGATGGCGGTGTAAATATTTCCATGTTACGCAGATAGAGGTGTGGATATTTCCATGTTTATACAGACAGCGATGTAGATATTTCCATGTTTATAGAGATGGCTGTGTAGTTATTTCCATGTTTATACAGATTGCAGTGTAGATATTTCCATGTTTATACAGATAGTGGGGTAGATATTTCCATGTTTATAGAGATGACTTTGTAGGTATTTCCATGTTTATACATATGGCGGTGTAGATATTTCCATGTTTAGAGAGATAGCCATGAAGATATTTCCATGTTTATACAGACAGTGGTGTAGACATTTCCATGTTTATAGAGATAGCGGTGTAGATATTTCAATAGTTATACAGATAGCGGTGTAGATATTTCCATGTTTATACAGATAGCGGTGTAGATGTTTCCATGTTTATACAGATAGCGGTGTAGATATATCCATGTTTATACAGATCGTGGTGTATATATTTCCATGTTTATACAGATAGCGGTGTAGATATTTCCATGTTTATACAGATAGCGGTGTAGATATTTCCATATTTACAGAGATAGTGGTGTAGATATTTCCATATTTGCACCGATTGCGGTTTACATATTTCCACGTTTATACAGATAGTGGTGTAGATATTTCCATGTTTATACAGATAGCGGTGTAGATATTTCCATGTTTATACAGATAGCGGTGTAGATATTTCCATGTTTATACAGATAGCGGTGTAGATATATCCATGTATATACAGATTGCGGTGTAGATATTTCCATGTTTACACAGATTGCGGTGTAGATATTTCCATGTTTATAAAGATAGCGGTGTAGATATTTCTATGTTTACACAGATAGCGGTGGAAATATTTCCATGTTTATACAGATAACGATGTAAATATTTCCATGTTTATACAGATAGCGGAGAAGATATATCCATGTTTATACAGATAGCAGTGTAGACATTTCCATGTTTATACAGATAGCGGTGTAGATATTTCCATGTTTATACAGATAGCGGTGGAGATATTTCCATGATTAGACAGATAGCGCTGGAGATATTTCAATGTTTATACAGATGACTGTGTAGATATTTCCATTTGTATACAGATGGCAGTGTAGATATTTCCATGTTTATACAGATGGGAGTGTAGATATTTCCATGTTTATACATATTGCTGTGTGGCTATTTTCATGTTTATAGAAATAGCGATGTACGTATTTCCATGTTTATAGAGATGGCTGTGTAGATATTTCCATGTTTACACAGATGACTGTGTAGGTATTTCCATGTATATCCAGAAGGCAGTGTTGATATTTCAATGTTTATAGAGATAGCAGTTTAGTTATTTCCATGTTTATACAGATGGCAGTGTAGATATTTCCATGTTTATACAGAAGGCGGTGAAGATATTTCCATGTTTTTAGGGATAGCCATGTAGATATTTCCATGTTTATACAGATAGCGGTGTTGACATTTCCATGTTTGTAGAGATAGCGGTGTAGATATTTCCATATTTATGCAGATAGCGGAGTAGATATTTCCATGTTTATACAGATAGCAGTGTAGATATTAACATGTTGATACAGATAGCGGTGTAGATATATCCATGTTTATACAGATTGTGGTGTAGATATTTCCATGTTTATACAGATAGCGGTGTAGATATTTCCAGGTTTATACAGATAGTGGTGTAGATATTTCCATGTTTACAGAGACAGAGGTGTAGATATTTCCATATTCACACAGATTGCTGTGTACATATTTCCATATTTAAACCGACAGCTCTGAAGATATTCCCATGTTTACACAGATACTTTTGTAGATGTTTCCATGTTTATAGAGATTGCAGTGTAGATATTTCCATGTTTATAAAGATAGCGGTGTAGATATTTCCATGTTTATGCAGATAGCGGTGGAGATATTTCCATGTTTATATAGATAGCGCTGTAGATATTTGCTTGTTTATACAGACAGCGTTGTAGATATTTCCATGTTTATACAGATAGCGGTGTAGATATTTCCATGTTTGTAGAGATAGCGGAGGAGATATTTCCATGTTTTTACAGATAGCAATGTAAATATTTGAATGTTTATACAGATAGCGGTCTAGATATTTCCATGTTTATAGATAACGGTGTAGATATTTCCATTTTTATACACATTGCGGTGTAGTTATTTCCATGTTTATACAGATGACTGTGTACATATTTCCATGTTTATACAGATGGCGGTGTAGATATTTCCATGTTTCTACAGATAGCGGTCTAGATATTTCCATGTTTATACAGATAGCGGTGTAGATATTTCCATGTTTCTACAGATAGCGGTGTAGATATTTCCATGTTTATACATATAGCGGTGGACATATTTTCAAGTTTATACAGATAGCGGTGGACATATTTTCATGTTTATAGAGATGGCAGTGTAGATATTTCCAAGTTTATAAAGATAGCGGTGTCGATATTTCCGTGTTTATACAGATAGCGGTGCAGGTATTCCCATGTTTGTAGAGACAGCGGTGTAGATATTTCCATGTTTTTACAGATGGGGGTGTAGATATTTCCATGTTTATACAGATGACTGTGTAGATATTTCCATGTTTTTTACAGATGGCGGTGTAAATATTTCCATGTTACGCAGATAGCGGTGTGGATATTTCCATGTTTATACAGACAGCGATGTGGATATTTCCATGTTTATAGAGATGGCTGTGTAGATATTTCCATGTTTAAACAGATTGCAGTGTAGATATTTCAATGTTTATACAGATAGTGGGGTAGATATTTCCATGTTTATACAGATGACTGTGTAGGTATTTCCATCTTTATACATATGGCGGTGTAGATATTTCCATGTTTAGAGAGATAGCCATGAAGATATTTCCATGTTTATACAGACAGTGGTGTAGACATTTCCATGTTTATAGAGATAGCGGTGTAGATATTTCCATAGTTATACAGATAGCGGTGTAGATATTTCCATGTTTATACAGATAGCGGTGTAGATGTTTCCATGTTTATACAGATAGCGGTGTAGGTATATCCATCTTTATACAGATCGTGGTGTATATATTTCCATGTTTATACAGATAGCGGTGTAGATATTTCCATGTTTATACAGATAGCGGTGTAGATATTTCCATGTTTATACAGATAGCGGTGTAGATATATCCATGTATATACAGATTGCGGTGTAGATATTTCCATGTTTACACAGATTGCGGTGTAGATATTTCCATGTTTATAAAGATAGCGGTGTATATATTTCTATGTTTACACAGATAGCGGTGGAAATATTTCCATGTTTATACAGATAACGATGTAAATATTTCCATGTTTATACAGATAGCGGAGAAGATATATCCATGTTTATACAGATAGCAGTGTAGACATTTCCATGTTTATACAGATAGCGGTGTAGATATTTCCATGTTTATACAGATAGCGGTGGAGATATTTCCATGATTAGACAGATAGCGGTGGAGATATTTCAATGTTTATACAGATGACTGTGTAGATATTTCCATTTGTATACAGATGGCAGTGTAGATATTTCCATGTTTATACAGATTGCTGTGTGGCTATTTTCATGTTTATAGAAATAGCGATGTAGGTATTTCCATGTTTATAGAGATGGCTGTGTAGATATTTCCATGTTTACACAGATGACTGTGTAGGTATTTCCATGTATATCCTGAAGGCAGTGTTGATATTTCAATGTTTATAGAGATAGCAGTTTAGTTATTTCCATGTTTATACAGGTGGCAGTGTAGATATTTCCATGTTTATACAGAAGGCAGTGAAGATATTTCCATGTTTTTAGGGATAGCCATGTAGATATTTCCATGTTTATACAGATAGCGGTGTTGACATTTCCATGTTTGTAGAGATAGCGGTGTAGATATTTCCATATTTATGCAGATAACGGAGTAGATATTTCCATGTTTATACAGATAGCAGTGTAGATATTAACATGTTCATACAGATAGCGGTGTAGATATATCCATGTTTATACAGATTGTGGTGTAGATATTTCCATGTTTATACAGATAGCGGTGTAGATATTTCCAGGTTTATACAGATAGTGGTGTAGATATTTCCATGTTTACAGAGACAGAGGTGTAGATATTTCCATATTCACACAGATTGCTGTGTACATATTTCCATATTTAAACCGACAGCTCTGAAGATATTCCCATGTTTACACAGATACTGTTGTAGATGTTTCCATGTTTATAGAGATTGCAGTGTAGATATTTCCATGTTTATAAAGATAGCGGTGTAGATATTTCCATGTTTATGCAGATAGCGGTGGAGATATTTCCATGTTTATATAGATAGCGCTGTAGATATTTGCTTGTTTATACAGACAGCGGTGTAGATATTTCCATGTTTATACAGATAGTAGTGTAGATATTTCCATGTTTGTAGAGATAGCGGAGGAGATATTTCCATGTTTTTACCGATAGCAATGTAAATATTTGAATGTTTATACAGATAGCGGTCTAGATATTTCCATGTTTATATAGATAACGGTGTAGATATTTCCATTTTTATACACATTGCGGTGTAGTTATTTCCATGTTTATACAGATGACTGTGTACATATTTCCATGTTTATACAGATGGCGGTGTAGATATTTCCATGTTTCTACAGATAGCGGTCTAGATATTTCCATGTTTATACAGATAGCGGTGTAGATATTTCCATGTTTCTACAGATAGCGGTGTAGATATTTCCATGTTTATACATATAGCGGTGGACATATTTTCAAGTTTATACAGATAGCGGTGGACATATTTTCATGTTTATAGAGATGGCAGTGTAGATATTTCCAAGTTTATAAAGATAGCGGTGTCGATATTTCCGTGTTTATACAGATAGCGGTGCAGGTATTTCCATGTTTGTAGAGACAGCGGTGTAGATATTTCCATGTTTTTACAGATGGGGGTGTAGATATTTCCATGTTTATACAGATGACTGTGTAGATATTTCCATGTTTTTTACAGATGGCGGTGTAAATATTTCCATGTTACGCAGATAGCGGTGTGGATATTTCCATGTTTATACAGACAGCGATGTGGATATTTCCATGTTTATAGAGATGGCTGTGTAGATATTTCCATGTTTAAACAGATTGCAGTGTAGATATTTCCATGTTTATACAGATAGTGGGGTAGATATTTCCATGTTTATACAGATGACTGTGTAGGTATTTCCATCTTTATACATATGGCGGTGTAGATATTTCCATGTTTAGAGAGAGAGCCATGAAGATATTTCCATGTTTATACAGACAGTGGTGTAGACATTTCCATGTTTATAGAGATAGCGGTGTAGATATTTCCATAGTTATACAGATAGCGGTGTAGATATTTCCATGTTTATACAGATAGCGGTGTAGATGTTTCCATGTTTATACAGATAGCGGTGTAGATATATCCATGTTTATACAGATCGTGGTGTATATATTTCCATGTTTATACAGATAGCGGTGTAGATTTTTCCATGTTTATACAGATAGCGGTGTAGATATTTCCATGTTTATACAGATAGCGGTGTAGATATATCCATGTATATACAGATTGCGGTGTAGATATTTCCATGTTTACACAGATTGCGGTGTAGATATTTCCATGTTTATAAAGATAGCGGTGTATATATTTCTATGTTTACACAGATAGCGGTGGAAATATTTCCATGTTTATACAGATAACGATGTAAATATTTCCATGTTTATACAGATAGCGGAGAAGATATATCCATGTTTATACAGATAGCAGTGTAGACATTTCCATGTTTATACAGATAGCGGTGTAGATATTTCCATGTTTATACAGATAGCGGTGGAGATATTTCCATGATTAGACAGATAGCGGTGGAGATATTTCAATGTTTATACAGATGACTGTGTAGATATTTCCATTTGTATACAGATGGCAGTGTAGATATTTCCATGTTTATACAGATGGCAGTGTAGATATTTGCATGTTTATACAGATTGCTGTGTGGCTATTTTCATGTTTGTAAAATAGCGATGTAGGTATTTCCATGTTTATAGAGATGGCTGTGTAGATATTTCCATGTTTACACAGATGACTGTGTAGGTATTTCCATGTATATCCAGAAGGCAGTGTTGATATTTCAATGTTTATAGAGATAGCAGTTTAGTTATTTCCATGTTTATACAGATGGCAGTGTAGATATTTCCATGTTTATACAGAAGGCGGTGAAGATATTTCCATGTTTTTAGGGATAGCCATGTAGATATTTCCATGTTTATACAGATAGTGGTGTTGACATTTCCATGTTTGTAGAGATAGCGGTGTAGATATTTCCATATTTATGCAGATAGCGGGGTAGATATTTCCATGTTTATACAGATAGCAGTGTAGATATTAACATGTTCATACAGATAGCGGTGTAGATATATCCATGTTTATACAGATTGTGGTGTAGATATTTCCATGTTTATGCAGATATCGGTGGAGATATTTCCATGTTTATATAGATAGCGCTGTAGATATTTGCTTGTTTATACAGACAGCGGTGTAGATATTTCCATGTTTATACAGATGGCCGTGTAGATATTTCCATGTTTGTAGAGATAGCGGAGGAGATATTTCCATGTTTTTATAGATAGCAATGTAAATATTTGAATGTTTATACAGATAGCGGTCTAGACATTTCCATGTTTATATAGATAACGGTGTAGATATTTCCATTTTTATACACATTGCGGTGTAGTTATTTCCATGTTTATAGAGATGACTGTGTACATACTTCCATGTTTATACAGATGGCGGTGTAGATATTTCCATGTTTATACAGATAACGGTCTAGATATTTCCATGTTTATACAGATAGCGGTGTAGATATTTCCATGTTTCTACAGATAGCGGTGTAGATATTTCCATGTTTATACAGCTAGCGGTGGACATATTTTCAAGTTTATACAGATAGCGGTGGACATATTTTCATGTTTATAGAGATGGCAGTGTAGATATTTCCAAGTTTATAAAGATAGCGGTGTCGATATTTCCGTGTTTATACAGATAGCGGTGCAGGTATTTCCATGTTTGTAGAGACAGCGGTGTAGATATTTCCATGTTTTTACAGATGGGGGTGTAGATATTTCCATGTTTATACAGATGACTGTGTAGATATTTCCATGTTTTTTACAGATGGCGGTGTAAATATTTCCATGTTACGTAGATAGCGGTGTGGATATTTCCATGTTTATACAGACAGCGATGTAGATATTTCCATGTTTATAGAGATGGCTGTGTAGTTATTTCCATGTTTATACAGATTGCAGTGTAGATATTTCCATGTTTATACAGATAGTGGGGTAGATATTTCCATGTTTATACAGATGACTGTGTAGGTATTTCCATCTTTATACATATGGCGGTGTAGATATTTCCATGTTTAGAGAGACAGCCATGAAGATATTTCCATGTTTATACAGACAGTGGTGTAGACATTTCCATGTTTATAGAGATAGCGGTGTAGATATTTCCATAGATATACAGATAGCGTTGTAGATATTTCCATGTTTATAGAGATAGCGGTGTAGATGTTTCCATGTTTATACAGATAGTGGTGTAGATATATCCATGTTTATACAGATCGTGGTGTATATATTTCCATGTTTATACAGATAGCGGTGTAGATATTTCCATGTTTATACAGATAGCGGTGTAGATATTTCCATGTTTATACAGATAGCGGTGTAGATATATCCATGTATATACAGATTGCGGTGTAGATATTTCCATGTTTACACAGATTGCGGTGTAGATATTTCCATGTTTATAAAGATAGCGGTGTAGATATTTCTATGTTTACACAGATAGCGGTGGAAATATTTCCATGTTTATACAGATAACGCTGTAAATATTTCCATGTTTATACAGATAGCGGAGAAGATATATCCATGTTTATACAGATAGCAGTGTAGACATTTCCATGTTTATACAGATAGCGGTGTAGATATTTCCATGTTTATACAGATAGCGGTGGAGATATTTCCATGATTAGACAGATAGCGGTGGAGATATTTCAATGTTTATACAGATGACTGTGTAGATATTTCCATTTGTATACAGATGGCAGTGTAGATATTTCCATGTTTATACAGATGGCAGTGTAGATATTTCCATGTTTATACAGATTGCTGTGTGGCTATTTTCATGTTTATAGAAATAGCGATGTAGGTATTTCCATGTTTATAGAGATGGCTGTGTAGATATTTCCATGTTTACACAGATGACTGTGTAGGTATTTCCATGTATATCCTGAAGGCAGTGTTGATATTTCAATGTTTATAGAGATAGCAGTTTAGTTATTTCCATGTTTATACAGATGGCAGTGTAGATATTTCCATGTTTATACAGAAGGCGGTGAAGATATTTCCATGTTTTTAGGGATAGCCATGTAGATATTTCCATGTTTATACAGATAGCGGTGTTGACATTTCCATGTTTGTAGAGATAGCGGTGTAGATATTTCCATATTTATGCAGATAGCGGAGTAGATATTTCCATGTTTATACAGATAGCAGTGTAGATATTAACATGTTGATACAGATAGCGGTGTAGATATATCCATGTTTATACAGATTGTGGTGTAGATATTTCCATGTTTATACAGATAGCGGTGTAGATATTTCCAGGTTTATACAGATAGTGGTGTAGATATTTCCATGTTTACAGAGACAGAGGTGTAGATATTTCCATATTCACACAGATTGCTGTGTACATATTTCCATCTTTAAACCGACAGCTCTGAAGATATTCCCATGTTTACACAGATACTGTTGTAGATGTTTCCATGTTTATAGAGATTGCAGTGTAGATATTTCCATGTTTATAAAGATAGCGGTGTAGATATTTCCATGTTTATGCAGATAGCGGTGGAGATATTTCCATGTTTATATAGATAGCGCTGTAGATATTTGCTTGTTTATACAGACAGCGGTGTAGATATTTCCATGTTTATACAGATAGCGGTGTAGATATTTCCATGTTTGTAGAGATAGCGGAGGAGATATTTCCATGTTTTTACAGATAGCAATGTAAATATTTGAATGTTTATACAGATAGCGGTCTAGATATTTCCATGTTTATATAGATAACGGTGTAGATATTTCCATTTTTATACACATTGCCTTGTAGTTATTTCCATGTTTATACAGATGACTGTGTACATATTTCCATGTTTATACAGATGGCGGTGTAGATATTTCCATGTTTCTACAGATAGCGGTCTAGATATTTCCATGTTTATACAGATAGCGGTGTAGATATTTCCATGTTTCTACAGATAGCGGTGTAGATATTTCCATGTTTATACAGATAGCGGTGGACATATTTTCAAGTTTATACAGATAGCGGTGGACATATTTTCATGTTTATAGAGATGGCAGTGTAGATATTTCCAAGTTTATAAAGATAGCGGTGTCGATATTTCCGTGTTTATACAGATAGCGGTGCAGGTATTTCCATGTTTGTAGAGACAGCGATGTAGATATTTCCATGTTTTTACAGATGGGGGTGTAGATATTTCCATGTTTATAGAGATGACTGTGTAGATATTTCCATGTTTTTTACAGATGGCGGTGTAAATATTTCCATGTTACGCAGATAGCGGTGTGGATATTTCCATGTTTATACAGACAGCGATGTGGATATTTCCATGTTTATAGAGATGGCTGTGTAGATATTTCTATGTTTAAACAGATTGCAGTGTAGATATTTCCATGTTTATACAGATAGTGGGGTAGATATTTCCATGTTTATACAGATGACTGTGTAGGTATTTCCATCTTTATACACATGGCGGTGTAGATATTTCCATGTTTAGAGAGATAGCCATGAAGATATTTCCATGTTTATACAGACAGTGGTGTAGACATTTCCATGTTTATAGAGATAGCGGTGTAGATATTTCCATAGTTATACAGATAGCGGTGTAGATATTTCCATGTTTATACAGATAGCGGTGTAGATGTTTCCATGTTTATACAGATAGCGGTGTAGATATATCCATGTTTATACAGATCGTGGTGTATATATTTCCATGTTTATACAGATAGCGGTGTAGATATTTCCATGTTTATACAGATAGCGGTGTAGATATTTCCATGTTTATACAGATAGCGGTGTAGATATATCCATGTATATACAGATTGCGGTGTAGATATTTCCATGTTTACACAGATTGCGGTGTAGATATTTCCATGTTTATAAAGATAGCGGTGTATATATTTCTATGTTTACACAGATAGCGGTGGAAATATTTCCATGTTTATACAGATAACGATGTAAATATTTCCATGTTTATACAGATAGCGGAGAAGGTATATCCATGTTTATACAGATAGCAGTGTAGACATTTCCATGTTTATACAGATAGCGGTGTAGATATTTCCATGTTTATACAGATAGCGGTGGAGATATTTCCATGATTAGACAGATAGCAGTGGAGATATTTCAATGTTTATACAGATGACTGTGTAGATATTTCCATTTGTATACAGATGGCAGTGTAGATATTTCCATGTTTATACAGATGGCAGTGTAGATATTTGCATGTTTATACAGATTGCTGTGTGGCTATTTTCATGTTTGTAAAATAGCGATGTAGGTATTTCCATGTTTATAGAGATGGCTGTGTAGATATTTCCATGTTTACACAGATGACTGTGTAGGTATTTCCATGTATATCCAGAAGGCAGTGTTGATATTTCAATGTTTATAGAGATAGCAGTTTAGTTATTTCCATGTTTATACAGATGGCAGTGTAGATATTTCCATGTTTATACAGAAGGCGGTGAAGATATTTCCATGTTTTTAGGGATAGCCATGTAGATATTTCCATGTTTATACAGATAGCGGTGTTGACATTTCCATGTTTGTAGAGATAGCGGTGTAGATATTTCCATATTTATGCAGATAGCAGTGTAGATATTAACATGTTCATACAGATAGCGGTGTAGATATATCCATGTTTATACAGATTGTGGTGTAGATATTTCCATGTTTATACAGATAGCGTTGTAGATATTTCCAGGTTTATACAGATAGTGGTGTAGATATATCCATGTTTACAGAGACAGAGGTGTAGATATTTCCATATTCACACAGATTGCTGTGTACATATTTCCATATTTAAACCGACAGCTCTGAAGATATTCCCATGTTTACACAGATACTGTTGTAGATGTTTCCATGTTTATAGAGATTGCAGTGTAGATATTTCCATGTTTATAAAGATAGCGGTGTAGATATTTCCATGTTTATGCAGATAGCGGTGGAGATATTTCCATGTTTATATAGATAGCGCTGTAGATATTTGCTTGTTTATACAGACAGCGGTGTAGATATTTCCATGTTTATACAGATAGCGGTGTAGATATTTCCATGTTTGTAGGGATAGCGGAGGAGATATTTCCATGTTTTTACAGATAGCAATGTAAATATTTGAATGTTTATACAGATAGCGGTCTAGATATTTCCATGTTTATATAGATAACGGTGTAGATATTTCCATTTTTATACACATTGCGGTGTAGTTATTTCCATGTTTATACAGATGACTGTGTACATATTTCCATGTTTATACAGATGGAGGTGTAGATATTTCCATGTTTCTACAGATAGCGGTCTAGATATTTCCATGTTTATACAGATAGCGGTGTAGATATTTCCATGTTTCTACAGATAGCGGTGTAGATATTTCCATGTTTATACAGATAGCAGTGGACATATTTTCAAGTTTATACAGATAGCGGTGGACATATTTTCATGTTTATAGAGATGGCAGTGTAGATATTTCCAAGTTTATAAAGATAGCGGTGTCGATATTTCCGTGTTTATACAGATAGCGGTGCAGGCATTTCCATGTTTGTAGAGACAGCGGTGTAGATATTTCCATGTTTTTACAGATGGGGGTGTAGATATTTCCATGTTTATACAGATGACTGTGTAGATATTTCCATGTTTTTTACAGATGGCGGTGTAAATATTTCCATGTTACGCAGATAGCGGTGTGGATATTTCCATGTTTATACAGACAGCGATGTGGATATTTCCATGTTTACAGAGATGGCTGTGTAGATATTTCCATGTTTAAACAGATTGCAGTGTAGATATTTCCATGTTTATACAGATAGTGGGGTAGATATTTCCATGTTTATACAGATGACTGTGTAGGTATTTCCATCTTTATACACATGGCGGTGTAGATATTTCCATGTTTAGAGAGATAGCCATGAAGATATTTCCATGTTTATACAGACAGTGGTGTAGACATTTCCATGTTTATAGAGATAGCGGTGTAGATATTTCCATAGTTATACAGATAGCGGTGTAGATATTTCCATGTTTATACAGATAGCGGTGTAGATGTTTCCATGTTTATACAGATAGCGGTGTAGATATATCCATGTTTATACAGATCGTGGTGTATATATTTCCATGTTTATACAGATAGCGGTGTAGATATTTCCATGTTTATACAGATAGCGGTGTAGATATTTCCATGTTTATACAGATAGCGGTGTAGATATATCCATGTATATACAGATTGCGGTGTAGATATTTCCATGTTTACACAGATTGCGGTGTAGATATTTCCATGTTTATAAAGATAGCGGTGTATATATTTCTATGTTTACACAGATAGCGGTGGAAATATTTCCATGTTTATACAGATAACGATGTAAATATTTCCATGTTTATACAGATAGCGGAGAAGGTATATCCATGTTTATACAGATAGCAGTGTAGACATTTCCATGTTTATACAGATAGCGGTGTAGATATTTCCATGTTTATACAGATAGCGGTGGAGATATTTCCATGATTAGACAGATAGCGGTGGAGATATTTCAATGTTTATACAGATGACTGTGTAGATATTTCCATTTGTATACAGATGGCAGTGTAGATATTTCCATGTTTATACAGATGGCAGTGTAGATATTTGCATGTTTATACAGATTGCGGTGTGGCTATTTTCATGTTTGTAAAATAGCGATGTAGGTATTTCCATGTTTATAGAGATGGCTGTGTAGATATTTCCATGTTTACACAGATGACTGTGTAGGTATTTCCATGTATATCCAGAAGGCAGTGTTGATATTTCAATGTTTATAGAGATAGCAGTTTAGTTATTTCCATGTTTATACAGATGGCAGTGTAGATATTTCCATGTTTATACAGAAGGCGGTGAAGATATTTCCATGTTTTTAGGGATAGCCATGTAGATATTTCCATGTTTATACAGATAGCGGTGTTGACATTTCCATGTTTGTAGAGATAGCGGTGTAGATATTTCCATATTTATGCAGATAGCAGTGTAGATATTAACATGTTCATACAGATAGCGGTGTAGATATATCCATGTTTATACAGATTGTGGTGTAGATATTTCCATGTTTATACAGATAGCGTTGTAGATATTTCCAGGTTTATACAGATAGTGGTGTAGATATATCCATGTTTACAGAGACAGAGGTGTAGATATTTCCATATTCACACAGATTGCTGTGTACATATTTCCATATTTAAACCGACAGCTCTGAAGATATTCCCATGTTTACACAGATACTGTTGTAGATGTTTCCATGTTTATAGAGATTGCAGTGTAGATATTTCCATGTTTATAAAGATAGCGGTGTAGATATTTCCATGTTTATGCAGATAGCGGTGGAGATATTTCCATGTTTATATAGATAGCGCTGTAGATATTTGCTTGTTTATACAGACAGCGGTGTAGATATTTCCATGTTTATACAGATAGCGGTGTAGATATTTCCATGTTTGTAGGGATAGCGGAGGAGATATTTCCATGTTTTTACAGATAGCAATGTAAATATTTGAATGTTTATACAGATAGCGGTCTAGATATTTCCATGTTTATATAGATAACGGTGTAGATATTTCCATTTTTATACACATTGCGGTGTAGTTATTTCCATGTTTATACAGATGACTGTGTACATATTTCCATGTTTATACAGATGGAGGTGTAGATATTTCCATGTTTCTACAGATAGCGGTCTAGATATTTCCATGTTTATACAGATAGCGGTGTAGATATTTCCATGTTTCTACAGATAGCGGTGTAGATATTTCCATGTTTATACAGATAGCGGTGGACATATTTTCAAGTTTATACAGATAGCGGTGGACATATTTTCATGTTTATAGAGATGGCAGTGTAGATATTTCCAAGTTTATAAAGATAGCGGTGTCGATATTTCCGTGTTTATACAGATAGCGGTGCAGGCATTTCCATGTTTGTAGAGACAGCGGTGTAGATATTTCCATGTTTTTACAGATGGGGGTGTAGATATTTCCATGTTTATACAGATGACTGTGTAGATATTTCCATGTTTTTTACAGATGGCGGTGTAAATATTTCCATGTTACGCAGATAGCGGTGTGGATATTTCCATGTTTATACAGACAGCGATGTGGATATTTCCATGTTTACAGAGATGGCTGTGTAGATATTTCCATGTTTAAACAGATTGCAGTGTAGATATTTCCATGTTTATACAGATAGTGGGGTAGATATTTCCATGTTTATACAGATGACTGTGTAGGTATTTCCATCTTTATACACATGGCGGTGTAGATATTTCCATGTTTAGAGAGATAGCCATGAAGATATTTCCATGTTTATACAGACAGTGGTGTAGACATTTCCATGTTTATAGAGATAGCGGTGTAGATATTTCCATAGTTATACAGATAGCGGTGTAGATATTTCCATGTTTATACAGATAGCGGTGTAGATGTTTCCATGTTTATACAGATAGCGGTGTAGATATATCCATGTTTATACAGATCGTGGTGTATATATTTCCATGTTTATACAGATAGCGGTGTAGATATTTCCATGTTTATACAGATAGCGGTGTAGATATTTCCATATTTATACAGATAGCGGTGTAGATATATCCATGTATATACAGATTGCGGTGTAGATATTTCCATGTTTACACAGATTGCGGTGTAGATATTTCCATGTTTATAAAGATAGCGGTGTATATATTTCTATGTTTACACAGATAGCGGTGGAAATATTTCCATATTTATACAGATAACGATGTAAATATTTCCATGTTTATACAGATAGCGGAGAAGATATATCCATGTTTATACAGATAGCAGTGTAGACATTTCCATGTTTATACAGATAGCGGTGTAGATATTTCCATGTTTATACAGATAGCGGTGGAGATATTTCCATGATTAGACAGATAGCGGTGGAGATATTTCAATGTTTATACAGATGACTGTGTAGATATTTCCATTTGTATACAGATGGCAGTGTAGATATTTCCATGTTTATACAGATGGCAGTGTAGATATTTGCATGTTTATACAGATTGCGGTGTGGCTATTTTCATGTTTGTAAAATAGCGATGTAGGTATTTCCATGTTTATAGAGATGGCTGTGTAGATATTTCCATGTTTACACAGATGACTGTGTAGGTATTTCCATGTATATCCAGAAGGCAGTGTTGATATTTCAATGTTTATAGAGATAGCAGTTTAGTTATTTCCATGTTTATACAGATGGCAGTGTAGATATTTCCATGTTTATACAGAAGGCGGTGAAGATATTTCCATGTTTTTAGGGATAGCCATGTAGATATTTCCATGTTTATACAGATAGCGGTGTTGACATTTCCATGTTTGTAGAGATAGCGGTGTAGATATTTCCATATTTATGCAGATAGCAGTGTAGATATTAACATGTTCATACAGATAGCGGTGTAGATATATCCATGTTTATACAGATTGTGGTGTAGATATTTCCATGTTTATACAGATAGCGTTGTAGATATTTCCAGGTTTATACAGATAGTGGTGTAGATATATCCATGTTTACAGAGACAGAGGTGTAGATATTTCCATATTCACACAGATTGCTGTGTACATATTTCCATATTTAAACCGACAGCTCTGAAGATATTCCCATGTTTACACAGATACTGTTGTAGATGTTTCCATGTTTATAGAGATTGCAGTGTAGATATTTCCATGTTTATAAAGATAGCGGTGTAGATATTTCCATGTTTATGCAGATAGCGGTGGAGATATTTCCATGTTTATATAGATAGCGCTGTAGATATTTGCTTGTTTATACAGACAGCGGTGTAGATATTTCCATGTTTATACAGATAGCGGTGTAGATATTTCCATGTTTGTAGGGATAGCGGAGGAGATATTTCCATGTTTTTACAGATAGCAATGTAAATATTTGAATGTTTATACAGATAGCGGTCTAGATATTTCCATGTTTATATAGATAACGGTGTAGATATTTCCATTTTTATACACATTGCGGTGTAGTTATTTCCATGTTTATACAGATGACTGTGTACATATTTCCATGTTTATACAGATGGAGGTGTAGATATTTCCATGTTTCTACAGATAGCGGTCTAGATATTTCCATGTTTATACAGATAGCGGTGTAGATATTTCCATGTTTCTACAGATAGCGGTGTAGATATTTCCATGTTTATACAGATAGCGGTGGACATATTTTCAAGTTTATACAGATAGCGGTGGACATATTTTCATGTTTATAGAGATGGCAGTGTAGATATTTCCAAGTTTATAAAGATAGCGGTGTCGATATTTCCGTGTTTATACAGATAGCGGTGCAGGCATTTCCATGTTTGTAGAGACAGCGGTGTAGATATTTCCATGTTTTTACAGATGGGGGTGTAGATATTTCCATGTTTATACAGATGACTGTGTAGATATTTCCATGTTTTTTACAGATGGCGGTGTAAATATTTCCATGTTACGCAGATAGCGGTGTGGATATTTCCATGTTTATACAGACAGCGATGTGGATATTTCCATGTTTACAGAGATGGCTGTGTAGATATTTCCATGTTTAAACAGATTGCAGTGTAGATATTTCCATGTTTATACAGATAGTGGGGTAGATATTTCCATGTTTATACAGATGACTGTGTAGGTATTTCCATCTTTATACATATGGCGGTGTAGATATTTCCATGTTTAGAGAGATAGCCATGAAGATATTTCCATGTTTATACAGACAGTGGTGTAGACATTTCCATGTTTATAGAGATAGCGGTGTAGATATTTCCATAGTTATACAGATAGCGTTGTAGATATTTCCATGTTTATACAGATAGCGGTGTAGATGTTTCCATGTTTATACAGATAGCGGTGTAGATATATCCATGTTTATACAGATCGTGGTGTATATATTTCCATGTTTATACAGATAGCGGTGTAGATATTTCCATGTTTATACAGATAGCGGTGTAGATATTTCCATATTTATACAGATAGCGGTGTAGATATATCCATGTATATACAGATTGCGGTGTAGTTATTTCCATGTTTACACAGATTGCGGTGTAGATATTTCCATGTTTATAAAGATAGCGGTGTATATATTTCTATGTTTACACAGATAGCGGTGGAAATATTTCCATGTTTATACAGATAACGATGTAAATATTTCCATGTTTATACAGATAGCGGAGAAGATATATCCATGTTTATACAGATAGCAGTGTAGACATTTCCATGTTTATACAGATAGCGGTGTAGATATTTCCATGTTTATACAGATAGCGGTGGAGATATTTCCATGATTAGACAGATAGCGGTGGAGATATTTCAATGTTTATACAGATGACTGTGTAGATATTTCCATTTGTATACAGATGGCAGTGTAGATATTTCCATGTTTATACAGATGGCTGTGTAGATATTTGCATGTTTATACAGATTGCGGTGTGGCTATTTTCATGTTTGTAAAATAGCGATGTAGGTATTTCCATGTTTATAGAGATGGCTGTGTAGATATTTCCATGTTTACACAGATGACTGTGTAGGTATTTCCATGTATATCCAGAAGGCAGTGTTGATATTTCAATGTTTATAGAGATAGCAGTTTAGTTATTTCCATGTTTATACAGATGGCAGTGTAGATATTTCCATGTTTATACAGAAGGCGGTGAAGATATTTCCATGTTTTTAGGGATAGCCATGTAGATATTTCCATGTTTATACAGATAGCGGTGTTGACATTTCCATGTTTGTAGAGATAGCGGTGTAGATATTTCCATATTTATGCAGATAGCGGAGTAGATATTTCCATGTTTATACAGATAGCAGTGTAGATATTAACATGTTCATACAGATAGCGGTGTAGATATATCCATGTTTATACAGATTGTGGTGTAGATATTTCCATGTTTATACAGATAGCGTTGTAGATATTTCCAGGTTTATACAGATAGTGGTGTAGATATATCCATGTTTACAGAGACAGAGGTGTAGATATTTCCATATTCACACAGATTGCTGTGTACCTATTTCCATATTTAAACCGACAGCTCTGAAGATATTCCCATGTTTACACAGATACTGTTGTAGATGTTTCCATGTTTATAAAGATTGCAGTGTAGATATTTCCATGTTTATAAAGATAGCGGTGTAGATATTTCCATGTTTATGCAGATAGCGGTGGAGATATTTCCATGTTTATATAGATAGCGCTGTAGATATTTGCTTGTTTATACAGATAGCGGTGTAGATATTTCCATGTTTATACAGATAGCGGTGTAGATATTTCCATGTTTGTAGAGATAGCGGAGGAGATATTTCCATGTTTTTACAGATAGCAATGTAAATATTTGAATGTTTATACAGATCGCGGTGTAGATATTTCCATGTTTATACAGATAGCGGTGCAGATATTTCCATGTTTGCACAGATGGCGTTGTTGATATTTCCATCTATACAAAGATGACCGTGTAGATATTTCCATGTTTATACAGATGGCGGCGCAGATACTTCCATGGATATGTAGATGGCGGTGTAGATATTTCCATGTTTATACAGATAGCGGTGTAGTTATTTCCATGTTTATATAGATAGCGGTGTAGATATTCCCATGTATGTACACATGTCTGTGTAGATATTTCCATGTTTATACAGATGGCGGTGTAGATATTTCCATGTTTATACAGATAACTTTGTAAGTATTTCCGTGTTTATACAGATGGCGGTGTAGATATTTCAATGTTTCGAAAGATAGCAGTGGAGCAATTTCCATGTTTATACAGATAGCGGTGTAGATATTTCCATGTTTATACTGATCGTGGTGTAGACATTTCCATGTTTAAAGAGATGGCGGTGTAGATATTTCCATGTTCATAGAGATTGCGGTGTTGATTTTTCCATGTTTATAGAGATAGCGGTGTGGATATTTCCATGTTTATACAGATAGGGGTGTAGATATTTCCCTGTTTATAGAGATGGCGGTGTAGATATTTCCATGTTTATACAGATCACGGTGTAGATATTTCCTTGTTTATACAAACAGCATTGTAGTTTTTTCCATGTTTATACAGATAGTGGTGTAGTTATTTCCATGTATATACAGATGGCTGTATAGATATTTCCATGTTTATACAGATGGCTGTGTAGATACTTCCATGTTTATACAGATGGCATTGTAGATATTTCCATGTTTATACAGATGGTGGTGTAGATATTTCCATGTTTATACAGACCGCGGTGTAGATATTTCCATGTTTATACAGATCGCGGTGTAGATGTTTCCATGTTTATACAGATCGTGGTGTAGATATTTCCATGTTTATACAGATAGCGGTGAAGTTATTTCCATGTTTTTACAGATATCGGTGTAGCTATTTCTATGTTTACACAGATTGCGTTGTAGATATTTCCATCTTTCTACAGATGCCATTGTAGATATTTCCATGTCTATAGAGATAGCGGTGTAGATATTTCCATGTTTGTACAGATGGCGGTGTTGATATTTCCATCTATACACAGATGGCCGTGTAGATATTTCCATTTTTATTCAGATGGCGGCGTAGATATTTCCAAGGACATGCAGAGGGCGGTGTAGTTATTTCCATGTTTATACAGATAGCGGTGTAGGTATTTCCATGTTTACACAGATTGGGGTGTAGATATTTCCGTGTTTATACACATGGCGGAGTAGATACTTCCATCTTTATGGAGATGGCAGTGTAGATATTTTCATGTTCATAGAGATGGCGGTGTAGATATTTCCATATTTATAGAGATAGCGTTGTAGATATTTCCATCTTTCTACAGATGGCAGTGTAGATATTTCCATGTTTATACAGATGGCCGTGTAGATATTTCCATATTTATACATATGTCTGTGTAGGTATTTCCATGTGTATACAGATGGTATTGTAGCTATTTCCATGTTTATACAGATGGTGGTGTAGATATTTCCATGTTTATTCAGATGACTGTGTAGATATTTCCATGTTTTTACAGATGTCAGTGTAGATATTTCAATGTTTATATAGATGGCGCTGTTGATATTTCCATGTTTATACAGATAACGGAGGAGATATTTCCATGTTTATACAGAGAGCAGTGGAGATATTTTCATGTTTATACACATAGCGGTGTACATATTTCCATGTTTATAGAGACAGCGGTGTAGGTATTTCCATGTTTATACAGATAGCGGTGCAGATATTTCCATGTTTACACAGATGCCTATGCAGATATTTCCATATTTATACAGAGGGCTGTGTAGATATTTCTATATTTATACAGATGGCAGTATAGATATTTAAATGTTCCTACACATGACTGTGTAGGTATTTCCATGTTTATACAGATGTCTTTGTAGTTATTTCCATGTTTATAGAGATAGCGGTGCAGATATTTCCATGTTTATACAGATAGCGGTGTATATATTTCCATGTTTATACAGATCATGGTGTAGATATTTTCATGTTTATACAGATACCGGTGTAGATATTTCCATGTTTATACAGCCCGCAGTGTAGATATTTCCATGTTTATAGAGATAGCAGTGTAGATATTTCCATGTTTGTACAGATGGCGGTGTTGATGTTTCCATCTATACACTGATTGCCGTGTAGGTATTTCCATGTGTATACAGATGGCATTGTATATATTTCCATGTTTATACATATGGTGGTGTAGATATTTCCATGTTTACACAGATGACTGTATAGGTATTTCCATGTTTATACAGATGGCGGTGTAGATATTTCCAAGTTTATAGAGATAGCGGTGTACATATTTCCATATTTATGCAGATAACGGTGTAGAAGTTTCCATGTTTATACAGATAGCGGTGTAAATATTTCCATGTTTATACAGATCACGGTGTAGATATTTCCATGTGTATAGAGATAGCGGTGTAGATATTTCCATGTTTATACCGATAGCGGTGTTGATATTTCCATGTTTATAGAGACCGCGGTGTAGATATTTCCATGTTTATACAGATAGCGGTGCAGATATTTCCATGTTTGTACAGATGGCGGTGTTGATATTTCCATCTATACACAGATGACCGTGTAGATATTTCCATGTTTATACAGATGGTGGCGCAGATATTTCCATGGATATGTAGATGGCGGTGTAGATATTTCCATGTTTATACAGATAGCGGTGTAGTTCTTTCCATGTTTATATAGATAGCGGTGTAGATATTTCCATGTATGTACACATGGCTGTGTAGATATTTCCATGTTTATACAGATGGCGGTGTAGATATTTCCATGTTTATACAGATAACTTTGTAAGTATTTCCATGTTTATACAGATGGCGGTGTAGATATTTCAATGTTTCGAGAGATAGCAGTGGAGCTATTTCCATGTTTATACAGATAGCGGTGTAGATATTTCCATGTTTATACTGATCGTGGTGTAGACATTTCCATGTTTAAAGAGATGGCAGTGTAGATATTTCCATGTTCAAAGAGATTGCGGTGTT
This sequence comes from Pan troglodytes, assembly GCF_028858775.2. Lineage (NCBI taxonomy): Eukaryota > Metazoa > Chordata > Mammalia > Primates > Hominidae > Pan > Pan troglodytes. The sequence continues at coordinate 98,477,557 of NC_072417.2, forward strand.
GATTTTTCCATGTTTATAGAGATAGCGGTGTGGATATTTCCATGTTTATACAGATAGGGGTGTAGATATTTCCCTGTTTATAGAGATGGCTTTGTAGATATTTCCATGTTTATACAGATCACGGTGTAGATATTTCCTTGTTTATACAAATAGCAGTGTAGTTTTTTCCATATTTATACAGATAGTGGTGTAGTTATTTCCATGTATATACAGATGGCTGTGTAGATATTTCCATGTTTATACAGATGGCTGTGTAGATATTTCCATGTTTATAGAGATAGCGGAGGAGATATTTCCATGTTTTTACCGATAGCAATGAAAATATTTGAATGTTTATACAGATAGCGGTCTAGATATTTCCATGTTTATATAGATAATGGTGTAGATATTTCCATTTTTATACACATAGCGGTGTAGTTATTTCCATGTTTATACAGATGACTGTGTACATATTTCCATGTTTATACAGATGGCGGTGTAGATATTTCCATGTTCATACAGATAGCGTTCTAGATATTTCCATGTTTATACAGATAGCGGTGTAGATATTTCCATGTTTATACAGATAGCGGTGTAGATATTTCCATGTATATACAGATAGCGGTGGACATATTTTCAAGTTTATACAGATAGCGGTGGACATATTTTCATGTTTATAGAGATGGCAGTGTAGATATTTCCAAGTTTATAAAGATAGCGGTGTCGATATTTCCATGTTTAAACAGATAGCGGTGCAGGTATTTCCATGTTTGTAGAGACAGCGGTGTAGATATTTCCATGTTTTTACAGATGGGGGTGCAGATATTTCCATGTTTATACAGATGACTGTGAAGATATTTCCATGTTTTTTACAGATGGCGTTGTAAATATTTCCATGTTACGCAGATAGCGGTGTGGATATTTCCATGTTTATACAGACAGCGATGTAGATATTTCCATGTTTATAGAGATGGCTGTGTAGTTATTTCCATGTTTATACAGATTGCAGTGTAGATATTTCCATGTTTATACAGATAGTGGGGTAGATATTTCCATGTTTATACAGATGACTGTGTAGGTATTTCCATGTTTATACATATGGCGGTGTAGATATTTCCATGTTTAGAGAGATAGCCATGAAGATATTTCCATGTTTATACAGACAGTGGTGTAGACATTTCCATGTTTATAGAGATAGCGGTGTAGATATTTCCATAGTTATACAGATAGCGGTGTAGATATTTCCATGTTTATACAGATAGCGGTGTAGATGTTTCCATGTTTATACAGATAGCGGTGTAGATATATCCATGTTTATACAGATCGTGGTGTATATATTTCCATGTTTATACAGATAGCGGTGTAGATATTTCCATGTTTATACAGATAGCGGTGTAGATATTTCCATATTTACAGAGATAGAGGTGTAGATATTTCCATATTTGCACCGATTTCGGTTTACATATTTCCAAGTTTATACAGATAGTCGTGTAGATATTTCCATGTTTATACAGATAGCGGTGTATATATTTCCATGTTTATACAGATAGCGGTGTAGATATTTCCATGTTTATACAGATAGCGGTGTAGATATATCCATGTTTACACAGATTGCGGTGTAGATATTTCCATGTTTATAAAGATAGCGGTGTAGATACTTCTATGCTTACACAGATTGCGGTGGAAATATTTCCATGTTTATACAGATAGCGATGTAAATATTCCCATGTTTATACAGATAGCGGAGTAGATATATCCATGTTTATACAGATAGCGGTGTAGACATTTCCATGTTTATACAGATAGCGGTGTAGATATTTCCATGTTTATACAGATAGCGGTGGAGATACTTCCATGATTAGACAGATAGCGGTGGAGATATTTCAATGTTTATACAGATGACTGTGTAGATATTTCCATTTGTATACAGATGGCAGTGTAGATATTTCCATGTTTATACAGATGGCAGTGTAGATATTTCCATGTTTATACGGATTGCTGTGTGGCTATTTTCATGTTTATAGAAATAGCGGTGTAGGTATTTCCATGTTTATAGAGATGGCTGTGTAGATATTTCCGTGTTTATACAGATGACTGTGTAGGTATTTCCATGTATATCCAGAAGGCAGTGTTGATATTTCAATGTTTATAGAGATAGCAGTTTAGTTATTTCCATGTTTATACAGATGGCAGTGTAGATATTTCCATGTTTATACAGAAGTCGGTGAAGATATTTCCATGTTTTTAGGGATAGCCATGTAGATATTTCCATGTTTATACAGATAGCGGTGTTGACATTTCCATGTTTATAGAGATAGCGGTGTAGATATTTCCATATTTACAGAGATAGAGGTGTAGATATTTCCATATTTGCACCGATTGTGGTTTACGTATTTCCACGTTTATACAGATAGTGGTGTAGATATTTCCATGTTTATACAGATAGCGGAGTAGGTATTTCCATGTTTATAAAGATAGCGGTGTAGATATTTCCATGTTTATACAGATAGCGGTGTAGATATATCCATGTATATAGATATTGCGGTGTAGATATATCCATGTTTACACAGATTGCGGTGTAGATATTTCCATGTTTATAAAGATAGCGGTGTAGATATTTCTATGTTTACACAGATTGCGGTGGAAATATTTCCATGTTTATACAGATAGCGATGTAAATATTTCCATGTTTATACAGATAGCGGAGTAGATATATCCATGTTTATACAGATAGCAGTGTAGATATTTCCATGTTTATACAGATAGCGGTGTAGATATTTCCATGTTTATACAGATAGCGGTGGAGATATTTCCATGATTAGACAGATAGCGGTGGAGATATTTCAATGTTTATACAGATGACTGTGTAGATATTTCCATTTGTATACAGATGGCAGTGTAGATATTTCCATGTTTATACTGATGGCAGTGTATATATTTCCATGTTTATACAGATTGTTGTGTGGCTATTTTCATGTTTATAGAAATAGCGATGTAGGTATTTCCATGTTTATAGAGATGGCTGTGTAGGTATTTCCATGTTTACACAGATGACTGTGTAGGTATTTCCATGTATATCCAGCAGGCAGTGTTGATATTTCAATGTTTATAGAGATAGCAGTTTAGTTATTTCCATGTTTATACAGATGGCAGTGTAGATATTTCCATGTTTATACAGAAGGCAGTGAAGATATTTCCATGTTTTCAGGGATAGCCATGTAGATATTTCTATGTTTATACAGATAGCGGTGTTGAAATTTCCATGTTTATAGAGATAGCGGTGTAGATATTTCCATATTTATGCAGATAGCGGAGTAGATATTTCCATGTTTATACAGATAGCAGTGTAGATATTAACATGTTTATACAGATAGCGGTGTAGATATATCCATGTTTATACAGATTGTGGTGTAGATATTTCCATGTTTATACAGATAGCGGTTTAGATATTTCCAGGTTTATACAGATAGTGGTGTTGATATTTCCATGTTTAGAGAGACAGAGGTGTAGATATTTCCATATTCACACAGATTGCTGTGTACATATTTCCATATTTAAACCGACAGCTCTGAAGATATTCCCATGTTTACACAGACACTGTTGTAGATGTTTCCATGTTTATAGAGATTGCAGTGTAGATATTTCCATGTTTATAAAGATAGCGGTGTAGATATTTCCATGTTTATGCAGATAGCGGTGGAGATATTTCCATGTTTATATAGATAGCGCTGTAGATATTTGCTTGTTTATACAGATAGCGGTGTAGATATTTCCATGTTTATACAGATAGCGGTGTAGATATTTCCATGTTCGTAGAGATAGCGGAGGAGATATTTCCATGTTTCTACAGATAGCAATGTAAATATTTGAATGTTTATACAGATAGCGGTCTAGATATTTCCATGTTTATATAGATAACGGTGTAGATATTTCCATTTTTATACACATAGCGGTGTAGTTATTTCCATGTTTATACAGATGACTGTGTACATATTTCCATGTTTATACAGATGGCGGTGTAGATATTTCCATGTTTATACAGATAGCGGTCTAGATATTTCCATGTTTATACAGATAGCGGTTTAGATATTTCCATGTTTATACAGATAGCGGAGTAGATATTTCCATGAATATACAGATAGCGGTGGACATATTTTCAAGTTTATACAGATAGCGGTGGACATATTTTCATGTTTATAGAGATGGCAGTGTAGATATTTCCAAGTTTATAAAGATAGCGGTGTCGATATTTCCGTGTTTATACAGATAGCGGTGCAGGTATTTCCATGTTTGTAGAGACAGCGGTGTAGATATTTCCATGTTTTTACAGATGGGGGTGTAGATATTTCCATGTTTATACAGATGACTGTGAAGATATTTCCATGTTTTTTACAGATGGCGGTGTAAATATTTCCATGTTACGCAGATAGCGGTGTGGATATTTCCATGTTTATACAGACAGCGATGTAGATATTTCCATGTTTATAGAGATGGCTGTGTAGTTATTTCCATGTTTATACAGATTGCTGTGTAGATATTTCCATGTTTATACAGATAGTGGGGTAGATATTTCCATGTTTATACAGATGACTGTGTAGGTATTTCCATGTTTATACATATGGCGGTGTAGAAATTTCCATGTTTAGAGAGATAGCCATGAAGATATTTCCATGTTTATACAGACAGTGGTGTAGACATTTCCATGTTTATAGAGATAGCGGTGTAGATATTTCCAAAGTTATACAGATAGCGGTGTAGATATTTCCATGTTTATACAGATAGAGGTGTAGATGTTTCCATGTTTATACAGATAGCGGTGTAGATATATCCATGTTTATACAGATCGTGGTGTATATATTTCCATGTTTATACAGATAGCGGTGTAGATGTTTCCATGTTTATACAGATAGCGGTGTAGATATTTCCATATTTACAGAGATAGAGGTGTAGATATTTCCATATTTGCACCGATTGCGGTTTACATATTTCCACGTTTATACAGATAGTCGTGTAGATATTTCCATGTTCATACAGATAGCGGTGTAGATATTTCCATGTTTATACATATAGCGGTCTAGATATTTCCATGTTTATACAGATAGCGGTGTAGATATATCCATGTATATACAGATTGCGGTGTAGATATTTCCATGTTTACACAGATAGCGGTGTAGATATTTCCATGTTTATAAAGATAGCGGTGTAGATATTTCTATGTTTACACAGATTGCGGTGGAAATATTTCCATGTTTATACAGATAGCGATGTAAATATTTCCATGTTTATACAGATAGCGGAGAAGATATATCCATGTTTATGCAGATAGCAGTGTATACATTTCCATGTTTATACAGATAGCGGTGTAGATATTTCCACGTTTATACAGATAGCGGTGGAGATATTTCCATGATTAGACAGATAGCGGTGGAGATATTTCAATGTTTATACAGATGACTGTGTAGATATTTCCATTTGTATACAGATGGCAGTGTAGATATTTCCATGTTTATACAGATGGCAGTGTAGATATTTCCATGTTTATACAGATTGCTGTGTGGCTATTTTCATGTTTATAGAAATAGTGGTGGAGGTATTTCCATGTTTATAGAGATGTCTGTGTAGATATTTCCATGTTTACACAGATGACTATGTAGGTATTTCCATTTATATCCAGAAGGCAGTGTTGATATTTCAATGTTTATAGAGATTGCAGTTTAGTTATTTCCATGTTTATACAGATGGCAGTGTAGATATTTCCATGTTTATACAGATGGTGGTGTAGATATTTCCATGTTTACACAGATGACTGTATAGGTATTTCCATGTTTATACAGATGGCGGTGTAGATATTTCCAAGTTTATAGAGATAGCGGTGTACATATTTCCATATTTATACAGATAACGGTGTAGAAGTTTCCATGTTTATACAGATAGCGGTGTAAATATTTCCATGTTTATACAGATCACGGTGTAGATATTTCCATGTGTATAGAGATAGCGGTGTAGATATTTCCATGTTTATACCGATAGCGGTGTTGATATTTCCATGTTTATAGAGACCGCGGTGTAGATATTTCCATGTTTATACAGATAGCGGTGCAGATATTTCCATGTTTGTACAGATGGCGGTGTTGATATTTCCATCTATACACAGATGACCGTGTAGATATTTCCATGTTTATACAGATGGTGGCGCAGATATTTCCATGGATATGTAGATGGCGGTGTAGATATTTCCATGTTTATACAGATAGCGGTGTAGTTATTTCCATGTTTATATAGATAGCGGTGTAGATATTTCCATGTATGTACACATGGCTGTGTAGATATTTCCATGTTTATACAGATGGCGGTGTAGATATTTCCATGTTTATACAGATAACTTTGTAAGTATTTCCATGTTTATACAGATGGCGGTGTAGATATTTCAATGTTTCGAGAGATAGCAGTGGAGCTATTTCCATGTTTATACAGATAGCGGTGTAGATATTTCCATGTTTATACTGATCGTGGTGTAGACATTTCCATGTTTAAAGAGATGGCAGTGTAGATATTTCCATGTTCAAAGAGATTGCGGTGTTGATTTTTCCATGTTTATAGAGATAGCGGTGTGGATATTTCCATGTTTATACAGATAGGGGTGTAGATATTTCCCTGTTTATAGAGATGGCTTTGTAGATATTTCCATGTTTATACAGATCACGGTGTAGATATTTCCTTGTTTATAAAAATAGCAGTGTAGTTTTTTCCATATTTATACAGATAGTGGTGTAGTTATTTCCATGTATATACAGATGGCTGTGTAGATATTTCCATGTTTATACAGATGGCTGTGTAGATATTTCCATGTTTATAGAGATAGCGGAGGGGATATTTCCATGTTTTTACAGATAGCAATGAAAATATTTGAATGTTTATACAGATAGCGGTCTAGATATTTCCATGTTTATATAGATAACGGTGTAGATATTTCCATTTTTATACACATAGCGGTGTAGTTATTTCCATGTTTATACAGATGACTGTGTACATATTTCCATGTTTATACAGATGGCGGTGTAGATATTTCCATGTTTATACAGATAGCGTTCTAGATATTTCCATGTTTATACAGATAGCGGTGTAGATATTTCCATGTTTATACAGATAGCGGTGTAGATATTTCCATGTATATACAGATAGCGGTGGACATATTTTCAAGTTTATACAGATAGCGGTGGACATATTTTCATGTTTATAGAGATGGCAGTGTAGATATTTCCAAGTTTATAAAGATAGCGGTGTCGATATTTCCGTGTTTATACAGATAGCGGTGCAGGTATTTCCATGTTTGTAGAGACAGCGGTGTAGATATTTCCATGTTTTTACAGATGGGGGTGTAGATATTTCCATGTTTATACAGATGACTGTGAAGATATTTCCATGTTTTTTACAGATGGCGGTGTAAATATTTCCATGTTACGCAGATAGCGGTGTGGATATTTCCATGTTTATACAGACAGCGATGTAGATATTTCCATGTTTATAGAGATGGCTGTGTAGTTATTTCCATGTTTATACAGATTGCAGTGTAGATATTTCCATGTTTATACAGATAGTGGGGTAGATATTTCCATGTTTATACAGATGACTGTGTAGGTATTTCCATGTTTATACATATGGCGGTGTAGATATTTCCATGTTTAGAGAGATAGCCATGAAGATATTTCCATGTTTATACAGACAGTGGTGTAGACATTTCCATGTTTATAGAGATAGCGGTGTAGATATTTCCATAGTTATACAGATAGCGGTGTAGATATTTCCATGTTTATACAGATAGCGGTGTAGATGTTTCCACGTTTATACAGATAGCGGTGTAGATATATCCATGTTTATACAGATCGTGGTGTATATATTTCCATGTTTATACAGATAGCGGTGTAGATATTTCCATGTTTATACAGATAGCGGTGTAGATATTTTCATATTTACAGAGATAGAGGTGTAGATATTTCCATATTTGCACCGATTTCGGTTTACATATTTCCAAGTTTATACAGATAGTCGTGTAGATATTTCCATGTTTATACAGATAGCGGTGTAGATATTTCCATGTTTATACAGATAGCGGTGTAGATATTTCCATGTTTATACAGATAGCGGTGTAGATATATCCATGTTTACACAGATTGCGGTGTAGATATTTCCATGGTTATAAAGATAGCGGTGTAGATATTTCTATGCTTACACAGATTGCGGTGGAAATATTTCCATGTTTATACAGATAGCGATGTAAATATTCCCATGTTTATACAGATAGCGGAGTAGATATATCCATGTTTATACAGATAGCGGTGTAGACATTTCCATGTTTATACAGATAGCGGTGTTGATATTTCCATGTTTATACAGATAGCGGTGGAGATACTTCCATGATTAGACAGATAGCGGTGGAGATATTTCAATGTTTATACAGATGACTGTGTAGATATTTCCATTTGTATACAGATGGCAGTGTAGATATTTCCATGTTTATACAGATGGCAGTGTAGATATTTCCATGTTTATACAGATTGCTGTGTGGCTATTTTCATGTTTATAGAAATAGCGGTGTAGGTATTTCCATGTTTATAGAGATGGCTGTGTAGATATTTCCGTGTTTATACAGATGACTGTGTAGGTATTTCCATGTATATCCAGAAGGCAGTGTTGATATTTCAATGTTTATAGAGATAGCAGTTTAGTTATTTCCATGTTTATACAGATGGCAGTGTAGATATTTCCATGTTTATACAGAAGTCGGTGAAGATATTTCCATGTTTTTAGGGATAGCCATGTAGATATTTCCATGTTTATACAGATAGCGGTGTTGACATTTCCATGTTTATAGAGATAGCTGTGTAGATATTTCCATATTTACAGAGATAGAGGTGTAGATATTTCCATATTTGCACCGATTGCGGTTTACGTATTTCCACGTTTATACAGATAGTGGTGTAGATATTTCCATGTTTATACAGATAGCGGTGTAGGTATTTCCATGTTTATACAGATAGCGGTGTAGATATTTCCATGTTTATACAGATAGCGGTGTAGATATATCCATGTATATAGAGATTGCGGTGTAGATATATCCTTGTTTACACAGATTGCGGTGTAGATATTTCCATGTTTATAAAGATAGCGGTGTAGATATTTCTATGTTTACACAGATTGCGGTGGAAATATTTCCATGTTTATACAGATAGCGATGTAAATATTTCCATGTTTATACAGATAGCGGAGTAGATATATCCATGTTTATACAGATAGCAGTGTAGATATTTCCATGTTTATACAGATAGCGGTGTAGATATTTCCATGTTTATACAGATAGCGGTGGAGATATTTCCATGATTAGACAGATAGCGGTGGAGATATTTCAATGTTTATACAGATGACTGTGTAGATATTTCCATTTGTATACAGATGGCAGTGTAGATATTTCCATGTTTATACTGATGGCAGTGTATATATTTCCATGTTTATACAGATTGCTGTGTGGCTATTTTCATGTTTATAGAAATAGCGATGTAGGTATTTCCATGTTTATAGAGATGGCTGTGTAGGTATTTCCATGTTTACACAGATGACTGTGTAGGTATTTCCATGTATATCCAGCAGGCAGTGTTGATATTTCAATGTTTATAAAGATAGCAGTTTAGTTATTTCCATGTTTATACAGATGGCAGTGTAGATATTTCCATGTTTATACAGAAGGCAGTGAAGATATTTCCATGTTTTCAGGGATAGCTATGTAGATATTTCTATGTTTATACAGATAGCGGTGTTGACATTTCCATGTTTATAGAGATAGCGGTGTAGATATTTCCATATTTATGCAGATAGCGGAGTAGATATTTCCATGTTTATACAGATAGCAGTGTAGATATTAACATGTTTATACAGATAGCGGTGTAGATATATCCATGTTTATACAGATTGTGGTGTAGATATTTCCATGTTTATACAGATAGCGGTGTAGATATTTCCAGGTTTATACAGACAGTGGTGTAGATATTTCCATGTTTACAGAGACAGAGGTGTAGATATTTCCATATTCACACAGATTGCTGTGTACATATTTCCATATTTAAACCGACAGCTCTGAAGATATACCCATGTTTACACAGATACTGTTGTAGATGTTTCCATGTTTATAGAGATTGCAGTGTAGATATTTCCATGTTTATAAAGATAGCGGTGTAGATATTTCCATGTTTATGCAGATAGCGGTGGAGATATTTCCATGTTTATATAGATAGCGCTGTAGATATTTGCTTGTTTATACAGATAGCGGTGTAGATATTTCCATGTTTATACAGATAGCGGTGTAGATATTTCCATGTTTGTAGAGATAGCGGAGGAGATATTTCCATGTTTTTACAGATAGCAATGTAAATATTTGAATGTTTATACAGATCGCGGTGTAGATATTTCCATGTTTATACAGAGAGCGGTGCAGATATTTCCATGTTTGTACAGATGGCGGTGTTGATATTTCCATCTATACACAGATGACCGTGTAGATATTTCCATGTTTATACAGATGGCGGCGCAGATATTTCCATGGATATGTAGATGGCGGTGTAGATATTTCCATGTTTATACAGATAGCGGTGTAGTTATTTCCATGTTTATATAGATAGCGGTGTAGATATTCCCATGTATGTACACATGGCTGTGTAGATATTTCCATGTTTATACAGATGGCGGTGTAGATATTTCCATGTTTATACAGATAACTTTGTAAGTATTTCCGTGTTTATACAGATGGCGGTGTAGATATTTCAATGTTTCGAAAGATAGCAGTGGAGCTATTTCCATGTTTATACAGATAGCGGTGTAGATATTTCCATGTTTATACTGATCGTGGTGTAGACATTTCCATGTTTAAAGAGATGGCGGTGTAGATATTTCCATGTTCATAGAGATTGCGGTGTTGATTTTTCCATGTTTATAGAGATAGCGGTGTGGATATTTCCATGTTTATACAGATAGGGGTGTAGATATTTCACTGTTTATAGAGATGGCGGTGTAGATATTTCCATGTTTATACAGATCACGGTGTAGATATTTCCTTGTTTATACAAATAGCATTGTAGTTTTTTCCATGTTTATACAGATAGTGGTGTAGTTATTTCCATGTATATACAGATGGCTGTATAGATATTTCCATGTTTATACAGATGGCTGTGTAGATACTTCCATGTTTATACAGATGGCATTGTAGATATTTCCATGTTTATACAGATGGTGGTGTAGATATTTCCATGTTTATACAGACCGCAGTGTAGATATTTCCATGTTTATACAGATCGCGGTGTAGATATTTCCATGTTTATACAGATCGTGGTGTAGATATTTCCATGTTTATACAGATAGCGGTGAAGTTATTTCCATGTTTTTACAGATATCGGTGTAGATATTTCTATGTTTACACAGATTGCGGTGTAGATATTTCCATCTTTCTACAGATGCCATTGTAGATATTTCCATGTCTATAGAGATAGCGGTGTAGATATTTCCATGTTTGTACAGATGGCGGTGTTGATATTTCCATCTATACAGAGATGGCCGTGTAGATATTTCCATGTTTATTCAGATGGCGGCGTAGATATTTCCAAGGACATGCAGATGGCGGTGTAGTTATTTCCATGTTTATACAGATAGCGTTGTAGGTATTTCCATGTTTACACAGATGGTGGTGTAGATATTTCCGTGTTTATACACATGGCGGAGTAGATACTTCCATCTTTATGGAGATGGCAGTGTAGATATTTTCATGTTCATAGAGATGGCGGTGTAGATATTTCCATATTTATAGAGATAGCGGTGTAGATATTTCCATCTTTCTACAGATGGCAGTGTAGATATTTCCATGTTTATACAGATGGCCGTGTAGATATTTCCATATTTATACAGATGTCTGTGTAGGTATTTCCATGTGTATACAGATGGTATTGTAGCTATTTCCATGTTTATACAGATGGTGGTGTAGATATTTCCATGTTTATTCAGATGACTGTGTAGATATTTCCATGTTTTTACAGATGGCAGTGTAGATATTTCAATGTTTATATAGATGGCGCTGTTGATATTTCCATGTTTATACAGATAACGGAGGAGATATTTCCATGTTTATACAGAGAGCAGTGGAGATATTTCCATGTTTATACACATAGCGGTGTACATATTTCCATGTTTATAGAGACAGCGGTGTAGGTATTTCCATGTTTATACAGATAGCGGTGCAGATATTTCCATGTTTACACAGATGCCTATGCAGATATTTCCATATTTATACAGAGGGCTGTGTAGATATTTCTATATTTATACAGATGGCAGTGTCGATATTTAAATGTTCCTACACATGACTGTGTAGGTATTTCCATGTTTATACAGATGTCTTTGAAGTTATTTCCATGTTTATAGAGATAGCGGTGCAGATATTTCCATGTTTATACAGATAGCAGTGTATATATTTCCATGTTTATACAGATCATGGTGTAGATATTTCCATGTTTATACAGATACCGGTGTAGATATTTCCATATTTATACAACCCGCAGTGTAGATATTTCCATGTTTATAGAGATAGCAGTGTAGATATTTCCATGTTTGTACAGATGGCGGTGTTGATGTTTCCATCTATACACTGACTGCCGTGTAGGTATTTCCATGTGTATACAGATGGCATTGTAGATATTTCCATGTTTATACAGATGGTGGTGTAGATATTTCCATGTTTACACAGATGACTGTATAGGTATTTCCATGTTTATACAGATGGCGGTGTAGATATTTCCAAGATTATAGAGATAGCGGTGTAAATATTTCCATATTTATACAGATAACGGTGTAGAAGTTTCCATGTTTATACAGATAGCGGTGTAAATATTTCCATGTTTATACAGATCACGGTGTAGATATTTCCATGTGTACAGAGATAGCGGTGTAGATATTTCCATGTTTATACCGATAGCGGTGTTGATATTTCCATGTTTATACAGACCGCGGTGTAGATATTTCCATGTTTATACAGATAGCGGTGCAGATATTTCCATGTTTGTACAGATGGCGGTGTTGATATTTCCATCTATACACAGATGACCGTGTAGATATTTCCATGTTTATACAGATGGCGGCGCAGATATTTCCATGGATATGTAGATGGTGGTGTAGATATTTCCATGTTTATACAGATAGCGGTGTAGTTATTTCCATGTTTATATAGATAGCGGTGTAGATATTCCCATGTATGTACACATGGCTGTGTAGATATTTCCATGTTTATACAGATGGCGGTGTAGATATTTCCATGTTTATACAGATAACTTTGCAAGTATTTCCGTGTTTATACAGATGGCGGTGTAGATATTTCAATGTTTCGAAAGATAGCAGTGGAGCTATTTCCATGTTTATACATATAGCGGTGTAGATATTTCAATGTTTATACTGATCGTGGTGTAGACATTTCCATGTTTAAAGAGATGGCGGTGTAGATATTTCCATGTTCATAGAGATTGCGGTGTTGATTTTTCCATGTTTATAGAGATAGCGGTGTGGATATTTCCATGTTTATACAGATAGGGGTGTAGATATTTCCCTGTTTATAGAGATGGCGGTGTAGATATTTCCATGTTTATACAGATCACGGTGTAGATATTTCCTTGTTTATACAAATAGCATTGTAGTTTTTTCCATGTTTATACAGATAGTGGTGTAGTTATTTCCATGTATATACAGATGGCTGTGTAGATATTTCCATGTTTATACAGATGGCTGTCTAGATACTTATATGTTTATACAGATGGCATTGTAGATATTTCCATGTTTATACAGATGGTGGTGTAGATATTTCCATGTTTATACAGACCGCGGTGTAGATATTTCCATGTTTATACAGATCGCGGTGTAGATATTTCCATGTTTATACAGATCGTGGTGTAGATATTTCCATGTTTATACAGATAGCGGTGAAGTTATTTCCATGTTTTTACAGATATCGGTGTAGATATTTCCATGTTTACACAGATTGCGGTGTAGATATTTCCATCTTTCTACAGATGGCATTGTAGATATTTCCATGTCTATAGAGATAGCGGTGTAGATATTTCCATGTTTGTACAGATGGCGGTGTTGATATTTCCATCTATACACAGATGGCCGTGTAGATATTTCCATTTTTATTCAGATGGCGGCGTAGATATTTCCAAGGACATGCAGATGGCGGTGTAGTTATTTCCATGTTTATACAGATAGCGGTGTAGGTATTTCCATGTTTACACAGATTGGGGTGTAGATATTTCCGTGTTTATACACATGGCGGAGTAGATACTTCCATCTTTATGGAGATGGCAGTGTAGATATTTTCATGTTCATAGAGATGGCGGTGTAGATATTTCCATATTTATAGAGATAGCGTTGTAGATATTTCCATCTTTCTACAGATGGCAGTGTAGATATTTCCATGTTTATACAGATGGCCGTGTAGATATTTCCATATTTATACAGATGTCTGTGTAGGTATTTCCATGTGTATACAGATGGTATTGTAGCTATTTCCATGTTTATACAGATGGTGGTGTAGATATTTCCATGTTTATTCAGATGACTGTGTAGATATTTCCATGTTTTTACAGATGGCAGTGTAGATATTTCAATGTTTATATAGATGGCGCTGTTGATATTTCCATGTTTATACAGATAACGGAGGAGATATTTCCATGTTTATACAGAGAGCAGTGGAGATATTTCCATGTTTATACACATAGCGGTGTACATATTTCCATGTTTATAGAGACAGCGGTGTAGGTATTTCCATGTTTATACAGATAGCGGTGCAGATATTTCCATGTTTACACAGATGCCTATGCAGATATTTCCATATTTATACAGAGGGCTGTGTAGATATTTCTATATTTATACAGATGGCAGTATAGATATTTAAATGTTCCTACACATGACTGTGTAGGTATTTCCATGTTTATACAGATGTCTTTGTAGTTATTTCCATGTTTATAGAGATAGCGGTGCAGATATTTCCATGTTTATACAGATAGCGGTGTATATATTTCCATGTTTATACAGATCATGGTGTAGATATTTCCATGTTTATACAGATACCGGTGTAGGTATTTCCATGTTTATACAGCCCGCAGTGTAGATATTTCCATGTTTATAGAGATAGCAGTGTAGATATTTCCATGTTTGTACAGATGGCGGTGTTGATGTTTCCATCTATACACTGATTGCCGTGTAGGTATTTCCATGTGTATACAGATGGCATTGTAGATATTTCCATGTTTATACAGATGGTGGTGTAGATATTTCCATGTTTACACAGATGACTGTATAGGTATTTCCATGTTTATACAGATGGCGGTGTAGATATTTCCAAGTTTATAGAGATAGCGGTGTACATATTTCCATATTTATACAGATAACGGTGTAGAAGTTTCCATGTTTATACAGATAGCGGTGTAAATATTTCCATGTTTATACAGATCACGGTGTAGATATTTCCATGTGTATAGAGATAGCGGTGTAGATATTTCCATGTTTATACCGATAGCGGTGTTGATATTTCCATGTTTATAGAGACCGCGGTGTAGATATTTCCATGTTTATACAGATAGCGGTGCAGATATTTCCATGTTTGTACAGATGGCGGTGTTGATATTTCCATCTATACACAGATGACCGTGTAGATATTTCCATGTTTATACAGATGGTGGCGCAGATATTTCCATGGATATGTAGATGGCGGTATAGATATTTCCATGTTTATACAGATAGCGGTGTAGTTATTTCCATGTTTATATAGATAGCTGTGTAGATATTTCCATGTATGTACCCATGGCTGTGTAGATATTTCCATGTTTATACAGATGGCGGTGTAGATATTTCCATGTTTATACAGATAACTTTGTAAGTATTTCCATGTTTATACAGATGGCGGTGTAGATATTTCAATGTTTCGAGAGATAGCAGTGGAGCTATTTCCATGTTTATACAGATAGCGGTGTAGATATTTCCATGTTTATACAGATCGCGGTGTTGGTATTTCCATGTTTATATAGATCGCGGTGTAGATATTTCCATGTTCATAGAGATTGCGGTGTTGATTTTTCCATGTTTATAGAGATAGCGGTGTGGATATTTCCATGTTTATACAGATAGGGGTGTAGATATTTCCCTGTTTATAGAGATGGCTTTGTAGATATTTCCATGTTTATACAGATCACGGTGTAGATATTTCCTTGTTTATACAAATAGCAGTGTAGTTTTTTCCATATTTATACAGATAGTGGTGTAGTTATTTCCATGTATATACAGATGGCTGTGTAGATATTTCCATGTTTATACAGATGGCTGTGTAGATACTTCCATGTTTATACAGATGACTTTGTAGGTATTTCCATGTTTATACAGATGGCGGTGTAGATTTTTCCATGTTTATAGAGATAAATGTGTAGATATTTCCATGTTTATACAGATAACGGTGTAGATATTTCCATGTTTATACAGATCGCGGTGTAGATATTTCCATGTTTATACAGATAGCGGTGTAGTTATTTCCATGTTTTTAAGATATCGGTGTACATATTTCCATGTTTACACAGATTGCGGTGTAGATATTTCCATCTTTCTGCAGATGGCATTGTAGATATTTCCATGCCTATAGAGATAGCGGTGTAGATATTTCCATGTTTGTACAGATGGCGGTGTTGATATTTCCATCTATACACAGATGGCCGTGTAGATATTTCCATGTTTATTCAGATGGCGGTGTAGATATTTCCAAGGACATGCAAATGGCGGTGTAGTTATTTCCATGTTTATACAGATAGCGGTGTAGGTATTTCCATGTTTACACAGATGGTGGTATAGATATTTCCGTGTTTATACACATGGCGGAGTAGATACTTCCATCTTTATGGAGATGGCAGTGTAGATATTTTCATGTTCATAGAGATGGCGGTGTAGATATTTCCATATTTATAGAGATAGCGGTGTAGATATTTCCATCTTTCTACAGATGGCAGTGTAGATATTTCCATGTTAATACAGATGGCCGTGTAGATATTTCCATATTTATACAGATGTCTGTGTAGGTATTTCCATGTGTATACAGATGGTATTGTAGCTATTTCCATGTTTATACAGATGGTGGTGTAGATATTTCCATGTTTACACAGATGACTGTATAGGTATTTCCATGTTTATACAGATGGCGGTGTAGATATTTCCAAGTTTATAGAGATAGCGGTGTAGATATTTCCATATTTATACAGATAACGGTGTAGATGTTTCCACGTTTATACAGATGGCGGAGTAGTTAGGTCCATGTTTATGGAGATGGCAGTGAAGATATTTTCGTGTTTATAGAGATGGCGGTGTAGATATTTCCATGTTTATAGAGATAGCAGTGTAGATATTTACATGTTTATACAGATGACTGTATAGGTATTTCCATGTTTTTACAGATGGCAGTGCAGATATTTCCATGTTTATATAGATAGCGGTGTAGATATTTCCATGTTTGTACAGATTGCTGTGTTGATATTTCCATCTATACACAGATGGCCGTGTAGATATTTCCATGTTTATACAGATGGCCACGTAGATATTTCCATGTTGATGCAGATAGCGGTGTAGATATTTCCATGTTTATATAGATCGTGGTGTAGATATTTCCATGTTTATACAGATACCGGTGTAGGTAATTCCATGTTTTCACAGACCGCAGTGTAGATATTTCCATGTTTATAGAGATAGCAGTGTAGATATTTCCATGTTTGTACAGATGGCGGTGCTGATGTTTCCATCTATACTCAGATTGCCGTGTAGGTATTTCCATGTGTATACAGATGGCATTGTAGATATTTCCATGTTTATACAGATGGTGGTGTAGATATTTCCATGTTTACACAGATGACTGTATAGGTATTTCCATGTTGATACAGATAGCAGTGTTGATATTTCCATGTTTATACAGGTAGTGGTGTAGAAATTCCCATGTTTATACAGATGGCTTTGTAGATATTTCCATCTTTCTACAGATGTCAGTGTAGATATTTCCAAGTTTATACCGATGGCAGTGTAGATATTTCCATTTTACACAGATGTCTGCGTAGACATTTCCATGTTTATGCAGATGGCCGTGTAGATGTTTCCATGTTTATACAGATGGCGGTGTAGATATTTCCATGTTTATACAAATGGCAGTGAAGATATATCCATATTTATACAGATGGTGGTGTAGATAATTCCATGTTTATACAGAAGGCGGTGTAGATACATCCATGTTTCTGAAGATGGTGGTGTAGGTATTTTCATGTTTATAGAGATGGAGGTGTAGATATTTCCATGTATATAGAGATAGCAGTGTAGATATTTTCATGTTTATAGAGAAAGCGGTGTAGGTATTTCCATATTTATACAGATGGCAGTGTAGATATTTCCATGTTTATACAGATATCGGTTTAGATATTTCCATGTTTATAGAGATAGTGGTGTAGGTATTTCCATCTTTGCACAGATTGCGGTGTAGGTATTGCCAAACTTACACAGATAGCGCTGTAGATATTTTCAAGTTTACACAGATAGCTGTGTTGATATTTCCATGTTTACAGAGATAGCATTGTAGATATTTCCGTGTTTAGACAGATTGCAGTGTAGTTATTTCCATGTTGATAGAGATAGCGGGGTAGATATTCCCATGTTTATACAGGTAGCGGTGTAGAAATTCCCATTTTTATACAGATCGCTTTGTAGACATTTCCATCTTTGTACAGATGTCACTGTAAATATTTCCAAGTTTATGCAGATGGCTGTGTAGATATTTCCATGTTTATAGAGATGGCGGTGCAGTTATTTCTATGTTTATAGAGATATTGGTGTAAATATCTCCATGTTTATAGAGATGGTGGTGTAAGTATTTTCATGTTTATAGAGATAGCGCTGTAGATATTTCCATGTTTATACAGATAACGGTGTTGGTATTTCCATGTTTATACAGATAGCGGTGTAGATATTTCCATGTTTATACAGCTCGCGGAGTTGATATTTCCATATTTATACAGATGGCAGTGTAGATTTTTCCATGTTTATATAGATAGAGGTGTAGATATTTTCATGTCTATAGAGATAGCGGTGTATGTATTTCCATATTTATACAGATTGCGGTGTACATATTTCCAACTTTATACAGATGGCGGTGTAGATATTTCCATGTTTATAGAGATGGCGGTGTAGATATTTCCATGTTCATTGAGATAGCGGTGTAGATACATCCATGTTCATAGAGATAGCAGTGAGGATATTTAAATGTTTACACAGATATCAGTGTAGATATTTCCATTTTTAAAGAGATAGCGGTTTTCATATTTCATATTTATACTGATATCGGTGTAGATGTTTCCATGTTTCTACAGATTACCGTGTAGATATTTCCATGTTTATACAGATAGCGGTGTAGATATTTCCACGTTTATACAGATGGCGGTGTAGATATTTCCATCTTTCTACAAATGGCAGTGTAGATATTTTCATGTTTATAGAGATGGCGGTGTAGATATTTCCATGTTTATATAGATGGCAATGTAGATATTTTCTTGTTTATGTAGATGGCGTTGTAGATATCTCCATGTTTAAAGAGATGGCGGTGTATATATTTCCATGTTGATGGAGATAGCGGTGTAGATATTTCCATATTTCTACAGATGACTGTGTAGATATTTCCATGTTTATACAGATGGCGGTGTAGATATTTCCATGTTTATAGAGATGGCGTTGTAGATATTTCCATGTTAATTGAGATAGCGGTGTAGATATTTCCATGTTTTTAGAGATAGCGGTGTAAATATTTCCATGTTTATTGAGATAGCGGTGTAAATATTTCCATATTTATACTGATAGTGGTGTAGATATTTCCATGTTTTCACAGATAGCGGTGTAGATATTTCCATCTATATTCAGAGAGTGCTGTACATATTTCCATGTTTATACAGATCACTGTGTAGGTATTTCCATGTTTATACAGATAACGTTGTAGACATTTCCATCTTCATACAAATGGTGGTGTAGATATTTCCATGTTCCCAGACATGACTGTGTAGTTGTTTCCATGTTTACAGATGGCGTTGTAGATATTTCCATGGATATGCAGATGGCGGTGTGGATATTTCCATGTTTATAGAGATAGTGGTGTAGGTATTTCCATGTTTATAGACATAGTGCTGTATATATTTCCATGTTTATATAGATGGCTTTGTAGATATTTCCATGTTTATACCGATAGCGGTGTTGGTATTTCCACGTTTATACAGACAGCGATGTAGATATTTCCATGTTTATACAGCTCGCGGTGCAGATATTTATATCTTTATACAGATGGCATTGTAGATATGTCCTTATTCACACAGATTGCGGTGTAGATGTTTCCATGTTTATACAGATGGCGGAGTAGTTAGTTCCATGTTTATGGAGATTGCAGTGTAGATATTTTCATGTTTATAGAGATGGCGGTGTAGATATTTCCATGTTTATAGAGATAGCAGTGAGGATATTAACATGTTTATACAGATGGCTGTGTAGATATTTCAAAGTGTATACAGATGGCATTGTAGATATTTCCATGCTTATACAGATGACTCTATAGGTATTTTCATGTTTTTACAGATGGCAGTGCAGATATTTCCATGTTTATAGAGATAGCGGTGTAGATATTTCCATGTTTGTACAGATGGCGGTGTTGATATTTCCATCTATACACAGATGGCCGTGTAGATATTTCCATGTTTATACAGATGGAGGCGTAGATATTTCCATGGACCTGCAGATGGCAGTGTTGATATTTCCATGTTTATACAGATAGCGGTGTAGATATTTCCATGTTTACACAGATGGTGGTAGAGATATTTCCGTGTTTATACACATGGCGGAGTAGATACTTCCATCTTTATGGAGATGGCAGTGTAGATATTTTCATGTTTATAGAGATGGCGGTGTAGATATTTCCATATTTATAGAGATAGCGGTGTAGATATTTCCATCTTTCCACAGATGGTAGTGTAGATATGTCCATGTGTATACAGCTGGCGGTGTAGATATTTCCATATTTATACAGATGTCTGTGTAGATATTTCCATGTGTATACAGATGGCTTTGTAGGTATTTCCATGTTTATACAGATGGTGGTGTAGATATTTCCATGTTTATTCAGATGACTGTGTAGATATTTCCATCTTTTTACAGATGGCAGTGTAGATATTTCCATGTTTATGCAGATAGCGGTATAAATTTTACATGTTTACAGAGATAGCGGTGTAGATATTTCCATATTTATACAAATGACTGTGTAGTCTTTTCCATGTGTATTCAGATGGCAGTGTAGATATTTCCATGTTTATACAGATGGAGGAGTAGATATTTCCATGTTTATACAGATGACTGTGTAGATATTTCCATATTTTTACAGATAGCGGTGTAGATATTTCCATTTTCATACAGATGGCGGTGTAGATATTTCCATGTTTATAGAGATGGCGGTGTAGGTATTTCTATGTTTCTAGAGATAGCGGTGTAGATATTTCTATGTGTATAGAGATGGCGGTGTAGGTACTTTCATGTTTATAGAGATAGTTGCGTAGATATTTCCGTGTTTATACAGATGGCGGTGTAGGTATTTCCATTTCCATGTTTATACAGATAGCGGTGTTGGTATTTCCATGTTTATGCAATTAGCGGTGTAGACATTTCCATGTTTATACAGCTCGCGGTGTAGATATTTCCATCTTTATAGAGATGGCAGTGTAGATATTTCCATGTTTATAGAGACGGCGGTGTAGATATTTTCATGTTTGCACAGATAGCGGTGAAGATATTTCCATGTTTATACAGATAGCAGTGTAGATATTTCCATGTTTATACAGATCGTGGTGTAGATATTGACATGTTTATACAGATAGTAGTGTAGATATTAACATGTTTATACAGACCACGGTGTAGATATTTCCATGTTTACTCACATAGCATGATAGTTATTTCCATGTTTACTCACATAGCATGATAGTTATTTCCATGTTTATGTAGATTGCGGTGTAGATATGTCCATGATTATACAGATAGCGGTGTAGATATTTTCACGTTTATAGAGATAGCGGTGTAGATATTTCCATATTTGCACAGATTGCTGTGTAGATATTTCCATTTTTATACAGATAGCTGGGTAGATATTTCCAAGTTTACACAGATAGCTGTGTAGATATTTCCGTGTTAACACAGATAGCATTGTATATATTTCCATGTTTATACAGATAGCGATGTAGATATTTCCATGTTTATACAGATAGCGGTGTAGATATTTCCATGTTTATAGAGATAGCGGTGTAGATATTTCCATGTTTATACAGATGGCTGTGTAGATATTTCCATGTGTGTACTGATGGCAGTGAAGATATTTCCATGTTTATACAGATGGGGCTGTAGATATTTCCATGTTTATACAGATGGCAGTGTAGATATTTCCATGTTTATACAGATAGCGGTGTAGTTATTTCCATGTTTACAGAGGTAGCGGTGTAGATATTTCCATCTTTGCACAGATTGCGTTGTAATTATTGCCAAATTTACACAGATAGCCGTGTAGATATTTCCAAATTTACACAGATAGCTGTGTAGATATTTCCATGTTTACAGAGATAGCATTGTAGATATTTCCATACTTATACAGATTGCGGTGTAGTTATTTCCATGTTGATACAGATAGCGGTGTAGATATTTCCATGTTTATACAGGTAGCGGTGTAGAAATTCCCATGTTTCTTCAGATCGCTTTGTAGACATTTCCATCTTTCTACAGATGTCAGTGTAGATATTTCCAAGTTTATACAGATGGCAGTGTAGATATTTCCATGTTTATACAGATGTCTGTGTAGATATTTCCATGTTTATGTAGATGGCGGTGTAGATATTTCCATGTTCATAGGGATGGCGGTGTGGTTATTTCTATGTTTATAGCGATAGCGGTGTAAATATTTCCATGCTTATAGAGATGGTGGTGTTAGTATTTTCATGTTTTTAGAGATAACGCTGTAGATATTTCCATGTTTATACAGATAACGGTGTTGGTATTTCTATGTTTATACAGATAGCGGTGTAGATATTTCCATGTTTATACAGCTCGTGGTGTAGATATTTCCATCTTTATACAGATGGCAGTGTAGATATTTCCATGGTTATACAGATAACGGTGTAGATATTTACCTGTCTATAGAGGTAGCGGTGTAGGTATTTCCATGTTTATACAGATTGCGGTGTAGATATTTCCATCTTTATACAGATGGCGGTGTAGATATTTCCATGTTTATACAGATGGCAGTGAAGATATTTCCATGTTTATACAGATTGTGGTGTACATATTTCCATGTTTATACAGATGGCGGTGTAGATATTTCCTTGTTTGTAGATATTTCCATGTTTATACAGAAATCGGTGTAGGTATTTCCATGTTTATAGAGATAGCGTTGTGGATATTTCCATATTTATACAGATAGCGGTGTAGGTATTTCCATGTTTATTCAGATGGCGGTGTAGATATTTCCTTGTTTATAGGTATTTCCATGTTTATAGAGAAATCGGTGTAGGGATTTCCATGTTTATAGAGATAGCGGTGTGGATATTTCCAGGTTTATACAGAGAGCGGTGTACATATTTCCACGTTTTACAGATAGTGTTGTAGATATTTCCATCTTTATACAGATAGCGGTGCAGATATTTCCATGTTTACACAAATAGCCGTGTAGTTATTTCTATGTTTACACAGATAGAGTTGAAGATATTTCCATGTTTATAAAGATAGCGGTGCAGACATTTCCATGTTTATACAGATAGCGGTGTGGCTATTTCCATGTTTATACAGATAGCGGTGTGGGTATTTTCATGTTTATACAGATAGCAGTATAGATATTTCCATGTTTATAGAGATGACTGTCTAGATATTTCCATGTTTATACAGCCTTCCGTGTAGATATTTCCATGTTTATACAGATGGTGGTGTAGATATTTCAATGTTTATACAGATGACTGTGAAGTTATTTCCATGTTTATACAGATGTCAGTGTAGATATTTTCATGTTTATAAAGATAACATTGTAGATATTTCCATGTTTATACAGATAGCGGTGTAGACATTTCCATGTTTAGAGAGACAGCGTTGTAGATATTTCCACATTTATACAGATAGTTGTGTAGATCTTTCCAGGTTTATACAGTTAGCGGTGTAGATATTTCCATGTTTATACAGATAGCGGTGTAGATATTTCCATGTTTATAGAGATGGCGTTGTAGGTATTTCCATGTTTAGAGATAGCGGTGTCGATATTTCCATGATTATACAACTCGCAGTGCAGATATTTCCATCTTTATACAGATGGAATTGAAGATATTTCCATGTTTATACTGATAGTGGTGTAGATATTTCCATGTTTATACAGATGGCGGTGTAGATATAGCCATGTTTCTGAAGATGGCGGTGTAGATATTTTCATGTTTATAGAGATGGCGGTGTAGATAATTCCATGTTTATAGAGAAAGCGGTGTTGGTATTTCCATGTTTATAGAGATAGCGGTGTAGATATTTCCATATTTCTACAGATATCAGTGTAGGTATTTCCATGTTTATACAGATGGCGGTGTAGATGTTTCCATGTTTCTACATATGGCGGTGTAGATATTTCCTTGTTTGTACAGATAGCGGTGTAGATATTTCCATGTTTATACAGATAGCGGTGTAGATATTTCCTTGTTTATACAGATAGCGGTGTAGATATTTCCATGTTTATACAGATAGCGGTGTAGATATTTCCATGTTTTCAGAGATAGCGGTGTAGATATTTCCCTCTTTGCACACATTGCCGTGAAGATATTTCCATTTTTACACAGATAGCTGTGTAGATATTTCCATGTTTACACTGCTAGCGTTGTAGATATTTCCATGTTTATACAGACAGCGGTGTAGTTATTTCCATGTTTATACAGATAGCGGTGAAGACATTTCCATGTTTATATAGATAGCGGTGGAGATATTTCCCTGTTTATACAGATAGCGATGTAGATATTTCCATGTTTATACAGATATCGGTGTAGGTATTTCCAGGTTTATAGTGATAGCGGTGTAGATATTTCCATCTTTATACAGATAGCGGTGTAGATATTTCCATGTTTATACAGATGGCGGTGTAGATAGTTCCATGTTTATGGAGATGGCTGTGTAGATATTTCCATGTTTATATAGATGGCAGTGTAGATATTTCCGTGTTTGTAGAGACTGTGGTGTTGATATTTCCATGTTTATAGAGATAGCGCTGTAGGTATTTCCTTGTTTATAGAGATAGTTGTGTAGATACATCCATGTTTATACATATGGCTGTGTAGATATTTCCATGTGTATACAGATGACTCTGTAGATATTTGTATGTTTACACAAATGGCGGTGTAGATATTTCCATATTTATACAGATAGCGGTGTAGATATTTAGATGTTTATACAGATAACGGTGTAGATATATCCATGTTTATAGAGATAGCGATCTAGAAATTTCCATGTTTATACAGATAGTGGCGTAGATATTTCCATGTTTACAGAGATAGCGGTGTAGATATTTCCATCTTTGCACAGATTGCGTTGTAGATATTTCCATCTTTACACAGATAGCGGTGTCGATATTTTCATGTTTATAGAGATGGCGGTGTAGATATTTCCATGTTTTTAGAGATAGCAGTGTAGATATTTACATGTTTATACAGATGTCTGTGTAGATATTTCCAAGTGTATGCAGACGGCATGGTAGATATTTCCATGTTTATACAGATGACTGTATGGGTATTACCATGTTTTTTCAGTTGGCAGTGCAGATATTTTCATATTTATAGAGATGGCGCTGTAGATATTTCCATGTTTATAGAGATAGCGGTGTTGATTTTTCCATGTTCATAGAGATAGCGGTGTAGATACTTCCATGTTTATACAGATAGCGGTGCAGATATTTCCATGTTTATACAGATGGCTGTGTAGATATTTCCATGTTTAAAGAGATGGCGGTGTGGATGTTTCCATGTTCATTGAGATAGCGGTTTAGATATACCCATGTTCATAGAGATAGCAGTGAGGATATTTCCATGTTTATACAGATAGCAGTGTAGAAATTTCCATGTTTATACAGATAGCGGTGTAAGTATTTCCATGTTTATACAGATCACGGTGTAGATATTTCCTTGTTTATACAAATAGCGGTGTAGTTATTTCCATGTTTATACAGATAGTGGTGTAGATATTTCCATGTATATACAGATGGCTGTGTAGATATTTCCATATTTATACAGATGGCTTTGTAGATATTTCCATATTTATACAGATGACTTTGTAGGTATGTCCATGTTTATACAGATGGCGGTGTAGGTATTTCCATGTTTATAGAGATAGCTGTGTAGATATTTCCATGTTTATACAGATAGCGGTGTAGATAATTCCATGTTTATACAGATTGCGGTGTAGATAATTCCATGTTTATACAGATCGCGGTGTAGATATTTCCATGTTTATAGAGATAGCGGTGTAGATATTTACATGATTTTACAGATATCGGTGTAGATACTTCCATGTTTACACAGATTGCGGTGTAGATATTTCCATCTTTCTACAGATGGCATTGTAAATATTTCCATGTTTATACAGATGGCGGTGTAGTTATTTCCATGTTTATATAGATGGTGGTGTAGATATTACCATGTTTATACAGATAGCGGTGTAGACATTTCCAAGTTTATACAGATCACGGAGAAGATATTTCCATGTTTATAGAGATCACAGTGTAGATATTTCCAAGTTTATACAGATCGCGATGTAGATATTCCCATGTTTATACACATAGCGGTGCAGATATTTCCATGTTTATAGAGATAGCGGTGTTGGTATTTCCATGTTTATAGACATAGCGGTGTAGATATTTCCATGTTTATATAGATGGCGTTGTAGATATTTCCATGTTTATACCGATAGAAGTGTTGGTATTTCCACGTTTATACAGATAGCGATGTAGATATTCCCATGTTTATACAGCTCGCGGTGCAGATATTTATATCTTTATACAGATGGCATTGTATATATTTCCTTATTCATACAGATGGCGGTGTAGATGTTTCCATGTTTGTACAGATGGCGGAGTAGTTAGTTCCATGTTTATAGAGATGGCAGTGAAGATATTTTCATGTTTATAGAGATGGCGGTGCAGATATTTCCATGTTTATGCAGATAGCAGTGTAGATATTTACATGTTTTTACAGATGGCTGTGTAGATATTTCCATGTGTATACAGATGGCATTGTAGATATTTCCATGTTTATACAGATGACTGTATAGGTATTTCCATGTTTTTACAGATGGCAGTGCAGATATTTCCATGTTTATAGAAATAGCGGTGTAGATATTTCCATGTTTGTACAGATGGCGGTGTTGATATTTCCATCTCTACACAGATGGCCGTGTAGATATTTCCATGTTTATACAGATGGCGGCGTAGATATTTCCATGGACATGCAGATGGTGGTGTAGGTATTTCCATGTTTATACAGATAGCGGTGTAGATATTTCCATGTTTACACAGATGGTGGTGTAGATATTTCCGTCTTTACACACATGGCGGATTTGATAATTCCATCTTTATGGAGAAGGCATTGTAGATATTTTCATGTTTATAGAGATGGCGGTGTAGATACTTCCATATTTATAGAGATAGCGGTGTAGATATTTCCATCTTTCTACAGATGGCAGTGTAGATATTTCCAAGTTTATACAGATGGCTGTGTAGATATTTCCATATTTATACAGATGTCTTTGTAGATATTTGCATGTGTATACAGATGGTATTGTAGGTAATTCCATGTTTATACAGATGGTGGTGTAGATATTTTCATGTTTATTCAGATGACTGTGTTGATATTTCCATGTTTTTACAGATGGCACTGTAGATATTTCAATGTTTATAGAGATTGCGCTGTAGATATTTCCATGTCTATACAGATCGCGGTGCAGTTATTTCCATGTTTATACAGAGAGCGGTGTAGATATTTCCATGTTTTTACAGATATCGGTGTAGATATTTCCATGTTTACACAGATTGCGGTGTAGATATTTCCATGTTTACACAGATTGCGGTGTAGATATTTCCGTCTTTCTACTGATGGCATTGTAGATATTTCCATGTTTATACAGATGGCGGTGTAGATATTTCCATGTTTATATAGATGGTGGTGTAGATATTACCATGTTTATATAGATCGCGGTGTAGATATTTCTATGTTTATACAGATCGTGGTGAAGACATTTCCATGTTTATACAGATCGTGGTGTAGATATTTCCATGTTTATACAGATCGTGGTGTATATATTTGATGTTTATACAGAGAGCGGTGTAGATATTTCCATGTTTATACAGATAGCAGTGTAGATATTTCCATGTTTATAGAGAGAGCGGTGTAGGTATTTCCATGTTTATAGACATAGTGGTGTAGATATTTCCATGTTTATATAGATGGCGTTGTTGATATTTCCATGTTTATACCGATAGCGGTGTTGGTATTTCCACGTTTATACAGATAGCGATTTAAATATTTCCATGTTTATGCAGCTCGCGGTGCAGATATTTATATCTTTATACAGATCGCATTGTAGATACTTCCTTATTCACACTGATTGCAGTGTAGATATTTTCATTTTTATTCAGATGACTGTGTAGATATTTCCATGTTTTTACAGATGGCAGTGTAGATATTTCAATGTTTATAGAGAAGGCGCTGTAGATATTTCCATGTTTATACAGATAACGGTGTAGATATTTCCATGTTTATACAGATAGCGGTGTAGATATTTCCATGTTTATAGAGATAGTGGTGTAGATATTTCCATGTTTATACAGATGTCTGTGTAGATACTTCCATGTGTTTAAAATGGCAGTGTAGATATCTCCATGTTTATACAGATGGCGCTGTAGATATTTCCATGTTTATACAGATGGCAGTGTAGATATTTCCATGTTTATAAAGATAGCGGTGTAGATATTTCCATGATTACAGAGATAGCGGTGCAGATATTTCCATCTTTGCACAAATTGCGGTGTAAGTATTGCCAAATTTACACAGATAGCGGTGTAGATATTTCCAAGTTTACACGGATAGCTGCGTAGATATTTCCATGTTTACAGAGATAGCATTGTAGATATTTCCATGTTTATACAGATTGCGGTGTAGTTATTTCCATGTTGATACAGATAGCGGTGTAGATATTTCCATGTTTATACAGGTAGAGGTGTAGAAATTCCCATGTTTATACAGATCGCTTTGTAGACATTTCCATCTTTCTACAGATGTCAGTGAAGATATTTCCAAGTTTATACAGATGGAAGTGTAGACATTTCCATGTTTATACAGATGTCTGTGTAGATATTTCCATGTTTATGCAGATTGCTGTGTAGATATTTCCTTGTTTATAGGGGTGGCGTTGTAGTTATTTCTATGTCTATAGAGATAGCGGTGTAAATATTTCCATGCTTATAGAGATGGTGGTGTAGATATTTCCATGTTTCTACAGATAACGGTGTTGGTATTTCCATGTTTATATAGATAGCGGTGTAGATATTTCCATGTTTATACAGCTCGCGGTGTAGATATTTCCATCTTTATACAGATGGCAGTGAAGATATTTCCATGTTTATACAGATAGAGGGGTAGATATTTACATGTCTATTGGTAGCGGTGTAGGTATTTCCATATTTATACAGATTGCGGTGTAGATATTTCCATCTTTATACAGATAGCAGTGTAAATATTTCCATGTTTATACAGATCACGGTGTAGATATTTCCATGTTTATAGAGATAGCGGTGTAGATATTTCCATGTTTATACAGATAGCGGTTAGGTATTTCCATGTTTATACAGAAATCGGTGTAGGTATTTCAATGTTTATAGAGATAGCGTTGTGGATATTTCCATATTTATACAGATAGCGGTGTAGGTATTTCCATGTTTATACAGATGGCGGTGTAGTTATTTCCTTGTTTATACAGATATCGGTGTAGATATTTCCATCTTTATACAGATAGCGGTGCAAATATTTCCATGTTTACACAAATAGCCGTGTAGATATTTCTATGTTTACACAGATAGAGTTGCAGATATTTCCATGTTTATAAAGATAGCGGTGCAGACATTTCCATGTTTATACAGATAGCGGTGTGGCTATTTCCATGTATATACAGATAGCGGTGTGGGTATTTCCATGTTTATACAGATAGCGGTATAGATATTTTCATGTTTATAGAGATGACTGTCTAGATATTTCCATGTTTATAAAGCCTTCCGTGTTGATATTTCCATGTTTATACAGATGGTGGTGTAGATATTTACATGTTTATACAGATGACTGTGAAGTTATTTCCATGTTTATACGTATGTAAGTGTAGGTATTTTCATGTTTATAGAGATAACGATGTAGATATTTCCAGGTTTATACAGATAGCGGTGTAGACATTTCCATGTTTAGAGAGACAGCATTGTAGATATTTCCATATTTATACAGATAGCTGTGTAGATCTTTCCAGGTTTATACAGATAGCGGTGTAGATATTTCCATTTTATACAGATAGCGGTGTAGATATTTCCATGTTTATAGCGATGGCGTTGTAGGTGTTTCCATGTTTATAGAGATAGCGGTGTAGATATTTCCATGATTATACAACTCGCAGTGCAGTTATTTACATCTTTATACAGATGGCAGTGTAGATTTTTCCATGTTTATACAGATAGTGGTGTAGATATTTCCATCTTTATACAGATGGCGGTGTAGGTACAGCCATGTTTCTGAAGATGGCGGTGTAGATATTTTTATACAGATAAAATGTTTATACAGACACCGGTGTAGATATTTCCAGGTTTTTACAGATATTGGTGTAGATATTTCCAGGTTTACACAGACTGCGGTGTAGATATTTCCATCTTTCTACTGATGGCATTGTAGATATTTCCATGTTTATACAGATGGCGGTGTAGATATTTCCATGTTTATATAGATGGTGGTGTAGATATTTCCATGTTTGTACAGATGGCGGTGTTGATGTTTCCATCTATACACAGATTGCCATGTAGGTATTTCCATGTGTATACAGATAGCATTGTAGATATTTCCATGTTTATACAGATGTTGGTGTAGATATTTCCATGTTTACACAGATGACTGTAGAGGTATTTCCAGGTTTATACAGATGGCGGTGTAGATATTTCCATGTTTATAGAGATAGCGGTGAAGATATTTCCATATTTATACAGATAACGGTGTAGAAACTTCCATGTTTATACAGAAAGCGGTGTAAATATTTCCATGTTTATA
Organism: Pan troglodytes; assembly: GCF_028858775.2. Taxonomy (NCBI): domain Eukaryota; kingdom Metazoa; phylum Chordata; class Mammalia; order Primates; family Hominidae; genus Pan; species Pan troglodytes. The sequence continues at coordinate 98,509,005 of NC_072417.2, forward strand.
CAGATCACGGTGTAGATATTTCCATGTTTATAGAGATAGCGGTGTAGATATTTCCATGTTTATACAGATAGCGGTGTAGATATTTCCATGTGTATACAGACCGCAGTGTAGATATTTCCATGTTTATACAGATACGGTGCAGATATTTCCATGTTTGTAGAGATGGCGGTGTTGATATTTCCATGTTTATACAGATCATGGTGTAGATATTTCCATGTTTATACAGATACCGGTGTATATATTTCCATGTTTATACAGACCGCAGTGTAGATATTTCCATGTTTATAGAGATAGCAGTGTAGATATTTCCATGTTTGTACAGATGGCGGTGTTGATGTTTCCATCTATACACAGATTGCCGTGTAGGTAATTCCATGTGTATACAGATAGCATTGTAGATATTTCTATGTTTATACAGATGGTGGTTTAGATATTTCCATGTTTACACAGATGACTGTATAGGTATTTCCAGGTTTATACAGATGGCGGTGTAGATATTTCCATGTTTATAGAGATAGTGGTGAAGGTATTTCTATATTTATACAGATAACGGTGTAGAAATTTCCATGTTTATACAGATAGCGGTGTAAATATTTCCATGTTTATACAGATCACGGTGTAGATATTTCCAAGTTTATATAGATAGCGGTGTAGATATTTCCATGTTTATACAGACCGCGGTGTAGATATTTCCATGTTTATTCAGATAGCGGTGCAGATATTTCCATGTTTGTACAGAGGGCGGTGTTGATGTTTCCATCTATACACAGATGAACGTGTAGATATTTCCATGTTTATACAGATGGCGGCGCAGATATTTCCATGGATATGTAGATGGCGGTGTAGATATTTCCATGTTTATACAGATAGCGGTGTAGTTATTTCCATGTTTATATAGATAGCGGTGTAGATATTTCCATGTATATACACATGGCTGTGTAGATATTTCCATGTTTATACAGATGGCGGTGTAGATATTTCCATGTTTATACAGATAAATTTGTAAGTATTTCCATGTTTATACAGATGGCGGTGTAGATATTTCCATGTTTATAGAGACAGCAGTGGAGATATTTCCATGTTTATACAGATAGCGGTGTAGTAATTTCCATGTTTATACTGATCGTGGTGTAGATATTTCCATGTTTATAGAGATGGCCGTGTAGACATTTCCATGTTCATAGAGATAGTGGTGTTGATTTTTCCATGTTTATAGAGATAGCGGTGTGGATATGTCTATGTTTATACAGATAGGGGTGTAGATATTTCCATGTTTGTACAGATGGCGGTGTTGATATTTCCATCTTTACACAGATGACCGTGTAGATATTTCCATGTTTAAACAGATGGCGGCGCAGATATTTCCATGGATATGTAGATGGCGGTGTAGATATTTCCATGTTTATACAGATAGCGGTGTAGTTATTTCCATGTTTATATAGATAGCGGTGTAGATATTTCCATGTATATACACATGGCTGTGTAGATATTTCCATGTTTATACAGATGGCGGTGTAGATATTTCCATGTTTATACAGATAAATTTGTATGTATTTCCATGTTTATACAGATGGCGGTGTAGATATTTCGATGTTTATAGAGACAGCAGTGGAGATATTTCCATGTTGATACAGATAGCTGTGTAGATATTTCCATGTTTATACTGATTGTGGTGTAGATATTTCCATGTTTATTGAGATGGCGGTGTAGATATTTCCATGTTCATAGGGATAGCGGTGTTGATTTTTCCATGTTTATAGAGATAGCGGTGTGGATATGTCTATGTTTATACAGATAGGGGTGTAGATATTTCCATGTATTTACAGATATCGGTGTAGATATTTCCATGTTTACACAGATTGCGGTGTAGGTATTTCCATCTTTCTACAGATGGCATTGTAGATATTTCCATGTTTATACAGATGGTGGTGTAGATATTTCCATGTTTATACAGATGGTGGTGTAGATATTTCCATGTTTATAGAGATAGCGGTGTAGGTATTTCCATGTTTATAGACATAGCGGTGTAGATATTTCCATGTTTATATAGATGGCATTGTAGATATTTCCATGTTTATACCGATAGCGGTGTTTCTATTTCCACGTTTATACAGATAGCGATGTAGATATTTCCATGTTTATACAGCTCGCGGTGCAGATATTTATATCTTTATACAGATGGCATGGTAGATATTTCCTTATTCACACAGATGGCGGTGTAGATGTTTCCATGTTTAAACAGATGGCTTAGATGTTAATTCCATGTTTATGCAGATGGCAGTGTAGATATTTTCATGTTTATAGAGATGGCGGTGTAGATATTTCCATGTTTATAGAGATGGCACTGTAGATATTTACATGTTTATACAGATGGCTGTGTAGCTATTTCCATGTGTATACAGATGGCATTGTAGATATTCCCATGTTTATATAGATGACTGTATAGGTATTTCCATGTTTTTACAGATGGCAGTGCAGATATTTCCATGTTTATAGAGATAGCGGTGTAGATATTTCCATGTTTGTACAGATGGCGGTGTTGATATTTCCATCTATACACAGATGGCCGTGTAGATATTTCCATGTTTATACAGATGGCAGCGTAGATATTACCATGGTCATGCAGATGGCGATGTAGATTTTTCCATGTTTATACAGATAGCGGTGTAGATATTTCCATGTTTTCACAGATGGTGGTGTAGATATTTCCGTGTTTATACACATGGCGGAGTAGATACTTCCATCTTTATAGAGATGGCAGTGTAGATATTTTCATTTTTATAGAGATGGCGGTGTAGATATTTCCATATTAATAGAGATGGTGGTGTAGATATTTCCATCTTTCTACAGATGTCAGTGTAGATATTTCCATGATTATACAGATGGCGGTATAGATATTTCCATATTTATACAAATGTCTGTGTAGATATTTCCATGTTTATACAGATGGTATTGTAGGTATTTCCATGTTTATACAGATGGTTGTGTAGATATTTCCATGTTTATTCAGATGACTGTGTAGATATTTCCATGTTTTTACAGATGGCATTGTAGATATTTCAATGTTTATAGAGATGGCGCTGTAGATATTTCCATGTTTATACAGATCGCGGTGTAGATATTTCCATATTTATACAGATAGCGGTGTAGATATTTCCATGTTTTTACAGATATTGATGTAGATATTTCCAGGTTTACACAGACTGCGGTGTAGATATTTCCATCTTTCTACTGATGGCATTGTAGATATTTCCATGTTTTTACAGATGGCGGTGTAGATATTTCCATGTTTATACAGATAACGGTGGAGATATTTCCATGTTTATACACATAACGGTGTACATATTTCCATGTTTATAGAGACAGCGGTGTAGTTATTTCCATGTTTATACAGATAGCGGTGCAGATATTTCCATGTTTACACAGATGCCTATGCAGATATTTCCATATTTATACAGAGGGCTGTGTAGATATTTCTATGTTCATACAGATTGCAGTGTAGATATTTAAATGTTCCTACACATGACTGTGTAGGTATTTCCATGTTTATACAGACGTCTTTGTAGATATTTCCATGTTTATAGAGATAGCGGTGCAGATATTTCCATGTTTATACAGATAGCGGTGTATATATTTCCATGTTTATACAGATCATGGTGTAGATATTTCCATGTTTATACAGATACCGGTGTAGATATTTCCAATGTTTATACAGACTGCAGTGTAGATATTTCCATGTTTATAGAGATAGCAGTGTAGATATTTCCATGTTTGTACAGATGGCGGTGTTGATGTTTCCATCTATACACAGATTGCCGAGTAGGTATTTCCATGTGTATACAGATAGCATTGTAGATATTTCCATGTTTATACAGATGGTGGTGTAGATATTTCCATGTTTACACAGATGACTGTATAGGTATTTCCAGGTTTATACAGATGGCGGTGTAGATATTTCCATGTATATAGAGATAGCGGTGAAGATATTTCCATATTTATACAGATAACGGTGTAGAAACTTCCATATTTATACAGAAAGCGTTGTAAATATTTCCATGTTTATACAGATCACGGTGTAGATGTTTCCATGTTTATAGAGATAGCGGTGTAGATATTTCCATGTTTATACAGATAGCGGTGTAGATATTTCCATGTTTATACAGACCGCGGTGTAGATATTTCCATGTTTATACAGATAGCGGTGCAGATATTTCCATGTTTGTAGAGATGGCGGTGTTGATATTTCCATCTATACACAGATGACCGTGTAGATATTTCCATGTTTATACAGATGGCGGTGTAGATATTTCCATCTTTCTACAGATGGCATTGAAGATATTTCCACGTTTATACAGATGGCGGTGTAGATATTTCCATGTTTATACAGATGGTGGTGTAGATATTTCCATGTTTCTGCAGATGGCGTTGTAGGTATTTCCATGTTTGTACAGATAACGGTGTAGATATTTCCATGTTTATACAGATAGCAGTGTAAATATTTCCATGTTTATACAGATCACGGTTTAGATATTTCCATGTTTATAGAGATAGTGGTGTAGATATTTCCATGTTTATACAGAAAGCGGTTTAGATATTTCCATGTTTATACAGACCGTGGTGTAGATATTTCCATGTTTATACAGATTGCGGTGCAGATATTTCCATGTTTTTTCAGATGGCGGTGTTGATATTTCCATCTATACACAGATGACCGTGTATATATTTCCATGTTTAAACAGATGGCGGTGCAGATATTTCCATGGATATGTAGATGGCGGTGTAGATATTTCCATGTTTATACAGATAGCGGTGTAGTTATTTCCATGTTTATATAGATAGCGGTGTAGATATTTCCATGTATATACACATGGCTGTGTAGATATTTCCATGTTTATACAGATGGCGGTGTAGATATTTCCATGTTTATACAGATAAATTTGTATGTATTTCCATGTTTATACAGATGGCGGTGTAGATATTTCGATGTTTATAGAGACAGCAGTGGAGATATTTCCATGTTGATACAGATAGCTGTGTAGATATTTCCATGTTTATACTGATTGTGGTGTAGATATTTCCATGTTTATTGAGATGGCGGTGTAGATATTTCCATGTTCATAGGGATAGCGGTGTTGATTTTTCCATGTTTATAGAGATAGCGGTGTGGATATGTCTATGTTTATACAGATAGGGGTGTAGATATTTCCATGTATTTACAGATATCGGTGTAGATATTTCCATGTTTACACAGATTGCTGTGTAGGTATTTCCATCTTTCTACAGATGGCATTGTAGATATTTCCATGTTTATACAGATGGTGGTGTAGATATTTCCATGTTTATACAGATGGTGGTGTAGATATTTCCATGTTTATAGAGATAGCGGTGTAGGTATTTCCATGTTTATAGACATAGCGGTGTAGATATTTCCATGTTTATATAGATGGCATTGTAGATATTTCCATGTTTATACCGATAGCGGTGTTTCTATTTCCACATTTATACAGATAGCGATGTAGATATTTCCATGTTTATACAGCTCGCGGTGCAGATATTTTTATCTTTATACAGATGGCATGGTAGATATTTCCTTATTCACACAGATGGCGGTGTAGATGTTTCCATGTTTAAACAGATGGCTTAGATGTTAGTTCCATGTTTATGCAGATGGCAGTGTAGATATTTTCATGTTTATAGAGATGGCGGTGTAGATATTTCCATGTTTATAGAGATAGCACTGTAGATATTTACATGTTTATACAGATGGCTGTGTAGCTATTTCCATGTGTATACAGATGGCATTGTAGATATTTCCATGTTTATATAGATGACTGTATAGGTATTTCCATGTTTTTACAGATGGCAGTGCAGATATTTCCATGTTTATAGAGATAGCGGTGTAGATATTTCCATGTTTGTACAGATGGCGGTGTTGATATTTCCATCTATACACAGATGGCCGTGTAGATATTTCCATGTTTATACAGATGGCAGCGTAGATATTACCATGGTCATGCAGATGGCGATGTAGATTTTTCCATGTTTATACAGATAGCGGTGTATATATTTCCATGTTTTCACAGATGGTGGTGTAGATATTTCCGTGTTTATACACATGGCGGAATAGATACTTCCATCTTTATAGAGATGGCAGTGTAGATATTTTCATTTTTATAGAGATGGCAGTGTAGATATTTCCATATTAATAGAGATGGTGGTGTAGATATTTCCATCTTTCTACAGATGTCAGTGTAGATATTTCCATGATTATACAGATGGCGGTATAGATATTTCCATATTTATACAAATGTCTGTGTAGATATTTCCATGTTTATACAGATGGTATTGTAGGTATTTCCATGTTTATACAGATGGTGGTGTAGATATTTCCATGTTTATTCAGATGACTGTGTAGATATTTCCATGTTTTTACAGATGGCATTGTAGATATTTCAATGTTTATAGAGATGGCGCTGTAGATATTTTCATGTTTATACAGATCGCGGTGTAGATATTTCCATATTTATACAGATAGCGGTGTAGATATTTCCATGTTTTTACAGATATTGATGTAGATATTTCCAGGTTTACACAGACTGCGGTGTAGATATTTCCATCTTTCTACTGATGGCATTGTAGATATTTCCATGTTTTTACAGATGGCGGTGTAGATATTTCCATGTTTATACAGATAACGGTGGAGATATTTCCATGTTTATACACATAACGGTGTACATATTTCCATGTTTATAGAGACAGCGGTGTAGTTATTTCCATGTTTATACAGATAGCGGTGCAGATATTTCCATGTTTACACAGATGCCTATGCAGATATTTCCATATTTATACAGAGGGCTGTGTAGATATTTCTATGTTCATACAGATTGCAGTGTAGATATTTAAATGTTCCTACACATGACTGTGTAGGTATTTCCATGTTTATACAGACGTCTTTGTAGATATTTCCATGTTTATAGAGATAGCGGTGCAGATATTTCCATGTTTATACAGATAGCGGTGTATATATTTCCATGTTTATACAGATCATGGTGTAGATATTTCCATGTTTATACAGATACCGGTGTAGATATTTCCAATGTTTATACAGACTGCAGTGTAGATATTTCCATGTTTATAGAGATAGCAGTGTAGATATTTCCATGTTTGTACAGATGGCGGTGTTGATGTTTCCATCTATACACAGATTGCCGAGTAGGTATTTCCATGTGTATACAGATAGCATTGTAGATATTTCCATGTTTATACAGATGGTGGTGTAGATATTTCCATGTTTACACAGATGACTGTATAGGTATTTCCAGGTTTATACAGATGGCGGTGTAGATATTTCCATGTATATAGAGATAGCGGTGAAGATATTTCCATATTTATACAGATAACGGTGTAGAAACTTCCATATTTATACAGAAAGCGTTGTAAATATTTCCATGTTTATACAGATATCGGTGTAGATATATCCATGTTTATACAGATTGTGGTGTATATATTTCCATGTTTATAGATATAGCAGTGGAGATATTTCCATGTTTATACAAATGGCGGTGTAGATATTTCCATGTTTATACTGATCGTGGTGTAGATATTTCCATGTTTATAGAGATGGCGGTGTAGATATTTCCATGTTCATAGAGATAGCGGTGTTGATTTTTCCATGTTTATAGAGATAGCGGTGTGGATATTTCCATGTTTATACAGATAGGGGTGTAGACATTTCCGTGTTTATAGAGAAGGCGGTGTAGAAATTTCCATGTTTATACAGATACCGGTGTAGATATTTCCATGTTTATAAAGACCGCAGTGTAGATAATTCCATGTTTATAGAGATAGCAGTGTAGATATTACCAAGTTTTTACAGATGGCGGTGTTGATGTTTCCATCTATACACTGATTGCCGTGTAGGTATTTCCATGTGTATACAGATGGCATTGTAGATATTTCCATGTTTATACAGATGGTGGTGTAGATATTTCCATGTTTATACAGATAGCGGTGTAGATATTTCCATGTTTATGGAGATTGCTGTGTAGGTATTTCCATGTTTACAGACATAGAGTTGTAGATATTTCCATGTTTATATAGATGGCGTTGTAGATATTTCCATGTTTATACCGATAGCGGTGTTGGTATTTCCACGTTTATACAGATAGCGATGTAGATATTTCCATGTTTATACAGCTCGCGGTGCAGATATTTATATCTTTATACAGATGGCATGGTAGATATTTCCTTATTCACACAGATGGCGGTGTAGATGTTTCCATGTTTATACAGATGGCGGAGTAGTTAGTTCCATGTTTATGGAGATGGCAGTGTACATATTTTCATGTTTATAGAGATGGCGGTGTACATATTTCCATGTTTATAGAGATAGCAGTGAAGATATTTACATGTTTATACAGATGGCTGTGTAGATATTTCCATGTGTATACAGATGGCATTGTAGATATTTCCATGTTTATACAGATGACTCTATAGGTATATCCATGTTTTTACAGATGGCAGTGGAGATATTTCCAGGTCTATAGAGATAGCGGTGTAGGTATTTCTATATTTATACAGATTGCGGTGTAGATATTTCCATCTTTATACAAATGGCGGTGTAGATATTTCCATGTTTATACAGATGGCAGTGAAGATATTTCCATGTTTATACAGATAGTGGTGTAGATATTTCCATGTTTATACAGATGGCAGTGTAGATACATCCATGTTTCTGAAGATGGCGGTGTAGATATTTTCATGTTTATAGAGATGGCGGTGTAGATATTTCCATGTTTATACAGATGTCTGTGTAGATATTTCCATGTTTATGCACATAGCGGTGTAGATATTTCCATGTTTATAGAGATGGCGGTCTATTTACTTCTAAGTTTATAGAGATAGCGGTGTAAATATTTCGAAGTTTATACAGATAGCGGTGTTGGTACTTCCATGTTTATTCAGATGGCGGTGTAGATATTTCGATGTTTATACAGCTCGCGGTGTAGATACTTCCATCTTTATATACATGGCAATGTAGATATTTCCATGTTTATACAGATAGCGCTGTAGATGTTTCCATGTTTATACAGACCACGGTGTAGATATTTCCATGTTTATACAGATTGCGGTGTAGATATTTCCATCTTTATACAGATGGCGGTGTAGATATTTCCATGTTTATACAGATGGCGGTGTAGATACACCCATGTTTCTGAAGATGGCGGTGTAGATATTTTCATGTTTATAGAGATGGAAGTGTAGATATTTCCATGTATATAGAGATAGCAGTGTAGATATTTTCATGTTTATAGAGAAAGCGATGTAGGTATTTCCTTGTTTATACAGATGGCAGTGTAGATATTTCCATGTTTATACAGATATCGGTGTAGATATTTCCATGTTTACAGAGATAGCGGTGTAGATATTTCCATCTTTGCACAGATTGTGGTGTCGGTATTGCCAAATTTACACTGATTGCGGTGTAGATATTTCCAAGATTACACAGATAACTCTGTAGATATTTCCATGTTTACAGAGATAGCATTGTAGATATTTCCATGTTTATACAGATTGCGGTGTAATTATTTCCATGTTGATACAGATAGTGGTGTAGATATTTCCATGTTTATACAGGTAGCGGTGTTGAAATTCCCATGTGTATACAGATCGCTTTGTAGACATTTCCATCTTTCTACAGATGTCAGTGTAGATATTTCCAAGTTTATACTGATGGCAGTGTAGATATTTCCATGTTTATACAGATGTCTGTGTAGATATTTCCATGTTTATGCAGATGGCGGTGTAGAAATTTCCATGTTTATATGGATGGCGGTGTAGTTATTTCTATGTTTATAGAGATAGCGGTGTAAATATTTCCATGCTTATAGAGATGGTGGTGTAAGTATTTTCATGTTTATAGAGATAGCGGTGTAGATATTTCCATGTTTATACAGATAACGGTGTTGTTATTTCCATGTTTATACAGATAGCGGTGTAGATATTTCCATGTTTATACAGCTCGCGGTGTAGATATTTCCATCTTTATACAGATGGCACTGTAGATATTTCCATGTTTATACAGATAGCGGTGTAGATATTTACATGTCTATAGAGGTAGCGGTGTAGGTATTTCCATATTTAAACAGATTGTGGTGTAGATATTTCCATCTTTATACAGATGGCGGTGTAGATATTTCCATGTTTATACACATGGCAGTGAAGATATTTCCATGTTTATACAGATAGTGGTGTAGATATTTCCATCTTTATACAGATGGCGGTGTAGATACATCCATGTTTCTGAACATGGCGGTGTAGATATTTTCATGTTTATAGAGATGGCAGTGTAGATATTTCCATGTATATACAGATTGCAGTGTAGATATTTCCACCTTTATAGAGAAAGCGGTGTATGTATTTCCATGTTTATAGAGATAGTGGTGTGGATATTTCCATATTTATACAGATAACGGTGTAGGTGTTTCCATGTTTATACAGATGGCGGTGTAGATATTTCCTTGTTTATACAGATAGCGGTGTAGATATTTCCATGTTTATACAGATATCGGTGTAGATATTTCCAGGTTTATACAGAGAGCGGTGTAGATATTTCCATGTTTACACAAATAGCCGTGTAGATATTTCTATGTTTACACAGATAGAGTTGCAGATATTTCCATCTTTATACAGATAGCGGTGTGGGTATATCCATGTTTATACAGATAGCGGTGTGGGTATTTCCATGTTTATAGAGATGACTGTCTAGATATTTCCATGTTTATACAGCTTTCCGTGTAGATATTTCCATGTTTATACAGATAGCTGTGTAGATATTTCCATGTTTATACAGACAGCAATGTAGATATTTCTATGTTTATAGAGATTGCGGAGTAGATATTTTCATGTTCATACAAACAACAGTGTAGATATTTTCATGTTTTAGGAGATAGCGGTGTAGATATTTCCATTTTTATAGACATAGCGGTGTAAATATTTCCAAGTTTTTACAGATAGCGGTGTAAATATTTTCATGATTATACAGATAGCGGTGTAAATATTTTCATGTTATAGACATAGCGGTGTAGATATTTCCATGTTTTTAGAGATAGCGGTGTAAATATTTCCATGTTTATACAGATAGCCGTGTAAATGTTTACACATTTATAGGGATAGCGGTGTAGATATTCCCACGTTTACACAGATAGCGGTGTAGATATTTCCCCGTTTATAGAGATAGCGGTGTAGATATTTCCACGTTTATACAGATAGCGGTGAAGGTATTTCCACTTTTATACAGATGGCGGTGTTGAAATTTCCAAGTTTATACACAGAGCGGTGCAGATATTTCCACGTTTATACACATACCGGTGTATGTATTTCCATGTTTATACAGATAGCGGTCTAGATATTTCCACGTTAATACACATACCGGTGTATGTATTTCCATGTTTATACAGATAGCGGTGTAGATATTTCCACGTTTGTAGACATAGCGATGTAGATATTTCCACATCTATACAGATAGCGGTGTAGTTATTTCCACATTAATACAGATAACGGTGTAGATATTTCCAGGTTCATAGAGACAGCGGTGTAGATATTTCCATGTTTCTACAGATAGCGGTGTAGATATTTCCATGTTTATAGAGACAGCGTTGTAGATATTTCCATGTTTATACAGATAGCGGTGTAGATATTTCCATGTTTATACAGTCAGTGGTGTAGATATTTCCATGTTTAAACAGATAGCCGTGTATATATTTCCATGTTTATACAGACAGCGGTGTAGATATTTCCACGTTTTACAGATAATGGTGTAGATATTTCCATGTTTATAGAGATAGCGGTGTAGATATTTCCATGTTTTTAGAGATAGCTTTGTAAATATTTCCATGTTTATACAGATAGCGGTGTAAGTATTTCCATGTTTATAGAGATAGCGGTGTAGATATTTACATGTTTATACAGATAGCGGTGTAGTTATTTCCACATTTATACTTATAGCGGTGTAGATATTTCCAGGTTTATAGAGTTAGCGGTGTAGATGTTCCCACATTTATAGAGATAGCGGTGTAGTTATTTCCATGTTTTTAGAGATAGCGGTGTATATATTTCCACGTTTATAGAGATAGCGGTGTAGATATTTCCATGTTTCTAGAGACAGCGGTGTAGATATTTCCATGTTCATAGAAATAGCAGTGTAGATATTTCCATGTTTATAGAGACAGTGATGTAGATATTTGCTTGTTTATAGAGATAGCATTGTAGATATTTCCATGTTTATAGAGACAGTGATGTAGGTATTTGCGTGTTTATAGAGATAGCATTGTAGATATTTCCATGTTTATAGAGACAGTGGTGTAGATATTTCCATGTTTATACAGATAGATGTGTAGATATTTCCATGTTTATAGAGACAGCAGTGTAGATATTTCCATGTTTATACAGATAGTGGTGTAGGTATTTCCATGTTCATAGAGATAGCGGTGTAGATATTTCCATGTTTATAGAGATAGCGGTGTAGGTATTTCCATGTTTATAGAGACGGCGGTGTAAATAGTTCCCTGTTTATACAGATAGCGTTGTAAATGTTTACACATTTACAGAGATAGCGGTGTAGATATTTCCACGTTTACAGAGATTTTATGAAAAGTTATTTTATGAAGACCAAACAAATCATTGGGGTACCTACCTTATGTCATTTTTTACATTGAGAGTGTTAAAAATACCCCTACCCTAACCAAAACCCTGACATATAGAGCCAGGAAAGGCCATGCAATAAAGGATTCTTGGGCTTGTATGCCTGATAACAAAAACTTATCACAGAAGACTGCGAAAAACACTATCTTGCACAAAGCCCATTGCAACTTTGCACACAACAATGCTTTTGAAGGATATTTGCCCAACAACTGCCTGTCCAACCTGTGACTGGCATCACCTTTGTTATTGATCTTTGTAGCCAAGGATAGTCATTTCCAAATGATCATATAATCTTCCTCATTTTTTCTTTTGTCTTCCTTTACCTCCGTGAATATACATATAGTTTACTCTGGCTTGCCTGTTTCTATTGCAAGGCTCTGTATCCAAACGAATATCTTTTTCTTGTGGAGAGCCTCTCTCTGTTTGTTATTTAGGTTGATAAGAGAAATGTGAACATTTGAGAGCTCAGGTAAAAGGCCTTAGTCTACAGTGAAACTTTTTTGCACCCTTAGATGCTTACTTCCACTACAACTTGCAGGTGGGCCTTGAAAAGTTCTTGGAATAAGTTTGAGCTTTGGTCTTCTCCGATTCATTTAGCATAGATTCTCAAAATGTGGTCCCTGGACCCACAGCATCAGCATCACCTGGAGGTTGTTAGAAATGCAAATCATAGGGCCTCATTCCAGACCCTCAGCTGGAAACTCTAGGGGCATGGCCAGACCCTCTGTAGCTGAACAAGCCATCCAGGTGGTTTTGATGCAGCTAAAGTTCTGGAACAACTAATGTAGCCTCATTTGGAAAACTTGGCTCTACAGGCCTCCCTAGCTGGTAAGCTGCTAGCATTTTTTGTTTGCTTGTTTGTTTGTTTTGATACAGGGTCTTGCTCTGTTGACCAGACCGTGACCTCCTGGGTTGAAGTGAGGACTCAGCCTCCTGAGTAGCCGGGACTACAGGTATGTGCCACCACCATGCCCAACTAGTTTTTGTAGTTTTTTTTTTTTTTGTAGGGACGGGGTTTTAGCCCAGGCTAATCTCAAACTCCTGGACTCAAGCAATCTGCCCACTTTGGCCTCACGAACTGCTGGGATTATAGGCATGAGCCACTGTGCCCGGCCCTGCCAGCTTTGTATAAGCTGAGGAGTTTTTAAAAATACCTAGACTCAGGGCAAACCCCAGACACTTAAGTCAGATTCTCTGGGAGGTGAAGCCCAGGCACTGGTATTTTTAAAGTCTCTACAGATGGTTCTAATGTGCTGCTAAGTTAGAGAACCGCTGATCTAGACCAGGCCTTTTCAAACTTAATGTGCACGTGAATTACCTGGACCTTGTTAAAATGCAGATTCAGTCTGCATAGGCCTGGGGTGGAGCCTAAGCTTCTGCATTTTTAACAAGTCTCTAGAGGATGCTGCTGCATCTGGGCTGCTAACTACACTTGGAGATAGGAGGTTCTGGAGAGCAGAGGAAAGAGCATGAACCATAACCTAGGGGCTGGTAGTCCTGACTTCTGAGCCAAGGTTTGCCTTTATGTGGCTGGCAACTTGCTTGGACTCCTACCTCAATTCTTTGGGCCCAAGGTTTGTCCTGCCTCAGAAGGATGTCAAGAAAATTGAGTGAGTAATGCAGAATTGTTTCTTAAAGTGTGTGCAGATGCTCCATGAATTTAGAGAGTATGTGGATGCACATTAGTAAATTTTAATAGTTGTGACCATCTTGTTATGAGTACTTAGAACAAGTAATAATGGCTTTTGATGTATAGTAGTAAGAAAGCTTCCTTTTAAAAGGCGTGTATTTAAGTTTCAAAAGTGGGTCTATTTAAAAATATATGAAATAAATAATAGTAGAAGTAATTGACAGATCAAAATTAGGAAGGCAGGATGAGAATGACTCAAGTTTGGGAAATGCTGAGAAAGCAGATGCCCAAGGGCTATGAAATCTTAAAAAAATAGGTAGCACTTGATTTTGATTGGCTGAATGAGATGATGTGTTTGATTATTTATGGGGTTGGCATTTGGCAACATGCACTGGGTGGCTGGGATCACTGTTTATTAAAAAATATTTGAGTCTCCACTTTGCACTAGATACTCTTTTAGTCTCTTGGAAAAGGGATTGGGGGGCAGGCAGGAGAAAAACAAATCATTTATGCCCACAAGAAAATTGCAGGAAGATAAAAGTCATGAAATAAACTCTATGCTTCTAATTTAATATTTTTTATAGATTATGAGAAAAAAGTTTTGCTCACTATCAGCTAGGAAAGCTGTCTTAGCACAACCATTCATTCTTGCACAAATCAAAATCAAGACGAGCCAGATTTAATTCAATATTTTTTCACAGATTATGAGAAAAAAGTTCTAATTTAATTTTTTTATAGATTATGAGAAAAAGTTTCGCTCTCTATCAGCTAGGAAAGCTGTCTTAGCACAACCATTCATTCTTGCACAAATCAAAATCAAGATGAGCCAGAAGGCTCCATTCTGACAGCTTCTAATGGAGAAGCTACATTTACTGGACATGGGGAAAGTTGCTGGGCTCTAAGGACTGTGCATTTCTTGAACTAGATAAATGGTCTTGGTGTAGCATAATACCAAAACTTCTTGTCGCAGACTGTAAGGACAGAAGTCAATCAGCCTGAAAAGGAAGTCAGTGACTCCGACTCAACACAGGAATGTTCTGTGATTCCTAAAGAAGGATGTAGGAGTGTGGCACAATTCAACCACAGTCTGTGGCCCTGTGCCTCTGCCTTGACATGAGTGGGATTTCCCAGCTGGTCATTTTCTTCTTATCTAAGACATTGGGAACAAATTACTTGACCTCCTCTGGGCTTCAGTACTCCCACTCATCAAATTAGAGGACTGGGCAGTCGCTAGGCTCTCTTTAGGCATCATATTTAAGTTTCTGTGATTTTAAATTTGAGAAGGGGTGTCTAAGGGAGAATACATAGGGGAGGGGGAAAGGCTTATTAAAAGTGTAGTTAGACACTGAATTTTTAAGAATTGCATTTTGTAATAATAGCTTTACCTAATCAGGACTGACAATCTTACCTGATGACAGCAAATGGAGGAATGGCTGCATTCAAAAATAAAAATGAAATAAAACAAGACCTTATTTGAACTTAGCAATAATGCTGATTCCTCTTTTTGATTTGAGGAGGTTATAGCTGTTGTAAATGCTTGAATTGGGTCTGCCCAGGCAAAACGGAGTCAAGAGTCCATGTCGGATGAATTTTAACAATGTAGACAATAGAAAGGGTTGCTTAAACTGCCCCTCTTTTACCAAAACACATTTACAAATGAAAGAACAACACTTCCATTTTCTAAAAACATTTTTTGAGATGAAGTCTTCCTTTGTCACCCAGAGTGGAGTGCAGTGGTGCGATCTTGGCTCACTGCAAACTTTGCCTCCCGGGTTCAAGTGATTCTCCTGCCTCATCCTCCCGAGTAGCTGGGACTACAGGCGCCCACCACCATTCCTAGATAATTTTTGTATTTTTAGTAGAGACAGGGTTTCACCATGTTGGCCAGGCTGGACTCGAACTCCTGACCCCAGGTGATCCACCGACCTCGGCCTCTGAAAGTGCTGGGATTACAGGCGTGAGCCAACAGGCGTGGCCAAAAAATTTCCATTTTTAATTGCAGGTTCTGGGGAAGTAAAATGCATCCGTAATTTCTTGCATCTCTCCGCTCGGGCTTGCATGAATGCAGAGGGATGGGGAGGACTTCTTGAGGCAAGCATCCCCCTCTTGTCGCCTGCCATCTAGAGAGAGAGGGCTGTGATTTATCTCACTTTAATCAGGAAGGACCCGATGTGTGGATGGAGAGGTCTGACGGCTTTGTTGCTCCATGTGGGAAAGAAACGGACAGAGTGAATTTGTGTATGATCCCTAAGGAGAAAGCGTCTTTGTGCTCTATTTCTTTTTGACATGGAGCCCCTGAAAGCAAGCTAGTTACAAGTTGAAATAGGCCGTTTCTAAAGTGTGATTTTGTTTGTGTATGAGCCTTGATTACAAAGGGGAAAAAAACCCGCTTAATTTACATACACCACATGTAGTGCAGGATCCCCTGGGCTGTCTTTTCAGGTATCAGGGAACTTTGATGAAAGTCGCTTGTCTCATCTAGGAGTCATTTCATATTGTTTAGCAGAGCCTGGTATTAACATTTCCTTCCAACTGTTTACTGGAATCTGTGTGTTCCCTTCAAGTGATGCATACTAGGTGCACAGGCTTCCTGCCACTGTCATCCTAATCTTTCCGTGCAGACAGGAGCAGAGGGGAGAGCGCTGAGCCAGGCCCCAGCTTGCTTTTCTTTCCTGACACAGCCCGGCTCCACTGCACTTCTCAGCTCTTGCTCTAGGTGGTGCTGTTTGACCATTTTCTTCATGTGACCTTCCACTCGGTAATATAAATTCATTCGGAGGATGACCTGATATCAAAAAAAATTCCTTTTGATTAGTAGAATCAACTTGTTTCTTCACACGATACTCTTCCCACTGAGACACATGGAGACAATTCTGACTCCAGGTTTGCAACCTTGAGATTTCTCTCAGATGCAATAAAAAAAGCAAAAAAGCATTTTGAGTGGCACAGTGATGCCTAGTGCATGATCATGTTTGTCTGCTCAAACATTAAAGGGAAACTTGTGGGTTTGAGGATGCCCAGCAGCACGACAGCTGCCAATGTAAATGAGCCGTATAGAGAGAGAGGGGGCGGGAGGGGACTACAAACTTCAGAATATGAGCTGATCGTTTATAAGTTAAAAAAAAAAAAGTCAAAAGGGAGCCCTGGATGGTGCAAGAAAGAGGAGAAAGGAAGATTTTCCTTGCAGCTAATCAGGAGAGTTCATAAGGGCTGATTACATGAGTGGAAGCCTTAAGTTCTTTTTTTAAAAAAATGTGAAAATTTGCATGTATGTATGTATGTATGTATGTATGTATGTATAGCTTCGTGTATTACCATTATTATTGCAATCAGCAAATGGATTTACTTCCTTTATCTCATGGGCTCCTTCCCACTCACTTCTGGCAGCACATTTTCCTTTCTCCTTCATCCCAGAACACCAAAGAACAGATGCGCTTCCTAACCCTGGCTCCAGGGGACTTTATACAATGTAAACAGTGCACCTCTAACATGGTTCACTGCTTAGAGAACGTGTGTCCCATTTTAAAACTGTGACTCCTTTATATTTTGCAGTGCTTATTTTAATAAGAGACATTGGACTTGTGACATATTTTTCATGGAGGAGTGAGCTTAATGGTTGAAAGTAATCGATAAACTTGTTTTTCCTCTGATGCCATCAGCCAAGATCCTATGGCAATAGTAAGAGGATGACACTTGGCTGGCACCCCCTCCATAACATATTTGGACCATGTTTTCCCCCCAGAATGCACATGCAATAGCTTTGGTTTGGTAAGAGAGAGATGGTGTACTTGGTTTCCTTCTGTCACACTTTTGGTGAAATGAATTAGACTTTTAAATCAGGAAATTCAGTGAGATGAGTTAGATTTTTACACAAGAGCAGTGGAGGACTTCCAGCTGGTTGTGGGAATGATATGGAAATATCTTGCTAAATCAGGGTCTGGTGGAATGCTGCTCCCCTGGCAGGCTCCTCTTCACAGGGAGCAATCTGTGGGTTGCTTATAGAACAGAGCGAGCAGGAGGCATAGCATGGTCTTGCTCAGGGGAAGACCCGGTGTTCAGATATTTGTCATTAGGAACTGGGTGTGGGCTTTTTCAAGTTAAACTGAAGCAGCAGTTCTATTAGGAAGAGCCTCCCAGATCAGCATCTTCTGTTTCTGGATACTCTCCCTTTGAAAAGCCAGATTTCAGCAAAAAGCTTTGCTAATGGTGAAATTGCACAACTGAAACCCTATGGGAGCAATGGGAAAGATGGAGAAAGAGGTGGTTATATCATGTACTTCAACAGTTTATTTAGAGGCTGTTGACGTTAGAATAACAAGCCAAGACAAACAAAAATACTCATTTTGGATGAAAATATTGTCTTTTCATGTTATTATAGATAGCTGAGTCCTAAGACTTCTACAGAAACACATTTTCCTAATGAGTGGCTGATTTTTCTGGTAGTGCAAGTAATATCCAAATTATTGTACAAATTTTTGGCTCAGGAGCAAACATTGTATTGTATATTGAGCTAATCACTTGCCCTTTCTAAGGTAAGCCCTTACCTCTGCTTTCCCTTCATCTTGTCATTTCTGTTTGTTGGGTACAGGTTTCCTGTTGGTTCTTTCTGTTGGCTCTGATGTAACATGAATGAAGTTCTTAACATCCTTTCAGACATAAACACAACTTAGCTCATTGTTTCTGAGTTCATATAGAGGTTTTCTTGCCCCTGAGACTTTCGTGTCGGACAGCTGGATGTTGCTGTGTTCAAGGCTCTATATGTTGATTTTGTATCCTACAACTTTACTGATATCACCTATCAGTTCAGTTCTAACAGTTTTCAAATTTTATTTATTTGTTTTTGTTTTTTAAATATTGCATGTTTCATTTTAGAGTCAGGAGCGTAGATGTACAGGTTTCTTAAACAGGTATATTGCATGGTGCTGAGGTTTGGGCTTCTAATGATCCCACCACCCAAGCAGTGAGCATAGTAATCGATAGGTAGTTTTTCAACCCTTGCTCCCACCATCCTTCCCTCCCACCTTTGGAGTCCCCCAGTGTCTATTGTTCCCTTCTTTGTGTTGAGTTCTAACCTTTTTTTAGTGAAGTTTGTAGGGTTTTCTATATATAACAAGATCATGCCGTCAGTAGAGACAGTTTCACTTCTTCCTTTCCTATTAAGATGCCTTTTATTTCTTTCTTTTGCCTAATTACCCTGAGAAGTGGTGTCTGTGGGCATCCTTGTCTTGTTCCTGATGGTAGAGGAAAAGTTTCAACTTTTCACCATTGATCATGGTGTTAGCTATGGGTTTGTCATATATGGCCTTTATTTTGTTGGGATACATTCCCTCAATACGTGATCTGTTGGGTGTTTTTTTTTTCACCATGAAAGGGTTTCGAATTTTATCAAAAGCTTTTTCTATATCTATTGTGATGGCCATATAGTTTCTATCCTTTATTTTTCTAATATGGTATATTATATGTATTGATTTGCTTATGTTGAACCATGACATGATCATGGTGAATGATTCTTTCAATGTGCTATTGAATTTGGTTTGCTAGGATTTTGTTGAGGATTTTTGCATCTATGTAGATCAAGGATATTGGCCTGTCATTTTCCTTTCTTGTAGTGTTCTTGTCTGGCTTTGGAATCAGGGTAATGCTGGCCCTGTAAGATGAGTTTGGAAGTATTCCCTCCACTTCAGCTTTTTGGAAGAGTTTGAGAAGGACTGGTATTTGTCCTTCTTAAAATATTTGGTAGAATTAATCTGGGAAGCCATCTGGTTTTGGGTTTTTCATTGATAGGAGACATTTTCTTACGGATTCAACCTCCTTGCTTGCTATTAGTCTGTTCAGATTTTTAAATTTCTTCATGAGTCCATCTTGGTAGGTTTTATGTGTCTGGGAATTTATCCATTTCTTCTAGATGATCCAATTAGTTAGTGTGTAATTATACCTAGCAGTTTCTTAGGATCCTTTGTATTTCTGTGATATTGGCTATGATGTTTCATCTTTCATTTCTGATTTTATGCTCTATTGAAAACATGAGGCATAGCAGGTAGGGGGCACTGGTCAGGACTTGGGGTATAAACTGGCAGATGTTAAGGTGGGTGATTCTGGTTAACTCAGAAACTCCGAAGTCCCGTGTGGAAGAATTAACTGCCTGTACTCACCTAGTAATGTATATCCTTGGTCAAAAAAGATCCAGCTGAGAATGTTGGATGAAGGGACCAAATCAATATTCATCATTATATTGAAAACAAGTCAGATTGGCTGTGGTCTTTTGACAGCAGGTCAGTGGCTAAGTCTATTTGAACAAAGTTAGGGCAGGTTCAAGGGAGAATCCTGAGATCGGTATTCTTTGTTCCATACAAACTTGCCTTTCAGTTTCTTCTCCCCATGCCTCCAGGATGTCCCAGCACAGCCCGTAGGGCCCCCTCCTTCAGTACCTTGCCTTACGAAGGGGAGAAAATGAGTTTTCCAATGTTAGCATATATTTAGCCTTCCAAAATTTTCTATTTCTATTTTAGGGGAGCTCTAGGAAAACAGCAGATTACTCTAAATCCCCAGGTAAAAATCTGAAATGGTGGAATTTCATATGACCAGGAGACATATTTTGGGGCAAGTGGGCTTTTCACAATCACTTGGACATGAAGGCATCTGCTTCTTCTATGCCTAAAATAGTCCTTCAATTTAGTAGTTTAATTCCTCTTCCACTTTTTCAAATTTCAAGACAATACATGTAGTGACTGAACAATTTGGATCCAAGTTTCACTATTTAACGGCCAGTGTGACCTTGGGCGAGTCACTTAATCTTTTCAAGGCTCAATTTCATCATGTAAAGTAGAAGTACAAACAATCCCTGACTTAGAATATTTTGACTTACGATTTTTCAACTTTAAGATAGTTTGAAAGCAATACACATTCAGCAGAAGCTGTACTTTGAGTACTCATACAACCATTCTGTTTTCCACTTTCAGTACAGTATTCATTATATTACATGAGATATTCAAAGCCCACTTTATTATAAAATGGGCTTTCTGTTAGATGATTTTGCCTAACTGTAGGTTAATGTGAGTGTTTAAGGTAGGCCGAGCTAAGCTATGATGTTTAGTAGGTTAAGTGTATTAAATGCATTTTCAGCTTACAATATTTTCATAAGTTTATTGGAATATAATCCTATTGTAAATTGAGGGGTATTTGTAATAATGATATCTCTTCAAGGAGACTTTGTGAGCCTCTCATAGGAAAATGCATACACAGATGCATATAAATATATAATCTTTCTTTTCCATACGTATGATATTCTTTAAGGATATTCAAAAATCTGGAAACAGTTGCCTCCAGGGAGATAAATGGTAGTGGGTTGGGAAACTTTTAACTGTATACGCTTTTGTACCTTTTGCATTTTGAATCAGATGAATGTATAATCTACATAAAATATTAAGATTAAAACATCACCGAATAACTTATCAGGAGTTTGGTGAACATAAGGGAAGGCCACCTATGGTGGCTGTATTTTATTCAGTGTTGGTCACTGTTGGGCACTTCATAGAGCTTATTTCATTTCATCCTCACAAGCGCCGTAGGAGGAAGGGGCCCCAGAGGGATTCATGGTTAGAATAGCAGAGTAGGAGCATTTGGCAGCTATATTCTGTGTAGGTGATAACTTTAAAGATATTTCTGTTATAAAATGTTTCAAACATACAAAAAATATAGAGAAGCAGTTTTCTATAGTTATTAAATATTGTTAATGGGTAGTCACAGAAATTATCATCCAAAGTGGGATATTCTTGAGAGAAAAAGGAGGTTCTATTTATAATTATGGTGGGATAACAAACTTAAGATGAACAGCTCTGGACAAACTGGGTTGTATGGTCCCTGGAAAACAAGGATTACTGTAAATGTGAGTCCCGCCTTGTGCTTCTCTCTGTCCCACCAAGAAAATATGATCTTGATACAGATGTTCATTGTGTCAAGGCAACCATGGCAACCATGATCTAGATACACTGTTCAAGTTTTATGCTGATCCTACCTAGGTATGTCTCAGGAACTTTCCAGAGTTTCCTTTGAGTGCTTCTAAATTTTGCATAAATGGTATGTTGTCCCTTGTCTCTTTTTAAAACCAATAAGCCATTTTCCCTTCTTTTCCTGGAAAATTAAAGGAACAAAGACCAGGAAATAACAACGTATTAGCTAAGGTTCTGTTGATTGAAAGCAACAGAACCTAATTCTGGCTAGCTTAAACCATGCTAGGATTTAATGAAGAATACTGCAGAATCTTAGATATCTTATGACTGGGAAAGAGGAGGTTCAGGCAGTTCCTGGGATGTCAGCAACAGGTAGCTGTCAATTAACTGCCCCCACACCACCCACTGCTGCCGTCATCAATATAGCACACCACGATGGCTCCCAGCCTCTGTACGTCTGGGTTCCAGTGTTCAAATTCTAGAGACAGCAAGAGAAATCCCATTGAGTCAGGGATCCTTCCCTGGGTCACACTCCCTGCATATGGTCAGAAATGCAGGATTATGTACTAAAGACACAGCTAAAGAGGACCCACTTCACTGTTTTGGGACCATTTGCAGGGGAGGCAAAATTATGAGCTACTCACTTAAAGAGGTGATAACCATAAGTTTGCAGGAAAAAAAAAATTGGAGAAGAGAAGGATAACACTATCCTACGGTTTCTTCTGAAAATGGACTAAGGGAACAGCATTTCCATTTGGAAATTCTCTCCTGGCATTTCAATATTTATGGATTCTGAATTCTGAGAAAAATCAGTTGAGAAATTAGGAAAATGGGAAGGAACATTCTAATTTTCCTGTGAAAATTACAGCTTAATAGTCAGTATAGAGAACTTACTGGCTTGAAGAAATGCACTGACTTCAAGTCAAGCAAGATGAGGAAGCACTGACATGTGGAGATGAAAGTTAAGGTGAACAGGACAGGAGCAGTAAAGGAGCCTCAGTCAGACTTTCTTGTATCTGTTGCTGTGTTACAAGTGTGTGTTCATGGCCTTGTCCACTGCTAACAGTGAACCATTTCTGCAAATAAATATTAATGTGTTCATAGGCATAGTATATGTTTTACAAATCCTATGAGAGGTTTTCTAAGAAATGCCAAGTTTTAGAAACAAAATATGCCCTTAAATCGGCAATTTCGACAGTTGCTTCTTTCTAGTGCTATTCATCTTGCCAGGAGATCAGAATGTTATGTTATTTAAATGGTATTGGAGGGGATGATTGATGCCTTGTTTAACAATGTCATGTAAACAACGATTAAAGCATTAAGTATTTGTGGTGTTACCTTTCAATCTTTAAAGGACTTTTCTTTAGCATTTATTTTGTGATAACATTCATTTCTTTTTAATGTTTTCTCTATTAATGCTATTGGATTTTATTATCTTGTTACAATATGTTGGCTCCTAATAATAAGAAATCATCATTTGTTATCATATCTTTTAAAAACAGAAGACTACTAAAACTTTTCATATAATCCTGTTACAGAAAAAAAGGACTATTTGCTTGTTATTATAGTCACTTATTATTTTTCAAAAACTTGTAAGTGAAGTGTTATGAAAATCATATGAATTTGGGAATTCCCAAGCATTCTCAGAAATTCTATTTCCTTGTTCCCAAATCCCAATGATTAATATCTGCCAGGAGTCGGAAAACAGTGAAAGGAAGTAACATCCTATGTTGGATACCTGGTAGGGTTAGTGAAGAAACGTTATTGCTGAGCTCTGTGTTACGCTCACGAATGATGCCATTGAGGAAGTCACGCTTGTTGAAAGGAACGCAGATACACAAAGAGTTTTGCTGCTGTCTGTTGGATAAGAACCCCCTGGTCGATTTCAGCTCCTACTGCAAGTTACAAAAATCAATCCAATGATAAATGAAAAGTGCCCAGTGTGCTGGGAAATAACTTATTTTTTGGCTTCAGAGGAAATTTTAGAAACAGTGCCAAGTGAAACGTAAAAACAAACTACGAAGACGTTCATGAATTTCCCTCTGAAGCTGACAGCCGTATTTTAGCAGATGGAACTCCTACTATTAGCCCAACTCTTGGGTTGAAACAGTGTGTCCAGGAAACCCTATGTTAAAATGCAATGTGTTGGGGATATTGTTCCTCTATTTGCTTGAGTTAATTTTCAAATTAGTGTACTCTTGCTTAGCTGTGCTCTGAGGGAATGAACAAAAGATTGGTAAACTCTGATGGAGAACACTGGTCAGGCAGGGCACATAGAATCCCTGGGGATGGTGGTTCCTGGCAAATGGGGGAGGAGGACCTGAGCCAGGCTTGGGCTGGGCTGGAGGAACATGAAGATGGGATCTACTCACAACCCCCAAAACTGAGGGGTCCTGGTAACACATTATTTCACCCTCAGCCATGCAAATTTATTATTTTTATGGATAAAATAGCTTTAAAAAACTAATTTACATTGAAATGTTAAAATATTTATATGGATATTAGAAATATTTATATAGAGATTATTGGGAATCCCCTCCTAAAGCCCAAACATAAAAACTACCAAAAAAAGAAATTCCTGTGCTTTCCTGTTAGCCAGGGGATTATAGAAGAACACGCTCCCCTGATTCCAACAGAACTTGCTGCCACTCTGATGTCTTCATTGTAAGGCCTCTAAATGAATGTTCAAGAAATTCATGTTAAAGGCACGTGTCATATGTGTAACTTGTAAACATTTGTGTACTTGTCTCTGTGTCCTTACACCTCAGGCTTCAACTCTTGTTTTTACCTTTATCAATGACTACCTGTGTGCTGTGTGGCTTTGGACCAATTGCTCACCCCCTCTAAAGCTCAGTTTCTGCATCTGTAAAATGGATATAATGCCATATATACATAGATATAGATATACATACACCAATATATATACACACATATATATGTGTGTATACATATATATACACACATATATATGTGTGTATATACATACATATATATGTGTGTATATACATATATATATAATATACAAACTGAAATATATAGTTATTTAAATATTTCAGTTTAAGTTTCAAAAATCACTGGAGGGTATTTTTATAATACCCTTCAGCAATTTTACCTGCTGCCTTTGCACATTCTGGTGAATTTCTAAATGGAAGTCTGATAGAGATTAATCTTTTAATGCATCATAAATAAAAAAGAAAATCACAGAATGATGTAGCTGGAGAGGACCCTGGGGATCTAGTGTTTCATGAAAGACTAATGTCCTTGATCTGTTTGTAAGTGTTTTGGAAAAATCTTCCATGGTCAAATAAAACTTGGCAATGTTGGATTAAAGTTAAATAGGTTTTTTTTTCCTGCAGAACTTCATAGTCTTTAATATGCTAATATGTTTTGTGAATCTACAAGGAATGAAGTGTTTCAATGCTTATTTTACCCAGATTCTCATTTTGGGACAGGCTGGTCAAGCTGAGTCAGATAGTATATTCTCTAGATGGAGATGATGGCTGATTCCTTTTTGAGAGCAAGAGAGTCCCCAGGGGAAGCAAGGGTATATCAGTTGCTCCATTTCATGCCAAGGATCCTCAGTCTTTAGAGGCTCAGAGAAGGCTGAAAGGCTACTCTAGGCTATCAGGGCTACCATTCATTGTGACCCATGCTACAGAGAAGCTTTGAGCTCAGTGCAAAGGAGTGACCAGCCCTTGAGAATCAGGAAAATTTATTTATTCCTGACCTAGTCCACTGAGGACATACAAGGAATGGGGCAGGGGAGTGTCACCAGCTATGGTTACAAGCTAGTCTGATTCTCTTTCATTAAGAAAACTGGTCCCTGTGAGTTTAGATTGGGAAGCACCAGGTTAAAAAATTTTTAGGCCAGGAGTGGTGGCCACTGTATTCCAGCCTGGGTGACAGAGTGAGAATCTGTCTTAAAAAAAAAAAAAAAAAAAGTTAAGTGATGTCTTCTGTTGAGGACCTCTCAGAACTTTTAATATGAAAGTGTGCATTGTGAAGAATGGGAGTAGAGTGTACAGGAGTTTTAAAAGCTACTTGGTCATGAAACTCTTGCTTTGTGCAGGATTCGAGGGGCACTAACATTCTGAGGAAAATATTTTGGGAAACATTGATCTAATCCAAACTTCTCATTTTACCAGCAAACAACTGTGGGGCCCTCTAAGTTTCCCTTCTCCATCATTGTGACAAATTCATTGGAATTAATTCAATTAAACCTGGGGTCAGCTTTGAAGAGATTTATTTAGCAGGTAAATCTGTTTTGTACATTTTGAGGGAGTTCTGAGTTTCCATAGTCAAAAACCACAGATCAATTTAACCAACCTTTATGGAATATCACCTATGGCCCAAAGACCCTTTAGCTACAGTGATGGTCTACAAAAATATAAACTGTAATTCTTGCAATACAGGAGATTAGTAATAATGGTAAATATAATGATGATGACACCATGAATAGCTAACATTTATTGAATGCCTTTCTATTAGTCAGGCACTTTACTAAGTATTTTAATCCTCCCAACAATTTATGAGGTAGGGATTATAATAATTCCCATCTTATAGTGAGGACACTGAGGTTAGGAAATTATCCTAGCCTAAATGTTAAGTATAAGCATGAATAGAAAGGTGTTATTAGCCTATAAGACATTCCTTTATGAGTGATACAAAGTCCTATGTAAATTCAGAGAAAAGAAAAGTGGTTTTAGAAATCCTTGATCAGTGAGTGTGAAGCATGTGGTGGCCCGGTTACTGTTTGGTTGCCCATCTGTCCTCCCTCTGGGATCAGCACCCCCTTACTTTGGAAGAATTGTTTTCCTTTTCACTGTAAGGTTCTTTCTGGCTATGCGATGGGGCACATTGCCTCAAACTAGCCCTGTTCCAGTCTTTGAGAACCTTGAAATTGGAACCAAGGGAAGAGGATTGCCTCTTGAATGGTAATTCTCTAAAATCTAGTCTGAGGTGCTGGTGCCTAATCCCTGGGTCTGTGGAAGGAGCTGGGCTGTGAGAGGGGAGAATGATGTTGATGTCAAGAGAGAGGCAGGTGCTAGGAGCAGAGAAATGGAGGCCTGGAGGGTTTCTGGGCTTCTCTGAGGCTTAGGGTTTGGATCATTGTCTTCGTTACTGGAACAAAGGATTTACCATACCTGCTCTTCTGGGAATGAAACTGTCCTGCTTTGCAAAATAAAATGTCATTAGAAAGAGATCTTAAAAACCCCACACCATAGACAGGTGCACAGATCCGTAGAAGTGTTAAAGTTCTGTCTGTTGGATGCTAAGCCAAGACTCTTAAGTATGTTCTAAAGAGAAACTGGTGTGTGTAGGCTGTGCACTCCCAGGGAGATAAAAAGTTAGGAACTTTATGGGTTGGGCTTGGTGGCTCCCACCTGTAATCCCAGCACTGTGGGAGGCTAAAGTGGGCAGATTGATTGAGCTGAGGAGTTCGAGACCAGCTTAGGCAACATGGTGAAACCCCATGTCTACAAAAACTACAAAAATTAGCTGGGCGTGGTGGCATGTACCTGTAGGCGGGAGGATCGCTTGAGCCCAAGAGGGAGAGGGTGCAGTGAGCCATGATTGTGCCACTGCACTCCACCTGGGTGACAGGAACTTTATGGGGAATGGGATCTTGGAGACTGAGTAGAGACTAGAGGAAAAAAAAAAAAAAAACTACCTCCCCAACTGGCCACACTATTCTTTTAAAAAATGTTAATTGACAAATTAAAATTGTATGTATTTACGGAGGTATAATGTGATGTTATGATATATGTATACATTGTGGAATAATTAAATCCAGAGAATTAATAGATTCATCACCTCAAAACCTATCTTTTTTGTGGTGAGAACATTTGAAATTTATTGTCTTAGCAATTTTGAAATACACAATACTTCATTGTTAACTACAGTCACCATGCTGTGCTGTAGATCTCAACAAAATGTATTCTTCCTGTCTCAACTAAAACATTGTACTCTTTGACAACATTTCCCCATTCCTCTCACCCCCTCCAAAAACACCCATTCTTTATGTTGAAGAGAATGGCTAAAAAGTCCCAGCAGGTTTCAACTGACGGCTTCAGTGGTTGTCCCATCACACTTCAATGTTATTAATAGAAAGGGGAGTGGCAATACATAATTTGGACAGGCGGAAAGTACCACTGTAACCACTTTCCTGACTTCACAGAAAAAGTCCTCTTGTTTTCATCTGTAAAATGGGAACTGCGTGAATACCATTCTTCTTTTCTTCAGCCTCCAAAGAAAAAACAGATGCAAAGCCTTTTATCAATTGCAAAACAGTATACAATGTGTGTTATTACTCACAGTTGTCTTACTGTGACCAAACACTTTATAAGCCTGCGGCAAGTCAGCCTTACTCTCAGGAAGTGGACAATATTTGGGGAAGGAGAAGCAGCAGGATCTTTCAGGACAGTTGCCTTGGTGGGTCCAAAAATTCCTTGAGCGAAATGGGAGACAAAACTTTCTTCCTGCTTTGCGGTTTATCCTGTTAGTCTTTTCTCTCTTCACTTCTATTTTCTATGGAGAATTTCCTGGTTTTGGAGTTTGGGTGCGTTTTATGGAGAGGAGGCAGAACACCTTTAGCTCCAGCAGAATGAAAGGATACATGCAAAGGAACCTAGCACAGTATGTGGTACCCAGTTCCCCTTTAACTTGGCTTTATTCATTCACTCCTGGTAGGGCATTAATAAGGGATTTAGCCCCCTCCTATTGAAAACGATTAATTCAGGGAAGAGTTCAGGCAGTGTGGACAGATACAGTGTAGGCCAAGCCTGTTTCTAAGGCAGGAGCTGGGTAGGGAGGGTGAGAAGGGCGAGAAGAATAGGGAAATATGTGTCGTCTGTGTTGGTGCTGTTGCAACCACCAAAACAAACAAACAAGTGAAAAAAAAAAAAAAGAATTGTCCATACCGGAAAGTGTGCTGTTTTGGAGGAGGCTGGGGAAAGTGTGGATGGCTCGAGTGGGTCCTGTTGGATTGAAGTCTGACAGTGGTGATTCCCTTCAACAAATGGTCGGGGTGGGAGGGTACACACACACATACACACACACACACACCCCACACGCAGCACCAAGCCTCCGATTTCAGCGCTGGCAGGAGATAACCATTCTTAGCTCGCCTTTCCAGGGTTATTTTTGGCTGAGGCTGTTCGCTGATGGCAAAAGGTTTCAGCCCCCTCCCAAATCCCTCCCCATGCTTGTTGTAAAGAGAAACTGGTGCGTGTAGGCTGCGCACTCCCAGGGAGACAGGGAGACGGGCCTGGCGCCGGAGAGGAACCCGGACTCTGCCCAAAGTCTCGCCACCCGCCGGCTGTTTTCTGGCGGAGGGTGTGCCCCGGAGGGCGGCGATCGCGCGTGAAGTCTGGGGCCAGGCGCGGGTGCAGGCGTCACCGGGGTCGGGCTAGCAGGCCCTGGAATCAGGCTTTTGGGACACCCCGAAAGTGAGTCCAACTTGGGGAGAAACTGAGGACACCTCGGGCGGTCTGGCAGCGGAGAAGGTGGGCAGGAGAAAACTTTACAGGAAGGCAGAAGCAATCTCCGCCGAGGGAGTCAGCGAGCGGCTGCGTGGAGAGGAGGGGCGGGCGGTCCCCAGGCGGGCGGGCGCAGGGCGCAGGGTGCCGACCTGCCGGAGAGGGGGCCCGGGCGCGAGGCGGAGTCCCGGCACTTGGCCAGGCTGGTGGAGGCCCCCGGCAGGCTGCAGATTCCCTCCGGCCCCGGGAGCCACATCAGGACCGGCCAGGAGGCACCACGGAGGGGAGCCCCATCCCGGTGCTGACAGTGCCCACCGTGCCCTACGAGGACTCGCGGCTGGCCGGCGGCGGGGTTCTGCGGTGACCTACTGGCCTCTTCGAGGGCCAGCGCAACTACCTGCCCAAATTCATCCAGAGCGTGCTATCGTCCATTGACCTGCGCGACCGTCGGGGCTGCACCACGGTGGTGGGCAGCGACGGCAGGTACTTTAGCAGGACGGCCATCGAGATCGTGGGGCAGATGGCCGCGGCCAACGGGGTGAGTGTCCAGATGCCCCTCGCTTCCCGCCGCGCTGCCGCCATGCCCTCTCCTAGCCCTTGTCCCACTGCTGCCTCCGGGCCCAGCTGGGAGGCCCCTGCCCGGCCCAGGCTTTGCTTCCTCACTCCCGCGTCCTCACCCTCCAGCGCCCCACTCCCACCGTGCTCGCAGCCTCCCCGGCACACCCCGGACACTGGGTTCTATTAGTACCCACCGCCCCCAAAAGCCTTGAGGGGTGTCCGTCGTTCCTGGAGCCACTCCGGGCGCCCTGGACTCTTCTCCGACTCTGCACACATCCCGCACCTGCTCATTTTTCTTTCGGACATTCTCTTACCCGGCCCTGTAGATTCCAAGGCAGCTCCCAGTTTTCCATATTGTTCCCAACGTGTTCACTGCCCACAGTCCCCACACAAACTTCTTTCCCAGGCTCACAACATAGTCCCTCTGCCCCGTGCCCTTTTTGCAATAATCTGCCAGTGCCCTAAGTCTTAGCTCTGCCTATTTAACAGTAGTGGTGTCTCAGAACACACACACACACACACACACACACACACACACACGATCCCTGACATATTTGGCAAGAGTAGGCCCTGAAGGTTTTTAATATTTTGGTTCTTTAACCCAGTGGAATTACTGAATGATTTATTTAATTAGGGTAGGGATGGAGTGGATCCATTTGTTTGATGCTAAACAGCCTGAGCTCGCAGTTCCCAGGGGGCATATCTCTAAATGGTCTGAAACGAGATTTGCAGTGGTTTTCTTAATGCAATTCCCAACTTCTCTCCAAATGCCTTTTGACATTTGACAACATTTCATGCCTCTTCCCCTTTCGCTTTTCATCCTTGTTTTCTCTCCCTTCTCCCATGACCTCGGTAGTCTTCTGCAATCCAGATTCTCAGACTTCGGGTTTTTCTCCCTCTGCCCCTTTCCTCTCTGTCCTATAACTAGAAGCACCTTTTGGCATAGACCCGTATCCCAGTTTCTTCTTTCCCAGGTCCAGCAGCATCTCAAGGACATCTACAAGAGGGATACCTAACTTCAGGGGTCTCTGAATGATATGTGGGAAACATCGTCTAAAAAAGTAATTTTCTCCTTATTCATGCAACCAGACCCACACTCATAGAACTTTTCTTTAAGGGGAGTGTCTTGCAGATGTATAAATGAGTGTTAACACCTTTAAAAGCGAAACTGCACAATTCCCTGGCATTTGAATTCCCTCCTTCCTTCCCAACCCTCTCCTTTTCATTTTCTCATTTATTATTAAAAACATTTTTAAAGGATCTCCATGCTTCATATTTATCTACTATAATTCCTCCTTCTCGGTGTTGCAGGGATGGGGAAAGGGGATTTTTTAAAAAACACAATAAAAAGCAATTGGGAGAAACAGGGCCAATGGTGTTGGGGTGGGTAGTGGAATTGTGATTTTTGACTCCAGTAGACAATGATGCTGGATATATGGGGTTTGATTTCTCTCTGGCTCCTCACTTGAGATTGATGAAGTTTGGCTAGAATCAGGGAGTTGAAGAGAGGTTGACAAATGGTCTTTCACTCTTCTCTGACAGGCTGTTCCTGTGGAGTGATGGAGAATAATGAGCCTTGGGAGAGCTATGGGAGCTCTCATACTCCTTCCCGAGCCAATTTTTTAGGGAGTGAGAGAAACATGGCCTGTCCAATACTTGTTGTGGGTCAGGATATTTTTGAAGCTACGGTTGTTGATTTGCATGGGAAAATTATTATGTCTTATTATTTCTTGTCCCACTTTACCATAAGGGCTCCTCAGCTTCTTACTTCAATGGGTCTTCCATGACACACACACTTTATTAACTCTAAGAGTGGAATTTATTTTAACAGATAATTAGCATAGGTCAATATATGCTGAAAATAGAGTCAAATTAAACCTACTAGCTGTTATAAAGGACAGATGACAAAATCCACATAGAAGCATCGACTCTTAAATAATCTGAAAGTACTACTTCTAAGAGGGGCGGGCATGGGTGAAGGGAATGGTGGACATGTTTCAGAATTTCAAATGCCAACTTTAACCAATCGTTTCCTCATTTTGTTCACCTTCTTGGGTGCTTATGCTAAAGTGAAGTGAATAGCCATAAGGCTGGCTTCAGGAGAAAGGTGGTCTAAAAGAACTGGATAATTATAAGCAAAATTGGTCTCGAATGATTGAAAATTGATGAGAATGTGCTTGTCTCCTGATTTGGCATCCTGAGTTAGACTCAGGAATACTGAATATGGATCCCAAAGGCTTTGGTCTTTTTTGATATCCTATTGGATAATCATAAGCAGGCTAGAAAAATAGGAAACTAGAATTTATTCTCTTTGAACTGACAAATCTGACCAGTGGGCTGCATTCTCTATATCTGAAAAATCTTGGTTTTGATTGAAAAATTAATTTTACAAAGCAATTTTCTTTTTTTCAATTAAATTTCATTTTTTTTTTGACACAGGGTCTCACTTTGTTGCCCAGGCTGGAGTGCAATGGTACAGTCTTGGCTCACTGTAGCCTTGACCTCCCCAGATTCAGGTGATCTTCCCACCTCAGCCTCCTGAGTAGCTGGGGCTATAGGTGCACGCCACTACGCACAGCTGATTTTTGTGTTTTTACTACTCATAGGGTTTCTCTGTTGCCCAGTCTAGTCTCAAACTCCTGATCTCAAGAGATCTGCCTGCCTTGGCCTCCTAAAGTGTCATGAACCACCATGCCCAGCCTACAAAGCAATGTTCTAGGAAAAACTACAGTTACTCTTTGATTATGTAATTGCTGGAGAAGAAAAGCATGGCATTTCTAAAATGATGAAGTATATTACTTATATTTTAATATCTCATAAAGTTTGAAATAGACATTTCAAACATAAACATGTATAAAAATTTTTATAAATTATAAAATCAAAAACATTTTACAATAATTTTATTATAAAATTATTATAGAATCAAAAACATTATAAATTTAAACAACTTTTAAAAAAATTTATTTTGGGATTTCCCATGGAGTGATGGAGAATAATGAGCCTTGGGAGAGCTATGGCAGCTCTCATACTCCTTCCTGGGCCAACTTTTTTAGGAAATGGGAGAAATATACCCTGTTCAATGTTTATTGTGGGTCAGGATATTTTTGAAGCTATAGTTGTTGATTTGCTTCAAACTTTAAAAAAATTATTATAAAATTATGGGATGTAAAAAAATTTATTATAAAACTTTGAAATTTTCAAACTTTCAGAAAAGCAGAGAGATGAGATTAATGGCACTCACAGGCAAGCATAGAACATAGATTGTAAACATTTTGCTATATTTGTGTCATGACTATTTTTTGCTTGTGTTTGAAAGTATATTAAAGAAAATGATATTTTACCCCTAAATTCTTTAGTACAGATTTCTAAAAAAAAAGAACATTTTCCTGTATAGTTACAAAATCATCTTTTCAAACAAAATAAAAAATGGCTTTTTTATATCATTTATTACCCAGTCCACATTCAGATTTCCTCAATTATTATGAAATGTCCTTTTATTTTTTGAGACAAAGTCTTGCTCTTTCACACAGCCTGAAGTGCAGTGAAACAATCATAGCTCATTGCAGCCTCAAACTCCTGGGCTCAAGTGATCTTCCTGCCTCAGCTTCCTGAGTAGCTAGGACTAGAGGTGCACACCACCATGCCCAGCTAATTTATTGTTTTTGTAGAGATGGAGGTCTTACTACGTTGCCCAGGCTGGTCTCAAACTCCTGGCCTCAAGTGATCCTTCCAGCTTGGTCTCCCTGAAATATCTTTTGTGGCTGGTTTGTTCAAATTAGTTTCTTCTAATCAAGGGACACACATTGCATTTGATTATTTAGCTCAAGACTGTTTTAACCTGGAAAATACACATACTCTTTGTTTATGTATTTATTTAGTGAAATTGACTTGTTGAAAAACTAATCAGTTGTCCTGTAGAATATTTCCCCTTCTGGAATTTTCTGGTTGCTTTTTATGGTGTCATTTAAGTTTTCACTCTGTTTTTTCCTGGTTAACTGGAAGTTAGTTCTAAAGGCTTTTAGGCCTGCTATAACAAAATACCAAAAACTGGATGACTTATAAAGAACAGAAATTTATTTCTCACAGTCCTAGAGGCTAGCAAGTTTAAAATCAAGGAGCATGTGGTTTTGATATCTGGTTAGGACCAACTTTCTGGTTCATAGATTGGCCTTCTTGCTGGGCCCTCACATAGTGGGAGAGACTAGCTAGCTCTCTGGGGCCTCTTTTATAAGGGCACTAATTCCAATCATGAAGCCTCTGTCCTTATGATCTAATGACCCCCTAAAGGCCCCACCTTTTAATACCAGCACCTTTGGGGTTAGGATGTCAACATATTAATTTGGGGAAGACATACACGTTCAGCCCATTGCAAGGTTTAGTTAGATTCAGGTTCAACTTCTTTTTTTAAAGACTATTTCATAGGCAATAATGTGTATTCACATCCCATCATTAGTGATGGTGAGATGATCGCAAGGTTAGGGTGATCACTGCCTATCTCCTCTGCTATATTCCCCCTTGGGTCAAGCCAGTAGTCTGTGACGTGAACTTTGTACCATGTGTATATTCAGTTATATTCTGTATCAATAGTTACTTGATTGTTTTAGCATTTATTAATGATCCTTGCTTGAGTTGATTATTTCATTAGGGGTTTCCAAATGGTGAATTTCTAATTCTCTAATTCTATGTACATGTTTTAGCTGGCATTTTTCTATAAGCAGACCATTTTCTTCACAACTGGGTTATTTGGCTACCCTGAAACATAGTTCCTTCCGGGAAGGCAGAACATATGTTTATTTCTGTCTTTTAAAAATTACTGGTGTTTGGAGTGAAGATTAGGTGAGCTAACTACCTCCACAGGTGACAAATGAATTTTGTTTTGTCTCACTTTTGCTTTTTTGAATATCACTGTGGCTGCTTGGATTTTTATATTTGATTTGAATGGATTAGGGAATAAATGAGAAGATAGGTTTTATCTGTTTCTGTAGTTTTTATGTGGCTGTGTGAACTTACTTTTAAAAATTCCCAGAAATATTTTAATTCCCCTTTAAAGATATAAACTATGTCATACTATAAAGCAAAAGAAAAACCAATCATGTGAAGAGTAAATAGTATCGTTTAAACGAATTGTGGTTAAGCTTAGTTTGTAACTAATTAGTTTTTTATTTTCTTTCTACTTTTATCTGCTTCAGAGCCTCTTCAGTGGTTTAGATCTTCTATGTGTCAAATTATTCTAATCTCTTAAAAAGTTTAAGAGCTAAAATACAACACAATGACTACAGGAATGCCCTTGTCCTTTTCTGGGTAGGTACACCTAAGGTAACTTCTTTTTCTCTTCTTTGTTCTCTTCTTCTTTCTTATTCTTAAATCATCTTCAATATTGGACAGATGACAGCACTATGCCTGCCTCAAGATGTTTCTGACTTTTTCTTTTTCTTTTTTTTTTTTTTTTTGAGATGGAGTCTTGCTCTGTCACCCAGGCTAGAGTGCAGTGGCACAATCTTGGCTCACTACAACTTCTGCCTCCTGGGTTCCAGTGATTCTCCCAACTCAGCCTCCTGAGTAGCTGTGGTTACAGGCATGCACCACCACGCCTAGCTAATTTTTTGTATTTTTACTAGAGACGGGGTTTCACCATGTTGGCCAGGCTGTTCTTGAACTCCTGACCTCAAGGGATCTGCCTGCCTTGGCCTCCCAAAGTGCTGGGATTACACGTGTGAGCCACTGCACCCGGCCGTTTCTGACTTTTTCTAAAGTCTTCTTTCTCTGGAGATGACATTATATAATAGCACTGTTCAATAGAAGTTTCTTTGATGATGGAACTGTTCTATAATCTGCATTGTCCCAGCCACTAGCCATATGTGACTACTGTAACACTTGAAATGTGGCTAGAGCAACTGAAGAACTGAATTTTGCATTTTACTTAATTTTAATTAATTAAAATAGAAATGCAAATAACCATAAGTGGTTAGTAGCTACCATACTGGACAGCAAAGATCTATAATTCAGCATTTAAAATCGATTTTGTTTTGTTTTCAAAAATGGAGTCAGACTGTTACAACCCAAAAGAACTGTAGGTTAAATTAAGGTAAATCCCCAAATACTACATACACATTTGGGAAATCCAAACCAGATTTTTTCATGTGATAACCACACCCTCTTTTGACTTTAGCCTTGGAGGTAATGGAGTATGGCAGAAAAAACCCTGTATCAGCAGCTGGAAGACTCACCTTCTTTTCCTAGCTCTGCCATATATTGACCAAAAGAGTCAAAGTCCATTCAGATGGTTGAAGGGCCTTGGAATTTTGTTTTTGGTTTTCACATACAAGTTGGAGGGCAGATGCGTTAGCCTCTTGAAATACCCAGAAACCACTTGTTTCCTCATCTAAAAATCAGGTATGACAGGATCATTTAATTATCCTGGAAATCAGATGAAGCACTGCATATGAAAGCACTTTGTAACATCGATAGCACTGGGAAATGTAAAGACCTTTTACTGAAATATAAAGGTGTATGGTCAACTGAATATATCTCAGATAGTTAGGATTTGACTGTATATATTGAATATAACCTGTAGTGGGCCCCTTGGTAAACAGCTTACAGTTTTGTTGCAAGTTTTAGCCAAGAGAAAATTTATTTGTTGACTAGTCATGCCCTTTATTGGCCACATGATGAGCAGCCAAGATATTAACACACAGTGCACCTTGCAGAATTCAAGAATGTCTCAGTGTCTTGTGAACTAGGAAGCTGAAATGCAGTGGTATGCAGAAGGCTGGCTCAGTAGGAGCCTTGGGAGTGTCCTCCAGATAGATGTTTGTGCAGGTTGTGTTTGATTCCAGTTGGCCATGAAAAGCTGGTTGCTCTAAAGAATGAGAATATACTTGGTTTTGCATTTACTAGAACTATCTGGGGAACAAATCTTGGGGTGGAAGAAAGAAGGGAGGGAGGGAAAGCTGTGCTTCAATACCTAGGGCTTCTTTCCTGGAATGGATCTGAGAATCTGGGATTGGGTGGCTAATATCTCATCTCTAGAAGGGAGAAAGAACAGGGTGGTGATGGCTTTGTATTTTCTATTGGAGTTCACTAGAGAATAGGTGAATGGAATGGGCTGCTATGATCCAGACATTAGGGAGGACAGGTTTGTGATACATTAGAAAACTTGAATGAGCCCTTCTATGATTCTCTCTTCCCTCTTTCTGCTTCCCGTTCTTAATCACCATCCGCAGGTTGTGGAATTAGCAAATCTATTATGTGAGCAATAGCAAACTTACAGGAGCCCTTGGCTCCATCTATCTCCCTGTTTGTGTCAGTTCCTTCTGGATGCTTTTAGTCTGTGGTCTTCATTCACTCTTTTTATGGGGAAGTAAAAGGAGTGGGACAGATTATGAGAACAGCTGGGTCCTCCCAGTTGCTGGGGTGGTTATTTTAAGCTTTGTTTAATGTGTCCAGAGACCCAGATGGCATTTTTAACTAAGCTGCTTTATTAAATCTTGTGATAAAGCATAGTGATGTTTATTGAAAAGGCAGACACGCATCAGCAACATTATGCGTGAAACTTGCTCTAAGAATTTTCTATAAAATATCTGTTCTCTTTGAGCCTTTTGTGAACTCTGGAAGTTTGCTAGTTTCTATACAGACTTGAGGACAAGAAGTTGGAACCCACTTTTGGAGATGTCCAAGCATAGGTATTGGAATCATTAATCCTAACCCTCTCAGTTTTAAGGCCCCGGATACCCTTCTGTTAGACAACAGTAACATGAGCAAGCACTGTAATAACCTTTAAACAAGATGATTTGGAAATAATGGACAAGAAAAATTAGTATAAATTGTTTGGGGATTTTAAAATTAAAGATAAAAAGCTAGGGCTTCAATGACCTGTGCCAGCCTATAGCCTTAAGAGTCAATTTGCAAACACTCAAGATTTGGCCAATATGCCTCTACTACTTCTACTTAACACAGTCAAAGGGAAATTTTTAGATTCTTTCATCTGATTTGACTCTCTTAGTTACGAATAAGAGGATATCTAGAATATATATGTGACTTGTTAAAATGAAAATCCACCTTCTCTGAGTCTTCAAATATCTTTCATATCTTACATTTTTTAGTCACATCAACTTTTGAAGTCATGTCCGTAGTTGTATGAAAAGAAAAATTTCAGGAACATTCAACCTCAAAAGTTCTTTTTCTTAGTCTGAAGTCGTAGAAGCATTGGACTTTTACTTTCTCTTTTTAAGTTTGTACTAGTAGGTATTTTGTATAAATATACTATTTAATTATTGCCTTTGTATTCTTTTTCTCTAGTAAACATCCTGGTTTTTAGCTATCAATATGTAGTTTTACATTTAGGGATTTCTAATGGAAAGAGAAAGGAATCTGAAATCAGAGGACGAGAGTTTATTCTACTTGACCAAACACATACACAATACTGGAAGGAGAGTTTTACAACAAATATTTAATATCTATGACATGTAAAACGTTTTTTGAAATCAAGAAAATTCAAACAATTCAATACAAATATCATCAATAATAACACATGAACAGGTGGCCAACCTTATTAATAACCAGAGAAA
This sequence comes from Pan troglodytes, assembly GCF_028858775.2. Taxonomy (NCBI): domain Eukaryota; kingdom Metazoa; phylum Chordata; class Mammalia; order Primates; family Hominidae; genus Pan; species Pan troglodytes. The sequence continues at coordinate 98,547,889 of NC_072417.2, forward strand.
TATAAATTAAAACAATCCATCAACTTGTAAAAAAGATGAAATTACCCAGATTTGGTGTAGGTGATGGAAAATTGTCATGTTTGTATACTGTTCATAGAAGTTAAATTGACATAACTTTTTGGTCAGGCAATTTGGGAGTATATATCTAAATTAATAGAGTAGTTTTCTAATAACCTGGGAATCTCTTAATCTAAGAATCTTTGCTGTAGATTTTTCTAGAACAAATGTACAAACATCTGTGTACAAGGGTACTCACTGCAGCATTTTGCTAAGGAAAAACTCAGAAAAAAATCTATATGTTCAACAGAGAACAGGTACATAATTTATGACACAACTGCACAATATACACCACTAAAATAAAGGATATAAATTTGTATGTAGTATGAAAAAGATGTGAATGATAGCTTGTTGGTGAAAAACAGCAATGACTGGAATATTGTGTGTAACGTAATACTGCTTTTCTCTATATAATGTAGGCATAGAAAATAGGATTGAAAGGACATACTCTAGTCAACAGTGTATATAGCTTGGGTGGAGGGGGTGTATAATGGGGAAGGAGAGTCCCTTTTCCTAACTCTTCCATATACATCTCTGGATTTAAAAGATCATACATGCATATGCATTACCTTCAAAATTAAAATGATAAAGACAAAAGGAGAAGCTTTGGATTTGAATCATGATACTACTGTTTGCAACTTCTATGACCGTGGGGAAGTCGCCTAGCCTCCTGGGGTTTATTTCCTCATTTATAAAAATAGGGAAAGTAATAATACTTGTCTACATATCTTCTAGGGTTGTTGGGAGGATTGAATGTGATAATGGGTTACAGCATTATGAATTATTTATTCATAGAACACAATTATTATAAAAATATTTTGCTCTGATTAAAATAAAAGAAGGACGAGATCGTGTGTGTTTTTCAGTCCCAGTAGCTTTACTAACCAGAAAGCGCCTGCTGATGTGGTGATCACAGTTGCTTTGGTGCAGCTTCCTGTTGACTTTTGGCAATTCTCCACGCTGCTAGCTAAGGCTGAGGTGGCGACTGTGGAAGGTGTGATCTCCTCCCCCTCCCAGCACACATTTGTGTGCATACTCACACTCATGCACACACAAACACACACATGCACACTCTATCACAGTACATGAGGTGGCAGCAGCTGCTCCGGCATAGACTTTCACACAACATAAAGGGCTTTTTTGGTGTGGTCTGTGCATTATTTCCTGTTAAGCATGAGCTGAGTCAGTGCCATGCTTTTCCATCTGAAACCTTTCTGAGGCTCAGGCTGTGTTAAGAGCAAACCCTCTCCCCTCCATGCCCACCCCATGGCCCTCTACTGAAGCCAGATCATAATCTGCTCATTTCATGAGGATTTTCAAACCGAATGGACTGGGCCATGTGAGAGATCACTGAAAGGAACAGACCAAGCAGAGGCTAAGAGACTCCACGCTAATCTGCTGAGTCATCTGAAAATGCACAGCAGTGGCAGCTCACGGTGCTTTAAAGTACTTTGGCAGGATGTTTGTTCAGGGGGCCTGTTCCTGCAGCCCTGCTGAATGTTTGGTTAGGAGGCATAATCATTTTTTGGACAGGATCTCCCAAATGTAAGGTGATAGATGCTAATGTGGAATATAATACAGAAGATACAGCTTGGATGTCATAAATAACAATAAATTGTTTAATCTTGCTGAGTTGTAAATATATGATTGCCAGAGGTCTTTAGTTCACTGGAACATAGTATGGGGGCAGGGGCACTTAGCAAATAGGCAGTTATTATTTTCCAACCAGACAGAAACTGGTCTGATGAAATTTATCTAAAAAGGCATACACATGTATTTTAATTAATTGTGACAATTACTCAGAGAAAACACATGGCCCTAAAGAGGCTGAGGGTTTTTTTGTTCTACCTATAAATGTATATGTATATTCACCTATATTCTACCTATGTATAAGTAAGAGAATGAGTTTTTGTTTTGGGGATATATATTTATACGTATCTATACAGACAGATATACACATACTTAATTTCTGTGTACCTATTAAGGTGCGGTGACAGATGGAAAGTATTTTTAAGCATTTAGATAGCTTATTCTATAGCATATGTGTGCATATAGCCCCCCCATAAAGCTTTGTCTCTTTTCTGGATATATTTAACAAGAGGCTAGAACAGAGTCCAAAATGTCAGAAATGTTTGAACATTCCATAGAAATGAAGGAGGTGTTTCCAAATGACCTATGTTTCTATGGCAATAAATAGAACTTGTGATGCGTTGGATGGGTCAGGAGTAAGGAATATAAACAGTGTAAGTATGGCTATTCCAGGCAGAAATCTACCTTGTAAGAACAGCTTTGTGCAGTGAGCTCGACAACATTGATCAGTTAGCAGTCCGGTTCAGTACAACATTGATCAGGTAGCAAGACGGTTCGGCAGTGCCAGTCGGAGACACAGATGGGGACAATCAAAGAAGATGCAGGTCAGAACAAGGATGCAGACATGTACCCGTCACTACCATGGACTTCAGCAGCTTCTTAGTGAGCAGGTTTATGATCAAAGAAGAAAGACATCGTTGATATGTAAGCATGTTACAATTAATTTGCTGTTTAGTTACTAGCAAACCACATCCAGTTTTTAGTTTTTAGGTTTTTTTTTCTTTTTTCTTTTTTGAAACAGGTTCTTGTTCTGTCATCCAGGCTGGAGTGCAGTCGTTATCCAAGCTCACTGCAGCCTTAAAATCCTGGGCTCCGTGGATCCTCCCACCTCAGCCTCCCAAGAAGCTGGGAGTACAGGAGCACACCACCATGGCCAGCTACTATTTCTAATTTTTTTGTAGAGATGAGGCATTGCTGTATTGCCCAGGCTGCTCTTGAGCTCCTGGCAGTGTAGATATTTCCATGTTTATACAGATGATGGTGTAGATATTTCCATGTTTATACAGATGAATGTGTAGATATTTCCATGTTTTTAAAGATGGCGGTGTAGATATTTCCATGTTTATAGAGATAGCGGTGTAGATATTTCCATGTTTATAGAGACAGAGGTGTAGATATTTCCATGTTTATACAGATAGCGGTGTAGGTATTTCCATGTTTCTACAGATCACGGTGTAGATATTTCCATGTTTTTAAACATAGCGGTGAAGATGTTTCCATTTTTATACAGGTAGCGGTGTAGATATTTCCATGTTTATACAGATGGCGGTGTAGATATTTCCATGTTTATTGAGATAGCGGTGTAGATATTTCCATGTTTATACAGATAGCGGTGAAGATATTTCCATGTTTATAGAGATAGCGGTGTAGATATTTCCATATTTATACACATAGCAGTGTAGATATTTCCATGTTTATAGTGATAGCGGTGTAGGTATTTCCATGTTATAGTGATAGCGGTGTAGATATTTCCTTGTTTATACAAATAGTGGTGTAGTTATTCCCATGTTTATAGAGATAGCGGTGTAGATATTTCCATGTATATACAGATGGCTGTGTAAATATTTCCATGTTTATACAGATGGCTGTGTAGATATTTCCATGTTTATACAGATGACTTTGTAGGAATTTCCATGTTTATACAGATGGCGGTGTAGATATTTCCATGTTTATAGAGATAGTTGTGTAGATATTTCCGTGTTTATACAGATAGAGGTGTAGATATTTCCATGTTTATACAGATCGTTGTGTAGATATTTCCATGTTTATACAGATCGCGGTGTAGATATTTCCATGTTTATACAGATATCGGTGTAAATATTTCCATGTTTATACAGATAACGGTGTAGATATTTCCATGTTTATAGAGATAGCGGTGTATATATTTCCATGTTTATACAGATAGCGGTGTAGATATTTCCATGTTTATACAGATAGCGGTGCAGATATTTCCACGTTTGTACAGATAGCGGTGCAGATATTTCCATGTTTGTACAGATGGCGGTGTTGATATTTCCATCTATACACAGATGACCGTGTAGATATTTCCATGTTTATACAGATGGTGGCGCAGATATTTCTAAGGGTATGTAGATGGCGGTGTAGATATTTCCATGTATATACAGATAGCAGTGTAGTTATTTCCATGTTTATATAGAGAGCGGTGTAGATATTTCCATGTATGTACACATGGCTGTGTAGATATTTCCATGTTTATACAGATGGCTGTGTAGATATTTCCATGTTTATACAGATAACTTTGTAAGTATTTCCATGTTTATACAGATGGCGGTGTAGATATTTCGATGTTCATAGAGATGGCATTGGTGATATTTCCATGTTTATACAAATAGCGGAGTAGTTATTTCCATGTTTATATAGATAGCGGTGTAGATATTTCCATGTATATACACATGGCTGTGTAGATATTTCCATGTTTATACAGATGGCTGTGTAGATATTTCCATGTTTATACAGATAACTTTGTAAGTATTTCCATGTTTATACAGATGGCGGTGTAGACATTTCGATGTTTATAGAGATAGCAGTGGAGATATTTCGATGTTTATACAGATAGCGGTGTCGATATTTCCATGTTTATACTGATCACGGTGTAGATATTTCCATGTTTATAGAGATGGCGGTGTAGATATTTCCATGTTTATACAGATCACGGTGTAGATATTTCCATGTTTATACAGATCGCGGTGTAGATATTTCCATGTTTATACAGATCATGGTGTAGATATTTCCTTGTTTATACAGATCGTGGTGTTGATTTTACCATGTTTATAGGGATAGCGGTGCAAATATTTCCACATTTATACAGATAGCGGTGTAGTTATTAGCATGTTTATACAGATAGCGATGTAGATATTTCCATGTATAAACAGATGTCTGTGTATATATTTCCATGTTTAAACAGATGGCGGTGTAGATATTTCCTTGTTTATACAAATAGCGGTGTAGTTATTTCCATGTTTATACGGATAGCATTGTAGATATTTCCATGTATATACATATGGCTGTGTAGATATTTCCATGTTTATACAGAAGTCTGTGTAGATATTTCCATGTTTATACAGATGACTTTGTAGGTATTTCCATGTTTATACAGATGTCGGTGTATGTATTTCCATGTTTATAGAGATAGCTGTGTAGATATTTCCATGTTTATACAGATAGCGGTGTAGATATTTCCATGTTTATACAGATCGCGTTGAAGATATTTCCATGTTTATACAGACAGCAGTGGAGATATTTCCTTGTTTATACACATAGCAGTGTACATATTTCCATGTTTATAGAGACAGCGGTGTAGGTATTTTCATGTTTATACAGATAGCGGTGCAGATATTTCCATGTTTATACAGATGCCTATGCAGATATTTCCATATTTATACAGAGGGCTGTGTAGGTATTTCCATGTGTATACAGATGGCAGGGTAGATATTTCCATGTTCCTACACATGACTGTGTAGGTATTTCCATGTTTATAGAGATGGCTTTGTAGATATTTCCATGTTTATAGAGATAGCGGTGCAGATATTTCCATGTTTATACAGATAGCGGTGTAAATATTTCCATGATTGTACAGATCGTGGTGTAGATCTTTCCATGTTTATACAGATACCGCTGTAGATATTTCCATGTTTATACAGACCGCAGTGTAGATGTTTCCATGTTTATACAGAGAGCGGTGTAGATATTTCCATGTTTGTACAGATGGCGGTGTTGATGTTTCCATCTATACACAGATTGCCGTGTAGGTATTTCCATGTGTATACGGATGGCATTGTAGATATTTCCATGTTTATACAGATGGTGGTGTAGATATTTCCATGTTTATACAGATGACTGTACAGGTATTTCCATGTTTTTACAGATGGCATTGTATATATGTCCATGTTTATAGAGATAGCAGTGTAGATATTTCCATGTTTATACAGATGGCCGTGTAGATATTTCCATGTTTATACAGATAACGGTGTAGATAATTCCATGTTTATACAGATAGCCGTGTAAATATTTCCATGTTTATACAGATCACGGTGTAGGTATTTCCATGTTTATAGAGATAGCGGTGTAGATATTTCTATGTTTATACAGATAGCGGTGTAGATATTTCCATGTTTATACAGACCGCGGTGTAAATATTTCCATGTTTATACAGATAGCGTTGAAGATATTTCCATGTTTGTACAGATGGCGGTGTTGATATTTCCATGTTTATATAGATAGCGGTGTAGATATTTCCATGTATATAAACATGGCTGTGTAGATATTTCCATGTTTATACAGATGGCGGTGTGGATATTTCGATGTTTATACAGAAAGGGGTGTAGATATTTCCATGTTTATAGGGATGGCGGTGTAGATATTTCCATGTTTATACAGATCACGTTGTAGATATTTCCATGTTTATAGAGATCATGGTGTAGATATTTCCATGTTTATACAGATCACGGTGTTCATATTACCATGTTTATAGGGATAGCGGTGCAAATATTTCCATATTTATACAGATAGCATTGTAGTTATTAGCATGTTTACACAGATAGCGATGTAGATATTTCCATGTATAAACAGATGTCTGTGTATATATTTCCATGTTTAAACAGATAGCAGTGTAGATATTTCCACTTTTATAGAGATAGTGGTTTAGATATTTCATATTTATATAGATATCGTGTAGATATTTCCATGTTTATACAGATTGCGGTGGAGATATTTCCATGTTTATACAGATAGCAATGGAGATATTTCCACGTTAATACACATATCAGTGTAGATATTTCCATGTTTATACAGATAGCGGTGTAGTTATTTCCATCTTTACACAGATGGCTGTGCCGATATTTCCATGTTCATATAGAGTTCTCTGTCGATATTTCCATGTTTACAGAGTTATCATTGTATATATTTCCATGTTTATACAGATAGCGGTGTAGTTATTTACATGTTGATACAGAGAGCGGTGTAGATATTTCCATGTTTATACAGGTAGCGGTGTAGAAATTCCCATGTTTATACAGATCGCTTTGCAGATATTTCCATCTTTCTACAGATGTCAGTGTAGATATTTCCAAGTTTATACAGATGTCTGTGTATATATTTCCATGTTTATGCAGATGGCGGTGTAGATATTTCCATGTTTATAGAGATGGCGGTGAAGTTATTTCTACGTGTATAGAGATAGCGGTGTAAATATTTCCATGTTTATAGAGATGGTGGTGTAAGTATTTTCATGTTTATAGAGAAAGCGGTGTAGATATTTCCATGTTTATACAGATAGCGGTGTTGCTACTTCCATGTTTATACAGATAGCGGTGTAGATATTTCCATGTTTATACAGCTCGCGGTGTAGATATTTCCATCTTTATCCAGATGGGAGTGGAGATATTTCCATGTTGATACAGATAGCGGTGTAGATATTTCCATGTCTATAGAGATAGCGGTGTAGCTACTTCCATATTTATACAGATTGCGGTGTAGATATTTCCATCTTTATACAGATGGCGGTGTAGATATTTCCATGTTTATACAGATATAAGTGAATATATTTCCATGTTTATACAGATAGTGGTGTAGATATTTCCAAGTTTATACAGATGGCGGTGTACATACATCCATGTTTCTGAAGATGGAGGTGTAGATATTTTCATGTTTATACAGATGGCGGTGTAGATATTTCCATGTATATAGAGATTGCAGTGTAGATATTTCCATGTTTATAGCGAAAGTGGTGTTGGTATTTCCATGTTTATAGAGATAGCGGCGTAGATATTTCCATATTTATACAGATAGCGGTGTAGGTATTTCCATGTTTATACAGATTGCGGTGTAGATATCTCCATGTTTCTACAGATGGAGGTGTAGATATTCCCTTGTTTATACAGACAGCGGTGTAGATATTTCCATGTTTATACAGGTAGCGGAGTAGATATTTCCATGTTTCCAGAGATAGCGGTTTAGTTATTTCCATCTTTGCAAAGATTGCCGTGTAGATATTTCCATGTTTATGCAGATAGCTGTGTAGATATTTCCAAGTTTACACAAATAGCTGTGTAGATATTTCCATGTTGACACACATAGCGTTGTAGATATTTCCATGTTTATACAGATTGCGGTGTAGATATGTCCATGTTTATACAGAAAGCGGTGTAGATATTTTCGTGTAGATACAGATAGCGGTGGAGATATTTCCATGTTTATAGAGCCTACGGTATAGATATTTCCATGTTTATACAGATAGCGGTGTAGATATTTCCATGTTTACAGCGATAGCTGTGTAGATATTTCCATGTTTATACAGATCACGCTGTTGATATTACCATGTTTATAGGGATAGCGGTGCAAATATTTCCACATTTATACAGGTAGCGGTGTAGTTATTAGCATGTTTATACAGATAGCCGTGTAGATATTTCCATGTATAAAGAGATGTCTGTGTATATATTTCCATGTTTAAACAGATGGCGGTGTAGATATTTCCTTGTTTATACAAAGAGCGGTGTAGTTATTTCCATGTTTATACAGATAGCGGTGTAGATATTTCCATGTATATACAGATGTCTGTGTAGGTATTTCAATGTTTATACAGATAGCGGTGTAGTTATTTCCATGTTTAAACAGATCGCGGTGTAGTTATTTCCAGTTTATACAGATCACGGTGTAGATATTTCCATGTTTATACAGATCACCGTGTAGATATTTCCATGTTTATACAGATAGCGGTGTAGATATTTCCATGTTTATACAGATAGCGCTGTAGATAATTCCATGTTTATACAGATGGCGGTGTAGATATTTCCATGTTTATAGAGATGGCGGTGTATATATTTCCATGTTTATAGAGATAGTGGTGTAGATATATCCATGTTCATAGAGATAGCATTGAGGATATTTCCATGTTTATATAGATAGCAGTGTAGATATTTCCATTTTTATAGAGATAGCGGTTTAGATATTTCATATTTATACAGATAGCGGTGTAGATATTTCCATGTTCATACAGATTGCGGTGTAGATATTTCCATGCTTATACACATGACTGTGTAGTTATTTCCATGTTTATGCAGATGGCTTTGTCGATATTTCCATGTTTATAGAGATAGCGGTGCAGATATTTCCATGTTTATACAGATAGTGGTGTAAATATTTCCATGTTTATACAGATACCGGTGCAGACATTTACATGTTTACACAGACCGCAGTGTAGGTATTTCCATGTTTATAGAGATAGCTGTGTAGATATTTTCATGTTTGTACAGATGGCGGTGTTGACGTTTCCATCTATACACAGATTGCCGTGTAGGTATTTGCATGTGTATACCGATGGCATTGTAGATATTTCCATGTTTATACAGATGGTGGTGTAGATATTTCCATGTTTATACAGATGACTGTATAGGTATTTCCATGGTTTTACAGATGGCATTGTAGATATTTCCATGTTTATAGAGATAGCAGTGTAGATATTTCCATGTTTATACAGATGGCGGTGTAGCTATTTTCATGTTTATAGAGATAGCGGTGTAAATATTTCCATATTTATACAGATAACTGTGTAGATATTTTCATGTTTATACAGATAGCGGTGTAAATATTTCCATGTTTATACAGATCATGGTGTAGATATTTCCATGTTTATACAGATGGCGGTTTAGATATTTCCATGTTTTTACAGATAACTTTTTAAGTATTTCCATGTTTATACAGATGGCGATGTAGATATTTCGATGTTTATAGAGAGAGCAGTGGAGATATTTCCATGTTTATACAGATAGCGGTGTAGATATTTCCATGTTTATACTGATCGCGGTGTAGATATTTCCATGTTTATACAGATTGCCATGTAGATATTTCCATATTTATACAGATGTCTGTGTAGATATTTCCATGTGTATACAGATGGTATTGTAGGTATTTCCATGTTTATACAGATGGTGGTGTAGATATTTCCATGTTTATTCGGATGACTGTGTAGATATTTCCACGTTTTTACAGATGGCAGTATAGATATTTCAATGTTTATAGAGATGGCGCTGTAGATATTTCCATGTTTATACAGATAAAGGTGGAGATATTTCTGTGTTTATTCAGACAGCAGTGGAGATATTACCATGTTTATACACATAGCGGTGTACATATTTCCATGTTTATAGAGACAGCGGTGTAGGCATTTCCATGTTTATACAGATATCGGTGCGGATATTTCCATGTTTATACAGATGCCTATGCAGATATTTCCATATTTATACAGAGGGCTGTGTAGATATTTCCATGTTTATACAGATGGCAAGGTAGATATTTCCATGTTCCTACACATGACTGTGTAGTTATTTCCATGTCTGTACAGATGGCTTTGCAGGTATTTCCTTGTTTATAGAGATAGCGGTGTAGATATTTCCATGTTTATACAGATAGCGGTGTAAATATTTCCATGTTTTATACAGACCGTGGTGTAGATATTTCCATGTTTATACAGATACCGGTGTAGATATTTCCATGTTTATATAGACCGAAGTGTAGATATTTCCATGTTTATACAGATAGCGATGTAGATATTTCCATGTCTGTACAGATGGCGGTTTTGATGTTTCCATCTATACACAGATTGCCGTGTAGGTATTTCCATGTGTATATAGATGGCATTGTAAGTATTTCCATGTTTATACAGATGGTGGTGTAGATATTTCCATGTTTCTACAGATGGCGTTGTAGGTATTTCCATGTTTATACAGATTACGGTGTAGATATTTCCATGTTTATAGAGATAGCGGTGTAGATATTTCCATGTTTATAGAGATAGCGTTTTAGATATTTCCATGTTTATACAGACCGCGGTGTAGATATTTTCATGTTTATACAGATTGCGATGCAGATATTTCCATGTTTGTACAGATGGCGGTGTTGATATTTCCATCTATACACAGATGACCGTGTAGATATTTCCATGTTTATACAGATGGCGGTGCAGATATTTCCATGGATATGTAGATGGCGGTGTAGATATTTCCATGTATATACACATGGCTGTGTAGATATTTCCATGTTTATACAGACGTCGGTGTAGATATTTCCATGTTTATGCAGATAACTTTGTAAGTATTTCCATGTTTATACAGATGGCGGTGTAGATATTTCCATGGACATGCAGATGGCGGTGTAGATATTTCCATGTTTATACAGAGAGCAGTGTAGATATTTCCATGTTTACACAGATGGTGGTGTAGATATTTCCGTGTTTATACACATGACGGAGTAGATACTTCCATCTTTATGGAGATGGCAGTGTAGATATTTTCATGTTTATAGAGATATCGGTGTAGACATTTCCATATTTATAGAGATAGCGGTGTAGATATTTCCATCTTTCTGCAGATGGCAGTGTAGATATTTCCATGTTTATACAGATGGCAGTGTAGATATTTCCATATTTATACAGATGTCTGTGTAGATAATTCCATGTGTATACAGATGGTATTGTAGGTATTTCCATGTTTATACAGATGGTGGTGTAGATATTTCCATGTTTATTCAGATGACTGTGTAGATATTTCCATGTTTTTACACATGGCAGTGTAGATATTTCAATGTTTATAGAGATTGCACTGTAGATATTTCCATGTTTATACAGATTACGGTGGAGATATTTCCATGTTTATACAGAGAGCAGTGGAGATATTTCCATGTTTATACAGATAGCGGTGTACATATTTCCATGTTTATAGAGACAGTGGTGTAGGTATTTCCATGTTTATAGAGATAGCGGTGCAGATATTTCCATGTTTATACAGATGCCTATGCAGATATTTCCATATTTATACAGAGCGCTGTGTAGATATTTCTATGTTTATACAGATGGCAGTGTAGATATTTAAATGTTCCTACACATGACTGTGTAGGTATTTCCAAGTTTATACAGATGTCTTTGTAGATATTTCCATGTTTATAGAGATAGCGGTGCAGATATATCCATGTTTATACAGATAGCGGTGTATATATTTCCATGATTATACAGATCGTGGTGTAGATATTTCCATGTTTATTCAGATACAGGTGTTGATATTTCCATGTTTATACAGACCGCAGTGTAGATATTTCCATGTTTATACAGATGGCGGTGTAGATATATACATGTTTATACAGATAACTTTGTAATTATTTCAATGTTTATACACATGGCGGTGTAGATATTTCGATGTTTATAGATTTAGCAGTGGAGATATTTCCATGTTTATACAGATAGCGGTGTAGATATTTCCATGTTAATACTGATCGTGGTGTAGATATTTCCATGTTTATAGAGATGGCGGTGTAGATATTTCCATGTTCATAGAGATAGCGGTGTTGATTTTTCCATGTTTATAGAGATAGCTGTGTGTATATTTCCATGTTTATACAGATAATGGTGTAGATATTTCCATGTTTATAGAGATGGCGGTGTAGATATTTCCATCTTTATACAGATCACGGTGTAGGTATTTCCATGTTTATACAGATCGCGGTGTAGATATTTCCATCTTTATACAGATCATGGTGTAGATATTTCCATGTTTGTACAGATCACGGTGTTGATATTGCCATGTTTATAGGGATAGCGGTGCAAATATTTCCATATTTATACAGATAGCGGTGTAGTTATTAGCATGTTTATACAGATAGCGGTGCAGATATTTCCATGTATAAACAGATGTCTGTGTATATATTTCCATGTTTAAACAGATGGCGATGTAGATATTTCCTTGTTTATACAGATGGCGATGTAGATATTTCCTTGTTTATACAAATAGCGGTGTAGTTATTTCCATGTTTATACAGATAGCGGTGTAGTTATTTCCATGTATATACAGATGGCTGTGTAGATATTTCCATGCTTATGCAGATGGCTCTGTAGATATTTCCATGTTTATACAGACGACTTTGTAGGTATTTCCATGTTTATACAGATGGCGGTGTAGGTATTTCCATGTTTATAGAGATAGTTGTGTAGATATTTCCATGTGTATACAGATAGCGGTGTAGATATTTCCATGTTTATACATATAGCGGTGTAGATGTTTCCACGTATATACAGATGGCTGTGTAGATATTTCCATGTTTATACAGATGGCTGTGTAGATATTTCCATGTTTATACAGACGACTTTGTAGATATTTCCATGTTTATACAGATGGCGGTGTAGATATTTACATGTTTATAGAGATAGCTGTGTAGATATTTCCATGTTTACACAGATAGCGGTCTAGATATTTCCATATTTATACAGATCGCGGTGTAGATATTTCCATGTTTATACAGATCGCGGTGTAGATATTTCCATGTTTATACAGATAGCGGTGTAGATATTTCCATGTTTATACAGATTTCGGTGTAGATAATTCCATATTTATAGAGATGGCGGTGTAGATATTTCCATGTTTATAGAGATAGCGGTGTAGATATATCCATGTTCATAGAGATAGCAGTGAGGATATTTCCATGTTTATACAGATAGCAGTGTAGATATTTCCACTTTTATACAGATAGTGGTTTAGATATTTCATATTTATATAGATAGCGTGTAGATATTTCCATGTTTATACAGATTTCGGTGTAGATATTTCCAGGTTTATACAGATAGCGGTGTAGATATTTCCACTTTTATACAGATGGAGGTGTAGATTTTTCCATCTTTATACAAATGGCAGTTTAGATATTTCCATGTTTATAGAGATGGCGGTGTAGATATTTCCATGTTTATATAGGTAGCAGTGTAGATATTTTCTTGTTTATGTAGATGGCGTTGTAGATACCTCCATGTTTAAAAAGATGGCAGTGTGTGTATTTCCATGTTAATGGAGATAGCGGTGTAGATATTTCCATGTTTATAGAGATAGCGTTGTAGTTATTTCCATGTTTATAGAGATAGCGGTGTAGATATTAACATGTTTCTACAGATGACTGTGTAGATATTTCCATGTTTGTATAGATGGCAGTGCAGATATTTCCATGATTATAGAGATAGCGGTGTAGATATTTTCATGTTTATACAGATTGCGGTGGAGATATTTCCATGTTTATACAGATAGCAATGGAGATATTTCCACGTTAATACAGATACCGGTGTAGATATTTCCATGTTTATACAGATAGCGGTGTAGTTATTTCCATCTTTACACAGATGGCTGTGCCGATATTTCCATGTTCATACAGAGTTCTCTGTGGATATTTCCATGTTTATATAGATGACGGTGCAGATATATCCAGGTTTATACAGATGACTGTGTAGATATTTCCATGTTAATACAGATGGCGGTGTAGATATTTCCATGTTTATAGAGATAGCGGTGTAGATATTTCCATGTTTATAGAGATAGCGGTTTAAATATTTCCATCTTTATACAGATAATGCTGTAGATATTTCCATGTTTATACAGATGGCGGTGTAGATACAGCCAGGTTTCTGAATATGGCAGTGTAGATATTTTCATGTTTTCATAGATGGCGGTGTAGGTATTTCCATGTTTACAGAGATTGCGGTGTAGATACTTCCATGTTTATAGTGCAAGTGGTGTAGCTATTTCCATGTTTATACAGATAGCGGTGTAGACATTTCCATATTTATACAGGTAGCGGTGTAGGTATTTCCATGTTTATACAGATGGCGGTGTAGATATTTCCATGATTCTAAAGATGGCGGTGTAGATATTTCCTTGTATATACAGATAGCTGTGTAGATATTTCCATGTTTATACAGATAGCGGTGTAGATATTTCCATGTTTATACAGACAGCGGTGTAGATATTTCCATGTTTATACAGATAGCGGTGGAGATATTTCCCTGTTTATACAGATATCGATGTAGATATTTCCATGTTTATACAGATAGCGGTGTAGATATTTCCATGTTTATAGAGTTAGCGGTGCAGATATTTCCATGTTTATACAGATGGCTGTGTAGATATTTCCATGTGTATACAGATGGCAGTGTAGATATTTCCATGTTTATACAGATAGCGGTGTAGATATTTCCATGTTTACAGATAGAGCGGTAAAGATATTTCCATCTTTGCACAGATTGCGGTGTAGACATTTCAAACTTTACACAGACAGCTGTGTACATATTTCCAAGTTTACACAGATACCTGTGTCGATATTTCCATGTTTACAGAGTTATTGTATATATTTCCATGTTTATACAGATAGCGGTGAAGTTATTTACATGTTGATACAGACAGCGGTGTAGATATTTCCATGTTTATACAGGTAGCGGTGTAGAAATTCCCATGTTTATACAGATGGCGGTGTAGATATTTCCATGTTTATAGAGATGGCGGTGAAGTTATTTCTATGTGTATAGAGATAGCGGTGTAAATATTTCCATGTTTATAGAGATGGTGGTGTAAGTATTTTCATGTTTATAGAGAAAGCGGTGTAGATATTTCCATGTTTATACAGATAGCGGTGTTGCTACTTCCATGTTTTTACAGATAGCGGTGTAGATATTTCCATGTTTATACAGCTCGCGGTGTAGTTATTTCCATCTTTATCCAGATGGGAGTGGAGATATTTCCATGTTGATACAGATAGCGGTGTAGATATTTCCATGACTATAGAGATAGCGGTGTAGGTATTTTCATATTTATACAGATTGCGGTGTAGATATTTCCATCTTTATACAGATGGCGGTGTAGATATTTCCATGTTTATACAGATAGAAGTGAATATATTTCCATGTTTATACAGATAGTGGTGTAGATATTACCAAGTTTATACAGATGGCGGTGTACATACATCCATGTTTCTGAAGATGGCGGTGTAGATATTTCCATGTATATAGAGATTGCAGTGTAGATATTTCCATGTTTATAGAGAAAGTGGTGTTGGTATTTCCATGTTTATAGAGATAGCGGTGTAGATATTTCCATATTTATACAGATAGCGGTGTAGGTATTTCCATGTTTATACAGATTGCGGTGTAGATATCTCCATGTTTCTACAGATGGCGGTGTAGATATTCCCTTGTTTATACAGACAGCGGTGTAGATATTTCCATGTTTATACAGATGGCGGTGTAGCTATTTCCATGTTTATAGAGATAGCGGTGTAAATATTTCCATATTTATATAGATAACTGTGTAGATATTTTCATGTTTATACAGATAGCGGTGTAAATATTTCCATGTTTATACAGATCATGGTGTAGATATTTCCATGTTTATAGAGATAGCGGTATAGATATTTCCATGTTTATACAGACCGCGGTGTAGATATTTCCATGTTTATACAGATAGCGGTGCAGATATTTCCATGTTTGTACAGATGGCGGTGTTTTTATTTCCATCTATACACAGATGACCGTGTAGATATTTCCATGTTTATACAGATGGCGACACAGATATTTCTATGGATATGTAGATGGCGGTGTAGATATTTCCATGTTTATGCAGATAGCGGTGTAGTTATTTCCATGTTTATATAGATACCGGTGTAGATATTTCCATGAATATACACAAGGCGGTGTAGATATTTCCATGTTTATACAGATGGCGGTGTAGATATTTCCATGTTTTTACAGATAACTTTTTAAGTATTTCCATGTTTATACAGATGGCGATGTAGATATTTCGATGTTTATAGAGAGAGCAGTGGAGATATTTCCATGTTTATACAGATAGCGGTGTAGATATTTCCATGTTTATACTGATCGCGGTGTAGATATTTCCATGTTTATACAGATTGCCATGTAGATATTTCCATATTTATACAGATGTCTGTGTAGATATTTCCATGTGTATACAGATGGTATTGTAGGTATTTCCATGTTTATACAGATGGTGGTGTAGATATTTCCATGTTTATTCGGATGACTGTGTAGATTTTTCCACGTTTTTACAGATGGCAGTGTAGATATTTCAATGTTTATAGAGATGGCGCTGTAGATATTTCCATGTTTATACAGATAAAGGTGGAGATATTTCTGTGTTTATTCAGACAGCAGTGGAGATATTACCATGTTTATACACATAGCGGTGTACATTTTTCCATGTTTATAGAGACAGCGGTGTAGGCATTTCCATGTTTATACAGATAGCGGTGCGGATATTTCCATGTTTATACAGATGCCTATGCAGATATTTCCATATTTATACAGAGGGCTGTGTAGATATTTCCATGTTTATACAGATGGCAAGGTAGATATTTCCATGTTCCTACACATGACTGTGTAGTTATTTCCATGTCTATACAGATGGCTTTGCAGGTATTTCCTTGTTTATAGAGATAGCGGTGTAGATATTTCCATGTTTATACAGATAGCGGTGTAAATATTTCCATGTTTTATACAGACCGTGGTGTAGATATTTCCATGTTTATACAGATACCGGTGTAGATATTTCCATGTTTATATAGACCGAAGTGTAGATATTTCCATGTTTATACAGATAGCGATGTAGATATTTCCATGTCTGTACAGATGGCGGTTTTGATGTTTCCATCTATACACAGATTGCCGTGTAGGTATTTCCATGTGTATATAGATGGCATTGTAAGTATTTCCATGTTTATACAGATGGTGGTGTAGATATTTCCATGTTTCTACAGATGGCGTTGTAGGTATTTCCATGTTTATACAGATTACGGTGTAGATATTTCCATGTTTATACAGATAGCAGTGTAAATATTTCCATGTTTATACAGATCACGGTGTAGATATTTCCATGTTTATAAAGATAGCGGTGTAGATATTTCCATGTTTATAGAGATAGCGTTTTAGATATTTCCATGTTTATACAGACCGCGGTGTAGATATTTTCATGTTTATACAGATTGCGATGCAGATATTTCCATGTTTATACAGATGGCGGTGTTGATATTTCCATCTATACACAGATGACCGTGTAGATATTTCCATGTTTATACAGATGGCGGCGCACATATTTCCATGAATATGTAGATGGCGGTGTAGATATTTCCATGTTTATACAGATAGCGGTGTAGACATTTCCATGTTTATATAGATAGCGGAGTAGATATTTCCATGTATATACACATGGCTGTGTAGATATTTCCATGTTTATACAGACGTCGGTGTAGATATTTCCATGTTTATGCAGATAACTTTGTAAGTATTTCCATTTTTATACAGATGGCGGTGTAGATATTTCGATGTTTATAGAGATAGCAGTGGAGATATTTCCATGTTTATAGAGATAGCGGTGTAGACATTTCCATGTTTATACTGATCGCGGTGTAGATATTTCCATGTTTATAGAGATGGAGGTGTAGATATTTCCTTGTTCATAGAGATAGCGGTTTTGATTTTTCCATGTTTATAGAGATAGCTGTGTGGATATTTCCATGTTTATACACATAGAGGTGTAGATATTTCCATGTTTATAGAGATTGCGCTGTAGATATTTCCATGTTTATACAGATCACGGTGTAGATATTTCCGTGTTTATACAGATCGCACTGTAGATATTTCCATGTTTATACAGATCATGGTGTAGATATTTCCATGTTTATACTGATCGCGGTGTTGATATTACCATGTTTATAGGGATCGCGGTGCAAATATTTCCACATTTATACAGATAGCGGTGTAGTTATTAGCATGTTTATACAGATAGCGGTGTAGATATTTCCATGTATAAACAGATGTCTGTGTATATATTTCCATGTTTAAACAGATGGCAGAGTAGATATTTCCTTGTTTATACACATAGCGGTGTAGATATTATCATGTTTTTACAGATAGCGGTGCAGATATTTCCATGTATATACAGATGGCTGTTTAGATATTTCCATGTTTATACAGATGGGTGTGTAAATATTTCCATGTTTATACAGATGACTTTGTAGGTATTTCCATGTTTATACAGATGGCGGTGTAGATATTTCTATGTTTAAAGAGATAGCTGTGTAGATATTTCCATGTTTATACAGATAGCGGTCTAGATATTTCCATGTTTATACAGATCGCGGTGTAGATATTTCCATGTTTATACAGATAGCATTGTAGATATTTCCATGTTTATACAGATGGCCGTGTAGATATTTCCATGTTTATAGAGATAGCCGTGTAGATATATCCATGTTCATAGAGATAGCAGTGAGGATATTTCCATGTTTATACAGATAGCAGTGTAGATATTTCCACTTTTATAGAGATAGCGGTTTAGATATTTCATATTTATACAGATAGCGGTGTAGATATTTCCATGTTTATACAGATAGCGGTGTAGATATTTCCATGTTTCTATAGATGGCAGTGTAGATATTTTCTTGTTTATGTAGATGGCGTTGTAGATACCTCCATGTTTAAAGATATGGCGGTGTGTATATTTCCATGTTGATGGAGATAGCGGTGTAGATATTTCCATGTTTATAGAGATAGCGGTGTAGTTATTTCCATGTTTATACAGGTTGCGGTGGAGATATGTCCATGTTTATACAGATAGCAATGGAGATATTTCCACGTTAATACACATAGCGGTGTAGATATTTCCATGTTTATACAGATAGCGGTGTAGATATTTCCATGTTTATACACAGTTCTCTGTAGATATTCCATGTTTATATAGACGACAGTGTAGATATTTCCATGTTAATACAGATGGCGGTGTAGATATTTCCATGTTTATATAGACCGAAGTGTAGATATTTCCATGTTTATAGAGAGAGCGGTGTAGGTATTTCCATGTTTATAGAGATAGCGGTTTAAATATTTCCATCTTTATACAGATAGTGGTGTAGATATTTCCATGTTTATACAGATGGCGGTGTAGATACAGCCATGTTTCTGAATATGGCAGTGTAGATATTTTCCTGGTTACATAGATTGCGGTGTAGATATTTCCATGTTTATAGTGCAAGTGGTGTAGGTATTTCCATGTTTATAGAGATAGCGGTGTAGACATTTCCATATTTATACAGGTAGTGGAGTAGGTATTTCCATGTTTACACAGATGGCGGTGTAGATTTTTCCATGTTTCTAAAGATGGCGGTGTAGATATTTCCTTGTTTATACAGATAGCGGTGTAGATATTTCCATGTTTACACAAATAGCGGTGGAGCTATTTCCCTGTTTATACAGATAGCGGTGTAGATATTTCCATGTTTATACAGATAGCGGTGTTGCTACTTCCATGTTTATACAGATAGCGGTGTAGATATTTCCATGTTTATACAGCTCGTGGTGTAGATATTTCCGTCTTTATACAGATGGGAGTGGAGATATTTCCATGTTGATACAGATAGCGGTGTAGATATTTCCATGTCTATAGAGATAGCGGTGTAGTTATTTCCACATTTATTCAGATTGCGGTGTGGATATTTCCATGTTTATACAGATAGAAGTGAATATATTTCCATGTTTATACAGATAGTGGTGTAGATATTTCCAAGTTTATACAGATGGCGGTGTAGGTACATCCATGTTTCTGAAGATGGCGGTGTAGATATTTTCATGTTTATGGAGATGGTGGTGTAGATATTTCCATGAATATAGAGATTGCAGTGTAGATATTTCCATGTTTATAGAGAAAGCGGTGTAGGTATTTCCATGTTTATAGAGATAGCGGTGTAGATATTTCCATATTTATACAGATAGTGGTGTAGGTATTTCCATGTTTATACAGATTGCGGTATAGATATTTCCATGTTTCTACAGATGGCGGTGTAGATATTTCCTTGTTTATACAGACAGCAGTGCAGATATTTCCATGTTTATACAGGTAGCGGTGTAGATATTTCCATGTTTACGGAGATAGCGGTGTAGTTATTTCCATCTTTGCACAGATTGCCGTGTAGATATTTCCATGTTTACGCAGATAGCTGTGTAGATATTTCCAAGTTTACACAGGTAGCTGTGTAGATATTTCCATGTTTACACACATAGCGTTGTAGATATTTCCATGTTTATACAGATTGTGGTGTTGATATGTCCATGTTTATACAGAAAGCGGTGTAGATATTTTCATGTTTATACAGATAGCGGTGTAGATATTTCCATGTTTACAGAGATAGAAGTGTAGATATTTCCATCTTTGCACAGATTGCTGTGTAGATATTTCCATTTTTACACAGATAGCTGTGTAGATATTTCCAAGTTTACACAGATAGCTGTGTAGATACTTCCATGTTTACACAGATAGCGTTGTAGATATTTCCATGTTTATACAGATAGCGGTGTAGATATTTCCATGTTTATACAGATAGCGGTGTAGTTATTTCCATGTTTATACAGATATCGGTGAAGATATATCCCTGTTTATACAGATAGCGATGTAGATATTTCCATGTTTGTACAGATAGCGGTGTAGATATTTCCATGTTTATAGAGATAGCAGTGTAGATATTTCCATGTTTATACAGATGGCTGTGTAGATATTTCCATGTGTGTACAGATGGCGTTGTAGATATTTCCATGTTTAGACAGATGGCAGTGTAGATATTTCCATGTTTATACAGATATCGGTGTAGATATTTCCATGTTTACAGAGAGAGTGGTGTAGGTATTTCCATCTTTGCACAGATTACGGTGTAGGTATTGCCAAATTTACACAGATAGCGGTGTAGATATTTCCAAGTTTACACTGATAGCTTTGTAGATATTTCCATGTTTACAGACATAGCATTGTAGATATTTCCGCGTTTATACAGATTGCGGTGTAGTTATTTCCATGTTGATACAGATAGTGGTGTAGATATTTCCATGTTTATACAGGTAGCGGTGTAGAAATTCCCATGTTTATACAGATCGCTTTGTAGACATTTCCATTTTTCTACAGATGTCAGTGTAGATATTTCCAAGTTTATACAGATTACAGTGTAGGTATTTCCATGTCTATAGAGATAGCGGTGTAGGTATTTCCATATTTATACAGATTGCGGTGTAGATATTTCCATCTTTATAAAGATGGCGGTGTAGATATTTCCATGTTTATACAGATGGCAGTGAATGTATTTCCATGTTTATACACATAGTGGTGTAGATATTTCCATGTTTATACAGATGGCGGTGTAGATACAGCCATGTTTCTGAAGATGGCGGTGTAGATATTTTCATGTGTATAGAGATGGCGGTGTAGATATTTCCATGTGTATAGAGATTGCAGTGTAGATATTTCCATGTTTATAGAGAAAGTGGTGTAGGTATTTCCATGTTTATAGAGGTAGCGGTGTGGATATTTCCATATTTATACAGATAGTGGTGTAGGTATTTCCATGTTTATACAGATCGCGGTGTAGATATTTCCTTGTTTATACAGATAGCGGTGTAGATATTTCCATGTTAATACAGATATCGGTGTAGATATTTCCATCTTTATACTGATAGCCGTGTAGATATTCCCATGTTTACACAAATAGCCGTGTAGATATTTCTATGTTTACACAGATACAGTTGCAGATATTTCCATGTTTATAAAGATAGCGGTGCTGATATTTCCATCTTTATACAGATAGCGGTGTGCGTATATCCATGTTTATACAGATAGCGGTGTGGGTATTTCCATGTTTATACAGGTAGCGGTATAGATATTTCCATGTTTATAGAGATGACTGTCTATATATTTCCATGTTTATACAGCTTTCCGTGTAGATATTTCCATGTTTATACAGATAGCTGTGTAGATATTTCCATATTTATACAGACAGCAATGTAGATATTTCTATGTTTATAGAGATAGCGGTGTAGATATTTTCATGTTCATACAAACAACAGTGTAGATATTTTCATGTTTATGGAGATAGCGGTGTAGATATTTCCCTTTTTATAGACATAGCGGTGTAAATATTTCCAAGTTTTTGCAGATAGCGGTGTAAATATTTCCATGATTATACAGATAGCGGTGTAAATATTTTCATGTTTATAGACATAGCCATGTAGGTATTTCCATGTTTTTAGAGATAGCGGTGTAAATATTTCCATGTTTATACAGATAGCCGTGTAAATGTTTACACGTTTATAGGGATAGCAGTGTAGATATTCCCACGTTTATACAGATAGTGGTGTAGATATTTCCCCGTTTATAGAGATAGCAGTGTAGATATTTCCACGTTTATACAGATAGCGGTGAAGATATTTCCACTTTTATACAGATTGCGGTGTAGAAATTTCCAAGTTTATACACATAGCGGTGCAGATATTTCCACGTTTATACACATACCGGTGTAGATATTTCCATGTTTATACAGATAGCGGTGTAGATATTTCCACGTCTATACAGATAGCGGTGTAGGTATTTCCACGTTAATACTGATAACGGTGTAGATATTTCCAGGTTTATAGAGACAGCGTTGTAGATATTTCCATGTTTCTACAGATAGTGGTGTAGATATTTCCATGTTTATAGAGACAGCAGTGTAGATATTTCCATGTGTATACAGATAGAGGTGTAGATATTTCCATGTTTATAGAGACAGCGGTGTAGATATTTCCATGTTTAAACAGATAGCCGTGTATATATTTCTATGTTTATACAGACAGCGGTGTAGATATTTCCATGTTTTACAGATAGTGGTGTAGATATTTCCATGTTTATAGAGATAGCGGTGTAGATATTTCCATGTTTATAGAGATAGCTTTGTAAATATTTCCATGTTTATACAGATAGCGGTGTAAGTATTTCCATGTTGATAGAGACAGCGGTGTAGATATTTCAATGTTCATACAGATAGCGGTGTAGATATTTCCACATTATACTTATAGCGGTGTAGATATTTTCAGGTTTGTAGAGTTAGCAGTGTAGATGTTCCCACGTTTATAGAGATAGCGGTGTAGATATTTCCATGTTTTTAGAGATATCGGTGTATATATTTCCACGTTTATAGAGATAGCGGTGTAGATATTTCCATGTTTCTAGAGACAGCGGTGTAGATATTTCCATGTTCATAGAGATAGCGGTGTAGATATTTCCATGTTTATAGAGACAGTGATGTAGATATTTGCGTGTTTATAGAGATAGCATTGTAGATATTTCCATGTTTATAGAGATAGTGTGTAGATATTTCCATGTTTATACAGATAGAGGTGTAGATATTTCCATGTTTATAGAGACAGCAGTGTAGATATTTCCATGTTTTTACAGATAGCGGTGTAGATATTTCCATGTTTATAGAGATAGCGGTGTAGATATTTCCATGTTTATAGAGATAGCGGTGTAGATATTTCCATGTTTATAGAGACGGCGGTGTAAATATTTCCATGTTTATACAGATAGCGTTGTAAATGTTTACACATTTACAGAGATAGCGGTGTAGATATTTCCACGTTTACAGAGATTTTATGAAAATTTATTTTATGAAGACCAAACAAGTCATTGGGGTACCTACCTTATGTCATTTTTTACTTTGAGAGTGTTAAAAATACCCCTACCCTAACCAAAACCCTGACTTATAGAGCCAGGAAAGGCCATGCAATAAAGGATTCTTGGGCTTGTATGCCTGATAACAAAAACTTATCACAGAAGACTGCAAAAAACACAATCTTGCACGAAGCCCATTGCAACTTTGCACACAACAATGCTTTTGAAGGATATTTGCCCAACAACTGCCTGTCCAACCTGTGCCTGGCATCACCTTTGTTATTGATCTTCGTAGCCAAGGATAGTCATTTCCAAATGATCATATAATCTTCCTCATTTTTTCTTTTGTCTTCCTTTACCTCCGTGAATATGCATATAGTTTACTCTGGCTTGCCTGTTTCTATTGTAAGGCTCTGTTTCCAAACGAATATCTTTTTCTTGTGGAGAGCCTCTCTCTGTTTGTTATTTAGGTTGATAAGAGAAATGTGAACATTTGAGAGCTCAGGTAAAAAGCCTTAGTCTACAGTGAAACTTTTTTGCACCCTTAGATGCTTACTTCCACTACAACTTGCAGGTGGGCCTTGAAAAGTTCTTGGAATAAGTTTGAGCTTTGGTCTTCTCCGATTCATTTAGCATAGATTCTCAAAATGTGGTCCCTGGACCCACAGCATCAGCATCACCTGGAGATTGTTAGAAATGCAAATCATCGGGCCTCATTCCAGACCCTCAGCTGGAAACTCTAGGGGCATGGCCAGACCCTCTGTAGCTGAACAAGCCATCCAGGTGGTTTTGATGCAGCTAAAGTTTTGGAACAACTAATGTAGCCCCATTTGGAATACTTGCCTCTACAGGCCTCCCTAGCTGGTAAGCTGCTAGCTTTTTTTGTGTGTTTGTTTCTTTGTTTTGATACAGGGTCTTGCTCTGTTGACCAGACCGTGACCTCCTGGGTTCAAGCGAGGACTCAGCCTCCTGAGTAGCCAGGACTACAGGTATGTGCCACCACCATGCCCAACTACTTTTTGTATTTTTTTTTTGTAGGGATGGGGTTTTAGCCCAGGCTAGTCTCAAACTCCTGGACTCAAGCAATCTGCCCACTTTGGCCTCATGAAGTGCTGGGATTATAAGCATGGGCCACCACTCCTGGCCCAAAGTTCATATTTTAACTACTAACCTAAATTATTTTAAAAACAAAATTCTCCTTGGACTCAAACCAGGTCAGAGTGACATGATCATGTGTCTGTTTTGTGCAGGGTGAAGTGAGATTATTATCTAGAAATAGCTGAAATGTCCTGAGGGTGACAAAGAGGAGCTGTGTTTTCAGCCAAATATCAGAACCAGGGCCACTGCCTGCCGCTGAACCCCAGTGGGGACCCCTACTTTGTGTTTATCTGTGGTGGCTACGCTTGCCCACCTGGGTGGGAACCCCGAGAATGACTCCAGACTTTTCCAGGGACTGCATGCCAGGGTATTTTTACAATTTATGTGTAGACTTTGTTCGGGTGGAAAAGTTATTTTATGAAGACGAAACAAGCAATTGGGGTACCTACCTTATGGCATTTTTTACATTGAGAGTGTTAAAAATACCCCTCCCCTAACCAAAACCCTGACAAATAGAGCCAGGGAAGGCCATGCAAAAAAGGATTCTTGGGCTTGTATGCCTGATAACAAAAACTTATCACAGAAGACTGCAAAAAACACAATCTTGCACAAAGCCCATTGCAACTTTGCACACAACAATGCTTCTGAAGGATATTTGCCCAACAACTGCCTGTCCAACCTGGGCCTGGCATCACCTTTGTTATTGATCTTTGTAGCCAGGGATAATCATTTCCAAATGGTCATATAATCTTCTTCATTTTTTCTTTTGTCTTCCTTTACCTCCGTGAATATGCATATAGTTTACTCTGGCTTGCCTGTTTCTATTGCAAGGCTCTGTTTCCAAACGAATATCTTTTTCTTGTGGAGAGCCTCTCTCTGTTTGTTATTTAGGTTGATAAGAGAAATGTGAACATTTGAGAGCTCAGGTAAAAGGCCTTAGTCTACAGTGAAACTTTTGTGCACCCTTAGATGCTTACTTCCACTACAACTTGCAGGTGGGCCTTGAAAAGTTCTTGGAATAAGTTTGAGCTTTGGTCTTCTCCGATTCATTTAGCATAGATTCTCAAAATGTGGTCCCTGGACCCACAGCATCAGCATCACCTGGAGATTGTTAGAAATGCAAATCATCGGGCCTCATTCCAGACCCTCAGCTGGAAACTCTAGGGGCATGGCCAGACCCTCTGTAGCTGAACAAGCCATCCAGGTGGTTTTGATGCAGCTAAAGTTTTGGAACAACTAATGCAGCCCCATTTGGAAAACTTGGCTCTACAGGCCTCCCTAGCTGGTAAGCTGCTAGCATTTTTTGTTTGCTTGTTTGTTTGTTTTGATACAGGGTCTTGCTCTGTTGACCAGACCGTGACCTCCTGGGTTCAAGCGAGGACTCAGCCTCCTGAGTAGCCGGGACTACAGGTATGTGCCACCACCATGCCCAACTACTTTTTGTATTTTTTTTTTTGTAGGGATGGGGTTTTAGCCCAGGCTAATCTCAAACTCCTGGACTCAAGCAATCTGCCCACTTTGGCCTCACGAACTGCTGGGATTATAGGCATGAGCCACTGTGCCCGGCCCTGCCAGCTTTGTATAAGCTGAGGAGTTTTTAAAAATACCTAGACTCAGGGCAAACCCCAGACACTTAAGTCAGATTCTCTGGGAGGTGAAGCCCAGGCACTGGTATTTTTAAAGTCTCTACAGATGGTTCTAATGTGCTGCTAAGTTAGAGAACCGCTGATCTAGACCAGGCCTTTTCAAACTTAATGTGCACGTGAATTACCTGGACCTTGTTAAAATGCAGATTCAGTCTGCATAGGCCTGGGGTGGAGCCTGAGCTTCTGCATTTTTAACAAGTCTCTAGAGGATGCTGCTGCATCTGGGCTGCTAACTACACTTGGAGATAGGAGGTTCTGGAGAGCAGAGGAAAGAGCATGAACCATAACCTAGGGGCTGGTAGTCCTGACTTCCGAGCCAAGGTTTGCCTTTATGTGGCTGGCAACTTGCTTGGACTCCTACCTCAATTCTTTGGGCCCAAGGTTTGTCCTGCCTCAGAAGGATGTCAAGAAAATTGAGTGAGTAATGCAGAATTGTTTCTTAAAGTGTGTGCAGATGCTCCATGAATTTAGAGAGTATGTGGATGCACATTAGTAAATTTTAATAGTTGTGACCATCTTGTTATGAGTACTTAGAACAAGTAATAATGGCTTTTGATGTATAGTAGTAAGAAAGCTTCCTTTTAAAAGGCGTGTATTTAAGTTTCAAAAGTGGGTCTATTTAAAAATATATGAAATAAATAATAGTAGAGGTAATTGACAGATCAAAATTAGGAAGGCAGGATGAGAATGACTCAAGTTTGGGAAATGCTGAGAAAGCAGATGCCCAAGGGCTATGAAAACTTAAAAAAATAGGTAGCACTTGATTTTGATTGGCTGAATGAGATGATGTGTTTGATTATTTATGGGGTTGGCATTTGGCAACATGCACTGGGTGGCTGCGATCACTGTTTATTAAAAAATATTTGAGTCTCCACTTTGCACTAGATACTCTTTAGTCTCTTGGAAAACGGATTGGGGGGCAGGCAGGATAAAAACAAATCATTTATGCCCACAAGAAAATTGCAGGAAGATAAAAGTCATGAAATAAACTCTATGCTTCTAATTTAATATTTTTTATAGAGTAGGAGAAAAAAGTTTTGCTCACTATCAGCTAGGAAAGCTGTCTTAGCACAACCATTCATTCTTGCACAAATCAAAATCAAGACGAGCCAGATTTAATTTAATATTTTTTCACAGATTATGAGAAAAAAGTTCTAATTTAATTTTTTATAGACTATGAGAAAAAAGTTTCGCTCTCTATCAGCTAGGGAAGCTGTCTTAGCACAACCATTCATTCTTGCACAAATCAAAATCAAGATGAGCCAGAAGGCTCCATTCTGACAGCTTCTAATGGAGAAGCTACATTTACTGGACATGGGGAAAGTTGCTGGGCTCTAAGGACTGTGCATTTCTTGAACTAGATAAATGGTCTTGGTGTAGCATAATACCAAAACTTCTTGTCGCAGCCTGTAAGGACAGAACTCAATCAGCCTGAAAAGGAAGTCAGTGACTCCGACTCAACACAGGAATGTTCTGTGATTCCTAAAGAAGGATGTAGGAGTGTGGCACAATTCAACCACAGTCTGTGGCCCTGTGCCTCTGCCTTGACATGAGTGGGATTTCCCAGCTGGTCATTTTCTTCTTATCTAAGACATTGGGAACAAATTACTTGACCTCCTCTGGGCTTCAGTACTCCCACTCATCAAATTAGAGGACTGGGCAGTCGCTAGGCTCTCTTTAGGCATCATATTTTAGTTTCTGTGATTTTAAATTTGAGAAGGGGTGTCTAAGGGAGAATACATAGGGGAGGGGGAAAGGCTTATTAAAAGTGTAGTTAGACACTGAATTTTTAAGAATTGCATTTTGTAATAATAGCTTTACCTAATCAGGACTGACAATCTTACCTGATGACAGCACATGGAGGAATGGCTGCATTCAAAAATAAAAATGAAATAAAACAAGACCTTATTTGAACTTAGCAATAATGCTGATTCCTCTTTTTGATTTGAGGAGGTTATAGCTGTTGTAAATGCTTGAATTGGGTCTGCCCAGGCAAAACAGGGTCAAGAGTCCATGTCGGATGAATTTTAACAATGTAGACAATAGAAAGGGTTGCTTAAACTGCCCCTCTTTTACCAAAACACATTTACAAATGAAAGAACAACACTTCCATTTTTTAAAAACATTTTTTGAGATGAAGTCTTCCTTTGTCACCCAGAGTGGAGTGCAGTGGTGCGATCTTGGCTCACTGCAAACTTTGCCTCCCGGGTTCAAGTGATTCTCCTGCCTCATCCTCCCGAGTAGCTGGGACTACAGGCGCCCACCACCATTCCTAGCTAATTTTTGTATTTTTAGTAGAGACAGGGTTTCACCATGTTGGCCAGGCTGGTCTCGAACTCCTGACCCCAGGTGATCTGCCGATCTCGGCCTCTGAAAGTGCTGGGATTACAGGCGTGAGCCAACAGGCGTGGCCAAAAAATTTCCATTTTTAATTGCAGGGTCTGGGGAATTAAAATGCATCCGTAATTTCTTGCATCTCTCCGCTCGGGCTTGCATGAATGCAGAGGGATGGGGAGGACTTCTTGAGGCAAGCATCCCCCTCTTGTCGCCTGCCATCTAGAGAGAGAGGGCTGTGATTTATCTCACTTTAATCAGGAAGGACCCGATGGGTGGATGGAGAGGTCTGACGGCTTTGTTGCTCCATGTGGGAAAGAAACGGACAGAGTGAATTTGTGTATGATCCCTATGGAGAAAGCGTCTTTGTGCTCTATTTCATTTTGACCTGGAGCCCCTGAAAGCAAGCTAGTTACAAGTTGAAATAGGCCATTTCTAAAGTGTGATTTTGTTTGGGTATGAGCCTTGATTACAAAGGGGAAAAAAACCCGCTTAATTTACATACACCACATGTAGCGCAGGATCCCCTGGGCTGTCTTTTCAGGTATCAGGAAACTTTGATTGAAGTCGCTTGCCTCATCTAGGACTCATTTGATATTGTTTAGCAGAGCCTGGTATTAACATTTCCTTCCAACTGTTTACTGGAATCTGTGTGTTCCCTTCAAGTGATGCATACTAGGTGCACAGGCTTCCTGCCACTGTCATCCTAATCTTTCCATGCAGACAGGAGCAGAGGGGAGAGCGCTGAGCCAGGCCCCAGCTTGCTTTTCTTTCCTGACACAGCCCGGCTCCGCTGCACTTCTCAGCTCTTGCTCTAGGTGGTGCTGTTTGACCATTTTCTTCATGTGACCCTCCACTCGGTAATATAAATTCATTCGGAGTATGACCTGATATCAAAAAAAATTCCTTTTGATTAGTAGAATCAACTTGTTCCTTCACACCATACTCTTCCCACTGAGACACATGGAGACAATTCTGACTCCAGGTTTGCAACCTTGAGATTTCTCTCAGATGCAATAAAAAAAAACAAAAAAGCATTTTGAGTGGCACAGTGATGCCTAGTGCATGATCATGTTTGTCTGCTCAAACATTAAAGGGAAACTTGTGGGTTTGAGTATGCCCAGCAGCACGACAGCTGCCAATGTAAATGAGCCGTATAGAGAGAGAGGGGGCGGGAGGGGACTACAAACTTCAGAATATGAGCTGTTCGTTTATAAGTTAAAAAAAAAAAAGTCAAAAGGGAGCCCAGGATGGTGCAAGAAAGAGGAGAAAGGAAGATTTTCCTTGCAGCTAATCAGGAGAGTTCATAAGGGCTGATTACATGAGTGGAAGCCTTAAGTTCTTTTTTTAAAAAAATGTGAAAGTTTGCATGTATGTATGTATGTATGTATGTATGTATGTATAGCTTCGTGTATTACCATTATTATTGCAATCAGCAAATGGATTTACTTCCTTTATCTCATGGGCTCCTTCCCACTCACTTCTGGCAGCACATTTTCCTTTCTCCTTCATCCCAGAACATCAAAGAACAGATGCGCTTCCTAACCCTGGCTCCAGGGGACTTTATACATTGTAAACAGTGCACCTCTAACGTGGTTCACCGCTTAGAGAACGTGTGTCCCATTTTAAAACTGTGACTCCTTTATATTTTGCAGTGCTTATTTTAATAAGAGACATTGGACTTGTGACATATTTTTCATGGAGGAGTGAGCTTAATGGTTGAAAGTAATCGATAAACTTGTTTTTCCTCTGATGCCATCAGCCAAGATCCTATGGCAATAGTAAGAGGATGACACTGGGCTGGCACCCCCTCCATAACATATTTGGACCATGTTTTCCCCCCAGAATGCACATGCAATAGCTTTGGTTTGGTAAGAGAGAGATGGTGTACTTGGTTTCCTTCTGTCACACTTTTGGTGAAATGAATTAGACTTTTAAATCAGGAAATTCAGTGAGATGAGTTAGATTTTTACACAAGAGCAGTGGAGGACTTCCAGCTGGTTGTGGGAATGATATGGAAACATCTTGCTAAATCAGGGTCTGGTGGAATGCTGCTCCCCTTGCAGGCTCCTCTTCACAGGGAGCAATCTGTGGGTTGCTTATAGAACAGAGCGAGCAGGAGGCATAGCATGGTCTTGCTCATGGGAAGACCCGGTGTTCAGATGTTTGTCATTAGGAACTGGGTGTGGGCTTTTTCAAGCTAAACTGAAGCAGCAGTTCTATTAGGAAGAGCCTCCCAGATCAGCATCTTCTGTTTCTGGATACTCTCCCTTTGAAAAGCCAGATTTCAGCAAAAAGCTTTGCTAATGGTGAAATTGCACAACTGAAACCCTATGGGAGCAATGGGAAAGATGGAGAAAGAGGTGGTTATATCATGTACTTCAACAGTTTATTTAGAGGCTGTTGACGTTAGAATAACAAGCCAAGACAAACAAAAATACTCATTTTGGATGAAAATATTGTCTTTTCATGTTATTATAAATAGCTGAGTCCTAAGACTTATACAGAAACACATTTTCCTAATGAGTGGCTGATTTTTCTGGTTGTGCAAGTAATGTCCAAATTATTGTACAAATTTTTGGCTCAGGAGCAAACATTGTATTGCATATTGAGCTAATCACTTGCCCTTTCTAAGGTAAGCCCTTACCTCTGCTTTCCCTTCATCTTGTCATTTCTGTTTGTTTGGTACAGGTTTCCTGTTGGTTCTTTCTGTTGGCTCTGATGTAACATGAATGAAGTTCTTAACATCCTTTCAGACATAAACATAACTTAGCTCATTGTTTCTGAGTTCATATAGAGGTTTTCTTGCCCCTGAGACTTTCGTGTCAGACAGCTGGATGTTGCTGTGTTCAAGGCTCTATCTGTTGATTTTGTATCCTACAACTTTACTGATTTCACCTATCAGTTCAGTTCTAACAGTTTTCAAATTTTATTTATTTGTTTTTGTTTTTTAAATATTGTATGTTTCATTTTAGAATCAGGAGCGTAGATGTACAGGTTTCTTAAACAGGTATATTGCATGGTGCTGAGGTTTGGGCTTCTAATGATCCCACCACCCAAGCAGTGAGCATAGTAATCGATAGGTAGTTTTTCAACCCTTGCTCCCACCATCCTTCCCTCCCACCTTTGGAGTCCCCCAGTGTCTATTGTTCCCTTCTTTGTGTTGAGTTCTAACCTTTTTTTAGTGAAGTTTGTAGGGTTTTCTATATATAACAAGATCATGCCGTCAGTAGAGACAGTTTCACTTCTTCCTTTCCTATTAGGATGCCTTTTATTTCTTTCTTTTGCCTAATTACCCTGAGAAGTGGTGTCTGTGGGCATCCTTGTCTTGTTCCTGATGGTAGAGGAAAAGTTTCAACTTTTCACCATTGATCATGGTGTTAGCTATGGGTTTGTCATATATGGCCTTTATTTTGTTGGGATACAGTCCCTCAATACGTGATCTGTTGGGTGTTTTTTTTTTTTCACCATGAAAGGGTTTCGAATTTTGTCAAAAACTTTTTCTATATCTATTGTGATGGCCATATAGTTTCTATCCTTTATTTTTCTAATATGGTATATTATATGTATTGATTTGCTTATGTTGAACCATGACATGATCATGGTGAATGATTCTTTCAATGTGCTATTGAATTTGGTTTGCTAGGATTTTGTTGAGGATTTTTGCATCTATGTAGATCAAGGATATTGGCCTGTCATTTTCCTTTCTTGTAGTGTTCTTGTCTGGCTTTGGTATCAGGGTAATGCTGGCCCTGTAAGATGAGTTTGGAAGTATTCCCTCCACTTCAGCTTTTTGGAAGAGTTTGAGAAGGACTGGTATTAGTTCTTCTTAAAATATTTGGTAGAATTAATCTGGGAAGCCATCTGGTTTTGGGTTTTTCATTGATAGGAGACATTTTCTTATGGATTCAACCTCCTTGCTTGCTATTAGTCTGTTCAGATTTTTAAATTTCTTCATGAGTCAATCTTGGTAGGTTTTATGTGTCTGGGAATTTATCCATTTCTTCTAGATGATCCAATTAGTTAGTGTGTAATTATACCTAGCAGTTTCTTAGGATCCTTTGTATTTCTGTGATATTGGCTATGATGTTTCATCTTTCATTTCTGATTTTATGCTCTATTGAAAACATGAGGCATAGCAGGTAGGGGGCACTGGTCAGGACTTGGGGTATAAACTGGCAGATGTTAAGGTGGGTGATTCTGGTTAACTCAGAAACTCCGAAGTCCCGTGTGGAAGAATTAACTGCCTGTACTCACCTAGTAATGTATATCCTTGGTCAAAAAAGATCCAGCTGAGAATGTTGGATGAAGGGACCAAATCAATATTCATCATTATATTGAAAACAAGTCAGATTGGCTGTGGTCTTTTGACAGCAGGTCAGTGGCTAAGTCTATTTGAACAAAGTTAGGGCAGGTTCAAGGGAGAATCCTGAGATCGGTATTCTTTGTTCCATACAAACTTGCCTTTCAGTTTCTTCTCCCCATGCCTCCAGGATGTCCTTGCACGGCCCGTAGGGCCCCCTCCTTCAGTACCTTGCCTTACGAAGGGGAGAAAATGAGTTTTCCAATGTTAGCATATATTTAGCCTTCCAACATTTTCTATTTCTATTTTAGGGGAGCTCTAGGAAAACAGCAGATTACTCTAAATCCCCAGGTAAAAATCTGAAATGGTGGAATTTCATATGACCAGGAGACATATTTTGGGGCAAGTGGGCTTTTCACAATCACTTGGACATGAAGGCATCTGCTTCTTCTATGCCTAAAATAGTCCTTCAATTTAGTAGTTTAATTCCTCTTCCTCTTTTTCAAATTTCAAGACAATACATGTAGTGACTGAACAATTTGGATCCAAGTTTCACTTTTTAACTGCCAGTGTGACCTTGGGCGAGTCACTTAATCTTTTCAAGGCTCAATTTCATCATGTAAAGTAGAAGTACAAACAATCCCTGACTTAGAATATTTTGACTTATGATTTTTCAACTTTAAGATAGTTTGAAAGCAATACACATTCAGCAGAAGCTGTACTTTGAGTACTCATACAACCATTCTGTTTTCCACTTTCAGTACAGTATTCATTATATTACATGAGATATTCAAAGCCCACTTTATTATAAAATGGGATTTCTGTTAGATGATTTTGCCTAACTGTAGGTTAATGTGAGTGTTTAAGTTAGGCCGAGCTAAGCTATGATGTTTAGTAGGTTAAGTGTATTAAATGCATTTTCAGCTTACAATATTTTCATAAGTTTATTGGAATATAACCCCATTGTAAATTGAGGGGTATTTGTAATAATGATATCTCTTCAAGGAGACTTTGTGAGCCTCTCATAGGAAAATGCATACACAGATGCATATAAATATATAATCTTTCTTTTCCATACATATGATATTCTTTAAGGATATTCAAAAATCTGGAAACAGTTGCCTCCAGGGAGATAAATGGTAGTGGGTTGGGAAACTTTTAACTGTATACGCTTTTGTACCTTTTGCATTTTGAATCAGATGAATGTATAATCTACATAAAATATTAAGATTAAAACATCACCGAATAACTTATCAGGAGTTTGGTGAACATAAGGGAAGGCCTCCTATGGTGGCTGTATTTTATTCAGTGTTGGTCACTGTTGGGCACTTCATAGAGCTTATTTCATTTCATCCTTACAAGCGCCGTAGGAGGAAGGTGCCCCAGAGGGATTCATGGTTAGAATAGCAGAGTAGGAGCATTTGGCAGCTATATTCCGTGTAGGTGATAACTTTAAAGATATTTCTGTTATAAAATGTTTCAAACATACAAAAAATATAGAGAAGCAGTTTTCTATAGTTATTAAATATTGTTAATGGGTAGTCACAGAAATTATCATCCAAAGTGGGATATTCTTGAGAGAAAAAGGAGGTTCTATTTATAATTATGGTGGGATAACAAACTTAAGATGAACAGCTCTGGACAAACTGGGTTGTATGGTTCCTGGAAAACAAGGATTACTGTAAATGTGAGTCCCGCCTTGTGCTTCTCTCTGTCCCACCAAGAAAATATGATCTTGATACAGATGTTCATTGTGTCAAGGCAACCATGGCAACCATGATCTAGATACACTGTTCAAGTTTTATGCTGATCCTACCTATATATGTCTCAGGAACTTTCCAGAGTTTCCTTTGAGTGCTTCTAAATTTTGCATAAATGGTATGTTGTCCCTTGTCTCTTTTTAAAACCAGTAAGCCATTTTCCCTTCTTTTCCTGGAAAATTAAAGGAACAAAGACCAGGAAATAACAACGTATTAGCTAAGGTTCTGTTGATTGAAAGCAACAGAACCTAATTCTGGCTAGCTTAAACCATGCTAGGATTTAATGAAGAATACTGCAGAATCTTAGATATCTTATGACTGGGAAAGAGGAGGTTCAGGCAGTTCCTGGGATGTCAGCAACAGGTAGCTGTCAATTAACTGCCCCCACACCACCCACTGCTGCCGTCATCAGTATAGCACACCACGATGGCTCCCAGCCTCTGTACGTCTGGGTTCCGGTGTTCAAATTCTAGAGACAGCAAGAGAAATCCCATTGAGTCAGGGATCCTTCCCTGGGTCACACTCCCTGCATATGGTCAGAAATGCAGGATTATGTACTAAAGACACAGCTAAAGAGGACCCACTTCACTGTTTTGGGACCATTTGCAGGGGAGGCAAAATTATGAGCTACTCACTTAAAGAGGTGATAACCATAAGTTTGCAGGAAAAAAAAAATTGGAGAAGAGAAGGATAACACTATCCTACGGTTTCTTCTGAAAATGGACTAAGGGAACAGCATTTCCATTTGGAAATTCTCTCCTGGCATTTCAATATTTATGGATTCTGAATTCTGAGAAAAATCAGTTGAGAAATTAGGAAAATGGGAAAGAACATTCTAATTTTCCTGTGAAAATTACAGCTTAATAGTCAGTATAGAGAACTTACTGGCTTGAAGAAATGCACTGACTTCAAGTCAAGCAAGATGAGGAAGCACTGACATGTGGAGATGAAAGTTAAGGTGAACAGGACAGGAGCAGTAAAGGAGCCTCAGTCAGACTTTCTTGTATCTGTTGCTGTGTTACAAGTGTGTGTTCATGGCCTTGTCCACTGCTAACAGTGAACCATTTCTGCAAATAAATATTAATGTGTTCCTAGGCATAGTATATGTTTCACAAATCCTATGAGAGGTTTTCTAAGAAATGCCAAGTTTTAGAAACAAAATATACCCTTAAATCGGCAATTTTGACAGTTGCTTCTTTCTAGTGCTATTCATCTTGCCAGGAGATCAGAATGTTATGTTATTTAAATGGTATTGGAGGGGATGATTGATGCCTTGTATAACAATGTCATGTAAACAACGATTAAAGCATTAAGTATTTGTGGTGTTACCTTTCAATCTTTAAAGGACTTTTCT
This sequence comes from Pan troglodytes, assembly GCF_028858775.2. Classification (NCBI taxonomy): domain Eukaryota; kingdom Metazoa; phylum Chordata; class Mammalia; order Primates; family Hominidae; genus Pan; species Pan troglodytes. The sequence goes on from NC_072417.2 coordinate 98,584,608, forward strand.
TTAGCATTTATTTTGTGATAACATTCATTTCTTTTTAATGTTTTCTCTATTAATGCTATTGGATTTTATAATCTTGTTACAATATGTTGGCTCATAATAATAATAAATCATCATTTGTTATCATATCTCTTTAAAACAGAAGACTACTAAAACTTTTCATATAATCCTGTTACAGAATAAAACGACTATTTGCTTGTTATTATAGTCATTTATTATTTTTCAAAAACTTGTAAGTGAAGTGTTATGAAAATCATATGAATTTGGGAATTCCCAAGCATTCTCAGAAATTCTATTTCCTTGTTCCCAAATCCCAATGATTAATATCTGCCAGGAGTCGGAAAACAGTGAAAGGAAGTAACATCCTATGTTGGATACCTGGTAGGGTTAGTGAAGAAACGTTATTGCTGAGCTCTGTGTTACGCTCACGAATGATGCCATTGAGGAAGTCACGCTTGTTGAAAGGAACGCAGATACACAAAGAGTTTTGCTGCTGTCTGTTGGATAAGAACCCCCTGGTCGATTTCAGCTCCTACTGCAAGTTACAAAAATCAATCCAATGATAAATGAAAAGTGCCCAGTGTGCTGGGAAATAACTTATTTTTTGGCTTCAGAGGAAATTTTAGAAACAGTGCCAAGTGAAATGTAAAAACAAACTACGAAGACGTTCATGAATTTCCCTCTGAAGCTGACAGCCGTATTTTAGCAGATGGAACTCCTACTATTAGCCCAACTCTTGGGTTGAAACAGTGTGTCCAGGAAACCCTATGTTAAAATGCAATGTGTTGGGGATATTGTTCCTCTATTTGCTTGAGTTAATTTTCAAATTAGTGTACTCTTGCTTAGCTGTGCTCTGAGGGAATGAACAAAAGATTGGTAAACTCTGATGGAGAACACTGGTCAGGCAGGGCACATAGAATCCCTGGGGATGGTGGTTCCTGGCAAATGGGGGAGGAGGCCCTGAGCCAGGCTTGGGCTGGGCTGGAGGAACATGAAGATGGGATCTACTCACAACCCCCAAAACTGAGGGGTCCTGGTAACATATTATTTCACCCTCAGCCATGCAAATTCATTATTTTTATGGATAAAATAGTTTTAAAAAACTAATTTACATTGAAATGTTAAAATATTTATATAGAGATTAGAAATATTTATATAGAGATTATTGGGAATCCCCTCCTAAAGCCAAACATAAAAACTACCAAAAAAAGAAATTCTGTGTAGGCTAAGATTGCAAATGACTGATGGAATGTCATTTAAATTAAACATGGAAAATATATTTCCTCTTTAATAAACATCTAAATTCTATTCTTTTTAGGAGCCTTCAGAAATGAAATTCAACTATTAAAAAAAGTATAGAGAAGCCTTTAGAAAAGAAACTTTTCTTTTGCTGTATTATATATTAAAGAACTTTGATGAGAATAGTTCTAAAGTGTTTAATACTCGATTCCACTGATGTTTCTAGGTATTGTGGGGAACACCTAGAAATTAAATCTTCATCTTTGGCAGATCAGAGGCCTATTATTTTTAGGTAAAACAATTAAAATCTGCTTTTAATAAATCACAAATTTTGCAAGTTAGCCATTAATAGTAAGTGCTTTTCAAAGTTTGGCCCAATACATGAAAAAGCCAGAAAAACATACCTGCATTAGTTTTGCCCATCACCTTCTTATGCTGGCCTCAGGAGATTTATTAACAGCATTCAATATTTTAGGTAGGCTGGATGTGGTGGCTCATGCATGTAATCCCAGCACTTTGGGAGGCTGAGTTGGGAGGATGGCTTGAGATCAGGAATTCAAGACCAGCCTGGTCAACCTAGTGAGCCCCTCGGTCTCTCTGAAAAGAAAAAAAAATTTAGGTATCCTGTGGCTACCTCCAAAAACAAACTCCAGAGGAACTGAATTTTCTTTTTTATTTCATGTGTTGGGATAATGGCTTCTTTTGCAGTTACTTACGAAGAATTTAAGGGTCAGTAAAAATATTTTTTCATCCTTAATAACATGAATTCTCTAATTTGTGTGTGATATAATGCTAGATATTGTGCCAAAAGTGTTACATAGACATAATCCATGCCCATTTTCAAAGATAATACTAATATAGAGAATAAGAATCATTATTATTGTAGTAATTATTATTTTAGTAATAGTAGTAATAATCAAAACAATTACATCAAACACTTATTAAACCCTTATTATGTGATAGGTACTGTGTAAACAATTTCCACATATTAGCTCCTTAAATGTGATCACTAACCCCATGAGGTAGGTAGCATTATGTCCATTTTATAGATGCAGAAACTGAGCTTTGAAGAGGGAAAGCAACTTGCCCAAGGCCATGCAGGCAGTCATTGATAAGGGTGGGGAGCGAGAAGTTGAAGTCTGAGATGTAAGTTCACAGACACGAGTACACAAACACGTACAAGATACTCGTATGACATGTGGGGTTGCTTGAAATATGTAATTGACTTTCCCCAGCACAAGAAAGTGTTTGGACAGATTTCAAAGGGATCTAACACTTCCTCAGAGGACTGCCCTACCACATTTTTCCGTGTGCTTTTCTGCCTCTTGTCCTATACTTTTGGCATTTCTTCTGCTCTTAGAGGCAATGAGTCAACAGCATATTTTTAGCACCTCCTGTGTGCATAGAAGTGGCCCCTGACTCAATGGGAGTGTATAACTACCATGGGCCAAATCAGTGTGCTTTCCTGTTAGCCAGGGGATTATAGAAGAACACGCTCCCCTGATTCCAACAGAACTTGCTGCCACTCTGATGTCTTCATTGTAAGGCCTCTAAATGAATGTTCAAGAAATTCATGTTAAAGGCACGTGTCATATGTGTAACTTGTAAACATTTGTGTACTTGTCTCTGTGTCCTTACACCTCAGGCTTCAACTCTTGTTTTTACCTTTATCAATGACTACCTGTGTGCTGTGTGGCTTTGGACCAATTGCTCACCCCCTCTAAAGCTCAGTTTCTGCATCTGTAAAATGGATATAATGCCATATATACATAGATATAGATATACATACACCAATATATATACACACATATATATGTGTGTATCCATATATATACACACATATATATGTGTGTATATACATACATATATATGTGTGTATATACATATATATATATAATATACAAACTGAAATATATAGTTATATAAATATTTCAGTTTAAGTTTCAAAAATCACTGGAGGGTATTTTTATAATACCCTTCAGCAATTTTACCTGCTGCCTTTGCACATTCTGGTGAATTTCTAAATGGAAGTCTGATAGAGATTAATCTTTTAATGCATCATAAATAAAAAAGAAAATCACAGAATGATGTAGCTGGAGAGGACCCTGGGGATCTAGTGTTTCATGAAAGACTAATGTCCTTGATCTGTTTGTAAGTGTTTTGGAAAAATCTTCCATGGTCAAATAAAACTTGGCAATGTTGGATTAAAGTTAAATAGGTTTTTTTTTCCTGCAGAACTTCATAGTCTTTAATATGCTAATATGTTTTGTGAATCTACAAGGAATGAAGTGTTTCAATGCTTATTTTACCCAGATTCTCATTTTGGGACAGGCTGGTCAAGCTGAGTCAGATAGTATATTCTCTAGATGGAGATGATGGCTGATTCCTTTTTGAGAGCAAGAGAGTCCCCAGGGGAAGCAAGGGTATATCAGTTGCTCCATTTCATGCCAAGGATCCTCAGTCTTTAGAGGCTCAGAGAAGGCTGAAAGGCTACTCTAGGCTATCAGGGCTACCATTCATTGTGACCCATGCTACAGAGAAGCTTTGAGCTCAGTGCAAAGGAGTGACCAGCCCTTGAGAATCAGGAAAATTTATTTATTCCTGACCTAGTCCACTGAGGACATACAAGGAATGGGGCAGGGGAGTGTCACCAGCTATGGTTACAAGCTAGTCTGATTCTCTTTCATTAAGAAAACTGGTCCCTGTGAGTTTAGATTGGGAAGCACCAGGTTAAAAAATTTTTAGGCCAGGAGTGGTGGCCACTGTACTCCAGCCTGGGTGACAGAGTGAGAATCTGTCTTAAAAAAAAAAAAAAAAGTTAAGTGATGTCTTCTGTTGAGGACCTCTCAGAACTTTTAATATGAAAGTGTGCATTGTGAAGAATGGGAGTAGAGTGTACAGGAGTTTTAAAAGCTACTTGGTCATGAAACTCTTGCTTTGTGCAGGATTCGAGGGGCACTAACATTCTGAGGAAAATATTTTGGGAAACATTGATCTAATCCAAACTTCTCATTTTACCAGCAAACAACTGTGGGGCCCTCTAAGTTTCCCTTCTACATCATTGTGACAAATTCATTGGAATTAATTCAATCAAACCTGGGGTCAGCTTTGAAGAGATTTATTTAGCAGGTAAATCTGTTTTGTACATTTTGAGGGAGTTCTGAGTTTCCATAGTCAAAAACCACAGATCAATTTAACCAACCTTTATGGAATATCACCTATGGCCCAAAGACCCTTTAGCTACAGTGATGGTCTACAAAAATATAAACTGTAATTCTTGCAATACAGGAGATTAGTAATAATGGTAAATATAATGATGATGACACCATGAATAGCTAACATTTATTGAATGCCTTTCTATTAGTCAGGCACTTTACTAAGTATTTTAATCCTCCCAACAATTTATGAGGTAGGGATTATAATAATTCCCATCTTATAGTGAGGACACTGAGGTTAGGAAATTATCCTAGCCTAAATGTTAAGTGTAAGCATGAATAGAAAGGTGTTATCAGCCTATAAGACATTCCTTTATGAGTGATACAAAATCCTATATAAATTCAGAGAAAAGAAAAGTGGTTTTAGAAGTCCTTGATCAGTGAGTGTGAAGCATGTGGTGGCCCGGTTACTGTTTGTTTGCCCATCTGTCCTCCCTCTGGGGATCAGCACCCCCTTACTTTGGAATAATTGTTTTCCTTTTCACTGTAAGGTTCTTTCTGGCTATGCGATGGGGCACATTGCCTCAAACTAGCCCTGTTCCAGTCTTTGAGAACCTTGAAATTGGAACCAAGGGAAGAGGATTGCCTCTTGAATGGTAATTCTCTAAAATCTAGTCTGAGGTGCTGGTGCCTAATCCCTGGGTCTGTGGAAGGAGCTGGTCTGTGAGAGGGGAGAATGATGTTGACGTCAAGAGAGAGGCAGGTGCTAGGAGCAGAGAGATGGAGGCCTGGAGGGTTTCTGGGCTTCTCTGAGGCTTAGGGTTTGGATCATTGTCTTCATTACTGGAACAAAGGATTTACCATACCTGCTCTTCTGGGAATGAAACTGTCCTGCTTTGCAAAATAAAGTGTCATTAGAAAGAGATCTTAAAAACCCCACACCATAGACAGGTGCACAGATCCGTAGAAGTGTTAAAGTTCTGTCTGTTGGATGCTAAGCCAAGACTCTTAAGTATGTTCTAAAGAGAAACTGGTGTGTGTAGGCTGTGCACTCCCAGGGAGATAAAAAGTTAGGAACTTTATGGGTTGGGCTTGGTGGCTCCCACCTGTAATCCCAGCACTGTGGGAGGCTAAAGTGGGCAGATTGATTGAGCTGAGGAGTTCGAGACCAGCCTAGGCAACATGGTGAAACCCCATGTCTACAAAAGCTACAAAAATTAGCTGGGCGTGGTGGCATGTACCTGTAGGCGGGAGGATCGCTTGAGCCCAAGAGGGAGAGGGTGCAGTGAGCCATGACTGTGCCACTGCACTCCACCTGGGTGACAGGAACTTTATGGGGAATGGGATCTTGGAGACTGAGTAGAGACTAGAGGAAAAAAAAAAAAAAACTACCTCCCCAACTGGCCACACTATCCTTTTAAAAAAATGTTAATTGACAAATTAAAATTGTATGTATTTACGGAGGTATAATGTGATGTTATGATATATGTATACATTGTGGAATAATTAAATCCAGAGAATTAATAGATTCATCACCTCAAAACCTATCTTTTTTGTGGTGAGAACATTTGAAATTTATTGTCTTAGCAATTTTGAAATACACAATACTTCATTGTAAACTACAGTCACCATGCTGTGCTGTAGATCTCAACAAAATGTATTCTTCCTGTCTCAACTAAAACATTGTACTCTTTGACAACATTTCCCCATTCCTCTCACCCCCTCCAAAAACACCCATTCTTTATGTTGAAGAGAATGGCTAAAAAGTCCCAGCAGGTTTCAACTGACAGCTTCAGTGGTTGTCCCATCACACTTCAATGTTATTAATAGAAAGGGGAGGGGCAATACATAATTCGGACAGGCAGAAAGTACCACTGTAACCACTTTCCTGACTTCACAGAAAAAGTCCTCTTGTTTTCATCTGTAAAATGGGAACTGCGTGAATACCATTCTTCTTTTCTTCAGCCTCCAAAGAAAAAACAGATGCAAAGCCTTTTATCAATTGCAAAACAGTATACAATGTGTGTTATTACTCACAGTTGTCTTACTGTGACCAAACACTTTATAAGCCTGCGGCAAGTCAGCCTTACTCTCAGGAAGTGGACAATATTTGGGGAAGGAGAAGCAGCAGGATCTTTCAGGACAGTAGCCTTGGTGGGTCCAAAAATTCCTTGAGCGAAATGGGAGACAAAACTTTCTTCCTGCTTTGCGGTTTATCCTGTTAGTCTTTTCTCTCTTCACTCCTATTTTCTATGGAGAATTTCCTGGTTTTGGAGTTTGGGTGCGTTTTATGGAGAGGAGGCAGAACATCTTTAGCTCCAGCAGAATGAAAGGATACATGCAAAGGAACCTAGCACAGTATGTGGTACCCAGTTCCCCTTTAACTTGGCTTTATTCATTCACTCCTGGTAGGGCATTAATAAGGGATTTAGCCCCCTCCTATTGAAAACGATTAATTCAGGGAAGAGTTCAGGCAGTGTGGACAGATACAGTGTAGGCCAAGCCTGTTTCTAAGGCAGGAGCTGGGTAGGGAGGGTGAGAAGGGCGAGAAGAATAGGGAAATATGTGTCGTCTGTGTTGGTGCTGTTGCAACCACCAAAACAAACAAACAAGTGAAAAAAAAAAAAAAGAATTGTCCATACCGGAAAGTGTGCTGTTTTGGAGGAGGCTGGGGAAAGTGTGGATGGCTCGAGTGGGTCCTGTTGGATTGAAGTCTGACAGTGGTGATTCCCTTCAACAAATGGTCGGGGTGGGAGGGTACACACACACACACACACACACACACACACACACACACCCCACATGCAGCGCCCAGCCTCCGATTTCAGCGCTGGCAGGAGATAACCATTCTTAGCTCGCCTTTCCAGGGTTATTTTTGGCTGAGGCTGTTCGCTGATGGCAAAAGGTTTCAGCCCCCTCCCAAATCCCTCCCCGTGCTTGTTCTAAAGAGAAACTGGAGCGTGTAGGCTGCGCACTCCCAGGGAGACAGGGAGACGGGCCTGGCGCCGGAGAGGAACCGGGACTCTGCCCAAAGTCTTGCCGCCCGCCGGCTGTTTTCTGGCGGAGGGTGTGCCCCGGAGGGCGGCGATCGCGCGTGAAGGCTGGGGCCAGGCGCGGGTGCAGGCGTCACCGGGGTCGGGCTAGCAGGCCCTGGAATCAGGATTTTGGGACACCCCGAAAGTGAGTCCAACTTGGGGAGAAACTGAGGACACCTCGGGCGGTCTGGCAGCGGAGAAGGTGGGCGGGAGAAAACTTTACAGGAAGGCAGAAGCAATCTCCGCCGAGGGAGTCAGCGAGCAGCCGCACGGAGAGGAGGGGCGGGCAGTCCCCAGGCGGGCGGGTGCAGGGCGCAGGGTGCCGACCTGCCGGAGAGGGGGCCTGGGCGCGAGGCGGTGTCCCGGTGCGCGGCCAGGTGGGCGGAGGCCCCCGGCAGGCTGCAGATTGCCTCCGGCCCCGGAAGCCTCAGCAGGACCGGCCAGGAGGCGCCACGGAGGGGAGCCCCATCCCGGTGCTGACAGTGCCCACCGCGCCCTATGAGGACCGGCGGCCGGCCGGCGGCGGGGGTCTGCGGCGACCTACCGGCCTCTTCGAGGGCCAGCGCAACTACCTGCCCAAATTCATCCAGAGCGTGCTATCGTCCATCGACCTGCGCGACCGCCGGGGCTGCACCACGGTGGTGGGCAGCGACGGCAGGTACTTTAGCAGGACGGCCATCGAGATCGTGGGGCAGATGGCTGCGGCCAACGGGGTGAGTGTCCGGATGCCCCTCGCTTCCCGCCGCGCTGCCGCCATGCCCTCTCCTAGCCCTTGTCCCCCTGCTGCCTCCGGGCCCAGCTGGGAGGCCCCTGCCCAGCCCAGGCTTTGCTTCCTCGCTCCCGCGTCCTCACCCTCCAGCGCCCCACTCCCGCCGCGCTCGCAGCCTCCCCGGCGCACCCCGGACACTGGGTTCTATTAGTACCCACCGCCCCCAAAAGCCTTGAGGGGTGTCCGTCGTTCCTGGAGCCACTCCGGGTGCCCTGGACTCTTCTCCGACTCTGCACACATCCCGCACCTGCTCATTTTTCTTTCGGACATTCTCTTACCCGGCCCTGTAGATTCCAAGGCAGCTCCCAGTTTTCCATATTGTTCCCAACGCGTTCACTGCCCACAGTCCCCACACAAACTTATTTCCCAGGCTCACAACAGAGTCCCTCTTCCCCGTGCCCTTTTTGCAATAATCTGCCAGTCCCCTAAGTCTTAGCTCTGCCTATTTAACAGTAGTGGTGTCTCAGAACACACACACACACACACACACACACACACACACGATCCCTGACATATTTGGCAAGAGTAGGTCCTGAAGGTTTTTAATATTTTGATTTTTTAACCCAGTGGAATTACTGAATGATTTATTTAATTAGGGTAGGGATGGAGTGGATCCATTTGTTTGATGCTAAACAGCCTGAGCTCGCAGTTCCCAGGGGGCATATCTCTAAATGGTCTGAAACGAGATTTGCAGTGGTTTTCTTAATGCAATTCCCAACTTCTCTCCAAATGCCTTTTGACATTTGACAACATTTCATGCCTCTTCCCCTTTCGCTTTTCATCCTTGTTTTCTCTCCCTTCTCCCATGACCTCGGTAGTCTTCTGCAATCCAGATTCTCAGACTTCGGGTTTTTCTCCCTCTGCCCCTTTCCTCTCTGTCCTATAACTAGAAGCACCTTTTGGCATAGACCCGTATCCCAGTTTCTTCTTTCCCAGGTCCAGCAGCATCTCAAGGACATCTACAAGAGGGATACCTAACTTCAGGGGTCTCTGAATGATATGTGGGAAACATCGTCTAAAAAAGTAATTTTCTCCTTATTCATGCAACCAGACCCACACTCATAGAACTTTTCTTTAAGGGGAGTGTCTTGCAGATGTATAAATGAGTGTTAACGTCTTTAAAAGCGAAACTGCACAATTCCCTGGCATTTGAATTCCCTCCTTCCTTCCCAACCCTCTCCTTTTCATTTTCTCATTTATTATTAAAAACATTTTTAAAGGATCTCCATGCTTCATATTTATCTACTATAATTCCTCCTTCTCGGTGTTGCAGGGAAAGGGAAAGAGGATTTTTTAAAAAACACAATAAAAAGCAATTGGGAGAAACAGGGCCAGTGGTGTTGGGGTGGGTAGTGGAATTGTGATTTTTGACTCCAGTAGACAATGATGCTGGATATATGGGGTTTGATTTCTCTCTGGCTCCTCACTTGAGATTGATGAAGTTTGGCTAGAATCAGGGAGTTGAAGAGAGGTTGACAAATGGTCTTTCACTCTTCTCTGACAGGCTGTTCCTGTGGAGTGATGGAGAATAATGAGCCTTGGGAGAGCTATGGGAGCTCTCATACTCCTTCCCGAGCCAATTTTTTAGGGAGTGAGAGAAACATGGCCTGTCCAATACTTGTTGTGGGTCAGGATATTTTTGAAGCTACGGTTGTTGATTTGCATGGGAAAATTATTATGTCTTATTATTTCTTGTCCCACTTTACCATAAGGGCTCCTCAGCTTCTTACTTCAATGGGTCTTCCATGACACACACACTTTATTAACTCTAAGAGTGGAATTTATTTTAACAGATAATTAGCATAGGTCAATATATGCTGAAAATAGAGTCAAATTAAACGCACTAGCTGTTATAAAGGACAGCTGACAAAATCCACATAGAAGCATCGACTCTTAAATAATCTGAAAGTACTACTTCTAAGAGGGGCGGGCATGGGTGAAGGGAATGGTGGACATGTTTCAGAATTTCAAACGCCAACTTTAACCAATCGTTTCCTCATTTTGTTCACCTTCTTGGGGGCTTATGCTAAAGTGAAGTGAATAGCCATAAGGCTGGCTTCAGGAGAAAGGTGGTCTAAAAGAACTGGATAATTATAAGCAAAATTGGTCTCGAATGATTGAAAATTGATGAGAATGTGCTTGTCTCCTGATTTGGCATCCTGAGTTAGACTCAGGAATACTGAATATGGATCCCAAAGGCTTTGGTCTTTTTTGATATCCTATTGGATAATCATAAGCAGGCTAGAAAAATAGGAAACTAGAATTTATTCTCTTTGAACTGACAAATCTGACCAGTGGGCTGCATTCTCTATATCTGAAAAATCTTGGTTTTGATTGAAAAATTAATTTTACAAAGCAATTTTCTTTTTTTCAATTAAATTTCATTTTTTTTTTGACACAGGGTCTCACTTTGTTGCCCAGGCTGGAGTGCAATGGTACAGTCTTGGCTCACTGTAGCCTTGACCTCCCCAGATTCAGGTGATCTTCCCACCTCAGCCTCCTGAGTAGCTGGGGCTATAGGTGCACGCCACTACGCACAGCTGATTTTTGTGTTTTTACTACTCATAGGGTTTCTCTGTTGCCCAGTCTAGTCTCAAACTCCTGATCTCAAGAGATCTGCCTGCCTTGGCCTCCTAAAGTGTCATGAACCACCATGCCCAGCCTACAAAGCAATGTTCTAGGAAAAACTACAGTTACTCTTTGATTATGTAATTGCTGGAGAAGAAAAGCATGGCATTTCTAAAATGATGAAGTATATTACTTATATTTTAATATCTCATAAAGTTTGAAATAGACATTTCAAACATAAACATGTATAAAAATTTTTATAAATTATAAAATCAAAAACATTTTACAATAATTTTATTATAAAATTATTATAGAATCAAAAACATTATAAATTTAAACAACTTTTAAAAAAATTTATTTTGGGATTTCCCATGGAGTGATGGAGAATAATGAGCCTTGGGAGAGCTATGGCAGCTCTCATACTCCTTCCTGGGCCAACTTTTTTAGGAAATGGGAGAAATATACCCTGTTCAATGTTTATTGTGGGTCAGGATATTTTTGAAGCTATAGTTGTTGATTTGCTTCAAACTTTAAAAAAATTATTATAAAATTATGGGATGTAAAAAAATTTATTATAAAACTTTGAAATTTTCAAACTTTCAGAAAAGCAGAGAGATGAGATTAATGGCACTCACAGGCAAGCATAGAACATAGATTGTAAACATTTTGCTATATTTGTGTCATGACTATTTTTTGCTTGTGTTTGAAAGTATATTAAAGAAAATGATATTTTACCCCTAAATTCTTTAGTACAGATTTCTAAAAAAATAAGAACATTTTCCTGTATAGTTACAAAATCATCTTTTCAAACAAAATAAAAAATGGCTTTTTTATATCATTTATTACCCAGTCCACATTCAGATTTCCTCAATTATTATGAAATGTCCTTTTATTTTTTGAGACAAAGTCTTGCTCTTTCACACAGCCTGAAGTGCAGTGAAACAATCATAGCTCATTGCAGCCTCAAACTCCTGGGCTCAAGTGATCTTCCTGCCTCAGCTTCCTGAGTAGCTAGGACTAGAGGTGCACACCACCATGCCCAGCTAATTTATTGTTTTTGTAGAGATGGAGGTCTTACTACGTTGCCCAGGCTGGTCTCAAACTCCTGGCCTCAAGTGATCCTTCCAGCTTGGTCTCCCTGAAATATCTTTTGTGGCTGGTTTGTTCAAATTAGTTTCTTCTAATCAAGGGACACACATTGCATTTGATTATTTAGCTCAAGACTGTTTTAACCTGGAAAATACACATACTCTTTGTTTATGTATTTATTTAGTGAAATTGACTTGTTGAAAAACTAATCAGTTGTCCTGTAGAATATTTCCCCTTCTGGAATTTTCTGGTTGCTTTTTATGGTGTCATTTAAGTTTTCACTCTGTTTTTTCCTGGTTAACTGGAAGTTAGTTCTAAAGGCTTTTAAGCCTGCTATAACAAAATACCAAAAACTGGATGACTTATAAAGAACAGAAATTTATTTCTCACAGTCCTAGAGGCTAGCAAGTTTAAAATCAAGGAGCATGTGGTTTTGATATCTGGTTAGGACCAACTTTCTGGTTCATAGATTGGCCTTCTTGCTGGGCCCTCACATAGTGGGAGAGACTAGCTAGCTCTCTGGGGCCTCTTTTATAAGGGCACTAATTCCAATCATGAAGCCTCTGTCCTTATGATCTAATGACCCCCTAAAGGCCCCACCTTTTAATACCAGCACCTTTGGGGTTAGGATGTCAACATATTAATTTGGGGAAGACATACACGTTCAGCCCATTGCAAGGTTTAGTTAGATTCAGGTTCAACTTCTTTTTTTAAAGACTATTTCATAGGCAATAATGTGTATTCACATCCCATCATTAGTGATGGTGAGATGATCGCAAGGTTAGGGTGATCACTGCCTATCTCCTCTGCTATATTCCCCCTTGGGTCAAGCCAGTAGTCTGTGACGTGAACTTTGTACCATGTGTATATTCAGTTATATTCTGTATCAATAGTTACTTGATTGTTTTCGCATTTATTAATGATCCTTGCTTGAGTTGATTATTTCATTAGGGGTTTCCAAATGGTGAATTTCTAATTCTCTAATTCTATGTACATGTTTTAGCTGGCATTTTTCTATAAGCAGACCATTTTCTTCACAACTGGGTTATTTGGCTACCCTGAAACATAGTTCCTTCCGGGAAGGCAGAACATATGTTTATTTCTGTCTTTTAAAAATTACTGGTGTTTGGAGTGAAGATTAGGTGAGCTAACTACCTCCACAGGTGACAAATGAATTTTGTTTTGTCTCACTTTTGCTTTTTTGAATATCACTGTGGCTGCTTGGATTTTTATATTTGATTTGAATGGATTAGGGAATAAATGAGAAGATAGGTTTTATCTGTTTCTGTAGTTTTTATGTGGCTGTGTGAACTTACTTTTAAAAATTCCCAGAAATATTTTAATTCCCCTTTAAAGATATAAACTATGTCATACTATAAAGCAAAAGAAAAACCAATCATGTGAAGAGTAAATAGTATCGTTTAAACGAATTGTGGTTAAGCTTAGTTTGTAACTAATTAGTTTTTTATTTTCTTTCTACTTTTATCTGCTTCAGAGCCTCTTCAGTGGTTTAGATCTTCTATGTGTCAAATTATTCTAATCTCTTAAAAAGTTTAAGAGCTAAAATACAACACAATGACTACAGGAATGCCCTTGTCCTTTTCTGGGTAGGTACACCTAAGGTAACTTCTTTTTCTCTTCTTTGTTCTCTTCTTCTTTCTTATTCTTAAATCATCTTCAATATTGGACAGATGACAGCACTATGCCTGCCTCAAGATGTTTCTGACTTTTTCTTTTTCTTTTTTTTTTTTTTTTTGAGATGGAGTCTTGCTCTGTCACCCAGGCTAGAGTGCAGTGGCACAATCTTGGCTCACTACAACTTCTGCCTCCTGGGTTCCAGTGATTCTCCCAACTCAGCCTCCTGAGTAGCTGTGGTTACAGGCATGCACCACCACGCCTAGCTAATTTTTTGTATTTTTACTAGAGACGGGGTTTCACCATGTTGGCCAGGCTGTTCTTGAACTCCTGACCTCAAGGGATCTGCCTGCCTTGGCCTCCCAAAGTGCTGGGATTACACGTGTGAGCCACTGCACCCGGCCGTTTCTGACTTTTTCTAAAGTCTTCTTTCTCTGGAGATGACATTATATAATAGCACTGTTCAATAGAAGTTTCTTTGATGATGGAACTGTTCTATAATCTGCATTGTCCCAGCCACTAGCCATATGTGACTACTGTAACACTTGAAATGTGGCTAGAGCAACTGAAGAACTGAATTTTGCATTTTACTTAATTTTAATTAATTAAAATAGAAATGCAAATAACCATAAGTGGTTAGTAGCTACCATACTGGACAGCAAAGATCTATAATTCAGCATTTAAAATCGATTTTGTTTTGTTTTCAAAAATGGAGTCAGACTGTTACAACCCAAAAGAACTGTAGGTTAAATTAAGGTAAATCCCCAAATACTACATACACATTTGGGAAATCCAAACCAGATTTTTTCATGTGATAACCACACCCTCTTTTGACTTTAGCCTTGGAGGTAATGGAGTATGGCAGAAAAAACCCTGTATCAGCAGCTGGAAGACTCACCTTCTTTTCCTAGCTCTGCCATATATTGACCAAAAGAGTCAAAGTCCATTCAGATGGTTGAAGGGCCTTGGAATTTTGTTTTTGGTTTTCACATACAAGTTGGAGGGCAGATGCGTTAGCCTCTTGAAATACCCAGAAACCACTTGTTTCCTCATCTAAAAATCAGGTATGACAGGATCATTTAATTATCCTGGAAATCAGATGAAGCACTGCATATGAAAGCACTTTGTAACATCGATAGCACTGGGAAATGTAAAGACCTTTTACTGAAATATAAAGGTGTATGGTCAACTGAATATATCTCAGATAGTTAGGATTTGACTGTATATATTGAATATAACCTGTAGTGGGCCCCTTGGTAAACAGCTTACAGTTTTGTTGCAAGTTTTAGCCAAGAGAAAATTTATTTGTTGACTAGTCATGCCCTTTATTGGCCACATGATGAGCAGCCAAGATATTAACACACAGTGCACCTTGCAGAATTCAAGAATGTCTCAGTGTCTTGTGAACTAGGAAGCTGAAATGCAGTGGTATGCAGAAGGCTGGCTCAGTAGGAGCCTTGGGAGTGTCCTCCAGATAGATGTTTGTGCAGGTTGTGTTTGATTCCAGTTGGCCATGAAAAGCTGGTTGCTCTAAAGAATGAGAATATACTTGGTTTTGCATTTACTAGAACTATCTGGGGAACAAATCTTGGGGTGGAAGAAAGAAGGGAGGGAGGGAAAGCTGTGCTTCAATACCTAGGGCTTCTTTCCTGGAATGGATCTGAGAATCTGGGATTGGGTGGCTAATATCTCATCTCTAGAAGGGAGAAAGAACAGGGTGGTGATGGCTTTGTATTTTCTATTGGAGTTCACTAGAGAATAGGTGAATGGAATGGGCTGCTATGATCCAGACATTAGGGAGGACAGGTTTGTGATACATTAGAAAACTTGAATGAGCCCTTCTATGATTCTCTCTTCCCTCTTTCTGCTTCCCGTTCTTAATCACCATCCGCAGGTTGTGGAATTAGCAAATCTATTATGTGAGCAATAGCAAACTTACAGGAGCCCTTGGCTCCATCTATCTCCCTGTTTGTGTCAGTTCCTTCTGGATGCTTTTAGTCTGTGGTCTTCATTCACTCTTTTTATGGGGAAGTAAAAGGAGTGGGACAGATTATGAGAACAGCTGGGTCCTCCCAGTTGCTGGGGTGGTTATTTTAAGCTTTGTTTAATGTGTGCAGAGACCCAGATGGCATTTTTAACTAAGCTGCTTTATTAAATCTTGTGATAAAGCATAGTGATGTTTATTGAAAAGGCAGACACGCATCGGCAACATTATGCGTGAAACTTGCTCTAAGAATTTTCTATAAAACATCTGTTCTCTTTGAGCCTTTTGTGAACTCTGGAAGTTTGCTAGTTTCTATACAGACTTGAGGACAAGAAGTTGGAACCCACTTTTGGAGATGTCCAAGCATAGGTATTGGAATCATTAATCCTAACCCTCTCAGTTTTAAGGCCCCGGATACCCTTCTGTTAGACAACAGTAACACGAGCAAGCACTGTAATAACCTTTAAACAAGATGATTTGGAAATAATGGACAAGAAAAATTAGTATAAATTGTTTGGGGATTTTAAAATTAAAGATAAAAAGCTAGGGCTTCAATGACCTGTGCCAGCCTATAGCCTTAAGAGTCAATTTGCAAACACTCAAGATTTGGCCAATATGCCTCTACTACTTCTACTTAACACAGTCAAAGGGAAATTTTTAGATTCTTTCATCTGATTTGACTCTCTTAGTTACGAATAAGAGGATATCTAGAATATATATGTGACTTGTTAAAATGAAAATCCACCTTCTCTGAGTCTTCAAATATCTTTCATATCTTACATTTTTTAGTCACATCCACTTTTGAAGTCATGTCCATAGTTGTATGAAAAGAAAAATTTCAGGAACATTCAACCTCAAAAGTTCTTTTTCTTAGTCTGAAGTCGTAGAAGCATTTGACTTTTACTTTCTCTTTTTAAGTTTGTACTAGTAGGTATTTTGTATAAATATACTATTTAATTATTGCCTTTGTATTCTTTTTCTCTAGTAAACATCCTGGTTTTTAGCTATCAATATGTAGTTTTACATTTAGGGATTTCTAATGGAAAGAGAAAGGAATCTGAAATCAGAGGACGAGAGTTTATTCTACTTGACCAAACACATACACAATACTGGAAGGAGAGTTTTACAACAAATATTTAATATCTATGACATGTAAAACGTTTTTTGAAATCAAGAAAATTCAAACATTTCAATACAAATATCATCAATAATAACACATGAACAGGTGGCCAACCTTATTAATAACCAGAGAAATATAAATTAAAACAATCCATCAACTTGTAAAAAAGATGAAATTACCCAGAGTTGGTGTAGGTGATGGAAAATTGTCATGTTTGTATACTGTTCATAGAAGTTAAATTGACATAACTTTTTGGTCAGGCCATTTGGGAGTATATATCTAAATTAATAGAGTAGTTTTTTAATAACCTGGGAATCTCTTAATCTAAGAATCTTTACTGTAGATTTTTCCAGAACAAATGTACAAACATCTGTGTACAAGGTTACTCACTGCAGCATTTTGCTAAGGAAAAACTCAGAAAAAATCTATATGTTCAACAGAGAACAGGTACATAATTTATGACACAACTGCACAATATACACCACTAAAATAAAGGATATAAATTTATATGTAGTATGAAAAAGATGTGAATGATAGCTTGTTGGTGAAAAACAGCAATGACTGGAATATTGTGTGTAACGTAATCCTGCTTTTCTGTATATAATGTAGGCATAGAAAATAGGATTGAAAGGACATACTCTAGTCAACAGTGTATATAGCTTGGGTGGAGGGGGTGTATAATGGGGAAGGAGAGTCCCTTTTCCTATCTATTCCATATACATCTCTGGATTTAAAAGATCATACATGCATATGCATTACCTTCAAAATTAAAATGATAAAGACAAAAGGAGAAGCTTTGGATTTGAATCATGATACTACTGTTTGCAACTTCTATGACCGTGGGGAAGTCGCCTAGCCTCCTGGGGTTTATTTCCTCATTTATAAAAATAGGGAAAGTAATAATACTTGTCTACATATCTTCTAGGGTTGTTGGGAGGATTGAATGTGATAATGGGTTACAGCATTATGAATTATTTATTCATAGAACACAATTATTATAAAAATATTTTGCTCTGATTAAAATAAAAGAAGGACGAGATCGTGTGTGTTTTTCAGTCCCAGTAGCTTTACTAACCAGAAAGCGCCTGCTGATGTGGTGATCACAGTTGCTTTGGTGTAGCTTCCTGTTGACTTTTGGCAATTCTCCACGCTGCTAGCTAAGGCTGAGGTGGCGACTGTGGAAGGTGTGATCTCCTCCCCCTCCCAGCACACATTTGTGTGCATACTCACACTCATGCACACACAAACACACACATGCACACTCTATCACAGTACATGAGGTGGCAGCAGCTGCTCCGGCATAGACTTTCACACAACATAAAGGGCTTTTTTGGTGTGGTCTGTGCATTATTTCCTGTTAAGCATGAGCTGAGTCAGTGCCATGCTTTTCCATCTGAAACCTTTCTGAGGCTCAGGCTGTGTTAAGAGCAAACCCTCTCCCCTCCATGCCCACCCCATGGCCCTCTACTGAAGCCAGATCATAATCTGCTCATTTCATGAGGATTTTCAAACCGAATGGACTGGGCCATGTGAGAGATCACTGAAAGGAACAGACCAAGCAGAGGCTAAGAGACTCCACGCTAATCTGCTGAGTCATCTGAAAATGCACAGCTGTGGCAGCTCACGGTGCTTTAAAGTACTTTGGCAGGATGTTTGTTCAGGGGGCTTGTTCCTGCAGCCCTGCTGAATGTTTGGTTAGGAGGCATAATCATTTTTTGGACAGGATCTCCCAAATGTAAAGTGATAGATGCTAATGTGGAATATAATACAGAAGATACAGCTTGGATGTCATAAATAACAATAAATTGTTTAATCTTGCTGAGTTGTAAATCTATGATTGCCAGAGGTCTTTAGTTCACTGGAACATAGTATGGGGGCAGGGGCACTTAGCAAATAGGCAGTTATTATTTTCCAACCAGACAGAAACTGGTCTGATGAAATTTATCTAAAAAGGCATACACATGTATTTTAATTAATTGTGACAATTACTCAGAGAAAACACATGGCCCTAAAGAGGCTGAGGGTTTTTTTGTTCTACCTATAAATGTATATGTATATTCACCTATATTCTACCTATGTATAAGTAAGAGAATGAGTTTTTGTTTTGGGGATATATATTTATACGTATCTATACAGACAGATATACACATACTTAATTTCTGTGTACCTATTAAGGTGCGGTGACAGATGGAAAGTATTTTTAAGCATTTAGATAGCTTATTCTATAGCATATGTGTGCATATAGCCCCCCCATAAAGCTTTGTCTCTTTTCTGGATATATTTAACAAGAGGCTAGAACAGAGTCCAAAATGTCAGAAATGTTTGAACATTCCATAGAAATGAAGGAGGTGTTTCCAAATGACCTATGTTTCTATGGCAATAAATAGAACTTGTGATGCGTTGGATGGGTCAGGAGTAAGGAATATAAACAGTGTAAGTATGGCTATTCCAGGCAGAAATCTACCTTGTAAGAACAGCTTTGTGCAGTGAGCTCGACAACATTGATCAGTTAGCAGTCCGGTTCAGTACAACATTGATCAGGTAGCAAGACGGTTCGGCAGTGCCAGTCGGAGACACAGATGGGGACAATCAAAGAAGATGCAGGTCAGAACAAGGATGCAGACATGTACCCGTCACTACCATGGACTTCAGCAGCTTCTTAGTGAGCAGGTTTATGATCAAAGAAGAAAGACATCGTTGATATGTAAGCATGTTACAATTAATTTGCTGTTTAGTTACTAGCAAACCACATCCAGTTTTTAGTTTTTAGGTTTTTTTTTCTTTTTTCTTTTTTGAAACAGGTTCTTGTTCTGTCATCCAGGCTGGAGTGCAGTCGTTATCCAAGCTCACTGCAGCCTTAAACTCCTGGGCTCCGTGGATCCTCCCACCTCAGCCTCCCAAGAAGCTGGGAGTACAGGAGCACACCACCATGGCCAGCTACTATTTCTAATTTTTTTGTAGAGATGAGGCATTGCTGTATTGCCCAGGCTGCTCTTGAGCTCCTGGCAGTGTAGATATTTCCATGTTTATACAGATGATGGTGTAGATATTTCCATGTTTATACAGATGAATGTGTAGATATTTCCATGTTTTTAAAGATGGCGGTGTAGATATTTCCATGTTTATAGAGATAGCGGTGTAGATATTTCCATGTTTATAGAGACAGAGGTGTAGATATTTCCATGTTTATACAGATAGCGGTGTAGGTATTTCCATGTTTCTACAGATCACGGTGTAGATATTTCCATGTTTTTAAACATAGCGGTGAAGATGTTTCCATTTTTATACAGGTAGCGGTGTAGATATTTCCATGTTTATACAGATGGCGGTGTAGATATTTCCATGTTTATTGAGATAGCGGTGTAGATATTTCCATGTTTATACAGATAGTGGTGAAGATATTTCCATGTTTATAGAGATAGCGGTGTAGATATTTCCATATTTATACACATAGCAGTGTAGATATTTCCATGTTTATAGTGATAGCGGTGTAGGTATTTCCATGTTATAGTGATAGCGGTGTAGATATTTCCATGTATATACGGATAGCAGTGTAGAAATTTCCATGTTTATGCAGATAGCGGTGTTGATATTTTCATGTTTATACAGATAGCGGTGTAGGTATTTCCATGTTTATACAGATACCGGTGTAGATATTTCCATGTTAATACAGATGGCTGTGTAGATATTTCCAAGTTTATGCAGATGGTGTTGTTGATATTTCCGTGTTTACAGAGATAGCGGTGTAGATATTTCCATCTTTTCACAGATTGCGGTGTAGGTATTTCCATCTTTAGACAGATAGTGGTGTAGATATTTCCCAGTTTACACAGATAGCTGTGTAGATATTTCCCTGTTTACACAGATAGCATTGTAGATATTTCCATGTTTACAAAGATAGCGTTGAAGATATATCCATGTTTATACAGATAGTGGTGTAGGGATTTCCATGATTGTACAGATAGCGGTGTAGATATTTCCATGTTTACACAGATAGCGGTGTAGATATTTCCATATTTATGGAGATAGCGGTGGAGATATTTCCATGTTTATACAGATGGCTGTGTAGATATTTCCATGTGTATAGAGATGGCAGTCTTGATATTTCCATGTTTATAGAGATGGTGGTTTAGATATTTCCATGTTTATACAGATGACTGTGTAGATATTGGCATGTTTATACAGATGGTGGTGTAGATATTTCCATCTTTATAGAGATAGCGGTGTAGATATTTCCATGTTTATAGAGATAGCGGTGTAGATATTTCCATGTTTATAGAGATAGCGGTGTAGATAATTCCATGTTTATAGAGATAACGGTGTAGATATTTCCATGTTTATACAGATAGTGATGTAGATATTTCCATGTTTCCACATATAGCAGTGCAGATATTTCCATGTTTACAAAGATAGCGTTGCAGATATTTCCATGTTTATACAGATGTCGGTGTAGATTTTTCCATGTTTATGCAGACGGCGGGGTAGATATTTCCATGGTTGTGCCAATGGCGGTGTAGATATTTCCAAGTTTATAGACATGGTGGTATAGATGTTTCCATGTTTATAGAGATCGCGGTGTAGGTATTTCCATGTTTATAGAGATGGCGGTGTAGTTATTTCCATGTTTATAGTGATAGTGGTGTAGATATTTCCATGTTGAAGCAGATAGCGGTGTAGATATTTCCATGTTTATTTGGATAGCGTTGTTGATATTTCCATGTTTATAGGGATAGTGGTGAAGATGTTTCCATATTAATACAGATAGCGGTTTAGGTTTTCCATGTTTATACAGATGGCAGTATAGATATTTCCATGTTTATACAGATGGTGGTGAAGATATTTCCATGTTTATACAGATGACTGTGTAGATATTTCCATGTTTATAGAGATAGCGGTGTAGATATTTCCATGTTTATAGAGATAGAGGTGAAGATATTTCCTTCTTTATACAGATAGCGGTATAGATATTTCCATGTTTATACAGATAGCGGTGTAGACATTTCCATGTTTATGCAGATAGCGGTGTAGATATTTCCATGTCTACAGAGATGGCGGTGTAGGTATTTCCATATTTATAGAGATAGTGTTGTAGATATATCCATGTTTATACCGATAGTGGTGTAGGTATTTCCATGTTTATACAGATAGCTGTGTTGGTATTTCCATGTTTATACAGATAGTGGTGTAGATATTTCTATCTTTATGCAGCTCGCGGTATAGATATTTCCATCTTTATACAGATGGCAGTGTAGATATTTCCATGTTTAAACAGATAGCAGTGTAGGTATTTCCATGTTTATACAGATAGCGGTGTAGATATTTCCATGTTTATACAGATAGCAGTGGAGATATATCCATGTTTACACAGATAGCGGTGTAGATATTTCCATGTTTACAGAGATAGTGGTGTAGCTATTTCCATGATTATACAGATAGCGGTGTAGATATTTCCATGTTTATACAGATAGCGGTGGAGATATTTCCATATTTATAGAGATAGCGGTGGAGATATTTCCATGTTTATAGAGATAGTGATGTAGATATTTCCATGTTTATACAGATAGCCATGTAGATATTTCCATGTTTATAGAGATAGCGGTGTAGATATTTCCGTGTTTATACAGATGGCTGTGTAGATATTTTCATGTGTATAGAGATGGCAGTCTTGATATTTCCATGTTTATAGAGATGGTGGTTTAGATATTTCCATGTTTATACAGATGACTGTGTAGATATTGGCATGTTTATACAGATGGTGGTGTAGATATTTCCATCTTTATAGAGATAGCGGTGTAGATATTTCCATGTTTATACAGATAGCGGTGTAGATATTTCCATGTTTATAGAGATAGCGGTGTAGATAATTCCATCTTTATAGAGATAACGGTGTAGATATTTCCATGTTTATACAGATAGTGATGTAGATATTTCCATGTTTCCACATGTAGCAGTGAAGATATTTCCATGTTTACACAGATAGCGTTGCAGATATTTCCATGTTTATACAGATGTCGGTGTAGATTTTTCCATGTTTATGCAGATGGCGGGGTAGAGATTTCCATGGTTGTGCCGATGGCGGTGTAGATATTTCCAAGTTTATAGACATGGTGTTATAGATGTTTCCATGTTTATAGAGATCGCGGTGTAGGTATTTCCATGTTTATAGAGATGGCGGTGTAGTTATTTCCATGTTTATAGTGATAGTGGTGTAGATATTTCCATGTTGAAGCAGATAGCAGTGTAGATATTTCCATGTTTATTTGGATAGCGTTGTTGTTATTTCCATGTTTATAGGGATAGTGGTGAAGATGTTTCCATATTTATACAGATAGCGGTTTAGGTTTTCCATTTTTATACAGATGGCAGTATAGATATTTCCATGTTTATACTGATGGTGGTGTAGATATTTCCATGTTTATACAGATGACTGTGTAGATATTTCCATGTTTATAGAGATAGCGGTGTAGATATTTCCATGTTTATAGAGATAGAGGTGTAGATATTTCCATCTTTATACAGATAGCGGTATAGGTATTTCCATGTTTATACAGAAAGCGGTGTAGACATTTCCATGTTTATGCAGATAGCGGTGTAGATATTTCCATGTCTACAGAGATGGCAGTGTAGGTATTTCCATGTTTATAGACATAGTTGTGTAGATATTTCCATGTTTATACAGAAAGCGGTGTAGATATTTCCATGTTTATACAGATCATTGTTTACATATTTCCACGTTTACACAAATAGCGTTGTAGATATTTCCATGTTTATTCAGATAGCGATGTAGATATTTCCATGTTTATGCAGATCGCGTTGTAGATATTTCTCTCTACAGATGGCAGTGTAGACATTTGCATGTTTATACAGATGGCTGTGTACAGATTTCCATGATTATATAGATGGCGGTGTAGATATTTCCTTGTTTATGTAAATGGCGGGGAAGTTATCTCCATGTTTATAGAGATGGCGGTGTATATATTTCCATGTTTACACAGATAGCGGTGTAGATATTTCCATGTTTATACACATAGTGGTGCAGATATTTCCATGCGTATACAGACAGCGGTGGAGATGTTTCCATGTTTATACAGATAGCGATGTAGATATTTCCATGATTATAGAGATAGTGGTATAGATATTTCCATATTTATAGAGATAGCGGTGTAGATATTTCCATGTTTATGTGGATAGCGGTGTACATATTTCCATGTTTACAATGATCATGGTGTAGATATTTCCATTTTTATACAGATAACATTGTAGATATTTCCATGTTTATACAGATAGCGGTGTAGATATTTCCATGTTTATAAAGATCGTGGTGTAGGTATTTTCATTTTTCTACAGACGGCAGTGTAGATATTTCCATGTTTATACAGACGGCGGTTTAGATATTTTCATGTTTATATAGATGGCGGTGTAGATATTTCCTAGTTTATGTAGATGGCGTTGTAAATATTTCCATGTTTACAGTGATGGCGGTGTACATATTTCCATGTTTATAGAGATAGCGGTGTAGATATTTCAATGTTTATACAGATAGCACTGTAGATATTTACACGTTTATAGAGATAGCGGTGTAGATATTTCCATGTTTATACAGGTCACGATGAAGATATTTCCATGTTTATAAAGATGGTAGTGTAGATATTTCCATGTTTATACAGATAGAGGTGTACATATTTCCATGTTTACACAAATGGCTGTGTAGATAGTTCCATGTTTATGGAGATGGAGGTGTAGATATTTTCATGTTTATAGAGATGGAGGTGTAGATATTTCCATGTTTATAGAGAAGGTGATGTAGATATTTCCATGTTTATACAGACGACTGTGTAGCTATTTCCATGTTTATGCAGATGGCGGTGTAGATATTTCCAAGTTTATACAGATGGTGGTGTAGATATTTCCATGTTTATACAGATGACTGCGTAGATATTTCCATTTTTTACAGATGGTACTGTCGATATTTCCATGTTTATACAAATGGCGGTGTAGATATTTCCATGTTTATATAGATGGCAGTGTAGGTATTTCCTTGTTTATGAAGATGGCGCTGTAGATATTTCCATGTTTGTTGAGATGGCGGTGTATATATTTCCACGTTTATAGAGATAGCTGTGTAGTTGTTTCCATGTTTATACAGATGGCGGTGTAGATATTTCCATGTTAATGGAGATAGCGGTGTAGATATTTCCATATTTATACAGATGGCAGTGTGGATATTTCCATGTTTATACAGATAGTGGTGTAGATATTTCCATGTTTATACAGATAGCAATGTAAATATTTACATGTTTATAGAGATAACGGTGTAGATCTTTCCATGTTCATACAGATCGTGGTGTAGAAGTTTCCATGTTTATACAGATAGCGCTGTATATATTTCCATGTTTATACAGATAACGGTGTAGATATTTCCATGTTTATAGAGATAGCAGTGTAGATATTTCCATGTTTATAGAGATAGCGGTGTAGATATTTCCATGTGTATATAGATAGCGGTGTAGGTATTTCCATGTTTACAGAGATAGCGGTGTAGATATTTCCATCTTTGTACAGATAGCGGTGTAGATATTTCCATGTTTACAGACATGGGTGTAGATATTTCCATGTTTATACAGATCATGGTGTAGATATTTCCACGTTTATACAGATCGCAGTGTAGATAACTCCACCTTTCTACAGATGGCAGTGTAGTTATTTCCATGTTTATACAGATGGCGGTGTAGATACTTCCATGTTTATATACATGGCAGTGTAGATATTTCCTTGTTTATTTAGATGGCGTTATAGACATTTCCATGTTTGTAGAGATGGCTGTGTATATATTTCCATGTTTATAGAGAGAGCGGTGTAGATATTTCCATGTCTATAGAGATAGCGGTTTAGGTATTTCCATGTTTATAGAGATAGCTTTGTAGATATTTCCATGTTTATACAGATAGCGGTGTAGATATTTCCAAGTATATACAGATAGCGGTGTTGGTATTACCATGTTTATACTGATAGCGGTATAAATCTTTCCATGTTTACACAGCTCGCGTTGTAGATATTTACATCTTTATACACATGGCAGTGTAGATATTTCCATGTTGATACAGATGGCTTTGTAGATAGTCCCATGTTTATGGAGATGGCAGTGTAGATATTTTCATGTTTATAGTGATGGAGGTGCAGATATTTCCATTTTCATACAGATCGCGGTGTAGATGTTTCCATGTTTATACAGATAGCGGTGTAGACATTTCCACGTTCATAGAGATAGCGGTGTTGGTATTTCCATGTTTATACAGATAGCGGTGTAAATATTTCCATGTTTATAGAGCTCGCCATGTAGATATTTCCACTTTTATACAGATGGTGGTGTGGATATTTCCATGTTAATACAGATGGCAGTGTAGGTGTTTCCATGTTTATACACATAGCGGTGTAGTTATTTCTCTGTTGATAGAGATAGCAGTGGAAATATTTTCATGTGTATACACCTAGCGGTGTAGATATTTCCATGTTTATACAGATAGCGGTGTAGATATTTACATGTTTATACAGATTGCTGTGCAGATGTTTCCATGTTTATAAAGAGGGCTGAGTAGGTATTTCCATGTTTATACAGATGGCAGTGTAGATATTTCCCTGTATATAGAAATAGCGGTGTAGATGTTTCCATGTTTATAGAGATACCGGTGTAAATATTTCCATATTTATACAGAGAGCGATGTAGATATTTCCATCTTTATACAGATAGCGGTGTAGATATTTGCATCTTTATACAGTGAGTGCTATACATATTTCCATGTTTATAGAGATGGTAGTGTAGATATTTCCATGTTTATACAGATGACTGTGTAGATATTTGCATGTTTATACATATGGCACTGTAGATATTTCCATGTTTATAGAGATAGCGGTGTATATATTTCCATGTTTATACAGATAGCGGTGTGGTTATTTCCATGTTTATAGAGATAGCAGTGTAGATATTTCCATATTTACACAGATAGCGGTGTAGATATTTCCATCTTTACACAGATAGCAGGGTAGGTATTTCCATGTTTACAGAGATAGCGGAGTAGATATTTCCATCTTTGCACAGATTGCGGTGTAGATATTTCCATCTTTACACAGATTGCGGTGTAGATATTTCCATGTTTATACAGATGGCTGTGTAGATGTTTCCATGTTTATATAGTTGGCGGTGTAGATATTTCCATGTTTATACAGATGACTGTCTAGCAATTTCCATGTTTATAGAGATAGCGGTGTAGATATTTCCATATTTATACAGATGGTGATGTAGATATTTCCATCTTAATACAGATGGCAGTGTAGATAATTCCATGTTTATACAGATGGCAGTGTAGATATTTCCATGTTTAAAAAGATGGCTGTGTAGATACTTCCATGTTTATAGAGATGGCAGTGTAGATATTTTTATGTTTATAGAGATGGCGGTGTAGATATTTCCTTGTTTACAGAGATGGCGATGTAGATATTTCCATGTTCATACAGATAGCGGTGTAGGTATTTCCATGTTTGTAGAGATAGCGCTGTAGATATTTCCATGTTTATAGGGATGGCTTTGTAGATATTTCCTTGTGTATACATTTGGCAGTGTAGATATTTCCATGTTTCTACAGATAGCGGTGTAGGTATTTCCATGTTTACAGAGATAGAGGTGAAGATATTTCCATGCTTATACAGATGACTGTGTAGATATTTCCATGTTTATAGATATGGCTATCTAGATATTTCCATGTTTATTCAGATGGTGGTATAGATATTTACATGTTTATACAGATGACTGTGTAGATATTTGCATGTTCATACAGATATCGGTGTAGATATTTCCATGATAATAGAGATAGCGGTGTCGATATTTCCATGTTTATACAGATAGCGGTGTAGATATTTCCATGTTTACCGAGATAGCGGTGTAGATATTTCCATCTTTGCACAGATTGCGGTGTAGGTATTTCCATCTTTACACAGATAGCGTTGAAGATATTTCCAAGTTTACACAGATAGCTGTGTAGATACTTCCACGTTTGCACAGATAGTGTTGAAAATATTTCCATGTTTATACAGATAGTGGTGTAGATATTTCCACGTTTATTCAGATAGCGGTGTAGATATTTCCACGTTTATACAGATGGTGGTGTAGTTAGTTCCATGATTATGGAGATGGCGGTGTAGATATTTTCATGTTCATAGAGATGGCGGTGTAGATATTTCCATGTTTATTGAGATTGCGGAGTAGATATTTCCATGCTTTTAGAGATAGCTTTGTAGGTATTTCCATGTTTATAGAGATAGCAGTGTAGATATTTCCATGTTTATACAGATGGCTGTGTAGATATTTCCATGTGTATACAGACGGCAGTGAATATATTTCGATGTTTATAGAGATGGTGGTGTAGATATTTCCATGTTTGTAGAGATAGTGGTGTAGATATTCCATATTTATAGAGATAGCGGTTTAGGTATTTCCATATTTTTACAGATCCTGTTGTAGATATTTCCATGTTTATATAGATAGCGGTGTAGATATTTCCAAGTTTACACAGATAGCTGTGTAGATATTTACAGGTTTACAGAGATACTTTTGTATATTTTCCATGTTTATACAGATAGCGGTGTAGATATTTCCATGTTTATACAGATAGCGGTGTCGATATTTGCATGTTTATACAGACAGCGGTGGAGATATTTCCATTTTTATGCAGATAGCGATGTAGATATTTCCATGTTTATACAGAAAGCGGTGTAGATATTTCCATGTTTATAGAGATAGCGGTGTAGATATTTCCATGTTTATACAGATGGCTGTGTAGATATTTCCAAGTGTATACAGATGGCAGTGTAGATATTTTCATGTTTATACAGATGCTGGTGTATATATTTCCATGTTTATACAGATGACTCTGAGGATATTTGCATGTTTATACAGATGGCAGTGCAGATATTTCCATGTTTATGGAGATAACTTTGTAGATATTTCCATGTTTATACAGATAGCGGTGTAGGTATTTCCATGTTTGTAGAGATAACGGTGTATATATTTCCATGTTTACACAGATAGGGGTGTAGATATTTCCATGTTTACACGGATAGCGTTGTAGATATTTCCATATGTATACAGATAGTGTTGTAGATATTTCCATGTTTATACAGACGGCGGTGTAGATATTTCCAAGATTACACAGATAGGTGTGTAGATATTTCCATGATTACACAATTAGCGTTGTAGATATTTCCATGTTTATACAGATAGCGGTGTAGGTATTTCCATGTTTATAGAGAGAGCGGTGTAGATATTTCCTTGTTTACAGAGATAGCGGTGTAGGTATTTCCATGTTTATAGAGATAGCGGAGTAGATATTTTCATGTTTATACAGATAGCGTTGTAGACATTTCCAAGTTTATACAGATAGCGGTGTTGGTATTTCCAAGTTTATATATATAGCGGTGTAGATATTTCCATGTTTACACAGCTCGCGGTGTAGATATTTACATCTTTGTACAGATGGCTGTGTAGATATTTCCATGTTTATATAGATGGCGGTGTACATAGTTCCACGTTTATGGAAATGGCAGTGTTGATATATTCATGTTTATAGAGATAGTGGTGCAATTATCTCCATGTTTATAGAGATAACGGTGTAGATATTTCCATGATTATAAGGATGGTTGTGTAGATATTTCCATGTGTATACAGATGGCAGTGTAGGTATTTCCATGTTTATACAGATGGCAGTGCAGATATTTCCATGTTTATAAAGATAGCGGTGTAGACATATCCATGTTTATAGAGATCGCGGTGTACCTATTTCCATGTTCATACAGATAGCGTTGTAGATCTGTATACGGTGAAGATATTTCCATGTTTTTAATGATAGCCATGTAGATATTTCCATGTATATACAGATAGCGGTGTTGACATTTCCATGTTTATAGAGATAGCGGTGTAGATATTTCCATATTTATAGAGATAGCGGAGTAGACATTTCCATGTTTATACAGATAGCAGTGTAGATATTTCCATGTTTATACAGATAGCGGTGTAGATATATTCATGTTTATACAGACTGTGGTGTAGATATTTCCATGTTTATTCAGATAGCGGTGTAGATATTTCCATGTTTATACTGATAGTGGTGTAGATATTTCCATGTTTACAGAGACAGAGGTGTAGATATTTCCCTCTTCACACAGATTGCGGTGTGCATATTTCCATGTTTACACAGACAGCTCTGTAGGTATTTCCATGTTTATAGAGATTGCAGTGTAGATATTTCCAGGTTTATATATATAGCGGTGCAGATATTTCCATGTTTATACAGATAGCAGTGGAGATATTCCCATGTTTATACAGATAGTGGGGTAGATATTTCCATGTTTATACAGATGACTGTGTATGTATTTCCATGTTTATACATATGGCGGTGTAGATTTTTCCATGTTTAGAGAGATAGCCGTGAAGATATTTCCATGTTTATACAGACAGCGTTGTAGACATTTCCATGTTTGTAGAGATAGCGGTGTAGATATTTCCATAGTTATACAGATAGCGGTGTAGATATTTCCATGTTTATACAGATTGCGGTGTAGATGTTTCCATGTTTATACAGGTAGCGGTGTAGATATATCCATGTTTATACAGATCGTGGTGTATATATTTCCATGTTTATGCAGATAGTAGTGTAGATATTTCCATGTTTATACAGATAGTGATGTAGATATTTCCATATTTACAGAGATAGAGGTGTAGATATTACCATATTTGCACAGATTGCGGTGTACATATTTCCACGTTTATACAGATAGCGGTGTAGATATTTCCATGTTTATACAGATAGCGGTGTAGATATTTCCATGTTTATACAGATAGCGGTGTATATAATTCCATGTTTATACAGATAGCGGTGGAGATATTTTCAAGTTTATACAGATAGCGGTGGACATATTTTCATGTTTATAGAGATGGCAGTGTAGATATTTCCAAGTTTATACATATAGGGGTGTCGATATTTCCATGTTTATACAGATAGCGGTGCAGGTATTTCCATGTTTGAAGAGACAGTGGTGTAGATATTTCCATGTTTTTACAGATGGGGGTGTAGATATTTCCATGTTTATACAGATGACTGTTTAGATATTTCCATGTTTTTTACTGATGGCGGTGTAAATATTTCCATGTTACGCAGATAGCGGTGTGGATATTTCCATGTTTATACTAATAGCGATGTAGATATTTCCATGTTTATAGAGATGGCTGTGTAGTTATTTCCATGTTTACACAGATTACAGTGTACATATTTCCATGTTTATACAGATAGTGGGGTAGATATTTCCATGTTTATACAAATGAGAGTTTAGGTATTTCCATGTTTATACATATGGCGGTTTATATATTTCCATGTTTAGAGACATAGACATGAAGATATTTCCATGTTTATACAGATAGCGGTGTAGATATTTCCATGTTTATACAGATAGCGGTGTAGATATTTCCATGTTTATACAGATAGCGGTTTAGATATATCCATGTTTATACAGATTGCGGTGTAGATATTTCCATGTTTATAAAGATAGTGGTGTAGATATTTCTATGTTTACACAGATTGTGGTGGAAATATTTCCATGTTTATACAGATAGCGATGTAAATATTTCCATGTTTATACAGATAGCGGAATAGATATATCCATGTTTATACAGATAGCGATGTAGATATTTCCATCTTTATACAGATAGCGGTGCAGATATTTCCATGTTTACACAAATACCCGTGTAGATATTTCTATGTTTACACAGATTGGGTTGCAGATATTTCCATGTTTATAATGATAGCCGTGCAGACATTTCCATGTTTATACAGATAGCGGTGTGGCTATTTCCATGTTTATACAGATAGCGGTGTGGGTATTTCCATGTTTATACAGATAGCGGTATAAATATTTCCATCTTTATTGAGATGACTGAATAGATATTTCCATGTTTATACAGCGTTCCGTGTAGATATTTCCATGTTTACGCAGATGGTGGTGTAGATATTTCCATGTTTATACAGATGTCAGTGTAGATATTTTCATGTTTATAGAGATTACGATGTAGATACTTCCATGTTTATACAGATAGCGGTGTAGACATTTCCATGTTTAGAGAGACAGCATTGTAGATATATCCATATTTATACAGATTGCTGTGTAGATCTTTCCAGGTTTATACAGATAGCGGTGTAGATATTTCCATGTTTAAACAGATAGCGGTGTAGATATTTCCATGTTTATAGAGATGGCGTTGTAGGTACTTCCAAGTTTATAGAGATAGCGGTGTAGATATTTCCATAATTATACAACTCGCAGTGCAGATATTTCCATCTTTATACAGATGGCAGTGAAGATTTTTCCATGTTTATACAGATAGTGGTGTAGATATTTCCATGTTTATACAGATGGCGGTGTAGATACAGCCATGTTTCTGAAGATGGCGGTGTAGATATTTTCATGTTTATAGAGATGGCGGTGTAGATAATTCCATGTTTATAGAGATTGCGATGTGGATATTTCCATGTTTATAGCGAAAGCGGTGTTGGTATTTCCATGTTTATAGAGATAGCGGTGTAGATATTTCCATATTTCTACAGATAGCGCTGTAGGTATTTCCATTTTTATACATTTGGCGGTGTAGATATTTCCATGTTTCTACATATGGCGGTGAAGGTATTTCCTTGTTTATACAGATAGCGGTGTAGATATTTCCATGTTTATACAGATAGCGGTGGAGATATTTCCATGTTTTCAGAGATAGCGGTGTAGATATTTCCCTCTTTACACAGATTGCCGTGTAGATATTTCCATTTTTACACAGATAACTGTGTAGATATTTCCAAGTTTACACAGATAGCTGTGTAGATATTTCCTTGTTTACAGAGATAGCATTGTAGATATTTCCATGTTTATACAGAGAGCGTTGTAGATATTTCCATGGTTATACAGATAGCGGTGTAGATATTTCCATGTTTATACAGATAGCGGTGGAGATATTTCCCTGTTTATACAGATAGCGATGTAAATTTTTCCATGTTTATACAGAGAGCGGTGTAGATATTTCCATGTTTATAGGGATAGCAGTGTAGATATTTTCATGTTTATACAGATGGCTGTGTAGATTTTCCATGTTTATAGAGATAGCGGTGTAGATATTTCCATCTTTAAACAGATAGCGGTGTAGATATTTCCATGTTTATACAGATGGCGGTGTAGATAGTTCCATGTTTATGGAGATGGCGGTGTAGATATTCTCATGTTTACATAGATGGCGGTGTAGATATTTCCATGTTTGTAGAGATTGTGGTGTTGATATTTCCATGTTTACAGAGATAGCGCTGTAGGTATTTCCTTGCTTATAGAGATAGTTGTGTAGATATATCCATGTTTATACAGATGGCAGTGTAGATATTTCCATGTGTATACAGATGAGTCTGTAGATATTTGTATGTTTACACAAATGGCGGTGTAGATATCTCCATATGTATAAAGATAGCGTTGTAGATATTTCCATGTTTATACAGATAACGGTGTAGATATATCCATGTTTATACAGATAGCGATGTAGATATTTCCATGTTTATACATATAGTGGCGTAGATATTTCCATGTTTACAGAGATAGCGGTGTAGATATTTTCATCTTTGCACAGATTGCGGTGTAGATATTTCCATCTTTACACAGATAGCGATGTAGATATTTTCATATTTATACAGATCGTGGTGTAGATATTTCCATCTTTCCACAGATGGCAGTTTAGGTATTTCCATGTTTATACAGAAGACACTGTATATATTTCCATGTTTATACAGATAGCGGTGTAGATATTTCCATGTTTATAGAGACAGCTTTGTAGATATTTCCATGTTTATACAGATAGCCGTGTAGATATTTCCATGTTTATACAGATAGCAGTGTAGATATTTCCATTTTTATAGAGATAGCGGTTTAGATATTTCATATTTATACAGATAGAGGTGTAGATATTTCCATGTTTATACAGATTGCGGTGTAGATAATTCCATGTTTTTAGAGAAAGCGGTGTAGATATTTCCACGTTTATACAGATGGCGGTGTACATATTTCCATCTTTCTACAAATGGCAGTGTAGATATTTCCATGTTTATAGAGATGGCGGTGTAGATATTTCCATGTTTATATAGATGGCAGTGTAGATATTTTCTTGTTTATGTAGATGGCGTTGTAGCTATCTCCGTGTTTAAAGAGACGGCGGTGTATATATTTCCATGTTGGTGGAGATAGCGGTGTAGGTATTTCCATGTTTATAGAGATAGCGGTGTAGTTATTTCCATGTTTATAGAGATAGCGGTGTAGATATTTCCATGTTTCTTCAGATAACTGTGTAGATATTTCCATGTTAGTACAGAGGGCATTGTAGATATTTCCATGTTTATATAGATAGCGGTGTAGATATTTTCATGTTTATACAGACTGCGGTGGAGATATGTCCATGTTTATACAGATAGCAATGGAGATATTTCCACGTTAATACACATAGCGGTGTAGATATTTCCATGTTTATACAGATGGCTGTGAAGATATTTCCAAGTTAATACAGAGTTCTCTGTAGATATTTCCATGTTTATATAGATGACAGTGTTGATATTTCCAGGTTTATACAGAAGACTGTAGATATTTCCATGTTAATACAGATGACGGTGTAGGTATTTCCATGTTTGTAGAGATAGCTGTGCAGATATTTCCATGTTTATACAGATAGAGGTGTAGATATTTCCATTTTTATAGAGATAGCGGTGTAAATATTTCCATATTTATACAGATAGTAGTGTAGTTATTTCCGTGTTTATACAGATAGCGGTGTAGATATTTACATCTTTATTCAGAGAGTGCTGTACATATTTCCATGTTTATACAGATCACTTTGTAGATATTTCCATGTTTTTACAGATAACGTTGTAGATATTTCCATCTTTATAAAAACGGTGGTGTAGATATTTCCATGTTCCTACACATGACTGTGTAGTTATTTCCATGTTTATACAGATGACACTGTAGATATTTCCATATTTATAGAGATAGCATTGTAGATATTTCCAGGTTTATACAGATAGCAGTGTAAATATTTCCATGTTTATACAGATCGTGGTGTAGATATTTACATGTTTATACAGATACCGGTGTAGATACTTCCATGTTTATACAGACTGCAGTGTAGATATTTCTATGTTTATACAGATAGCGGTGTAGATATTTCCATGTTTGTACAGATGCCGGTGTTGATATTTCCATCTGTACACAGATTGCCATGTAGATATTTCCGTCTTTATACAGATGGCGTTGTAGATATTTCCATGTATATGCCGATGGCGGTGTGGATGTTTCCATGTTTATAGAGATAGCGGTGTAGGTATTTCCATGTTTATATAGATGGCGTTGTAGATATTTCCATGTTTATACCGATAGCGCTGTTGGTATTTCCACGTTTATACAGATAGTGATGTAGATAGTTCCATGTTTATACAGCTCGCGGTGCAGATATTTATATCTTTATACAGATGGCATTGTAGATATTTCCTTATTCACACAGATGGCGGTGTAGATGTTTCCATGTTTATACAGATGGCGGAGTAGATAGTTCCATGTTTATGGAGATGGCAGTGTAGATATTATCATGTTTATAGAGATGGCGCTGTAGATATTTACATGTTTATAGAGATAGCAGTGTAGATATTTACATGTTTTTACAGATGGCTGTGTAGATATTTCCATGTGTATACAGACGGCATTGTAGATATTTCCATGTTTATATAGATGACTGTATAGGTATTACCATGTTTTTACAGGTGGCAATGCAGATATTTTCATGTTTATAGAGATGGCGGTGTAGATATTTCCATGTTTATACAGATAACGGTTGAGATATTTCCATGTTTATATAGACAGCAGTGGAGATATTTCCATGTTTATACACATAGCGGTGTACATATTTCCATGTTTATACAGACAGCGCTGTAGGCATTTCCATGTTTATACAGATTGCGGTGCAGATATTTCCATGTTTATACAGATGCCTATGCAGATATTTCCATATTTATACAGAGGGCTGTGTAGATATTTCCATGTTTATACAGATGGCATTTTAGATTTTTCCATATTCCTACACATGACTGTGGAGGTATTTCCATGTTTATACAGATGGCTTTGTAGATATTTCCATGTTTATAGAGATAGCGGTGTAGATATTTCCATGTTTATAGAGATAGCTGTGTAGATATTTCCATGTTTATACAGATAGCGGTGTAGATATTTCCATGTTTATACAGATCACGGTGTAGATATTTCCATGTTTATACAGATAGCGGTGTAGATATTTCCATGTTTTTACAGATATTGGTGTAGATATTTACATGTTTACACAGATTGCGGTGTAGATATTTCCATCTTTCTACAGATGGCATTGTAGATATTTCCATGTTCATTGAGATAGCGGTGTAGAAATATCCATGTTCATAGAGATAGCAGTGAGGACATTTCCATGTTTATACAGATAGCAGTGTAGGTATTTCCATTTTTATAGAGATAGCGGTTTTGATATTTCATATTTATACATATACCGGTGTAGATATTTCCATGTTTATACAGATTGCGGTGTAGATATTTCCATGTTTATAGAGATAGCGGTGTAGATATTTCCACGTTTATACAGATGGCGGTGTAGATATTTCCATCTTTCTACAAATGGCAGTGTAGTTATTTCCATGTTTATAGATATGGCGGTGTAGATATTTCCATTTTTATATAGATGGCAATGTTGATATTTTCTTGTTTATGTAGATGGCGTTGTAGATATTTCCATGTTTAAAGAGATGGCGGTGTATATATTTCCATGTGGATGGAGATAATGGCGTAGATATTTCAATGTTTATAGAGATAGCGGTGTAGTTATTTCCATGTTTATAGAGATAGCGGTGTAGATATTTCCATATATCTACAGATGACTGTGTAGACATTTCCAAGTTTGTACAGATGGCAGTGTAGATATTTCCATGTTTATAGAGATAGCGGTGTAGATATTTTTATGTTTATACAGATTGCGGTGGAGATATGTCCATGTTTATACAGATAGCAATGGAGATATTTCCACGTTAATACACATAGCGGTGTAGATATTTCCATGTTTATACAGATAGCAGTGTAGATATTTCCATCTTTATACAAATGGCTGTGCCGATATTTCCATGTTTATACAGAGTTCTCTGTAGATATTTCCATGTTTATATAGATGACAGTGTAGATATTTCCAGGTTTATACTGATGACTGGGTACATATTTCCATGTTAATAGAGATGGTGGTGTAGATATTTCCATGTTTATAGAGATAGCGGTGTAGATATTTCCATGTTTATTGAGATAGCTGTGTAAATATTTCCATATTTATACAGATAGTGGTGTAGATATTTCCATGTTTTTACAGATAGCGGTGTAGATATTTCCATCTTTATTCAGAGAGTGCTGTACATATTTCCATGTTTATACAGATCACTGTGTAGATATTTCCATGTTTATACAGGTAACGTTGTTGATATTTCCATCTTTATACAAACGGTATTGTAGATATTTCCATTTTCCTACACACGACTGTGTAGTTATTTCCATGTTTATACAGATGGCGGTGTAGGTATTTGCATATTTATAGAGATAGCTGTGTAGATATTTCCAGGTTTATGCAGATAGCGGTGTAAATATTTCAATATTTATACAGATCGTGGTGTAGATATTTCCATGTATATACAGATACCGGTGTAGATATTTCCATGTTTATACAGAGTGCAGTGTAGGTATTTCTATGTTTATACAGATAGCGGTGTAGATATTTCCATGTTTGTACAAATGGCGGTGATGGTATTTCCATCTGTACACAGATTTCCGTGTAGATATTTCCATCGTTATACAGATGGCGTTTCAGATATTTACATGGATATGCAGATGGCGGTGTGGATATTTCCATGTTTATAGAGATAGCGGTGTAGATATTTCCATGTTTATATAGATGGCGTTGTAGATATTTCCATGTTTATACCGATAGCGGTGTTGGTATTTCCACATTTATACATATAGCGATGTAGATATTTCCATGTTTATACAGCTCACGGTGCAGATATTTATATCTTTATACCTATGGCATAGTAGATATTTCCTTATTCACACAGATGGCGGTGTAGATGTTTCCATGTTTATACAGATGGCGTAGTAGTTAGTTCCATGTTTATGGAGATGGCAGTGTAGATATTTTCATGTTTATAGAGATGGCGGTGTAGATATTTCCATGTTTATAGACATAGCAGTGTAGATAATTACATGTTTATTCAGATGGCTGTGTAGATATTTCCATGTGCATACAGATGGCATTGTAGATATTTCCATGTTTATACAGATGACTGTATAGGTATTTCCATATTTTTACAGATGGCAGTGCAGATATTTCCATGTTGATAGAGATAGCGGTGTAGATATTTCCATATTGGTACAGATGGTGGTGTTGATATTTCCATCTATACACAGATGAACGTGTAGATATTTCCATATTTATTCAGATGGTGGCGTACATATTTCCATGTTTATACAGATGGCGGTGTACATATTTCCATGTTTATAGAGACAGCGGTGTAGGTATTTCCATGTTTATACAGATATCGGTGCACATATTTCCATGTTTATACAGATGCCTATGCAGATATTTCCATATTTATACAGAGGGCTGTGTAGATATTTCTATGTTTATACAGATGGCAGTGTAGATATTTCCATGTTCCTACACATGACTGTGTAGGCATTTCCAAGTTTATACAGATGGCTTTGTAGATATTTCCCTGTTTATAGAGATAGCGGTGCAGATATTTCCATGTTTATACAGATAGCGGTGTATATATTTCCATGTTTATACAGATGGCGGTGTAGATATTTCCATGTTTATACAGATCGTGGTGAAGATATTTCCATGTTTGTACAGATGGCGGTGTTGATGTTTCCATCTATACACAGATTGCCGTGTAGGTATTTCCATGTTTATACTTATCGCGGTGTAGATATTTCCATGTTTATAGAGATGGCGGTGTAGATATTTCTGTTTATACAGATGTCGGTGTAGATATTTCCATATTTATACAGATAAATTTGTAAGTATTTCCATGTTTATACAGATGGCAGTGTAGATATTTTGATGTTTATAGAGATAGCAGTGTAGATATTTCCATGTTTATAGAGATAGCAGTGTAGATATTTCCATGTTTGTACAGAGGGCGGTGTTGATGTTTCCATCTATACACAGATTGCCGTGTAGGTATTTCCATGTGTATACAGATGGCATTGTAGATATTTCCATGTTTATACAGATGGTGGTGTAGATATTTCCATGTTTACACAGATGACTGTATAGGTATTTCCATGTTTATACAGATGGCGGTGAGGTATTTCCATGTTTATAGAGATAGCGGTGTAGATATTTCCATATTTATACAGATAACGGTGTAGAAATTTCCATGTTTATACATATAGCGGTGTAAATATTTCCATGTTTACACAGATCACGGTGTAGATATCTCCATGTTTATAGAGATTGCGGTGTAGATATTTCCATGTTTATACAGATAGCGGTAGAGATACTTCCTTATTTATACAGCTCGCGGTGTAGATATTTCCATCTTTATACTGATGGCAGTGTAGATATTTCCATGGTTATACAGATGGCTGTGTAGATATTTCCATGTGTGTACAGATGGCGGTGTAGATATCTCCATGTTTATACAGATGGCGCTGTAGATATTTCCAATTTTATACAGATGGCAGTGTAGATATTTCCATGTTTATACAGATATCGGTGTATATATTTCCATGTTTACTGAGATAGCGGTGCAGGTATTTCCATCTTTGCACAGATTGGGGTGTAGGTATTGCCAAATTTAAACAGATAGCGGTGTAGATATTTCCAAGTTTACACAGATAGCTTTGTAGATATTTCCATGTTTACAGAGATAGCATTGTAGATATTTCCATGTTTATACAGATTGCGGTGTAGTTATTTCCATGTTGATAAAGATAGCGGTGTAGATATTTCCATGTTTATACAGATAGCGGTGTAGAAATTCCCATGTTTATACAGATCGCTTTGTAGACATTTCCATCTTTCTACAGATGTCAGCGTAGATATTTCCAAGTTTATACAGAAGACAGTGTAGATATGTCCATGTTTATACAGATGTCTGTGTAGATATTTCCATGTTTATTCAGATTGAGGTGTAGATATTTCCATGTTTATAGAGATGGCGGTCTAGATATTTCTAAGTTTATAGAGATAGCTGTGTAAATATTTCCATGTTTTTGAGATGGTGGTGTAAGTATTTTCATGTTTATAGAGATAGCGGTGTTGATATTTCCATGTTTATACAGATAGCGGTGTTGTTATTTCCATGTTTATGCAGATAGCGGTGTAGACATTTCCATGTTTATAGAGATAGCGGTGTAGATATTTCCATGTTTTTTCAGATAGCCGTGTAAATATTTCCATGTTTATACAGATCTCGGTGTAGATATTTCCATGTTTATAGAGATAGCGGTGTAGATATTTCCATGTTTATACATATAGCGGTGTAGATATTTCCATGTTTATGCAGACCGCGGTGTAAATTTTTCCATGTTTATACAGATAGCATTGCAGATATTTCCATGTTTGTACAGATGGCGGTGTTGATATTTCCATCTATACACAGATGACCTTGTAGATATTTCCATGTTTATACAGATGGCAGGGCAGATATTTCCATGGATATGTAGATGGCGGTGCAGATATTTCCATGTTTATACAGATAGCGTTGTAGTTTTTTAAATGTTTATATAGATAGCGGTGTAGATATTTCCATGTATATACAGATGGCTGTGTAGATATTTCCATGTTTATACAGATGGCGGTGTAGATATTTCCATGTTTATACAGATAACTTTGTAAGTATTTCCATGTTTATACAGATGGCGGTGTAGATATTTTGATATTTATAGAGATAGTAGTAGAGATATTTCCTTGTTTATACAGATAGCGGAGTAGATATTTCAATGTTTATACTGATCATGGTGTAGATATTTCCATGTTTATAGAGATGGCGGTGTAGGTATTTCCATGTTCATAGAGATAGCGGTGTTGATTTTTCCATGTTTATAGAGATAGCCGTGTGGATATTTCCAAGTTTATACAGATAGGGGTGTGGATATTTCCATGTTTATAGAGATGGCGGTGTAGATATTTCCATCTTTATACAGATCTCGGTGTAGATATTTCCTTGTTTATACAAATAGCGGTTTAGTTATTTCCATGTTTATACAGATAGCGGTGTAGATATTTCCATGTATATACAGGTGGCTGTGTAGATATTTCCATGTTTATACAGATGGCTATGTAGATATTTAGATGTTTATACAGATGACTTTGTAGGTATTTCCATGTTTATACAGATGGCGGTGTAGATATTTCCATGTTTATACAGATCGTTTTGAAGATATTTCCATGTTTATACAGATCATGTTGTAGATATTTCCATGTTTATGCAGATCGCGGTGTAGATATTTCCATGTTTATACAGATAGCGGTGTAGATATTTCCATGTTTATAGAGATGGTGGTGTAGATATTTCCATGTTTATACAGATCACGGTGTAGATATTTGCTTGTTTATACAAATAGCGGTGTAGTTATTTCCATGTTTATACAGATAGCGGTGTAGATATTTCCATGTATATACAGATGGCTGTGTAGATATTTCCATGTATATACAGATGGCTGTGTAGATATTTCCATGTTTATACAGATAGCGGTGTAGTTATTTCCATGTTTATAGAGATAGCGGTGTAGGTATTTCCATGTTTATAGACATAGCGGTGTATATATTTCCATGTTTATATAGATGGCGTTGTAGATATTTCCATGTATATACCGATAGCGGTGTTGGTATTTCCAAATTTATACAGATAGCGATGTAGATATTTCCATGTTTATACAGATGGCAGTGTAGATATTTCCATATTTATACAGATGTCTGTGTAGATATTTCCATGTGTATTCAGATGGTATTGTAGGTATTTCCATTTTTATACATATGGTGTCGTAGATATTTCCATGTTTATTCAGATGACTGTGTAGATATTTTCATGTTTTTACAGATGGCAGTGTAGATATTTCAATGTTTATAGAGATGGCGCTGTAGATATTTCCATGTTTAAACAGATACCTGTGTAGATATTTCCATGTTTATACAGACCGCAGTGTAGATATTTCCATGTTTATAGAGATAGCAGTGTAGATATTTCCATCTTTGTACAGATGGCGGTGTTGATGTTTCCATCTATACACAGATTGCCGTGTAGGTATTTCCATGTGTATACAGATGGCATTGTAGATATTTCCATATTTATAGAGATGGTGGTGTAGATATTTCCTTGTTTACACAGATGACTGAATAGGTATTTCCATGTTTATACAGATGGTGGTGTATATATTTCCAAGTTTATAGAGATAGCGGTGTAGATATTTCCATGTTTATAGAGATAGCGGTGTAGATATTTCCATGTATATACTGATCGTGGTGTAGATATTTCCATGTTTATATAGATGGCGGTGTAGATATTTCCATGTTCATAGAGATAGCGGTGTTGATTTTTCCATGTTTATAGAGATAGCTGTGTGGATATTTCCATGTTTATACAGATAGGGGTGTAGATATTTCCATGTTTATAGAGATGGTGGTGTAGATATTTCCACGTTTATACAGATCACGGTGTAGATATTTGCTTGTTTATACAAATAGCGGTGTAGTTATTTCCATGTTTATACAGATAGCGGTGTAGATATTTCCATGTATATACAGATGACTGTGTAGATATTTCCATGTATATACAGATGGCTTTGTAGATATTTCTATGTTTATACAGATAGCGGTGTAGTTGTTTCCATGCTTATAGAGATAGCGGTGTAGGTATTTCCATGTTTATAGACATAGCGGTGTAGATATTTCCATGTTTATATAGATGGCGTTGTAGATATTTCCATGTATATACTGATAGCGGTGTTGATATTTTCACATTTATACAGATAGCGATGTAGATATTTCCATGTTTATACAGATGGCAGTGTAGATATTTCCATATTTATACAGATGTCTGTGTAGATATTTCCATGTGTATACAGATGGTATTGTAGGTATTTCCATGTTTATACATATGGTGGCGTAGATATTTCCATGTTTATTCAGATGACTGTGTAGATATTTTCATGTTTTTACAGATGGCAGTGTAGATATTTCAATGTTTATAGAGATGGCGCTGTAGATATTTCCATGTTTAAACAGACACCGGTGTAGATATTTCCATGTTTATACAGACCGCAGTGTAGATATTTCCATGTTTATAGAGACAGCAGTGTAGATATTTCCATGTTTGTACAGATGGCGGTGTTGATGTTTCCATCTATACACAGATTGCCGTGTAGGTATTTCCATGTGTATACAGATGGCTTTGTAGATATTTCCATATTTACAGAGATGGTGGTGTAGATATTTCCATGTTTACACAATTGACTGAATAGGTATTTCCATGTTTATACAGATGGCGGTGTATATATTTCCAAGTTTATAGAGATAGCGGTGTAGATATTTCCATATTTATACAGATAATGGTGTAGAAGTTTCCATGTTTATACAGATAGCGGTGTAAATATTTCCATGTTTATACAGATCACGGTGTAGATATTTCCATGTTTATAGAGATAGCGGTGTTGATATTTCCATGTTTATACAGATAGCGGTGTAGATATTTCCATGTTTATACAGACCGTGGTGTAGATATTTCCATGTTTATACAGATGGCGGTGCAGATACTTCCATTTTTGTACAGATGGCGGTGTTGATATTTCCATCTATACAGAGATGACCGTGTAGATATTTCCATGTTTATACAGATGGCGGCGCAGATATTTCCATGGATATGTAGATGGCGGTGTAGATATTTCCATGTTTATACAGATAGCGGTGTAGTTATTTCCATGTTTATATAGATAGCGGTGTAGATATTTCCATTTATGTACACATGGCTGTGTAGATATTTCCATGTTTATACAGATAACTTTGTAAGTATTTCCATGTTTATACAGATGGCGGTGTAGATATTTCGATGTTTATAGAGATAGCAGTGGAGATATTTCCATGCTTATACAGATAGTGGTGTAGATATTTCCATGTTTATACTGATCGTTGTGTAGATATTTCCATGTTTATAGATATGGCGGTGTAGATATTTCCATGTTCATAGAGATAGCGGTGTTGATTTTTCCATGTTTATAGAGATAGCGGTGTGGATATTTCTATGTTTATACAGATAGGGGTGTAGATATTTCCATGTTTATAGACATGGCAGTGTAGATATTTCCATGTTTATACAGATCACGGT
The DNA here is from genome assembly GCF_028858775.2 of Pan troglodytes. Classification (NCBI taxonomy): domain Eukaryota; kingdom Metazoa; phylum Chordata; class Mammalia; order Primates; family Hominidae; genus Pan; species Pan troglodytes. Next base: position 98,628,717 of record NC_072417.2, read on the forward strand.
GTAGATATTTCCTTGTTTATACAAATAGCGGTGTAGTTATTTCCATGTTTATACAGATAGCGGTGTAGTTATTTCCATGTATATACAGATGGCTGTGTAGATAATTCCATGTTTATACAGATGGCTGTGTAGATATTTAGATGTTTATACAGATGACTTTGTAGGTATTTCCATGTTTATACAGATGGCGGTGTAGATATTTCCATGTTTATACAGATCGTTTTGTAGATATTTCCATGTTTATACAGATCACGTTGTAGATATTTCCATGTTTATACAGATCGCGGTGTAGATATTTCCATGTTTATACAGATAGCGGTGTAGATATTTCCATGTTTATAGAGATAGCGGTGTAGATATTTCCATGTTTATACTGATCGTGGTGTAGATATTTCCATGTTTATAGAGATGGCGGTGTAGATATTTCCATGTTCATAGAGATAGCGGTGTTGATTTTTCCATGTTTATAGAGATAGCTGTGTGGATATTTCCATGTTTATACAGATAGGGGTGTAGATATTTCCATGTTTATAGAGATGGTGGTGTAGATATTTCCATGCTTATACAGATCACGGTGTAGATATTTGCTTGTTTATACAAATAGCGGTGTAGTTATTTCCATGTTTATACAGATAGCGGTGTAGATACTTCCATGTATATACAGATGGCTGTGTAGATATTTCCATGTATATACAGATGGCTGTGTAGATATTTCCATGTTTATACAGATAGCGGTGTAGTTATTTCCATGTTTATAGAGATAGCAGTGTAGGTATTTCCATGTTTATAGACATAGCGGTGTAGATATTTCCATGTTTATATAGATGGCGTTGTAGATATTTCCACGTATATACCGATAGCGGTGTTGGTATTTCCAAATTTATACAGATAGCGATGTAGATATTTCCATGTTTATACAGATGGCAGTGTAGATATTTCCATGTTTACACAGATGACTGAATAGGTATTTCCATGTTTATGCAGACGGCGGTGTATATATTTCCAAGTTTATAGAGATAGCAGTGTAGATATTTCCATATTTATACAGATAACGGTGTAGAAGTTTCCATGTTTATAGAGATAGTGGTGTAAATATTTCCATGTTTATACAGATCATGGTGTAGATATTTCCATGTTTATAGAGATAGCGGTGTTGATATTTCCATGTTTATACAGATAGCGGTGTAGATATTTCCATGTTTATACAGACCGTGGTGTAGATATTTCCACGTTCATACAGATAGCCGTGCAGATATTTCCATGTTTGTACAGATGGCGGTGTTGATATTTCCATCTATACACAGATGACCGTGTAGATATTTCCATGTTTATACAGATGGCGGCACAGATATTTCCATGGATTTGTAGATGGCGGTGTAGATATTTCCATGTTTATACAGATAGCGGTGTACTTATTTCCATATTTATATAGATAGCGGTGTAGATATTTCCATGTATGTACACATGGCTGTGTAGATATTTCCATGTTTATACAGATGGCAGTGTAGATATTTCCATGTTTATACAGATAACTTTGTAAGTATTTCCATGTTTATACAGATGGTGGTGTAGATATTTCGATGTTTATAGAGATAGCAGTGGAGATATTTCCATGTTTATACAGATAGCGGTGTAGATATTTCCATGTTTATACTGATCGTTGTGTAGATATTTCCATGTTTATAGATATGGTGGTGTAGATATTTCCATGTTTATAGAGATAGCGGTGTGGATATTTCCACGTTTATACAGATAGGGTTGTAGATATTTCCATGTTTATAGACATGGCAGTGTAGATATTTCCATGTTTATACATATCACGGTGTAGATATTTCCTTGTTTATACAAATAGCGGTGTAGTTATTTCCATGTTCATACAGATAGCGGTGTAGATATTTCCATGTATATACAGAAGGCTGTTTAGATATTTTCATGTTTATACAGATGGCTGTGTAGATATTTCCATGTTTATACAGATGACTTTGTAGGTATCTCCATGTTTATACAGATGGCAGTGTAGATATTTCCATGTTTATACATATCGCGGTGTAGATATTTCCATGTTTATACAGATCGTGGTGTAGATATTTCCATGTTTATAAAGATCGCGGTGTAGATATTTCCATGTTTATACAGATAGCGGTGTAGATATTTCCATCTTTCTACAGATGGCAGTGTAGATATTTCCATGTATATACAGCTGGCAGTGTAGTTATTTCCATATTTATACAGATGTCTGTGTAGATATTTCCATGTGTATACAGATGGTATTGTAGGTATTTCCATGTTTATACAGATGGTGGTGTAGATATTTCCATGTTTATTCAGATGACTGTGTAGATATTTCCAAGTTTTTACAGATGGCAGTGTAGATATTTCAATGTTTATAGAGATGGCGCTGTAGATATTTCCTTGTTTATACAGATAACGGTGGAGATATTTCCATGTTTATACAGAGAGCAGTGGAGATATTTCCATGTTTATACACATAGCGGTGTACATATTTCCATGTTTATAGAGACAGCATTGTAGGTATTTCCATGTTTATACAGATAGCGGTGCAGATATTTCCGTGTTTATACAGATGCCTATGCAGATATTTCCATATTTATACAGAGGGCTGTGTAGATATTTCTATGTTTATACAGATGGCAGTGTAGATATTTCCATGTTCCTACACATGACTGTGTAGGTATTTCCATGTTTATATAGATGGCTTTGTAGATATTTCCATGTTTATAGAGATAGCTGTGCAGATATTTCCCTGTTTATACAGATAGCGGTGTATATATTTCCATGTTTATACAGACTGTGGTGTAGATATTTCCATGTTTATACAGATACCGGTGTAGATATTTCCATGTTTATAGAGATAGCTGTGTAGATATTTCCATGTTTATACAGATCATGGTGTATATTTTTCCATGTTTATACAGATCGCGGTGTTGATATTACATTGTTTATAGGGATAGCGGTGCAAATATTTCCACATTTATAGAGATAGCGATGTAGTTATTAGCATGTTTATACAGATAGCAGTGTAGATATTTCCATGTATAAACAGAAGTATGTGTATATATCTCCACGTTTAAAAAGACGGCGGTGTAGAAATTTCCTTGTTTATACAAGTAGCGGTGTAGTTATTTTCATGTTTATACAGATCACGGTGTAGATATTTCCTTGTTTATACAAACAGCGGTGTAGTTATTTCCATGCTTATACAGATAGCGTTGTAGATATTTCCTTGTTTATACAAACAGCGGTGTAGATATTTCCATGTTTATACAGATAGCGGTGTAGATATTTCCATGTTTATACAGACCACGGTGTAGATATTTCCATGTTTATACAGATGGCGGTGTAGATATTTCCATGTTTATACAGATAACTTTGTAAGTATTTCCATGTTTATACAGATGGCGGTGTAGATATTTTGATGTTTATAGAGATAGCAGTGGAGATATTTCCATTTTTATACAGACAGCGGTGTAGATATTTCCATGTATATACTGATCGTGGTGTAGATATTTCCATGTTTATAGAGATGGCGGTGTAGATATTTCCATGTTCATAGAGATAGCGGTGTTGATTTTTCCATGTTTATAGAGATAGCGGTATGGATATTTCCATGTTTGTACAGATAGGGGTGTAGATATTTCCATGTTTTTACAGATATCGGTGTAGATATTTACATGGTTACACAGATTGCAGTGTAGATATTTCCATTTTTCTACAGATGGCATTGTAGATATTTCCATGTTTATACAGATGGCGGTGTAGATATTTCCATGTTTATATAGATGGTGGTGTAGATATTACCATGTTTATACAGATAGCCATGTAGATATGTCCATGTTTATACAGATCGTGGTGAAGATATTTCCATGTTTATACAGATCGCGGTGTAGATATTTCCATGTTTATACAGATCGCGGTGTAGATATTACCATGTTTATACAGATATCGGTGTAGATAATTCCATGTTTATAGAGATAGCGGTGTAGATATTTCCATGTTTATACAGATAGCGGTGTAGGTATTTCCATGTTTATAGACATAGTGGTGTAGATATTTCCATGTTTATATAGATGGCGTTGTAGATATTTCCATGTTTATACCGGTAGCGGTGTTGGTATTTCCACGTTTATACAGATAGCGTTGTAGATATTTCCATGTTTATACAGCTCGCGGTGCAGATATTTATATCTTTATACAGATGACATTGTAGATATTTCCTTATTCACTCAGATGGCGGTGTAGATGTTTCCATGTTTATACAGATGGCGGAGTAGTTATTTCCATGTTTATGGAGATGGCAGTGTAGATATTTTCATGTTTATAGAGATGGCGGTGTAGATATTTCCGTGTTTATAGAGATAGCAGTGTAGATATTTACATGTTTATACAGATGGCTGCGTAGATATTTCCATGTGTATACAGATGGCATTGTAGATATTTCCATGTTTATACAGATGACTGTATAGGTATTTCCATGTTTTTACAGATGGCAGTGCAGATATTTCCATTTTTATTGAGATAGCGATGTAGATATTTCCATGTTTGTACGGATGTCGGTTTTGATATTTCCATGTATACACAGATGGCCGTGTAGATATTTCCATGTTTATACAGATGGCGGCGAAAATATCTCCATGGACATGCAGATGGCGGTGTAGATTTTCCATGTTTATACAGATAGCGGTGTAGATATTTCCATGTTTACACAGATGGTGGTGTAGATATTTCGATGTTTATAGAGATAGCAGTGGAGATATTTCCATGTTAATACAGATAGCGGTGTAGATATTTCCATGTTTATACTGATCGTTGTGTAGATATTTCCATGTTTATAGATATGGTGGTGTAGATAATTCCATGTTCATAGAGATAGCGGTGTTGATTTTTCCATGTTTATAGAGATAGCGGTGTGGATATTTCCATGTTTATACAGATAGGGGTCTATATATTTCCATGTTTATAGACATGGCAGTGTAGATATTTCCATGTTTATACATATCACGGTGTAGATATTTCCTTGTTTATACAAATAGCGGTGTAGTTATTTCCATGTTCATACAGATAGCGGTGTAGATATTTCCATGTATATACAGATGGCTGTTTAGATATTTTCATGTTTATACAGATGGCTGTGTAGATATTTCCATGTTTATGCAGATGACTTTGTAGGTATTTCCATGTTTATACAGATGGCGGTGTAGATATTTCCATGTTTATACATATCGCGGTGTAGATATTTCCATGTTTATACAGATCGTGGTGTAGATATTTCCATGTTTATAAAGATTGCGGTGTAGATATTTCCATGTTTATACAGATAGCGGTGTAGATATTTCCATCTTTCTACAGATGGCAGAGTAGATATTTCCATGTTTATACAGCTGGCGGTGTAGATATTTCCATATTTATACAGATGTCTGTGCAGATATTTCCATGTGTATACAGATGGTATTGTAGGTATTTCCATGTTTATACAGATGGTGGTGTAGATATTTCCATGTTTATTCAGATGACTGTGTAGATATTTCCAAGTTTTTACAGATGGCAGTGTAGATATTTCAATGTTTATAGAGATGGCGCTGTAGATATTTCCATGTTTATACAGATAACGGTGGAGATATTTCCATGTTTATACAGAGAGCAGTGGAGATATTTCCATGTTTATACACATAGCGGTGCACATATTTCCATGTTTATAGAGACAGCGGTGTAGGTATTTCCATGTTGATACAGATAGCGGTGCAGATATTTCATGTTTACACAGATGCCTATGCAGATATTTCCATATTTATACAGAGAGCTTTGTAGATTTTTCTATGTATATACAGATGGCAGTGTAGATGTTTCCAAGGTCCTACACATGACTGTGTAGGTATTTCCATCTTTATACAGATGGCTTTGTAGATATTTCCATGTATATAGAGATAGCGGTGCAGATATTTCCATGTTTATACAGATAGCGGTGTAGATATTTCCATGTTTGTACAGATCGCTTTGTAGATATTTCCATGTTTATACAGATCGCGGTGTAGATATTTCCATGTTTATAGAGATAGTGGTGCAGATATTTCCATATTTGTACAGATGGCGGTGTTGATATGTCCATCTATACACAGATGACCGTGCAGATATTTCCATGTTTATACAGATGGCGGCGCAGATATTTCCGTGGATATGTAGATGGCGGTGTAGATATTTCCATGTTTATACAGATAGCGGTGTAGTTATTTCCATGTTTACATAGATAGCGGTGTAGATATTTCCATGTATATACACATGGCTGTGTAGATATTTCCATGTTTATACAGATGGCGGTGTAGATATTTCCATGTTTATACAGATAACTTTGTAAGTATTTCCATGTTTATACAGATGGCGGTGTAGATATTTCAATGTTTATAGAGATAGCAGTGGAGATATTTCCATGTTTATACAGATAGCGGTGTAGATATTTCCATATTTATACTGATCGCGGTGTAGATATTTACATGTTTATAGAGATGGCGGTGTAGATATTTCCATGTTCATAGAGATTGCAGTGTTGATTTTTCCATGTTTATAGAGATAGCTGTGTGGATATTTCCGTGTTTATACAGATAGGGGTGTAGATATTTCCATGTTTATACAGATCATGGTGTAGATATTTCCATGTTTATACAGATCGCGGTGTTGATATTACCATGTTTATAGGGATAGCGGTGCAAATATTTCCACATTTATACAGATAGCGGTGTAGTTATTAGCATGTTTATACAGATATCGTTGTAGATACTTAAATGTATAAACAGATGCCTGTGTATATATTTCCATGTTTAAACAGATGGCCTTGTAGATATTTCCTTGTTTATTCAAATAGCGGTGAAGATACTTCCATGTTTATACAGATAGCGGTGTAGATATTTCCATGTAAATACAGATGGCTGTGTAGATATTTCCATGTTTATACAGATGACTGTAACTATTTCCATGTTTTAACAGATGCCAGTGCGGATATTTCCATGTTTATAGAGATAGCGGTGTAGATATTTCCGTGTTTGTACAGATGGCGGTGTTGATATTTCCATCTATACACAGATGGCCACGTAGATGTTTCCATGTTTATACACATGGCGGCATAGATATTTCCATGGTCATGCAGATGGCGTTGCAGATATTTCCATGTTTATACAGATAGCGGTGTAGATATTTCCATGTTTACACAGATGGTGGTGTAGATATTTCCGTGTTTATACACATGATGGAGTAGATAGTTCCATCTTTATGGAGATGGCAGTGTAGATATTATCATGTTTATAGAAATGGCGGTGTAGATATTTCCATATTTATAGAGATAGCGGTGTAGATATTTCCATCTTTCTACAGATGGCAGTGAAGGTATTTCCATGTTTATACAGCTGGAGCTGTAGATATTTCCATATTTATACAGATGTCTGTGTAAATATTTCCATGTGTATACAGATGGTATTGTACGTATTTCCATGTTTATACAGATGGTGGTGTAGATATTTCCATGTTTATTCAGATGACTGTGTAGATATTTCCATGTTTTTACAGATGGCAGTGTAGATATTTCAATGTTTATAGAGATGGCGCTGTAGATATTTCCATGTTTATACAGATAACGGTGGAGATATTTCCATGTTTATACAGAGAGCAGTGGAGAAATTTCCATGTTTATACAGAGAGCAGTGGAGATATTTCCATGTTTATACACATAGCGGTGCACATATTTCCATGTTTATAGAGACAGCGGTGTAGGTATTTCCATGTTGATACAGATAGCGGTGCAGATATTTCATGTTTACACAGATGCCTATGCAGATATTTCCATATTTATACAGAGGGCTTTGTAGATATTTCTATGTACATACAGATGGCAGTGTAGATGTTTCCAAGGTCCTACACATGACTGTGTAGGTATTTCCATCTTTATACAGATGGCTTTGTAGATATTTCCATGTATATAGAGATAGCGGTGCAGATATTTCCATGTTTATACAGATAGCGGTGTAGATATTTCCATGTTTGTACAGATCGCTTTGTAGATATTTCCATGTTTATACAGATCGCGGTGTAGATATTTCCATGTTTATAGAGATAGTGGTGCAGATATTTCCATATTTGTACAGATGGCGGTGTTGATATGTCCATCTATACACAGATGACCGTGCAGATATTTCCATGTTTATACAGATGGCGGCGCAGATATTTCCGTGGATATGTAGATGGCGGTGTAGATATTTCCATGTTTATACAGATAGCGGTGTAGTTATTTCCATGTTTACATAGATAGCGGTGTAGATATTTCCATGTATATACACATGGCTGTGTAGATATTTCCATGTTTATACAGATGGCGGTGTAGATATTTCCATGTTTATACAGATAACTTTGTAAGTATTTCCATGTTTATACAGATGGCGGTGTAGATATTTCAATGTTTATAGAGATAGCAGTGGAGATATTTCCATGTTTATACAGATAGCGGTGTAGATATTTCCATATTTATACTGATCGCGGTGTAGATATTTACATGTTTATAGAGATGGCGGTGTAGATATTTCCATGTTCATAGAGATTGCAGTGTTGATTTTTCCATGTTTATAGAGATAGCTGTGTGGATATTTCCGTGTTTATACAGATAGGGGTGTAGATATTTCCATGTTTATACAGATCATGGTGTAGATATTTCCATGTTTATACAGATCGCGGTGTTGATATTACCATGTTTATAGGGATAGCGGTGCAAATATTTCCACATTTATACAGATAGCGGTGTAGTTATTAGCATGTTTATACAGATATCGTTGTAGATACTTAAATGTATAAACAGATGCCTGTGTATATATTTCCATGTTTAAACAGATGGCCTTGTAGATATTTCCTTGTTTATTCAAATAGCGGTGAAGATACTTCCATGTTTATACAGATAGCGGTGTAGATATTTCCATGTAAATACAGATGGCTGTGTAGATATTTCCATGTTTATACAGATGACTGTAACTATTTCCATGTTTTAACAGATGCCAGTGCGGATATTTCCATGTTTATAGAGATAGCGGTGTAGATATTTCCGTGTTTGTACAGATGGCGGTGTTGATATTTCCATCTATACACAGATGGCCACGTAGATGTTTCCATGTTTATACACATGGCGGCATAGATATTTCCATGGTCATGCAGATGGCGTTGCAGATATTTCCATGTTTATACAGATAGCGGTGTAGATATTTCCATGTTTACACAGATGGTGGTGTAGATATTTCCGTGTTTATACACATGATGGAGTAGATAGTTCCATCTTTATGGAGATGGCAGTGTAGATATTATCATGTTTATAGAAATGGCGGTGTAGATATTTCCATATTTATAGAGATAGCGGTGTAGATATTTCCATCTTTCTACAGATGGCAGTGAAGGTATTTCCATGTTTATACAGCTGGAGCTGTAGATATTTCCATATTTATACAGATGTCTGTGTAAATATTTCCATGTGTATACAGATGGTATTGTACGTATTTCCATGTTTATACAGATGGTGGTGTAGATATTTCCATGTTTATTCAGATGACTGTGTAGATATTTCCATGTTTTTACAGATGGCAGTGTAGATATTTCAATGTTTATAGAGATGGCGCTGTAGATATTTCCATGTTTATACAGATAACGGTGGAGATATTTCCATGTTTATACAGAGAGCATTGGAGAAATTTTCATGTTTATACAGATAGCAGTGTACATATTTCCATGTTTACAGAGACAGCGGTGTAGGTATTTCCATGTTGATACCGATAGCGGTGCAGATATTTCCATGTTTATACAGATACCTATGCAGCTATTTCCATATTTATACAGAGGGCTTTGTACATATTTCTATGTTTACACAGATGGCAGTGTAGATATTTCCATGTTCCTACACATGACTGTGTAGGTATTTCCATGTTTATACAGATGGCTTTGTAGATATTTCCATGTTTATAGAGATAGCGGTGCAGATATTTCCATGTTTATACAGCTAGCGGTGTATATATTTCCATGTTTATACAGATCGTGGTGTAGATATTTCCATGTTTATACAGATACCTGTGTAGATATTTCCATGTTTATACAGACCGCAGTGTAGACATTTCCATGTTTATAGAGATAGCAGTGTAGATATTTCCATGTTTGTACAGATGGTGGTGTTGATGTTTCCATCTATACAAAGATTGCCGTGTAGGTATTTCCATGTGTATACAGATGGCATTGCAGATATTTCCATGTTTATACAGAAGGTGGTGTAGATATTTCCATGTTTACACAGATGACTGTATAGGTATTTCCATGTTTATACAGAGGGCGGTGTTGATATTTCCTAGTTTATAGAGATAGCGGTGTAGATATTTCCATATTTATACAGATAACGGTGTAGAAGTTTCCATGTTTATACAGATAGCGGTGTAAATATTTCCATGTTTATACAGATCACGGTGTAGATATTTCCATGTTTATAGAGATAGCGTTGAAGATATTTCCATGTTTATACAGATAGCGGTGTAGATATTTCCATGTTTATACAGACCGCGGTGTAGATATTTCCATGTTTATACAGATAGCGGTGCAGATATTTCCATGTTTGTAGAGATGGCGGTGTTGATATTTCCATCTATACACAGATTACCGTGTAGATATTTCCATGTTTATACAGATGGCGGTGCAGTTATTTCCATGGATATGTAGATGGCGGTGCAGATATTTCCATGTTTATACAGATAGCGGTGTAATTATTTCCATGTTTATACAGATAGCGGTGTAGTTAATTCCATGTATGTGCACATGGCTGTGTAGATATTTCCATGTTTATATAGATGGCGGTGTACATATTTCCATGTTTATACAGATGGCGGTGTATATATTTCCATGTTTATACAGATGACATTGTAGGTATTTCCATGTTTATACAGATGGCGGTGTAGATATTTCCATGTTTACAGAGATAGCTGTTTAGATATTTCCATGTTTACACAGATAGCGGTCTAGATATTTCCATGTTTATACAGATCGCGGTGTAGATATTTCCATGTTTATACAGATCACGGTGTAGATATTTCCATGTTTATACAGCTCGCGTTGCAGATATTTATATCTTTATACAGATGGCATTGTAGATATTTCCTTATTCACACAGATGGCGGTGTAGACGTTTCCATGTTTATACAGATGGCGGAGTAGATAGTTCCATCTTTATGGAGATGGCAGTGTAGATATTTTCATGTTTATACAGATGGCGGTGTAGATATTTCCATGTTTATAGAGATAGCAGTGTAGATATTTACATGTTTATACAGATGGCTCTGTAGATATTTCCATGTGTATACAGATGGCATTGTAGATATTTCCATGTTTATAGAGATAGCGGTGTAGATATTTCCATGTTTGTACAGATGGCGGTGTTGATATTTCCATCTATACACAGATGGCCGTGTAGATATTTCCATGTTTATACAGATGGCGGCGTAGATATTTACATGGTCATGCAGATGGCGGTGTAGATATTTCCATGTTTATACAGATAGCGGTGTAGATATTTCCATGTTTACACAGATGGTGGTGTAGATATTTCCGTGTTTATACACATGGCGGAGTAGATAGTTCCATCTTTATGGAGATGGCAGTGTAGATATTTTCATATTTATAGAAATGGCGGTGTAGATATTTCCATATTTATAGAGATAGCGGTGTAGATATTTCCATCTTTCTACAGATAGCGGTGTAGAAAATTCCATGTATGTGCACACGACTGTGTAGATATTTCCATGTTTATACAGATGGCGGTGTAGGTATTTCCATGTTTATACAGATGGCGGTGTAGATATTTCCATGTATATACAGATGACTTTGTAGGTATTTCCATGTTTATACAGATGGCGGTGTAGATATTTCCATGTTTACAGAGATAGCTGTTTAGATATTTCCATGTTTACACAGATAGCGGTCTAGATATTTCCATGTTTATGCAGATTATGGTGTAGATATTTCCATGTTTATACAGATCACGGTGTAGATATTTCCATGTTTATACAGCTCGCGTTGCAGATATTTATATCTTTATACAGATGGCATTGTAGATATTTCCTTATTCACACAGATGGCGGTGTAGACGTTTCCATGTTTATACAGATGGCGGACTAGTTAGTTACATGTTTATGGAGATGGCAGTGTAGATATTTCCATGTTTATACAGATAACTTTGTAAGTATTTCCATGTTTATACAGATAGGGGTGTAGATATTTCAATGTTTATACTGATTTTGGTGTAGATATTTCCATGTTTATAGAGATGGCGGTGTAGATATTTCCATGTTTATAGAGATAGCGGTGTTGATTTTTCCATGTTTATAGAGATAGCGGTGTGGATATTTCCATGTTTATACAGATAGGGGTGTGGATATTTCCATGTTTATAGAGATGGCGGTGTAGATATTTCCATGTTTATACAGATCACGGTGTAGATATTTCCTTGTTTATACAAATAGCGCTGTAGTTATTTCCATGTTTATACAGATAGCGGTGTAGATATTTCCATGTATATTCAGATGGCTGTGTAGATATTTCCATGTTTATACAGATGGCTGTGTAGATATTTCCATGTTTATACAGATGACTTTGTCAGTATTTCCATGTTTATACAGATGGCGGTGTAGATATTTCCACTTTTATGGAGATAGCTGTGTAGATATTTGCATGTTCATACAGATCGTGGTGTAAATATTTCCATGTTTATACAGATACCGGTGCACATATTTCCATGTTTATACAGACCGCAGTGTAGACATTTCCATGTTTATAGAGATAGCGGTGTAGATATTTCCATGTTTGTACAGATGGCGGTGTTGATGTTTCCATCTATACACAGATTACCGTGTAGGTATTTCCATGTGTATACAGATGACATTGTAGATATTTCCATGTTTATACAGATGGTGGTGTAGATATATCCATGTTTATACAGATGACTGTATAGGTATTTCCATGTTTTTACAGATGGCATTGTAGATATTTCCATGTTTATAGAGATAGCAGTGTAGATATTTCCATGTTTAAAGAGATAGCAGTGTAGATATTTCCATGTTTGTACAGATGGCGGTGTTGATGTTTCCATCTATACACAGATTGCCGTGTAGGTATTTCCAAGTGTATACAGATGGCATTGTAGATATTTCCATGTTTATACAGATGGTGGTGTAGATATTTCCATGTTTACACAGATGACTGTATAGGTATTTCCATGTTTATACAGATGGCGGTGTAGATATTTCCATGTTTATAGACATAGCCGTGTAGATATTTCCATATTTATACAGATAACGGTGTAGAAATTTCCATGTTTATACAGATATCGGTGTAAATATTTCCATGTTTATACAGATCACGGTGTTGATACTTCCATGTTTATAGAGATAGCGGTGTATATATTTCCATGTTTATACAGATAGCGGTGTAGATATTTCCATGTTTATACAGACCGCGGTGTAGTTATTTCCATGTTTATACAGATAGCGGTGCAGATATTTCCATATTTGTACAGATGGCGGTGTTGATATTTCCATCTATACACAGATGACCGTGTAGATATTTCCATGTTTATACCGATGGTGGCGCAGATATTTCTATGGATATGTAGATGGCGGTGTAGATATTTCCATGTGTATACAGATAGCGGTGTAGTTATTTCCATGTTTATATAGAGAGCGGTGTAGATATTTCCATGTATGTATACATGGCTGTGTAGATATTTCCATGTTTATACAGGTGGCGGTGTAGATATTTCCATGTTTATACAGATAACTTTGTAAGTATTTCCATGTTTATTCAGATGGCGGTGTAGATATTTCGATGTTTATAGACATAGCAGTGGAGATATTTCCATGTTTATACAAATAGCGGTGTAGTTATTTCCATGTTTATATAGATAGCGGTGTAGATATTTCTATGTATATACACATGGCTGTGTAGATATTTCCATGTTTATACAGATGGCGGTTTAGATATTTCCATGTTTATACAGATAATTTTGTAAGTAATTCCATGTTTATACAGATGGCGGTATAGATATTTCGATGTTTATGGAGATAGCAGTGGAGATATTTCCATGTTTATACAGACAGCGGTTTAGATATTTCCATGTTTATACTGATCACGGTGTAGATATTTCCATGTTTATACAGCTACCGGTGCAGATATTTTCATGTTTATTCAGACTGCAGTGTGGGTATTTCTATGTTTTTTCAGATAGCGGTGTAGATCTTTCCATGTTTGTACAGATGGCGGTGTTGATATTTCCATCTGTACACAGATTTCCGTGTAGTTATTACCATCTTTATAAAGATGGCCTTGTAGATATTTCCATGGATATGCAGATGGCGGTGTGGATATTTCCATGTTTATAGAGATAGCGGTGTAGGTATTTCCATGTTTACAGACGTAGCGGTGTAGATATTTCCATCTTTATATAGATGGCATTGTAGATATTTCCATGTTTATACCGATAGCGGTGTTCGTATTTCCACATTTATACAGATAGCGATGTAGATATTTCCAAGTTTATACAGCTCGCGGTGCAGATATTTATATCTTTATACAGATGGCATTGCAGATATTTCCTTATTCACACAGATGGCGGTGTAGATGTTTCCATGTTTATACAGATGGCGGAGTAGTTAGTTCCATGTTTATGGAGATGGCAGTGTAGATATTTTCATGTTTATAGAAATGGCGCTGTAGATATTTCCATATTTATAGAGATGTCTCTGTAGATATTTCCATGTGTATACAGATGGTATTGTAGGTATTTCCATGTTTATACAGATGGTGGTGTGGATATTTCCATGTTTATTCAGATGACTGTGTAGATATTTCCATGTTTTTACAGATGGCAGTGTAGATATTTCAATGTTTATAGAGATGGCGCTGTAGATATTTCCATGTTTATACACATAACGGTGGAGATATTTCCATGTTTATACAGACAGCAGTGGAGATATTTCCATGTTTATACACATAGCGGTGTACATATTTCCATGTTTCTAGAGACAGCGGTGTATGTATTTCCATGTTTATTCATATAGCGGTGCAGATATTTCCATGTTTATACAGATGCCTATGCAGATATTTCCATATTTATACAGAGGGCTGTGTAGATATTTCCATGTTTATACAGATGGCAGTGTGGATATTTCCATGTTCCTCCAGATGACTGTGTAGGTATTTCCATGTTTATACAGATGGCTTTGTAGATATTTCCATGTTTATAGAGATAGCGGTGCAGATATTTCCATGTTTATACAGATAGCGGTGTAAATATTTCCATGTTTATACAGATCGTGGTGTAGATATTTCCTTGTTTATACAGACCGCAGTGTAGGTATTTCCATGTTTATAGAGATAGCAGTGAAGATATTTCCAGGTTTGTACAGATGGCGCTGTTGATATTTCCATCTATACACAGATTGCCGTGTAGGTATTTCCATGTGTATACAGATGGCATTGTAGATATTTCCATGTTTATACACATAGCAGTGTAGATATTTCCATGTTTATACAGATAGCAGTGGAGATATTTCCATGTTTATAGACACTGCGGTATAGATATTTCCATGTTTATACAGATAGCGGTGTAGATATTTCCATGTTTACAGAGATAGCAGTGTAGGTATTTCCATCTTTGCACAGATTGCTGTGCAGATATATCCATTTTTACACAGATTGCTGTGCAGATATTTCCAAGTTTCCACAGATAGCTGTGTAGATATTTCCATGTTTACACAGATAGCGTTGCAGATATTTCCATGTTTATACAGATCATGGTGTAGATATTTCCATGTTTATACAGATTGCGGTGTTGATATTACCATGTTTACCGGGATAGCGGTGCAAATATTTCCACATTTATACAGATAGCGGTGTAGTTATTAGCATGTTTATTCAGATAGCAGTGTAGATATTTCCATGTATAAACAGATGTCTGTGTATATATTTCCATGTTTAAACAGATGGCGGTGTAGATATTTCCTTGTTTATACAAATAGCGGTGTAGTTATTTCCATGTTTATACAGATGGCGGTGTAGATATTTCCATGTATATACAGATGGCTGTGTAGATATTTCCATGTTTATACAGATGACTTTTTAGGTATTTCCATGTTTATACAGATGGCGGTGTAGATATTTCCATGTTTGTAGAGATAGCTGTGTAGATATTTCCATGTTTATACAGATGGCGGGGTAGATATTTCCATGTTTATACAGATCGCGGTGTAGATATTTCCATGTTGATACAGATCGCGGTATAGATATTTCCATGTTAATACAGATCGCAGTGTAGATATTTCCATGTTTATACAGATAGCGGTGTAGATATTTCCATGTTTATAGAGATAGCGCTGTAGATATTTCCATGTTTATACAGATGGCGGTGTAGATATTTCCATGTTTATAGAGATGGCGGTGTAGATATTTCTATGTTTATAGAGATAGCGGTGTAGACATATCCATGTTCATAGAGACAGCAGTCAGGATATTTCCATGTTTATAGAGATAGCAGTGTAGATATTTCCATTTTTATGGAGATCGCGGTTTAAATATTTCATATTTATACAGATATCGGTGTAGATATTTCCATGTTTATACAGATTGCGGTGTAGATATTTCCATGTTTATACAGATAGCGGTGTAGATATTTCCATGTTTATACAGAAGCCTATGCAGATATTTCCATATTTATACAGAGGGCTGTGTAGATATTTCTATGTTTATACAGACGGCAGTGTAGATATTTAAATGTTCCTACACATGACTGTGTAGTTATTTCCATGTTTCTACAGATGACAGTGTAGATATTTCCATGTTTGTACAGATGGCAGTATAGATATTTCCATGTTTATAGAGATAGCGGTGTAGATATTTTCATGTTTATACAGATTGCGGTGGAGATATGTCCATGTTTATACAGATAGCAATGGAGATATTTCCACGTTAATACACATAGCGGTGTAGATATTTCCATGTTTATACAGATAGCGTTGTAGATATTTCCATGTTTATACAGATGGCTGTGCCGATATTTCCATGTGTATACAGAGTTCTCTGTAGATATTTCCGTGTTTATATGGATGACAGTGTAGATATTTCCAGGTTTATACAGATGACTCTGTAGATATTTCCATGTTAATGCAGATGGCGGTGTAGATATTTCCATGTTTATACAGATAGCGGTGTAGGTATTTTCGTGTTTATAGAGATAGCGGTTTAAATATTTCCATCTTTATACAGATAGTGGTGTAGATATTTCCATGTTTTTACAGATGGCGGTGTAGATACAGCCATGTTTCTGAATATGGCAGTGTAGATATTTTCATGTTTACATAGACGGCGGTGTAGATATTTCCATGTTTACAGAGATTGCGGTGTAGATATTTCCATGTTTATAATGCAAGTGGTCTAGGTATTTCCATGTTTATTGAGATAGAGGTGTAGACATTTCCATATTTATACAGGTAGCGGTGTAGATATTTCCATGCTTACACAGATTGCGGT
The DNA here is from genome assembly GCF_028858775.2 of Pan troglodytes. NCBI lineage: Eukaryota > Metazoa > Chordata > Mammalia > Primates > Hominidae > Pan > Pan troglodytes. The sequence continues at coordinate 98,646,309 of NC_072417.2, forward strand.
GTAGATATTTCCAAGTTTACACAGATAGCTGTGTAGATATTTCCATGTTTACACAGATAGCGTTGTAGATATTTCCTTGTTTATAGAGATAGCGGTGTAGGTATTTCCATGTTTTTAAAGATACCAGTGTAGTTATATCCGTGTTAATAAAGATAGCGGTGGAGATATTTCCATGTTTATACAGATAGCGGTGTAAAAATTTCCATGTTTATACAGATGGCGGTGTAGATATTTCCATGTTTATAGAGATAGCTGTGTAGATATTTCCATGTTTACACAGATAGCGGTCTAGATATTTCCATGTTTATAGAGATCGCGGTGTAGATATTTCCATGATTATACAGATAGCGGTGTAGATATTTCCATGTTTATACAGATGGCGGTGTAGATATTTCCATGTTTATAGAGATGGCTGTGTAAATATTTCCATGTTTATAGTGCAAGTGGTGTAGGTATTTCCATGTTTATAGAGATAGCGGTGTAGACATTTCCATATTTATAGAGATAACAGTGTAGAAATTTCCATGTTTATACAGATATCGGTGTAAATATTTCCATGTTTATACAGATCACGGTGTAGATATTTCCATGTTTATACAGACCGCAGTGTAGATAATTCCATATTTATAGAGATAGAGGTGTAGATATTTCCATGTTTATACAGATAGCCATGTAGAGATTTCCATGTTTATACAGACCGTGGTGTAAATATTTACATGTTCATACAGATAGCGTTGCAGATATTTCCATGTTCGGAAAGATGGCAGTGTTGATATTTCCATCTATACACAGATGACTGTGTAGATATTTCCATTTTTATACAGATGGCGGCGCAGATATTTCTATGGATATGTAGATGGAGGTGTAAATATTTCCATGTTTCTACAGAAAGTGGAGTAGTTATTCCATGTTTATATAGATAGCGGTGTAGATATTTCCATGTATACATATGGCTGTGTAGATATTTCCATGTTTATTCAGAAGGCGGTGTATATATTTCCATGTTTATACAGATAACTTTGTAAGTATTTCCATGTTTATACAGATGGCAGTGTAGATATTTCGATGTTTATAGAGATAGCAGTGGAGATATTTCCATGTTTATACAGATAGCGGTGTAGATATTTCCAAGTTTATACTGATCGCTGTGTAGATGTTTCCATGTTTATAGAGATGGCGGTGTAGATATTTCCATGTTCATAGAGATAGCGGTGTTGACTTTTCCATTTTTACAGAGATAGCGGTGTGGATATTTCCATGTTTATACAGATAGGGGTGTAGATATTTCCATGTTTATAGAGATGGCTTGGTAGATATTTCCATGTTTATACAGATCACGGTGCAGATGTTTCCATGTTTATACAGATCATGGTATTGATATTTCCATGTTTATACAGATCGCGGTGTTGATATTACCATGTTTATAGGGATAGCGGTGCAAATATTTCCACATTTATACAGATAGCGGTGTTGTTATAAGCATGTTTATACAGATAGCGGTGTAGATATTTCCATGTATAAACAGATGTCTGTGTATATATTTCCGTGTTTAAAGAGATGGCGGTGTAGATATTTCCTTGTTTATAGAAATAGCGGTGAAGTTATTTCCATGTTTATAGAGATAGCGGTGTAGATTTTCCATGTATATACAAATGGCTGTGTAGATATTTCCATGTTTATACAGATGGCTGTGTAGATATTTCCATGTTTATACAGAGGACTTTGTAGGTATTTCCATGTTTATACATATGGCGGTGTAGATATTTCCATGTTTATAGAGATAGCTGTGTAGATATTTGCATGTTTATACAGATTGCGGTGTAGATATTTCCATGTTTATACAGATCGCGGTGTAGATATTTCCATGTTTATACAGATCGCGGTGTAGATATTTCCATGTTTATACAGATCGCGGTGTAGATATTTCCATGTTTATACAGATAGCGGTGTAGATACTTCCATGTTTATACAGATAGCGCTGTAGATATTTCCATGTTTATACAGATGGCGGTGTAGATATTTCCATGTTTATAGAGATGGCGGTGTAGGTATTTCCATGTTTATAGAGATAGCGGTGTAGGTATGTCCATGTTCATATAGATAGCAGTGAGGATATTTCCATGTTTATACAGATAGCAGTGTAGTTATTTCCATTTTTATAGAGATAGCGGTTTAGATATTTCATATTGATACAGACAGCGGTGAAGATATTTCCATGTATATACAGATAGCGGTGTAGATATTTCCATGTTTATACACATGACTGTGTAGGTATTTCCATGTTTATACAGATGGCTTTGTAGATATATCCATGTTTATAGAGATAGCGGTGCAGATATTTCCATGTTTATACAGATAGCGGTGTAAATATTTCCATGTTTATACAGATCGTGGTGTAGATATTTCCATGTTTATACAGATAGCGGTGTAGATATTTCCATGTTTATACAGATGGCGGTGTAGATATTTCCATGATTATAGAGATAGTGGTGTAGATATTTCCATATTTATACAGACAACTGTGTAGATATTTTCATGTTTATACAGATAGCGGTGTAAATATTTCCATGTTTATACAGATCATGGTGCAGGTATTCCATGTTTATACAGATAGCGGTGTAGATATTTCCATGTTTATACAGATCGCGGTGTTGATATTACCATGTTTATAGGGATAGCGGTGCAAATATTTCCACATTTATACAGATAGCGGTGTAGATATTTCCATGTATAAACAGATGTCTGTGTATATATTTCCGTGTTTAAAGAGATGGCAGTGTAGATATTTCCTTGTTTATAGAAATAGCGGTGTAGTTATTTCCATGTTTATAGAGATAGCGGTGTAGGTTTTCCATGTATATACAGATGGCTGTGTAGATATTTCCATGTTTATACAGATGGCTGTGTAGATATTTCCATGTTTATACAGAAGACTTTGTAGGTATTTCCATGTTTATACATATGGCGGTGTAGATATTTCCATGTTTATAGAGATAGCTGTGTAGATATTTCCATGTTTATACAGATTGCGGTGTAGATATTTCCATGTTTATACAGATCTTGGTGTAGATATTTCACAGTTTATACAGATCGCGGTGTAGATATTTCCATGTTTGTACAGATCGCGGTGTAGATATTTCCATGTTTATACAGATAGCGGTGTAGATACTTCCATGTTTATACTGATAGCGCTGTAGATATTTCCATGTTTATACAGATGGCGGTGTAGATATTTCCATGTTTATAGAGATGGCGGTGTAGGTATTTCCATGTTTATAGAGATAGCAGTGTAGGTATGTCCATGTTCATAGAGATAGCGGTGTTGATTTTTCCATGTTCATACAGATCACGGTGTAGATATTTCCATTTTTATACAGATCGCGGTGTAGATATTTCCATGTTTATACAGATCATGGTGAAGATATTTCCATGTTTATACAGATCGCGGTGTTGATATTACCATGTTTATACGGATAGCGGTGTAGATATTTCCTTGTTTATAGAGATAGCGGTGTAGTTATTTCCATCTTTATACAGATTGCAGTATAGATATTTCCATCTTTATACAGTTGGCGGTGTAGATATTTCCATGTTTATACAGATGGCAGTGAAGATATTTCCATGTTTATACAGATAGTGGTGTAGATATGTCCATGTTTATACAGATAGCGGTATAGATACATCCATGTATCTGAAGATGGCGGTGTAGATATTTTCATGTTTATAGAGATGGAGGTGTACATATTTCCATGTATATAGAGATAGCATTGTAGATATTTTCATGTTTATAGAGAAAGCGGTGTAGGTATTTCCATGTTTATAGAGATAGCGGTGTAGATATTTCCATATTAATACAGATAGCAGTGTAGGTATTTCCATGTTAATAGAGATTGCGGTGTAGATATTTCCACGTTTCTACAGATGGCGGTGTAGATATTTCCTTGTTTATACAGACAGCGGTGTAGATATTTCCATGTTTATACGGGTAGCGGTGTAGATATTTCCATGTTTAAAGAGATAGCGGTGTAGATATTTCCATCTTTGCACAGATTGCTGTGTAGATATTTCCATATTTACACAGATAGCTGAGTAGATATTTCCAAGTTTACACAGATAGCTGTGTAGATATTTCCATGTTTACACAGATAGCATTGTATATATTTCCATATTTATACAGATAGCGGAGTAGATATTTCCATGTTTATACAGTAGCGGTGTAGATATTTCCATCTTTATACAGATAGTGGTGGAGATATTTCCCTGTTTATACAGATAGCGATGTAGATATTTCCATGTTTATACAGATTGCGGTGTAGTTATTTCCATGTTGATACAGATAGCGGTGTAGATATATCCATGTTTATACAGGTAGTGGTGTAGAAATACCCATGTTTATACAGATCGCTTTGTAGACATTTCCATTTTTCTACAGATGTCACTGTAGAGATTTCCAAGTTTATACAGATGGCAGTGTAGATGTTTCCATGTTTATACAGATTTCGGTGTAGATATTTCCATGTTTATAGAGATAGTGGTGTAGGTATTTCCATCTTTGCACAGATTGCGGTGTAGTTATTGCCAAACTTACATAGATAGCGGTGTAGATGTTTTCAAGTTTACACAGATAGCTGTGTAGATATTTCCATGTTTACAGAGATAGCACTGGAAATATTTCCGTGTTTATACAGATTGCGGTGTAGTTATTTCCATGTTGATAGAGATAGCGGTGTAGATATTTCCATGTTTATACAAGTAGCGGTGTACAAATTCCCATGTTTATACAGATCGCTTTGTAGACATTTAAATCTTTCTACAGATGTCAGTGTAGATATTTCCAATTTTATACAGATGTCAGTGTAGATATTTCCATGTTTATACAGATATCGGTGTAGATATTTCCATGTTTACAGAGATAGCGGTGAAGGTATTTCTATCTTTGCACAGATTGCGGTGTAGGTATTGCCAAACTTACAGAGACAGTGGTGTAGATATTTCCAAGTTTACACAGATAGCTGTGTAGATATTTACATGTTTACAGGGATAGCATTGTAGATTTTTCCATGTTTATACAGATTGCGGTGTAGTTATTTTCATGTTGATACAGATAGCGCAGTAGATATTTCCATGTTTATACAAGTAGCGGTGTAGAAATTCCCATGTTTATACAGATCGCTTTGTAGACATTTCCATTTTTCTACAGATGTAAGTGTAGATATTTCCAAGTTTATACAGATGGCAGTGTAGATATTTCCATGTTTATACAGATAGCGGTGAAGATATTTCCATGTTCATGCAGATGGCGGTGTAGATATTTCCATGTTTACAGAGATGGCGGTGTAGTTATTTCTATGTTTATAGAGATAACGGTGTAAATATCTCCATGTTTATAGAGATGGTGGTGTAAGTATTTTCATGTCTACAGAGATAGCGCTGTGGATATTTCCATGTTTATACAGATACCGGTGTTGGTATTTCCATGTTTATACAGATAGCGGTGTAGATATTTCCATGTTTATACAGCTCGCGGTGTAGATATTTCCATCTTTATACAGATGGCAGAGTAGATATTGCCATGTTTATACAGATATCGGTGTAGATATTTCCATCTCTATAGAGATAGCGGTGTAGGTATTTCCATATTTATACAGATTGCAGTCTAGATATTTCCATGTTTATACAGATGTTGGTGTAGATATTTCCATGTTTATACAGATGGCAGTGAAGATATTTCCATGTTTATACAGATAATGGTAAAGATATTTCCATGTTTATACAGATGTCGATGTAGATACCTCCATGTTTCTGAAGATGGCGGTGTAGATATTTTCATGTTTATAGAGATGGCGGTGTAGATATTTCCATGTTTATACAGATGTCTGTGTAGATTATTCCATGTTTATGCAGATAGCGGTGTAGATATTTCCATGTTTATAGAGATGGCGGTCTAGTTATTTCTAAGTTTATAGAGATAGCGGTGTAAATATTTCCATGTTAATAGAGATGGTGGTGTAAGTATTTTCATGTTTATAGAGATAGCGGTGTAAATATTTCCATGTTAATAGAGATGGTGGTGTAAGTATTTTCATGTTTGTAGAGATAGCGGTGTAGATATTTCCATGTTTATACAGATAGCGGTGTTGGCATTTCCATGTTTATACAGATAGCGGTGTAGATATTTCCATGTTTATACAGATAGCGGTGGAGATATATCCTTGTCTATAGAGATAGCGGTGTACTTATTTCCATATTTATACAGATTGCGGTGTAGATATTTCCATCTTTATACAGATGGCGGTGTAGACATTTCCATGTTTATAGAGATGGCAGTGAAGATATTTCCATGTTTTTAAAGATATTGGTGTAGATATTTCCATGTTTATATAGATAGCGGTGTAGATACATCCATGTTTCTGAAGATGGCGGTGTAGATATATTCATTTTTATAGAAATGTAGGTGTAGATATTTCCATGTATATAGAGATAGCAGTGTAGATATTTTCATGTTTATAGAGAAAGCGGTGTAGCTATTTCCATTTTTATAGAGACAGCGGTGTAGATATTTGCATATTTAAACATATAGCGGTGTAGGTATTTCATTGTTTATACAGATTGCGGTGTAGATATTTCCATGTTTCTACAGATGGCAGTGTAGATATTTCCTTGTTTATACAGACAGCGGTGTAGATATTTCCACTTTTATACAGGTAGCGGTGTAGATATTTCCATGTTTACACAGATAGCGGTGTAGATATTTCCATCTTTGCACAGATTGCTGAGTAGATATTTCCATGTTTACGCAGATAGCTGTGAAGGTATTTCCAAGTTTACACAGATAGCTGTGTAGATATTTCCATGTTTACACACATAGCATGGTAGATATTTCCATGTTTATACAGATCGCGGTGTAGATATTTCCATGTTTATACAGATCATGGTATAGATATTTCGAAGTTTATACAGATCGCGGTGTTGATATTACCATGTTTATAGGGATAGCGGTGCAAATATTTCCAAATTCATGCAGATAGCGGTGTAGATATTTCCATGTATAAACAGATGTCTGTGTATATATTTCCATATTTAAACAGATGGCGGTGTAGATATTTCCTTGTTTATACAAATAGCGGTGTAGTTATTTCCATGTTTATACACATCACGGTGTAGATATTTCCTTGTTTATACAAATTGCGGTGTAGTTATTTCCATGTTTATACAGTTAGCGGTGTAGATATTTCCTTGCTTATACAAATAGCGGTGTAGATATTTCCATGTTTATACAGATCACGGTGTAGAGATTTCCTTGTTTATACAAAATGCGGTGTAGTTTTTCCATGTTTATACAGATAGCGGTGTAGATATTTCCATGTATATACAGATGGCTGTGTAGATATTTCCATGTTTATACAGATGGCTGTGTAGATATTTCCATGTTTATACAGATGACTTTGTAGGTATTTCCATGTTTATACAGATGGCGGTGTAGATATTTCCATGTTTATAGAGATAGCTGTGTAGATATTTCCATGTTTATACAGATCACGGTGTAGATATTTACATGTTCATACAGATAGCGGTGTAGATATTTCCATGTTTTTACAGATATGGTTGTAGATATTTCCATGTTTACACAGATTGCGGTGGAGTTATTTCCATCTTTCTACAGATGGCATTGTAGATATTTCAATGTTTATACAGATGGCGGTGTAGATATTTCCATGTTTATATAGATGGTGGTGTAGATATTACCATGTTTATACAGATAGCGGTGTAGATATTTCCATGTTTATACAGATCGCGGTGAAGGTATTTCAATGTTTATACAGATGGCGGTGTAGATATTTCCATGTTTATACAGATGGCTGTGTAGATATTTCCATGTGTATACAGATGGCATTGTAGATATTTCCATGTTTATACAGATGACTGTGTAGGTATTTCCATGTTTTTACTGATGGCAGTGCAGATATTTCCATGTTTATAGAGATAGCGGTGTAGATATTTTCATGTTTATACAGATTGCGGTGGAGATATGTCCATGTTTATACAGATAGCGGTGTAGATGCATCCATGTTTCTGAAGATGGCGGTGTAGATATTTTCATGTTTATAGAGATGGAGGTGTAGATATTTCCATGTATATAGAGATAGCAGTGTAGATATTTTCATGTTTATAGAGAAAGCGGTGTAGGTATTTCCATGTTTATAGAGATAGTGGTGTAGATATTTCCATATTTATATAGATAGCGTTGTAGTTATTTCCATGTTTATACAGATTGCCGTGTAGATATTTCCATGTTTCTACATATGGCGGTGGAGATATTTCCTTGTTTATACAGACAGAGGTGTAGATATTTCCATGTGTATACAGGTGGCGGTGTAGATATTTCCATGTTTACAGAGATAGCGGTGTAGATATTTCCATCCTTGCACAGATTGCTGTGTAGATATTTCCATTTTTACACAGATTGCTGGGAAGATATTTCCAAGTTTACACAGATAGCTGTGTAGATATTTCCATGTTTACACAGATAGCATTGTATATATTTCCATGTTTATACAGATAGCGGTTTAGATACTTCAATGTTTATACAGATAGCGGTGTAGATATTTCCATGTTTATACAGATAGCGGTGGAGATATTTCCCTGTTTATACAGATAGCGATGCAGATATTTCCATGTTTATACAGATAGCGGTGTAGATATTTCCATGTTTATAGAGATAGCGGTGTAGATATTTCCATGTTTCTACAGATGTCTGTGTAGATATTTCCATGTGTGTACAGATGGCAGTGTAGATATTTCCATGTTTATACAGATGGCGCTGTAGATATTTCCATGTTTACACAGATGGCAGTGTAGATATTTCCATGTTTATACAGATAGCGGTGTAGGTATTTCCATGTTTACAGAGATAGCCGTGTAGATATTTCCATCTTTGCACGGATTGCGGTGTAAGTATTGTCAAATTTACACAGATAGCGGTGTAGATATTTGCAAATTTACACAGACAGCTGTGTAGATATTTCCATGTTTACAGAGATAGCATAGTAGATATTTCCATGTTTATACAGATTACGGTGTAGTTATTTCCATGTTGATACAGATAGCGGTGTAGATATTTCCATGTTTATACAGGTAGCGGTGTAGAAAATCCCATGTGTATTCAGATCGCTTTGTAGACATTTCCATCTTTCTACAGATGTCAGTGTAGATATTTCCAAGTTTATACAGATGGCAGTGTAGATATTTACATGTTTATTCAGATGTCTGTGTAGACATTTCCATGTTTATGCAGATGGCGGTGTAGATATTTCCATGTTTATACAGATGGCGGTGTAGATATTTCCATGTTTATACAGTTGGCACTGAACATATTTCCTTATTTATACAGATAGTGGTGTAGATATTTCCATGTTTATACAGATGGCGGTGTAGATACATCCATGTTTCTGAAGATGGCGGTGTAGATATTTTCATGTTTATAGAGATGGAGTTGTAGATATTTCCATGTATATAGAGATAGCAGTGTAGATATTTTCATGTTTATAGAGAAAGCGGTGTAGGTATTTCCATGTTTATATAGACGGCAGTGTAGATATTTCCATGTTTATACAGATATCGGTGTAGATATTTCCATGTTTATAGAGATAGCGGTGTAGGTATTTCCATCTTTGCAAAGATTGCGGTGTAGGTATTGCCAAAATTACACAGAGAGTGGTGTAGATATTTCCAAGTTTACACAGATAGCTGTGTAGATAATTCCATGTTTACAGAGATAGCATTGTAGATATTTCCATGTTTATACAGATTGCGGTGTAGTTATTTCCATGTTGATACAGATAGCGCTGTAGATATTTCCACGTTTATACATATGGCGGTGTAGATATTTCCATCTTTCTACAAATGGCAGTGTAGATATTTCCATGTTTATAGAGATGGCGGTGTAGATATTTCCATGTTTATACAGATGACTGTATAGATATTTCCATGTTTTTACAGATGGCATTGTAGATATTTCCATGTTTATAGAGATAGCAGTGTAGATATTTCCATGTTTATACAGATGGCGTTGTAGATATTTCCATGTTTATAGAGATAGCGGTGTAGATATTTCCATGTTTATACATATAACGGTGTAGATATTTCCATGTTTATACATATAGCAGTGTAAATATTTCCATGTTTATACAGATCACGGTGTAGATATTTCCATGTTTATACAGACCGCGGTGCAGATATTTCCATGTTTATACAGATAGGGTTGCAGATATTACCATGTTTGTACAGATGGCGGTGTTGATATTTCCACCTATACACAGATGACCGTGTAGATATTTCCATGTTTATACAGATGGTGGCACAGATATTTCCATGGATATGTAGAAGGCGGTGTAGATATTTCCATGTTTATACAGATAGAGGTGTAGTTATTTCCATGTTTCTATAGATAGCGGTGTAGATATTTCCATGTATATTCCAATGGCTGTATAGATATTTCCATGTTTATACAGGTGGCGGTGTAGATATTTCCATGTTTATACCGATAATTTTGTAAGTATTTCCATGTTTATATAGATGGCGGTGTAGATATTTCGATGTTTATAGAGATAGCAGTGGAGTTATTTCCATGTTTATAGAGATAGCGGTGTAGATATTTCCACGTTTATACTGATCGCGGTGTAGATATTTCCATGTTTATAGAGATAGCGGTGTGGATATTTCCATGTTTATACAGATACGGGTGTAGATATTTCCAAGTTTATAGAGATGGCGGTGTAGATATTCCCATGTTTATACAGATCACGATGTAGATATTTCCTTGTTTATACAAATAGCGCTGTAGTTATTTCCATGTTTATACAGATAGCGGTGTAGGTATTTCCTTGTTTATACAACTAGCAGTGTAGACATTTCCATGTTTATACAGATCACGGTGTAGATATTTCCTTGTTTATACAAATAGCGGTGTAGTTATTTCCATGTTTATACAGATAGCGGTGTAGATATTTCCAGGTATATACAGATGGCTGTGTAGATATTTCCATGTTAATACAGATGGCTGTGTAGATATTTCCATGTTTATACAGATGACTTGTAGGTATTTCCATGTTTATACAGATGGCGGTTTAGTTATTTCCATGTTTATAGAGATAGCTGTGTAGATATTTCCATGTTTATACAGATAGCGGTGTAGATATTTCCATGTTTATACAGATAGCGGTGTAGGTATTTCCATGTTTTACAGATATTGGTGTAGATATTTCCATGTTTACACAGAGTGCGGTGTAGATATTTCCATCTTTCTACAGATGGCATTGTAGATATTTCCATGTTTATACAGATGGCGCTGTAGATATTTCCATGTTTACATAAATGGTGGTGTAGATATTACCATGTTTATACAGATAGCGGTGTATATATTTCCATGTTAATACAGATCGTGGTGAAGATATCTCCATGTTTATACAGATCGCGGTGTAGGTATTTCATTGTTTATAGAGATCGCGGTGTAGGTATTTCATTGTTTATACAGATCGCGGTGTAGATATTTCCATGTTTATAGAGATAGCGGTGTAGATATTTCCATCTTTATAAAGATAACGGTGTAGAAATTTCCATGTTTATACAGATAGCATTGTAGATATATCCATGTTTACAGAGATAGAGGTGTAGATATTTCCGTATTTGCACAGATTGTGGTGTACATATTTCCACGTTTATACAGATAGCGGTGTAGATATTTCCATGTTTATAAAGATAGCAGTGGAGATATTTCCATGTTTATACAGATAGCGGTGGAGATATTTCCATGTTTATAGAGATAGCGGTGTAGATATTTCCATGTTTATAAGGATAGCAGTGTAGATATTTCGATGTTTATACAGGTGGCAGTGCAGGTATTTCCATGTTTATAGAGATATCGGTGTAGATATTTCTATGTTTATACAGATGGCTGTGTAGGTATTTCCATATGTATACAGATGGCAGTTTAGGTATTTCCATGTTTTACAGATGGCGGTGTAGATATCTCCATGTTTATACAGATACCGTTGTAGATATTTCCATGTTTATAGAGATGGCTGTGTAGTTATTTCCATATTTATACAGATGGCAGCGTAGGTATTTGCATGTTTATACAGATAGTGGTGTAGATATATCCATGTTTATGCAGATGACTGTGTAGGTATTTCCATGTTGATACAGCTGGCGGTGTAGATATTTCCATGTTTATAGAGATAGCCATGTAGACATTGCCATGTTTATACAGCTTGCGGTGTAGACATTTCCATGTTTATAGAGATAGCGGTGTAGATATTTCCATATTTATACAGATAGCGGTGTAGATTTTTCCATGTTTATACAGATAGCGGTGTAGATATTTCCATGTTTCTACAGATTGCGGTGTAGGTATTTCCATGTTTATAGAGAGAGCGGTGTAGATATTTCCATATTTATACAGATAGCGGTGTAGATATTTCCATGTTTATACAGATAGCGGTGTAGATGTTTCCATGTTTATACAGATAGCGGTGTAGATATATCCATGTTTATACAGATCATGGTGTAGATATTTCCATGTTTATACAGACAGCGGTGTAGATATTTCCATGTTTATATAGATAGCGGAGTAGATATTTCCATATTTACAGAGATTGATGTGTAGATATTTCCATATTACCACAGATTGCGGTGTAGATATTTCCACCTTTACACAGATAGCGGTGTAGATATTTCCATGTTTATAGAGATAGCGGTGTAGATATTTCCATCTTTATAAAGATAACGGTGTAGAAATTTCCATGTTTATACAGATAGCATTGTAGATATATCCATGTTTACAGAGATAGAGGTGTAGATATTTCCGTATTTGCACAGATTGTGGTGTACATATTTCCACGTTTATACAGATAGCGGTGTAGATATTTCCATGTTTATACAGATAGCAGTGGAGATATTTCCATGTTTATACAGATAGCGGTGGAGATATTTCCATGTTTATAGAGATAGCGGTGTAGATATTTCCATGTTTATAAGGATTGCAGTGTAGATATTTCGATGTTTATACAGGTGGCAGTGCAGGTATTTCCATGTTTATAGAGATATCGGTGTAGATATTTCTATGTTTATACAGATGGCTGTGTAGGTATTTCCATATGTATACAGATGGCAGTTTAGGTATTTCCATGTTTTACAGATGGCGGTGTAGATATCTCCATGTTTATACAGATACCGTTGTAGATATTTCCATGTTTATAGAGATGGCTGTGTAGTTATTTCCATATTTATACAGATGGCAGCGTAGGTATTTGCATGTTTATACAGATAGTGGTGTAGATATATCCATGTTTATGCAGATGACTGTGTAGGTATTTCCATGTTGATACAGGTGGCGGTGTAGATATTTCCATGTTTATAGAGATAGCCATGTAGACATTGCCATGTTTATACAGCTTGCGGTGTAGACATTTCTATGTTTATAGTGATAGCGGTGTAGATATTTCCATATTTATACAGATAGCGGTGTAGGTATTTCCATGTTTATACAGATAGCGGTGTAGATATTTCCATGTTTCTACAGATTGCGGTGTAGGTATTTCCATGTTTATAGAGAGAGCGGTGTAGATATTTCCATGTTAATACCGATGGCTGTGTAGATATTTCCATGTTTATACAGATGGCAGTGTAGATATTTCCATGTTTATACACATGGAGGCGTAGATATTTCCATGTTTATACAGATAGCGGTGTGACTCTTTCCATGTTCATAGACATAGCTTTGTAGATATTTCCATGTTTATAAAAATGTATGTGTAGATATTTCCATGTTAATAGAGATTTCTGTTTAGATATTTCCATGTTTACACTGATGGTTGTGTAGATACTTCCAAGTTTATACAGATGGCATTGTAGATATTTCCATGTTTATACAGATAGTGGTGTAGATATTTCCACGTTTATACAGATGACAGTGTAGGTATTTCCATGTTTATACAGATAGCGGTGTAGATATTTCCATGTTTCTACAGATTGCGGTGTAGGTATTTCCATGTTTATAGAGAGAGCGGTGTAGATATTTCCATGTTAATACCGATGGCTGTGTAGATATTTCCATGTTTATACAGATGGCAGTGTAGATATTTCCATGTTTATACACATGGAGGCGTAGATATTTCCATGTTTATACAGATAGCGGTGTGACTATTTCCATGTTCATAGACATAGCTTTGTAGATATTTCCATGTTTATAAAAATGTATGTGTAGATATTTCCATGTTAATAGAGATTTCTGTTTAGATATTTCCATGTTTACACTGATGGTTGTGTAGATACTTCCAAGTTTATACAGATGGCATTGTAGATATTTCCATGTTTATACAGATAGTGGTGTAGATATTTCCACGTTTATACAGATGACAGTGTAGGTATTTCCATGTTTATACAGATGGCGGTGTAGACATTTCCATGTTTATAGACATAGCCATGTGGATATTTACATGTTTATACAGATAGCTATGTAGATATTTTCATGTTTATACAGATAACGGTGTAGCTACATCCATGTTTATACAGATCGACGTGTAGGTATTTCCATGTTTATACAGATAGCAGTGTAGATATTTCCATGTTTATACAGATAGCGGTGGAGATATTTCCATTTTTATACAGATAGCGGTGGAGAAATTTCCATGTTTATACAGATGGCGGTGTAGATATTTCCAAGTTTATACAGATAGAGGTGTAGATATTTCCATGTTTATACAGATAGCGGTGTAGATGTTTCCATGTATACAGATGGCAGTGTAGGTACTTGCATATTTATAGAGATAGCAGTGTAGATATTTCCATGTTTATACAGATGGCTGTGTACATATTTTCATGTGTATACAGATGGCAGTGTAGATATTTCCATGTTTTAAAAATGGAGGTGTAGATATTTTCATGTTTATACAGATGACTGTGTAAATATTTCCATGTATTTACAGATGGCGGTGTACATATTTCCATGTTTATACAGATAGCGTTGTAGATATTACCATGTTTAGAGTGATGGCTGTGTAAATATTTCCATGTTTATAGAGATGGCAGTGTACGTATTTCCATGTTTATACACATAGTGGTGTAGATATTACCATGTTTATACAGATGGCAGTGTTGATATTTCCATGTTTATAAAGATAGCGGTGTAGACATATCCATGTTTATAGAGATAGCGGTGTAGATATTTCCTTGTTTATGCAGATAGCGGTGTAGATATTTCCATGTTTACACAGATTGCGGTGTAGATATTTCCATCTTTCTACAGATGGCATTGTAGATATTTCCATGTTTATACAGATGGCGGTGTAGATATTCCCATGTAGAAACAGATGTCTGTGTATATGTTTCCATGTTTAAACAGATCGCGGTGTAGATATTTCCTTGTTCATACAAATAGCGATGTAGTTATTTCCATGTTTATACAGATAGCGGTGTAGATATTTCCATGTATATACAGACGGCTCTGTAGATATTTCCATGTTTATACAGATGGCGCTGTAGATATTTCCATGTTTATACAGATGACTTTGTAGGTATTTCCATGTTCATAGAGATAGCCTTGTTGATTTTTCCATGTTTATAGAGATGGCTGTGTGGATATTTCCATGTTTATACAGATAGGGGTGTAGATATTTCCATGTTTATAGAGATGGCGGTGTAGATATTTCCATGTTTATACAGATCGCGGTGTAGTTATTTCCATGTTTATACAGATAGCGGTGTAGATATTTCCATGTTTTTACAGATATCGGTGTAGATATTTCCATGTTTACACAGTTTGCGGTGTAGATATTTCCATCTTTCTACAGATGTCATTGTAGATATTTCCATGTTTGTACAGAAGGCAGTGTAGATATTTCCATGTATAAACAGATGTCTGTGTATATATTTCCATGTTTAAACAGATGGCGGTGTAGAATTTTCCTTGTTTATACAAATAGCGGTGTAGTTATTTCCATGTTTATACAGATAGTGGTGTAGATATTTCCATGTATATACAGACGGCTGTGTAGATATTTCCATGTTTATACAGATGGCTGTGTAGATATTTCCATGTTTATACAGATGACTTTGTAGGTATTTCCATGTATATACAGATGGCTGTGTAGATATTTCCATGTTTATACAGATGGCTGTGTAGATATTTCCATGTTTATACAGATGACTTTGTAGGTATTTCCATGTATATACAGATGGCTGTGTGGATATTTCCATGTTTATACAGATCGCGGTGTAGATATTTCCATGTTTATACAGATAGCGGTGAAGATATTTCCATGTTTTTACAGATATCGGTGTAGATATTTACATGTTTATACAGATTGTGGTGTAGATATTTCCATCTTTCTACAGATGGCATTGTAGATATTTCCATGTTTATACAGATGGCGTTGTAGATATTTCCATGTTTATATAGATGGTGGTGTATATATTACCATGTTTATACAGATAGCGGTGTAGATATCTCCATGTTTATACAGATCGTGGTGAAGATATTTCCATGTTTATACAGATCGTGGTGTAGATATTTCCATGTTTATACAGATCGCTGTGTAGATATTTCCATGTTTATAGGGATAGCGGTGTAGATATTTCCATGTTTATACAGATCGCTGTGTAGATATTTCCATGTTTATAGAGATAGCGGTGTAGGTATTTCCAGGTTTATAGACATAGCGGTGTAGATATTTCCATGTGTATACAGATAGCGGTGCAGATATTTCCATGTTTGTAAAGATGGCGGTGTTGATATTTCCATCTATACACAGATGTCCGTGTAGATATTTCCATGTTTATACAGCTGGCGGCACAGATATTTTCATGGATATGTAGATGGCGGTGTACATATTTCCATGTTTATACAGATAGCGGTGTAGTTATTTCCATGTTTATATAGATAGCGGTGTAGATATTTCCATGTATATACACATGGCTGTGTAGATATTTCCATGTTTATACAGATGGCGGCGTAGATATTTTCATGGACATGCAGATAACTTTGTAAGTATTTCCATGTTTATACAGATGGCGGAGTAGATATTTCTATGTTTATAGAGATAGCAGTGGAGATATTTCCATGTTTATACAGATAGCGGTGTAGATATTTCCATCTTTCTACAGATGGCATTGTAGATATTTCCATGTTTATACAGATGGCGTTGTAGATATTTCCATGTTTATATAGATGGTGGTGTATATATTACCATGTTTATACAGATAGCGGTGTAGATATCTCCATGTTTATACAGATCGTGGTGAAGATATTTCCATGTTTATACAGATCGTGGTGTAGATATTTCCATGTTTATACAGATCGCTGTGTAGATATTTCCATGTTTATAGGGATAGCGGTGTAGATATTTCCATGTTTATACAGATAGCGGTGTAGATATTTCCATGTTTATAGAGATAGCGGTGTAGGTATTTCCAGGTTTATAGACATAGCGGTGTAGATATTTCCATGTGTATACAGATAGCGGTGCAGATATTTCCATGTTTGTAAAGATGGCGGTGTTGATATTTCCATCTATACACAGATGACCGTGTAGATATTTCCGTGTTTATACAGCTGGCGGCACAGATATTTTCATGGATATGTAGATGGCGGTGTACATATTTCCATGTTTATACAGATAGCGGTGTAGTTATTTCCATGTTTATATAGATAGCGGTGTAGATATTTCCATGTATATACACATGGCTGTGTAGATATTTCCATGTTTATACAGATGGCGGCGTAGATATTTTCATGGACATGCAGATAACTTTGTAAGTATTTCCATGTTTATACAGATGGCGGAGTAGATATTTCTATGTTTATAGAGATAGCAGTGGAGATATTTCCATGTTTATACAGATATCGGTGTAGATATTTCCATGTTTATACTGATCGTGGTGTAGATATTTCCATGTTTATAGAGATGGCGGTGTAGATGTTTCCATTTTCATAGAGATAGCGGTGTTCATTTTTCCATGTTTATAGAGATAGCGGTTTGGATATTTCCATGTTTATACAGATAGGGTTGTAGATATTTCCATGTTTATAGAGATGGCGGTGAAGATATTTCCATGCTTATACAGATCACGTTGTAGATATTTCCTTGTTTATACAAATAGCGGTGCAGTTATTTCCATGTTTATACAGATAGCGGTGTAGATATTTCCATGTATATACAGATGGCTGTGTGGATATTTCCATGTTTATACAGATGGCTTTGTAGATATTTCCGTGTTTATACAGATGACTTTGTAAGTATTTCCATGTTTATACAGATGGTGGTGTAGATATTTCCATGTTTATAGAGATATCTGTGTAGATATTTCCATGTTTATGCGGATAGCGGTGTAGATATTTCCATGTTTATACAGATCACGGTGTACATATTTCCATGTTTATACAGATCGCGGTGTAGATATTTCCATGTTTATACAGATAGCGGTGTAGATATTTCCATGTTTTTACAGATATCGGTGTAGATATTTCCATGTTTACACAGATTGCGGTGTAGATTTTTCCATCTTTCTACAAATGGCATTGTAGATATTTTCATGTTTATACAGATGGCGGTGTAGATATTTCCATGTTTATATAGATGCTGGTGTAGATATTACCATGTTTATACAGATAGCGGTGTAGATATTTCCATGTTTATACAGATCGTGGTGAATATATTTCCATGTTTATACAGATCGCGGTGTAGATATTTCCTTGTTTATACAGATGGCTTGGTAGATATTTCCATGTTTATACAGATGACTTTGTAAGTATTTCCATGTTTATACAGATAGCGGTGTACATATTTCCATGTTTATAGAGATAGCGGTGTAGGTATTTCCATGTTTATAGACATAGCGGTGTAGATAATTCCATGTTTATATAGATGGCGTTGTAGATATTTCCATGTTTATACCGATAGCGGTGTTGGTATTTCCACGTTTATAGAGAGAGCGATGTAGATATTTCCATGTTTATACAGCTCGCGGTGCAGATATTTATACCGTTATACAGATGGCACTGTAGATATTTCCTTATTCACACAGATGGCGGTGTAGATGTTTCCATGTTTATACAGATGGCGGACTAGCCAGTTCCATGTTTATGGAGATGGCAGTGTAGATATTTCCATGTTCCTACACATGACTGTGTAGGTATTTCCATGTTTATACAGATGGCTTTGTAGATATTTCCATGTTTATAGAGATAGCAATGCAGATATTTCCATGTTTATACAGATAGCGGTGTATATATTTCCATGTATATACACATCGCGGTGTAGATATTTCCATGTTTACACAGATACCGGTGTAGATATTTCCATGTTTATACAGACCGCAGTGTAGATATTTCCATGTTTATAGAGATAGCAGTGTAGATATTTCCATGTTTGTACAGATGGCGGTGTTGATGTTTCCATCTATACACAGATTGCCGTGTAGGTGTTTCCATGTGTATACAGATGGCATTGTAGATATTTCCATGTTTATACAGATGGTGGTGTAGATATTTCCATGTTTACACAGATGACTCTATAGGTATTTCCATGTTTATACAGATGGCGGTGTAGATATTTCCATGCTTATAGAGATAGCGGTGTAGATATTTCCATATTTATACAGATAACGGTGCAGAAATTTCCATGTTTATACAGATAGCGGTGTAAATATTTCCATGTTTATGCAGATCACGGTGCAGGTATTTCCATGTTTATAGAGATAGCGGTGTAGATATTTCCAAGTTTATACAGATAGCAGTGTAGATATTTCCATGTTTATACAGACCACGGTGTAGATATTTCCAAGTTTATACAGATAGTGGTGCAGATATTTCCATGTTTGTACAGATGGTGGTGTTGATATTTCCATCTATACACAGATGATCGAGTAGATATTTTCATGTTTATACAGATGGCGGCACAGATATTTCCATGGATATGTAGATGGCGGTGTAGATCTTTCCATGTTTATACAGATATCGGTGTACTTATTTCCATGTTTATATAGATAGCGGTGTAGATATTTCCATGTATATACACATGGCTGTGTAGATATTTCTATGTTTATACAGATGGCGGTGTAGATATTTAAATGTTTATACAGATAACTTTGTAAGAATTTCTATGTTTATACAGATGGCGGTGTAGACATTTCGATGTTTATAGAGATAGCATTGGAGATATTTCCATGTTTATACAGATAGCGGTGTAGATATTTCCATGTTCATAGAGATAGCGGTGTTCATTATTCCATGTTTATAGGTATAGCGGTGTGGATATTTCCATATTTATACAGGTAGGGTTGTAGATATTTCCATGTTTATAGAGATGGCGGTGAAGATATTTCCATGTTTATACAGATCACGGTGTAGATATTTACTTGTTTATACAAATAGCGGTGTAGTTATTTCCATGTTTACACTGATAGCGGTGTAAAAATTTCCACGTTTGTACAGATAGCGGTGTAGTTATTTCTATGTTTATGCAGATAGCGGTGTAGATATTTCCATGTTTATAGAGACTCCGGTGTAGATATTTCCATCTTTGACCAGATTGCTGTGTAGATATTTCCATGTTTATACAGATTGCGGTGTGGTTATTTCCATGATGATACAGATAGCGGAGTAGATATTTCCATGTTTATACAGGTAGCGGTGTAGAAATTCCCGTGTTTATACAGATCACTTTGTAGATATTTCCATCTTTCTACAGATGTCCGTGTAGATATTTCGAAGTTTATACAGATGTCTGTGTATATATTTGCATGTTTATGCAGATGGCGGTGTAGATATTTCCATGTTCATGAGATGGCGGTGTAAATATTTCCATGTTTATAGAGATGGTGGTGTAAATATTTCCATGTTTATAGAGATAGCGGTGTAGATATTTCCATGTTTATACAGATAGCGGTGTTGCTACTTCCATGTTTATACAGATAGCGGTGTAGATATTTCCATGTTTATACAGCTCGCGGTGTAGATATTTCCATCTTTATACAGATGGGAGTGCAGATAATTCCATGTTTATGCAGATAGCAGTTTAGATATTTCCATGTCTATAGAGATAGCGGTGTCGGTATTTCCATATTTATACAGATTGCGGTGTAGATATTTCCATCTTTATACAGATGGCGGTGTAGATATTTCCATGTTTATACAGATAGAAGTGAAGATATTTCCATGTTTATACAGATAGTGGTGTAGATATTTCCAAGTTTATACAGATGGCGGTGTAGATACATCCATGTTTCTGAAGATGGCAGTGTAGATATTTTCATGTTTATAGAGTTGGCGGTGTAGATATTTCCATGTATATAGAGTTTTCAGTGTAGATATTTCAATGTTTATTGAGAAAGTGGTGTAGGTATTTCCATGTTTATGGAGATAGCGGTGTAGATATTTCCATATTTATACAGATAGCGGTGTAGGTATTTCCATGTTTATACAGATAGCGGTGTAGATATTTCCATGTTTCCACAGATGGCGGTGTAGATATTTCCTTGTTTATACAGACAGCGTTGTAGATATTTCCATGTTTATACAGGTAGCGTTGTAGATATTTCCATGTTTACAGAGATAGCGGTGTAGTTATTTCCATCTTTGCACAGATTGCCGTGTAGATATTTCCATGTTTACGCAGATAGCAGTGTAGGTATTTCCAAGTTTACACAGATAGCTGTATAGATATTTCCATGTTTACACAGATAGCGTTGTAGATATTTCCATGTTTATACAGATTGCGGTGTAGATATGTCCATGTTTATACAGAAAGCGGTGTAGATATTTTCATGTTTATACAGATAGCGGTGGAGATATTTCCATCTTTATAGGGACTGCGGTATAGATATTTCCATGTTTATACAGATAGCGGTGTAGATATTTCCAGGTTTACAGAGATAGCAGTGTAGATATTTCCATTTTTACACAGATTGCTGTGTAGATATTTCCATTTTTACACAGATAGCTGTGTAGATATTTGCGAGTTTACACAGATAGCTGTGTAGATATTTCCATGTTTACACAGATAGCGTTGTAGATATTTCCATGTTTACACAGATAGCGGTGTAGATATTTCCATGTTTATGCAGATAGCGGTGTAGATATTTCCATGTTTATACAGATAGCGGTGGAGATATTTCCATGTTTATATAGATGGTGGTGTAGGTATTACCATGTTTATACAGATAGCGGTGTAGATATTTCCATGTTTATAGAGATAGCAGTGTAGATATTTCCATGTTTACACAGATGGCTGTGTAGATATTTCCATGTGTGTACAGATGGCGGTGTAGATGTTTCCATGTTTATACAGATGGCGCTGTAGATATTTCCATGTTTATACAGATGACAGTGTAGATATTTCCATGTTTATACAGATATCGGTGTAGATATTTCCATGTTTACAGAGATAGCGGTGTAGGTATTTCCATCTTTGCACAGATTGCGGTGTAGATATTGCCAAATTTACACAGATATCGGTGTAGGTATTTCCAAGTTTACACAGATAGCTGTGTAGATATTTCCATGTTTACAGAGATAGCATTGTAGATATTTCCGTGTTCATACAGATTGCGGTGTAGTTATTTCCATGTTGATACAGATAGCGGTGTAGATATTTCCATGTTTATAAAGGTAGCGTTGTAGAAATTCCCATGTTTATACAGATCGCTTTGTAGAGATTTACATTTTTCTACAGATGTCAGTGTAGATATTTCCAAGTTTATACAGATGGCAGTGTAGATATTTCAATGTTTATAGAGATGGCGCTGTAGATATTTCCAATTTTATACAGATAACGGTGGAGATATTTGCATGTTTATACAGACAGCAGTGGAGATATTTCCATGTTTATACACATAGCGGTGTACATATTTCCATGTTTATAGAGACAGCGGTGTAGCTATTTCCATGTTTATACAGATAGCGGTGCATATATTTCCATATTTATACAGATGCCTATGCAGATATTTCCATATTCATACAGAGCGCTGTGTAGGTATTTCTATGTTTACACAGATAGCAGTGTAGATATTTCCATGTTCCTACCCATGACTGTGTAGGTATTTCCATGTTTATACAGATGGCTTTGAAGGTATTTCCATGTTTATAGAGATAGCGGTGCAGATATTTCCATGTTTATAGATATAGCGGTGCAGATATTTCCATGTTTATACAGATAGCGGTGTATATATTTCCATGTTTGTACAGATCGTGGCGTAGATATTTCCACGTTTATACAGATACCGGTGTAGATATTTCCATGTTTATACAGACGGCTGTGTAGATATTTCCATGTTTATAGAGATAGCATTGTAGATATTTCCATGTTTGTACCGATGGCGGTGTTGATATTTCCATCTATACACAGATGTCCGTGTAGATATTTCCATATTTATACAGATGGTGGCGCAGATATTTCCATGGATATGTAGATGGTGGTGTAGATATTTCCATGTTTATACAGATAGCTGTGTAGTTATTTCCATGTTTATAAAGATAGCGTTGTAGATATTTCCATGTATATACACATGGCTGTGTAGATACTTCCATGTTTATATAGATGGCGGTGGAGATATTTCCATGTTTATACAGATAACTTTGTAAGAATTTCCATATTTATACAGATGGCGGTGAAGATATTTCGATGTTTATAGAGATAGCTTTGGAGATATTTCCATGTTAATAAAGATAGCGGTGTAGATATTTCCATGTTTATACTGATCGTGGTGTAGATATTTCCATGTTTATAGAGATGGCGTTGTAGATATTTCCATGTTCATAGAGATAGCGGTGTTGATTTTTCCATGTTTATAGAGATAGTGGTGTGGATATTTCCATG
Organism: Pan troglodytes; assembly: GCF_028858775.2. NCBI lineage: Eukaryota > Metazoa > Chordata > Mammalia > Primates > Hominidae > Pan > Pan troglodytes. The sequence continues at coordinate 98,670,179 of NC_072417.2, forward strand.
TTTATACAGATAGGGGTGTAGATATTTCCATGTTTATATAGATGGCGTTGTAGATATTTCCATGTTTATACCGATAGCGGTATTGGTATTTCCTCGTTTATACAGATAGCGTTGTAGATATTTCCATGTTTATACTGCTCGCGGTGCAGATATTTATATCTTTATACAGATGGCATTGTCGATATTTCCTTATTCACACAGATGGCGGTGTAGATGTTTCCATGTTTATACAGATGGGGTAGTAGTTAGTTCCATGTTTATGGAGACGGCAGTGCAGATATTTTCATCTTATAGAGATGGCGGTGTAGATATTTCCATGTTTGTAGAGATAGCAGTGTAGATATTTACATGTTTATACAGATGGCTGTGTAGATATTTCCATGTGTATACAGATGGCATTGTAGATATTTCCATGTTTATACAGATGACTGTATAGGTATTTCCATGTTTTTGCAGATGGCAGTGCAGATATTTCCATGTTTATAGAGATAGCGGTGTAGATATTTCCGTGTTTATACAGACGGCGGTGTTATTTCCATCTATACACAGATGGCCGTGTAAATATTTCCATGTTTATGCAGATGGCGGCGTAGATATTTCCATGGACATGCAGATGGCAGTGAAGGTATTTCCATGTTTATACAGATAGCGGTGTAGATATTTCCATGTTTCCAGAGATGGTGGTGTTGATATTTCTGTGTTTATACACATGGCGGAGTAGATACTTCCATCTTTATGGAGATGGCAGTGTAGATATTTTTATGTTTATAGAGATAACGGTGTAGATATTTCCATGTTTATAAAGACAGCGGTGAAGATATTTCCATGTTTATACAGATCGCGGTGTAGATATTTCCATGTTTATACAGATCGCGGTGTAGATATTTCCATGTTTAAACAGAATTCGGTGTAGGTATTTCCATGTTTATAGAGATAGCGATGTAGGTATTTCCAAGTTTATAGACATAGCGATGTAGATATTGCCATGTTTATATAGATGGCGTTGTAGATATTTCCATGTTTATACCGATAGCGGTGTTGGTATTTCCACGTTTATACAGATAGCGATGTAGATATTTCCATGTTTATACAGCTCGCGGTGCAGATATTTATATCTTTATACAGATGGCATTGTAGATATTTGCTTATTCACACTGATGGCGGAGTAGATGTTTCCATGTTTATACAGATGGCGGAGTAGTTAGTTCCATGTTTATGGAGATGGCAGTGTAGATATTTTCATGTTTATAGAGATGGCGGTGTAGATATTTCCATGTTTATAGAGATAGCAGTGTTGATATTTACATGTTTATACAGATGGCGGTGTAGATATTTCCATGTGTATACAGATGACATTGTAGATATTTCCATGTTTATACAGATGACTGTATAGCTATTTCCATGTTTTTACAGACGGCAGTGCAGATATTTCCATGTTTATAGAGATAGGGGTGTAGATATTTCCATGTTTGTACAGATGGCGGTGTTGATATTTCTATCTATACACAGATGGACGTGTAGATATTTCCATGTTTATACAGATGGCGGCGTAGGTATTTCCATGGACGTGCAGATGGCGGTGTAGTTATTTCCACGTTTATACAGATAGCGGTGTAGATATTTCCATGTTTTCACAGATGGTGGTGTAGATATTTCCGTGTTTATACACATGGCGGTGTAGATACTTCCATGTTTATGGAGATGGCAGTTTAGATATTTTCATGTTTATAGAGATGGCGGTGTAGATATTTCCATATTTATAGAGATAGCGGTGTAGATATTTCCATCTTTCCACAGATGGCAGTGTAGATAGTTCCATGTTTATACAGATGGCGGTGTAGATATTTCCATATTTACACAGATGTCTGTGTAGATATTTCCATTTATATACAGATGGTATTGTAGGTATTTCCATGTTTAAACAGATGGTGGTGTAGATATTTACATCTTTCTACAGATGGCATTGTAGATATTTCCATGTGTATACAGATGGTGGTGTAGATATTTCCATGTTTATATAGATGGTGGTGTAGGTATTACCATGTTTATAGAGATAGCGGTGTAGATATTTCCATGTTTATGCAGATCGTGGTGAAGATATTTTCATGTTTATGCAGATCGCGGTGCAGTTATTTCCATGTTTATACAGATCGCGGTGTAGATATTTCCATGTTTATACAGATAGCGGTGTAGGTATTTCCATGTTTATAGAGATAGCGGTGTAGGTATTTCCATGTTTATAGACATAGCGTTGTAGATATTTCCATGTTTATATAGATGGCGTTGTAGATATTTCCATGTTTATACCGATAGCGGTGTTGGTATTTCCACATTTATACAGATAGCGATGTAGATATTTCCATGTTTATAGAGCTCGCGGTGCAGATATATAAATCTTTATACAGATGGCATTGTAGATATTTCCTTATTCACACTGATGGAGGTGTAGTTGTTTCCATGTTTATACAGATGGCGGAGTGGTTAGTTCCATGTTTATGGAGATGGCAGTGTAGATATTTTCATGTTTTTAGAGATGGCGGTATAGATATTTCCATGTTTATAGGGATAGCAGTGTAGATATTTACATGTTTATACAGATGGCTGTGCAGATATTTCCATGTGTATACAGATGGCATTGTAGATATTTCCATGTTTATACAGATGACTGTATAGGTATTTCCATGTTTTTACAGATGGCAGTGCAGATATTTCCATGTTTATAGAGATAGCGGTGTAGATATTTCCATGTTTGTACAGATGGCGGTGTTGATATTTCTATCTATACACAGATGGCCGTGTAGATATTTCCATGTTTATACAGATGGCGGCGCAGATATTTCCATGGACATGCAGATGGCGGTGTAGATATTTCCATGTTTATACAGATAGCAGTGTAGATATTTCCATGTTTTCACAGATGGTGGTGTAGATATTTCCGTGTTTATACACATGGCGGAGTAGATACTTCCATCTTTATGGAAAGGGCAGTGTAGATATTTTCATGTTTATAGAGATGGCGGTGTAGATATTTCCATATTCATAGAGATAGCGGTGTAGATATTTCCATCTTTCTACAGATGGCAGGGCAGATATTTCCATGTTTATACAGATGGCGGTGAAATACTTCCATATTTATACAGATGTCTGTGTAGATATTTCCATGTGTATTCAGATGGTATTGTAAGTATTTCCATGTTTACTCAGATGGTGGTGTAGATATTTCCATGTTTATTCAGATGACTGTGTAGATATTTCCATGTTTTTACAGATGGCAGTGTAGATATTTCAATGTTTATAGAGATGGCGCTGTAGATATTTCCATGTTTATACAGATAACGGTGGAGTTATTTCCATGTTTATACATACAGCAGTGGAAATATATCCATGTTTATACACATAGCGGTGTACAAATTTCCGTGTTTATAGAGACAGCGGTGTAGGTATTTCCATGTTTATACAGATAGCGGTGCAGACATTTCCATATTTATACAGATGCCTGTGCAGATATCTCCATATTTATACAGAGGGCTGTGTAGATATTTCTATGTTTATACAGATGGCAGTGTAGATATTTTCATGTTCCTACACATGACTGTGTTGGTATTTCCATGTTTATACAGATGGCTTTGTAGATATTTCCATGTCTATATAGATAGCGGTGCAGATATTTCAATGTTTATACAGATAGCGGTGTATATATTTCCATGTTTATACAGATCGTGGTGTAGATATTTCCATGTTTATACAGATACCGGTGTAGATATTTCCATGTTTATACAGACTGCAGTGTAGATATTTCCATGTTTATACAGATAGCAGTGTAGGTATTTTCAAGTTTGTACAGATGGCGGTGTTGATGTTTCCATCTATACACAGATTGCCGTGTAGGTATTTCCATGTGTATACAGATGGCATTGTAGATATTTCCACGATTATACAGATGGTGGTGTAGCTATTTCCATGTTTACACAGATGACTCTATAGGTATTTCCATGTTAATACAGATGGCGGTGTTGATATTTCCAGGTTTATAGAGATAGCGGTGTAGATATTTCCATATTTATACAGATAACGGTGTAGAAATTTCCATGTTTATACAGATAACGGTGTAAATATTTCCATGTTTATACAGATCACGGTGTAGATATTTCCTTGTTTATACAAATAGCGGTGTAGTTATTTCCATGTTTATCCAGATAGCGGTGTAGATATTTCCATGTATATACAGATGGCTGTGTAGTTATTTCCATGTTTATACAGATGGTTTGTAGATATTTCCATGTTTATACAGATGACTTTGTTGGTATTTCCATGTTTATACAGATGGCGGTGTAGATATTTCCATGTTTATAGAGATAGCTGTGTAGATATTTCCATGTTTATACAGATAGCGGTGTAGATATTTCTAAGTTTATACAGATCGTGTTGTAGATATTTCCATGTTTATACAGATCGCGGTGTAGATATTTCCATGTTTATACAGATAGCGGTGTAGTTATTTCCATGTTTTTACAGATATCAGTGTAGGTAATTCCATGTTTACACAGATTGCGTTGTAGATATTTCCATCTTTCTACAGATGGCATTGTTGATATTTCCATGTTTATACACATGGCGGTGTAGATATTTCCATGTTTATACAGATGGTGGTGAAGATATTACCATGTTTATACAGATAGCGGTGTAGATATTTCCATGTTTATACAGATAGCGGTGTAGATATTTCCATGTTTATACAGATAGCGTTGTAGATATTTCCATGTTTATAGAGATAGCAGTGTAGGTATTTCCATGTTTATAGACATAGCGGTGTAGATATTTCCATGTTTATACCGATAGCGGTGTTGGTATTTCCACGTTTATACAGATAGCGATGTAGATATTTCCATGTTTATACAGCTCGCGGTGCAGATATTTATATCTTTATACAGATGGCATTGTAGACATTTCCTTATTCACACAGATGGCAGTGAAGATGTTTCCATGTTTATACAGATCGCGGTGTACATATTTCCATGTTTATACAGATCATGGTGTAGATATTTCCATGTTTATACAGATCGCGGTGTTGATATTACCATGTTTAGAGGGATAGCGGTGCAAATATTTCCACATTTATACAGATAGCGGTGTAGTTATTAGCATGTTTATACAGATAGCGGTGCAGATATTTCCATGTACAAACAGATGTCTGTGTATATGTTTTCATGTTTAAACAGATGGTGGTGTAGATATTTCCTTGTTTATACAAATAGCGGTGTAGTTATTTCAATGTTTATACATATCACGGTGTAGATATTTCCTTGTTTATACAAATAGCGGTGTGGATATTTCCATGCTTATACAGATAGCGGTGTAGATATTTCCTTGTTTATACAAATAGCGGTGTAGATATTTCCATATTTATACAGATAGCGGTGTGAATATTTCCAAGTTTATACAGATCAAGGTGTAGATATTTCCATGTTTATAGATATAGCAGTGTAGATAATTCCATGTTTATACAGATAGCGGTGTAGATATTTCCATGTTTATACAGACCGCGTTGTAGATATTTCCATGTTTATACAGATAGCGATGCAGATATTTCCATGTTTGTAAAGATGGCGGTGTTGATATTTCCATCAATACACAGATGACCGTGTAGATATATCCATGTTTATACAGAAATGCGGCACAGATATTTCAATGGATATGTAGATCACGGTGTAGATATTTCCTTGTTTATACAAATAGCGGAGTAGTTATTTCCATGTTTATACAGATAGCGGTGTAGCTATTTCCATATTTATACAGAAAACTGTGTAGAAATTTCCATGTTTATACAGATAGCGGTGTAGATGTTTCCATGTTTATACAGATAACTTTGTAAGTATTTCCATGTTTATACAGATGACGGTGTAGATATTTCGATGTTTATAGAGATAGCAGTGGAGATATTTCCATGTTTGTACAGATGGACGTGTTGATATTTCCATCTTTACACAGATTGCCGTGTAGGCATTTCCATGTGTATACAGATGGAATGGTAGACATTTCCAAGTTTATACAGATGGTGGTGTAGATATTTCCATGTTTACACAGATGACTTTATAAGTATTTCCATGTTTATACAGATGGCGGTGTAGATACTTCCATGTTTATAGAGATAGCGGTGTAGATATTTCCAAATTAATACAGATAACGGTGTAGAAATTTCCATGTTTATACAGATAGCTGTGTAAATATTTCCATGTTTATACAGATCACGGTGCAGATATTTCCATGTATATAGAGACAGCAATGTAGATATTTCCATGTTTATACAGACAGCAGTGTAGATATTTCCATGTTTATACACATAGCAGTGTACATATTTCCATGTTTATATAGACAGCGGTGTAGGTATTTCCATGTTTATACAGAGAGCGGTGCAGATATTTCCATGTTTATACAGATGCCGATGCAGTTAATTCCATATTTATACAGAGGGCTGTGTAGATATTTCCATGTTTATACAGATGGCAGTGTAGATATTTCCATGTTCCTACACATGACTGTGTAGGTATTTCCATGTTTATACAGATGGCTTTGTAGATATTTCCATGTTTATAGAGATAGCGGTGTAGATATTTCCACGTTTATACAGATATCGGTGTAGATATTTCCATGTTTATACAGACCGCAGTGTAGATATTTCCATGTTTGTACAGATAGCGGTGCAGATATTTCCATGTTTGTACAGATGGCGGTGTTGATATTTCCATCTATACACAGATGACCGTGTAGATATTTCCATGTTTATACAGATGGCGGCACAGATATTTCTATGAATATGTAGATGGCGGTGTAGATATTTCCATGTTTATACAGATAGCGGTGTAGTTATTTCCATGTTTATATAGATAGCGGTGTAGATATTTCCATGTATATACACATGGCAGTGTAGATATTTCCATGTTTATACAGATGGCGGTGTAGATATTTCCATGTTTATACAGAGAACTTTGTAAGTATTTCCATGTTTATACAGATGGCGGTGTAGATATTTCGTTGTTTATAGAGATAGCAGTGGAGATATTTCCATGTTTATACAGATAGCAGTGTAGATATTTCCATGTATATGCTGATCGCGGTGTAGATATTTCCATGTTTATAGAGATGGCTGTGTAGATATTTCCATGTTCATAGAGATAGCGGTGTTGATTTTTCCATGTTTATAGAGATAGCTGTGTGGATATTTCCATGTTTATATGGATAGGGGTGTAGATATTTCTATGTTTATAGAGATGCCGGTGTAGATATTTCCATGTTTATACAGATCACGGTGTCGATATTTCCATGTTTATACAGATCGCGGTGTAGATATTTCCATGTTTATACAGATCATGGTGTAGATATTTCCATGTTTATACAGATCGCGGTGTTGATATTACCATGTTTGTAGGGACAGCGGTGCAAATATTTCCACATTTATACAGATAGCAGTGTAGATATTTGCATGTTGATACAGATAGCGGTGTAGATATTTTCAGGTATAAACAGATGTCTGTGTATATATTTCCTTGTTTAAACAGATGGCGGTGTAGATATTTCCTTGTTTATACAAATAGCGATGTAGATATTTCCATGTTTATACAGATAGCGGTGTAGATGTTTCCATGTATATAAAGATGGCTGTGTAGATATTTCCATGTTTATAGAGATGACTTTGTAGGTATTTCCATGTTTATACAGATGGCGGTGTAGATATTTCTATGTTTATAGAGATAGCTGTGTAGATATTTCCATGTTTATACAGATAGCTGTCTAGAAATTTCCATGTTTATACAGATCGCGGTGTAGACATTTCCATGTTTATACAGATCACGGTGTAGATATTTCCATGTTTATACAGATAGCGGTGTAGATATTTCCATGTTTATACAGATGGCGGTGTAGATATTTCCATGTTTATGGAGATGGCGGTGTAGATATTTCCATTTTTATAGAGATAGCGGTGTAGATATATCCATGTTCATAGAGATAGCAGTGAGGCTATTTCCATGTTTATACGGATAGCAGTGTAGATATTTCCACTTTTATAGAGATAGCGGTTTAGATATTTCATATTTATACAGATAGCAGTGTAGATATTTCCATCTTTGCAGAGATTGCTGTGTAGATATTTCCATTTTTACACAGATAGCTGGGTAGATATATCAAAGTTTACTCAGATAGCTCTGTAGATATTTCCATGTTGACACAGATAGCTGGGTAGATATTTCCATGTTTATACTTACAGAAGTGTAGATATTTACATGTTTATACAGATAGCGGTGTAGATATTTCCATGTTTATACAGATAGCGGTGGAGATATGTCCCTGTTTATACAGATAGCGATGTAGATATTTCCATGTTTCTACAGATAGCGGTGTAGATATTTCCATGTTTATAGAGATAGCGGTGTAGATATTTCCATGATTATACAGATGGCTGTGTAGATATTTCCATGTGTGTACTAATGGCAGTGTAGTTATTTCCATGTTTATACAGATGGCGCTGTAGATATTTCCATGTTTATACAGATGGCAGTATAGATATTTCCATGTTTATACAGATAGCGGTGGAGATATTTCCATGTTTACAGAGATAGCGGTGTAGATATTTCCATCTTTGCACAGACTGTGGTGTAATTATAGCCAAATTTACACAGATAGCGGTGTAGGTACTTACAAGTATACACAGATAGCTGTGCAGATATTTCCATGTTTACAGAGATAGCATTGTAGATATTTCCATGTTTATATAGATTGCGGTGTAGTTATTTCCATGTTGATACAGATAGCGGTGTAGATATTTCCATGTTTATACAGGTAGCGGTGTTGAAATTCCCATGTTTTACAGATCGCTTTGTAGACATTTCCATCTTTCTACAGATGTCAGTGTAGATATTTCCAAATTTATACAGATGGCAGTGTAGATATTTCCATGTTTATACAGATGTCTGTGTAGATATTTCCATGTTTATGCAGAATGCGGTGTAGATATTTCCATGTTTATAAAAATGGCAGTGAAGATATTTCCATGTATATACAGATAGTGGTGTAGATATTTCCATGTTTATACAGATGGCGGTGTAGATACATCCATGTTTCTGAAGATGGCGGTGTAGATATTTTCATGTTTATAGAGATGGCGGTGTAGATATTTCCATGTATATTGAGATTGCAGTGTAGATATTTCCATGTATATAGAGAAATCGGTGTAGGTATTTCCATGTTTATAGATATAGCGGTGTGGATATTTCCCTTTTATACAGATAGCTATGTAGGTATTTCCATGTTTATACAGATGGCGGTGTAGATATTTCCTTGTTTATACGGATATCGGTGAAGATATTTCCAGGTTTATACAGAGAGCGGTGTAGATATTTCCACGTTTTACAGATTGTGGTGTAGATATTTTCATCTTTATACAGATAGCGGTGCAGATATTTCTTTGTTTACACAAATAGCCGTGTAGATATTTCTATGTTTACACAGATAGAGTTGCAGATATTTCCATGTTTATAAAGATAGCGGTGCAGACATTTCCGTGTTTATACAGATAGCGGTGTGGCTATTTCCAAGTTTATACAGATAGCGGTGTGTGTATTTCCATGTTTATACAGATAGCGGTATAGATATTTCCATGTTTATAGAGGTGACTCTCTAGATATTTCCATGTTTATACAGGTTTCCGTGTAGATATTTCCATGTTTATACAGATGGTGGTGTACATATTTCCATGTTTATACTGATAACTGTGAAGGTATTTCCATGTTTATACAGATGACTGTGAATTTATTTCCATCTTTATACATATGTCAGTGTAGATATTTTCATGTTTATAGAGATAACGGTGTAGATATTTCCATATTTATACAGATAGCTGTGTGGTTCTTTTCAGCTTTATACAGATAGCGGTGTAGATATTTCCATATTTATACAGATAGCGGGGTAGATATTTCCAAGTTTATAGAGATGGCGTTGTAGGTATTTCCATGTTTATAGAGATAGCGGTGTAGATATTTCCATGATTATACAATTCGCAGTGCAGATATTTCCATCTTTATACAGATGGCAGTGAAGATTTTTCCATGTTTATACAGATAGTGGTGTAGATATTTCCATGTTTATACAGATGGCGGTGTAGATACAGCCATGTTTCTGAAGATGGCGGTGTAGATATTTTCATGTTTATAGAGATTGCGATGTAGATATTTCCATGTTTATAAAGCGGTGTTGGTATTTCCATGTTTATAGAGATAGCGGTGTAGATATTTCCATATTTCTACAGATAGCGGTGTTGGTATTTCCATGTTTATACAGATGGCGGTGTAGATATTTCCATGTTTCTACAGATGGCAGTGTAGATATTTCCTTGTTTATACAGATAGCGGTGGAGATATTTCCATGTTTATACAGATAGCGGTGTAGATATTTCCATGTTTTCAAAGACAGCGGTGTAGATATTTCCCTCTTTACTCAGATTGCCGTGTAGATATTTCCATTTTTACACAGATACTCGTGTAGATATTTCCATGTTTACACAGATAGCGTTGTAGATATTTCCATGTTTTTGCAGATAGCGGTGTAGATATTTCCACGTTTATACAGATAGCAGTGTAGATATTTCCATGTTTAAACAGATAGCGGTGGAGATATTTCCCTGTTTATACAGATAGCGATGTAGATATTTCCATATTTATACAGATGGCGGTGTAGATAGTTCCATGTTTACGGAGATGGCGGTGTAGATATTTCCATGTTTGTAGAGATTGTGGTGTTGATATTTCCATGTTTATAGAGATAGCGCTGTAGGTATTTCCTTGTTTATAGAGAGAGTTGTGTAGATATATCCATGTGTATACAGATGGCTGTGTAGATATTTCCATCTGTATACAGATGACTCTGTAGATATTTGTATGTTTACACAAATGGTGGTGTAGATAACTCCATATTTATACAGATATCGGTGTAGATACTTCCAAGTTTATACAGATAACGGTGTAGATATATCCATGTTTATACAGATAGCGATGTAGATATTTTCATGTTTATTCAGATAGAGGCGTAGATATTTCCATGTTTACAGAGATAGCAGTGTAGATATTTCCATTTTTGCACAGATTGCGGTGTAGATATTTCCATCTTTACACAGATAGCGGTGTAGATATTTTCATATTTATACAGATCGTGGTGTAGATAATTCCATCATTCCACAGATGGCAGTTTAGATATTTCCATGTTTATACAGATGACAGTGTAGATATTTCCATGTTTATACAGTTAGCGGTGTAGATATTTCCATGTTTATAGAGATAGCTTTGTAGATATTTCCATGTTTATACAGATGGCGGTGTAGAAATTTCCATGTTTATACAGATCGCGGTGTAGATATTTCCATGTTTATACAGATCGCGGTGTAGATATTTTCATGTTTATACTGATAGCGGTGTAGATATTTCCATGTTTTTACACATATCGGTGTAAATATTTCCATGTTTACACAGATTGCGGTGTAGATATTTCCATCTTTCTACAGATGGCATTGTAGGTATTTCCATGTTTATACAGATGGCGGTGTAGATATTTCCATGTTTATATAGATGGTGGTGTAGATATTACCATGCTTATACAGATAGCGGTATAGATATTTCCATGTTTATACAGATCGTGGTGAAGGTATTTCCATGTTTCTACAGATCGCGGTGTAGATATTTCCATATTTATACAGATCACAGTGTATATATTTCCATGTTTATACAGATGGCGGTGTAGATATTTCCATGTTTATAGAGATGGCGGTGTAGATATTTCCATGTTCATAGAGATAGCGGTGTAGGTATATACATGTTCATAGAGATAGCAGTGAGGATATTTCCATATTTATACAGATAGCAGTGTAGATATTTCCATTTTTATAGAGATAGCGCTTTCGATATTTCATATTTATACAGATAGCGGTGTAGATATTTCCATGTTTATACAGATTGTGGTGTAGATATTTCCATGTTTATACAGATAGCGGTGTAGATATTTCCATGTTTACAGAGATAGCGGTGTTGATATTTCCATCTTTGCACAGATTGCGGAGTAATTATTGCCAAATTTACACAGATATCGGTGTAGATATTTCCAAGTTTACACAGATAGCTGTGTAGATATTTCCATGTTTACAGAGATAGCATTGTAGATATTTCCATGTTTATACAGATTGCGGTGTAGTTATTTCCATGTTGATACAGATAGCGGTGTAGATATTTCCATCTTTATAAAGATAGCGGTGTAGATATTTCCATGTTTATACAGATGGCGGTGTAGATAGTTCCATGTTTATGGAGATGGCGGTGTAGATATTTTCATGTTTATATAGATGGCGGTGTAGATATTTCCATGTTTGTAGAGATTGTGGTGTTGATATTTCCATGTTTATAGAGATAGCGCTGTAAGTATTTCCTTGTTTATAGAGATAGTTGTGTAGATACATCCATGTTTATACAGATGGCTGTGTAGATATTTCCATGTGTGTACAGATGACTCTGTAGATATTTGTATGTTTCCACAAATGGCGGTGTAGCTATTTCCATGTTTATACAGAGAAATTTGTAAGTATTTCCATGTTTATACAGATGGCGGTGTAGATATTTCGTTGTTTATAGAGATAGCAGTGGAGATATTTCCATGTTTATACAGATAGCAGTGTAGATATTTCCATGTATATGCTGATCGCGGTGTAGATATTTCCATGTTTATAGAGATGGCTGTGTAGATATTTCCATGTTCATAGAGATAGCGGTGTTGATTTTTCCATGTTTATAGAGATAGCTGTGTGGATATTTCCATGTTTATATGGATAGGGGTGTAGATATTTCCATGTTTATAGAGATGCCGGTGTAGATATTTCCACGTTTATACAGATCACGGTGTCGATATTTCCATGTTTATACAGATCGCGGTGTAGATATTTCCATGTTTATACAGATCATGGTGTAGATATTTCCATGTTTATACAGATCGCGGTGTTGATATTACCATGTTTGTAGGGACAGCGGTGCAAATATTTCCACATTTATACAGATAGCAGTGTAGATATTTGCATGTTGATACAGATAGCGGTGTAGATATTTTCAGGTATAAACAGATGTCTGTGTATATATTTCCTTGTTTAAACAGATGGCGGTGTAGATATTTCCTTGTTTATACAAATAGCGGTGTAGATATTTCCATGTTTATACAGATAGCGGTGTAGATATTTCCATGTATATAAAGATGGCTGGGTAGATATTTCCATGTTTATAGAGATGACTTTGTAGGTATTTCCATGTTTATACAGATGGCGGTGTAGATATTTCTATGTTTATAGAGATAGCTGTGTAGATATTTCCATGTTTATACAGATAGCTGTCTAGAAATTTCCATGTTTATACAGATCGCGGTGTAGACATTTCCATGTTTATACAGATCACGGTGTAGATATTTCCATGTTTATACAGATAGCGGTGTAGATATTTCCATGTTTATACAGATGGCGGTGTAGATATTTCCATGTTTATGGAGATGGCGGTGTAGATATTTCCATTTTTATAGAGATAGCGGTGTAGATATATCCATGTTCATAGAGATAGCAGTGAGGCTATTTCCATGTTTATACGGATAGCAGTGTAGATATTTCCACTTTTATAGAGATAGCGGTTTAGATATTTCATATTTATACAGATAGCAGTGTAGATATTTCCATCTTTGCAGAGATTGCTGTGTAGATATTTCCATTTTTACACAGATAGCTGGGTAGATATATCAAAGTTTACTCGGATAGCTCTGTAGATATTTCCATGTTTACACAGATAGCTGGGTAGATATTTCCATGTTAATACTTATAGAAGTGTAGATATTTACATGTTTATACTGATAGCGGTGTAGATATTTCCATGTTTATACAGATAGCGGTGGAGATATGTCCCTGTTTATACAGATAGCGATGTAGATATTTCCATGTTTCTACAGATAGCGGTGTAGATATTTCCATGTTTATAGAGATAGCGGTGTAGATATTTCCATGATTATACTGATGGCTGTGTAGATATTTCCATGTGTGTACTGATGGCAGTGTAGTTATTTCCATGTTTATACAGATGGCGCTGTAGATATTTCCATGTTTATACAGATGGCAGTATAGATATTTCCATGTTTATACAGATAGCGGTGGAGATATTTCCATGTTTACAGAGATAGCAGTGTAGATATTTCCATCTTTGCACAGACTGTGGTGTAATTATAGCCAAATTTACACAGAGAGCGGTGTAGGTATTTACAAGTATACACAGATAGCTGTGCAGATATTTCCATGTTTACAGAGATAGCATTGTAGATATTTCCATGTTTATATAGATTGCGGTGTAGTTATTTCCATGTTGATACAGATAGCGGTGTAGATATTTCCATGTTTATACAGGTAGCGGTGTTGAAATTCCCATGTTTTACAGATCGCTTTGTAGACATTTCCATCTTTCTACAGATGTCAGTGTAGATATTTCCAAGTTTATACAGATGGCAGTGTAGATATTTCCATGTTTATACAGATGTCTGTGTAGATATTTCCATGTTTATGCAGAATGCGGTGTAGATATTTCCATGTTTATAAAAATGGCAGTGAAGATATTTCCATGTATATACAGATAGTGGTGTAGATATTTCCATGTTTATACAGATGGCGGTGTAGATACATCCATGTTTCTGAAGATGGCGTTGCAGATATTTTCATGTTTATAGAGATGGCGGTGTAGATATTTCCATGTATATTGAGATTGCAGTGTAGATATTTCCATGTATATAGAGAAATCGGTGTAGGTATTTCCATGTTTATAGATATAGCGGTGTGGATATTTCCCTTTTATACAGATAGCTATGTAGGTATTTCCATGTTTATACAGATGGCGGTGTAGATATTTCCTTGTTTATACAGATATCGGTGAAGATATTTACAGGTTTATACAGAGAGCGGTGTAGATATTTCCACGTTTTACAGATAGTGGTGTAGATATTTCCATCTTTATACAGATAGCGGTGCAGATATTTCTTTGTTTACACAAATAGCCGTGTAGATATTTCTATGTTTACAGAGATAGAGTTGCAGATATTTCCATGTTTATAAAGATAGCGGTGCAGACATTTCCGTGTTTATACAGATAGCGGTGTGGCTATTTCCATGTTTATACAGATAGCGGTGTGTGTATTTCCATGTTTATACAGATAGCGGTATAGATATTTCCATGTTTATAGAGGTGACTGTCTAGATATTTCCATGTTTATACAGGTTTCCGTGTAGATATTTCCATGTTTATACAGATGGTGGTGTACATATTTCCATGTTTATACTGATAAATGTGAAGGTATTTCCATGTTTATACAGATGACTGTGAATTTATTTCTATCTTTATACATATGTCAGTGTAGATATTTTCATGTTTATAGAGATAACGGTGTAGATATTTCCATATTTATACAGATAGCTGTGTGGTTCTTTTCAGCTTTATACAGATAGCGGTGTAGATATTTCCATATTTATACAGATAGCGGGGTAGATATTTCCAAGTTTATAGAGATGGCGTTGTAGGTATTTCCATGTTTATAGAGATAGCTGTGTAGATATTTCCATGATTATACAAATCGCAGTGCAGATATTTCCATCTTTATACAGATGGCAGTGAAGATTTTTCCATGTTTATACAGATAGTGGTGTAGATATTTCCATGTTTATACAGATGGCGGTGTAGATACAGCCATGTTTCTGAAGATGGCGGTGTAGATATTTTCATGTTTATAGAGATTGCGATGTAGATATTTCCATGTTTATAAAGCGGTGTTGGTATTTCCATGTTTATAGAGATAGCGGTGTAGATATTTCCATATTTCTACAGATAGCGGTGTTGGTATTTCCATGTTTATACAGATGGCGGTGTAGATATTTCCATGTTTCTACAGATGGCAGTGTAGATATTTCCTTGTTTATACAGATAGCGGTGGAGATATTTCCATGTTTATACAGATAGCGGTGTAGATATTTCCATGTTTTCAAAGACAGCGGTGTAGATATTTCCCTCTTTACACAGATTGCTGTGTAGATATTTCCATTTTTACACAGATACCCGTGTAGATATTTCCATGTTTACACAGATAGCGTTGTAGATATTTCCATGTTTATACAGATAGCGGTGTAGATATTTCCATGTTTATACAGATAGCAGTGTAGATATTTCCATGTTTAAACAGATAGCGGTGGAGATATTTCCCTGTTTATACAGATAGCGATGTAGATATTTCCATATTTATACAGATGGCGGTGTAGATAGTTCCATGTTTACGGAGATGGCGGTGTAGATATTTCCATGTTTGTAGAGATTGTGGTGTTGATATTTCCATGTTTATAGAGATAGCGCTGTAGGTATTTCCTTGTTTATAGAGAGAGTTGTGTAGATATATCCATGTTTATACAGATGGCTGTGTAGATATTTCCATGTGTATACAGATGACTCTGTAGATATTTGTATGTTTACACAAATGGCGGTGTAGATAACTCCATATTTATACAGATATCGGTGTAGATACTTTCAAGTTTATACAGATAACGGTGTAGATATATCCATGTTTATACAGATAGCGATGTAGATATTTTCATGTTTATTCAGATAGAGGCGTAGATATTTCCATGTTTACAGAGATGGCAGTGTAGATATTTCCATTTTTGCACAGATTGCGGTGTAGATATTTCCATCTTTACACAGATAGCGGTGTAGATATTTTCATATTTATACAGATCGTGGTGCAGATAATTCCATCATTCCACAGATGGCAGTTTAGATATTTCCATGTTTATACAGATGACAGTGTAGATATTTCCATGTTTATACAGTTAGCGGTGTAGATATTTCCATGTTTATAGAGATAGCTTTGTAGATATTTCCATGTTTATACAGATGGCGGTGTAGAAATTTCCATGTTTATACAGATCGCGGTGTAGATATTTCCATGTTTATACAGATCGCGGTGTAGATATTTTCATGTTTATACTGATAGCGGTGTAGATATTTCCATGTTTTTACACATATCGGTGTAGATATTTCCATGTTTACACAGATTGCGGTGTAGATATTTCCATCTTTCTACGGATGGCATTGTAGGTATTTCCATGTTTATACAGATGGCGGTGTAGATATTTCCATGTTTATATAGATGGTGGTGTAGATATTACCATGCTTATACAGATAGCGGTATAGATATTTCCATGTTTATACAGATCGTGGTGAAGGTATTTCCATGTTTCTACAGATCGCGGTGTAGATATTTCCATATTTATACAGATCACAGTGTATATATTTCCATGTTTATACAGATGGCGGTGTAGATATTTCCATGTTTATAGAGATGGCGGTGTAGATATTTCCATGTTCATAGAGATAGCGGTGTAGGTATATACATGTTCATAGAGATAGCAGTGAGGATATTTCCATATTTATACAGATAGCAGTGTAGATATTTCCATTTTTATAGAGATAGCGCTTTCGATATTTCATATTTATACAGATAGCGGTGTAGATATTTCCATGTTTATACAGATTGTGGTGTAGATATTTCCATGTTTATACAGATAGCGGTGTAGATATTTCCATGTTTACAGAGATAGCGGTGTTGATATTTCCATCTTTGCACAGATTGCGGTGTAATTATTGCCAAATTTACACAGATATTGGTGTAGATATTTCCAAGTTTACACAGATAGCTGTGTAGATATTTCCATGTTTACAGAGATAGCATTGTAGATATTTCCATGTTTATACAGATTGCGGTGTAGTTATTTCCATATTGATACAGATAGCGGTGTAGATATTTCCATCTTTATAAAGATAGCGGTGTAGATATTTCCATGTTTATACAGATGGCGGTGTAGATAGTTCCATGTTTATGGAGATGGCGGTGTAGATATTTTCATGTTTATATAGATGGCGGTGTAGATATTTCCATGTTTGTTGAGATTGTGGTGTTGATATTTCCATGTTTATAGAGATAGCGCTGTAAGTATTCCCTTGTTTATAGAGATAGTTGTGTAGATACATCCATGTTTATACAGATGGCTGTGTAGATATTTCCATGTGTGTACAGATGACTCTGTAGATATTTGTATGTTTCCACAAATGGCGGTGTAGATATTTCCATACTTATACAGATAGCGGTGTAGATATTTCCATGTTTATACAGATAACGGTGTAGATATATCCATGTTTATACAGATAGCGATGTAGGTACTTCAATGTTTATACAGATCGTGGTGAAGATATTTCCAAGTATATACAGATCGCGGTGAAGGTATTTCCATTTTTATACAGATCGCAGTGTAGATATTTCCATGTTTATACACATAGCGGTGTAGATATTTCCATGTTTATACAGATAGCGGTGTAGATATTTCCATGTTTATACAGATGGCGGTGTAGATATTTCCATGTTTATAGAGATGGCGGTGTACATATTTCCATGTTCATAGAGATAGCGGTGTAGATATATCCATGTTCATAGAGATAGCAGTGAGGATATTTCCATGTTTATACAGATAGCAGTGTAGACATTTCCATTTTTATAGAGATAGCGGTTTTGATATTTCATATTTATACAGATAGCGGTGTAGATATTTCCATGTTTATATAGATTGCGGTGTAGATATTTCCATGTTTATACAGATAGCGGTGTAGATATTTCCATCTTTCTACAAATGGCAGTGTAGATATTTCCATGTTTATAGAGATGGCGGTGTAGATATTTCCATGTTTATATAGATGGCAATGTAGATATTTTCTTGTTTATGTAGATGGCGTTGTAGATATCTCCATGTTTAAAGAGATGGCGGTGTATATATTTCTATTTTGATGGAGATATTGGTGTAGATATTTCCACGTTTATAGAGATAGCGGTGTAGTTATTTCCATGTTTATAGAGATTGCGGTGTAGATATTTCCATATTTCTACAGATGCCTGTGTAGATATTTCCATGTTTGTACAGATGGCAGTGTAGATATCTCCATGTTTATAGAGATAGCGGTGTAGATACTTTCATGTTTATACAGATTGCGTTGGAGATATGTCTATGTTTATACAGATATCAATGGAGATATTTCCACGTTAATACACATAGTGGTGTAGATATTTCCATGTTTATATAGATGACAGTGTAGCTATTTCCAGGTTTATACAGATGACTGTGTAGATATTTTCATGTTAATACAGATGGCGGTGTAGATATTTTCATGTTTATAGAGATAGCATTGTAGATATTTCCATGTTTATACAGATGGTGGTGTAGATATTTCCATGTTTACGCAGATGACTGTAGAGGTATTTCCATGTTTATACAGATGGCGGTGTAGATATTTCCATGTTTATAGAGATAGCGGTGTAGATATTTCCATATTTATACAGATAACGGTGTAGAAATCTCCACGTTTATACAGATATCGGTGTAAATATTTTAAAGTTTATACAGATAACGGTGTAAATATTTCCATGATTATAGAGATAGCGGTGTATATATTTCCATATTTATACAGATAGCGGTGTAGATATTTCCATGTTTATACAGACCGCGGTGTAGATATTTCCATGTTTATACAGATTGCGGTGCAGATATTTCCATGTTTGTACAGATGGCGGTGATGATATCTCAATGTTTATACAGACTGCGGTGCAGATATTTCCATGTTTGTACAGATGGCGGGGTTGATATATCCATCTATACACAGATGACCGTGTAGATATTTCCATGTTTCTACAGATGGCAGCGCAGATATTTCTATGGATATGTAGATGCAGTGTAGATATTTCCATGTATATACAGATAGCCATGTAGATATTTCCATGTTTATATAGAGAGCGGTGTAGATATTTCCATGTATGTACACATGGATGTGTAGATATTTCCATGTTTATACAGATGAAGGTGTAGATATTTCCATGTTTATACAGATAACTTTGTAAGTATTTCCATGTTTATACAGATGGCGTTGTAGATATTTCGATGTTTATAGAGATGGCAGTGTACATATTTCCATGTTTATACTGATAGCGGTGTAGATATTTCCTTGTCTATAGAGATAGCGGTGTAGTTATTTCCATCTTTATACAGATTGCGGTGTAGATTTTTCCATCTTTATACAGATGGTGGTGTAGATATTTCCATCTTTATACAGATGGCGGTGTAGATATTTCCATGTTTATACAGATGGCAGTGAAGATATTTCCATGTTTATACAGATAGTGGTGTAGATATTTCGATGTTTATACAGATAGCGGTGTAGATACATCCATGTCTCTGAAGATGGCGGTGTAGATATTTTCATGTTTTTAGAGATGGAGGTGTAGATATTTCCATGTATATAGAGATAGCAGTGTAGATATTTTCATGTTTATGGAGAAAGCGGTGTAGGTATTTCCATGTTTATAGAGATAGCGGTGTAGATATTTCCATATTTATACAGATAGCGGTGTACGTATTTCCATGTTTATACAGAACGCTGTGTAAATATTTCCATGTTTCTACAGATGGCGGTGTAGATATTTCCTTGTTTATACAGACAGCGGTGTAGATGTTTCCATGTTTATATAGGTAGCGGTGTAGATATTTCCATGTTTACAGAGATAGCAGTGTAGATATTTCCATCTTTGCACAGATTGCCGTGTAGATATTTCCATGTTTACACAGATAGCTGTGTAGATATTTCCAAGTTTACACAGATAGCTGTGTTGATATTTCCATTTTTACACACATATCATGGTAAATATTTCCATGTTTATACAGATTGTGGTGTAGATATGTCCATGATTATACAGATACCGGTTTAGATATTTTTATGTTTATACAGATAGCGGTGGAGATATTTCCATGTTTATAGAGACTGCGGTATAGATATTTCCATGTTTATACAGATAGCGGTGTTGATATTTTCATGTTTACAGAGATAGCGGTGTAGATATTTCCATGTTTGCACAGATTGCTGTGTAGATATTTCCATTTTTACACAGATAGCTGGGTAGTTATTTCCAAGTTTACACAGATAGCTGTATAGGTATTTCCATGTTTACACAGATAGCGGTGTAGATAGTTCCATGTTTATACAGATAGCGGTGTAGATATTTCCATGTTTACAGAGATAGCGGTGTAGATATTTCCATCATTGCACAGATTGTGGTGTAAGTATTGCCAAATTTACACAGATAGCGGTGTAGATATTTCCAAGTTTACACAGATAGCTTTGTAGATATTTCCATGTTTACAGAGATAGCATTGTAGATAGTTAAATGTTTATACAGACTGCGGTGTAGTTATTTCCATGTTGATACAGATAACGGTGTAGATATTTCCATGTTTATACAGTTGGCAGTGTAGATATTTCCATTTTATACAGATGTCTGTGTAGATATTTCCATGTTTATGCAGATGGCGGTGTAGATATTTCCATGCTTATACAGATGGCAGTGTAGATATTTCCATGTTTATACAGATGGCAGTGAAGATATTTCCATATTTATACAGATAGTGGTGTACATATTTCCATGTTTATACAGATGGCGGTGTAGTTACATCCATGTTTCTGAAGATGGCAGTGTAGATATTTTCATGTTTATAGAGATGGAGGTGTAGATATTTCCACGTATATAGAGATAGCAGTGTAGATATTTTCATGTTTATAGAGAAAGCGGTGCAGTTATTTCGATGTTTATACAGATGGCATTGTAGATATTTCCATGTTTATACAGATATTGGTGTAGATATTTCCATATTTATATAGATAGCGTTGTATGTATTTCCATCTTTGCTCAGATTGCGGTGTAGTTATTGCCAAACTTACACAGATAGCGGTTTAGATATTTCCAAGTTTACAAAGATAGCTGTGTAGAGATTTCCATGTTTACAGAGATAGCATTGTAGATATTTCCGTGTTTATACAGATTGCGGTGTAGTTATTTCCATGTTGATAGAGATAGCGGTGTAGATATTTCCATGTTTATACAAGTAGCCGTGTAGAAATTCCCGTGTTTATACAGATCACTTTGTAGACATTTCCATCTTTCTACAGATGTCAGTGTAGATATTTCCAAGTTTATACAGATGGCAGTGTAGATATTTCCATGTTTATACAAATGCCTGTGTAGATATTTCCATGTTTATGCGGATGGCGGTGTAGACATTTCCATCTTTATAGAGATGGCGGTGTAGTTATTTCTATGTTTATAGAGATAGCGGTGTAAATAACTCCATGTTTATAGAGATGGTGGTGTAAGTATTTTCATGTTTATAGAGATAGCGCTGTAGATAGTTCCATGTTTATACAGATAACGGTGTTGTTATTTCCATGTTTATACAGATAGTGGTGTAGATACTTCCATGTTTATACAGCTCGCGGTGTAGATGTTTCCATCTTTATACAGATGGCAGTGTAGATATTTCCATGTTTATACAGATAGAGGTGTAGATATTTCCATGTCTATAGAGATAGTGGTGTAGCTATTTCCATAGTTATACAGATTGCGGTGTAGATATTTCCATCTTTATACAGATGGCGGTGTAGATATTTCCATGTTTATTCAGAAGGCAGTGAAGATATTTCCATGTTTATACAGATGGCGGTGTAGATATTTCCTTGATCATACAGATATCAGTGTAGATATTTCCAGGTTTATACAGAGAGCGGTGTGGATATTTCCACGTTTTACAGATAGTGGTGTAGATATTTCCATCTTTATACAGATAGCGGTGCAGTTATTTCCATGTTTACACAAATAGCCGTGTAGATATTTCAATGTTTACACAGATAGAGTTGCAGATATTTCCATGTTTATAAAGACAGCGGTGCAGACATTTCCATGTTTATACAGAGAGCGGTGCGGCTATTTCCATGTTTATACAGATAGCGGTGTGGGTATTTCCATGTTTATACAGATAGCCGTATAGATATTTCCATGTTTATAGAGATGACTGTCTAGATATTTCCATGTTTATACAGCTTTCCGTGTAGATATTTCCATGTATATACAGATGGTGGTGTAGATATTTCCATGTTTATACAGATGACTGTGAAGTTATTTCCATGTTTTTACATAAGTCAGTGTAGATATTTTCATGTTTATAGAGATAACGATGTAGATATTTCCATGTTTATACAGATAGCGGTGTAGATATTTCCATGTTTAGAGAGACAGCGTTGTAGATATTTCCATATTTATACAGATAGCTGTGTATAGCTTTACAGGTTTATACAGATAGCTGTGTAGATATTTCCATTTTTATACAGATAGCGGTGTAGATATTTCCATGTATATAGAGATGGCATTGTAGGTATTTTCATGTTTATAGAGATAGCGGTGTAGATATTTCCATGATTATACAACTCGCAGTGCAGATATTTCCATCTTTATACAGATGGCAGTGAAGATTTTTCCATGTTTATACAGATAGTGGTGTAGATATTTCCATCCTTATACAGATGGTGGTGTAGATACAGCCATGTTTCTGAAGATGGCGGTGTAGATATTTTCATGTTTATAGAGATGGCGGTGTAGATAATTCCATGTTTATAGAGATTGTGATGTAGTTATTTCCATGTTTATAGAGAAAGCGGTGTTGGAATTTCCATGTTTATAGAGATAGCGGTGTAGATATTTCCATGTTTATACAGATTGCAGTGTAGATATTCCCATGTTTTCAGAGATAGCGGTGTAGATATTTCCCTCTTTGCAGAGATTGCCGTGTAGATATTTCCATTTTTACACAGATACCTGTGTAGATATTTCCAAGTTAACACAGATATCTGTGTAGATATTTCCATGTTTACACAGATAGCGTTGTAGATATTTCCACGTTTATAGAGATAGCGGTGTAGATATTTCCATGTTTATACAGATAGCGGTGTAGATATTTCCATGTTTATACAGATAGCGGTGGAGATTTTACCCTGCTTATACAGATAGCGATGTAGATATTTCCATGTTTATATAGATAGCGGTGTAGATATTTCCATGTTTATAGAGATAGCAGTGTAGACATTTCCATGTTTATACAGATGGCTCTGTAGATATTTCCATGTTTATAGAGATAGCGGTGTAGATATTTCCATCTTTATACAAATAGCGGTGTAGATATTTCCATGTTTATACAGATGGCGGTGTAGATAGCTCCATGTTTATGGAGATGTCGGTGTAGATATTTTCATGTTTACATAGATGGCGGTGTAGATATTTCCATGTTTGTAGAGACTGTGGTGTTGATATTTCCATGTTTATAGAGATAGCGCTGTAGGTTTTTCCTTGTTTATAGAGATAGTTGTGTAGATTCATCCATGTTTATACAGATGGCTGTGAAGATATCTCCATGTGTATACAGATGACTCTGTAGATATTTGTATGTTTACACAAATGGCAGTGTAGATATTTCCATATTTATACAGATAGCGATGTAGATATTTCCATGTTTATACAGATAATGGCATAGATATTTCCATGTTTACAGAGATAGCGGTGTAGATATTTCCATATTTGCACAGATTGCGGTGTAGATATTTCCATCTTTACACAGATAGCAGTGTAGATATTTTCATATTTATACAGATCGTAGTGTAGATATTTCCATCTTTCCACAGATGGCAGTTTAGATATTTCCATGTTTATACAGATGACAGTGTAGATATTTCCATATTTATACAAGTAGCAGTGTATTTCCATATTTATACAGATAACGGTGTAGATATTTCCATGTTTATGCAGATAGCTGTGTAAATATTTCCATGTTTATACAGATCACGGTGTAGATATTTCCATGTTTATAGAGATAGCGGTGTAGATATTTCCATGTTTATACAGATAGCGATGTAGATATTTCCATGTTTATACAGATCGCGGTGTAAATATTTCCATGTTTATACAGAAAGCGGTGTAGTTAATTCCATGTTTGTATAGGTATTGGTTAAGATATTTCCATGTATATACACATGGCTGTGTAGATATTTCCATGTTTATACAGATGGCAGCGCAGATATTTCTATGGATATGTAGATGGTGGTGTAGATATTTCCATGTATATACAGATAGCGCTGTACTTATTTCCAAGTTTATATAGAGAGCGGTGTAGATATTTCCATGTATGTACACATGGCTGTGTAGATATTTCCATGTTTATTCAGCTGGCGGTGTAGATATTTCCATGTTTATACAGATAACTTTGTAAGTATTTCCATCTTTATACAGATGGCGGTGTAGATATTTCGATGTTAATAGAGATAGCAGTGGTGATATTTCCATGTTTATACAGATAGCGGTGTAGTTATTTCCATGTTTATATAGATAGCGGTGTAGATATTTCCGTGTATATACACATGGCTGTGTAGATATTTCCATGTTTATACAGATGGCGGTGTAGATATTTCCATGTTCATACAGATAAATTTGTAAGTATTTCCATGTTTATACAGATGGCGGTGTAGATATTTCGATGTTTATAGAGATAGCAGTGGAGATATTTCCATGTTTATACAGATAGCGGTGTAGATATTTCCATGTTTATACTGATCGCGGTGTAGATATTTCCATGTTCATAGAGATAGCGGTATTGATTTTTCTCATATTTATAGAGATAGCTGTGTGGATATTTCCATGTTTATACAGATAGGGGTGTAGATATTTCCATGTTTATAGAGATGGCGGTGTAGATATTTCCATGTTTATACAGATAACGGTGTAGATATTTCCATGTTTATACATACCGCGGTGTAGGTATTTCCATGTTTCTACAGATCATGGTGCAGATATTTCCATGTTTATACAGATCGCGGTGTTGATATTACCATGTTTACAAGGATAGCGGTGCAAATATTTCCACATTTATACAGATAGCGTTGTAGTTATTAGCATGTTTATACAGATAGCGGTGTAGATATTTCCATGTATAAACAGATGTCTGTGTATATATTTCCATGTTTAAACAGATGGCTGTGTAGATATTTCCTTGTTTATACAAATAGCGGTGTAGTTATTTCCATGTTTATACAGATAGCAGTGTAGATATTTCCATGTATATACAGATGGCTGTGTAGATATTTCCATGTTTATACAGATGGCTGTGTAGATATTTCCATGTTTATACAGAAGACTTTGTAGATATTTCCATGTTTATACAGACGGCGTTGTAGTTATTTCCATGTTTATAGATATATCTGTGTAGATATTTCCATGTTTATACATATAGCGGTGTAGATATTTCCATGTTTATACAGATCGCGGTGTAGATATTTCCATGTTTATACCGACAGCACTGGAGATATTTCCATGTTTATACACATAGCGGTGTACATATTTCCATGTTTATAGAGACAGCGGTGTTGGTATTTCCATGTTTATACAGATAGCGGTGAAGATATTTCCATGTTTATACAGATGCCTATGCAGATATTTCCATATTAATACAGAGGGCTGTGTAGATAATTTCCATGTTTATACAGATGGCAGTGCAGATATTTCCATGTTCCTACACATGACTGTGTAGGTATTTCCATGTTTATACAGATGGCTTTGTAGATATTTCCATGCTTATAGAGATAGCGGTGTAGATATTTCCATGTTTATACAGATAGCGGTGTAGATATTTCCATGTTTATACAGACCGCAGTGTAGATATTTCCATGTTTTTACAGGTAGCGGTGCAGATATTTCCATGTATGTACTGATGGCGGTATTGATATTTCCATCTATACACAGATGACCGTGTAGATATTTCCATGTTTATACACATGGCGGCACAGATATTACTATGGATATGTAGATGGCGGTGTAAATATTTCCATGTTTATACAGATAGCGGTGTAGTTATTTCCATGTTTATATAGATAGCAGTGTAGATATTTCCATGTATATACACATGGCTGTGTAGATATTTCCACGTTTATACAGATGGCGGTGTAAATATTTCCATGTTTACACAGATAACTTTGTAAGTATTTCCATGTTTATACAGATGGCGGTGTAGATATTTCGATGTTTATAGAGATAGCAGTGGAGATATTTCATGTTTATACAGATAGCGGTGTAGATATTTCCATGTTTATACTGATCGCGGTGTAGATATTTCCATGTTTATAGAGATAGCGGTGTAGGTATTTCCATGTTTTTAGACATAGCGGTGTAGTTATTTCCATGTTTATATAGATGGCGTTGTAGATATTTCCATGTTTTTACCAATAGCGGTGTTGGTATTTCCACGTTTATACAGACAGCGATGTAGATATTTCAATATTTATACAGCTCGCGGTGCAGATATTTATATCTTAAAACAGATGGCATTGTAGATATTTCCTTATTCACACAGATGGCGGTGTAGATGTTTCCATGTTAATACAGATGGCGAAGTAGTTAGTTCCATGTTTATGGAGATGGCAGTGTAGATATTTTCATGTTTCTAGAGATGGCGGTGTAGATATTTCCATGTTTGTAGAGATAGCAGTGTAGATATTGACATGTTTATACAGATGGCTGTGTAGATATTTCCATGTGTATACAGATGGCATTGTAGATATTTCCATGTTTATACACATGACTGTATAGGTATTTCCATGTTTTTACAGATGACAGTGCAGATATTTCCATGTTTATAGAGATAGCGATGTAGATATTTCCATGTTTGTACAGATGGCAGTGTTGATATTTCCATCTATACACAGATGGCCGTGTAGATATTTCCATGTTTATACAGATGGCGTCATAGCTATTTCCATGGACATGCAGATGGCGGTGTAGACATTTCCATATTTATACAGATAGCGGTGTAGATATTTCCATGTTTATACAGATAGCGATGTAGATATTTCCATGTTTATACAGACCGCGGTGTAAATATTTCCATGTTTATACAGATAGCTGTGCAGATATTTCCATGTTTGTACAGATGCCGGTGTTGATATTTCCATCTATACACAGATGACCGTGTAGATATTTCCATGTTTATACAGATGGCGGCGCAAATATTTCTATGGATATGTAGATGGCAGTGTAAATATTTCCATGTTTATACAGAAAGCGGTGTAGTTATTTCCATGTATATATAGATAGCGGTGTGGATATTTCCATATATATACACATGGCTATGTAGATATTTCCATGTTTATACAGATGGCGGTGTAGATATTTCGATGTTTATAGAGATAGCAGTGGAGATATTTCCATGTTTATACAGATAGCGGTGTAGACATTTCCATGTTTATAATGATCACGGTGTAGGTATTTCCATGTTTATAGAGATGGCGGTGTAGATATTTCCATGTTCATAGAGATAGCGGTGTAGATATTTCCATGTTTATACAGATCGCGGTGTTGATATTACCATGTTGATAGGGATAGCGGTGCAAATATTTCCACATTCATACAGATAGCGGTGTAGTTATTAGCATGTTTATACAGATAGCGGTGTAGATATTTCCATGTATAAACAGATGTCTGTGTATATATTTCCATGTTTAAACAGATGGCGGTGTAGATATTTCCTTCTTTATACAGATAGCGGTGTAGATATTTCCATGTTTATACAGATGACTTTGTAGTTATTTCCATGTTTATACAGATGGAGGTGTAGATATTTCCATGTTTATAGAGATAGCTGTGTAGATATTTCCATGTTTATACAGATAGCGGTGTAGATATTTCCATGTTTATACAGATCGCGGTGTAGATATTTCCATGTTTATACAGATCGCGGTGTAGATATTTCCATGTTTATACCGATCGCTGTGTAGATATTTAAATGTTTATACAGATGGCGTTGTAGATATTTCCATGTGTATACAGATAGCTCTGTAGGTATTTCCATGTTTATACAGATGGCGGTGTAGATATTTCCATGTTTATAGAGATGGCGGTGTAGATATTTCCATGTTTATAGAGATAGAGGTGTATATATATGCATGTTCATAGAGATAGCAGTGAGGATATTTCCATGATTATACAGATAGCAGTGTAGATATTTCCATTTTTATAGAGATAGCGATTTAGATATTTCATATTTATACAGATAGCGGTGTAGATATTTCCATGTTTATACAGATTGCGGTGTAGATATTTCCATGTTTATACAGATGCCTATGCAGATATCTCCATATTTATACAGAGGGCTGTGTAGATATTTCTATGTTTTTACAGAAGGCAGTGTAGATATTTCCGTGTTCCTACACATGACTGTGTAGGTATTTCGATGTTTATAGAGATCACGGTGTAGATATTTCCATGTTTATAGAGATAGCGATGTAGATATTTCCATGTTTATACAGATAGCGGTGTAGATATTTCCATGTTTATACAGACCGCGGTGTAGATAGTTCCATGTTTATACAGATAGCAGTGCAGATATTTCCATGTTTGTACAGATGGCGGGGTTGATATTTCCCTCTATACACAGATGACCGTGTAGATATTTCCATTTTTATACAGATGGCGGTGCAGAAATTTCCATGGATATGTAGATGGCGGTGTAGATATTTCCATGTTTATATAGATAACGGTGTAGTTATTTCCATGTTTATATAGATAGCGGTGTAGATATTTCCAGGTATATACAAATGGCTGTGTAGATATTTCCATGTTTATACAGATGGCGTTGTAGATATTTCCATGTTTATACAGATAACTTTGTAAGTATTTCCATGTTTATACAGATGGCGGTGTAGATATTTCGATGTTTATAGAGATAGCAGTGGAGATATTTCCATGTTTATACAGAGAGCGGTGTAGATATTTCCATGTTTATACTGATCGTGGTGTAGATATTTCCATGTTTATAGAGATGGCGGTGTAGATATTTCCATGTTCATAGAGATAGCGGTGTTGATTTTTCCATGTTTATAGATACAGCGGTGTGGATATTTCCACGTTTATACAGATATGGGTGTAGATATTTCCAAGTTTTTACAGATATCGGTGTAGATATTTCCATGTTTACACAGATTGCGCTGTAGATATTTCCATCTTTCTTCAGATGGCATTGTAGATATTTCCATGTTTATACAGATGGCGGTGTAGATATTTGCATGTTTATATAGATGGTGGTGTAGATATTACCATGTTTATACAGATAGCCGTGTAGATATTTCCATGTTTATACAGATTGTCGTGAAGATATTTCCATGTTTATACAGATCGTGGTGTAGATATTTCCATGTATATACAGATCGCGGTGTAGATATTTCCATGTTTATACAGATAGCGGTGTAGATATTTCCATGTTTATACAGATCGCGGTTTAGATATTTCCATGTATATACAGATCGCTGTGTAGATATTTCCATGTTTATACAGATAGCGATGTAGATATTTCCATGTTTATACAGCTCGCGGTGCAGATATTTATATCTTTATACAGATGGCATTGTAGATATTTCCTTATTCACACAGATGGCGGTGTAGATGTTTCCATGTTTATACAGATGGCGGAGTAGTTAGTTCCATGTTTATGGAGATGGCAGTGTAGATACTTTCATGTTTATAGAGATGGCGGTGTAGATATTTCCATGTTTATAGAGATAGAAGTGTAGATATTTACATGTTTATACAGATGTCTGTGTAGATATTAACATGTGTATACAGATGGCATTGTAGATATTTCCATGTTTATACAGTTGACTCTATACGTATTTCCATGTTTTTACAGATGGCAGTGCAGATATATCCATGTTTATAGAGATAGCAGTGTAGATATTTCCATGTTTGTACACATGGCGGTGCTGATATTTCCATCTATACACAGATGGCCGTGTAGATATTTCCATGTTTATACAGATGGCGGCGTAGATATTTCCATGCACATGGAGATGGCGGTGTAGATATTTCCATGTTTATACAGATAGCGGTGTAGATATTTCCATGTTTACACAGATGGTTGTGTAGATATTTCCGTGCTTATACACATGGCGGTGTAGATACTTCCATCTTTATGGAGATGGCAGTGTAGATATTTTCATGTTTATAGAGATGGCAGTGTAGATATTTCCATGTTTATAGAGATGGCGGTGTAGATATTTCCATCTTTCTACAGATGGCAGTGTAGATATTTCCATGTTTATACAGATGGCTGTGTAGATATTTCCATATTTATACAGATGTCTGTGTAGATATTTCCATGTGTATACAGATGGTATTGAAGGTATTTCCATGTTTATACAGATGGTAGTGTAGATATTTCCATGTTTATTCAGATGACTGTGTAGATATTTCCATGTTTTTACAGATGGTAGTGTAGATATTTCAATGTTTATAGAGGTGGCGCTGTAGATATTGCCATGTTTATACAGATAACGGTGGAGTTATTTCCATGGTTATACAGAGAGCACTGGAGATATTTCCATGTTTATACACATAGCGATGTAGATATTTCCATGTTTATACAGCTCGCGGTGCAGATATTTATATCTTAAAACAGATGGCATTGTAGATATTTCCTTATTCACACGGATGGCGGTGCAGATGTTTCCATGTTTACACAGATGACGGAGTAGTTAGTTCCATGTTTATGGAGATGGCAGTGTAGATATTTTCATGTTTATACAGATGGCTGTGTAGATATTTCCATGTGTATACAAATGGCATTGTAGATATTTCCATGTTTATACAGATGACTGTACTGGTATTTCCATGTTTTTGCAGATGGCAGTGCAGATATTTCCATGTTTATAGAGATAGCGGTGTAGATATTTCCATGTTTGTACAGATGGCGGTTTTGCTATTTCCATCTATACACAGATGGCCGTGTAGATATTTCCATGTTTATACAGATTGCGGTGTAGATATTTCCATGTTTACACAGATTCCTATGCAGATATTTCCATATTTATACAGAGGGCTGTGTAGATATTTCTATGTTTATACAGATGGCAGTGTAGATATTTTAATGTTCCTACACATGACTGTGTAGGTATTTCCATGTTTATACAGATGTCTTTGTAGATATTTCCATGTTTATAGAGATAGCGGTTCAGATATTTCCATGTTTATACAGATAGCGGTGTAGATATTTCCATGTTTATACAGACCGCATTGTAGGTATTTCCATGTTTATAGAGAGAGCAGTGTAGATATTTCCATGTTTCTACAGATGGTGGTGTTGATGTTACCAACTATACACAGATTGCCGTGTAGTTATTTCCATGTGTATACAGATGGCATTGTAGATATTTCCATGTTTATATAGATGGTGGTGTAGATATTTCAATGTTTACACAGATGACTTTGTAGGAATTTCCATGTTTATACAGATGGCGGTGTAGGTATTTCCATGTTCATAGAGATAGCTGTGTAGATATTTCCATGTTTATACAGATAGCGGTGTAGATATTTCCATGTTTATACAGATAGCGGTGTAGATATTTCCATTTTTATAGAGATAGCGGTGTAGGTATTTCCATGTTTATAGACATAGCTGTGTAGATATTTCCATGTTTATATAGATGGCGTTGTAGATATTTCCATGTTTATACCGATAGCGGTGTTGCTATTTCCACGTTTATACAGATCGCTATGTAGATATTTCCATGTTTATACAGCTCGCGGTGCAGATGTTTATATCTTTATACAGATGGCATTGTAGATATTTCCTTATTCACACAGATGGCGGTGTAGATGTTTCCATGTTTATACAGATGGCGGAGAAGTTAGTTCCATGTTTATGGAGATGGCAGTGTAGATATTTTCATGTTTATAGAGATGGTGGTGTAGATATTTCCATGTTTATAGAGATAGCATTGTAGATATTTACATGTTTATACAGATGGCTGTGTAGATGTTTCCATGTGTATACAGATAGCACTGTAGATATTTCCATGTTTATACAGATGACTGTATAGTTATTTCCATGTTTATACAGAGAGCAGTGGAGATATTTCCATGTTTATACAGATAGCGGTGTACACATTTCCATGTTTATAGAGACAGCGGTGTAGGTATTTCCATGTTTATAGAGATAGCGGTGCAGATATTTCCATGTTTATACAGATGCCTATGCAGATATTTGCATATTTATACAGAGGGCTGTGTAGATATTTCTATGTTTATACAGATGGCAGTGTAGATATTTAAATGTTCCTACACATGACTGTGTAGGTATTTCCAAGTTTATACAGATGTCTTTGTAGATATTTCCATGTTTATAGAGATAGCGTTGCAGATATATCCATGTTTATACAGATAGCGGTGTATATATTTCCATGTTTATACAGATCGTGGTGTAGATATTTCCATGTTTATTCAGATACAGGTGTTGATATTTCCATGTTTATACAGACCGCAGTGTAGATATTTCCATGTTTATACAGATGGCGGTGTAGATATATACATGTTTATACAGATAACTTTGTAATTATTTCAATGTTTATACAGATGGCGGTGTAGATATTTCGATGTTTATAGATTTAGCAGTGGAGATATTTCCATGTTTATACAGATAGCGGTGTAGATATTTCCATGTTTATACTGATCGTGGTGTAGATATTTCCATGTTTATAGAGATGGCGGTGTAGATATTTCCAAGTTCATAGAGATAGCGGTGTTGATTTTTCCATGTTTATAGAGATAGCTGTGTGTATATTTCCATGTTTATACAGATAATGGTGTAGATATTTCCATGTTTATAGAGATGGCGGTGTAGATATTTCCATCTTTATACAGATCACGGTGTATGTATTTCCATGTTTATACAGATCGCGGTGTAGATATTTCCATGTTTATACAGATCATGGTGTAGATATTTCCATGTTTATACAGATCACGGTGTTGATATTGCCATGTTTATAGGGATAGCGGTGCAAATATTTCCATATTTATACAGATAGCGGTGTAGTTATTAGCATGTTTATACAGATAGCGGTTTAGATATTTCCATGTATAAACAGATGTCTGTGTATATATTTCCATGTTTAAACAGATGGCGATGTAGATATTTCCTTGTCTATACAAATAGCGGTGTAGTTATTTCCATGTTTATACAGATAGCGGTGTAGATATTTCCATGTATATACAGATGGCTCTGTAGATATTTCCATGCTTATGCAGATGGCTCTGTAGATATTTCCATGTTTATACAGACGACTTTGTAGGTATTTCCATGTTTACACAGATGGCGGTGTAGGTATTTCCATGTTTATAGAGATAGCTGTGTAGATATTTCCATGTGTATACAGATAGCGGTGTAGATATTTCCATGTTTATACAGATAGCGGTGTAGATGTTTCCACGTATATACAGATGGCTGTGTAGATATTTCCATGTTTATACAGATGGCTGTGTGGATATTTCCATGTTTATACAGACGACTTTGTAGATATTTCCATGTTTATACAGATGGCGGTGTAGATATTTACATGTTTATAGAGATAGCTGTGTAGATATTTCCATGTTTACACAGATAGCGGTCTAGATATTTCCATATTTATACAGATCGCGGTGCAGATATTTCCATGTTTATACAGATCGCGGTGTAGATATTTCCATGTTTATACAAATAGCGGTGTAGATATTTCCATGTTTATACAGATTTCGGTGTAGATAATTCCATATTTATAGAGATGGCGGTGTAGATATTTCCATGTTTATAGAGATAGCGGTGTAGATATATCCATGTTCATAGAGATAGCAGTGAGGATATTTCTATGTTTATACAGAAAGCAGTGTAGATATTTCCACTTTTATAGAGATAGTGGTTTAGTTATTTCATATTTATATAGATAGCGTGTAGATATTTCCATGTTTATACAGATTTCGGTGTAGATATTTCCAGGTTTATACAGATAGCGGTGTAGATATTTCCACTTTTATACACATGGCAGTGTAGATTTTTCCATCTTTATACAAATGGCAGTGTAGCTATTTCCATGTTTATAGAGATGGCGGTGTAGATATTTCCATGTTTATATACATAGCAGTGTAGATATTTTCTTGTTTATGTAGATGGCGTTGTAGATACCTCCATGTTTAAAGAGATGGCAGTGTGTGTATTTCCATGTTAATGGAGATAGCGGTGTAGATATTTCCATGTTTATAGAGATAGCGGTGTAGTTATTTCCATGTTTATAGAGATAGCGGTGTAGATATTAACATGTCTCTACAGATGACTGTGTAGATATTTCCATGTTTGTATAGATGGCAGTGTAGATATTTCCATGATTATAGAGATAGCGGTGTAGATATTTTCATGTTTATACAGATTGCGGTGGAGATATTTCCATGTTTATACAGAAAGCAATGGAGATATTTCCACGTTAATACACATACCGGTGTAGATATTTCCATGTTTATACAGATAGCGGTGTAGTTATTTCCATCTTTACACAGATGGCTGTGCCGATATTTCCATGTTCATACAGAGTTCTCTGTGGATATTTCCATGTTTATGTAGATGACAGTGTAGATATATCCAGGTTTATACAGATGACTGTGTAGATATTTCCATGTTAATACAGATGGCGGTGTAGATATTTCCATGTTTATAGAGATAGCGGTGTAGATATTTCCATGTTTATAGAGATAGCGGTTTAAATATTTCCATCTTTATACAGATAATGCTGTAGATATTTCCATGTTTATACAGATGGCGGTGTAGATACAGCCAGGTTTCTGAATATGGCAGTGTAGATATTTTCATGTTTACATAGATGGCGGTGTAGCTAATTCCATGTTTACAGAGATTGCGGTGTAGATACTTCCATGTTTATACTGCAAGTGGTGTAGCTATTTCCATGTTTATACAGATAGCGGTGTAGACATTTCCATATTTATACAGGTAGCGGTGTAGGTATTTGCATGTTTATACAGATGGCGGTGTAGATATTTCCATGATTCTAAAGATGGCGGTGTAGATATTTCCTTGTATATACAGATATCTGTGTAGATATTTCCATGTTTATACAGATAGCGGTGTAGATATTTCCATGTTTCTATAGATGGCAGTGTAGATATTTTCTTGTTTATGTAGATGGCGTTGTAGATACCTCCATGTTTAAAGATATGGCGGTGTGTATATTTCCATGTTGATGGAGATAGCGGTGTAGATATTTCCATGTTTATAGAGATAGCGTTTTAGATATTTCCATGTTTATACAGACCGCGGTGTAGATATTTTCATGTTTATACAGATTGCCATGCAGATATTTCCATGTTTGTACAGATGGCGCTGTTGATATTTCCATCTATACACAGATGACCGTGTAGATATTTCCATGTTTATACAGATGGCGGTGCAGATATTTCCATGGATATGTAGATGGCGGTGTAGATATTTCCATGTTTATACAGATAGCGGTGTAGTCATTTCCATGTTTATATAGATAGCGGAGTAGATATTTCCATGTATATACACATGGCTGTGTAGATATTTCCATCTTTATACAGACGTCGGTGTAGATATTTCCATGTTTATGCAGATAACTTTGTAAGTATTTCCATGTTTATACAGATGGCGGTGTAGATATTTCGATGTTTATAGAGATAGCAGTGGAGATATTTCCATGTTTATAGAGATAGAGGTGTAGATATTTCCATGTTTATACTGATCGCGGTGTAGATATTTCCATGTTTATAGAGATGGCGGTGTAGATATTTCCTTGTTCATAGAGATAGCGGTTTTGATTTTTCCATGTTTATAGAGATAGCTGTGTGGATATTTCCATGTTTATACAGATAGAGGTGTAGATATTTCCATGTTTATAGAGATTGCGGTGTAGATATTTCCATGTTTATACAGATGACTGTATAGCTATTTCCATGTTTTTACAGATGGCAGTGCAGATATTTCCATGTTTATAGAGATAGCGTTGTAGATATTTCCATGTTTGTACAGATGACGGTGTTGATGTTTCCATCTATACACAGATTGCCATGTAGGTATTTCCATGTGTATACAGATGATATTGAAGATATTTCCATGTTTATACAGATGGTGGTGTAGATATTTCCATGTTTATACAGATGACTGTATAGGTATTTCCATGTTTTTACAGATGGCATTGTTTATATTTCCATGTTTATAGAGATAGAAGTGTAGATATTTCCATGTTTATACAGATGGCGGTGTAGATGTTTCCATGTTTATAGAGATAGCGGTGTGGATATTTCCATGTTTATACAGATAACTGTGTAGATATTTCCATGTTTATACAGATAGCGGTGTAAATATTTCCATGTTTATACAGATCATGGTGTAGATATTTCCATGTTTATAGAGATAGCGGTGTAGATATTTCAATGTTTATACAGATAGCGGTGTAGATATTTCCATGTTTATACAGACCACGATGTAGATATTTCCATGTTTATACAGATAGCGGTGCAGATATTTCCATGTTTGTACAGATGGCGGTGTTGATACTTCCATGTATACTCCGATGACCGTGTAGATATTTCCATCTTTATACAGATAGCGGTGGAGTTATTTCCAAGTTTATATAGATAGCGGTGTAGATATTTCCATGTATATACAGTTGGCGGTGTAGATATTTCGATGTTTATAGAGATAGCAGTGGAGATATTTCCATGTTTATACAGATATCGGTGTAGATATTTCCATGTTTATACTGATCGCAGTGTAGATATTTCCATGTTTATACAGATGGCGGTGTAGATATTTCCATATTTATACAGATGTCTGTGTAGATATTTAGATGTGTATACAGATGGTATTGTAGGTATTCCCATGTTTATACAGATGGTGGTGTAGATATTTCCATGTTTATTCGGATGACTGTGTAGATATTTGCATGTTTTTACAGATGGCAGTGTAGATATTTCAATGTTTATAGAGATGGCGCTGTAGGTATTTCCATGTTTATACAGATAAAGGTGGAGATATTTCCATGTTTATACAGACAGCCGTGGAGATATTAACATGTTTATACACATAGCGGTGTACATATTTCCATGTTTATAGAGACAGCGGTGTAGGTATTTCCATGTTTATACAGATAGCGGTGCGGATATTTCCATGTTTATACAGATGCCTATGCAGATATTATCATATTTATACAGAGGGCTGTGTAGGTATTTCCATGTTTATACAGATGGCAGTGTAGATATTTCCATGTTCCTACACATGACTGTGTAGTTATTTCCATGTTTATACAGATGGCTTTGCAGGTATTTCCTTGTTTATAGAGATAGCGGTGTAGATATTTCCATGTTTATACAGATAGCGGTGTAAATATTTCCATGTTTTATACAGATCGTGGTTCAGATATTTCCATGTTTATACAGATACCTGTGTAGATATTTCCATGTTTATACAGACCGCAGTGTAGATATTTCCATGTTTATACAGATAGCGGTGTAGATATTTCCATGTCTGTACAGACGACGGTGTTGATGTTTCCATCTATACACAGATTGCCGTGTAGTTATTTCCATGTGTATACAGATGGCATTGTAGATATTTCCATGTTTATACAGATGGTGGTGCAGATATTTTCATGTTTCTGCAGATGGCGTTGTAGGTATTTCCATGTTTATACAGATAACGGTGTAGATATTTCCATGTTTATACAGATAGCGGTGTAAATATTTCCATGTTTATACAGATCACAGTGTAGATATTTCCATGTTTATAGAGATAGCGGTGTAGATATTTCCATGTTTATACAGATAGAGGTTTATAAATTTCCATGTTTATACAGACCACGGTGTAGATATTTCCATGTTTATAGAGATTGCAGTGTGGATATTTCCATGTTTGTACAGATGGCGGTGTTTATATTTCCATCTATACACGGATGTCCGTGTAGATATTTCCATGTTTATAGAGATGGCGGCGCAGATATTTACATGGATATGTAGATGGCGGTGTAGATATTTCCATGTTTATACAGATAGCGGTGTAGATATTTCCATGTTTATATAGATAGCGGTGTAGTTATTTCCATGTATATACACATGGCTGTGTAGATATTTCCATGTTTATACAGATGGCGGTGTAGATATTTCCATGTTTATACAGATAGCGGTGTAGATATTTCCATGTTTATACAGATAGCGGTGTAGATATTTCCATGTTTATAGAGATAGCGGTGTAGGTATTTCCATGTTAATAGACATAGCGGTGTAGATATTTCCATGTTTATATAGATGGCGTTGTAGATATTTCCATGTTTATACCGATAGCAGTGTTAGTATTTCCACGTTTATATTGATAGCAATGTAGATATTTCCATGTTTATGCAGCTCGCGGAGCAGATATTTATATCTTTATAGAGATGGCATTGTAGATATTTCCTTATTCACACAGATGGCGGTGTAGATGTTTCCATGTTTGTACAGATGGCGGAGTAGTTAGTTCCATGTTTATGGAGATGGCAGTGTAGATATTTTCATGTTTATAGAGATGGCGGTGTAGATATTTCCATGTTTATAGAGATAGCAGTGTAGATATTTACATGTTTATACAGATGGCTGTGTAGATATTTCCATGAGTATACAGATGGCATTGTAGATATTTCCATGTTTATACAGATGACTGTATAGCTATTTCCATGTTTTTACAGATGGCAGTGCAGGTATTTCCATGTTTATAGAGATAGCGGTGTAGATATTTTCATGTTTGTACAGATGGCGGTGTTCATATTTCCATCTATACACAGATGGCCGTGTAGATATTTCCATGTATATACAGATGGCGGCGTAGATATTTCCATGGACATGGAGATGGCGGTGTAGATATTTCCATGCTTATACAGATAGCGGTGTAGATATTTCCATGTTTACACAGATGGTGGTGTAGATATTTCCGTGTTTATGCACATGGCGGAGTAGATACTTCCATCTTTATGGAGATGGCAGTGTAGATATTTTCATGTTTATAGAGTTGGCGGTGTAGATATTTCCATATTTATAGAGATAGCGGTGTAGATATTTCCATCTTTCTACAGATGGCAGTGTAGATATTTCCATGTTTATACAGCTGGCGGTGTAGGTATTTCCATATTTATACAGATGTCTGTGTAGATATTTCCATGTGTATACATATGGTATTGTAGCTATTTCCATGTTTATACAGATGGTGGTGTAGATATTTCCATGTTTATTCAGATGACTGTGTAGATATTTCCATGTTTTTACAGATGGCAGTGTAGATATTTCAATGTTTATAGAGATGGCGGTGTGGATATTTCCATGTTTATACAGATAACGGTGGAGATATTTCCATGTTTATACAGACAGCAATGGAGATATTTCCATGTTTATACACATAGCGGTGTACATATTTCCATGTTTATAGAGACAGCGGTGTAGGTATTTCAATGTTTATACAGATAGCGGTGCAGATATTTCCATGTTTATACAGATGCCTATGCAGATATTTCCATATTTATACAGAGGGCTGTGAAGATATTTCTAAGTTTATACAGATGGCAGTGTAGATATTTAAATGTTCCTACACATGACTGTGTAGGTATTTCCATGTTTATGCAGATGGCTTTGTAGATATTTCCATGTTTATAGAGATAGCAGTGCAGATATTTCCATGTTTCTACAGATAGCGGGTTATATATTTCCATGTTTATACAGATCATGGTGTAGATATTTCCATGTTTATACAGATACCGGTGTAGATATTTCCATGTTTATACAGACCGCAGTGTATATATTTCCATGTTTATAGAGATAGCAGTGTAGATATTTCCATGTTTGTACAGTTGGCGGTGTTGATGTCTCTATCTATACACAGATTGCCGTGAAGGTATTTCCATGTGTATACAGACGGCATTGTAGATATTTCCATGTTTATACAGATGGTGGTGTAGATATCTCCATGTTTACACAGATGACTGTATAGTTATTTCCATGTTTATACAGATGGCGGTGTACATATTTCCATGTTTATAGAGATAGCGGTGTAGATATTTCCATATTTATACAGATAACGGTGTAGAAATTTCCATGTTTATTCAGATAGCGGTGTAAATATTTCCATGTTTATACAGATCACGGTGTAGATATTTCCATGTTTATAGAGATAGCGGTGAAGATATTTCCATGTTTATACAGATAGCGGTGTAGATATTTCCATGTTTATACAGACCGCGGTGTAGATATTTCCATGTTTACACAGATAGCGGTGCAGATATTTCCATGTTTGTACAGATGGGGGTGTTGATATTTCTATCTATACACAGATGGCCTTGTAGATATTTCCATGTTTATACAGATGGCGGCGTAGATATTTCCATGGACATGCAGATGGCGGTGTAGATATTTCCATGTTTATACAGATAGCGGTGTAGATATTTCCATGTTTATAGAGATAGCAATGTAGATATTTACATGTTTATACAGATGGCTGTGTAGCTATTTCCATGTGTATACAGATGGCATTGTAGATATTTCCATGTTTATACAGATGACTGTATAGGTATTTCCATGTTTTTACAGATGGCAGTGCAGATATTTCCATGTTTATAGAGATAGCGGTGTAGATATTTCCATGTTTGTACAGATGGCGGTGTTGATATTTCCATCTATACACAGATTGCCGTGTAGGTATTTCCATGTGTATACAGATGGCATTGTAGATATTTGCATGTTTCTAGAAATGGTGGTGTAGATATTTCCATGTTTACACAGATGACTGTATAGTTATTTCCATGTTTATACAGAAGGCGGTGTTGATATTTCCATGTTTATAGAGATAGCGGTGTAGATATTTCCATATTTATACAGATAACGGTGTAGAAATTTCCTTGTTTATACAGATAGCGGTGTAGTTATTTCCATGTTTATACAGATAGCGGTGTAGATATTTCCATGTATACACAGATGGCTGTGTAGATATTTCCATGTTTATACAGATGGTTTGTAGATATTTCCATGTTTATACAGATGAATTTTAGGTATTTCCATGTTTATACAGATGGCGGTGTAGATATTTCCATGTTTATAGAGATAGCTGTGTAGATATTTCCATGTTTATACAGATCGCGGTGTAGATATTTCCATGTTTATACAGATCGCGGTGTAGATATTTCCATGTTTATACAGATAGAGGTGTAGATATTTCCATGTTTTTACACATATCAGTGTAGATATTTCCATGTTTACACAGATTGCGGTGTAGATATTTCCACCTTTCTACAGATGGCATTGTAGATAATTCCATGTTTATACAGATGGCGGTGTAGATATTTCCATGTTTATACAGATAGTGGTGAAGACATTTTCATGTTTATGCAGATCGCGTTGTAGATATTTCCATGTTTATACAGATCGCGGTGTAGATATTTCCATGTTTATACAGATAGCGGTGTAGATATTTCCATGTTTATATAGATGGCGTTGTAGATATTTCCATGTTTATACCGATAGCGGTGTTGGTATTTCCATGTTTATACAGATAGCGATGTAGGTATTTCCATGTTTATACAGCTCGCGGTGCAGATATTTATATCTTTTTATAGAGGCATTGTAGATATTTCCTTATTCACACAGATGGCGGTGTAGATGTTTCCATGTTTATACCGACGGCGGAGTAGTTAGTTCCATGTTTATGGAGATGGCAGTGTAGATATTTTCATGTTTATAGAGATGGCGGTGTAGATATTTCCATGTTTATAGAGATAGCACTGTAGATATTTACATGGTTATACAGATGGCTGTGAAGATATTTCCATGTGTATACAGATGGCATTGTAGATATTTCCATGTTTATACAGATTACTGTATAGGTATTTCCATGCTTTTACAGATGGCAGTGCAGATATTTCCATGTTTATAGAGATAGCGGTGTAGATATTTCCATGTTTGTACAGATGGCGGTGTTGATATTTCCATCTATACACAGATGGCCGTGTAGATTTTTCCATGTTTATACAGATGGCAGCGTAGATATTTCCATGGACATGCAGATGGCGGTGTAGATATTTCCATGTTTATACAGATAGCGGTGTAGCTATTTCCATATTTATACAGATTCCGGTGTAGATATTTCCATGTTTATACAGACCGCAGTGTAGATATTTCCATGTTTATAGAGATAGCAGTGTAGATATTTCCATGTTTGTACAGATGGTGGTGCTGATGTTTCCATCTATACACAGATTGCCGTGTAGTTATTTCCATGTGTATACAGATGGCATTGTAGATATTTCCATGTTTACACAGATGTCTATATAGGTATTTCCATGTTTATACAGATGGCGGTGTAGATATTTCCATGTTTATAGAGATAGCGTTGTAGATATTTCCATATATATACAGATGACGGTGAAGAAATTTCCATGTTTATACAGATAGCGGTGTAGATATTTCCATGTTTATACAGATCATGGTGTAGATATTTCCGTGTTTATACAGACCGCGGTGTAGATATTTCCATGTTTGTACAGTTGGCGGTGTTGATATTTCCATCTATACACAGATGACCGTGTAGATACTTCCATGTTTATACAGATGGTGGCGCAGATATTTCTATGGATATATAGACGGCGGTGTAGATATTTCCATGTATATAGAGATAGCGGTGAAGATATTTCCATGTTTATACAGATAGCGGTGGAGATATTTCCATGTTTATAGAGATAGCGGTGCAGTTATTTCCACCTTTGCACAGATTGCCGTGTAGTTATTTCCATGTTTACGCAGATAGCTGTGTAGACATTTCCAAGTTTACACAGATAGCTGTGAAGATATTTCCATGTTTACATACATACCGTTGTAGATATTTCCATGTTTATACAGATTGCGGTGTAGATATGTCCATGATTATACAGATAGCGGTGTAGATATTTTCATGTTTATACAGATATCGGTGGAGATATTTCCATCTTTATAGAGTCTGCGGTATAGATATTTCCATGTTTATACTGATAGCGGTGTAGATATTTCCATGTATATAGAGATAGCGGTGAAGATATTTCCATGTTTATACAGATAGCGGTGGAGATATTTCCATGTTTATAGAGATAGCGGTGTAGTTATTTCCACCTTTGCACAGATTGCCGTGTAGTTATTTCCATGTTTACGCAGATAGCTGTGTAGACATTTCCAAGTTTACACAGATAGCTGTGAAGATATTTCCATGTTTACATACATACCGTTGTAGATATTTCCATATTTATACAGATTGCGGTGTAGATATGTCCATGATTATACAGATAGCGGTGTAGATATTTTCATGTTTATACAGATATCGGTGGAGATATTTCCATCTTTATAGAGTCTGCGGTATAGATA
Source organism: Pan troglodytes (assembly GCF_028858775.2). Taxonomy (NCBI): domain Eukaryota; kingdom Metazoa; phylum Chordata; class Mammalia; order Primates; family Hominidae; genus Pan; species Pan troglodytes. The sequence continues at coordinate 98,714,456 of NC_072417.2, forward strand.
TTTCCATGTTTATACTGATAGCGGTGTAGATATTTCCATGTTTACAGTGATAGCAGTGTAGATATTTCCACCTTTGCACAGATTTCTGTGTAGATATTTCCACTTTTACACAGATAGCTGTGTAGATATTTCCAAGTTTACACAGATATCTGTGTAGATATTTCCATGTTTACACATATAGCATTGTATATATTTCCATGTTTATACAGATAACGGTGTAGATATTTACATGTCTATAGAGGTAGCGGTGTAGGTATTTCCATATTTATACAGATTGCGGTGTAGATATTTCCATCTTTATACAGATGGCGGTGTAGATATTTCCATGTTTATACACATGGAAGTGAAGGTATTTCCATGTTTATACAGATAGTGGTGTAGATATTTCCATGTTTATACAGATGGCGGTGTAGATACAACCATGTTTCTGAAGATGGCGGTGTAGATATTTTAATGTTTATAGAGATGGCGGTGTAGATATTTCCATGTATACAGAGATTGCAGTGTAGATATTTCCATGTTTATAGAGAAAGCGGTGTAGGTATTTCCATGTTTATAGAGATAGAGGTGTGGATATTTCCATATTTATACAGATAGCGGTGTAGCTATTTCCATGTTTATACAGATGGCGGTGTAGATATTTCCTTGTTTATACAGATAGCGGTGTAGATATTTCCATGTTTATACTGATATCGGTGTGGATATTTCCAGGTTTATACAGAGAGCGGAGTAGATATTTCCACGTTTTACAGATAGTTGTGTAGATATTTCCATCTTTATACAGATAGCCGTGCAGTTATTTCCATGTTTACACAAATAGTCGTGTAGATATTTCTATGTTTACACAGATAGAGTTGCAGATATTTCCATGTTTATAAAGATAGCGGTGCAGATATTTCCATCTATATACATATAGCGGTGTGAGTATATCCATGTTTATACAGATAGCGGTGTGGGTATTTCCATGTTTATACAGATAGCGGTATAGATATTTCCATGTTTATAGAGATGACTACCTAGATATTTCCATGTTTATACAGCTTTCCGTGTAGATATTTTCATGTTTATACAGATAGCGGTGTAGATATTTCCATGTTTATACAGATAGCTGTGTAGATATTTCCATGTTTATACAGACAGCAATGTAGATATTTCTATGTTTATAGAGATAGCGGTGTAGATATTTTCATGTTCATACAAACAACAGTGTTGATATATTCATGTTTATGGAGATAGCGGTGTAGATATTACCATTTTTATAGACATAGCGGTGTAAATATTTCCAAGTTTTTACAGATAGCGGTGTAAATATTTCCATGATTATTCAGATAGCGGTGTAAATATTTTCATGTTTATAGACATAGCGGTGTAGATATTTCCATGTTTTTAGAGATAGCGGTGTAAATATTTCCATGTTTATACAGATAGCCGTGTAAATATTTACACGTTTATAGGGATAGCGGTGTAGATATTTCCCCGTTTATAGAGATAGCGGTGTGGATATTTCCACGTTTATACAGATAGCGGTGAAGATATTTCCACTTTTATACAGATTGCGGTGTAGAAATTTCCAAGTTTATACACATAGCGGTGCAGATATTTCCACGTTTATACACATACCGGTGTAGATATTTCCATGTTCATACAGATAGCGGTGTATATATTTCCACGTTTGTAGAGATAGCGATGTAGATATTTCCACGTCTATACAGATAGCGGTGTAGCTATTTCCACGTTAATAGAGATAACGGTGTAGATATTTCCAGGTTTATAGAGACAGCTGTGTAGATATTTCCATGTTTCTACAGATAGCGGTGTAAATATTTCCATGTTTATAGAGACAGCGGTGTAGATATTTCCATGTTTATACCGATAGCGGTGTAGATATTTCCATGTTTTACAGATAGTGGTGTAGATATTTCCATATTTATAGAGATAGCGGTGTGGATATTTCCATGTTTATAGAGATAGCTTTGTAAATATTTCCATGTTTATACAGATAGTGGTGTAAGTATTTCCATGTTTATAGAGATAGCGGTGTAGATATTTCCATGTTTATACAGATAGCGGTGTAAATATTTCCACATTTATACCTATAGCGGTGTAGATATTTCCAGGTTTATAGAGTTAGCGGTGTAGATGTTCCCACGTTTATAGAGATAGCGGTGTAGATATTTCCATGTTTCTAGAGACAGTGATGTAGACATTTGCGTGTTTACAGAGATAGCATTGCAGATATTTCCAGGTTTATAGAGACAGTGGTGTCGATATTTCCATGTTTATACAGATAGAGGTGTAGATATTTCCATGTTTATAGAGACAGCAGTGTAGATATTTCCATGTTTATACAGATAGCTGTGTAGATATTTCCATGTTTATAGAGACAGCGGTGTAGATATTTCCATGTTTATAGAGATAGCGGTGTAGATATTTCCATGTTTATAGAGCCGGCGATGTAAATAGTTCCATGTTTATACAGAATGCGTTGTAAATGTTTACACATTTACAGAGATAGCGGTGTAGATATTTCCACGTTTACAGAGATTTTATGAAAATTTATTTTATGAAGACCAAACAAGTCATTGGGGTACCTACCTTATGTCATTTTTTACATTGAGAGTGTTAAAAATACCCCTCCCCTAACCAAAATCCTGACTTATAGAGCCAGGAAAGGCCATGCAATAAAGGATTCTTGGGCTTGTATGCCTGATAACAGAAACTTATCACAGAAGACTGCAAAAAACACAATCTTGCACAAAGCCCATTGCAACTTTGCACACAACAATGCTTTTGAAGGATATTTGCCCAACAACTGCCTGTCCAACCTGGGCCTGGCATCACCTTTGTTATTGATCTTTGTAGCCAAGGATAGTCATTTCCAAATGATCATATAATCTTCCTCATTTTTTCTTTTGTCTTCCTTTACCTCCGTGAATATGCATATAGTTTACTCTGGCTTGCCTGTTTTTATTGCAAGGCTCTGTTTCCAAACGAATATCTTCTTCTTGTGGAGAGCCTCTCTCTGTTTGTTATTTAGGTTGATAAGAGAAATGTGAACATTTGAGAGCTCAGGTAAAAGGCCTTAGTCTACAGTGAAACTTTTTTGCACCCTTAGATGCTTACTTCCACTACAACTTGCAGGTGGGCATTGAAAAGTTCTTGGAATAAGTTTGAGCTTTGGTCTTCTCCGATTCATTTAGCATAGATTCTCAAAATGTGGTCCCTGGACCCACAGCATCAGCATCACCTGGAGATTGTTAGAAATGCACATCATCGGGCCTCATTCCAGACCCTCAGCTGGAAACTCTAGGGGCATGGCCAGACCCTCTGTAGCTGAACAAGCCATCCAGGTGGTTTTGATGCAGCTAAAGTTTTGGAACAACTAATGTAGCCCCATTTGGAAAACTTGCCTCTACAGGCCTCCCTAGCTGGTAAGCTGCTAGCGTTTTTTGTTTGTTTGTTTCTTTGTTTTGATACAGGGTCTTGCTCTGTTGACCAGACCGTGACCTCCTGGGTTCAAGCGAGGACTCAGCCTCCTGAGTAGCCGGGACTACAGGTATGTGCCACCACCATGCCCAACTACTTTTTGTATTTTTTTTTGTAGGGATGGGGTTTTAGCCCAGGCTAGTCTCAAACTCCTGGACTCAAGCAATCTGCCCACTTTGGCCTCATGAAGTGCTGGGATTATAGGCATGGGCCACCACTCCTGGCCCAAAGTTCATATTTTAACTACTAACCTAAATTATTTTAAAAACAAAATTCTCCTTGGACTCAAACCAGGTCAGAGTGACATGATCATGTGCCTGTTTTGTGCAGGGTGAAGTGAGATTATTATCTAGGAAATAGCTGAAATGTCCTGAGGGTGACAAAGAGGAGCTGTGTTTTCAGCCAAATATCAGAACCAAGGCCACTGCCTGCCGCTGAACCCCAGCGGGGACCCCTACTTTGTGTTTATCTGTGGTGGCTACGCTTGCCCACCTGGGTGGGAACCACGAGAATGACTCCAGACTTTTCCAGGGACTGCATGCCAGGGTATTTTTACAATTTATGTGTAGACTTTGTTCGGGTGGAAAAGTTATCTTATGAAGACGAAACAATCAATTGGGGTACCTACCTTATGGCATTTTTTACATTGAGAGTGTTAAAAATACCCCTCCCCTAACCAAAATCCTGACAAATAGAGCCAGGGAAGGCCATGCAATAAAGGATTCTTGGGCTTGTATGCCTGATAACAAAAACTTATCACAGAAGACTGCAAAAAACACAATCTTGCACAAAGCCCATTGCAACTTTGCACACAACAATGCTTCTGAAGGATATTTGCCCAACAACTGCCTGTCCAACCTGGGCCTGGCATCACCTTTGTTATTGATCTTTGTAGCCAAGGATAATCATTTCCAAATGATCATATAATCTTCCTCATTTTTTCTTTTGTCTTCCTTTACCTCCGTGAATATGCATATAGTTTACTCTGGCTTGCCTGTTTCTATTGCAAGGCTCTGTTTCCAAACGAATATCTTCTTCTTGTGGAGAGCCTCTCTCTGTTTGTTATTTAGGTTGATAAGAGAAATGTGAACATTTGAGAGCTCAGGTAAAAGGCCTTAGTCTACAGTGAAACTTTTTTGCACCCTTAGATGCTTACTTCCACTACAACTTGCAGGTGGGCCTTGAAAAGTTCTTGGAATAAGTTTGAGCTTTGGTCTTCTCCGATTCATTTAGCATAGATTCTCAAAATGTGGTCCCTGGACCCACAGCATCAGCATCACCTGGAGATTGTTAGAAATGCAAATCATCGGGCCTCATTCCAGACCCTCAGCTGGAAACTCTAGGGGCATGGCCAGACCCTGTGTAGCTGAACAAGCCATCCAGGTGGTTTTGATGCAGCTAAAGTTCTGGAACAACTAATGTAGCCCCATTTGGAAAACTTGGCTCTACAGGCCTCCCTAGCTGGTAAGCTGCTAGCATTTTTTGTTTGCTTGTTTGTTTGTTTTGATACAGGGTCTTGCTCTGTTGACCAGACCATGACCTCCTGGGTTGAAGTGAGGACTCAGCCTCCTGAGTAGCCGGGACTACAGGTATGTGCCACCACCATGCCCAACTACTTTTTGTATTTTTTTTTTTTTTTTGTAGGGATGGGGTTTTAGCCCAGGCTAATCTCAAACTCCTGGACTCAAGCAATCTGCCCACTTTGGCCTCACGAACTGCTGGGATTATAGGCATGAGCCACTGTGCCCAGCCCTGCCAGCTTTGTATAAGCTGAGGAGTTTTTAAAAATACCTAGACTCAGGGCAAACCCCAGACACTTAAGTCAGATTCTCTGGGAGGTGAAGCCCAGGCACTGGTATTTTTAAAGTCTCTACAGATGGTTCTAATGTGCTGCTAAGTTAGAGAATCGCTGATCTAGACCAGGCCTTTTCAAACTTAATGTGCACGTGAATTACCTGGACTTTGTTAAAATGCAGATTCAGTCTGCATAGGCCTGGGGTGGAGCCTGAGCTTCTGCATTTTTAACAAGTCTCTAGAGGATGCTGCTGCATCTGGGCTGCTAACTACACTTGGAGATAGGAGGTTCTGGAGAGCAGAGGAAAGAGCATGAACCATAACCTAGGGGCTGGTAGTCCTGACTTCCGAGCCAAGGTTTGCCTTTATGTGGCTGGCAACTTGCTTGGACTCCTACCTCAATTCTTTGGGCCCAAGGTTTGTCCTGCCTCAGAAGGATGTCAAGAAAATTGAGTGAGTAATGCAGAATTGTTTCTTAAAGTGTGTGCGGATGCTCCATGAATTTAGAGAGTATGTGGATGCACATTAGTAAATTTTAATAGTTGTGACCATCTTGTTATGAGTACTTAGAACAAGTAATAATGGCTTTTGATGTATAGTAGTAAGAAAGCTTCCTTTTAAAAGGCGTGTATTTAAGTTTCAAAAGTGGGTCTATTTAAAAATATATGAAATAAATAATAGTAGAGGTAATTGACAGATCAAAATTAGGAAGGCAGGATGAGAATGACTCAAGTTTGGGAAATGCTGAGAAAGCAGATGCCCAAGGGCTATGAAAACTTAAAAAAATAGGTAGCACTTGATTTTGATTGGCTGAATGAGATGATGTGTTTGATTATTTATGGGGTTGGCATTTGGCAACATGCACTGGGTGGCTGGGATCACTGTTTATTAAAAAATATTTGAGTCTCCACTTTGCACTAGATACTCTTTTAGTCTCTTGGAAAAGGGATTGGGGGGCAGGCAGGATAAAAACAAATCATTTATGCCCACAAGAAAATTGCAGGAAGATAACAGTCATGAAATAAACTCTATGCTTCTAATTTAATATTTTTTATAGATTATGAGAAAAAAGTTTTGCTCACTATCAGCTAGGAAAGCTGTCTTAGCACAACCATTCATTCTTGCACAAATCAAAATCAAGACGAGCCAGATTTAATTTAATATTTTTTCACAGATTATGAGAAAAAAGTTCTAATTTAATTTTTCATAGACTATGAGAAAAAAGTTTCGCTCTCTATCAGCTAGGGAAGCTGTCTTAGCACAACCATTCATTCTTGCACAAATCAAAATCAAGATGAGCCAGAAGGCTCCATTCTGACAGCTTCTAATGGAGAAGCTACATTTACTGGACATGGGGAAAGTTGCTGGGCTCTAAGGACTGTGCTCATTTCTTGTGCTAGATAAATGGTCTTGGTGTAGCATAATACCAAAACTTCTTGTCGCAGCCTGTAAGGACAGAACTCAATCAGCCTGAAAAGGAAGTCAGTGACTCCGACTCAACACAGGAATGTTCTGTGATTCCTAAAGAAGGATGTAGGAGTGTGGCACAATTCAACCACAGTCTGTGGCCCTGTGCCTCTGCCTTGACATGAGTGGGATTTCCCAGCTGGTCATTTTCTTCTTATCTAAGACATTGGGAACAAATTACTTGACCTCCTCTGGGCTTCAGTACTCCCACTCATCAAATTAGAGGACTGGGCAGTCGCTAGGCTCTCTTTAGGCATCATATTTTAGTTTCTGTGATTTTAAATTTGAGAAGGGGTGTCTAAGGGAGAATACATAGGGGAGGGGGAAAGGCTTATTAAAAGTGTAGTTAGACACTGAATTTTTAAGAATTGCATTTTGTAATAATACCTTTACCTAATCAGGACTGACAATCTTACCTGATGACAGCACATGGAGGAATGGCTGCATTCAAAAATAAAAATGAAATAAAACAAGACCTTATTTGAACTTAGCAATAATGCTGACTCCTCTTTTTGATTTGAGGAGGTTATAGCTGTTGTAAATGCTTGAATTGGGGCTGCCCAGGCAAAACGGAGTCAAGAGTCCATGTCGGATGAATTTTAACAATATAGACAATAGAAAGGGTTGCTTAAACTGCCCCTCTTTTACCAAAACACATTTACAAATGAAAGAACAACACTTCCATTTTTTAAAAACATTTTTTGAGATGAAGTCTTGCTTTGTCACCCAGAGTGGAGTGCAGTGGTGCGATCTTGGCTCACTGCAAACTTTGCCTCCCGGGTTCAAGTGATTCTCCTGCCTCATCCTCCCGAGTAGCTGGGACTACAGGCGCCCACCACCATCCCCAGCTAATTTTTGTATTTTTAGTAGCGACATGGTTTCACCATGTTGGCCAGGCTGGTCTCGAACTCCTGACCCCAGGTGATCTGCCGACCTCGGCCTCTGAAAGTGCTGGGATTACAGGCGTGAGCCAACAGGCGTGGCCAAAAAATTTCCATTTTTAATTGCAGGGTCTGGGGAATTAAAATGCATCCGTAATTTCTTGCATCTCTCCGCTCGGGCTTGCATGAATGCAGAGGGATGGGGAGGACTTCTTGAGGCAAGCATCCCCCTCTTGTCGCCTGCCATCTGGAGAGAGAGGGCTGTGATTTATCTCACTTTAATCAGGAAGGACCCGATGGGTGGATGGAGAGGTCTGACGGCTTTGTTGCTCCATGTGGGAAAGAAACGGACAGAGTGAATTTGTGTATGATCCTTAAGGAGAAAGCGTCTTTGTGCTCTATTTCATTTTGACCTGGAGCCCCTAAAAGCAAGCTAGTTACAAGTTGAAATAGGCCATTTCTAAAGTGTGATTTTGTTTGTGTATGAGCCTTGATTACAAAGGGGAAAAAAACCCGCTTAATTTACATACACCACATGTAGCGCAGGATCCCCTGGGCTGTCTTTTCAGGTATCAGGAAACTTTGATGAAAGTCGCTTGCCTCATCTAGGACTCATTTGATATTGTTTAGCAGAGCCTGGTATTAACATTTCCTTCCAACTGTTTACTGGAATCTGTGTGTTCCCTTCAAGTGATGCATACTAGGTGCACAGGCTTCCTGCCACTGTCATCCTAATCTTTCCATGCAGACAGGAGCAGAGGGGAGAGCGCTGAGCCAGGCCCCAGCTTGCTTTTCTTTCCTAACACAGCCCGGCTCCGCTGCACTTCTCAGCTCTTCCTCTAGGTGGTGATGTTTGACCATTTTCTTCATGTGACCCTCCACTCGGTAATATAAATTCATTCGGAGGATGACCTGATATCAAAAAAAATTCCTTTTGATTAGTAGAATCAACTTGTTCCTTCACACGATACTCTTCCCACTGAGACACATGGAGACAATTCTGACTCCAGGTTTGCAACCTTGAGATTTCTCTCAGATGCAATAAAAAAAACAAAAAAGCATTTTGAGTGGCACAGTGATGCCTAGTGCATGATCATGTTTGTCTGCTCAAACATTAAAGGGAAACTTGTGGGTTTGAGGATGCCCAGCAGCACGACAGCTGCCAATGTAAATGAGCCGTATAGAGAGAGAGGGGGCGGGAAGGGACTACAAACTTCAGAATATGGGCTGTTCGTTTATAAGTTAAAAAAAAAAAAAAGTCAAAAGGGAGCCCAGGATGGTGCAAGAAAGAGGAGAAAGGAAGATTTTCCTTGCAGCTAATCAGGAGAGTTCATAAGGGCTGATTACATGAGTGGAAGCCTTAAGTTCTTTTTTAAAAAAAAATGTGAAAATTTGCATGTATGTATGTATGTATGTATGTATGTATGTATAGCTTCGTGTATTACCATTATTATTGCAATCAGCAAATGGATTTACTTCCTTTATCTCATGGGCTCCTTCCCACTCACTTCTGGCAGCACATTTTCCTTTCTCCTTCATCCCAGAACATCAAAGAACAGATGCGCTTCCTAACCCTGGCTCCAGGGGACTTTATACATTGTAAACAGTGCACCTCTAACGTGGTTCACCGCTTAGAGAACGTGTGTCCCATTTTAAAACTGTGACTCCTTTATATTTTGCAGTGCTTATTTTAATAAGAGACATTGGACTTGTGACATATTTTTCATGGAGGAGTGAGCTTAATGGTTGAAAGTAATCGATAAACTTGTTTTTCCTCTGATGCCATCAGCCAAGATCCTATGGCAATAGTAAGAGGATGACACTGGGCTGGCACCCCCTCCATAACATATTTGGACCATGTTTTCCCCCCAGAATGCACATGCAATAGCTTTGGTTTGGTAAGAGAGAGATGGTGTACTTGGTTTCCTTCTGTCACACTTTTGGTGAAATGAATTAGACTTTTAAATCAGGAAATTCAGTGAGATGAGTTAGATTTTTACACAAGAGCAGTGGAGGACTTCCAGCTGGTTGGGGGAATGATATGGAAATATCTTGCTAAATCAGGGTCTGATGGAATGCTGCTCCCCTTGCAGGCTCCTCTTCACACGGAGCAATCTGTGGGTTGCTTATAGAACAGAGCGAGCAGGAGGCATAGCATGGTCTTGCTCAGGGGAAGACCCGGTGTTCAGATGTTTGTCATTAGGAACTGGGTGTGGGCTTTTTCAAGTTAAACTGAAGCAGCAGTTCTATTAGGAAGAGCCTCCCAGATCAGCATCTTCTGTTTCTGGATACTCTCCCTTTGAAAAGCCAGATTTCAGCAAAAAGCTTTGCTAATGGTGAAATTGCACAACTGAAACCCTATGGGAGCAATGGGAAAGACGGAGAAAGAGGTGGTTATATCATGTACTTCAACAGTTTATTTAGAGGCTGTTGACGTTAGAATAACAAGCCAAGACAAACAAAAATACTCATTTTGGATGAAAATATTGTCTTTTCATGTTATTATAGATAGCTGAGTCCTAAGACTTCTACAGAAACACATTTTCCTAATGAGTGGCTGATTTTTCTGGTTGTGCAAGTAATGTCCAAATTATTGTACAAATTTTTGGCTCAGGAGCAAACATTGTATTGCATATTGAGCTAATCACTTGCCCTTTCTAAGGTAAGCCCTTACCTCTGCTTTCCCTTCATCTTGTCATTTCTGTTTGTTGGGTACAGGTTTCCTGTTGGTTCTTTCTGTTGGCTCTGATGTAACATGAATGAAGTTCTTAACATCCTTTCAGACATAAACACAACTTAGCTCATTGTTTCTGAGTTCATATAGAGGTTTTCTTGCCCCTGAGACTTTCGTGTCAGACAGCTGGATGTTGCTGCGTTCAAGGCTCTATCTGTTGATTCTGTATCCTACAACTTTACTGATTTCACCTATCAGTTCAGTTCTAACAGTTTTCAAATTTTGTTTATTTGTTTTTGTTTTTTAAATATTGTATGTTGCATTTTAGAGTCAGGAGGGTAGATGTACAGGTTTCTTAAATAGGTATATTGCATGGTGCTGAGGTTTGGGCTTCTAATGATCCCACCACCCAAGCAGTGAGCATAGTAATCGATAGGTAGTTTTTCAACCCTTGCTCCCACCATCCTTCCCTCCCACGTTTGGAGTCCCCCAGTGTCTATTGTTCCCTTCTTTGTGTTGAGTTCTAACCTTTTTTTAGTGAAGTTTGTAGGGTTTTCTATATATAACAAGATCATGCCGTCACTAGAGACAGTTTCACTTCTTCCTTTCCTATTAGGATGCCTTTTATTTCTTTCTTTTGCCTAATTACCCTGAGAAGTGGTGTCTGTGGGCATCCTTGTCTTGTTCCTGATGGTAGAGGAAAAGTTTCAACTTTTCACCATTGATCATGGTGTTAGCTATGGGTTTGTCATATATGGCCTTTATTTTGTTGGGATACAGTCCCTCAATACGTGATCTGTTGGGTGTTTTTTTTTTTTTCACCATGAAAGGGTTTCGAATTTTGTCAAAAACTTTTTCTATATCTATTGTGATGGCCATATAGTTTCTATCCTTTATTTTTCTAATATGGTATATTATATGTATTGATTTGCTTATGTTGAACCATGACATGATCATGGTGAATGATTCTTTCAATGTGCTATTGAATTTGGTTTGCTAGGATTTTGTTGAGGATTTTTGCATCTATGTAGATCAAGGATATTGGCCTGTCATTTTCCTTTCTTGTAGTGTTCTTGTCTGGCTTTGGAATCAGGGTAATGCTGGCCCTGTAAGATGAGTTTGGAAGTATTCCCTCCACTTCAGCTTTTTGGAAGAGTTTGAGAAGGACTGGTATTAGTTCTTCTTAAAATATTTGGTAGAATTAATCTGGGAAGCCATCTGGTTTTGGGTTTTTCATTGATAGGAGACATTTTCTTACGGATTCAACCTCCTTGCTTGCTATTAGTCTGTTCAGATTTTTAAATTTCTTCATGAGTCAATCTTGGTAGGTTTTATGTGTCTGGGAATTTATCCATTTCTTCTAGATGATCCAATTAGTTAGTGTGTAATTATACCTAGCAGTTTCTTAGGATCCTTTGTATTTTTGTGATATTGACTATGATGTTTCATCTTTCATTTCTGATTTTATGCTCTATTGAAAACATGAGGCATAGCAGGTAGGGGGCACTGGTCAGGACTTGGGGTATAAACTGGCAGATGTTAAGGTGGGTGATTCTGGTTAACTCAGAAACTCCGAAGTCCCGTGTGGAAGAATTAACTGCCTGTACTCACCTAGTAATGTATATCCTTGGTCAAAAAAGATCCAGCTGAGAATGTTGGATGAAGGGACCAAATCAATATTCATCATTATATTGAAAACAAGTCAGATTGGCTGTGGTCTTTTGACAGCAGGTCAGTGGCTAAGTCTATTTGAACAAAGTTAGGGCAGGTTCAAGGGAGAATCCTGAGATCGGTATTCTTTGTTCCATACAAACTTGCCTTTCAGTTTCTTCTCCCCATGCCTCCAGGATGTCCCTGCACGGCCCGTAGGGCCCCCTCCTTCAGTACCTTGCCTTACGAAGGGGAGAAAATGAGTTTTCCAATGTTAGCATATATTTAGCCTTCCAAAATTTTCTATTTCTATTTTAGGGGAGCTCTAGGAAAACAGCAGATTACTCTAAATCCCCAGGTAAAAATCTGAAATGGTGGAATTTCATATGACCAGGAGACATATTTTGGGGCAAGTGGGCTTTTCACAATCACTTGGACATGAAGGCATCTGCTTCTTCTATGCCTAAAATAGTCCTTCAATTTAGTAGTTTAATTCCTCTTCCTCTTTTTCAAATTTCAAGACAATACATGTAGTGACTGAACAATTTGGATCCAAGTTTCACTATTTAACTGCCAGTGTGACCTTGGGCGAGTCACTTAATCTTTTCAAGGCTCAATTTCATCATGTAAAGTAGAAGTACAAACAATCCCTGACTTAGAATATTTTGACTTACGATTTTTCAACTTTAAGATAGTTTGAAAGCAATACACATTCAGCAGAAGCTGTACTTTGAGTACTCATACAACCATTCTGTTTTCCACTTTCAGTACAGTATTCATTATATTACATGAGATATTCAAAGCCCACTTTATTATAAAATGGGCTTTCTGTTAGATGATTTTGCCTAACTGTAGGTTAATGTGAGTGTTTAAGGTAGGCCGAGCTAAGCTATGATGTTTAGTAGGTTAAGTGTATTAAATGCATTTTCAGCTTACAATATTTTCATAAGTTTATTGGAATATAACCCCATTGTAAATTGAGGGGTATTTGTAATAATGATATCTCTTCAAGGAGACTTTGTGAGCCTCTCATAGGAAAATGCATACACAGATGCACATAAATATATAATCTTTCTTTTCCATACATATGATATTCTTTAAGGATATTCAAAAATCTGGAAACAGTTGCCTCCAGGGAGATAAATGGTAGTGGGTTGGGAAACTTTTAACTGTATACGCTTTTGTACCTTTTGCATTTTGAATCAGATGAATGTATAATCTACATAAAATATTAAGATTAAAACATCACCGAATAACTTATCAGGAGTTTGGTGAACATAAGGGAAGGCCTCCTATGGTGGCTGTATTTTATTCAGTGTTGGTCACTGTTGGGCACTTCATAGAGCTTATTTCATTTCATCCTTACAAGCGCCGTAGGAGGAAGGGGCCCCAGAGGGATTCATGGTTAGAATAGCAGAGTAGGAGCATTTGGCAGCTATATTCTGTGTAGGTGATAACTTTAAAGATATTTCTGTTATAAAATGTTTCAAACATACAAAAAATATAGAGAAGCAGTTTTCTATAGTTATTAAATATTGTTAATGGGTAGTCACAGAAATTATCATCCAAAGTGGGATATTCTTGAGAGAAAAAGGAGGTTCTATTTATAATTATGGTGGGATAACAAACTTAAGATGAACAGCTCTGGACAAACTGGGTTGTATGGTTCCTGGAAAACAAGGATTACTGTAAATGTGAGTCCCGCCTTGTGCTTCTCTCTGTCCCACCAAGAAAATATGATCTTGATACAGATGTTCATTGTGTCAAGGCAACCATGGCAACCATGATCTAGATACACTGTTCAAGTTTTATGCTGATCCTACATATATATGTCTCAGGAACTTTCCAGAGTTTCCTTTGAGTGCTTCTAAATTTTGCATAAATGGTATGTTGTCCCTTGTCTCTTTTTAAAACCAGTAAGCCATTTTCCCTTCTTTTCCTGGAAAATTAAAGGAACAAAGACCAGGAAATAACAATGTATTAGCTAAGGTTCTGTTGATTGAAAGCAACAGAACCTAATTCTGTCTAGCTTAAACCATGCTAGGATTTAATGAAGAATACTGCAGAATCTTAGATATCTTATGACTGGGAAAGAGGAGGTTCAGGCAGTTCCTGGGATGTCAGCAACAGGTAGCTGTCAATTAACTGCCCCCACACCACCCACTGCTGCCGTCATCAATATAGCACACCACGATGGCTCCCAGCCTCTGTACGTCTGGGTTCCGGTGTTCAAATTCTAGAGACAGCAAGAGAAATCCCATTGAGTCAGGGATCCTTCCCTGGGTCACACTCCCTGCATATGGTCAGAAATGCAGGATTATGTACTAAAGACCCAGCTAAAGAGGACCCACTTCACTGTTTTGGGACCATTTGCAGGGGAGGCAAAATTGTGAGCTACTCACTTAAAGAGGTGATAACCATAAGTTTGCAGGAAAAAAAAAAATTGGAGAAGAGAAGGATAACACTATCCTACGGTTTCTTCTGAAAATGGACGAAGGGAACAGCATTTCCATTTGGAAATTCTCTCCTGGCATTTCAATATTTATGGATTCTGAATTCTGAGAAAAATCAGTTGAGAAATTAGGAAAATGGGAAGGAAGATTCTAATTTTCCTGTGAAAATTACAGCTTAATAGTCAGTATAGAGAACTTACTGGCTTGAAGAAATGCACTGACTTCAAGTCAAGCAAGATGAGGAAGCACTGACATGTGGAGATGAAAGTTAAGGTGAACAGGACAGGAGCAGTAAAGGAGCCTCAGTCAGACTTTCTTGTATCTGTTGCTGTGTTACAAGTGTGTTTTCATGGCCTTGTCCACTGCTAACAGTGAACCATTTCTGCAAATAAATATTAATGTGTTCCTAGGCATAGTATATGTTTTACAAATCCTATGAGAGGTTTTCTAAGAAATGCCAAGTTTTAGAAACAAAATATACCCTTAAATCGGCAATTTTGACAGTTGCTTCTTTCTAGTGCTATTCATCTTGCCAGGAGATCAGAATGTTATGTTATTTAAATGGTATTGGAGGGGATGATTGATGCCTTGTATAACAATGTCATGTAAACAACGATTAAAGCATTAAGTATTTGTGGTGTTACCTTTCAATCTTTAAAGGACTTTTCTTTAGCATTTATTTTGTGATAACATTCATTTCTTTTTAATGTTTTCTCTATTAATGCTATTGGAGTTTATAATCTTGTTACAATATGTTGGCTCATAATAATAATAAATCATCATTTGTTATCATATCTCTTTAACACAGAAGACTACTAAAACTTTTCATATAATCCTGTTACAGAAAAAAACGACTATTTGCTTGTTATTATAGTCATTTATTATTTTTCAAAAACTTGTAAGTGAAGTGTTATGAAAATCATATGAATTTGGGAATTCCCAAGCATTCTCAGAAATTCTATTTCCTTGTTCCCAAATCCCAATGATTAATATCTGCCAGGAGTCGGAAAACAGTGAAAGGAAGTAACATCCTATGTTGGATACCTGGTAGGGTTAGTGAAGAAACGTTATTGCTGAGCTCTGTGTTACGCTCACGAATGATGCCATTGAGGAAGTCACGCTTGTTGAAAGGAACGCAGATACACAAAGAGTTTTGCTGCTGTCTGTTGGATAAGAACCCCCTGGTCGATTTCAGCTCCTACTGCAAGTTACAAAAATCAATCCAATGATAAATGAAAAGTGCCCAGTGTGCTGGGAAATAACTTATTTTTTGGCTTCAGAGGAAATTTTAGAAACAGTGCCAAGTGAAATGTAAAAACAAACTACGAAGACGTTCATGAATTTCCCTCTGAAGCTGACAGCCGTATTTTAGCAGATGGAACTCCTACTATTAGCCCAACTCTTGGGTTGAAACAGTGTGTCCAGGAAACCCTATGTTAAAATGCAATGTGTTGGGGATATTGTTCCTCTATTTGCTTGAGTTAATTTTCAAATTAGTGTACTCTTGCTTAGCTGTGCTCTGAGGGAATGAACAAAAGATTGGTAAACTCTGATGGAGAACACTGGTCAGGCAGGGCACATAGAATCCCTGGGGATGGTGGTTCCTGGCAAATGGGGGAGGAGGACCTGAGCCAGGCTTGGGCTGGGCTGGAGGAACATGAAGATGGGATCTACTCACAACCCCCAAAACTGAGGGGTCCTGGTAACATATTATTTCACCCTCAGCCATGCAAATTCATTATTTTTATGGATAAAATAGTTTTAAAAAACTAATTTACATTGAAATGTTAAAATATTTATATAGAGATAAGAAATATTTATATAGAGATTATTGGGAATCCCCTCCTAAAGCCAAACATAAAAACTACCAAAAAAAAACATTCTGTGTAGGCTAAGATTGCAAATGACTGATGGAATGTCATTTAAATTAAACATGGAAAATATATTTCCTCTTTAATAAAGATCTAAATTCTATTCTTTTTAGGAGCCTTCAGAAATGAAATTCAACTATTAAAAAAAGTATAGAGAAGCCTTTAGAAAAGAAACTTTTCTTTTGCTGTATTATATATTAAAGAACTTTGATGAGAATAGTTCTAAAGTGTTTAATACTCGATTCCACTGATGTTTCTAGGTATTGTGGGGAACACCTAGAAATTAAATCTTCATCTTTGGCAGATCAGAGGCCTATTATTTTTAGGTAAAACAATTAAAATCTGCTTTTAATAAATCACAAATTTTGCAAGTTAGCCATTAATAGTAAGTGCTTTTCAAAGTTTGGCCCAATACATGAAAAAGCCAGAAAAACATACCTGCATTAGTTTTGCCCATCACCTTCTTATGCTGGCCTCAGGAGATTTATTAACAGCATTCAATATTTTAGGTAGGCTGGATGTGGTGGCTCATGCATGTAATCCCAGCACTTTGGGAGGCTGAGGTGGGAGGATGGCTTGAGACCAGGAGTTCAAGACCAGCCTGGTCAACCTAGTGAGCCCCTCGGTCTCTCTGAAAAGAAAAAAAATTTAGGTATCCTGTGGCTACCTCCAAAAACAAACTCCAGAGGAACTGAATTTTCTTTTTTATTTCATGTGTTGGGATAATGGCTTCTTTTGCAGTTACTTACGGAGAATTTAAGGGTCAGTAAAAATATTTTTTCATCCTTAATAACATGAATTCTCTAATTTGTGTGTGATATAATGCTAGATATTGTGCCAAAAGTGTTACATAGACATAATCCATGCCCATTTTCAAAGATAATACTAATATAGAGAATAAGAATCATTATTATTGTAGTAATTATTATTTTAGTAATAGTAGTAATAATCAAAACAATTACATCAAACACTTATTAAACCCTTATTATGTGATAGGTACTGTGTAAGCAATTTCCACATATTAGCTCCTTAAATGTGATCACTAACCCCATGAGGTAGGTAGCATTATGTCCATTTTATAGATGCAGAAACTGAGCTTTGAAGAGGGAAAGCAACTTGCCCAAGGCCATGCAGGCAGTCATTGATAGGGTTGGGGAGCGAGAAGTTGAAGTCTGAGATGTAAGTTCACAGACACGAGTACACAAACACGTACAAGATACTCGTATGACATGTGGGGTTGCTTGAAATATGTAATTGACTTTCCCCAGCACAAGAAAGTGTTTGGACAGATTTCAAAGGGATCTAACACTTCCTCAGAGGACTGCCCTACGACATTTTTCCGTGTGCTTTTCTGCCTCTTGTCCTATACTTTTGGCATTTCTTCTGCTCTTAGAGGCAATGAGTCAACAGCATATTTTTAGCACCTCCTGTGTGCATAGAAGTGGCCCCTGACTCAATGGGAGTGTATAACTACCATGGGCCAAATCAGTGTGCTTTCCTGTTAGCCAGGGGATTATAGAAGAACACGCTCCCCTGATTCCAACAGAACTTGCTGCCACTCTGATGTCTTCATTGTAAGGCCTCTAAATGAATGTTCAAGAAATTCATGTTAAAGGCACGTGTCATATGTGTAACTTGTAAACATTTGTGTACTTGTCTCTGTGTCCTTACACCTCAGGCTTCAACTCTTGTTTTTACCTTTATCAATGACTACCTGTGTGCTGTGTGGCTTTGGACCAATTGCTCACCCCCTCTAAAGCTCAGTTTCTGCATCTGTAAAATGGATATAATGCCATATATACATAGATATAGATATACATACACCAATATATATACACACATATATATGTGTATACATATATATACACACATATATATGTGTGTATATACATACATATATATGTGTGTATATGCATATATATATAATATACAAACTGAAATATATAGTTATATAAATATTTCAGTTTAAGTTTCAAAAATCACTGGAGGGTATTTTTATAATACCCTTCAGCAATTTTACCTGCTGCCTTTGCACATTCTGGTGAATTTCTAAATGGAAGTCTGATGGAGATTAATCTTTTAATGCATCATAAATAAAAAAGAAAATCACAGAATGATGTAGCTGGAGAGGACCCTGGGGATCTAGTGTTTCATGAAAGATTAATGTCCTTGATCTGTTTGTAAGTGTTTTGGAAAAATCTTCCATGGTCAAATAAAACTTGGCAATGTTGGATTAAAGTTAAATAGGTTTTTTTTTTTCCTGCAGAACTTCATAGTCTTTAATATGCTAATATGTTTTGTGAATCTACAAGGAATGAAGTGTTTCAATGCTTATTTTACCCAGATTCTCATTTTGGGACAGGCTGGTCAAGCTGAGTCAGATAGTATATTCTCTAGATGGAGATGATGGCTGATTCCTTTTTGAGAGCAAGAGAGTCCCCAGGGGAAGCAAGGGTATATCAGTTGCTCCATTTCATGCCAAGGATCCTCAGTCTTTAGAGGCTCAGAGAAGGCTGAAAGGCTACTCTAGGCTATCAGGGCTACCATTCATTGTGACCCATGCTACAGAGAAGCTTTGAGCTCAGTGCAAAGGAGTGACCAGCCCTTGAGAATCAGGAAAATTTATTTATTCCTGACCTAGTCCACTGAGGACATACAAGGAATGGGGCAGGGGAGTGTCACCAGCTATGGTTACAAGCTAGTCTGATTCTCTTTCATTAAGAAAACTGGTCCCTGTGAGTTTAGATTGGGAAGCACCAGGTTAAAAAAATTTTAGGCCAGGAGTGGTGGCCACTGTACTCCAGCCTGGGTGACAGAGTGAGAATCTGTCTTAAAAAAAAAAAAAATGTTAAGTGATGTCTTCTGTTGAGGACCTCTCAGAACTTTTAATATGAAAGTGTGCATTGTGAAGAATGGGAGTAGAGTGTACAGGAGTTTTAAAAGCTACTTGGTCATGAAACTCTTGCTTTGTGCAGGATTCGAGGGGCACTAACATTCTGAGGAAAATATTTTGGGAAACACTGATCTAATCCAAACTTCTCATTTTACCAGCAAACAACTGTGGGGCCCTCTAAGTTTCCTTTCTCCATCATTGTGACAAATTCATTGGAATTAATTCAATTAAACCTGGGGTCAGCTTTGAAGAGATTTATTTAGCAGGTAAATCTGTTTTGTACATTTTGAGGGAGTTCTGAGTTTCCATAGTCAAAAACCACAGATCAATTTAACCAACCTTTATGGAATATCACCTATGGCCCAAAGACCCTTTAGCTACAGTGATGGTCTACAAAAATATAAACTGTAATTCTTGCAATACAGGAGATTAGTAATAATGGTAAATATGATGATGATGACACCATGAATAGCTAACATTTATTGAATGCCTTTCTATTAGTCAGGCACTTTACTAAGTATTTTAATCCTCCCAACAATTTATTAGGTAGGGATTATAATAATTCCCATCTTATAGTGAGGACACTGAGGTTAGGAAATTATCCTAGCCTAAATGTTAAGTATAAGCATGAATAGAAAGGTGTTATTAGCCTATAAGACATTCCTTTATGAGTGATACAAAGTCCTATGTAAATTCAGAGAAAAGAAAAGTGGTTTTAGAAATCCTTGATCAGTGAGTGTGAAGCATGTGGTGGCCCGGTTACTGTTTGGTTGCCCATCTGTCCTCCCTCTGGGATCAGCACCCCCTTACTTTGGAAGAATTGTTTTCCTTTTCACTGTAAGGTTCTTTCTGGCTATGCGATGGGGCACATTGCCTCAAACTAGCCCTGTTCCAGTCTTTGAGAACCTTGAAATTGGAACCAAGGGAAGAGGATTGCCTCTTGAATGGTAATTCTCTAAAATCTAGTCTGAGGTGCTGGTGCCTAATCCCTGGGTCTGTGGAAGGAGCTGGGCTGTGAGAGGGGAGAATGATGTTGATGTCAAGAGAGAGGCAGGTGCTAGGAGCAGAGAAATGGAGGCCTGGAGGGTTTCTGGGCTTCTCTGAGGCTTAGGGTTTGGATCATTGTCTTCGTTACTGGAACAAAGGATTTACCATACCTGCTCTTCTGGGAATGAAACTGTCCTGCTTTGCAAAATAAAGTGTCATTAGAAAGAGATCTTAAAAACCCCACACCATAGACAGGTGCACAGATCCGTAGAAGTGTTAAAGTTCTGTCTGTTGGATGCTAAGCCAAGACTCTTAAGTATGTTCTAAAGAGAAACTGGTGTGTGTAGGCTGTGCACTCCCAGGGAGATAAAAAGTTAGGAACTTTATGGGTTGGGCTTGGTGGCTCCCACCTGTAATCCCAGCACTGTGGGAGGCTATAGTGGGCAGATTGATTGAGCTGAGGAGTTCGAGACCAGCCTAGGCAACATGGTGAAACCCCATGTCTACAAAAACTACAAAAATTAGCTGGGCGTGGTGGCATGTACCTGCAGGCGGGAGGATCGCTTGAGCCCAAGAGGGAGAGGGTGCAGTGAGCCATGATTGTGCCACTGCACTCCACCTGGTTGACAGGAACTTTATGGGGAATGGGATATTGGAGACTGAGTAGAGACTAGAGGAAAAAAAAAAAAAAACAACCTCCCCAACTGGCCACACTATTCTTTAAAAAATGTTAATTGACAAATTAAAATTGTATGTATTTACGGAGGTATAATGTGATGTTATGATATATGTATACATTGTGGAATAATTAAATCCAGAGAATTAATAGATTCATCACCTCAAAACCTATCTTTTTTGTGGTGAGAACATTTGAAATATATTGTCTTAGCAATTTTGAAATACACAATACTTCATTGTTAACTACAGTCACCATGCTGTGCTGTAGATCTCAACAAAATGTATTCTTCCTGTCTCAACTAAAACATTGTACTCTTTGACAACATTTCCCCATTCCTCTCACCCCCTCCAAAAACACCCATTCTTTATGTTGAAGAGAATGGCTAAAAAGTCCCAGCAGGTTTCAACTGACGGCTTCAGTGGTTGTCCCATCACACTTCAATGTTATTAATAGAAAGGGGAGGGGCAATACATAATTCGGACAGGCGGAATGTACCATTGTAACCACTTTCCTGACTTCACAGAAAAAGTCCTCTTGTTTTCATCTGTAAAATGGGAACTGCGTGAATACCATTCTTCTTTTCTTCAGCCTCCAAAGAAAAAACAGATGCAAAGCCTTTTATCAATTGCAAAACAGTATACAATGTGTGTTATTACTCACAGTTGTCTTACTGTGACCAAACACTTTATAAGCCTGTGGCAAGTCAGCCTTACTCTCAGGAAGTGGACAATATTTGGGGAAGGAGAAGCAGCAGGATCTTTCAGGACAGTAGCCTTGGTGGGTCCAAAAATTCCTTGAGCGAAATGGGAGACAAAACTTTCTTCCTGCTTTGGGGTTTATCCTGTTAGTCTTTTCTCTCTTCACTCCTATTTTCTATGGAGAATTTCCTGGTTTTGGAGTTTGGGTGCGTTTTATGGAGAGGAGGCAGAACATCTTTAGCTCCAGCAGAATGAAAGGATACATGCAAAGGAACCTAGCACAGTATGTGGTACCCAGTTCCCCTTTAACTTGGCTTTATTCATTCACTCCTGGTAGGGCATTAATAAGGGATTTAGCCCCCTCCTATTGAAAACGATTAATTCAGGGAAGAGTTCAGGCAGTGTGGACAGATACAGTGTAGGCCAAGCCTGTTTCTAAGGCAGGAGCTGGGTAGGGAGGGTGAGAAGGGCGAGAAGAATAGGGAAATATGTGTCGTCTGTGTTGCTGCTCTTGCAACCACCAAAACAAACAAACAAGTGAAAAAAAAAAAAAAAAAGAATTGTCCATACCGGAAAGTGTGCTGTTTTGGAGGAGGCTGGGGAAAGTGTGGATGGCTCGAGTGGGTCCTGTTGGATTGAAGTCTGACAGTGGTGATTCCCTTCAACAAATGGTCGGGGTGGGAGGGTACACACACACATACACACACACACACACCCCACACACAGCACCAAGCCTCCGATTTCAGCGCTGGCAGGAGATAACCATTCTTAGCTCGCCTTTCCAGGGTTATTTTTGGCTGAGGCTGTTCGCTGATGGCAAAAGGTTTCAGCCCCCTCCCAAATTCCTCCCCATGCTTGTTCTAAAGAGAAACTGGTGCGTGTAGGCTGCGCACTCCCAGGGAGACAGGGAGACGGGCCTGGCGCCGGAGAGGAACCCGGACTCTGCCCAAAGTCTCGCCGCCCGCCGGCTGTTTTCTGGCGGAGGGTGTGCCCCGGAGGGCGGCGATCGCGCGTGAAGGCTGGGGCCAGGCGCGGGTGCAGGCGTCACTGGGGTCGGGCTAGCAGGCCCTGGAATCAGGCTTTTGGGAAACCCCGAAAGTGAGTCCAACTTGGGGAGAAACTGAGGACACCTCGGGCGGTCTGGCAGCAGAGAAGGTGGGCGGGAGAAAACTTTACAGGAAGGCAGAAGCAATCTCCGCCGAGGGAGTCAGCGAGCGGCCCTGTGGAGAGGAGGGGCGGGCGGTCCCCAGGCGGGCGGGCGCAGGGTGCCGACCTGCCGGAGAGGGGGCCCGGGCGCGAGGCAGAGTCCCGGCACGCGGCCAGGCTGGTGGAGGCCCCCGGCAGGCTGCAGATTCCCTCCGGCCCCGGGAGCCACAGCAGGACCGGCCAGGAGGCACCACGGAGGGGAGCCCCATCCCGGTGCTGACAGTGCCCACCGTGCCCTACGAGGACTCGCGGCGGGCAGGCGGCGGGGTTCTGCGGCGACCTACCTGCCTCTTCGAGGGCCAGCGCAACTACCTGCCCAAATTCATCCAGAGCGTGCTATCGTCCATTGACCTGCGCGACCGTCGGGGCTGCACCACGGTGGTGGGCAGCGACGGCAGGTACTTTAGCAGGACGGCCATCGAGATCGTGGGGCAGATGGCCGTGGCCAACGGGGTGAGTGTCCAGATGCCTCTCGCTTCCCGCCGCGCTGCCGCCATGCCCTCTCCTAGCCCTTGTCCCCCTGCTGCCTCCAGGCCCAGCTGGGAGGCCCCTGCCCGGCCCAGGCTTTGCTTCCTCACTCCCGCGTCCTCACCCTCCAGCGCCCCACTCCCACCGTGCTTGCAGCCTCCCCGGCGCACCCCGGACACTGGGTTCTATTAGTACCCACCGCCCCCAAAAGCCTTGAGGGGTGTCCGTCGTTCCTGGAGCCACTCTGGGCGCCCTGGACTCTTCTCCGACTCTGCACACATCCCGCACCTGCTCATTTTTCTTTCGGACATTCTCTTACCCGGCCCTGTAGATTCCAAGGCAGCTCCCAGTTTTCCATATTGTTCCCAACGCGTTCACTGCCCACAGTCCCCACACAAACTTCTTTCCCAGGCTCACAACATAGTCCCTCTGCCCCGTGCCCTTTTTGCAATAATCTGCCAGTCCCCTAAGTCTTAGCTCTGCCTATTTAACAGTAGTGGTGTCTCAGAACACACACACACACACACACACACAAACACGATCCCTGACATATTTGGCAAGAGTAGGCCCTGAAGGTTTTTAATATTTTGGTTCTTTAACCCAGTGGAATTACTGAATGATTTATTTAATTAGGGTAGGGATGGAGTGGATCCATTTGTTTGATGCTAAACAGACTGAGCTCGCAGTTCCCAGGGGGCATATCTCTAAATGGTCTGAAACGAGATTTGCAGTGTTTTCTTAATGCAATTCCCAACTTCTCTCCAAATGCCTTTTGACATTTGACAACATTTCATGCCTCTTCCCCTTTCGCTTTTCATCCTTGTTTTCTCTCCCTTCTCCCACGACCTCGGTAGTCTTCTGCAATCCAGATTCTCAGACTTCGGGTTTTTCTCCCTCTGCCCCTTTCCTCTCTGTCCTATAACTAGAAGCACCTTTTGGCATAGACCCGTATCCCAGTTTCCTCTTTCCCAGGTCCAGCAGCATCTCAAGGACATCTACAAGAGGGATACCTAACTTCAGGGGTCTCTGAATGATATGTGGGAAACATCGTCTAAAAAAGTAATTTTATCCTTATTCATGCAACCAGACCCACACTCATAGAACTTTTCTTTAAGGGGAGTGTCTTGCAGATGTATAAATGAGTGTTAACATCTTTAAAAGCGAAACTGCACAATTCCCTGGCATTTGAATTCCCTCCTTCCTTCCCAACCCTCTCCTTTTCATTTTCTCATTTATTATTAAAAACATTTATAAAGGATCTCCATGCTTCATATTTATCTACTATAATTCCTCCTTCTCGGTGTTGCAGGGATGGGGAAAGAGGATTTTTTAAAAAACACAATAAAAAGCAATTGGGAGAAACAGGGCCAATGGTGTTGGGGTGGGTAGTGGAATTGTGATTTTTGACTCCAGTAGACAATGATGCTGGATATATGGGGTTTGATTTCTCTCTGGCTCCTCACTTGAGATTGATGAAGTTTGGCTAGAATCAGGGAGTTGAAGAGAGGTTGACAAATGGTCTTTCACTCTTCTCTGACAGGCTGTTCCTGTGGAGTGATGGAGAATAATGAGCCTTGGGAGAGCTATGGGAGCTCTCATACTCCTTCCCGAGCCAATTTTTTAGGGAGTGAGAGAAACATGGCCTGTCCAATACTTGTTGTGGGTCAAGATATTTTTGAAGCTACGGTTGTTGATTTGCATGGGAAAATTATTATGTCTTATTATTTCTTGTCCCACTTTACCATAAGGGCTCCTCAGCTTCTTACTTCAATGGGTCTTCCATGACACACACACTTTATTAACTCTAAGAGTGGAATTTATTTTAACAGATAATTAGCATAGGTCAATATATGCTGAAAATAGAGTCAAATTAAACCTACTAGCTGTTATAAAGGACAGATGACAAAATCCACATAGAAGCATCGACTCTTAAATAATCTGAAAGTACTACTTCTAAGAGGGGCGGGCATGGGTGAAGGGAATGGTGGACATGTTTCAGAATTTCAAATGCCAACTTTAATCAATCGTTTCCTCATTTTGTTCACCTTCTTGGGGGCTTATGCTAAAGTGAAGTGAATAGCCATAAGGCTGGCTTCAGGAGAAAGGTGGTCTAAAAGAACTGGATAATTATAAGCAAAATTGGTCTCGAATGATTGAAAATTGATGAGAATGTGCTTGTCTCCTGATTTGGCATCCTGAGTTAGACTCAGGAATACTGAACATGGATCCCAAAGGCTTTGGTCTTTTTTGATATCCTATTGGATAATCATAAGCAGGCTAGAAAAATAGGAAACTAGAATTTATTCTCTTTGAATGGACAAATCTGACCAGTGGGCTGCATTCTCTATATCTGAAAAATCTTGGTTTTGATTGAAAAATTAATTTTACAAAGCAATTTTCTTTTTTTAAATTAAATTTCATTTTTTTTTGACACAGGGTCTCACTTTGTTGCCCAGGCTGGAGTGCAATGGTACAGTCTTGGCTCACTGTAGCCTTGACCTCCCCAGATTCAGGTGATCTTCCCACCTCAGCCTCCTGAGTAGCTGGGGCTATAGGTGCACGCCACTACGCACAGCTGATTTTTGTGTTTTTACTACTCATAGGGTTTCTCTGTTGCCCAGTCTAGTCTCAAACTCCTGATCTCAAGAGATCTGCCTGCCTTGGCCTCCTAAAGTGTCATGAACCACCATGCCCAGCCTACAAAGCAATGTTCTAGGAAAAACTACAGTTACTCTTTGATTATGTAATTGCTGGAGAAGAAAAGCATGGCATTTCTAAAATGATGAACTATATTACTTATATTTTAATATCTCATAAAGTTTGAAATAGACATTTCAAACATAAACATGTATAAAAATTTTTATAAATTATAAAATCAAAACCATTTTACAATTATTTTATTATAAAATTATTATAGAATCAAAAACATTATAAATTTAAACAACTTTTTAAAAAATTTATTTTGGGATTTCCCATGGAGTGATGGAGAATAATGAGCCTTGGGAGAGCTATGGCAGCTCTCATACTCCTTCCTGGGCCAACTTTTTTAGGAAATGGGAGAAATATACCCTGTTCAATGTTTATTGTGGGTCAGGATATTTTTGAAGCTATAGTTGTTGATTTGCTTCAAACTTTAAAAAAATTATTATAAAATTATGGGATGTAAAAAAATTTATTATAAAACTTTGAAATTTTCAAACTTTCAGAAAAGCAGAGAGATGAGATGAATGGCACTCACAGGCAAGCATAGAACATAGATTGTAAACATTTTGCTATATTTGTGTCATGACTATTTTTTGCTTGTGTTTGAAAGTATATTAAAGAAAATGATATTTTACCCCTAAATTCTTTAGTACAGATTTCTAAAAAAATAAGAACATTTTCCTGTATAGTTACAAAATCATCTTTTCAAACAAAATAAAAAATGGCTTTTTTATATCATTTATTACCCAGTCCACATTCAGATTTCCTCAATTATTATGAAATGTCCTTTTATTTTTTGAGACAAAGTCTTGCTCTTTCACACAGCCTGAAGTGCAGTGAAACAATCATAGCTCATTGCAGCCTCAAACTCCTGGGCTCAAGTGATCTTCCTGCCTCAGCTTCCTGAGTAGCTAGGACTAGAGGTGCACACCACCATGCCCAGCTAATTTATTGTTTTTGTAGAGATGGAGGTCTTACTACGTTGCCCAGGCTGGTCTCAAACTCCTGGCCTCAAGTGATCCTTCCAGCTTGGTCTCCCTGAAATATCTTTTGTGGCTGGTTTGTTCAAATTAGTTTCTTCTAATCAAGGGACACACATTGCATTTGATTATTTAGCTCAAGACTGTTTTAACCTGGAAAATACACATACTCTTTGTTTATGTATTTATTTAGTGAAATTGACTTGTTGAAAAACTAGTCAGTTGTCCTGTAGAATATTTCCCCTTCTGGAATTTTCTGGTTGCTTTTTATGGTGTCATTTAAGTTTTCACTCTGTTTTTTCCTGGTTAACTGGAAGTTAGTTCTAAAGGCTTTTAGGCCTGCTATAACAAAATACCAAAAACTGGATGACTTATAAAGAACAGAAATTTATTTCTCACAGTCCTAGAGGCTAGCAAGTTTAAAATCAAGGAGCATGTGGTTTTGATATCTGGTTAGGACCAACTTTCTGGTTCATAGATTGGCCTTCTTGCTGGGCCCTCACATAGTGGGAGAGACTAGCTAGCTCTCTGGGGCCTCTTTTATAAGGGCACTAATTCCAATCATGAAGCCTCTGTCCTTATGATCTAATGACCCCCTAAAGGCCCCACCTTTTAATACCAGCACCTTTGGGGTTAGGATGTCAACATATTAATTTGGGGAAGACATACACGTTCAGCCCATTGCAAGGTTTAGTTAGATTCAGGTTCAACTTCTTTTTTTAAAGACTATTTCATAGGCAATAATGTGTATTCACATCCCATCATTAGTGATGGTGAGATGATCGCAAGGTTAGGGTGATCACTGCCTATCTCCTCTGCTATATTCCCCCTTGGGTCAAGCCAGTAGTCTGTGACGTGAACTTTGTACCATGTGTATATTCAGTTATATTCTGTATCAATAGTTACTTGATTGTTTTCGCATTTATTAATGATCCTTGCTTGAGTTGATTATTTCATTAGGGGTTTCCAAATGGTGAATTTCTAATTCTCTAATTCTATCTACATGTTTTAGCTGGCATTTTTCTATAAGCAGACCATTTTCTTCACAACTGGGTTATTTGGCTACCCTGAAACATAGTTCCTTCCGGGAAGGCAGAACATATGTTTATTTCTGTCTTTTAAAAGTTACTGGTGTTTGGAGTGAAGATTAGGTGAGCTAACTACCTCCAAAGGTGACAAATGAATTTTGTTTTGTCTCACTTTTGCTTTTTTGAATATCACTGTGGCTGCTTGGATTTTTATATTTAATTTGAATGGATTAGGGAATAAATGAGAAGATAGGTTTTATTTGTTTCTGTAGTTTTTATGTGGCTGTGTGAACTTACTTTTAAAAATTCCCAGAAATATTTTAATTCCCCTTTAAAGATATAAACTATGTCATACTATAAAGCAAAAGAAAAACCAATCATGTGAAGAGTAAATAGTATCGTTTAAACGAATTGTGGTTAAGCTTAGTTTGTAACTAATTAGTTTTTTATTTTCTTTCTACTTTTATCTGCTTCAGAGCCTCTTCAGTGGTTTAGATCTTCTATGTGTCAAATTATTCTAATCTCTTAAAAAGTTTAAGAGCTAAAATACAACACAATGACTACAAGAATGCCTTTGTCCTTTTCTGGGTAGGTACACCTAAGGCAACTTCTTTTTCTCTTCTTTGTTCTCTTCTTTCTTATTCTTAAATCATCTTCAATATTGGACAGATGACAGCACTATGCCTGCCTCAAGATGTTTCTGACTTTTTGTTTTTCTTTTTTTTTTTTTTTTTTGAGATGGAGTCTTGCTCTGTCACCCAGGCTAGAGTGCAGTGGCACAATCTTGGCTCACTACAACTTCTGTCTCCTGGGTTCCAGTGATTCTCCCAACTCAGCCTCCTGAGTAGCTGTGGTTACAGGCATGCACCACCACGCCTAGCTAATTTTTTGTATTTTTACTAGAGACGGGGTTTCACCATGTCGGCCAGGCTGGTCTTGAACTCCTGACCTCAAGGGATCTGCCTGCCTTGGCCTCCCAAAGTGCTGGGATTACACGTGTGAGCCACTGCACCCGGCCGTTTCTGACTTTTTCTAAAGTCTTCTTTCTCTGGAGATGACATTATATAATAGCACTGTTCAATAGAAGTTTCTTTGATGATGGAACTGTTCTGTAATCTGCATTGTCCCAGCCACTAGCCATATGTGACTACTGTAACACTTGAAATGTGGCTAGAGCAACTGAAGAACTGAATTTTGCATTTTACTGAATTTTAATTAATTAAAATAGAAATGCAAATAACCATAAGTGGTTAGTAGCTACCATACTGGACAGCAAAGATCTATAATTCAGCATTTAAAATCGATTTTGTTTTGTTTTCAAAAATGGAGTCAGACTGTTACAACCCAAAAGAACTGTAGGTTAAATTAAGGTAAATCCCCAAATACTACATACACATTTGGGAAATCCAAACCCGATTTTTTCATGTGATAACCACACCCTCTTTTGACTTTAGCCTTGGAGGTAATGGATTATGGCAGAAAAAACCCTGTATCAGCAGCTGGAAGACTCACCTTCTTTTCCTAGCTCTGCCATATATTGACCAAAAGAGTCAAAGTCCATTCAGATGGTTGAAGGGCCTTGGAATTTTGTTTTTGGTTTTCACATACAAGTTGGAGGGCAGATGCGTTAGCCTCTTGAAATAGCCAG
This sequence comes from Pan troglodytes, assembly GCF_028858775.2. Taxonomy (NCBI): domain Eukaryota; kingdom Metazoa; phylum Chordata; class Mammalia; order Primates; family Hominidae; genus Pan; species Pan troglodytes. The sequence continues at coordinate 98,744,022 of NC_072417.2, forward strand.
AAACCACTTGTTTCCTCATCTAAAAATCAGGTATGACAGGATCATTTAATTATCCTGGAAATCAGATGAAGCACTGCATATGAAAGCACTTTGTAACATCGATAGCACTGGGAAATGTAAAGACCTTTTACTGAAATATAAAGGTGTATGGTCAACTGAATATATCTCAGATAGTTAGGATTTGACTGTATATATTGAATATAACCTGTAGTGGGCCCCTTGGTAAACAGCTTACAGTTTTGTTGCAAGTTTTAGCCAAGAGAAAATTTATTTGTTGACTAGTCATGCCCTTTATTGGCCACATGATTAGCAGCCAAGGTATTAACACACAGTGCACCTTGCAGAATTCAAGAATGTCTCAGTGTCTTGTGAACTAGGAAGCTGAAATGCAGTGGTATGCAGAAGGCTGGCTCAGTAGGAGCCTTGGGAGTGTCCTCCAGATAGATGTTTGTGCAGGTTGTGTTTGATTCCAGTTGGCCATGAAAAGCTGGTTGCTCTAAAGAATGAGAATATACTTGGTTTTGCATTTACTAGAACTATCTGGGGAACAAATCTTGGGGTGGAAGAAAGAAGGGAGGGAGGGAAAGCTGTGCTTCAATACCTAGGGCTTCTTTCCTGGAATGGATCTGAGAATCTGGGATTGGGTGGCTAATATCTCATCTCTAGAAGGGAGAAAGAACTGGGTGGTGATGGCTTTGTATTTTCTATTGGAGTTCACTAGAGAATAGGTGAATGGAATGGGCTGCTATGATCCAGACATTAGGGAGGACAGGTTTGTGATACATTAGAAAACTTGAATGAGCCCTTCTATGATTCTCTCTTCCCTCTTTCTGCTTCCCGTTCTTAATCACCATCCGCAGGTTGTGGAATTAGCAAATCTATTATGTGAGCAATAGCAAACTTACAGGAGCCCTTGGCTCCATCTATCTCCCTGTTTGTGTCAGTTCCTTCTGGATGCTTTTAGTCTGTGGTCTTCATTCACTCTTTTTATGGGGAAGTAAAAGGAGTGGGACAGATTATGAGAACAGCTGGGTCCTCCCAGTTGCTGGGGTGGTTATTTTAAGCTTTGTTTAATGTGTCCAGAGACCCAGATGGCATTTTTAACTAAGCTGCTTTATTAAATCTTGTGATAAAGCATAGTGATGTTTATTGAAAAGGCAGACACGCATCAGCAACATTATGCGTGAAACTTGCTCTAAGAATTTTCTATAAAACATCTGTTCTCTTTGAGCCTTTTGTGAACTCTGGAAGTTTGCTAGTTTCTATACAGACTTGAGGACAAGAAGTTGGAACCCACTTTTGGAGATGTCCAAGCATAGGTATTGGAATCATTAATCCTAACCCTCTCAGTTTTAAGGCCCCGGATACCCTTCTGTTAGACAACAGTAACATGAGCAAGCACTGTAATAACCTTTAAACAAGATTATTTGGAAATAATGGACAAGAAAAATTAGTATAAATTGTTTGGGGATTTTAAAATTAAAGATAAAAAGCTAGGGCTTCAATGACCTGTGCCAGCCTATAGCCTTAAGAGTCAATTTGCAAACACTCAAGATTTGGCCAATATGCCTCTACTACTTCTACTTAACACAGTCAAAGGGAAATTTTTAGATTCTTTCATCTGATTTGACTCTCTTAGTTACGAATAAGAGGATATCTAGAATATATATGTGACTTGTTAAAATGAAAATCCACCTTCTCTGAGTCTTCAAATATCTTTCATATCTTACATTTTTTAGTCACATCAACTTTTGAAGTCATGTCCGTAGTTGTATGAAAAGAAAAATTTCAGGAACATTCAACCTCAAAAGTTCTTTTTCTTAGTCTGAAGTCGTAGAAGCATTTGACTTTTACTTTCTCTTTTTAAGTTTGTACTAGTAGGTATTTTGTATAAATATAATATTTAATTATTGCCTTTGTATTCTTTTTCTCTAGTAAACATCCTGGTTTTTAGCTATCAATATGTAGTTTTACATTTAGGGATTTCTAATGGAAAGAGAAAGGAATCTGAAATCAGAGGACGAGAGTTTATTCTACTTGACCAAACACATACACAATACTGGAAGGAGAGTTTTACAACAAATATTTAATATCTATGACATGTAAAACGTTTTTTGAAATCAAGAAAATTCAAACAATTCAATACAAATATCATCAATAATAACACATGAACAGGTGGCCAACCTTATTAATAACCAGAGAAATATAAATTAAAACAATCCATCAACTTGTAAAAAAGATGAAATTACCCAGAGTTGGTGTAGGTGATGGAAAATTGTCATGTTTGTATACTGTTCATAGAAGTTAAATTGACATAACTTTTTGGTCAGGCAATTTGGAAGTATCTATCTAAATTAATAGAGTAGTTTTCTAATAACCTGGGAATCTCTTAATCTAAGAATCTTTGCTGTAGATTTTTCTAGAACAAATGTACAAACATCTGTGTACAAGGGTACTCACTGCAGCATTTTGCTAAGGAAAAACTCAGAAAAAATCTATATATTCAACAGAGAACAGGTACATAATTTATGACACAACTGCACAATATACACCACTAAAATAAAGGATATAAATTTATATGTAGTATGAAAAAGATGTGAATGATAGCTTGTTGGTGAAAAACAGCAATGACTGGAATATTGTGTGTAACGTAATCCTGCTTTTCTGTATATAATGTAGGCATAGAAAATAGGATTGAAAGGACATACTCTAGTCAACAGTGTATATAGCTTGGGTGGAGGGGGTGTATAATGGGGAAGGAGAGTCCCTTTTCCTATCTATTCCATATACATCTCTGGATTTAAAAGATCATACATGCATATGCATTACCTTCAAAATTAAAATGATAAAGACAAAAGGAGAAGCTTTGGATTTGAATCATGATACTACTGTTTGCAACTTCTATGACCGTGGGGAAGTCGCCTAGCCTCCTGGGGTTTATTTCCTCATTTATAAAAATAGGGAAAGTAATAATACTTGTCTACATATCTTCTAGGGTTGTTGGGAGGATTGAATGTGATAATGGGTTACAGCATTATGAATTATTTATTCATAGAACACAATTATTATAAAAATATGTTGCTCTGATTAAAATAAAAGAAGGACGAGATCGTGTGTGTTTTTCAGTCCCAGTAGCTTTACTAACCAGAAAGCGCCTGCTGATGTGGTGATCACAGTTGCTTTGGTGCAGCTTCCTGTTGACTTTTGGCAATTCTCCACGCTGCTAGCTAAGGCTGAGGTGGCGACTGTGGAAGGTGTGATCTCCTCCCCCTCCCAGCACACATTTGTGTGCATACTCACACTCATGCACACACAAACACACACATGCACACTGTATCACAGTACATGAGGTGGCAGCAGCTGCTCCGGCATAGACTTTCACACAACATAAAGGGCTTTTTTGGTGTGGTCTGTGCATTATTTCCTGTTAAGCATGAGCTGAGTCAGTGCCATGCTTTTCCATCTGAAACCTTTCTGAGGTTCAGGCTGTGTTAAGAGCAAACCCTCTCCCCTCCATGCCCACCCCATGGCCCTCTACTGAAGCCAGATCATAATCTGCTCATTTCATGAGGATTTTCAAACCGAATGGACTGGGCCATGTGAGAGATCACTGAAAGGAACAGACCAAGCAGAGGCTAAGAGACTCCACGCTAATCTGCTGAGTCATCTGAAAATGCACAGCAGTGGCAGCTCACGGTGCTTTAAAGTACTTTGGCAGGATGTTTGTTCAGGGGGCCTGTTCCTGCAGCCCTGCTGAATGTTTGGTTAGGAGGCATAATCATTTATTGGACAGGATCTCCCAAATGTAAAGTGATAGATGCTAATGTGGAATATAATACAGAAGATACAGCTTGGATGTCATAAATAACAATAAATTGTTTAATCTTGCTGAGTTGTAAATATATGATTGCCAGAGGTCTTTAGTTCACTGGAACATAGTATGGGGGCAGGGGCACTTAGCAAATAGGCAGTTATTATTTTCCAACCAGACAGAAACTGGTCTGATGAAATTTATCTAAAAAGGCATACACATGTATTTTAATTAATTGTGACAATTACTCAGAGAAAACACATGGCCCTAAAGAGGCTGAGGGTTTTTTTGTTCTACCTATAAATGTATATGTATATTCACCTGTATTCTACCTATGTATAAGTAAGAGAATGAGTTTTTGTTTTGGGGATATATATTTATACGTATCTATACAGACAGATATACACATACTTAATTTCTCTGTACCTATTAAGGTGCAGTGACAGATGGAAAGTATTTTTAAGCATTTAGATAGCTTATTCTATAGCATATGTGTGCATATAGCCCCCCCATAAAGCTTTGTCTCTTTTCTGGATATATTTAACAAGAGGCTAGAACAGAGTCCAAAATGTCAGAAATGTTGGAACATTCCATAGAAATGAAGGAGGTGTTTCCAAATGACCTATGTTTCTATGGCAATAAATAGAACTTGTGCTGCGTTGGATGGGTCAGGAGTAAGGAATATAAACAGTGTAAGTATGGCTATTCCAGGCAGAAATCTACCTTGTAAGAACAGCTTTGTGCAGTGAGCTCGACAACATTGATCAGTTAGCAGTCCGGTTCAGTACAACATTGATCAGGTAGCAAGACGGTTCGGCAGTGCCAGTCGGAGACACAGATGGGGACAATCAAAGAAGATGCAGGTCAGGACAAGGATGCAGACATGTACCTGTCACTACCATAGACTTCAGCAACTTCTTAGTGAGCAGGTTTATGATCAAAGAAGAAAGACATCGTTGATAAGAAAGCATGTTACAATTAATTTGCTGTTTAGTTACTAGCAAACTACATCCAGTTTTTAGTTTTTAGGTTTTTTTTTCTTTTTTCTTTTTTGAAACAGGTTCTTGTTCTGTCATCCAGGTTGGAGTGCAGTCGTTATCCAAGCTCACTGCAGCCTTAAAATCCTGGGCTCCGTAGATCCTCCCACCTCAGCCTCCCAAGAAGCTGGGACTACAGGTGCACACCACCATGGCCAGCTAATATTTCTAATTTTTTTGTAGAGATGAGGCCTTGCTGTATTGCTCAGGCTGCTCTTGAGCTCCTGGCAGTGTAGATATTTCCATGTTTATACAGATGATGGTGTAGATATTTCCATGTTTATACAGATGAGTGTGTAGATATTTCCATGTTTTTAAAGATGGCGGTGTAGATATTTCCATGTTTATAGAGATGGCGGTGTAGATATTTCCATGTTTATACAGATAGCGGTGTAGATATTTCCACGTTTTTAAAGATAGCGGTGTAGATATTTCCATTTTTATACAGGTAGCGGTGTAGATATTTCCATGTTTACACAGATGGCGGTGTAGATATTTCCATGTTTTTTGAGATAGCGGTGTAGACATTTCCATGTTTATACAGATAGTGGTGTAGATATTTCCATGTTTATAGAGATAGCGGTGTAGATATTTCCATATTTATACATATAGCGGTGTAGATATTTCCATGTTTATAGTGATAGCGGTGTAGGAATTTCCATGTTTATAGTGATAGCGGTGTAGATATTTCCATATTTATACGGAGAGCGGTGTAGATATTTCCATGTTTATACGGATGGCAGTGTAGATATTTCCATGCTTATGCAGATGGTGGTGTTGATATTTCCGTGTTTACAGAGATAGCGGTGTAGATATTTCCATCTTTGCACAGATTGCGGTGTAGGTAGTTCCATCTTTACACAGATAGTGGTGAAGATATTTCCGAGTTTACAAAGATAGCTGTGTAGATATTTCCATGTATGAACAGATGGCATTGTAGATATTTCCATGTTTACACAGATAGCGTTGTAGATATTTCCATGTTTATACAGATAGCGGTGTAGGTATTTCCATGTTTATACAGATAGCGGTGAAGATATTTCCATGTTTATAGAGATAGCAATGTAGATATTTCCATGTTTGTACAGATGGCGTTGATGATGTTTCCATTTATACACAGATTGCCGTGTAGGTATTTCCATGTGTATACAGATGGCATTGTAGATATTTCCATGTTTATACAGATGGTGGTGTAGATATTTCCATGTTTACACAGATGACTGTATAGGTATTTCCATGTTTATACAGATGGCGTTGTACATATTTCCATGTTTATAGAGATAGCGGTGTAGATATTTCCATATTTATACAGATAACGGTGTAGAAATTTCCATGTTTATACAGATATCGGTGAAAATATTTCCATGTTTATACAGATCACGGTGTAGATATTTCCATGTTTATAGAGATAGCGGTGTATATATTTCCATGTTCATACAGATAGCAGTGTATAAATATTTCCATGTTTATACAGAGAACTTTGTAAGTATTTCAATGTTTATACAGAAGGCGGTGTAGATATTTTGATGTTTACAGAGATAGCAGTGGAGATATTTCCATGTTTATACCAATAGCGGTGTAGTTATTTCCATGTTTATATAGATAGCGGTGTAGATATTTCCATGTATATACACATGGCTGTGTAGATATTTCCATGTTTAAACAGATGGCAGTGTAGATATTTCCATGTTTATACAGATAACTTTGTAAGTATTTCCATGTTTATACAGATGGCGGTGTAGATATTTCGATGTTTATAGAGATAGCAGTGGAGATATTTCCATGTTTATACAGATAGTGGTGTAGATATTTCCATGTTTATACTGATCACGATATAGATATTTCCATGTTTATAGAGATGGCGGTGTAGATATTTCCATGTTCATAGAGATAGCGGTGTTGATTTTTCCATGTTTATAGAGATAGCTCTGTGGATATTTCCATGTTTGTACAGATAGGGGTGTAGATATTTCCATGTTTACAGAGATGGCGGTGTAGATATTTCCATGTTTATACAGATCGCGGTGTAGGTATTTCCATGATTATACAGATCGCGGTGTAGATATTTCCATGTTTACACAGATCATGGTGTAGATATTTCCATGTTTATACAGATCGCGGTGCTGATATTACCATGTTTATAGGGATAGCGTTGCAAATATTTCCACATTTATACAGATAGCGGTGTAGTTATTAGAATGTTTATACAGATAGCGGTGTAGATATCTCCATGTATAAACAGATGTCTGTGTATATATTTCCATGTTTAAACAGATGGCGGTGTAGATATTTCCTTGTTTATACAAATAGCGGTGTAGTTATTTCCATGTTTATACAGATAGCGGTGTAGATATTTCCTTGTATATACAGATGGCTGTGTAGATATTTCCATGTTTATACAGATGGCTGTGTAGATATTTCCATGTTTATACAGATGACTTTGTAGGTATTTCCATGTTTATACAGTTGGCGGTGTAGGTATTTCCATGTTTATAGAGATAGCTGTGTAGATATTTCCATGTTTATACAGATAGCAGTGTAGATATTTCCATGTTTATACAGATCGCGGTGTAGATATTTCCATGTTTATACAGACAGCAATGGAGATATTTCCATGTTTATACACATAGCGGTGCACATATTTCCATGTTTATAGAGACAGCGGTGTAGGTATTTCCATGTTTATACAGATAGCGGTGCAGATATTTCCATGTTTATACAGATGCCTATGCAGATATTTCCATATTTATACAGAGAGCTCTGTAGATATTTCCATGTTTATACAGATGGCAGTGTAGATTTTTCCATGTTCCTACACATGACTGTGTAGGTATTTCCATGTTTATACAGATGGCTTTGTAGATATTTCCATGTTTATACAGATAGCGGTGTAGATATTCCGATGTTTATACAGAGAGCGGTGTAAATATTTCCATGTTTATACAGATCGTGGTGTAGATATTTCCATGTTTATAAAGATACCGGTGTAGAAATTTCCATGTTTATACAGACCGCAGTGTAGATATTTCCATGTTTATACAGATGGCGGTGTTGATGTTTCCATCTATACACAGATTGCCGTGTAGGTATTTCCATGTGTATGCAGATGGCATTGTAGATATTTCCATGTTTATTCAGATGGTGGTGTAGATATTTCCATGTTTATACATATGACTGTACAGGTATATCCATGTTTTTACAGATGGCATTGTAGATATTTCCATGTTTATAGAGATAGCAGTGTAAATATTTCCATGTTTATACAGATAGCGGTGCAGATATTTCCATGTTTATAAAGATAGCGGTGTAGATATTTCCATGTTTATACAGATAACGGTTTAGATATTTTCATGTTTATACAGACCGCGGTGTAGATATTTCCATGTTTATACAGATAGCGGTGTAGATATTACCATGTTTACACAGATAGCTGTGTAGATATTGCCAACTTTCCACAGATTGATGTGTAGATATTTCCATCTTTACAAAGATAGCGTTGCAGATATTTCCATCTTTGCACAGATTGCGGTGTAGATATTTCCATCTTTACACAGATACTGGTGTAGATATTTCCATGTTTACAAAGATAGCGGTGTAGATATTTCCATGTTTACACAGATAGCGTTGTAGATATTTGCATGTTTCTACAGATAGGCGTGTAGATATTTCCATGTTTGTAAAGATAGCGGTGTAGATGTTTCCAAATTTATACAGACAGCGGTGGAGATATTTCCATGTTTCTACAGATAGCGGTGTAGATATTTCCATGTTTATAGCGATAGCCATATAGATATTTGAATGTTTATGCAGATAGCGGTTTAGACATATCCGTGTTTATACAGATAGCGGCGTAGATATTTCAATATTTATACAGATAGCGGTGTAGGTATTTCCATGTTTATTGAGATAGCACTGTAGATATTTCCACGTTTATACAAATGGCTGTGTAGGTATTTCCATGTTTATACAGATGGAGGTGTAGATATTTCCATGTTTATTCAGATGGCATTGTAGATATTTCCATGTTTATACAGATAGTTGTGTAGATATTTCCATATTTATTCAGATGACTGTGTAGGTATTTCCATGTTTATACAGATAGCATTGTAGATATTTCCATGTTTATAGAGATGGCTGCGTAGTTATCTGCATGTTTATTCAGATGGCATTGTAGATATTTCCATGTTTATACAGATAATTGTGTAGATATTTCCATGTTTATTCAGATGACTGTGTAGGTATTTCCATGTTTATACAGATGTCGGCGTAGGTATTTCCATGTTTACAGAGATGGCCATGTAGATATTTCCATGTTTACACAGATAGTGGTGTAGAGATTTCCATGTTTTCAGAGACGGCGGTGTAGATGTTTCCATATTTATACAGATAGCGGTGCAGATATTTCCATGTTTATACAGATGACTGTGTAGTTATTTCCATGTTCATACTGATAGCGGTGTAGATATTTCCATGTTTAAAGAGATAGCCATGTAGATATTTCCATGTTTACACAGATAGCGGTGTAGACATTTCCATGTTTATAGATATAGCGGTGAAGATATTCCCATGTTTATACAGATAGTGGTGTAGATATTTCCATGTTTATACAGATATCATTGTACATATTTCCATGTTTATAGAGATTGTTGTGTAGATATTTCCATGTTTATTCAGATAGCGGTGTGGCTATTTCCATGTTTATACAGATAGCGGTGGAGATATTTCCATGATTATAGAGATGTCTGTGTAGATATTTCCATGTTTATACAGATGGCTGTGTAGATATTTCCATATTTATACTGATAGTGGTGTACATATTTCCATGTTTATACTGATGACTGTGTTCGTATTTCCATGTTTATACAGATGGCGGTGAAGATATTTCCATGTTTATACAGATAGCCATGTAGATATTTCCATGTTTATACAGATAGCGGTGTAGACATTTCCATGTTTATAGAGATGGTTGTGTAGATACTTCCATGTTTATACAGATGGTGGTGTAGATATTTCCATGTTTACACATATAGCGGTGTAAGTATTTCCATGTTTATACAGATAGCGATGTAGATATTTCTATGTTCTTAAAGATAGCGGTGTAGATGTTTCCATATTTATACAGATAGCAGTGGAGGTATTTCCATGTTTATTCAGATGGTGATGTAGATATTTCCATGTTCATACAGATAGCGGTATAGGTATTTCCATCTTTATACAGATGGCGGTATAGATATTTCCATGTTTATACAGATGGCAGTGAAGACATTTCCATGTGTATACAGATGGCAGTGTAGATATTTCCATGTTTATACAGATGGAGCTGTAGATATTTCCATGTTTATACAGATGACAGTGTAGATATTTCCATGTTTTCACTGATGGCGGTGTAGATATTTCCATGTTTATACAGATAGCGGTGTGGCTATTTCCATGTTTATTCAGATAGCGATGTAGATATTTCCATGATTCTAGACATGTCTGTGTAGACATTTTCATGTTTATACAGATGGGAGTGTAGATATTTCCATGTTTATAAAGATAGTGGTGGAGATATTTCCATGTTTCTCCTGATGACTGTGAAGTTATTTCCATGTTTATACAGATGGCGGTGTAGATATTTCCAAGTTTATAGAGATAGCCATGTAGTTATTTCCATGTTTTTACAGATAGCAGTGTAGATATTTCCATGTTTATACAGAGAGCACTGTAGGTATTTCCATGTTTACAGAGATAGCGGTGCAGATATTTCCATATTTGCACAGATTGTGGTGGAGATATTTCCAAATTTACACAGATAGTGGTGTACATATTTCCATGTTTACACAGATAGCAGTGTAGATATTTCCATGTTTACACAGACAGTGTTGTAGATATTTCCATGTTTATACAGGTAGCGCTGTAGATATTTCCATGTTTATAAAGATAGCGGTGTAGATATTTCCATGTTTATAGTGATAGCCGTGGAGATATTTCCATGTTTATACAGATAGCGGTGTAGATATTTCCATGTTTATACAGATAGCGGTGTAGATATTTCCAGGTTTATACAGATAGCAGTGTAGATATTTCCATGTTTATAAAGATAGCGGTGTAGATATTTCCATGTTTATAGTGATAGCCGTGGAGATATTTCTATGTTTATACAGATAGCGGTGTAGATATTTCCATGTTTATACAGATAGCGGTGCAGTTATTTGCAAGTTTATACAGATAGAGGTGGAGATATTTCCATGTTTATACAGATATCGGTGCAGATATTTCCACGTTTATACAGATGGAAGTGTACATATTTCCAAGTTTATGCAGATAGCGGTGGAGATATTTCCATGTTTATACAGATAGAGGTGGAGATATTTGCATGTTTATACAGATTGCGTTGTAGGTGTTTCCATGTTTACAGAGATAGCGGTGTAGATATTTCCATGTTTATAAAGATGGCTGTGTAGATATATCCATGTGTATACAGACAGCAGCGTAGATATTTCCATGATTATATAGATGGAGCTGTAGATTTTCCATGTGTATAAAGATGACTGTGTAGATATATCCATGTTTTCACAGATGGCTGTGTAGATATTTCCATGCTTATACCGATGGTAGTGTCGATATTTCCATGTTTATACAGATACCGGTGTAGATATTTCCAAATTGATAGAGATGACTGTGTAGATATTTAAATGTTTATACAGATGGCTGTGTAGTTATTTCCATGTTTATACCGATGGCAGTGTAGATATTTCCATGTTTTTACAGATAGAGGTGTAGACATTTCCATGTTTATTCAGATGTCTGTGTAGTTATTTCCATGTTTGTACAGATGGCGGTGAACATATTTCCATGTTTAAAGAGATAGCCATGTAGATATTTCCATGTTTACACAGATAGCGGTGTAGACATTTCCATGTTTATAGATATAGCGGTGTAGATATTCCCATGTTTATACAGATAGAGGTGTAGATATTTCCATGTTTATACAGATAGCATTGTAGATATTTCCATGTTTATAGAGATCGTTGTGTAGGTATTTCCATGTTTATACAGATCGTGGTGTTGATATTTCCATGTTTATACAGATAGCGGTGTAGATATTTCCATATTTATACAGATAGCGGTGTTGATATTTCCATGTTTACACAGATAGTGGTGTATATATTTCCATATTTGCACAGAATGTGGTGTAGATATTTCCATCTTTACACAGATAGTGGTGTACATATTTCCCTGTTTACACAGATAGCTGTGTAGATATTTCCACGTTTACACAGACAGAGTTGTAGATACTTCCATTTTTTATACAGATAGCGGTGTAGATATTTCCATGTTTTTACAGATAGCTGTGTAGATATTTCCATGTTTATTCAGATTGCGGTTTAGGTATTTCCATGTTTTTAGAGATAGTGGTGCAGATATTTGCATGTGTATACCGATGGCGGTGTAGATATTTCCATGTTTATGCAGATGGAGGTGTAGATATTTCCATGTTTATACAGATGACAGTGTAGATGTTTCCATGTTTATAATGATAGCGGTGTGGTTATTTGCATGTTTATATAGATAGCGGTGGAGATATTTCCATGTTTATACACATAGCGGTGTAGACATTTCCATGTTTATAGAGATAGCGGTGTAGATATTTCCATGTTTATGCAGATGGCGGTGTAGATATTTCCATGTGTATACAGATGGCGGTTTAGATATTTCCATGTTTATACAGATGGAGGTGTAGATATATCCATGTTTCTACAGATGGAGGTGTAGATATTTCCATGTTTCTACAGATGACAGTGTAGATATTTCCATGTTTTCAGAGATGGCGGTGTAGATATTTCCATGTTTATACAGATAACGGTGTGGCTATTTCCATCTTTATACAGATAGCGGTGTAGATATTTCCATGATAATAGAGATGTCTTTGTAGATATTTCCATGTTTATACGGATGGCAGTGTAGATATTTCCATGTTTATACAGATAGTGCTGTAGTTATTTCCATGTTTATACAGATGACTGTGTAGGTATTTCCATGTTCATAGAGATGTCGGTGTAGGTATTTCCATGTTTATGGAGACAGCGGTGTAGATATTTCCATGTTTACAGAGATAGCGGTGTAGATATTTCCATATTTGCACAGATTGGGGTGTAGATATTTCTATATTTACACAGATATTGGTGTACATATTTCCACGTTTACACAGATAGCTGTGTATATATTTCCATGTTTACACAGATAATGTTGTACATATTTCCATGTTTCTACAGATAGCGGTGTAGATATTTCCATGTTTATAAAGTTAGCGGTGTAGATATTTCCTTGTTTGTAGCGATAGCGGTTGAGATATTTTCATGTTTATACAGATAGGGATGTAGATATATCCATGTTTATACAGACAGCATTGTAGATATTCCCATGTTTATACAGATATCGGTGTAGATATTTCCATGTTTATGCAGATAGCGGTGCAGATATTTCCATTTTTATACAGATATCGGTGGAGATATTTGCATGTTTATACAGATAGCGGTGGAGATATTGCCATGTTTATGCAGATGGCGGTGAAGATATTTCCAAGTTTATGCAGATAGCGGTGTAGTTATTTCCATGTTTATACACATAGCTGTGTAAGTATTTCCATGTGTATACAGACGGCAGTGTAGATATTTCCATGTTTATACAGATGGCGGTGTAGATATTTCCATGTTTATAGAGATGGCTGTGTAGATATTTCCATGTTTACACAGATAGTGTAGTAGTTATTTCCATGTTTATACAGATAGCGATGTGTATATTTCCATGTTTATACATATAGCGGTATAGATATTTCCATGTTTATACAGATAGCGGTGTAGATATTTCCATGTTTACACAGATGGCGGTGTAGGTTGTTCCATGTTTATGGAGATGGCGGTGTAGATATTTTCAATTTTATAGAGATTGCAGTGTAGGTATTTCCATGTGTATAGCGATAGCGGTGGAGATGCTTCCATGATTATACTGATGGCTGTGTTGATATTTCCATGTGTATTCAGATGGCGGTGCAGATATTTCCATGTTTACAGAGATGGTGGTGTAGATATTTCCATCTATATACAGATGACTGTGTAGATATTTCCAAGTTTACTCAGATAGCGTTGTAGATATTTCCATGTTTATAAAGATAGCGGTGTAGACATTTCCATGTTTATAGAGATAGCGGTGGAGATATTTTCATGTTTATATGGATAGCGATGTAGATATTTCCATGTTTATACAGACAGCGGTGTAGATACTTCCATGTTTATACAGATAGCGGTGTAGATATTTCCATGTTTATTCAGATAGCGGTGTAGATATTTCCATGTTTATACAGATAGCGGTGGAAATATTTCCATGTTTATACAGATAGCATTGGAGATATTGCCATGTTTGTAAAGATGGCGGTGTAGATATTTCCAAGTTTATACAGATAGCGGTGCAGACATTTCCATATTTATACAGATAGCTGTGTAGATATTTCCATGTGTATACTGACGGCAGTGTAGATACTTCCATGTTTATACAGATAGTGTTGTAGAAGTTTCCATGTTTATACAGAGAGCGGTGAAGATATTTCCATGTATATACAGATAGCGGTTTAGATATTTCCATCTTTATAGAGATAGCGGTGTAGATACTTCAGTATTTATACAGATAGCGGTGTAGATATTTCCATGTTTATTCAGATTGCGGTGTAGATATTTCCATGTTTATACAGATGGCGGTGTAGATATTTCCACGTTTATACTGATAGCGGTGTAGATATTTCCATGTTTATACATATACCTTTGTAGATATTTCCATGTTTATACACATCGTGGTGTAGATATTTCCATGTTTATACAGATGACTGTGTAGGTATTTCCATGTTTATACAGATTGCTGAGTAGATATTTCCATGAGTATACAGATGGCAGTGTAGGTATTTCCATGTTTATACAGATGGAGGTGTAGATATTTCCATGTGTATACAGATGACTGGGTTGATATTTGCATGTTTTTGCAGATGGCGGTGTAGATAATTCCATGTTTATACAGAATGTGGTGTAGCTACACCCATGTTTATACAGATAGCGGTGAAGATATTTCCATGTTGATAGAGATGGCTGCGTAGATATTTTCATGTTTATACAGATGTCTGTGTAGTTATTTCCATGTTATTAAAGATGGCATTGTAGATATTTCCATGTTTATACAGATAGCGGTGTAGATATTTCCACGTTTATAGACATAGCGGTGAAGATATTTCCATGTTTATACAGATGGCTGTGTAGATATTTCCATGTTTATACAGATGGCAGTGTAGATATTTCCACGTTTATTGAGATGGTGGTGTAGATATTTCCATGTTTATACAGATGACTGTGGAGATATTTGCATGTTTATACAGATGGCGGTGAAGATATTTCCAAGTATATAGAGATAACGGTGCACATATTTCCATATTTATACAGACAGCGGTGTAGATATTACCATGTTTCTACAGATTGCGGTGTAGATATTTCCACGTTTGTACAGATGGCCGTGTAGATATTTCAATGTTTACACACATAGCAGTGTAGATATTTGCATGTTTACAGAGATAGCGATATAGATATTTCCATCTTTGCACAGACAGCGGTGAGGATATTTCCATCTTTACACAGGTAGCAGTGTAGATATTTCCAAGTTTACAGAGTTAGGTGTGTAGATTTTTCCATGTTTACAGAGATAGCGTTGTAGATATTTCCCTGTTTATACAGACAGCGGTGTAGATATTTCCATGTTTATAAAGATAGCGGTGTAGATATTTCCATGTTTGTACAGATAGCGTTGCAGATATTTCCAAGTTTATACAGATCGTGATGTAGATATTTCCATGTTTATACAGATAGCGGTGTGGATCTTTCCATGTTTATAGACATAGCGGTGAAGATATTTCCATGTTTATACAGATGGCTGTGTAGACATTTCCATTTGTATACAGATGGCACTGTAGATATTTCCATTTTTATTGAGATGGTGGTGTAGATATTTCTTTGTTTATACAGGTGACTGTGTGGATATTTCCATGTTTACAGAGATAGCGGTGTAGATATTTCCATGTTTATACAGATAGAAATGTAGATATTTCCATGTTTATACAGATAACGGTGCAGATATTTCCATATTCATACAGATAGCGGTGTAGATATTTCCATCTTTCTACAGATGCTGGTGTAGATATTTCCATGTTTGCACAGATGGCGTTGTAGATATTTCAATGTTTATACATATAGCAGTGTAGATATTTCCATGTTTACAGAGATAGCATTGTAGATATTTCCATGTTCATACAGATAGCTGTGTAGATGTTTCCATGTTTATATAGGTAGCGGTGGAGTTATTTCCGTGTTTTTACCGATACCGGTGTAGATATTTCCATGTTCCTTCAGATAGCCGTGGAGATATTTCCATGTTTATACAGATACCGGTGGAAATTTTTCCATGTTTATACAGATAGCCCTGGATCTATTTCCATGTTTATACAGATGGCGGTGAAGATATTTCCATGTTTATACAGATGTCGTTGTAGATATTTCCAAGTTTACACAGACAGCGGTGTAGATATATCCATGTTTATACAGATAGCCATGGATCTATTTCCATGTTTATACAGATGGCGGTGGAGATATTTCCATGTTTATACTCATGTCGGTGTTGATATTTCCAAGTTTATACAGATAGCAGTGTAGATATTTCCATGTTTATACAGATAGCGCTGTAGGTATTTCCATGTTTATAGAGATAGCGGTATAGATATTTCCGTGTTTACAGATGGCTGTGTAGTTACTTCCATGTGTTTACAGATGGCAGTGTAGACATTTCCATGTTTATACAGATGGAGGTGTAGATATTTCCATGTTTATACAGATAGCGGTGTGGCAATTTCCGTGTTTATACAGAGAGCGGTGTAGATATTTCCATGTTTGTAGAGATGGCTATGTAGATATTTCCATCTTTATACAGATGGCAGTGTAGATATTTCCATGTTTACACAGTTATTGTTGTAGATATTTCCATGTTTACACAGTTATGGTTATAGATATTTCCATATTTATGCAGATAGCGGTGTAGATATTTCCATGTTTATAGAGATAGCGGTGTAGATATTTCCATGTTTACTGAGATAGCGGTGTAGGTATCTCCATATTTTCACAGATTGGGGTGTAGATATTTCCATCTTTACACAGATAGAGGTGTACATATTTCCATGTTAACACAGACAGCTGTGTAGATATTTCCATGTTTACACACATAGTGTTGTAGATATTTCCATGTTTATAGAGTTAGCCATGTAGATATTTCCATGTTTATACAGATAGCGGTGTAGACATTTCCATGTTTATAGAGATAGAGGTGTAGATATTTCCATATTTATACAGATAGCTGTGTAGATATATCCATGTTTATACAGATAGCTGTGTAGTGATTTCCAGGTTTATACAGATAGAGGTGTACATATTTCCATGTTTATACAGATCGTGGTGCAGATATTACCATGTTTATACAGATAGTGGGGCAAATACTTCCCAGTTTATACAGGTAGCGGTGTGGATATTTCCATGTTTACAGAGATAGCGGTGTAGATATTTCCATATTTGCACAGATTGCGGTGTAGATATTTCCATCTTTACACAGATACCGGTGTACATATTTTCATGTTAACACAGATATCGGTGAAGATATTTCCATGTTTATGCAGATAGCGGTGGAGATATATGCATGTTTATACGGACAGCGATGTAGATATTTACATGTTCATACAGATAGAGGTGTAGATGTTTCCAAGTTTATAGAGATAGCGGGGGAGATATTTCCATGTTTATACACATAGCGATGTTGATGTTTCCATGTTTATACAGACAGCGGTGTAGATAATTCCACATTTATAGAGATAGCGGTGTAGATATTTCCATGTTCAAACTGATAGCGGTGTAGATATTTCCATGTTTATACAGATAGCAGTGGACATATTTCCATATTTATACAGATAGCAGTGGAGATATTTCCATGTTTATACACATGGCGGTGTAGCTATTTCCAAGTTTATACAGATAGCTGTGTAGATATTTCCAAGTTTATACAGATAGCGGTGGAGATATTTCCAAGTTTATACAGATAGCGGTGGAGATATTTCCATGTTTATACAGTTTGCGGTGTAAGTATTTCCAAGTTTATAGAGATAGCGGTGTAGATATTTCCTTGTTTATACAGATGGCTATGTACATATATACATGTGTATACTGATTGCAATGTAGATATTTCCATGTTTATACAGATGGAGGTGTAGATATTTCCATGTTTGTACAGATCACCCCGTAGATATTTCCATGTTTTTACAGATGGCGGTATAGATATTTCCATGTTTATACAGATAGCAGTGTGGCAATTTCCATGTTTATACAGATAGTAGTGTAGATATTTCCATGTTTATAGTGATGGCAGTGTAGACATTTCCATGTTTATACAGAGATTGTAGTAGATATTTCTATGTTTATACAGATGACTGTGTAGGTATTTCCATGTTTATACAGATGGCGGTGTAGATATTTCAATGTTTATAGAGATAGCCATGTAGATATTTCGAAGTTTATACAGATAGCGGTGTAGACATTTCCATGTTCACAGAGATAGAGGTGTAGATATTTCCATATTTATACAGATAGCGGTGTAGACATTTCCATGTTTATACAGATAGCGGAGTAGAGATTTCCATGTTTATACAGATAGCGGTGAACATATTTAAAGGTTTATACAGATCGTGGTGTAGATATTTCCTTGTTTATACAGATAGCGGGCAAATTATTCCCTGTTTATACAGGTAACGGTGTGGATATTTCCATGTTTACAGAGATAGCGGTGTAGATATTTCCTTATTTGCACTGATTGCAGTGTAGATATTTACATCTTTACAGAGACAGCGGTGCACATATTTCCATGTTAACACGGATAGCTGTGTAGATATTTACATGTTTACACACATAGTGTTGTAGATATTTCCATGTTTATAGAGATAGCGGTGTAGATATTTCCATGTTTATAAAGATAGTGGTGTAGATAATTCCATGTTTATACAGATTGCGCTGGAGACATTTCCGTGTTTATACAGTTCTCGGTGTAGATATTTCCATCTTTATACAGAGGGCAGTGCGGATATTTTCACGTTTATACAGATAGCGGTGTAGATATTTCCATGTTTACATAGATGTCGGTGCAAATAATTCCACGTTTATGGAGATGGCCCTGTAGATATTTTCATGTTTATAGAGATGGCGGTGTACATATTTCCATGTTTATAGAGATTGCGGTTTAGATATTTCCATGTTTATGCAGATTGCGGTGTATGTATTTATATGTGTATAGAGATAGCGGTGCAGGTGTTTCCATGTTTATACTGACGGCTGTGTAGATATTTCCATGTTTATACAGATAGCAGTGTAGATATTTCCATGTTTATAAAGATAGCGGTGTAGATATCTCCCGGTTTGTACAGATAGGGGTTTAGATATTTCCCTGTTTACACAGATAGCGATGTAGATATTTCCAGGTTTACATTGATAGCGGTGTAGATATTTCCATGTTTATACAGATAGCGGTGAAGATATTTCCATGTTTATACAGATGGCAGTGTAGTTATTTCCAGGTTTCTACAGAGAGCGGTGTAGATATCTCCATGTTTTTACAGATAGCGGTGTAGATATTTCTATGTTTATACAGATAGCAGTGTAGGTATTTCCATGTTTATAGAGATAGCGGTGTAGCTATTTCCATGTTTATACAGATGGCTGTGTAGGTATTTCCATGTGTATACAGATGGCAGTGTAGATATTTCCGTGTTTACACAGATGGCGGTGTAGATATTTCCATGTATATAGAGATGGTGGCATAGATATTTCCATGTTTTTGCACATGGCGGTGTAGATATTTCCATGTTTATAGAGATGGTCGTGTAGATATTTCTATGTTTATAGAGATAGCAGAGTAGATAATTCCAGGTTTATAGAGAAGGCGTTGTAGGTATTTCCATGTTTATACAGATAGTGGTGTAGAAATTTCCATCTTTATACAGATGACAGTGTAGATATTTCCATGTTTATACAGATAGCGGTGTAGTTATCTCCATGTTTACACAAATGGTGGTGTAGATAGTTCCATGTTTATGGAGACGGCGGCATAAATATTTTCATGTTTATAGAGATCACGGTGTAGATATTTCCATGTTTATAGATATTGCAGTGTAGATATTTCCATGTTTATAGAAATTGCGGTGTAGGTATTTCCATGTGAATAGAGATAGCAGTGCAGACGTCTCCATGCTTATACTGATGGCTGTGTAGATGTTTACATGTGTCTACAGATGACAGTGTAGATGATTCCATGTTTATAGAGATGGTGGTGTAGATATTTCCATGTATATAGAGATTGCGGTGTAGATTTTTCCATGTGTATTGAGACAGCAGTGCAGAGGTCTCCATGCTTATACTGATGGCTGTGTAGATATTTCCAAGTGTCTACAGATGGCAGTGTAGATAATTCCATGTTTATAGAGATGGTGGTGTAGATATTTCCATGTATATACAGATGAATGTGTAGATATTTCCATCTTTATACAGATGGTGGTGTAGATATTTCCATATTTATACAGATAGCGGTGCAGTTATTTCCATCTTTACATGGATAGCGGTGTAGAAAATTCCATGTTTACACAGATAGCTGTGTAAATATTACCATGTTAACACAGATAGCGTTGTAGATATTTCCATGTTCATACAGATAGCGGTGTAGGTATTTCCACATTTATATGGATAGCGGTGTAGATGTATCCATGTTTATACAGATAGCGGTGGAGATATTTCCATGTTTATACAGATAGCGGTGAAGATATTTCCATGTTTATAGAGAAAACGGTGTAGATATTTCAATATTTATACCGATAGCTGTGTAGATATTTCCATGTTTATTCAGATTGCGGTGTAGATATTTCCATGTTTATACAGATCGTGGTGTAGATATTTCCATGTTTATAGAGATAGCGGTTTAGATATTTCCATGTTTATACAGATAGCGGTGTAGATATTTCCATGTTTATACAGATAGCTTTGTAGATATTTCCATATTTACACCGATAGCATTGTAGATATTTCCATGTTTATACGCATAGAGGTGTAGATATTTCCATGTTCATACAGATAGCAGTGTAGAAGTTTCCATGTTTATGCAGACAGCGGTGACGTTATATCCATGTTTATACAGATAGCGGTGTAGGTATTTCCATGTTTATAGAGATAGCGGTGTGGATATATGCATATTTATACAGATGGCGGTGTAGATATTTCCATGTTTATTCAGATGGTGGTGTAGGTACTTCCACGTTTATACAGATGGCGGTATAGGTATTTCCATGTTTATATAGATGACGGTGTATATATTTCCAAGTTTATACAGATAGCGGTGTTGATATTTAGATGTTTATACAGATAGCTGTGTAGATATTTCCATGTTTATAGAGATGATTGTGTAGATATTTCCATGTTTATACACATAGCGGTGTAGATATTTCCATGTTTACAGAGATATCTGTGTAGATATTTCCATTTTTATACAGATAGCGGTGGAGATATTTCCATGTTTATACAGATGGCGGTGTAGATATTTCCAAGTTTATACAGATAGCGGTGTAGATATTTCTATGTTTATACATATAACATTGTAGATATTTCCATGTTTATACAGATTGCGATGTATGTATTCCCATGTTTATAGAGATAGCAGTGTGGTTATTTCCATGTTTATACAGATAGCAGTGTAGATATTTCCATGTTTATAAAGATGGCTGTGTAGATATTTCCAGTTTTATACAGGTGGCAATGTAGATATTTCCATGTTTACACAGATAGTGATGTACATATTTCCATGTTTATACAGATGACTGTGTAGGTATTTCCATGTTTATACAGATGGCGGTGTAGATATGTCCATATTTATAGAGATAGCCATGTAGATATTTCCATGTTTATACAGATAGCGGTGTAAATATTTCCATGTTTATAAAGATAGCGGTGTAGATATTTCCATGTTTATACAGATAGCGATTTAGATATTTCCATGTTTATACAGATAGCGGTGTCGATATTTCCATGTTTATACAGTTAGCGGTGTAGGTATTTCCATGTTTATAGAGATAGGAGTGTAGATATTTCCTTGTTTATACATATGACAGTGTAGATATTTCCATGTTTTCACAGATGGCGGTGTAGTTTTTTCCATGTTTATACAGATAGCGGTGCGGCTATTTCCATGTTTATACAGATATCGTTGTAGATATTTCCATGATTATAGAGATGTCTGTGTAGATATTTCCATGTTTATTCAGACAGTGGTGTACATATTTCCATGTTTATACAGATGACTGTGTAGGTATTTCCATGTTTATACAGATGGCGGTGTAGATATTTCCATGTTTATGGAGATAGCCATGTAGATATTTCCATGTTTATACAGATAGCGATGTAGATATTTCCATGTTCATAGACATAGCGGTGTAGATATTTCCATGTTTAAAGAGATACCGGTGTAGATATTTCCATATTTACACAGATTACGGTGTAGATATTTCCATCTTTTCACAGATAGCGGTGTACATATTTCCACATTTACACAGATAGCTGTGTAGATATTTCCATGTTTACACAGATAATGGTGTACATATTTCCAAGTTTATACAGATAGCGGTGTAGAAATTTCCATGTTTACACAGATGGCGGTGTAGGTTATTCCATGTTTATGGACATGATGGTGTAGATATTTTCATGTTTATGGAGATTGCTGTGTAGGTATTTCCATGTGTATAGCGATAGCGGTGGAGATGTTTCCATGATTATAGTGATGGCGGTGTTGATATTTCCATGTGTATACAGATGGCAGTGTAGATATTTCCATGTTTACAGACATTGTGGTGTAGATAATTCCATCTATATACAGATGACTGTGTAGATATTTCCATGTTTATACAGATGGCGGTGTAGATATTTCCATGTTTATACAGATGGAAGCGTAGATATTTCCATGTTTATACAGATGACATTGTAGATATTTCCATGTTTTCACAGATGGCGGTGTAGAAATTTCCATGTTTATACAGATAGCGGTGTGGCTATTTCCATGTTTATACAGATAGCGGTGTAGATATTTCCTTGATTGTAGAGATGTCTGTGAAGATATTTCCATGTTTATACAGATGGCAATGTAGATATTCCCATGTTTATACAGATAGTGGTGGAGATATTTCCATGTTTACACAGATAGTGGTGTATATACTTCCACGTTTACACAGATAGCTTTGTAGCTATTTGCATATTTATACAGATATCAGTGTAAATATTTCCATGTTTATACAGATTGCGGTGTAGATATTTCCATGTTTATACAGATCCTGGTGTAGATATTTCCATGTTTACACAGATAGCGGTGTAGATATTTCCATGTTTATACACAAAGCACTGTTGATATTTCCAAGTTTACAGAGATAGCGGTGTAGATATTTCCATATTTTCACTGATTGCGGTGTAGATACTTTCATCTTTACACAGATAGCGGAGTACATATTTCTATGTTTACACAGATAACAGTGTATATATTTCCATGTTTACACAGATAGTGTTGTAGATATTTCCATGTCTATATAGAAAGCTGTGTAGTTATTTCCAGGCTTATAAAGATAGTGATGTAGATATTTCCATGTTTGTACAGATAGCGGTGGAGATATTTCCATGTTGAAACAGATAGCGGTGTAGATATTTCCATGTTTATACAGATTGCGGTGTAGATATTTCCAAGTTTACAGATATAGCGGTGTAGATATTTCCATATTTTCCCAGATTGCAGTGTAGATATTTCCATTTTACACAGAGAGCGGGGTACGTATTTCCATGTTTACACAGATAACAGTGTATATATTTCCATGTTTACACAGATAGTGTTCTAGATAATACCATGATTACATAGATAGCTGTGTAGATATTTCCATGCTTATAAAGATAGCGATCTAGATATTTCCAAGTTTGTACAGATAGCGGTGGAGATGTTTCCATGTTTATACAGATAGCGGTGTGACTAATTCCATGTTTATACATATAGCAGTGTATATATTTCCATGTTAATAGAGACGTCTGTGTAGATATTTCCATGTTAATACAGAGGGCAGTGTAATATTTCCATGTTTATACAGATAATGGTGTAGATATTTCTATGTTTATACAGATGACTGTGTAGGTATTTCCATGTTCATACAGATGGCGGTGTAGATATTTCCATGTTTATAAACATAGCCATGTAGATATTTCCATGTTTATACTGATAGCGGTGTAGATATTTCCAAGTTTACAGAGATAGCAGTGTAGATATTTCCATATTTATACAGATAGCGGTGTAGATATTTCCATGTTTATAAAGATAGCGGTGCAGATATTTCCATGTTTATAGAGATAGCGGTGTAGATATTTCCATGTTTATACAGATAGCAGTGTAGATATTTCCATGTTTAAACAGATAGCGGTGAAGGTATTTCCATGTTTATACTGATAGTGGTGTAGATATTTCCATGTTTAAACAGTTAGCGGTGAAGGTATTTCCATGTTTATACTGATAGTGGTGTAGATAATTCCATGTTTATACAGATAGCGGTGTGGCTCTTTCCATGTTTCTACATGTAGCGGTGTAGATATTTCTAAGTTTATAGAGATGATTGTGTAGATATTTCCATGTTCATACAGATGGCTGTGTAGATATTTCCATGTTTATGCAGATAGTGGTGTAGATATTTCCATGTTTCTACACATGACTGTGTAGCTATTTCCATGTTTATACAGATGGCGGTGTAGATATTTCCATGTTTATAGAGATAGCCATGTAGATATTTCCATGTTTATACAGATAGCGGTGTAGTCATTTCCATGTTTATAGAGATAGCGGTGTAGATATTTCCATATTTATACAGATATCGGTGTAGATATTTCCATGTTTATACAGATAGCTGTGTAGATATTTCCATGTTTATACAGATAGCGGTGTAGTTATTTCTATGTTTGTACAGATCGTGGTGTAGATATTTCCATTTTTATTCAGATAGCGGTGTAGATATTTCCATGTTTATACAGATAATGGTGTAGGTATTTCCAAGTTTACAGAGATATCGTGGTAGATATTTCCATATTTTCACAGATTGCGGTGTTGTTATTTCCAACTTTATACAGATAGCGGGCTACATATTTCCATGTTTACACAGATAGCAGTGTATATATTTCCATGTTTACACAGATAGTGTTGTAGATATTTCCATGTTTATACAGATAGAGGTGTAGATATTTCCATGTTTATACAGATAGCAGTGTAGATATTTCCATGTTTAAAGAGATAGTGGTGTAGATATTTCAATGTGTATACAGATAGTGGTGAAGATATTTCCATGTTTATACAGATAGCTGTGTCTATTTCCATGTTTATACAGGTAGCGGTATAGATATTTCCAAGTTTAAAGAGATGGCTGTGTAGATATTTCCATGTTTATAAAGATGGCAGTGTAGATATTTCCATGTTTATACAGATATTGGTGTAGATATTTCCATGTTTATAAAGATGACTGTGTAGGTATTTCCATGTTTATACAGATGGCGGTGTAGATATTTCCATATTTATAGAGATAGCTATGTAGATATTTCCATGTTTATACATTTAGTAGTGTAGACATTTCCATGTCTTTACAGATAGTGGTGTAGATATTTCCATACTTATACAGATATCAGTGTAGATATTTCCATGTTTATACAGATAGCGGTGTAGATATTTCCATGTTTATACAGATCGTGGTGTAGATATTTCCATGTTTACAGAGATAGCGGTGTAGATATTTCCATGTTTATACACAAAGTGCTGTAGATATTTCCAAGTTTACAGAGATAGGGGTGTAGATATTTCCATATTTTCACAGATTGCGGTGGAGATATTTCCATCTTTACACAGATAGCGGAGTTCATATTTCCATGTTTACACAGATATCAGTGTATATATTTCCATGTTTACACAGATAGTTTTGTAGATATTTTCATGTTTATATAGATAGCGGTGTAGTTATTTCCATGCTTATAAAGATAGCGATGTAGATATTTCCATGTTTGTACAGATAGCGGTGGAGATATTTCCATGTTTATACAGATAGCGGTGTGGCTAATTCCATGTTTATACTGATAGCAGTGTAGATATTTCTATGTTAATAGAGACGGCTGTGTAGATATTTCCATGTTAATACAGATGGCAGTGTAATATTTCCATGTTTATACAGACAGTGGTGTAGATATTTCCATATTTATACAGATGACTGTGTAGGTATTTCCATGTTTATACAGATAGCGGTGTAGATATTTCCAAATTTGCAGAGATAGCGGTGTAGATATTTCCATATTTTCAGAGATTGCGGTGTAGATATTTCCATCTTTACACAGATAGCGGGGTACATATTTCCATGTTTACACAGATAGTAGTGTATATATTTCCATGTTTACAAAGATAGTGTTCAAGATATTTCCATGTTTATATAGATAGTGATGTAGATATGTCCATGCCTATAAATATAGCGATGTAGATATTTCCAAGTTTGTAGAGATAGTGGTGTAGATAATTCCATGTTTATACAGATAGCAGTGTAGATGTTTCCATGTTTATAGAGACAGCGGTGTAGATATATCCATGTTCATAGAGATAGCAGTGAGGATATTTCCATGTTTATACAGATAGCTGTGTAGATATTTCCATTTTTATATAGATAGCTGTTTAGATATTTCATATTTATACAGATAGCGGTGTAGATATTTCCATTTTTATATAGATTGCGGTGTAGATATTTCCATGTTTATTCAGATGACTGTGTAGATATTTCCATGTTTTTACAGATGGCAGTGTAGATATTTCAATATTTATAGAGATCGCGCTGTAGATATTTCCATGTTTATACAGATAACGGTGGAGATATTTCCATGTTTATACAGACAGCTGTAGAGATATTTCCATGTTTATACACATAGCGGTGTACATATTTCCATGTTTATAGAGACAGCGGTGTAGGTATTTCCATGTTTATACAGATAGCGGTGCAGATATTTCTATGTTTATACAGATGCCTATGCAGATATTTCCGTATTTATAAAGAGGGCTTTGTAGATATTTCTATGTTTATACAGATTGCAGTGTAGATATTTCCATGTTCCTACACATGACTGTGTAGGTATTTCCATGTTTATACAGATGGCTTTGTAGATATTTCCATGTTTATAGAGATAGAGGTGCAGATATTTCCATGTTTATACAGATAGCGGTGTAAATATTTCCATGGTTATACAGATCGTGGTGTAGATATTTCCATGTCTATACAGATACCGGTGTAGATATTTCCATGTTTATACAGACCGCGGTGTAGGTATTTCGATGTTTTTAGTGATAGCAGTGTAGATATTTCCATGTTTGTACAGATGGCGGTGTTGTTGTTTCCATCTATACACAGATTGCCGTGTAGGTATTTCCAGGTGTATACAGACGGCATTGTAGATATTTCCATGTTTAAGCAGATGGTGGTGTAGATATTCCCATGTTTACACAGATGACTGTATAGGTATTTCCATGTTTATACAAATTGCGGTGTGGATATTTCCAAGTTTATAGAGATAGCGGTGTAGATATTTCCATATTTATACAGATAACGGTGTAGAAGTTTCCATGTTTATACAGATAGCGGTGTAAATATTTCCATGTTTATGCAGATCACGGTGTAGATATTTCCATGTTTATAGAGATAGCGGTGTAGATATTTCCATGTTTATACAGATAGCGGTGTAGATATTTCCACGTTTATACAGACCGCGGTGTAGATATTTCCATGTTTATACAGATAGCGGTGCAGGTATTTCCATGTTTGTACTGATGGCCGTGTTGATATTTCCATCTATACACAGATGACCGTGTAGATATTTCCATGTTTATACAGATGGCGGCGCAGATATTTCCATGGATATGTAGATGGTGGTGTAGATATTTCCATGTATATACAGATACTGGTGTAAATATTTCCATGTTTATACAGATCACGGTGTAGATATTTCCATGTTTATAGAGATAGCGGTGTAGATATTTCCATGTTTATACAGATAGCGGTTTAGATATTTCCATGTTTATACAGACCGCGGTGTAGATATTTCCATGTTTATAGAGATTGCGGTGCAGATATTTCCATGTTTCTACAGACGGCGGTGTTGATATTTCCATCTATATATAGATGTCCGTGTAGATACTTCCATGTTTATACAGATGTTGGCGCCGATATTTCCATGGATATGTAGATGGCGGTGTAGATATTTCCATGTTTATACAGATAGCGGTGTAGTTATTTCCATGTTTATATAGATGGAGGTGTTGATATTTCCATGTATATACACATGGCTTTGTAGATATTTCCATGTTTATATAGATGGCGGTGTAGATATTTCCATGTTTATACAGATAACTTTGTAAGTATTTCCATGTTTATACAGATTGCGGTGTAGATATTTCGATGTTTATAGAGATAGCAGTGGAGATATTTCCATGTTTATAAAGATAGCGGTGTAGATATTTCCATGTCTATACAGATAGTGGTGTAGATATTTCCATGTTTTTACAGAAAGCGGTGTAGATATTTCCATGTTTACACAGATTGCGGTGTAGATATTTCCATCTTTCTACAGATGGCATTGTAGATATTTCCATATTTATACAGATGAAGGTGTAGATATTTCCATGTTCATATACATGGTGGTGTAGATATTACCATGTTTATACAGATAGCAGTGTAGATATTTCCATGTTTATACAGATCGTGGTGAAGATATTTCCATGTTTATACAGATCGCAGTGTAGATATTTCCATGTTTATACAGATCGCGGTGTAGATATTTCCATGTTTATACAGATAGCGGTGTAGATATTTCCATATTTATACAGATAGCGGTGTAGATATTTCCATGTTTATAGAGATGGCGTTGTAGGTATTTCCATTTTTATAGACATAGGGGTGTAGATATTTCCATGTTTATGTAGATGGCGTTGTAGATATTTCCATGTTTATACCGATAGCAGTGTTGGTATTTCCGCTTTTATACAGATAGCGATGTGGGTATTTCCATGTTTATACAGCTCGCGGTGCAGATATTTATATCTTTATACAGATGGCATTGTAGATATTTCCTTATTCACACAGATGGCTTTGCAGATGTTTCCATGTTAATACAGATGGCGGAGTAGATAGTTCCATGTTTATGGAGATGGCGGTGTAGATATTTTCATGTTTATATAGACGGCGGTGTAGATATTTCCATGTTTGTAGAGATTGTGGTGCTGATATTTCCATGTTTACAGAGATAGCGCTGCAGGTATTTCCTTGTTTGTACAGATAGTTGCGTAGATACATCCATGTTTATACAGATGGCTGTGTAGATATTTCCATGTGTATACAGATACCTCTGTAGATATTTGTGTGTTTACACAAATGGCGGTGCAGATATTTCCATATTTATACAAATAACGGTGTAGATATATCCATGTTTATACAGATAGCGATGTAGATATTTCCATGTTTATACAGATAGTGGTGGAGAGATTTCCATGTTTACAGAGATAGCACTGTAGATATTTCCATCTTTGCACAGATTGCGGTGTAGATATTTCCATCTTTACGCAGATAGCGGTGTAGATATTTTTATATTTATACAGATCGTGGTGTAGATATTTCCATCTTTCCACAGATGGCAGTTTAGTTATTTCCATGTTTATACAGACGACAGTGTAGATATTTCCATGTTTATACAAATAGCGGTGTAGATATTTCCATGTTCATGCAGATGGCGGTGTAGATATTTCCAAGTTTATACAACTAGCGTTGTAGATATTTCCATGTTTATACAGCTCGCGGTGTAGATATTTCCATCTTTATAGAGAAGGCAGTGTAGATATTTCCATGTTTATAGAGATGGCGGTGTAGATATTTTCATGTTTGCACAGATAGCGGTGAAGATATTTCCATGTTTACACAGATAGCGGTGTGGATATTTCCATGTTTATACAGATCGTGGTGTAGATATTTACATGTTTATGCAGATAGTGGTGTAGATATTTCCATGTTATACAGATGGAGGTGTACATATTTCCATGTTTATACAGATGACTGAGGAGATATTTCCACGTTTTTACAGATGGCGGTGTAGATATTTCCATGTTTATACAGAAAGCGGTGTGGTTATTTTCATGTTTATACAGATAGCGATGTAGATATTTCCAGGTTTATAGAGATGGCTGTGTAGATATTTCCATGTTTATACAGATGGTATTGTAGACATTTCCATGTTTATACAGATAGTGGTGTAGATATTTCCAGGTTTATACAGATGACTGAGTAGGTATTTCCATGTTTATACAGATGGCAGTGTAGATATTACCATGTATATAGAGATATCCATGTAGATATTTCCATGTTTATACAGATAGCGGTGTAGACATTTCCATGTTTATAGAGATGGTGGTGTAGATATTTCCATATGTATACAGATAGCGGTGTAGACATTTCCAAGTTTATACAGATAGCGGTGTAGATATTTCCATGTTTACCAATAGTGGTGGAGATATTTCCGTGTTTATACAGATAGCGGTGTAGATATTTTCGTGTTTATACAGATAGCGGTGGATATATTTCCATGGTTATACAGATAGCGGTGGATATATTTCCATGTTTATAGAGATGGCGGTGTAGTTATTTCTAAGTTTATACAGATAGCGGTGTAGATATTTTCATGTTTATACAGATAGCGGTGGAGATATTTCCATGTTTATACAGATAGCGGTGGATATATTTCCTTGTTTATAGAGATGGTGTTGTAGATATTTCCATATTTATACAGATAGCGGTGTAGATATTTCCATGTTTATACATATAGCGGTGTAGGTATTTCCATGATCATAGAGACAGCGGTGTAGATCGATGTTTATTCAGATGGTGATGTAGATATTTCCATGTTTATACAGATAGCGGTGTGGCTACTTCCATGTTTTTACAGGTGGCATTATAGATATTTCCTGGTTTATACAGATAGCGGTGTAGCTATTTCCATGTTTATAGAGATAGAGGTGTAGATATTTCCATGTTTATACTGATGGCTGTGTGGATATTTCCATGTGCATTCAGATGGCAGTGTAGATATTTCCATGTATACACACATGGAGGTGCAGTTATTTCCATGTTTATAGAGATAGCGATGTAGATATTTCCATGTTTATACAGATAGCGGAGTAGATATTTCCACGTTTATACTGATAGCAGTGGAGATATTTCCATGTTTATACAGATAATGGTGGAGATATTTCAATATTTATACAGATAGCGGTGTAGATATTTCCATGTTTATACGGATAGCGGTGTACTTATTTCCATGTTTATAGAGATAGCGGTGTAGATATTTCCATATTTATACAGATAGCAGTGGTTGATAATTCCATGTTTATTCAGATGGCGGTGTAGAGATTTCCAGGTTTATACGCATAGCGTTGTTGCTGTTTCCATGTTTATACAGATGGCAGTGTAGATATTTCCATGTTCATACAGATTGCGGTGTAGATATTTGTAAGTTTATAAAGATAGCGGTGTAGATTTTTCCATGGTTATAAAGATAGTGGTGTAGATATTTCGATGTTTACAGAGATTGCGGTGCAGATATTTCCATGTTTATACAGATAGCGGTCGAGATATTTCCATGTTTATACATATAACGATTTACATATTTCCATGTTTATACAGATAGCCGTGTAGATATTTCCATGTTTATACAGATAGCGGTGTAGATATTTCCATGTATCTAAGGATGGCAGTGTAGATATTTCCATGTTCATACAGATTGCGGTGTAGATATTTGCAAGTTTATAAAGATAGCGGTGTAGATTTTTCCATGGTTATAAAGACAGCGGTGTAGATATTTCCATGTTTACAGAGATAGCGGTGGAGATATTTCCATGTTTGTACATATAGCGATGTAGTAATTTCCATGTTCATACAGATAGCGGTGGAGATATTTCCATGTTTATACAGATAGCGGTGGAGATATTTCCATGTTTATGCAGATAGCGTTGGATATATTTCCATGTTAATAGAGATGGCGGTGTAGATATTTCCATATTTATACAGATAGCCGTGTAGATATTTCGATGTTTATTCAGATGGTGGTGTAGATTTTTCCATGTTTATACAGATAGCGGTGTGGCTACTTCCATGTTTATACAGATGGCGGTGTAGATATTTCCATGTTTATACAGATAGCGATGTAAATATTTCCATGTATGTCGAGATAGCGGGGTAGATATTTCCATGTTTATACAGATTGCTGTGTGGATATTTCCATGTGTATACAGATGGCAGTGTAGATATTTCCATGTTTACACAGATGGAGGTGTAGGTATTTCCATGTTCATACAGATGACTGTGTAGAAATTTCCATGTATTTACAGATGGAGGTGTAGTTATTTCCATGTTCATACAGATGACTGTGTAGAAATTTCCATGTACTTACAGATGGCGATGTAGATATTTCCATGTATATACAGATAGCGGTGTGGCTATTTCCATGTTTATACAGATGGCAGTGTAGATATTTCCATGTTAATACAGACAGCGGTGTAGGTATTTCCATGGTTATACAGATGGCTTTGTAGATATTTCCATGTGTATACAGATGGCAGTGTAGATATTTCCATGTTTATACAGATGGAGGTGTACATATATCCATGTTTACACAAATGACTGTGTAGATATTTCCACGTTTTTACAGGTGGTGGTGTAGATATTTCCGTGTTTATACAGATAGCGGTGTGGCTATTTTCATGTTTATACAGATTGCGATGTAGATATTTCCATGTTTATAGAGATGGCTTTGTAGATATTTCCAAGTTTATACAGACAGCGGTGTAGATATTTCCATGTTTATACAGATAGTAGTGGAGATATTTCCATGTTTATACAGATAGCGGTGGAGATATTTCCATCTTTATAGAGATGGCGGTCTAGATATTTCCAAGTTTATACAGATAGCGGTGTAGATATTTCCATGTATATAGAGATAGCGGTGTAGATATTTCCATGTTTATACAGAGGGCTGTGTAGATATTTCCATGTGTATACAGATGGCAGTCTAGATATTTCCATGTTTATACAGATGGAGTTGTATATATTTCCATGTTTTTAGAGATGACTGTGTATATATTTCGATGTTTTTAGAGATGGCGGGGTAGATATTTCCATGTTTTTACAGATAGTGTTGTGGCTATTTCCATGTTTATACAGGTAGCGATGTAGACATTTCCATGTTTATACAGATAGCGGTGTAGATATTTCCATGTTTATACAGATAGCCGTGGAGATATTTCCCTGTTTATACAGATAGTAGTGGAGATATTTCCATGTTAATACAGATGGCGGTGTAGATATTTCCAAGTTTATGAAGATAGCAGTGTAGATATTTCCATGTTTATAGAGATAGCGGTGTAGTTACTTCCATGTTTATTCAGATTGTGGTGTAGATATTTCCATGTTTACAGAGATAGCGGTGTAGATATTTCCATATTTATACAGATAGCAGTCTAGATATTTCCATGTTTATACAGATGGTGGTCTAGATACTTCCATGTTTATACAGATAGCGGTGTGGTTGTTTCCATGTTTATAAAGATAGCGGTGTAGATATTTAAATGTTTATAGAGATAGCGGTGTAGATATTTCCATGTTTGTACAGATAGCGGCATAGTTATTTCCATGTTTATACAGATAGCGGTGGAGATATTTCCATGTTTTAGAGATAGAGGTGTTGATATTTCCATGTTTATAGAGATAAAGGTATAGATATTTACATGTTTATACAGATAGCGGTGTAGGTATTTCCATGTTTATACAGGTAGCGGTGGAGATATTTCCATGTTTATACAGATAGCAGTGCAGATTTTTCCATGTTTAAACAGATGGTGTTGTAGATATTTCCAAGTTAATAAAGATGGTGGTGTAGATATTTCCATGTATATAGAGATAGTGGTGTAGATATTTCCATGTTTATACAGATGGCAGTGTAGGTATTTGCATGTTTATTCAGCTGGCGGTGTTGATATTTCCAAGTTCATAGAGATGGCAATGTAGATAATTCCAAGTTAATACACATAGTGGTGTAGGTATTTCCATGTTTATAGAGATAGCGGTGTAGATATTTCCATGTTTATAGAGATATCGGTGTAGATATTTCCATGTTTATACAGATGGAGTTGTGGATATTTCCATGTTTATACGGATGACTGTGTACATATTTCCAGGTTTTTACAGGTGGCGGTGTAGATATTTCCATGTTTATACAGATATCGGTGTGGCTATTTCCATGTTTATAGAGATAGTGGCGTAGATATTTCCATGTTAATACAGATAGCGGCGGAGATATTTCCATGTTTATACAGATAGCGGTGGAGATATTTCCATGTTTATACAGATAGCGGTGTAGATATTTCCATGTTTATACAGATAGCGGTGTAGATATTTCCATGTTTGTACAGATAGCGGTGTAGATATTTCCATGTTTATAGAGATAGCAGTGTAGATATTTCCATGTTTATACAGATGGCTGTGTAGTTATTTCCACGTGTGTACAGATGGCGGTGTAGTTATTTCCATGTTTATACAGATGGCAGTGTAGATATTTCCATGTTTATACAGATATCGGTGTAGATATTTCCATGTTTACAGAGATAGCGGTGCAGGTATTTCCATCTTTGCTCAGATTGCGGTGTAGGTATTCCAAAATTTAGACAGATAGCGGTGTAGATATTTCCAAGTTTACACAGATAGCTGTGTAGATATTTCCATGTTTAAAGAGATAGCATTGTAGATATTTCCGTGTTTATACAGATTGCGGTGTAGTTATTTCCATGTTGATACAGATAGCGGTGTAGATATTTCCATGTTTATACAGGTAGTGGTGTAGAAATTCCCATGTTGATACAGATCGCTTTGTAGACATTTCCATTTTTCTACAGATGTCAGTGAAGATATTTCCAAGTTTATACAGATGGCAGTGTAGATATTTCCATGTTTATACATATGTCTGTGTAGATATTTCCATGTTTTTTCAGATGGCGGTGTAGATATTTCCATGTTTATAGAGATGGCGGTGTAGTTATTTCTATGTTTATAGAGATAGCGGTGTAAATATCCCCATGTTTATAAAGATGGTGGTGTAAGTATTTTCATGTTTATGGACATAGTGGTGTAGATATTTCCATCTTTATACAGATAACGCTGTTGTTATTTCCATGTTTATACAGATAGCGGTGTAGATATTTCCATGTTTATACAGCTCGCGGTATTGATATTTCCATCTTTATACAGATGGCAGTGTAGATATTTCCATGATTATACAGCTCGCGGTGTAGATATTTCCATCTTTATACACATGGCAGTGTAGATATTTCCATGTTTATACAGATTGCGTTGTAGTTATTTCCATGTTGATACAGATAGCGGTGTAGATATTTCCATGTTTATAGAGGTAGCGTTGTAGAAATTCCCATGTTGATACAAATCGCTTTGTAGACATTTCCATCTTTCTACAGATGTCAGTGTGGATATTTCCAAGTTTATACAGATGGCAGTGTAGATATTTCCATTTTTATACAGATTTCTGTGTAGATATTTCCATGTATATGCAGATGGCGGTGTAGATATTTCCATGTTTATAGAGGTGGCGGTGTAGTTATTTCTATGTTTATAGAGATAGCGGTGTAAATATCTCCATGTTTATAGAGATGGTGGTGGAAGTTTTTTCATGTTTATAGAGATAGCGGTGTAGATATTTCCATGTTTATACAGATAACGATGTTGGTATTTCCATGTTTGTACAGATAGCGGTGTAGATATTTCCATGTTTATACAGCTCGCGATGTAGATATTTCCATCTTTATACAGATGGCAGTGTAGATATTTCCATGTTTATACTGACAGCGGTGTAGATATTTCCATGTCTATAGAGATAGCGGTGTAGGTATTTCCATATTTATACAGATTGCGGTGTAGATATTTCCAACTTTATACAGATGGCGGTGTAGATATTTCCATGTTTATACAGATGTCAGTGAAGATATTGCCATGTTTATACAGATAGTGGTGTAGATATTTCCATGTTTATGCCGATGGCAGTGTAGATATATCCATGTTTCGGAAGATGGCTGTGTAGATATTTTCATGTTTATAGACATGGAGGTGTAGATATTTCCATGTATATAGAGATAGCAGTGTAGATATTTTCATGTTTACAGAGAAAGCGGTATAGGTATTTCCATGTTTATTGAGATAGCGGTGTAGATATTTCCATATTTATACAGATAGCCTTGTAGGTATTTCCGTGTTTATACAGATTGCGATGTAGATATTTCCATGTTTCTACAGATGGCGGTGTAGATATTTCCTTGTTTATACAGATAGCGGTGTAGATATTTCCATGTTTATACAGGTAGCGGTATAGATATTTCCAAGTTTACAGAAATAGCGGTGTAGTTATTTCCACCTTAGCACAGATTGCCGTATAGATATTTCCATGTTTACGCAGATAGCTGTGTAGATATTTCCATGTTTACACAGATACCGTGGTAGATATTTCCATGTTTCTACAGATTGCAGTTTAGATATGTCCATGATTATACAGATAGCGGTGTAGATATTTTCATGTTCATACAGATAGCCGTGTAGATATTTCCATGTTTACAGAGATAGCAGTGTAGATATTTCCATCTTTGCACAGATTTCTGTGTAGCTATTTCCATTTTTACACAGATAGCTGTCTAGATATTTCCAAGTTTTCACAGATAGCTGTGTAGATATTTCCATGTTTACACAGATAGCATTGTATATATTTCCATGTTTATACAGATAGCGGTGTAGATATTTCCATGTTTATACAGATAGCGGTGTAGATATTTCCATGTTTATACAGATAGCGGTGGACATAATTCCCTGTTTATACAGATAGCGATGTAGATATTTCCATGTTTATACAGATAGCGGTGTAGATATTTCCATGCTTATAGAGATAGCGGTGTAGATATTTCCATGTTTATACAGACCGCAGTGTAGATATTTCCATGTTTATACAGATAGCGGTGTAGATATTTCCATGTCTGTACAGATGGCGGTGTTGATGTTTCCATCTATAGAGAGATTGCCGTGTAGGTATTTCCATCTGTATACAGATGGCATTGTAGATATTTCCATGCTTATACAGATGGTGGTGTAGATATTTCCATATTTCTACAGATGGCGTTGTAGGTATTTCCATGTTTATACAGATAACGGTGTAGATATTTCCAGGTTTATACAGATAGCGGTGTAAATATTTCCATCTGTATACAGATCACGTTGTAGATATTTCCATGTTTATAGAGATAGCGGGGTAGATATTTACATGTTTATACAGATAGCGGTTTAGATATTTCCATGTTTATACAGACCGCGGTGTAGATATATCCATGTTTATACAGATTGCGGTGCAGATATTTCCATGTTTGTACAGATGGCGGTGTTGATATTTCCATCTATACACAGATGACCGTGTAGTTATTTCCATGTTTATACAGATGGCAGCGCAGATATTTCCATGGATATGTAGGTGGCGGTGTAGATATTTCCATGTTTATACAGATAGCGGTGTAGTTATTTCCATGTTTATATAGATAGCGGTGTAGATGTTTCCACGTATATACACATGGCTGTGTAGATATTTCCATGTTTATACAGATGGCGGTGTAGATATTTCCATGTTTATACAGATAACTTTGTAAGTATTTCCATGTTTATACAGATGGCGCTGTAGATATTTCGATGTTTATAGAGATAGCAGTGGAGATATTTCCATGTTTATACAGATAGCATTGTAGATATTTCCATGTTTATACTGATCGTGGTGTAGATATTTCCACGTTTATAGAGATGGCGGTGTAGATATTTCCATGTTCATAGAGATAGCGTTGCTCATTTTTCCATGTTTATAGAGATAGCGGTGTGGATATTTCCATATTTATACAGATAGGGGTGTAGATATTTCCATGTTTATAGAGATGGCGGTGTAGATATTTCCATGTTTATACAGATCACGGTGTAGATATTTCCTTGTTTATAGAAATAGCGATGTAGTTATTTCCATGTTTATACAGATAGCGGTGTAGATATTTCCATGTATATACAGATGGCTGTGTAGATATTTCCATGTTTATAGAGATAGCGGTGTAGATATTTCCATGTCTATAGAGATAGCGGTGTAGGTATTTCCATATTTATACAGATTGCGGTGTAGATATTTCCAACTTTATACAGATGGCGGTGTAGATATTTCCATGTTTATACAG
The DNA here is from genome assembly GCF_028858775.2 of Pan troglodytes. NCBI lineage: Eukaryota > Metazoa > Chordata > Mammalia > Primates > Hominidae > Pan > Pan troglodytes. The sequence goes on from NC_072417.2 coordinate 98,782,392, forward strand.
ATAGTGGTGTAGGTTTTTCCAAGTTTATAAAGACATTGGGGTAGATATTTCCATGTTTATGCCGATGGCAGTGTAGATATATCCATGTTTCGGAAGATGGCTGTGTAGATATTTTCATGTTTATAGACATGGAGGTGTAGATATTTCCATGTATATAGAGATAGCAGTGTAGATATTTTCATGTTTACAGAGAAAGCGGTATAGGTATTTCCATGTTTATTGAGATAGCGGTGTAGATATTTCCATATTTATACAGATAGCCTTGTAGGTATTTCCGTGTTTATACAGATTGCGATGTAGATATTTCCATGTTTCTACAGATGGCGGTGTAGATATTTCCTTGTTTATACAGATAGCGGTGTAGATATTTCCATGTTTATACAGGTAGCGGTATAGATATTTCCAAGTTTACAGAAATAGCGGTGTAGTTATTTCCACCTTAGCACAGATTGCCGTATAGATATTTCCATGTTTACGCAGATAGCTGTGTAGATATTTCCATGTTTACACAGATACCGTGGTAGATATTTCCATGTTTCTACAGATTGCAGTTTAGATATGTCCATGATTATACAGATAGCGGTGTAGATATTTTCATGTTCATACAGATAGCCGTGTAGATATTTCCATGTTTACAGAGATAGCAGTGTAGATATTTCCATCTTTGCACAGATTTCTGTGTAGCTATTTCCATTTTTACACAGATAGCTGTCTAGATATTTCCAAGTTTTCACAGATAGCTGTGTAGATATTTCCATGTTTACACAGATAGCATTGTATATATTTCCATGTTTATACAGATAGCGGTGTAGATATTTCCATGTTTATACAGATAGCGGTGTAGATATTTCCATGTTTATACAGATAGCGGTGGACATAATTCCCTGTTTATACAGATAGCGATGTAGATATTTCCATGTTTATACAGATAGCGGTGTAGATATTTCCATGCTTATAGAGATAGCGGTGTAGATATTTCCATGTTTATACAGACCGCAGTGTAGATATTTCCATGTTTATACAGATAGCGGTGTAGATATTTCCATGTCTGTACAGATGGCGGTGTTGATGTTTCCATCTATAGAGAGATTGCCGTGTAGGTATTTCCATCTGTATACAGATGGCATTGTAGATATTTCCATGCTTATACAGATGGTGGTGTAGATATTTCCATATTTCTACAGATGGCGTTGTAGGTATTTCCATGTTTATACAGATAACGGTGTAGATATTTCCAGGTTTATACAGATAGCGGTGTAAATATTTCCATCTGTATACAGATCACGTTGTAGATATTTCCATGTTTATAGAGATAGCGGGGTAGATATTTACATGTTTATACAGATAGCGGTTTAGATATTTCCATGTTTATACAGACCGCGGTGTAGATATATCCATGTTTATACAGATTGCGGTGCAGATATTTCCATGTTTGTACAGATGGCGGTGTTGATATTTCCATCTATACACAGATGACCGTGTAGTTATTTCCATGTTTATACAGATGGCAGCGCAGATATTTCCATGGATATGTAGGTGGCGGTGTAGATATTTCCATGTTTATACAGATAGCGGTGTAGTTATTTCCATGTTTATATAGATAGCGGTGTAGATGTTTCCACGTATATACACATGGCTGTGTAGATATTTCCATGTTTATACAGATGGCGGTGTAGATATTTCCATGTTTATACAGATAACTTTGTAAGTATTTCCATGTTTATACAGATGGCGCTGTAGATATTTCGATGTTTATAGAGATAGCAGTGGAGATATTTCCATGTTTATACAGATAGCATTGTAGATATTTCCATGTTTATACTGATCGTGGTGTAGATATTTCCACGTTTATAGAGATGGCGGTGTAGATATTTCCATGTTCATAGAGATAGCGTTGCTCATTTTTCCATGTTTATAGAGATAGCGGTGTGGATATTTCCATATTTATACAGATAGGGGTGTAGATATTTCCATGTTTATAGAGATGGCGGTGTAGATATTTCCATGTTTATACAGATCACGGTGTAGATATTTCCTTGTTTATAGAAATAGCGATGTAGTTATTTCCATGTTTATACAGATAGCGGTGTAGATATTTCCATGTATATACAGATGGCTGTGTAGATATTTCCATGTTTATAGAGATAGCGGTGTAGATATTTCCATGTTTATAGAGATAGCGCTGTAGGTATTTCCATGTTTATAGAGATAGCAGTGTAGATATTTACATGTTTATACAGATGGCGATGTAGATATTTCCATGTTTATACAGATAGTGGTGTAGGTTTTTCCAAGTTTATAAAGACATTGGGGTAGATATTTCCATGTTTATACAGATAGCGGTGTAGATATTTCCATTTTTATACTGACAGCGGTGTAGGAATTTCCGTTTTTTTATTGATAGCTGTGTATCTATTTCCATGTTTATACAGATGGCTGTGAAGATATTTCCATGTGTATACAGATAGCAGTGTAGTAATTTCTTTTTTTTTGTTAGCGGTGTATAAATTTCCATGTTTATACAGATGGCTGAGAAGATATTTCCGTGTGTATACAGATGGCAGTGTCGATATTTCCATGTTTATACCCACGGAAGTGTGGATATTTCCATGTTTATGCAGATGACTGTGTAGATATTTCCATGTTTTCACAGATGGCGGTGTAGATATTTCCAAGTGTATAAAGATAGCGGTGTGGAAATTTCCATATTTATACAGATAGCGGTGTAGATAATTCCATGTTTATTCAGATTGCGGTGTAGATATTTCCATGTTTATACAGACGGCTGTGTAGGTATTTTCATGTTTATGCAGATGTCTGTGTAGATATTTCCATGATTATACAGATGGCAGTGTAGATATTTCCATTGTTATACAGATGGCACTGTATATATTTGCATGTTTATGCAGATGGCAGTGTAGATATTTCCATGTTTATAGAGATGGCGGTGTAAGTATTTCCAAGTTTATAGAGATCGCGGTGTAGATAATTCCATGTTTATACACATAGCGGTGGAGATATTTCCATGTTTACAGATAGCGGTGTTTGTATTTCCATGTTTATTCAGATAGCGGTGTAGATATTTCCATGTTTATACAGATAGTGGTGTAGATATTTCCATGTTTATACAGATGGCGGTATAGATATTTCCATGTGTACACATTTAGCGGTGTAGATATTTCCAAATTTGCAAAGATTTCCGTGTAGATATTACCAAGTTTACACAGGTAGTGGCGTAGATATTTCCACATTTGCACAGATTGTGTTGTAGTTATTTCCACCTTTACACAGATAGCGGTGTAGATATTTCCATCGTTGCACAGATTGTGCAGTACATATTTCAATCTTCACACTGATAGTGGTGTAGATATTTCCATGTTTACACAAAAAGCGGTGTAGATATTTCCATGTTTAAACAAACAGCGGTGTAGATATTTCCATGTTTACACAGATAGCATTGTATACGTTTGCATGTTTATACTGACAGTGGTGTAGATAGTTCCATGTTTTTACAGGTAGTGGTGTAGATATTTCCATGTTTATACAGATATCGGTGTAGATACTTCCATGTTTATACAGATAGCGGTGTAGATATTTCCATCTTTACACAGATAGCGGTGTAGATATTTCCAGGTTTACACAGAGAGCTGTGTAGATATTTCCATTTTTCCAGAAATAGCATTTTAGATATTTCCATGTTTATACAGATGGTGGTGTACATATTTCCATGTTTATAGAGATAGCCATGTAGATATTTCCATGTTTATACAGATAGCGGTGTAGATTTTCCATGTTTACACAGATAGCGGTGTAGATATTTCCATGTTTACACAGATATTGTTGTAGATATTTCCATGTTTATACAGATAGCAGTGTAGATATTTCTATGTTTATAAAGATAACGGTGTAGATGTTTCCATCTTTATACAGATAGCGGTGTAGATATTTCCATGTTTATAGAGATGGCGGTGTAGGTATTTCTATATTTATAGAGATAGCGGTGTAGATATTTCCGTGTTCATACAGACGGCAGTGTACATATTTCCTTGCGTATACAGATGGCAGTGTAGATATTTCCATGTTTATACAGATGGAGGTGTAGTTATTTCCATGTTTATACAGATGACAGTGAAGACATTTCCATGTTTTTACAGATGGCGGTGTGGATATTTCCATGTTTATTCAGATGGCAGGGTTCATATTTCCATGTTTGTGCAGATAATGGTGTAGATTTTCCATGTTTATACACATAGCGGTGTAAAATATTTCCATGTTTATTCAGATGGCCGTGTAGATACTTCCATTTTTATACTGGTGGCGGTGTAATTTCCATGTTTATACAGATAGCGGTGTAGATACTTCCATGTTTTTACAGATGGCGGTGTAGATATTTCCATGTTTATGCAGATAGCGGTGTGGCTATTTCCATGTTTATAGAGATCGTGGTGCAGATATTTCCATATTTATACAGATAACAGTGTAGATATTTCCATGTTTATAGATATAGTGGTGTAGATATATCCATATTTGCACAGAAAGCGGTGTAGATATTTCCATCTTTACACAGATAGCGGTGTACATATTTCCATGTTTCCACAGATAGCGGTGTAGGTATTTCCATGTTAACACAGATAGTGTTGTAGATATTTCCATGTTTATACAGATTGCGGTATAGATATTTCCATGTCTATAAAGATTGCGGTGCAGATATTTCCATGTTTATACAGATAGCGGTGCAGATATTTCCATGTTTACACAGATAGCGATGTAGATATTTCCATGTTTATACAGATAGCGATGGATATATTTCCATGTTTATACAGATGGTGGTGTAGATATTTCCATGTTTATAGAGATAGACATGTAGATATTTCCATGTTTATACAGATAGCGGTGTAGATTTTCCATGTTTATACAGATAGTGGGGTAGATATTTTCATGTAAATACAGATAGCGGTGAACATAATTCCATGAGTATGCAGATAGCGGTGGAGATATTTCCATGTTTATACAGATAGCGGTGGAGATATTTCCATGTTTATACAGATGGCGGTGTAGATATTTCCCAGTTTATACAAATCGTGGTGTAGATATTTCCATGTTTATTCAGATAGCGGTATAGATATTTCCATGTTTATACCGATAGCGGTGTAGGTATTTCCATGTTTATAGAGATAGCGGTGTAGATAATTCCATGTTTATACAGATGGCTGTGTAGATATTTCCATGTGTATACGGATGGCAGTGTAGATATTTCCATGTGTATACAGATGGAGTTGTAGATATTTCCATGTTTATACAGATGACTGTGAAGATATTTCCATGTTTTTACAGATGGTGGTGTAGATATTTCCATCTTTATAGATATTGCTGTGTAGATATTTGCATGTTTATACAGATGGCAGTGAAGATATTTCCATGTTTATACAGATAGTGTTGTAGGTATTTCCATGTTTATACAGATGGCTGTGTAGGTATTTCCATGTTTATACAGTTTGTGGTGTAGATATTTCCATGTTTGTAGAGATAGCCATGTAGATATTTCTATGTTTATAAAGATAGCGGTGTAGACATTTCCATGTTTTTAGAGATAGCCGTGTATATATTTCCATATTTATACAGATAGCGGTGTAGGCATTTCCATGTTTATAGAGATAGCGGTGTAGATAATTCCATGTTTATACAGATGGCTGTGTAGATATTTCCATGTGTACGGATGGCAGTGTAGATATTTCCATGTGTATACAGATGGAGGTGTAGATATTTCCATGTTTATACAGATGACTGTGAAGATATTTCCATGTTTTTACAGATGGTGGTGTAGATATTTCCATGTTTATAGATATTGCTATGTAGATATTTGCATGTTTATACAGATGGCAGTGTAGATATTTCCATGTTTATTCAAATCGTGGTGTAGATATTTCCATGTTTATACAGACAGCAGTGTAGATATTTTCATGTTTATAGAGATAGCAGTGTAGATATTTCCATGTTTACAGAGATAGCGGTGTAGATATTTCCTTCTTTGCACAGATTGCAGGGTAGATATTTCCATCTTTACACAGATAGCGGTGTACATATTTCCATGTTTACACAGATAGCGTTGTAGATATTTCCATGTTTACACAGATATTGTTGTAGATATTTCCATGTTTATACAGATAGCAGTGTAGATATTCCTATGTTTATAAAGATAGCGGTGTAGATGTTTCCATCTTTATACAGATAGCGGTGTAGATATTTCCATGTTTATAGAGATGGCGGTGTAGGTATTTCTATATTTATAGAGATAGCGGTGTAGATATTTCCGTGTTCATACGGACGGCAGTGTACATATTTCCTTGCGTATACAGATGGCAGTGTAGATATTTCCATGTTTATACAGATGGAGGTGTAGTTATTTCCATGTTTATACGGATGACAGTGTAGACATTTCCATGTTTATACGGATGACATTGTAGACATTTCCATGTTTTTACAGATGGTGGTGTGGATATTTCCATGTTTATACAGATGGCAGGGTTGATATTTCCATGTTTGTGCAGATAATGGTATAGATATTTCCATGTTTATACAGATAGCGGTGTAAAATATTTCCATGTTTATTCAGATGGCCGTGTAGATACTTCCATTTTTATACTGGTAGCGGTGTAATTTCCATGTTTATACAGAGAGCGGTGTAGATATTTCCATCTTTATACAGATGGCAGTGTAGTTATTTCTATGTTTATACAGATAGCAGTGTAGATATTTCCATGTCTATAGAGATAGCGATGTAGGTATTTCCATATATATACAGATTGCGGTGTAGATATTTCCATCTTTATACAGATGGAGGTGTAGATATTTCCATGTTTATACAGATAGCAGTGAAGATATTTCCATGATTATACAGATAGTGGTGTAGATATTTCCATGTTTTTACAGATGGCGGTGTAGATACATCCATGGTTCTGAAGATGGCAGTGTAGATGTTTTCATGTTTATAGAGATGGCGGTGTAGATATTTCCATGTTTATACAGATGACTGTGTAGGTATTTCCATGTTTATACAGATGGCGGTGAAGTTATATCCATGTTTCTGAAGATGGCGGTGTAGATGTTTTCATGTTTATAGAGATGGCGGTGTAGATATTTCCATGTTTATACAGATGACTGTGTAGGTATTTCCATGTTTATACAGATGGCGGTGAAGTTATTTCCATGTTTATACAGATAGCGGTGTAGATATTTCCAACTTTATACAGATAGTGGTGTAGATATTTCCATGTTTATAGAGATAGCGGTGTAGATATTTCCATCTTTATAGAGATAGCGGTGTAGATATTTCCATGTTTATACAGATGGCTGTGTAGATAGTTCCATGTTTATGGAGATGGCGGTGTAGATATTTTCATGTTTATATACATGGCCGTGTTGATATTTCCATGTGTATAGAGATAGCGGTGTAGGTATTTCCTTGTTTATAGAGATAGCTGTGTAGATACATCCATGTTTATACAGAAGGCTGTGTAGGTATTTCCATGTCTATACAGATGACTGTGTAGATATTTGTATGTTTACACAAATGGCGGTGTAGATATTTCCATATTTATACAGATAGCGGTGAAGATATTTCCATGTTTATACAGATAGCGGTGTAGATATTTTCATATTTATACAGATCGTGGTGTAGATATTTCCATCTTTCCACAGATGGCTGTGTAGATATTTCCATTTTTATACAGATGACAGTGTAGATATTTCCATGTTTATACAGATAGTGGTGTAGATATTTCCATGTTCATGCAGTTGGCGGTGTAGATATTTCCATGTTTATAGATATGGTGGTGTAGTTATTTCTATGTTTATAGAGATAGTGGTGTAGATATTTCTATTTGTATAGAGATGGCGGTGTAGGTATTTCCATGTTTATAGAGATAGTTGTGAAGATATTTCCATGTTTATAGAGATAGCAGTGTAGATATTTCCATGTTTATACAGATAGCGGTGTTGGTATTTCCATGTTTATACAACAAGCATTGTAGATATTTCCATGTTTATACAGCTCGCGGTGTAGATATTTCCATCTGTATAGAGATGGCAGTGTAGATATTTCCATGTTTATACAGATGGCGGTGTAGATATTTCCATGTTTATACAGATAGCGGTGGAGATATTTCCTTGTTTATAGAGATCGTGTCGTAGATGTTTCTATGTTTATACAGAGATCCGTGTAGATATTTCCATGTTTATACAGGTAGCGGTGTTCATATTTCCATGTTTATACAGATCGTGGTGTAGATATTTCCATTTTCCTCAGATGGCAGTTTAGATATTTCCATGTTTATACAGATGGCGGTGTAGATATTTCCATGTTCATTCAGAAGGTGGTGTAGATATTTCCATGTTTACAGAGATGGCGGTGTTGATATTTCTATGTTTATAGAGATAGCGGTGTAAATATTTCCATGTGTGTAGAGATGGTGGTGTAGGTATTTCCATGTTTATAATGAAAGTGGTGTAGATATTTCCATGTTTATTCAGATAGTGGTGTAGGTATTTCCATGTTTATACAGATGTCGGTGTAGATAGTTCCATGTTTATGGAGATGGCCATGTAGATATTTCCATGTTTATACAGATAGCGGTGTAGATATTTCCATGTTTATACAGAGAGCGTTGTAGATATTTCCATGTTTATACAGAGAGTGGAGGAGATATTTCCATGTTTATACAGATAGCGTTGGAGATATTTCCATGTTTGTAGAGATGGTGGTGTAGATATTTCAAAGTTTATGCTGGTAGCGGTGTAGATATTTCCATGTTTGTAGAGATAGCGGTGTAGATATGTCCATGTTTATGCCGGTAGCGGTGTAGATATTTCCATGTTTACAGAGATAGCGCTGTAGATATTTCCATATTTATACAGATAGCGGTTTAGATATTTCTATGTTTATTCAGATGGCGGTGTAGATATTTCCATGTTTATAGAGATGGCGGTGTAGATATTTCTATGTTTATAGAGATAGCAGTGTAGATATTTCTATGTGTATAGAAATGGCAGTGTAGGTATTTCCATGTTTATAGAGATAGTTGTGTAGATATTTCCATGTTTATACAGATAGCAGTGTAGATATTTCCATGTTTATACAGATAGCTTTGTTGGTATTTTCATGTTTATACAAATAGCATTGTAGATATTTCCATGTTTATACAGCTCGCGGTGTAGATATTTCCATCTGTATAGAGATGGCAATGTAGATATTTCCATGTTTATACAGATGGCGGTGTAGATAGTTCCATGTTTATGGAGATGGCCATGTAGATATTTTCATGTTTATACAGATAGCGGTGTAGATATTTCCATGTTTATACAGACAGCGTTGTAGATATTTCCATGTTTATACAGAGAGTGGAGGAGATATTTCCATGTTTATACAGATAGCGCTGGAGATATTTCCATGTTTCTAGAGATGGTGGTGTAGATATTTCCAAGTTTATGCAGGTAGCGGTGTAGATATTTCCATGTTTATAGAGATAGCGGTGTAGATATGTCCATGTTGATACAGGTAGCGGTGTAGATATTTCCATGTTTACAGAGATAGCGGTGTAGGTATTTCCATATTTATACAGATTGCGGTGCAGATATTTCCATCTTTATACAGATGGCGGTATAGATATTTCCATGTTTATACAGATAGCAGTGAAGCTATTTCCATGATTATACAGATAGTGGTGTAGATATTTCCATGTTTTTACAGATGTCGGTGTAGATACATCCATGTTTCTGAAGATGGCGGTGTAGATGTTTTCATGTTTATAGACATGGCGGTGTAGATATTTCCATGTTTATAGAGATGGCGGTGTAGGTATTTCCATGTTTATACAGATGACAATGTAGGTATTTCCATGTTTTTAGAGATGGCGGTGTAGTTATTTCCATGTTTATACAGATGACAATGTAGGTATTTCCATGTTTTTACAGATGGCAGTGCAGATATTTACATGTTTATAGGGATAGCGTTTTAGATATCTTCATGTTTATACAGATTGCGGTGGAGATATGTCCATGTTTATACAGATAGCAATGGAGATATTTCCACGTTAATTCACATAGCGGTGTAGATATTTCCATGTTTATACAGACCGCGGTGTAGATATTTCCATGTTTATACAGATAGCGGTGCAGATATTTCCATGTTTGTACAGATGGCGGTGTTGGTATTTCCATCTATTCACAGATGACCGCGTAGATATTTCCATGTTTGTACAGATGGCGGCACAGATATTTCCATGGATATGTAGATGGCGGTGAAGATATTTCCATGTTTATACAGATAGCGGTGTAGATATTTCCATGTTTATATAGATAGCGGTGTAGATATTTCCATGTATATACACATGGCTGTGTAGATATTTCCATGTTTATACAGATGGCGGTGTAGATATTTCCATGTTTATACAGATAACTTTGTAAATATTTCCCTGTTTATACAGATGGCAGTGTAGATATTTCGATGTTTATAGAGATAGCAGTGGAGATATTTCCATGTTTTCAGAGGCAGCGGTGTAGATATTTCCATGTTTATACTGATCGTGGTGTAGATATTTCCATGTTTATAGTGATGGCGGTGTAGATATTTCCATGTTCATAGAGATAGCGGTGTTGATTTTTCCATGTTGATAGAGATAGCGGTGTGGATATTTCCATGTTTTTACAGATAGGGGTGTAGATATTTCCATGTTTTTACAGATATCGGTGTAGATATTTCCATGTTTACACAGATTGCGTTGTAGATATTTCCGTATTTCTACAGATGGCATTGTAGATATTTCCATGTTTATACAGATGGCGGTGTAGATATTTCCATATTTATACAGATGGTGGTGTAGATATTACCATGTTTATACAGATAGCGGTGTAGATATTTCCATGTTTCTACAGATCGTGGTGAAGATATTTCCATGTTTATGCAGATCGCGGTGTAGATATTTCCATGTTTATACAGATCACGGTGTAGATATTTCCATGTTTATACAGATAGCGGTGTAGATATTTCCATGTTTATAGAGATAGCGGTGTAGGTATTTCCATGTTTCTAGACATAGCGGTGTAGATATTTCCATGTTTATACACATAGCGGTGCAGATATTTCCAAGTTTGTACAGATGCCGGTGTTGATATTTCCATCTATACACAGATGACCGTGTAGATATTTCCATGTTGATACAGATGGCGGCACAGTTATTTCCATGGATATGTAGATGGCGGTGTAGATATTTCCATGTTAATACAGATAGCGGTGTAGTTATTTCCATGTTTATATAGATAGCGGTGTAGATATTTCCATGTACATACACATGGCTGTGTAGATATTTCCATGTTTATACAGATGGCGGTGTAGATATTTCCATGTTTATACAGATAACTTTGTAAGTATTTCCATGTTTATACAGATGGCGGTGTAGATATTTCGATGTTTATAGAGATAGCAGTGGAGATATTTCCATGTTTATAGAGACAGCGGTGTAGATATTTCCATGTTTATACTGATCGTGGTGTAGATATTTCCATGTTTATAGAGATGGCGGTGTAGATATTTCCATGTTCATAGAGATAGCGGTGTTGATTTTTCCATTTTCATAGAGATAGCGGTGTGGATATTTACACGTTTATACAGATAGGGGTGTAGATATTTCCATGTTTTTACAGATATCGGTGTAGATATTTCCATGTTTACACAGATTGCGGTGTAGATATTTCCATCTTTCTACAGATGGCATTGTAGATATTTCCATGTTTATACAGATGGCGGTGTAGATATTTCCATGTTTATATAGATGGTGGTGTAGATATTACCATGTTTATACAGATAGCGGTGTAGATATTTCCATGTTTATATAGATCGTGGTGAAGATATTTCCATGTTTATACAGATGGCGGTGTAGGGATTTCCATGTTTATACAGATCGCGGTGTAGATATTTCCATGTTTATACAGATAGCGGTGTAGATATTTCCATGTTTATACAGATAGCGGTGTAGATATTTCCATGTTTATAGAGATAGCGGTGTAGGTATTTCCATGTTTATAGACATAGCGGTGTAGATATTTCCATATTTATATAGATGGCGTTGTAGATATTTCCATGTTTATACCGATAGCGGTGTTGTTATTTCCACGTTTATACAGATAGCGATGTAGATATTTCCACGTTTATACAGCTCGCGGTGCAGATATTTATATCTTTATACAGATGGCTTTGTAGATATTTCCTTATTCACACAGATGGTGGTGTAGATGTTTCCATGTTAATACAGATGGCGGAGTAGTTAGTTCCATGTTTATGGAGTTGGCAGTTTAGATATTTTCATGTTTATAGAGATAGCGGTGTAGATATTTCCATGTTTATAGAGACAGCAGTGTAGATATTTACATGTTTATACAGATGGCTGTGTAGGTATTTCCATGTGTATACAGATGGCATTGTAGATATTTCCATGTTTATACAGATGACTGTATAGGTATTTCCATGTTTTTACAGATGGAAGTGCAGATATTTCCATGTTTATAGAGATAGCGGTGTAGATATTTCCATGTTTGTACAGATGGTGGTGCTGTTATTTCCATCTATACAGAGATGGCCGTGTAGATATTTCCATGTTTATACAGATGGCGGCGTAGATATTTCCATGGACATGCAGATGGCGGTGTAGATATTTCCATGTTTATACAGATAGCGGTGTAGATATTTCCATGTTTACACAGATGGTGGTGTAGATATTTCCGTGTTGATACACATGGCGGAGTAGATACTTCCATCTTTATGGAGATGGCAGTGTAGATATTTTCATGTTTATAGAGATGGCGGTGTAGATATTTTCATATTTATAGAGATAGCGGTGTAGATATTTCCATCTTTCTACAGATGGCAGTGTAGATATTTCCATGTTTATACAGATGGCGGTGTAGATATTTCCATATTTATACAGATGTCTTTGTAGATATTTCCATGTGTATACAGATGGTATTGTAGGTATTTCCATGTTTATACAGACGGTGGTGTAGATATTTCCATGTTTATTCAGATGACTGTGTAGATATTTCCATGTTTTTACAGATGGCAGTGTAGATATTTCAATGTTTATAGAGATGGCGCTGTAGATATTTCCATGTTTATAGAGTTAACGGTGCAGATATTCCCATGTTTATACAGAGAGCAGTGGAGATATTTCCATGTTTATACACATAGCGGTGTACATATTTCCATGTTTATAGAGACAGTGGTGTAGGTATTTCCATGTTTATACAGATAGCGGTGCAGATATTTCCATGTTTATACAGATGCCTATGCAGATATTTCCATATTTATACAGAGGGCTGAGTAGATATTTCTATGTTTATACAGATGGCAGTGTAGACATTTAAATGTTCCTACACATGACTCTGTAGTTATTTCCATGTTTATACAGATGTCTTTGTTGATGTTTCCATGTTTATAGAGATAGCAGTGCAGATATTTCCATGTTTGTACAGATAGCGGTGTATATATTTCCATGTTTATACAGATCGTGGTGTAGATATTTCCATGTTTATACAGATACCGGTGTAGATATTTCCATGTTTATACAGACCGCAGTGTAGATATTTCCATGTTTGTACAGATGGCAGTGTTGATGATTCCATCTATACACAGATTGCCGTGTAGGTATTTCCATGTTTATACAGATGGCATTGTAGATATTTCCATGTTTATACAGATGGTGGTGTAGATATTTCCATGTTTACACAGATGACTTTATAGGTATTTCCATGTTTATAGAGATGGCGGTGTAGATATTTGCATGTTTATAGAGATAGCAGTGTAGATATTTCCATATTTATACAGATAACGGTGTAGAAATTTCCATGTTTATACAGATAGCGGTGTAAATATTTCCATGTTTATACAGATCACGGTGTAGATATTTCCATGTTTATAGAGATAGCGGTGTAGATATTTCCATGCTTATACACATAGCGGTGTAGATATTTCCATGTTTATACAGACCGCGGTGTAGATATTTCCATGTTTATACAGATAGCGGTGCAGATATTTCCATGTTTGTACTGATGGCGCTTTTGATATTTCCATCTATACACAGATGACCGTGTAGATATTTCCATGTTTACACAGATGGCAGCACAGATATTTCCATGGATATGTAGATGGCGGTGTAGATATTTCCATGTTTATACAGATAGCGTTGTAGTTATTTCCATGTTTATATAGATAGCGGTGTAGATATTTCCATGTACATACACATGGCTGTGTAGATATTTCCATGTTTATACAGATGGCGGTGTAGATATTTCCATGTTTATACAGATAACTTTGTAAATATTTCCATGTTTATACAGATGGCGGTGTAGATATTTCGATGTTTATAGAGATAGCAATGGAGATATTTCCATGTTTATAAGGACAGCGGTGTAGATATTTCCATGTTTATACTGATCGTGGTGTAGATATTTCCATGTTTATAAAGATGGCGGTGTAGATATTTCCATGTTCATAGAGATAGCGGTGTTGATTTTTCCATGTTGATAGACATAGCGGTGTGGATATTTCCATGTTTATACAGATAGGGGTGTAGATATTTCCATGTTTTTACAGATATCGGTGTAGATATTTCCATGTTTACACAGATTGCGGTGTAGGTATTTCCATCTTTCTACAGATGGCATTGTAGATATTTCCATGTTTATACAGATGGCGGTGTAGATATTTCCATGTTTATATAGATGGTGGTGTAGATATTACCATGTTTATACAGATAGCGGTGTAGATATTTCCATGTTTATGCAGATCGTGGTGAAGATATTTCCATGTTTATACAGATTGCGGTGTAGATATTTCTATGTTTATACAGATAGCGGTGTAGATATTTCCATGTTTATACAGATAGCGGTGTAGATATTTCCATGTTTATACAGATAGCGGTGTAGATATTTCCATGTTTATAGAGATAGCGGTGTAGGTATTTCCATGTTTATAGACATAGCGGTGTAGATATTTCCATGTTTATATAGATGTCGTTGTAGATATTTCCATGTTTATACCGATAGCGTTGTTGTTATTTCCACGTTTATACAGATAGCCATGTAGATATTTCCATGTTGATACAGCTCGCGGTGCAGATATTTATATGTTTATACAGATGGCATTGTAGATATTCCCTTATTCACACAGATGGCGGTGTAGATGTTTCCATGTTTATACAGATGGCGGTGCAGATATTTCCATGTTTATACAGATGCCTATGCAGATATTTCCATATTTATACAGAGGGCTGTGTAGATATTTCTATGTTTATACAGATGGCAGTGTAGACATTTAAATGTTCCTACACATGACTGTGTAGGTATTTCCATGTTTATACATATGTCTTTGTAGATATTTCCCTGTTTATAGAGATAGCGGTGCAGATATTTCCATGTTTATACAGATAGCGGTGTATATATTTCCATGTTTATACAGATCGTGGTGTAGATATTTCCATGTTTATACAGATACCGGTGTAGATATTTCCATGTTTATACAGACCGCAGTGTAGATATTTCCATGTTTATAGAGATAGCAGTGTAGATATTTCCATGTTTGTACAGATGGCGGTGTTGATGTTTCCATCTATACACAGATTGCCGTGTAGGTATTTTCATGTGTATACAGATGGCATTGTAGATATTTCCATGGATATGTAGATGGCGGTGTAGATATTTCCATGTTTATACAGATAGCGTTGTAGTTATTTCCAAGTTTATATAGATAGCGGTGTAGATATTTCCATGTATATACACATGGCTGTGTAGATATTTCCATGTTTATACAACTAGCGGTGTAGATATTTCCATGTTTACACAGATTGCCGTGTAGATATACCCATGTTTGTATTGATAGCGGTGGAGATATTTCCATGTTAATACAGGTAACGATGTAGATATTTCCATGTTTATACAGATAGCGTTGGAGATATTCCCATGTTTATACAGATAGCAGTGGAGGTATTTCCATGTTTATACAGATAGTGGTGGAGATATTTCCATGTTTATACTGATAGCATTGGAAATATTTCCAGGTTTATAGAGACGGCGGTGTAGATATTTCCAACTTTATACAGATAGCGGTGTAGATATTTCCATGTTTATAGAGATAGCGGTGTAGATATTTCCATGTTTACAGAGATAGAGGTGTAGTTATTTCCATATTTGTACATATAGCCATGTAGATATTTCCATGTTTTTTCAGATGGCGGTGTAGTTATTTCCATGTTTATAGAGATAGCGGTGGAGATATTTCCATATTTATACTGATAGCGGTGTAGATATTTCCATGTTTATACAGATAGCGGTGTAGATATTTCCATGTTTATACAGATAGTGGTGTAGTTATTTCCATGTTTATACAGATGACTGTGTATATATTTCCATGTTTATACAGATGACGGTGGAGATATTTCCATGTTTATAGAGATTGCGGTGTAGATATTTCCGTGTTTATACAGATAACTGTGTAGATATTTCCATGTTTATAGAGATAGAGGTGTAGATATTTCCATATTTATACAGATAGCCGTGTAAATATTTCCATATTTATTCCGATGGTGGTGTATATATTTCCATGTTTATACAGATAGCGGTGTGGCTATTTCCATGTTTATACAGATGGCAGTGTAGGCATTTCCATGTTTATACAGATGGCTGTGTAGATATTTCCATGTGTATACATTTGGCAGTGTAGTTATTTCCATGTTTTTACAGATGGAGTTGTAGATATTTCCATGTTTACACAAATGACTGTGTATTTTTTTCCACGTTTTTAGAAATGGCGGTGTAGATATTTCCATGTTTATACAGATAGCGGTGTGACTATTTCCATGATTATACAGATAGCGATGTAGATATTTCCATGTTTATAGAGATGGCTGTGTACATATTCCCATGTTTATGCAGGTGGCAGTGTAGATATTTCCAAGTTTATACAGATAGTGGTGTAGGTATTAACATGTTTATACAAATGAGTGTGTAGGTAATTCCATGTTTATAGAGATGGCGGTGTAGATATTTCCATGTTTATACAGATCGCGGTGTAGACGTTTCTATGTTTATAGAGATAGCAGTGTAGGTATTTCCATATATATACAGATTGCGGTGTAGATATTTCCATGTTTTTAGAGATAGCGATGTAGATATTACCTTGTTTATACAGATAGCGGTTTAGATATTTCCATGTTTATAGAGATAACGGTGTAGGTATTTCCATATTTATACAGATAGCCGTGTAGATATTTCCATGTTTATTCAGATGGCGGTGTGGATATTTCCATGTTTATATAGATAGCGGTGTGGCTATTTCCATGTTTATTCAGATGGCGGTGTGGATATTTCCATGTTTATACAGATAGCGGTGTGGCTATTTCCATGTTTATAGAGATGGCAGTGAAGATATTTCCATGTTAATACAGATAGCGATGTAGATATTTCCATGTTTATACAGGTAGCTGTGCAGATATTTCCATGTTCATACAGATAGCGTTGCAGATATTTCCATGTTTATACAGTTAGCGGTGTAGATATTTCCATGTTTATAGAGATAGCGGTGTAGATATTTCCATGTTTATAGAGATAGCGGTATAGATATTTCCATGTTTATAAAGATAGCGGTGTATATATTTCCATGTTTATAGAGATAGCAGTGGAGATATTTCCATGTTTATACAGATAGCAGTGGAGATATTTCCATGTTTATACAGATAGCTTTGGAGATATTTCCATGTTTAAAGAGATGGCGGTGTAGAAATTTCCAACTTTATACAGATAGCGGTGTAGATATTTCCATGTTTATACAGATAGCGGTGTAAATATTTCCATGTTTACACAGATAGTGGTGTACGTATTTCCATGTTTATAGAGATAGCGGTGTAGATATTTCCATGTTTATGCAGATTGCTGTGTAGATATTTCCATGTGTATACAGATGGCAGTGTACGTATTTCCATGTTTATAGAGA
Organism: Pan troglodytes; assembly: GCF_028858775.2. Classification (NCBI taxonomy): domain Eukaryota; kingdom Metazoa; phylum Chordata; class Mammalia; order Primates; family Hominidae; genus Pan; species Pan troglodytes. Next base: position 98,800,426 of record NC_072417.2, read on the forward strand.
TGGAGGTGAAGATACTTCCAAGTTTCTACAGATGACTGTGTAGATATTTCCATGTTTATACAGATAGCGATGTAGATATTTCCATGTTTACACAGATAGTGGTGTATGTATTTCCATGTTTATAGAGATAGCGGTGTAGATATTTCCATGTTTATGCAGATTGCTGTGTAGATATTTCCATGTGTATACAGATTTCAGTGTACGTATTTCCATGTTTATACAGATGGAGGTGAAGCTACATCCAAGTTTCTACAGATGACTGTGTAGTTATTTCCATGTTTATACAGATGGCAGTGTAGATATTTCCATGTGTATAGAGATGGCAGTGTAGATATTCCATGTTAATACAGATGGAGGTGTAGATATTTCCATGTTTACACAAATGACTGTGTAGATATTTCCACGTTTTTACAGATCTCGGTGTAGATATTTCCATGGTTATAGAGATAGCGGTGTAGATATTTCCATGTTTATATAGATAGCTGTGTAGGTATTTCAATGTTTATAGAGATAGCGGTGTAGTATTTCCATATATATACAGATAGCTGTGAAGATATTTCCATGTTAATAAAGATGGAGGTGTGGATATTTCCATGTTTATAGAGATGGCGGTGGATATACTTCCATGTTTATAGAGATAGCGGTGGAGATATTTCCATGTTTATGCAGATAAAGATGTAGATATTTCCTTATTTTTACAGATAGTGGTGTAGATATTTCCATGTTAATACAGATAGCGGTGTAGATATTTCCATGTTCACACAGATAGCGGTGTAGGTATTTCCATGTTTATACAGATACCGTTGGAGATATTTCCATGTTTATAGAGATGGCGGTGTAGATATTTCCATGTGTATACACATAGTAGTGTACGTATTTCCATGTTTATACAGATGGAGGTGAAGATACTTCTCTTTCTACAGACGATTGTTAAGATATTTCCATGTTTTTACAGATGGCGGTGTAGATATTTCCATGTTTATACAGATCGCGGTGTAGACTTTTCTATGTTTATAGAGATAGCAGTGTAGCTATTTCGATATATATACAGATTGCGGTGTAGATATTTCCATGTTTATAGAGATAGCGATGTATGTATTACCTTGTTTATACAGAGAGCGGTGTAGACATTTCCATGTTTATAGATATAACGGTGTAGGTACTTCCATATTTATACAGATAGCCGTGTACATATTTCCATGTTTATTCAGATGGCGGTGTGGATATTTCCATGTTTATACAGATAGCGGTGTGGCTATTTCCACGTTTATACAGATGGCAGTGAAGATATTTCCATGTTAATACAGATAGCGATGTAGATATTTCCATGTTTATACAGATAACGGTGCAGATATTTCCATGTTTATACCGATAGTGGTGTAGATATTTCCATATTTATAGAGATAGCGGTGTAGATATTTCCATGTTTATAAAGAGAGCGGTGTAGATATTTCCATGTTTATAGAGATATCGGTGGAGATATTTCCATGTATATACAGATAACGATGTAAATATTCACATGTTTATACAGATAGCGTTGTAGATATTTCCATGTTTATACAGATAGCAGTGGAGATATTTCCATATTTATACAGATAGCGTTGGAGATATTTCCATGTTTATAGAGATGGCAGTGTAGAAATTTCCAACTTTATACAGATAGCGGTGTAGATATTTCCATGTTTATACAGATAGCGGTGTAGATATTTCCATGTTTACACAGATAGTGGTGTATGTATTTTCATGTTTATAGAGATAGCGGTGTAGATATTTCCATGTTTATGCAGATTGCTGCGTAGATATTTCCATGTGTATACAGATGGCAGAGTACCTATTTCCATGTTTATACAGATGGAGGTGAAGATACTTCCATGTTTCTACAGATGACTGTGTAGATATTTCCATGTTTGTACAGATGGCGGTGGAGATTTTTCTATGTTTATACAGATAGAGGTGAGGCTATTTGCCTGCTTATACAGATAGCGATGTAGATATTTCCATGTTTATAGAGATGGCTGTGTAGATATTTCCATGTTTATACAGATAGCGGTGTAGACATTTCCATATTTATAGAGAAAGCGGTGTAGATATTTCCATATTTATACTGATAGCGGTGTAGATATTTCCATGTTTATACACATAGAGGTGTATGTATTTCCATCTTTATGCAGATAGCGGTGTAGTTATTTCCATGTTTATACAGATGACTTTGTCTATATTTCCATGTTTATACAGATGACGGTGGAGATATTTCCATGATTATAGAGATTGCGGTGTAGATATTTCCATGTTTACACAGATAGCTGTATAGAAATTTCCATGTTTATAGAGATAGCAGTGTCGATATTTCCATATTTATACAGATATCCTTGTAGATATTTCCATATTTATACAGATGGTGGTGAATATATTTCCATGTTTATACAGATAGTGGTGTGGCTACTTCCATGTTTATACAGATGTCAGTGTAGATATTTCCATGTTTATACATATAGCGATGTAGATATTTCCATGTTTACACAGATAGCGTTGTAGGTATTTCCATGTTTACACAGATGGCAGTGTAGATATTTCCATGTGTATACAGATGGCAGTGTAGATATTCCATGTTTATACAGATGGAGGTGTAGATATTTCCATGTTTACACAAATGACTGTGTAGATATTTCCACGTTTTTACAGATGGCGTTGTAGATATTTCCATGGTTATAGAGATAGCGGTGAGGATATTTCCATGTTTATACAGATAGCGATGTAGATATTTCCATGTTTATAGAGATGGCTGTGTAGATATTTCCATGTTTTTACAGATCGCGGTGTAGATACTTCCATGTTTGTACAGATATTGGTGTAGATACTTCCATGTTTATGCACATGACTGTGAAGTTATTTCTAAGTTTATACAGATGGTGGTGTAGATATTTCCAAGTTTTTGCAGGTAGCTTTGTAGATATTTCCATGTTTTTGGAGATAGCGGTGTAGATATTTCCATGTTTCTACAGATAGCTGTGTAGGTATTTCAATGTTTATAGAGATAGCGGTGTAGATATTTCCATATTTATACAGATAGCGGTGTAGATATTTCCATGTTAATAAAGATGGCGGTGTAGATATTTCCATGTTTATACAGAGAGCGGTGTAGGTATTTCCATGTTTATACAGATCGCGGTGTAGTTATTTCCATGTTTATACAGATAGCGGTGTAGATATTTCCACATTTAGGCAGATAGCGGTGTAGTTATTTCCATGTTTATTAAGATAGCGGTGTTGATGTGTCTATGTTTATACAGATAGCGGTGGAGATATTTCCATGTTTATACAGATAACAATGTAAATATTTCCATGTTTATACAGATAGCAGTGGAGATATTTCCATGTTTATACAGATAGCGGTGGAGATATTTCCATCTTTGTACAGATAGCGTTGGAGATATTTCCATGTTTATAGAGATGTCGGTGTAGATATTTCCATGTGTATACAGATTGCAGTGTACGTATTTCCATGTTTATACAGATGGAGGTGTAGATACTTCCATGTTTATACAGATGACTTTGTAGATATTTCCATGTTTTTACAGATGGCGGTGTAGATATTTCCATGTTTATACAGATATTGGTGCGGCTATTTCCACGTTTGTACAGATAGCGATGTAGATATTTCCATGTTTATAGAGATGACTCTGTAGGTATTTCCATGTTTATACAGATAGTGCTGTACACATTTCCATATTTATAGAGATAGCCGGTTACATATTTCCATATTTATACTGAGAGCGGTGTAGATATTTCCATGTTTATAAAGATAGCGATGTAGATATTTTCATGTTTATACAGATAGCGGTGTAGTTATTTCCATGTTTATACAGATGACTGTGTATATATTTCCATGTTTATACAGATGACGGTGGAGATATTTCCATGTATATAGATTGCAGTGTAGATATTTCCATGTTTATACAGAGGGCTGTGTAGATATTTCCATGTTTATAGAGATAGCGGTGTAGATATTTCCATATTTATAAAGATAGCCGTGTAGATATTTCCATATTTATTCATATGGTGGTGTATATATTTCCATGTTTATACAGATAGCGGTGTGGCTACTTCCACGTTTATACAGACGGCAGTGTTGATATTTTCATGTTTATACAGATAGCGATTTAGATATTTCCATGTTTATACAGATAGCGGTGTAGATATTTCCATGTTTATACAGATGGCTGTTTACATATTTCCATGTGTATACAGATGGCAGTGTAGATATTTCCATGTTTACACAAATGGAGGTGTAGATATTTCCATGTTTACACAAATGACTGTGTAGATATTTCCATGTTTTTACAGATGGCGGTGTAGATATTTCCATGTTTATACAGATAGCGGTGTGGCTATTTCCATGTTTATACAGGTAGCGATGTAGATATTTCCATGTTTATAGTGATGGCTGTGTAGATATTTCCATGTTTATACAGATCGCGGTGTAGATATTTCCATGTTTATACAGATAGTGGTGTAGATATTTCCATGTTTATGCAGATGACTGTGTAGGTATTTGTATGTTTATACAGATGGTGGTGTAGATATTTCTAAGTTTATACAGATAGCGGTGTAGATATTTCCATGTTTATACAGATAGCGGTATAGATATTTCAATGTTTATACAGATAGCGTTGTCGGTATTTCCATGTTTATACAGATAGTGGTGTAGATATTTCCATGTTTATGCAAATGACTGTGTAGGTATTTGTATGTTTATAGAGATGGTGGTGTAGATATTTCCAAGTTCATACAGATAGCGGTGGAGATATTTCCATGTATATACAGATAGCGGTGAAGATATTTCCATGTTTATACAGATAGCGCTGGAGATATTTCCATGTTTATAGAGATGGCGGTGTAGATATTTATATATTTATACAGATAGCTGTATAAATATTTCGATGTTTTTACAGATGGTGATGTGGATATTTCCATGTTTATATAGATATCGGTGTGGGTATTTCCATGTTTATAGAGATAATGATGTAGATATTTCCATGTTTATAGATATGGCTGTTTAGATATTTCCATGTTTATGCAGTTGGCAGTGTAGATATTTCCATGTTTATACATATAATGGTGTAGGTATTTCCATGTTTATACAGATGACTGTGTATGTATTTCCATGTTTGTAGAGATGGCGGTGTAGATACTTCCATGTTTATAAAGATAGCCACGTAGTTATTTCCATGCTTATACAGATAGCGGTGTAGACATTGCTATGTCTATAGAGATAGAAGTGTAGGTATTTCCATATTTATACAGATGGCGGTGTAGATATTTCCATGTTTATAGAGATAACCATGTAGATATTTCCATGCTTATGCAGACAGCGGTGTAGGGATTGAGTGTTTATAGAGATAGCACTGTACGTATTTCCATATTTATACAGACAGCCATGTAGATATTTCCATGTTTATTCAGATGGCGGTGTAGATATTTCCATGTTTATACAGATGGAGGAGTAGATATTTCCATGTTTCTACAGATGACTGTGTAGATATTTCCATGTTTTACAGATGGCAGTGTAGATATTTCCATGTTTATACAGATAGCGGTGGAGATATTTCCATGTTTATACAGATAACAGTGGAGATTTTTCCATGTTTCTACAGATAATGGTGTAGGTTTTTCCATGTTTATACAGATGACTGTGTAGGTATTTCCATGTTTGTAGAGATGGTCGTGTAGATATTTCCAGGTTTATAAAGATAGCCATGTAGATATTTCCAGGTTTATACAGATAGCGGTGTAGACATTTCTATGTCTATACAGATAGCAGTGTAGGTATTTCCATATTTATACAGATGGCGGTGTAGATATTTCCATGTTTATAGCGATAACCATGTAGATATTTCCATGCTTATACACATAGCGGTGTAGAGATTCCATGTTTATAGAGATAGCGGTGTAGGTATTTCCATATTGATACCGACAGCCGTGTAGATATTCCCATGTTTATTCAGATGGCGGTGTAGTTATTTCCATGTTTATACAGATAGCGCTGTGGCTATTTCCATGTTTATTCAGACGGCAGTGCAGATATTTCCATGTTAATACAGATAGGGTTGGAGATATTTCCATGTATGCAGATAGCGGTGTATATATTTCCATGTTTATACAGATAGCGGTGGAGATATTTCCATGTTTATAGAGATAGCGGTGTTTTTTTTTCCATGTTTATACAGATGGCTGTGTGGATATTTCCATGCGTATACAGATGGCAGTGTAGATATTTCCATGTTTACACAGATGGAGGTGTAGGTATTTCCATTTTTATACAGATGACTTTGTAGATATTTCCATGTTTTTACTGATGGCGGTGTAGATATTTCCATGTTTATAGAGATAACCATGTAGATATTTCCATGCTTATACAGATAGCGGTGTAGAGATTCCATGTTTATATACATAGCGGTGTAGGTATTTCCATATTTATACAGACAGCCGTGTAGATATTCCCATGTTTATTCAGATGGCGGTGTAGATATTTCCATGTTTATACAGATAGCGCTGTGGCTATTTCCATGTTTATACAGACGGCATTGCAGATATTTCCATGTTAATACAGATAGCGTTGGAGATATTTCCATGTATACAGATAGCGGTGTATATATTTCCATGTTTATACAGATAGCGGTGGAGATATTTCCGTGTTTATACAGTTAGCGGTGGATATATTTCCATGTTTATACAGATAGCGGTTTAGATAATTCCATGTTTTTAGAGATAGCGGTTTGGGTATTTCCATGTTGTACATATAGCGATTTACATATTTCCATGTTCATACAGATAGCGTTGCAGATATTTCCATGTTAATACATATAGCGGTGTAGATATTTCCATGTTTATACAGATAGCGGTGTAGATATTTCCACATTTAGGCAGATAGCGGTGTAGTTATTTCCATGTTTATAAAGATAGCGGTGTAGATGTGTCCATGTTTATACTGATAGCGGTGGAGATATTTCCATGTTTATAAAGATGACGATGTAGATATTTCCATGTTTATACAGATAACAGTGGAGATATTTCCATGTTTCTACAGATAATGGTGTAGGTTTTTCCATGTTTATACAGATGACTGTGTAGGTATTTCCATGTTTGTAGAGATGGTGGTGTAGATATTTCCAGGTTTATAAAGATAGCCATGTAGATATTTCCAGGTTTATACAGATAGCGGTGTAGACATTTCTATGTCTATACAGATAGCAGTGTAGGTATTTCCATATTTATACAGATGGCGGTGTAGATATTTCCATGTTTATAGAGATAACCATGTAGATATTTCCATGCTTATACAGATAGCGTTGTAGAGATTCCATGTTTATAGAGATAGCGGTGTAGGTATTTCCATATTTATACCGACAGCCGTGTAGATATTCCCATGTTTATTCAGATGGCGGTGTAGATATTTCCATGTTTATACAGATAGCGCTGTGGCTATTTCCATGTTTATACAGACGGCAGTGCAGATATTTCCATGTTAATACACATAGGGTTGGAGATATTTCCATGTATACAGATAGCGGTGTATATATTTCCATGTTTATACAGATAGCGGTGGAGATATTTCCATGTGTATACAGATAGCGTTGGAGATATTTCCATGTTTATAGACATGGCGGTGTAGATATTTCCAAGTTTATACAAATAGCGATGTAGATATTTCCGTGTGTATACAGATAGCGGTGTCGATATTTCCATGTTTATACAGATAGCGGTGTCGATATTTCCATGATTATACAGATAGCGGTGTAGGTATTTCCATGTTTATACAGATAGCGTTGTAGATATTTCCATATTTATACAGATGGTTGTGTTGATATTTCCAAGTGTATACAGATGGCTGTGTAGATATTTCCATGTTTATACAGATAGCGGTGTAGATTTTTCCATGTTTATACAGATAGTGGTGGAGATATTTCCATGTTTATACAGATAACAGTGGAGATATTTCCATGTTTATAGAGATGGCGGTGTAGATATTTCCAAGTTTATGCAGATAGCTTTGTAAATATTTCCATATTTATACAGATAGCGGTGTAGATATTTCCATGTTTATTCAGATGGCGGTGTAGATATTTCCATGTTTATACAGATAGCGGTGTGGCTGTTACCATGTTTATACAGATGGCAGTGTAGACATTTCCATGTTTATACAGATAGTGGTGTAGATATTTGCATGTTTATAAAGATAGCGGTGTAGATATTTCCATGTTTATACAGATAGCGGTGGAGATATTTCCATGTTTATAGAGATAGCGGTCGAGATATTTCCATGTTTATACAGATAACGATATGGATATTTCCATGTTTATACAGAGAGAGGTGTAGATAGTTCCATGTTTATACAGATAGCGGTGTAGATATTTACTTGTTTATACAGATAGCGGTGTAGGTATTTCCATGTTTTTACTGATTGCGGTGGAGATATTTCCATGTTTATACAGATAGCGGTGTAGATAATTCCATGTTTATAGATATAGCGGTGGAGATATTTCCATGTAAGTACACATAGCAATGTAGATATTTCCATGTTCATACTGATAGCGGTGGTGATATTTCCATGCTTCTACAGATAGCGGTGGAGATATTTCCATGTTTTTACAGATAGCGTTGGAGATATTTCCACGTTTATAGAGATGGCGCTGTAGATATTTCCATATTTATACAGATAGCTGTGTAGATATTTCGATGTTTATTCAGATGGCGGTGTAGATATTTCCATGTTTATACAGATAGCGTTGTGTGGTAACTTCCATGTTTATACAGATGGCAGTATAGTTATTTCCAGGTTTATAAACATAGCGATGTAGATATTTTCATGTTTATAGAGATAGCGGTGTTTTTATTTCCATGTTTATAAAGATAGCTCTGTAGATGTGTCCATGTTTATACTGATAGCGGTGGAGATATTTCCTTGTTTATACAGATAGCGGTGGAGATATTTCCATGTTTATACAGATAGCGGTGTAGGTAATTCCTTGTTTATAGAGATAGCGGTGGAGATATTTCCATGTTTATACAGATAGCGGTGTAGATAATTCCATGTTTATAGAGATAGCGGTGGAGATATTTCCATGTTAGTACACATAGCAATGTAGATATTTCCATGTTAATACAGATAGCGTTGGTGATATTTCCATGTATACAGATAGCGATGTATATATTTCCATGTTTATACAGATAGCGGTGGAGATATTTCTGTGTTTATACAGATAGCGGTGGAGATATTTCCATGTTTATACAGATAGCAGTGTAGATAATTCCATGTTTTTAGAGATAGCGGTTTAGGTATTTCCATGTTGTACATATAGCGATATACCTATTTCCATGTTCATACAGATAGCGTTGCAGATATTTCCATGTTAATACAGATAGCGGTGTAGATATTTCCATGTTTATAAGGAAAGCGGTATAGATATTTCAATGTTTATACAGATAGCGTTGTCGGTATTTCCATGTTTATACAGATAGTGGTGTAGATATTTCCATGTTTATGCAAATGACTGTGTAGGTATTTGTATGTTTATAGAGATGGTGGTGTAGATATTTCCAAGTTCATACAGATAGCGGTGGAGATATTTCCATGTATATACAGATAGCGGTGAAGATATTTCCATGTTTATACAGATAGCGCTGGAGATATTTCCATGTTTATAGAGATGGCGGTGTAGATATTTATATATTTATACAGATAGCTGTATAAATATTTCGATGTTTTTACAGATGGTGATGTGGATATTTCCATGTTTATATAGATATCGGTGTGGGTATTTCCATGTTTATAGAGATAATGATGTAGATATTTCCATGTTTATAGATATGGCTGTGTAGATATTTCCATGTTTATGCAGTTGGCAGTGTAGATATTTCCATGTTTATACATATAATGGTGTAGGTATTTCCATGTTTATACAGATGACTGTGTATGTATTTCCATGTTTGTAGAGATGGCGGTGTAGATACTTCCATGTTTATAAAGATAGCCACGTAGTTATTTCCATGCTTATACAGATAGCGGTGTAGACATTGCTATGTCTATAGAGATAGCAGTGTAGGTATTTCCATATTTATACAGATGGCGGTGTAGATATTTCCATGTTTATAGAGATAACCATGTAGATATTTCCATGCTTATGCAGACAGCGGTGTAGGGATTGAGTGTTTATAGAGATAGCACTGTACGTATTTCCATATTTATACAGACAGCCATGTAGATATTTCCATGTTTATTCAGATGGCGGTGTAGATATTTCCATGTTTATACAGATGGAGGAGTAGATATTTCCATGTTTCTACAGATGACTGTGTAGATATTTCCATGTTTTACAGATGGCAGTGTAAATATTTCCATGTTTATACAGATAGCGGTGGAGATATTTCCATGTTTATACAGATAACAGTGGAGATTTTTCCATGTTTCTACAGATAATGGTGTAGGTTTTTCCATGTTTATACAGATGACTGTAGGTATTTCCATGTTTGTAGAGATGGTCGTGTAGATATTTCCAGGTTTATAAAGATAGCCATGTAGATATTTCCAGGTTTATACAGATAGCGGTGTAGACATTTCTATGTCTATACAGATAGCAGTGTAGGTATTTCCATATTTATACAGATGGCGGTGTAGATATTTCCATGTTTATAGCGATAACCATGTAGATATTTCCATGCTTATACACATAGCGGTGTAGAGATTCCATGTTTATAGAGATAGCGGTGTAGGTATTTCCATATTGATACCGACAGCCGTGTAGATATTCCCATGTTTATTCAGATGGCGGTGTAGTTATTTCCATGTTTATACAGATAGCGCTGTGGCTATTTCCATGTTTATTCAGACGGCAGTGCAGATATTTCCATGTTAATACAGATAGGGTTGGAGATATTTCCATGTATGCAGATAGCGGTGTATGTATTTCCATGTTTATACAGATAGCAGTGGAGATATTTCCATGTTTATAGAGATAGCGGTGTTTTTATTTCCATGTTTATACAGATGGCTGTGTGGATATTTCCATGCGTATACAGATGGCAGTGTAGATATTTCCATGTTTACACAGATGGAGGTGTAGGTATTTCCATTTTTATACAGATGACTTTGTAGATATTTCCATGTTTTTACTGATGGCGGTGTAGATATTTCCATGTTTATAGAGATAACCATGTAGATATTTCCATGCTTATACAGATAGCGGTGTAGAGATTCCATGTTTATATACATAGCGGAGTAGGTATTTCCATATTTATACAGACAGCCGTGTAGATATTCCCATGTTTATTCAGATGGCGGTGTAGATATTTCCATGTTTATACAGATAGCGCTGTGGCTATTTCCATGTTTATATAGACGGCATTGCAGATATTTCCATGTTAATACAGATAGCGTTGGAGATATTTCCATGTATACAGATAGCGGTGTATATATTTCCATGTTTATACAGATAGCGGTGGAGATATTTCCGTGTTTATACAGTTAGCGGTGGATATATTTCCATGTTTATACAGATAGCGGTTTAGATAATTCCATGTTTTTAGAGATAGCGGTTTGGGTATTTCCATGTTGTACATATAGCGATTTACATATTTCCATGTTCATACAGATAGCGTTGCAGATATTTCCATGTTAATACATATAGCGGTGTAGATATTTCCATGTTTATACAGATAGCGGTGTAGATATTTCCACATTTAGGCAGATAGCGGTGTAGTTATTTCCATGTTTATAAAGATAGCGGTGTAGATGTGTCCATGTTTATACTGATAGCGGTGGAGATATTTCCATGTTTATAAAGATGACGATGTAGATATTTCCATGTTTATACAGATAACAGTGGAGATATTTCCATGTTTCTACAGATAATGGTGTAGGTTTTTCCATGTTTATACAGATGACTGTGTAGGTATTTCCATGTTTGTAGAGATGGTGGTGTAGATATTTCCAGGTTTATAAAGATAGCCATGTAGATATTTCCAGGTTTATACAGATAGCGGTGTAGACATTTCTATGTCTATACAGATAGCAGTGTAGGTATTTCCATATTTATACAGATGGCGGTGTAGATATTTCCATGTTTATAGAGATAACCATGTAGATATTTCCATGCTTATACAGATAGCATTGTAGAGATTCCATGTTTATAGAGATAGCGGTGTAGGTATTTCCATATTTATACCGACAGCCGTGTAGATATTCCCGTGTTTATTCAGATGGCGGTGTAGATATTTCCATGTTTATACAGATAGCGCTGTGGCTATTTCCATGTTTATACAGACGGCAGTGCAGATATTTCCATGTTAATACACATAGGGTTGGAGATATTTCCATGTATACAGATAGCGGTGTATATATTTCCATGTTTATACAGATAGCGGTGGAGATATTTCCATGTGTATACAGATAGCGTTGGAGATATTTCCATGTTTATAGACATGGCGGTGTAGATATTTCCAAGTTTATACAAATAGCGATGTAGATATTTCCGTGTGTATACAGATAGCGGTGTCGATATTTCCATGTTTATACAGATAGCGGTGTCGATATTTCCATGATTATACAGATAGCGGTGTAGGTATTTCCATGTTTATACAGATAGCGTTGTAGATATTTCCATATTTATACAGATGGTTGTGTTGATATTTCCAAGTGTATACAGATGGCTGTGTAGATATTTCCATGTTTATACAGATAGCGGTGTAGATATTTCCATGTTTATACAGATAGTGGTGGAGATATTTCCATGTTTATACAGATAACAGTGGAGATATTTCCATGTTTATAGAGATGGCGGTGTAGATATTTCCAAGTTTATGCAGATAGCTTTGTAAATATTTCCATATTTATACAGATAGCGGTGTAGATATTTCCATGTTTATTCAGATGGCGGTGTAGATATTTCCATGTTTATACAGATAGCGGTGTGGCTGTTACCATGTTTATACAGATGGCAGTGTAGACATTTCCATGTTTATACAGATAGTGGTGTAGATATTTGCATGTTTATAAAGATAGCGGTGTAGATATTTCCATGTTTATACAGATAGCGGTGGAGATATTTCCATGTTTATAGAGATAGCGGTCGAGATATTTCCATGTTTATACAGATAACGATATGGATATTTCCATGTTTATACAGAGAGAGGTGTAGATAGTTCCATGTTTATACAGATAGCGGTGTAGATATTTACTTGTTTATACAGATAGCGGTGTAGGTATTTCCATGTTTTTACTGATTGCGGTGGAGATATTTCCATGTTTATACAGATAGCGGTGTAGATAATTCCATGTTTATAGAGATAGCGGTGGAGATATTTCCATGTTAGTACACATAGCAATGTAGATATTTCCATGTTCATACTGATAGCGGTGGTGATATTTCCATGCTTATACAGATAACGGTGGAGATATTTCCATGTTTTTACAGATAGCGTTGGAGATATTTCCACGTTTATAGAGATGGCGCTGTAGATATTTCCATATTTATACAGATAGCTGTGTAGATATTTCGATGTTTATTCAGATGGCGGTGTAGATAATTCCATGTTTATACAGATAGCGTTGTGTGGTAACTTCCATGTTTATACAGATGGCAGTATAGTTATTTCCAGGTTTATAAACATAGCGATGTAGATATTTTCATGTTTATAGAGATAGCGGTGTTTTTATTTCCATGTTTATAAAGATAGCTGTGTAGATGTGTCCATGTTTATACTGATAGCGGTGGAGATATTTCCATGTTTATACAGATAGCGGTGGAGATATTTCCATGTTTATACAGATAGCGGTGTAGATAATTCCTTGTTTATAGAGATAGCGGTGGAGATATTTCCATGTTTATACAGATAGCGGTGTCGATAATTCCATGTTTATAGAGATAGCGGTGGAGATATTTCCATGTTAGTACACATAGCAATGTAGATATTTCCATGTTAATACAGATAGCGTTGGAGATATTTCCATGTATACAGATAGCGATGTATATATTTCCATGTTTATACAGATAGCGGTGGAGATATTTCTGTGTTTATACAGATAGCGGTGGAGATATTTCCATGTTTATACAGATAGCAGTGTAGATAACTCCATGTTTTTAGAGATAGCGGTTTAGGTATTTCCATGTTGTACATATAGCGATGTACCTATTTCCATGTTCATACAGATAGCGTTGCAGATATTTCCATGTTAATACAGATAGCGGTGTAGATATTTCCATGTTTATACAGATAGCGGTGTAGATATTTCCACATTTAGGCAGATAGCGGTGTAGTTATTTCCATGTTTATAAACATAGCTGTGTAGATGTGTCCATGTTTATACAGATAGCGGTGTAGATAATTCCTTGTTTATAGAGATAGCGGTGGAGATATTTCCATGTTAGTACACATAGCAATGTAGATATTTCCATGTTCATATTGATAGCTGTGGTGATATTTCCATGTTTATACAGATAGCGGTGTAGATATTTCCATGTTTATACAGATAGCGGTATAGATATTTCCATGTTTATACAGATAGCGTTGTAGGTATTTCCATGTTTATACAGATAGTGGTGTAGATATTTCCATGTTTATGCAGATGACTGTGTAGGTATTTGTATGTTTATACATATGGTGGTGTAGATATTTCCAAGTTCATACAGATAGCGGTGGAGATATTTCCATGTATATACAGATAGCGGTGGAGATATTTCCATGTTTATACCGATAGCGCTGGAGATATTTCCATGTTTATAGTGATGGCGGTGTAGATATTTATATATTTATACAGATAGCTGTATAAATATTTCGATGTTTTTACTGATGGTGATGTGGATATTTCCATGTTTATATAGATATCGGTGTGGCTATTTCCATGTTTATACAGATAATGGTGTAGATATTTCCATGTTTCTAGATATGGCTGTGTAGATATTTCCATGTTTATGCAGCTGGCAGTGTAGATATTTCCATGTTTATACAGATAATGGTGTAGGTATTTCCATGTTTATACAGATGACTGTGTAGGTATTTCCATGTTTGTAGAGATGGCGGTGTAGATATTTCCATGTTTATAAAGATAGTGGTGTAGATATTTCCATGTTTATAGAGATAGCGGTAGAGATATTTCCATGTTTATAGAGATAGCGGTAGAGATATTTCCATGTTTATAGAGATAGTGATCGAGATATTTCCATGTTTATACAGATAACGATGTGGATATTTCCATGTTTATACAGAGAGAGGTGTAGATAGTTCCATGTTTATACAGATAGCGGTGTAGTTATTTACTTGTTTATACAGGTAGCGGTGTAGGTATTTCCATGTTTATACTGATGGCGGTGGAGATATTTCCATGTTTATACAGATAGCGGTGTAGATAATTCCATGTTTATAGAGATAGCGGTGGAGATATTTCCATGTTAGTACACATAGCGATGTAGATATTTCCATGTTCATACTGATAGCGGTGGTGATATTTCCATGTTTATACAGATAGCGGTGGAGATATTTCCATGTTTTTACAGATAGCGTTGGAGATATTTCCACGTTTATAGAGATAGCGCTGTAGATATTTCTATATTTATGCAGATAGCCGTGTAGATATTTCGATGTTTATTCAGATGGTGCTGTAGATATTTCCATGTTTATATAGATAGCGGTGTGGTAACTTCCATGTTTATACAGATGGCAGTATAGATATTTCCAGGTTTATACACATAGCGATGTAGATATTTCCATGTTTACAGAGATAGCATTGTAGATATTTCAGTTTTTGTACAGATTGCGGTGTAGTTATTTCCATGTTGATACAGATAGCGGTGTAGATAATTCCTTGTTTATAGAGATAGCGGTGGAGATATTTCCATGTTAGTACACATAGCAATGTAGATATTTCCATGTTCATACTGATAGCTGTGGTGATATTTCCATGTTTATACAGATAGCGGTGGAGATATTTCCATGTTTTTACAGATTGCGTTGGAGATATTTCCACGTTTATAGAGATGGCGCTGTAGATATTTCCATATTTATACAGATAGCCGTGTATATATTTCGATGTTTATTCAGATGGTGGTGTAGATATTTCCAAGTTTATACAGATAGCGGTGTAGATATTTCCATGTTTATACAGATAGCGGTATAGATATTTCCATGTTTATACAGATAGCGTTGTAGGTATTTCCATGTTTATACAGAGAGTGGTGTAGATATTTCCATGTTTATGCAGATGACTGTGTAGGTATTTGTATGTTTATACATATGGTGGTGTAGATATTTCCAAGTTCATTCACATAGCGGTGGAGATATTTCCATGTATATACAGATAGTGGTGGAGATATTTCCATGTTTATACCGATAGCGCTGGAGATATTTCCATGTTTATAGAGATGGCGGTGTAGATATTTATATATTTATACAGATAGCTGTATAAATATTTCAATGTTTTTACAGATGGTGATGTGGATATTTCCATGTTTATACAGATAATGGTGTAGATATTTCCATGTTTATAGATATGGCTGTGTAGATATTTCCATGTTTATGCAGCTGGCAGTGTAGATATTTCCATGTTTATACAGATAATGGTGTAGGTATTTCCATGTTTATACAGATGACTGTGTAGGTATTTCCATGTTTGTAGAGATGGCGGTGTAGATATTTCCAAGTTTATAAAGATAGTGGTGTAGATATTTCCATGTTTATAGAGATAGCGGTGGAGATATTTCCATGTTTATAGAGATAGCGGTAGAGATATTTCCATGTTTATAGAGATAGTGATCGTGATATTTTCATGTTTATACAGATAACGATGTGGATATTTCCATGTTTATACAGAGAGAGGTGTAGATAGTTCCATGTTTATACAGATAGCGGTGTAGATATTTACTTGTTTTTACAGGTAGCGGTGTAGGTATTTCCATGTTTATACTGATGGCGGTGGAGATATTTCCATGTTTAAACAGATAACGGTGTAGATAATTCCATGTTTATAGAGATAGCGGTGGAGATATTTCCATGTTAGTACACATAGCGATGTAGATATTTCCATGTTCATACTGATAGCGGTGGTGATATTTCCATGTTTATACAGATAGCGGTGGAGATATTTCCA
Source organism: Pan troglodytes (assembly GCF_028858775.2). Classification (NCBI taxonomy): domain Eukaryota; kingdom Metazoa; phylum Chordata; class Mammalia; order Primates; family Hominidae; genus Pan; species Pan troglodytes. The sequence continues at coordinate 98,817,563 of NC_072417.2, forward strand.
TGTTTTTACAGATAGCTTTGGAGATATTTCCACGTTTATAGAGATAGCGCTGTAGATATTTCTATATTTATGCAGATAGCCGTGTAGATATTTCGATGTTTATTCAGATGTTGGTGTAGGTATTTCCATGTTTATAAAGATAGCGGTGTGGTAACTTCCATGTTTATACAGATGGCAGTATAGATATTTCCAGGTTTATACACATAGCGATGTAGATATTTCCATGTTTACAGAGATAGCATTGTAGATATTTCCGTGTTTATACAGATTGCGGTGTAGTTATTTCCATGTTGATACAGATAGCGGTGTAGTTATTTCCATGTTTATACAGGTAGCGGTGTAGAAATTCCCATGTTTATACAGATCGCTTTGTAGACATTTCCATTTTTCTACAGATGTCAGTGTAGATATTTCCAAGTTTATGCAGATGGCAGTGTAGATATTTCCATGTTTATACAGATGGCGGTGTAGATAGTTCCATGTTTATAGATATGGCGGTGTAGTTATTTCTATGTTTATACAGATAGCGGTGTAAATATCTCCATGTTTATAGAGATGGTGGTGTGAGTATTTTCATGTTTATAGAGATAGCGGTGTAGATATTTCCATGTTTATACAGATAACGGTGTTGTTATTTCCATGTTTATACAGATAGCGGTGTAAATATTTCCATGTTTATACAGCTCGCAGTGTTGATATTTCCATCTTTATACAGGTGGCAGTGTAGATATTTCCATGTTTATACAGATAGCGGTGCAGATATTTCCATGTCTATAGAGATAGCGGTGTAGGTATTTCCATATTTATACAGATTGCGGTGTAGATATTCCCATCTTTACACAAATGGCGGTGTAGTTATTTCCATGTTTATACAGATGGCAGTGAAGGTATTTCCATGTTTATACAGATAGTGGTGTAGATATTTCCATGTTTATACAGATGGCGGTGTAGATACATCCATGTTTCTGAAGATGGCGGTGTAGATATTTTCATGTTTATAGAGATGGCGGTGTCGATATTTCCAAGTTTATACAGATGTCTGTGTAGATATTTCCATGTTTATGCACATAGCGTTGTAGATATTTCCATGTTTATAGAGATGGCGGTCTAGTTATTTCTGTTTATAGAGATAGCGGTGTAAATAATTCCATGTCTATAGAGATGGTGGTGTAAGTATTTTCATGTTTATAGAGTTAGCGGTGTAGATATTTCCATGTTTATACAGATAGCGGTGTTGGTATTTCCATGTTTATACAGATGGCGGTGTAGATATTTCCATGTTTATACAGCTCGCGGTGTAGATATTTCCATCTTTATACAGATGGCAGTGTAGATATTTCCATTTTATACATATAGCGGTGTAGGTATTTCCATGTCTATAGAGATAGCGGTGTAGATATTTCCATATTTATACAGATTGCAGTGTCGATATTTCCATCTTTATACAGATGGTGGTGTAGATATTTCCATGTTTATACAGAGGGCAGTTAAGATATTTCCATGTTTATACAGATAGTGGTGTATATATTTCCATGTTTATACAGATGGCGGTGTAGATACATCCATGTTTCTGAAGATGGCGGTGTAGATATTTTCATGTTTATAGAGAAAGCGGTGTAGGTATTTCCATGTTTATACTGATGGCAGTGTAGATATTTCCAAGTTTATACAGATGACTGTGTAGATACTTCCATGTTTATGCAGATGGCAGTGTAGATATTTCCATGTTTATAGAGATGGCGGTGTAGTTATTTCTATGTTTATCGAGATAGCGGTGTAAATATCTCCATGTTTATAGAGATGGTGGTGTAAGTATTTTCATGTTTATAGAGATAGCGGTGTAGATATTTCCATGTTTATACAGATAACGGTGTTGGTATTTACATGTTTATACAGATAGCTGTGTAGATATTTCCATGTTTAAACAGCTCGCGGTGTAGACATTTCCATCTTTATACAGATGGCAGTGTAGATATTTCCATGTTTATACAGAGAGCGGTGTAGATATTTCCATTTCTATAGAGATAGCGGTGTAGGTATTTCCATATTTATACATATTGCGGTGTAGATATTTCCATCTTATACAGATGGCGGTGTAGATATTTCCATCTTATACAGATGGCGGTGTAGATATTTCCATGTTTATAGAGATGGCAGTGAGGATATTTCCATGTTTATACCCATAGTGGTGTAGATATTTCCATGTTTATACAGATACGTTTGTAAGTTTTTCCATGTTTATACAAATGGCGGTGTAGATATTTCGATGTTTATAGAGATAGCAGTGGAGATATTTCCATGTATATACAGATAGTGGTGTAGATATTTCCAAGTTTACACAGATACCTGTGTCGATATTTCCATGTTTACAGAGATATCATTGTAGTTATTTCCATGTTTATACAGATAGCAGTGTAGTTATTTACATGTTGATACAGATAGCGGTGTAGATATTTTCAGGGTTATACAGATAGTGGTGTAGATATTTCCACGTTTTACAGATAGCTGTGTAGATATTTCCCTGTTTACACAGATAGCGTTGTAGATACTTCTTTGTTTATAGAGATAGCGGTGTAGATATTTCCATGTTTTTAAAGATACGGGTGTAGGTATTTCCGTGTTTAAAAGGTAGCGGTGGAGATATTTCCATGTTTATACAGATAGCTGTGTAAAAATTTCCATGTTTATACCAATAGCGGTTTACTTATTTCCATGTTTATACAGAGAGCAGTGTAGATATTTCCATGTTTATAGAGACTGTGGTGTAGATATTTCCAATTTTGGACAGATTGCAGTGTAGATATTTCCATGTTTATACAGATTGCGTTGTAGTTATTTCCATCTTGATACAGATAGCGGTGTAGATATTTCCATGATTATACAGGTAGCGGTGTAGAAATTCCCATGTTTATACAGATCGCTTTGTAGATATTTCTATCTTTCTACAGTTGTCAGTGTAGATATTTCCAAGTTTATACAGATGTCTGTGTAGATATTTCCATGTTTATGCAGATGGCGGTGTAGATATTTCCATGTTTATAGAGATGGCGGTGTAGTTATTTCTATGTTTATAGAGATAGCGGTGCAAATATGTCCATGTTTATAGAGATGGTGGTGTAAGTATTTTCGTGTTTATAGAGATAGCGGTGTAGATATTTCCATGTTTATACAGATAGCGATGTTGCTACTTCCATGTTTATACCGATAGCGGTCTAGATATTTCCATGTTTATACAGCTCGCGGTGTAGATATTTCCATCTTTATTCAGATGGGAGTGTAGATATTTCCATGTCTATAGAGATAGCGGTGTAGATATTTCCATCCTTATACAGATGGTGGTGTAGATATTTCCATGTTTATACAGATAGAAGTGAAGATATTTCAATGTTTATACAGATAGTGGTGTAGATATTTCTAAGTTTATACAGATGGCGGTGTAGATACATCCATGTATCTGAAGATGGCGGTGTAGATATTCTCATGTTTATAGAGATGGCGCTGTAGATATTTCCATGAATATAGAGTTTGCAGTGTAGATATTTCCATGTTTATAGAGAAAGCGGTGTACGTATTTTCATGTTTATAGATATAGCGGTGTAGATGTTTCCATATTTATACAGATAGTGTTTTAGGTATTTCCATGTTTATACATGTTGCGGTGTAGATATTTCCATGTTTCTACAGATGGCGGTGTAGATATTTCCTTGTTTATACAGACAGCGGTGCAGATATTTCCATGTTTATACAGGTAGCGGTGTAGATATTTCCATGTTTATACAGACTGCGGTGTAGATATTTCCATGTGTATACAGATGGCAGTGTAGATATTTCCGTGTTTATACAGATGGAGGTGTAGATACTTCCATGTTTCTACAGATGACTGTGTAGATATTTCCATGTTTTTACACATGGCGGTGTAGATATTTCCATGTTTATACAGATAGCGGTGTGGCTATTTCCATGTTTATACAGATAGCAATGTAGATATTTCCATGTTTATAGAGATTGCTGTGTAGATATTTCCATGTTTATACAGATAGCGGTGTAGTTATTTCCTTTTTTAAAGAGATAACGGTGTAGATATTTCCATATTTATACAGATAGCGGTGTAGATAATTCCATGTTTATTCAGATGTCGGAGTAGATGTTTCCAGGTTTGTACACATAGCGGTGTGGCTCTTTCCATGTTTATACAGATGGCGGTGTAGATTTTTACAAGTTTATACAGATAGTGGTGTTGATATTTCCATGTTTATAAAGATAGCTGTGTAGATATTTCCATGTTTACACACATAGCGTTGTAGATATTTCCATGTTTATACAGATCGCAATGTAGATATGTCCATGTTTATACAGAAAGCGGTGTAGATATTTTCATGTTTATACAGATAGCGGTGGAGATATTTCCGTGTTTATAGATACTGCTGTATAGATATTTCCATGTTTATACAGATAGCGGTGTAGACATTTCCATGTTTAGAGAGGTGGCATTGTAGGTATTTCCATGTTTACAGAGATAGCCGTGTAGATATTTCCATGATTATACAACTCGCAGTGCAGATATTTCCATCTTTATAGAGATGGCAGTGAAGATTTTTCCATGTTTATACAGATAGTGGTGTGCATATTTCCATCTTTATACAGATGGCGTTGTAGATACAGCCGTGTTTCTGAAGATGGCGGTGTACATATTTTCATGTTTATAGAGATGGCGGTGTAGATAATTCCATGTTTATAGAGATTGTGATGTAGATATTTCCATGTTTATACAGAAAGCGGTGTAGGTATTTCCAAGTTAATTGAGATATCGGTGTAGATATTTCCATATATCTACAGATAGCGGTGTAGGTATTTCCATGTTTATACAGATGGCCGTGTAGATATTTCCATGTATATACACTTGGCTGTGTAGATATTTCCATGTTTATACAGATGGCGGTGTAGATATTTCCATGTTTATAAAGAGAACTTTGTAAGTTTTTCCCTGTTTATACAGATGGCAGTGTAGATATTTCGATGTTTATAGAGATAGCAGTGGAGATATTTCCAGGTTTATACAGATGGCGGTGTTGATGTTTCCATTTATACACAGATGGCCGTGTAGGTATTTCCACGTATATACAGATGGCATTGTAGATATTTCCAGGTTTATACAGATGGTGGTGTAGATATTTCCATGTTTATACATATGACTGTACAGGTATATCCATGTTTTTACAGATGGCATTGTAGATATTTCCATGTTTATACAGATGGCGGTGTAGATATTTCCATGTTTATACAGATAGCGGTGTAAATATTTCCATGTTTATACAGATCACGGTGTAGTTATTTCCATGTTTATAGAGATAGCGGTGTAGATATTTCCATGTTTATACAGATAGCGGTTTAGATATTTCCATGTTTATACAGACCGCCGTGTAGATATTTCCATGTTTATACAGATAGCGGTGTGGATATTTCCATGTATGTACAGAGGGCGGAGTTGATATTTCCATCTATACACAGATGACCGTGTAGATATTTCCATGTTTATACAGATGGCGGTGCAGATATTTCCATGGATATGTAGATGGCGGTATAGATATTTCCATGTATATACAGATAGCGGTGTAGTTATTTCCAAGTTTATATAGATAGTGGTGTAGTTATTTCCATGTATATACTCATGGCTGTGTAGATATTTCCATGTTTATACAGATGGCGGTGTAGATATTTCCATGTTTATACAGATGACTTTGTAAGTTTTTCCATGTTTATACAGATAGCGGTGTAGATATTTCGATGTTTATAGAGATAGCAGTGGAGATATTTCCATGTTTATACAGATAGCGGTGTAGATATTTCCATGTTTATACTGATCGCGGTATAGGTATTTCCATCTTTATAGAGATGGCGGTGTAGATATTTACATGTTTATACAGATAACGGTGTAGATATTTCCATATTTATACAGATCGCGGTGTAGATATTTCCATGTTTATACAGATCATGGTGTAGATATTTCCATGTTTATACAGATCGCGGTGTTGATATTACCATGTTTGTAGGGATAGCGGTGAAAATATTTCCACATTTATACAGATAGCGGTGTAGGTATTAGCATGTTTATACAGATAGCGGTGTAGATATTTCCATGTATAAACAGATGTCTGTGTAGATATTTCCACGTTTAAACAGATGGTGGTGTAGATATTTCCTTGTTTATGCAAATAGCGGTGTAGTTATTTCCATGTTTATAAAGATAGCGGTGTAGATATTTCCATGTATATACAGACGGCTGTGTAGATATTTCCATGTTTATAGAGATGACTGTGTAGATATTTCCGTGTTTATACAGATGACTTTGTAGGTATTTCCATGTTTATACAGATTGGGATGTAGATATTTCCATGTTTATAGAGTTAGCTGTCTAGATATTTCCATGTTTATACAGATAGCGGTGTAGATATTTCCATTTTTATACAAATCGCGGTGTAGGTATTTCCATATTCCTACACATGACTGTGTTGTTATTTCCATGTTTATACAAATGGCTTTGTAGATATTTCCATTTTTATAGAGATAGCGGTGCAGATATTTCCATGTTTATACAGATAGCGGTATAAATATTTCCATGTTTATACAGATCGTGGTGTAGATATTTCCAAGTTTATGCAGATACCGGTGTAGAAATTTCCATGTATATACAGACCGCAGTGTAGATATTTCCATGTTTATACAGATAGTGGTGTAGATATTTCCATGTTTGTACAGATGGGGGTGTTGATGTTTCCATCTATACACAGATTGCCGTGTAGGTATTTCGATGAGTATACAGATGGCATTGTTGATATTTCCATGTTTATACAGATGGTGGTGTAGATATTTCCATATTTATACAGATGATTGTATAGGTATTTCCATGTTTTTGCAGATGGCATTGTAGATATTTCCATGTTTATAGAGATAGCAGTGTAGATATTTCCAAGTTTATACAGATAGCGGTGTAGATATTTGCGTGTTTATAGAGATAGCGGTGTAGATATTTCCATATTTATACAGATAGCAGTGTAAATATTTCCATGTTTATACAGATCACGGTGAAAATATTTCCATGTTTATCGAGATAGCGGTGTAGATATTTCCATGTTTATACAGATAGCGGTGTAGATGTTTCCATGTTTATACAGATCATGTTGTAGATATTTCCATGTTTATACAGATCGCGGTGTTGATATTACAATGTTTATAGGGATAGCGGTGGAAATATTTCCACATTTATACAGATAGCGGTGTAGTAATTAGCATGTTTATACAGATAGCGGTGTAGATATTTCCATGTATAAACAGATGTCTGTGTATATATTTCCATGTTTAAACAGATGGCGGTGTAGATATTTCCTTGTTTATACAAATAGCAGTGTAGTTATTTCCATGTTTATACAGATAGCGGTGTAGATATGTCCATGTATATACAGTTGGCTGTGTAGATATTTCCATGTTTATACAGATGGCTGTGTAGATATTTCCATGTTTATACAGATGACTTTTTAGGTATATCCATGTTTATACAGATGGCGGTGCAGATATTTCCATGTTTATAGAGATAGCTGTGTAGATATTTCCATGTTTATACAGATAGCGGTGTAGATATTTCCATGTTTATGCAGATCGCGGTGTAGATATTTCCATGTTTGTACAGATCGCGGTGTAGATATTTCCATGTTTGTACAGATCGCAGTGTAGATATTTCCATGTTTATACAGATGGCGGTGTAGATATTTCCATGTTTATACAGATAGCGCTGTAGATATTTCCATGTTTATACAGATGGCGGTGTAGATATTTCCATGTTTATAGAGATGGCGGTGTAGATATTTCCATGTTTATAGAGATAGCGGTGTAGATATATCCATGTTCATATAGATAGCAGTGAGGATATTTCCATGTTTATACAGATAGCAGTGTAGATATTTGCATTTTTATAAAGATAGCGGTTTAGATATTTCATATTTATACAGATAGCGGTGTAGATATTTCCATGTTTATAAAGATTGTGGTGTAGATATTTCCATGTTTATACACATGACTATGTAGGTATTTCCATGTTTATACAGATGGCTTTGTAGATATTTCCATGTTTATAGAGATAGCTATGCCGATATTTCCATGTTTATACAGATAGCGGTGTAAATATTTCCATGTTTATACAGATCGTGGTGTAGATATTTCCATGTTTATGCAGATACCGGTGTAGATATTTACATGTTTATACACACCGCTGTGTAAGTATTTCCATGTTTATAGAGATAGCGGTGTAGATATTTCCATGTTTGTACAGATGGCGGTGTTGATGTTTCCATCTATACACAGATTGCCGTATAGGTATTTCCATGTGTATACAGATGGCGTTGTAGATATTTCCATGTTTATACAGATGGTGGTGTAGATATTTCCATGTTTATGCAGATGACTTTATAGGTATTTCCATGTTTTTACAGATGGCATTGTAGATATTTCCATGTTTATAGAGATAGCAGTGTAGATATATCCATGTTTATACAGATAGCGGTGAAGATATTTCCATGTTTCTACAGACCGCGGTTTAGATATTTCCATGTTTATATAGATAGCGGTGCAGACATTTCCATGTTTGTACAGATGGCGGTGTTGATATTTCCATCTATTCACAGATGACCGTGTAGATATTTCCATGTTTATATAGATAGCGGTGTAGTTATTTCTATGTTTATATAGATAGCGGTGTAGATATTTCCATGTATATACGCATGGCTGTGTAGGTATTTCCATGTTTATACAGATGACGGTGTAGATATTTCCATTTTTATACAGATAACTTTGTAAGTATTTCCATGTTTATACAGATGGCGGTGTAGATATTTCGATGTTTATAGAGATAGCAGTGGAGATATATCCATGTTTATACAGATAGCGGTGTAGATATTTCCATGTTTATACTGATCGTGGTGTATATATTTCCATGTTTATAGAGATGGCGGTGTAGATATTTCCATGTTCATAGAGATAGCGGTGTTGAATTTTCCATGTTTATAGAGATAGCGGTGTGGATATTTCCATGTTTATACCGATAGGGGTGTAGATATTTACATGTTTTTACAGATATCGGTGTCGATATTCCCATGTTTACACAGATTGCGGTGTAGATATTTCCATCTTTCTTCAGATGGCATTGCAGATATTTCCATGTTTATACAGATGGTGGTGTAGATATTTCCATGTTCATATAGTTGGTGGTGTAGGTATTAACATGTTTATACAGATAGTGGTGAAGATATTTCCACGTTTATACAGATCGCGGTTTAGATATTTCCATGTTTATACAGATCACGGTGTACATATTTCCATGGTTATACAGATGTCTGTGTAGATATTTCCATGTGTATACAGATGGTATTGTAGGTATTTCCATGTTTATACAGATGGTGGTGTAGATGTTTCCATGTTTATACAGATGGCTGTGTAGATATTTCCATGTTTATACAGATGACTTTGTAGATATTTCCATGTTTATACAGATGGCGGTGTAGGTATTTCCATGTTTATAAAGATAGCTGTGTAGATATTTCCATGTTTATACAGATAGCGGTCTAGATATTTCCATGTTTATACAGATCGCGGTGTAGATATTTCCATGTTTTTACAGACAGCAGTGGAGATATTTCCATGTTTATACATATAGCGGTGTACATATTTCCATGTTTATAGAGACAGCGGTGTAGTTATTTCCATGTTTATACAGATAGCGGTGCAGATATTTCCATGTTTATACAGTTGCCTATGCAGATATTTCCATATTTATACAGAGGTCTGTGTAGATATTTCCATGTTTATACAGACGGCAGTGTAGATATTTCCACGTTCCTACACATGACTGTGTAGGTATTTCCATGTTTATACAGATGGCTTTGTAGATATTTCCATGTTTATAGAGATAGCGATGTAGATATTTCCATGTTTATACAGACCACGGTGTAGATATTTCCATGTTTATACAGATAGCGGTGCAGATGTTTCCATGTTTGTACAGATGGCGGTGTTGATATTTCCATGTATACACAGATGACCCTGTAGATATTTCCATGTTTATACAGATGGCGGCACAGATATTTCTATGGATATGTAGATGGCGGTGTAGACATTTCCATGTTTATACAGATGGCTGTGCAGATATTTCCATGTTTATACAGAGTTCTCTGTAGATATCTCCATGTTTATATAGATGACAGTGTAGATATTTCCATGTTTATACAGATAGCAGTGTAGATATTTCCATGTTTATACTGATTGCGGTGTAGATATTTCCATGTTTATAGAGATGGTGGTGTAGATATTTCCATGTTCATAGAGATAGCGGTGTTGATTTTTCCATGTTTATAGAGGTAGCTGTGTGGATATTTCCATGTTTATACACATAGGGGTGTAGATATTTCCATGTTTACACAGATGGCGGTGTAGATATTTCCATGTTTATACAGATAACTTTGTAAGTATTTCCTTGTTTATACAGATGGCGTTGTAGATATTTCGATGTTTATAGAGATAGCAGTGGAGATATTTCCATGTTTATACAGATAGTGGTGTAGATATTTCCATGTTTATAGTGATCGCGGTGTAGATATTTCCATGTTTATAGAGATGGCGTTGTAGATATTTCCATGTTCATAGAGATAGCGTGATGATTTTTCCATGTTCATAGAGATAGCGGTGTGGATATTTCCATGTTTATACAGATAGGGGTGTAGATATTTCCATGTTTATACAGATGGCGGTGTAGATATTTCCATGTTTATACAGATAACTTTGTAAGTATTTCCATGTTTATACAGATGGCGTTGTAGATATTTCGATGTTTATAGAGATAGCAGTGGAGATATTTCCATGTTTATACAGATAGTGGTGTAGATATTTCCATGTTTATAGTGATCGCGGTGTAGATATTTCCATGTTTATAGAGATGGCGTTGTAGATATTTCCATGTTCATAGAGATAGCGTGATGATTTTTCCATGTTCATAGAGATAGCGGTGTGGATATTTCCACGTTTATACAGATGGCGGTGTAGATATTTCCATGGACATGCAGATGGCGGTGTAGTTATTTCCATGTTTATACAGATAGCGGTGTAGATATTTCCATGTTTTCACAGATGGTGGTGTAGATATTTCCGTGTTTATACACATGGCAGAGTAGATACTTCCATCATTATGGAGATGGCAGTGTAGATATTTTCATGTTTATAGAGATGGCGGTGTAGATATTTCCATATTTATAGAGATAGCGGTGTAGATATTTCCACCTTTCTACAGATGGCAGTGTAGTTATTTCCATGTTTATACTGATGGCCGTATAGATATTTCCATATTTATACAGATGTCTGTGTAGATATTTCCAAGTGTATACAGATGGTATTGTAGATATTTCCGCGTTTATACAGATGGTGGTGTAGATATTTCCATGTTTATTCAGGTGACTGTGGATATTTCCATGTTTTTGCAGATGGCAGTGTAGATATTTCAATGTTTATAGAGATGGCGCTGTAGATATTTCCATGTTTATACAGATAACGGTGGAGATATTTCCCTGTTTATACAGACAGCAGTGGAGTTATTTCCATGTTTATACACAAAGCGGTGTGCATATTACCATGTTTATAGAGACAGCGGTGTAGGAATTTCCATGTTTATACAGATAGCGGTGCAGATATTTCCATGTTTATACAGATGCCTATGCAGATACTTCCATATTTATACAGAGGGCTCTGAAGATATTTCCATGTTTATACAGAGGGCTGTGTAGATATTTCCATGTTCCTACACATGACTGTGTAGGCATTTCCATGTTTATACAGATGGCTTTGTAGATATTTCCATGTTTATAGAGATAGCGTTGTAGATATTTCCACATTTATACAGATGGCGGTGTCGATATTTCCATCTTTCTACAAATGGCAGTGTAGATATTTCCATGTTTATAGAGATGGCTGTGTAGGTATTTCCATTTTTTTATAGATGGCAATGTAGATATTTTCTTGTTTATGTAGATGGCGTTGTAGATATCTCCATGTTTAAAGAGATGGCGGTGTATATATTTCCATGTTGATGGCGATAGCGGTGCAGATATTTCCATATTTCTACTGATGACTGTGTAGATATTTCCATGTTTGTACAGATGGCAGTGTAGATATTTCCATGTTTATAGAGATAGTGGTGTATATATTTTCGTGTTTATACAGATTGCGGTGGAGATATGTCCATGTTTATACAGATAGCAACGGAGATATTTCCACGTTAATACACATATCGGTGTAGATATTTCCATGTTTATACAGATAGCGGTGCAGGTATTTCCATGTTTATACAGATGGCTGTGCCAATATTTCCATGTTTATACAGAGTTCTCTGAAGATATTTCCATGTTTATATAGATGACAGTATAGATATTTCCAGGTTTATACAGATGACTGTGTAGATATTTCCGTGTTAATACAGATGGCGGTGTAGGTATTTCCATGTATATAGAGATAGCGGTGTAGATATTTCCATGTTTATTGAGATAGCGGTGTAAATATTTCCATATTTATACAGATAGTGGTGTAGATATTTCCATGTTTTTACAGATAGCGGTGTAGATATTTCCAACTTTATTCAGAGAGTGCTGTACATATTTCCATGTTTATAGAGATCACTGTGTAGATATTTCCATGTTTATACAGGTAACGTTGTAGATATTTCCATCTTTATACAAACGGTGGTGTAGATATTTCCATGTTCCTACACATGACTGTGTAGTTATTTCCATGTTTATACAGATGGCGGTGTAGATATTTCCATATTTATAGAGATATCAGTGTAGATATTTCCAGGTTTATACAGATAGCGGTGTAAATATTTCCATGTTTATACAGATCGTGGTGTAGATATTTCCATGTTTATTCAGATACCGGTGCAGATATTTCCATGTTTATACAGACTGCAGTGTAGGTATTTCTATGTTTATACAGATAGCGGTGTAGATATTTCCATGTTTGTACAGATGGCGGTGTTCATATTTCCATCTGTACACAGATTGCCATGTATATATTTCCATCTTTATACAGATGGCGTTGTAGATATTTCCATGGATATGCAGATGGCGGTGTGGATATTTCCATGTTTATAGAGATAGCGGTGTAGGTATTTCCATGTTTATAGACATAGCGGTGTAGATATTTCCATGTTTATATAGATGGCGTTGTAGATATTTCCATGTTTATACCGATAGCGGTGTTGGTATTTCCACGTTTATACAGATAGCGATGTAGATATTTCCATGTTTATACAGCTCGTGGTGCAGATATTTATATCTTTATAACGATGGCATTGTAGATATTTCCTTATTCACACAGATGGCGGTGTAGATGTTTCCATGTTTATACAGATGGCGGAGTAGTTAGTTCCATGTTTATGGAGATGGCAGTGTAGATATTTTCATGGTTATAGAGATGGCGGTGTAGATATTTCCATGTTTATAGAGATAGCAGGGTAGATATTTACATGTTTATTCAGATGGCTGTGTAGATATTTCCACGTGTATACAGATGGCATTGTAGATATTTCCATGTTTATACAGATGATTGTATAGGTATTTCCATGTTTTTACAGATGGAAGTGCAGATATTTCCATGTTTATAGAGATAGCGGTGTAGATATTTCCATATTTGTACAGATGGCGGTGTTGATATTTCCATCTATACACAGATGGCCGTGTAGATATTTCCACGTTTATACAGATGGCGGTGTAGATATTTCCATGGACATGCAGATGGCGGTGTAGTTATTTCCATGTTTATACAGATAGCGGTGTAGATATTTCCATGTTTTCACAGATGGTGGTGTAGATATTTCCGTGTTTATACACATGGTAGAGTAGATACTTCCATCATTATGGAGACGGCAGTGTAGATATTTTCATGTTTATAGAGATGGCGGTGTTGATATTTCCATATTTATAGAGATAACGGTGTAGATATTTCCACCTTTCTACAGATGGCAGTGTAGTTATTTCCATGTTTATACTGATGGCCGTATAGATATTTCCATATTTATACAGATGTCTGTGTAGATATTTCCATGTGTATACAGATGGTATTGTAGATATTTCCACGTTTATACAGATGGTGGTGTAGATATTTCCATGTTTATTCAGGTGACTGTGGATATTTCCATGTTTTTGCAGATGGCAGTGTAGATATTTCAATGTTTATAGAGATGGCGCTGTAGATATTTCCATGTTTATACAGATAACGGTGGAGATATTTCCCTGTTTATACAGACAGCAGTGGAGTTATTTCCATGTTTATACACAAAGCGGTGTGCATATTTCCATGTTTATAGAGACAGCGGTGTAGGAATTTCCATGTTTATACAGATAGCGGTGCAGATATTTCCATGTTTATACAGATGCCTATGCAGATACTTCCATATTTATACAGAGGGCTGTGAAGATATTTCCATGTTTATACAGAGGGCTGTGTAGATATTTCCATGTTCCTACACATGACTGTGTAGGCATTTCCATGTTTATACAGATGGCTTTGTAGATATTTCCATGTTTATAGAGATAGCGTTGTAGATATTTCCACGTTTATACAGATGGCGGTGTCGATATTTCCATCTTTCTACAAATGGCAGTGTAGATATTTCCATGTTTATAGAGATGGCTGTGTAGGTATTTCCATTTTTTTATAGATGGCAATGAAGATATTTTCTTGTTTATGTAGATGGCGTTGTAGATATCTCCATGTTTAAAGAGATGGCGGTGTATATATTTCCATGTTGATGGCGATAGCGGTGCAGATATTTCCATATTTCTACTGATGACTGTGTAGATATTTCCATGTTTGTACAGATGGCAGTGTAGATATTTCCATGTTTATAGAGATAGTGGTGTATATATTTTCATGTTTATACAGATTGCGGTGGAGATATGTCCATGTTTATACAGATAGCAACGGAGATATTTCCACGTTAATACACATAGCGGTGTAGATATTTCCATGTTTATACAGATAGCGGTGCAGATATTTCCATGTTTATACAGATGGCTGTGCCGATATTTCCATGTTTATACAGACTTCTCTGTAGATATTTCCATGTTTATATAGATGACAGTATAGATATTTCCAGGTTTATACAGATGACTGTGTAGATATTTCCGTGTTAATACAGATGGCGGTGTAGGTATTTGCATGTTTATAGAGATAGCGGTGTAGATATTTCCATGTTTATTGAGATAGCGGTGTAAATATTTCCATATTTATACAGATAGTGGTGTAGATATTTCCATGTTTTTACAGATAGCGGTGTAGATATTTCCAACTTTATTCAGAGAGTGCTGTACATATTTCCATGTTTATACAGATCACTGTGTAGATATTTCCATGTTTATACAGGTAACGTTGTAGATATTTCCATCTTTATACAAACGGTGGTGTAGATATTTCCATGTTCCTACACATGACTGTGTAGTTATTTCCATGTTTATACAGATGGCGGTGTAGATATTTCCATATTTATAGAGATATCAGTGTAGATATTTCCAGGTTTATACAGATAGCAGTGTAAATATTTCCATGTTTATACAGATCCTGGTGTAGATATTTCCATGTTTATTCAGATACCAGTGTAGATATTTCCATGTTTATACAGACTGCAGTGTAGGTATTTCTATGTTTATACAGATAGCGGTGTAGATATTTCCATGTTTGTACAGATGGCGGTGTTCATATTTCCATCTGTACACAGATTGACATGTAGATATTTCCATCTTTATACAGATGGCGTTGTAGATATTTCCATGGATATGCAGATGGCGGTGTGGATATTTCCATGTTTATAGAGATAGCGGTGTAGGTATTTCCATGTTTATAGACATAGCGGTGTAGATATTTCCATGTTTATATAGATGGCGTTGTAGATATTTCCATGTTTATACCGATAGCGGTGTTGGTATTTCCACGTTTATACAGATGGCGATGTAGATATTTCCATGTTTATACAGCTCGCGGTGCAGATATTTATATCTTTATAACGATGGCATTGTAGATATTTCCTTATTCACACAGATGGCGGTGTAGATGTTTCCATGTTTATACAGATGGCGGAGTAGTTAGTTCCATGTTTATGGAGATGGCAGTGTAGATATTTTCATGGTTATAGAGATGGCGGTGTAGATATTTCCATGTTTATAGAGATAGCAGGGTAGATATTTACATGTTTATTCAGATGGCTGTGTAGATGTTTCCACGTGTATACAGATGGCATTGTAGATATTTCCATGTTTATACAGATGATTGTATAGGTATTTCCATGTTTTTACAGATGAAAGTGCAGATATTTCCATGTTTATATAGATAGCGGTGTAGATATTTCCATATTTGTACAGATGGCGGTGTTGATATTTCCATCTATACACAGATGGCCGTGTAGATATTTCCACGTTTATACAGATGGCGGCGTAGATATTTCCATGGACATGCAGATGGTGGTGTAGTTATTTCCATGTTTATACACATAGCGGTGTAGATATTTCCATGTTTACACAGATGGTGGTGTAGATATTTCCGTGTTTATACACATGGCGGAGTAGATACTTCCATCTTTATGGAGATGGCAGTGTAGATATTTTCATCTTTATAGAGATGGCGGTGTAGATATTTCCATATTTATAGAGATAGCGGTGTAGATATTTCCATCTTTCTACAAATGTCAGTGTAGATATTTCCATGTTTATACAGATGGCGGTATAGTTATTTCCATATTTATACAGATATCTGTGTAGATATTGCCATGTGTATACAGATGGTATTGTAGCTATTTCCATGTTTATACAGATGGTGGTGTAGATATTTCCATGTTTATTCAGGTGACTGTGTAGATATTTCCATGTTTTTGCAGATGGCAGTGTAGATATTTCAATGTTTATAGAGATAGCACTGTAGATATTTCCATGTTTATACAGATAACGGTGGAGATATTTCCATGTTTATAGAGACAGCAGTGGAGATATTTCCATGTTTATATACAAAGCGGTGTGCATATTTCCATGTTTATAGAGACAGCGGTGTAGGTATTTCCATGTTTATACAGATAGCGGTGCAGTTATTTCCATGTTTATACAGATGCCTATGCAGATACTTCCATATTTATACAGAGGGCTGTGAAGATATTTCCATGTTTATACGGAGGGCTGTGTAGATATTTCCATGTTCCTACACATGACTGTGTAGGCATTTCCATGTTTATACAGATGGCTTTGTAGATATTTCCATGTTTATAGAGATAGCGGTGCAGATATTTCCATGTTTATTCAGACAGCGGTGTATATATTGCCATGTTTATACAGATCGTGGTGTAGATATTTCCATGTTTATACAGATACCGGTGTTGGTATTTCCATGTTTATACTGACCGCAGTGTAGATATTTCCATGTTTATAGAGATAGCAGTGTAGATATTTCCATGTTTGTACAGATGGCGTTGTTGATGTTTCCATCTATACACAGATTGCCGTGTAGGTATTTCCATGTGTATACAGATGGCATTGTAGATATTTCCATGTTAATACAGATGGTGGTGTAGATATTTCCAGGTTTACACAGATGATGTATAGGTATTTCCATATTTATACAGATGGCGGTATAGATATTTACATGTTTATAGAGATATCGGTGTAAATATTTCCATGTTTATACAGATCACGGTGTTGATATTTCCATGTTTATAGAGATAGTGGTGTATATATTTCCATGTTTATACAGATAGCGGTGTAGATATTTCCATGTTTATACAGACCGCGGTGTAGATATTTCCATGTTTATACAGATAGCTGTGCAGATATTTCCATGTTTGTACAGATGGCGGTGTTGATATTTCCACCTATGCACAGATGACCGTGTAGATATTTCCATGGTTATACAGATGGCAGCGAAAATATTTCTATGGTTATGTAGATGGCGGTGTAGGTATTTCCATGTATATACAGATAGCGGTGTAGTTATTTCCATGTTTATATAGAGAGCGGTGTAGATATTTCCATGTATGTACAGATGACTGTGTAGATATTTACATGTTTATACAGATGGCGGTGTAGATATTCCCATGTTTATACAGATAACTTTGTAAGTATTTCCATGTTTATTCAGATGGCGGTGTAGATATTCCCATGTTTATACAGATAACTTTGTAAGTATTTCCATGTTTATTCAGATGGCGGTGTAGATATTTCGATGTTTATAGAGATATCAGTGGAGATATTTCCATGTTTATACAGATCGCGGTGTAGATATTTCCATGTTTATACAGATCATGGTGTAGATATTTCCATGTTTATACATATCGTGGTTTTGATATCACCATGTTTATAGTGATAGCCGTGCAAATATTTCCACATTTATACAGATAGCGGTGTAGTTATTAGCATGTTTATACAGATAGCGGTGTAGATATTTCCATGTATAAACAGATGTCTGTGTATATATTTCCATGTTTAAACAGATGGCGGTGTAGATATTTCCTTGTTTATACAAATAGCGGTGTAGTTATTTCCATGTTTATACAGATAGCGGTGTAGATATTTCCATGTATATACAGATGGCTGTGTAGATATTTACATGTTTATATAGATGGCTGTGTAGATATTTCCATGTTTATACAGATGACTTTGTAGGTATTTCCATGTTTATACAGATGGCGGTGTACGTATTTCCATGTTTATAGAGATAGCTGTGTAGATATTTCCATGTTTTTACAGATAGCGGTGTAGATATTTCCATGTTTATACAGACAGCAGTGGAGATATTTCCATGTTTATACACATAGCGGTGTACATATTTCCATGTTTATAGAGACAGCGGTGTAGGTATTTCCATGTTTATACAGATAGCGGTGCAGATATTTCCATGTTTATACAGATGCCTATGCAGATATTTCCATATTTATACAGAGGACTCTGTAGATATTTCCATGTTTATACAGATGGCAGTGTAGATATTTCCATGTTCCTACACATGACTGTGTAGGTATTTCCATGTTAATACAGATGGCTTTGTAGATATTTCCATGTTCATAGAGATAGCGGTGCCGATATTTCCATGTTTATACAGATTGCGGTGTAAATATTTCCATGTTTATACAGATCGTGGTGTAGATATTTCCATGTTTATACAGATACCGGTGTAGATTTTTCCATGTTTATAGAGACCGCAGTGTAGATATTTCCATGTTTATAGAGATAGCAGTGTAGATATTTCCATGTTTGTACAGATGGCGGTGTTGATGTTTCCATCTATACACCGATTGCCGTGTAGGTATTTCCATGTGTATACAGATGGCATTGTAGATATTTCCATGTTTACACAGATGGTGGTGTAGATATTTCCATGTTTACACAGATGACTCTATAGGTATTTCCATGTTTATACAGATGGCGGTGTAGATATTTCCATGTTTATACAGACCGCGGTGTAGATATTTCCATGTTTATTCAGATAGCGGTGCAGATATTTCCATGTTTGTATAGATGGCGGTGTTGAAATTTCCATCTATGCACAGATGACGGTGTAGATATTTCCATGTTTATACAGAAGGCAGCGAAAATATTTCTATGGATATGTAGATGGCGTTGTAGATATTTCCATGTATATACAGATAGCGGTGTAGTTATTTCCATGTTTATATAGAGAGCGGTGTAGATATTTCCATGTATGTACACATGGCTGTGTAGATATTTCCACGTTTATACAGAAGGCGTTGTAGATGTTTCCATGTTTATACAGACAAATTTGTAAGTATTTCCATATTTATACAGATGGCGGTGTAGATATTTCGATGTTTATAGAGATAGCAGTGGAGATATTTCCATTTTTATACAGATCGTGGTGTAGATATTTCCATGTTTATACAGATCATGGTGTAGATATTTCCATGTTTATACAGATCACGGTGTTGATATTACCATGTTTATAGGGATAGCCGTGCAAATATTTCCACATTTATACAGATAGCGGTGTAGCTATTAGCATGTTTATGCAGATAGCGGTGTAGATATTTCCATGTATAAACAGATGCCTGTGTATATATTTCCATGTTTAAACAGATGGCGGTGTGGATATTTCCTTGTTTATACAAATAGCTGTGTAGTTATTTCCATGTGTATACAGATAGCGGTGTAGATATTTCCATGTATATACAGATGGCTGTGTAGATATTTCCATGTTTATACAGATGGCTGTGTAAATATTTCCATATTTATACAGATGACTTTGTAGGTATTTCCATGTTTATACAGGTGGCGGTGTAGGTATTTCCATGTGTATAGAGATAGCTGTGTAGATATTTCCATGTTTTTACAGATAGCGGTGTAGATATTTCCATGTTTATACAGACCGCAGTGGAGATATTTACATGTTTATACACATAGCGGTGTACATATTTCCATGTTTATAGAGACATCGGTGTAGGTATTTCCATGTTTATACAGATAGCGGTGCAGATATTTCCATGTTTATACAGATGCCTATGCAGATATTTCCATATTTATACAGAGGACTCTGTAGATATTTCCATGTTTATACAGATGGCAGTGTAGATATTTCCATGTTCCTACACATGACTGTGTAGGTATTTCCATGTTAATACAGATGGCTTTGTAGATATTTCCATGTTCATAGAGAAAGCGGTGCAGATATTTCCATGTTTATACAGATAGCGGTGTAAATATTTCCATGTTTATACAGATCGTGGTGTAGATATTTCCATGTTTATACAGATACCGGTGTAGATATTTCCCTGTTTATACACACCGCAGTGTTGATATTTCCATGTTTATAGGGATAGCGGTGTAGATATTTCCATGTTTGTACTGATGGCGGTATTGATGTTTCCATCTATACACAGATTGCCGTGTAGGTATTTCCATGTGTATACAGATGGCATTGTAGATATTTCCATGTTTATACAGATGGTGGTGCAGATATTTCCATGTTTATACAGATGACTGTATAGGTATTTCCATGTTTATACAGATGGCAGTGTAGATATTTCCATGTTTATAGAGATATCGGTGTAAATATTTCCATGTTTATACAGATCACGGTGTAGATATTTCCATGTTTATAGAGATAGCGGTGTATATATTTCCATGTTTATACAGATGGCGGTGTAGATATTTCCATGTTTATACAGATAGCGGTGCAGATATTTCCATGTTTGTACAGATGGCGGTGTTGATATTTCCATCTATGCACAGATGACCGTGTAGATATTTCCATGTTTATACAGATAGCAGTGTAGATATTTCGATGTTTATAGAGATAGCGGTGTAGATATTTCCATGTTTTTACAGATATCGGTGTAGATATTTCCATGTTTATATAGATGGCGGTGTAGATATTTCCATGTTTATACAGATCACGGAGTAGATATTTCCTTGTTTATACAAATAGCGATGTAGTTATTTCCATGTTTATACAGATAGTGTTGTAGATATTTCCATGTATATACAGATGGCTTTGTAGATATTTCCATGTTTATACAGATGGCTGTGTAGATATTTCCATGTTTATACAGATGACTTTGTAGGTATTTCCATGTTTATACAGATGGCGGTGTAGATATTTCCATGTCTATAGAGATAGCTGTGTAGATATTTCCACGTTTATACAGATAGCGGTGTAGATATTTCCATGTTTATACAGATCGCGGTGTAGTTATTTCCATGTTTATACAGATCGCGGTGAAAATATTTCCAGGTTTATACAGATAGCAGTGTCGATATTTCCATGTTTTTACAGATATCGGTGTAGATATTTCCATGTTTACACAGATTGCGGTGTAGATATTTCCATCTTTCTACAGATGGCATTGTAGATATTTCCATGTTTATACAGATGGTGGTGTAGATATTTCCATGTTTATATAGATGGCGGTGTAGATATTACCATGTTTATACAGATAGCGGTGTAGATATTTCCATGTTTATACAGATCGTGGTGGAGATATTTCCATGTTTATACAGATCGCGGTGTAGATATTTCCATGTTTATACAGATCGCGGTGTAGATATTTCCATGTTTATACAGATAGCGGTGTAGATATTTCCATGTTTATACAGATAGCGGTGTAGATGTTTCCATGTTTATAGAGGATAGCGGTGTAGCTATTTCCATGTGTATAAACATAGCGGTGTAGTTATTTCCATGTTTATATTGATGGCATTGTAGATACTTCCATGTTTATACCGATAGCGGTGTTGGTATTTCCACGTTTATACAGATAGCGATGTAGATATTCCCGTTTATACAGCTCGTGATGCAGATATTTATATCTTTATACAGATGGCCTTGTAGATATTTCCTTATTCAAACAGATGGCGGTTTAGATGTTTCCATGTTTATACAGATGGCGAAGTAGTTAGTTCCATGTTTATGGAGATGGTAGTGTAGATATTTTCATGTTTATAGCTATGGCGGTGTAGATATTTCCATGTTTATAGAGATAGCAGTGTAGATATTGACATGTTTATACAGATGGCGGTGTAGATATCTCCATGTTTAAAGAGATGGCGTTGTATATATTTCCATGATGATGGAGATAGCGGTGTAGATATTTCCATGTTTTTAGAGATAGCGATGTAGTTATTTCCATGTTTATAGAGTTAGCGGTGTAGATATTTCCATGTTACTACAAATAACTGTGTAGATATTTCCATGTTTGTACAGATGGCATTGTAGGTATTTCCATGTTTATACAGATCGCGGTGTAGATATTTCCATGTTTATACAGATAGCGGTGTAGATATTTCCATGATTTTACAGATATCGGTGTAGATATTTCCAGGTTTATACAGATCGCGGTGTAGATATTTCCATGTTTATAGAGATAGCGGTGTAGATATTTTCAGGTTTATACAGATTGCGGTGGAGATATGTCCATCTTTATACACATAGAAATGGAGATATTTCGACGTTAATACACATAGCGGTGGAGATATATCCATGTTTATACACATAGCAATGGAGATATTTCCACGTTAATACACATAGCGGTTTAGATATTTCCATGTTTATACGTATAGCAGTGTAGATATTTCCATGTTTATACAGACGGCTGTGCAGATATTTCCATGTTTATACAGAGTTCTCTGTAGGTATTTCCATGTTTATATAGATGAGAGTGTAGATATTTCCAGGTTTATACAGATGACTGTGTAGATATTTCCATGTTAATACAGATGACGTTGTAGATATTTCCATGTTTATAGAGATAGCGGTGTAGATATTTCCATGGTTATACAGATAGCAGTGAAGATATTTCCATGTTTGTACAGATCGCGGTGTTGATATTTCCATCTCTACACAGATGACCGTGTAGATATTTCCATGTTTATACAGATGGCGGTGTAGATATTTCCATGTTTACACAGATAACTTTGTAAGTTTTTCCATGTTTATACAGATGGCGTTGTAGATATTTCGATGTTTATAGAGATAGCAGTGGAGATATTTCCATGTTTATACAGAAAGCGGTGTAGATATTTCCACGTTTATACTGATCGCGGTGTAGATATTCCCATGTTTATAGACATGGCGTTGTAGGTATTTCCATGTTCATAGAGATAGCGGCGTTGATTTTTCCATGTTTATAGAGATAGCGGTGTGGATATTTCCATGTTTATACAGATAGGGGTGTAGATATTTCCATGTTGATAGAGATGGCGGTGTAGATATTTCCATGTTTATACAGATCACGGTGTAGATATTTCCATGTTTATACAGATCGCGGTGTAGATATTTCCATGTTTATACAGATCGTGGTGTAGATATTTCCATGTTTATACAGATCGCGGTGTTGATATTACCATGTTTATAGGGATAGAAGTGCAAATATTTCCACATTTATACAGATAGCGGTGTAGTTATTAACAAGTTCATACAGATAGCGGTGTAGATATTTCCATGTATAAACAGATGTCTGTGTAGCTATTTCCATGTTTAAACAGATGGTGGTGTAGATATTTTCTTGTTTATACAAATAGCGGTGTATTTATTTCCATGTTTCTACAGATAGCGGTGTAGATATTTCCATGTATATACAGACGGCTGTGTAGATATTTCCATGTTTATACAGATGGCTGTGTAGATATTTCCATGTTTATACAGATGACTTTGTAGGTATTTCCATGTTTATACAGATTGCGGTGTAGGTATTTCCATGTTTATAGAGATAGCTGTGTAGGTCTTTCCACGTTTATACAGATAGCGGTGTAGATATTTCCATTTTTATACTGATAGCAGTGTAGATATTTCCATGTTTATAGAGATGGCATTGTTGGTATTTCCATGTTTATAGAGATAGCGGTGTAAATATTTCCATGATTATACAACACGCAGTGCAGATATTTCCATCTTTATACAGATGGCAGTGAATATTTTTCCATGTTTTTACAGATAGTGGTGTAGATATTTCCATCTTTATACAGAAGTCGGTGTAGATACAGCCATGTTTCTGAAGATGGCGGTGTAGATATTTTCATGTTTATAGAGATGGCGGTGTAGATAATTCCATGTTTATAGATATTGCGATGTAGATATTTCCATGTTTATAGAGAAAGCGGTGTTGGTATTTCCATGTTTATAGAGATAGCGGTGTAGACATTTCCATGTTTATAAAGATATCGGTGTAGATATTTCCATGTTTACACACATTGCAGTGCAGATATTTCCATCTTTCTACAGATGGCATTGTAGATATTTCTATGTTTATACAGATGGCGCTGTAGATATTTCCATTTTCATATAGATGGTGGTGTAGATATTACCATGTTTATACAGATAGCGGTGTAGATATTTCCATGTTTATAGAGATCGTGGTGAAGATATTTCCATGTTTATACAGATCGCGGTGTAGATATTTCCATGTATATACAGACGGCTGTGTAGATATTTCCATGTTTATACAGATGGCTGTGTAGATATTTCCATGTTTATACAGATGACTTTGTAGGTATTTCCATGTTTATACAGATTGCGGTGTAGGTATTTCCATGTTTATAGAGATAGCTGTGTAGGTCTTTCCACGTTTATACAGATAGCGGTGTAGATATTTCCATTTTTATACTGATAGCAGTGTAGATATTTCCATGTTTATAGAGATGGCGTTGTTGGTATTTCCATGTTTATAGAGATAGCGGTGTAAATATTTCCATGATTATACAACACGCAGTGCAGATATTTCCATCTTTATACAGATGGCAGTGAATATTTTTCCATGTTTTTACAGATAGTGGTGTAGATATTTCCATCTTTATACAGAAGTCGGTGTAGATACAGCCATGTTTCTGAAGATGGCGGTGTAGATATTTTCATGTTTATAGAGATGGCGGTGTAGATAATTCCATGTTTATAGATATTGCGATGTAGATATTTCCATGTTTATAGAGAAAGCGGTGTTGGTATTTCCATGTTTATAGAGATAGCGGTGTAGACATTTCCATGTTTATAAAGATATCGGTGTAGATATTTCCATGTTTACA
Organism: Pan troglodytes; assembly: GCF_028858775.2. Classification (NCBI taxonomy): domain Eukaryota; kingdom Metazoa; phylum Chordata; class Mammalia; order Primates; family Hominidae; genus Pan; species Pan troglodytes. Next base: position 98,843,155 of record NC_072417.2, read on the forward strand.
CACATTGCAGTGCAGATATTTCCATCTTTCTACAGATGGCATTGTAGATATTTCTATGTTTATACAGATGGCGCTGTAGATATTTCCATTTTCATATAGATGGTGGTGTAGATATTACCATGTTTATACAGATAGCGGTGTAGATATTTCCATGTTTATAGAGATCGTGGTGAAGATATTTCCATGTTTATACAGATCGCGGTGTAGATATTTCCATGTTTATACAGATCGCGGTGTAGATATTTCCATGTTTATACAGATAGCAGTGTAGATATTTCCATGTTTATACAGATAGCGGTGTAGATATTTCCATGTTTATACAGATGGCGGTGTAGATAATTCCATGTTTATAGAGATGGCAGTGTAGTTATTTCCATGTTTCTTTAGATAGCGGTGTAGATATATCCATATTCTTAGAGATAGCAGTGAGGAAATTTCCATGTTTATACAGATAGCAGTGTAGATATTTCCATTTTTATTGAGATAGCGGTTTAGATATTTCATATTTATACAGATAGCGGTGAAGATATTTCCATGTTTATATAGATTGCGGTGTAGATATTTCCATGTTTATACAGATAGCGGTGTAGATATTTCCACGTTTATACAGATGGTGGTGTAGATATTTCCATCATTCTACAAATGGCAGTGTAGATATTTCCATGTTTATAGAGATGGCGGTGTAGATATTTCCATGTTTATAAAGATGGCAGTGTAGATATTTTCTTGTTTATGTAGATCGCGTTGTAGATATCTCCATATTTAAAGAGATGGCGTTGTATATATTTCCATGATGATGGAGATAGCGGTGTAGATATTTCCATGTTTTTAGATATAGCGGTGTAGTTATTTCCATGTTTCTACAGATAGCGGTGTAGATATTTCCATGTTTCTACAAATAACTGTGTAGATATTTCCATCTTTGTACAGATGGCATTGTAGATATTTCGATGTTTATACAGATCGCGGTGTAGATATTTCCATGTTTATACAGATAGCGGTGTAGATATTTCCATGTTTATACAAATAGCGGTGTAGATATTTCCATGTTTTTACAGATATCGGTGTAGATATTTCCATGTTTATACAGATCGCGGTGTAGATATTTCCATGTTTATACAGATAGCGGTGTAGATATTTCCATGTTTTTACAGATATCGGTGTAGATATTTCCATGTTTACACAGATTGTGGTGTAGATATTTCCATCTTTCTACAGATGGCATTGTAGATATTTCCATGTTTATACAGATGGCCCTGTAGATATTTACATGTTTATATAGATGGTGGTGTAGATATTACCATGTTTATACAGATAGCGGAGTAGATATTTCCATATTTATACAGATCGTGGTGAAGATATTTCCATGTTTATACAGATCGCGGTGTAGTTATTTCCATGTTTATACAGATCGCCGTGTAGATATTTCCATGTTTATACAGATAGCAGTGTAGATATTACCATGTTTATACAGATAGCGGTGTAGATATTTCCATGTTTATACAGATGGCGATGTAGATAATTCCATGTTTATAGAGATCGCGGTGTAGATATTTCCATGTTTATAGAGATAGCGGTGTAGTTATTTCCATGTTTATAGAGATAGCGGTGAAGATATTTCCATGTTTCTACAGATAACTGTGTAGATATTTCCATGTTTGTACAGATGGCATTGTAGATATTTCCATGTTTATAGAGATAGCGGTGTAGATATTTTTATGTTTATACAGATTGCGGTGGAGATATGTCCATGTTTATACAGATAGCAATGGAGATATTTCCACGTTAATACACATAACGGTTTAGATATTTCCATGTTTATACGTATAGCGGTGTAGATATTTCCATGTTTATACAGACGGCTGTGAAGATATTTCCATGTTTATACAGAGTTCTCTGTAGGTATTTCCATGTTTATATAGATGAGAGTGTAGATATTTCCAGGTTTATACAGATGACTGTGTAGATATTTCCATGTTAATACAGATGACGTTGTAGATATTTCCATGTTTATAGAGATAGCGGTGTAGATATTTCCATGGTTATACAGATAGCAGTGAACATATTTCCATGTTTGTACAGATGGCGGTGTTGATATTTCCATCTCTACACAGATGACCGTGTAGATATTTCCATGTTTATACAGATGGCGGCACAGATATTTCCACGGATATGTAGATGGCGGTGTAGATATTTCCATGTTTATACAGATAGCGGTGTAGTTATTTCCATGTTTATATAGATAGCGGTGTAGATATTTCCATGTATATACACATGGCTGTGTAGATATTTCCATGTTTATACAGATGGCGGTGTAGATATTTCCATGTTTACACAGATAACTTTGTAAGTTTTTCCATGTTTATACAGATGGCGTTGTAGATATTTCGATGTTTATAGAGATAGCAGTGGAGATATTTCCATGTTTATACAGATAGCGGTGTAGATATTTCCATGTTTATACTGATCGTGGTGTAGATATTCCCATGTTTATAGAGATGGCGGTGTAGGTATTTCCATGTTCATAGAGAAAGCGGCGTTGATTTTTCCATGTTTATAGAGATAGCGGTGTGGATATTTCCATGTTTATACAGATAGGAGTGTAGATATTTCCATGTTGATAGAGATGGCGGTGTAGATATTTCCATGTTTATACAGATCGCGGTGTAGATATTTCCATGTTTATACAGATCGCGGTGTAGATATTTCCATGTTTATACAGATCACGGTGTAGATATTTCCATGTTTATACAGATCGCGGTGTTGATATTACCATGTTTATAGGGATAGAAGTGCAAATATTTCCAAATTTATACAGATAGCGGTGTAGTTATTAACATGTTCATACAGATAGCGGTGTAGATATTTCCATGTATAAACACATGTCTGTGTAGATATTTCCATGTTTAAACAGATGGTGGTGTAGATATTTCCTTTTTTATACAAATAGCGGTGTATTTATTTCCATGTTTATACAGATAGCGGTGTAGATATTTTCATCTTTATACAGATTGCGGTGGAGATATGTCCATGTTTATAGAGATAGCATTGGAGATATTTCCACGTTAATACACATAGCGGTTTAGACATTTCCATGTTTATACGGATAGCGGTGTAGATATTTCCATGTTTATACAGACGGCTGTGCAGATATTTCCATGTTTATACAGAGTACTCTGTAGATATTTCCATGTTTATGTAGAAGACAGTGTAGATATTTAAAGGTTTATACAGATGACTGTGTAGATATTTCCATGTTAATACACATGACGGTGTAGATATTTCCATGTTTATAGAGATAGCGGTGTAGATATTTCCATGGTTATACAGATAGAAGTGAAGATATTTCCATGTTTGAACAGATGGCGGTGTTGATATTTCCATCTCTACACAGATGACCGTGTAGATATTTCCATGTTTATACAGATGGCGGCACAGATATTTCCACGGATATGTAGATGGCGGTGTAGATATTTCCATGTTTATACAGATAGCGGTGTAGTTATTTCCATGCTTATACAGATCGTGGTGAAGATATTTCCATGTTTATACAGACCGCGATGTAGATATTTCCATGTTTATACAGATCGCGGTGTTGATATTACCATGTTTATAGGGATAGCGGTGCAAATATTTCCACATTTATGTAGATAGCGGTGTAGGTATTCACATGTTTATACAGATAGCGGTGTAGATATTTCCATGTATAAACAGATGTCTGTGTATATATTTCAATGTTTAAACAGATGACTGTGTAGATAATTCCTTGTTTATACAAATAGCGGTGTAGTTATTTCCATGTTTATACAGATCACGGTGTAGATATTTCCTTGTTTATACAAATAGCGGTGTAGTTATTTCCATGTATATACAGATGGTTGGGTAGATATTTCCATGTATATACTGATGGCTATGTAGATATTTCCATGTTTATACAGATGGCTGTGTAGATATTCCCTTGTTTATACAGATGACTTTGTAGGTATTTCCATGTATATACAGATGGCAGTGTAGATATTTCCATGTTTATAGAGATAGCTGTGTAGATATTTCCATGTTTATACAGATAGCGGTGTAGATATTTCCATGTTTATACAGATCGCGGTGTAGATATTTCCATGTTTATACAGGTAGCGGTGTACATATTTCCATGTTTTTACAGATATTGGTGTAGATATTTCTATGTTTACACAGATTGCGCTGTAGATATTTCCATCTTTCTACAGATGGCATTGTAGATATTTCCATGTTTATACAGAAGGCGGTGTAGATATTTCCATGTTTATATAGATGGTTGTGTAGATATTACCATGTTTATACAGATAGTGGTGTAGATATTTCCATGTTTATACCGATCTTGGTGAAGATATTTCCATGTTTATACAGATCGTGGTGTAGATATTTCCATGTTTATACAGATCGCAATATAGATATTTCCATGTTTATACAGATAGCGGTGTAGATATTTCCATATTTATACAGATATCGGTGTAGATATTTCCCTGTTTATACAGATGGCAGTGTAGGTATTTCCATGTTTATAAAGATGGCGGTGTAGATATTTCCATGTTCATTGAGATAGCGGTGTAGATATATCCATGTTCATAGAGATAGCAGTGAGGATATTTCCATGTTTATACAGATAGCATTGTAGATATTTCCATTTTTATAGAGATAGCAGTTTTGATATTTCATATTTATACAGATAGCGGTGTAGATATTTCCATGTTTATACCGATAGCGGTGTAGAAATTTCCATGTTTATACAGATCGTGGTGAAGATATTTCCATGTTTATACAGATCGCAGTGTAGATATTTGCATGTTTATACAGATCGCAGTGTAGATATTTCCACGTTCATACAGATAGCGGTGTAGATATTTCCATGTTTATGCAGATTGCGGTGTAGGTATTTCCATGTTTATACAGATGGCGGTGTAGATATTTCCATGTTTATAGAGATGGCGGTGTAGATATTTCCATGTTCATTGAGATAGCGGTGTAGATATATCCATGTTCATAGAGATAGCAGTGAGGATATTTCCATGTTTATACAGATAGCAGTGTAGATATTTCCATTTTTATAGAGATAGCGGTTTTGATATTTCATATTTATACAGATAGTAGTGTAGATATTTCCATGATTATACAGATTGCTGTGTAGATATTTCCACGTTTTACAGATAGTGTTGTAGATATTTCCATCTTTATACAGATAGCGGTGCAGATATTTCCATGTTTACACAAATAGCCGTGTAGATATTTCTATGTTTACACAGATAGAGTTGCAGATATTTCCATGTTTATAAAGATAACGGTGCAGACATTTCCATATTTATACAGATAGCGGTGTAGCTATTTCCATGTTTATACAGATAGCCGTGTGGGTATTTCCATGTTTATACAGATAGCTGTATAGGTATTTCCATGTTTATAGAGATGACTGTCTAGATATTTCCATGTTTATACAGCTTTCCGTGCAGACATTTCCATGTTTATACAGATGGTGGTGTAGATATTTCCATGTTTATACAGATGACTGTGAAATTATTTCCATGTTTATACATATGTCAGTGTAGATATTTTCATGTTTATAGAGATAACGATGTAGATATTTCCATATTTATACAGATAGCGGTGTAGACATTTCCATGTATAGAGAGACAGCATTGTAGATATTTCCATATTTATACAGATAGCTGTGTAGATCTTTCCAGGTTTATAGAGATAGCGGTGTAGATATTTCCATTTTTATACAGATTGCTGTGTAGATATTTCCATGTTTATAGAGATGGCGTTGTAGGTATTTCCATGTTTATAGAGATAGCGGTGTAGATATTTCCATGATTATAAAACTCGCAGTGCAGATATTTCCATCTTTATACAGATGGCAGTGAAGATTTTTCCATGTTTATACAGATAGTGGTGTAGATATTTCCATCTTTATACAGATAGCGGTGTAGCTACAGCCATGTTTCTGAAGATGGCGGTGTAGATATTTTCATGTTTATAGAGATGGCGGTGTAGATAATTCCATGTTTATAGATATTGCGATGTAGATATTTCCATGTTTATAGAGAAAGCGGTGTTGGTATTTCCATGTTTATAGTGATAGCGGTGTAGATATTTCCAAATTTCTACAGATAGCGGTGTAGGTATTTCCATGTTTATACAGATGGCGGTGTAGATATTTCCATGTTTCTACGTATGGCGGTGTAGATATTTCCTTGTTTATGCAGATAGTGGTGTAGATATTTCCATGTTTAAACAGATAGCGGTGTAGATATTTCCCTCTTTGCACAGATTGCCGTGTAGATATTTCCATTTTTACACAGATACCTGTGTAGATATTTCCAAGTTTACACAGATAGCTGTGTAGATATTTCCATGTTTACACAGGTACCGTTGTAGATATTTCCATTTTTATACAGATAGCGGTGTAGATATTTCCATGTTTATACAGATAGCGGTGCAGATATTTCCATGTTTATACAGATAGCGGTGGAGATATTTCCCTGTTTATACAGATATCGATGTAGATATTTCCATGTTTATACAGATAGCGGTGTAGATATTTCTATGTTTATAGAGATAGCAGTGTAGATATTTCCATGTTTATCCAGATGGCTGTGTAGATAATTTCATGTTTATAGAGATAGCGGTGTAGATATTTCCATCTTTATACAGATAGCGGTGTAGATATTTCCAAGTTTATACAGATGGCAGTGTAGATAGTTCCATGTTTATGGAGATGGCGGTGTAGATATTTTCATGTTTACATAGATGGTGGTGTAGATATTTCCATGTTTGTAGAGACTGTGGTGTTGATATTTCCATGTTTATAGAGATAGCGCTGTAGGTATTTCCTTCTTTATAGAGATGGTTGTGTAGATACATCCATGTTTATACAGATGGCTTTGTAGATATTTCCACGTGTATACAGATGACTCTGTAGATATTTGTATGTTTACACTAATGGTGGTGTAGATATTTCCATACTTATACAGATAGCGATGTAGATATTTCCATGTTTTTACACATAGTGGTGTAGATATTTCCATGTTTACAGAGATAGCGGTGTAGATATTTCCATCTTTGCACAGATTGCGGTGTAGATATTTCCATCTTTACACAGATAGCGTTGTAGATATTTCCATGTTTTTACAGATATCGGTGTAGATATTTCCATGTTTATAAACATTGCGGTGTAGATATTTCCATCTTTCTACAGATGGCATTGCAGATATTTCTGTGTTTACTCAAATGGCGGTGTAGATATTTCAATATTTATACAGATAGTGGTGTAGATATTTCCATGTTTATACAGATAACGGTGTAGATATATCCATGTTTATACAGATAGCGATGTAGATATTTCCATGTTTATACAAATAGTGGCGTAGATATTTCCATGTTTACAGAGATAATGGTGTAGATATTTCCATCTTTGCACAGATTGCGGTGTAGATATTTCCATCTTTACACAGATAGCGTTGTAGATATTTTCATATTTATACAGATCGTGGTGTAGATATTTCCATGCTTATACAGATAGCGGTGTAGATATTTCCATGTTTATACAGATATCGGTGTAGATGTCTCCATGTTTACACACATTGCGGTGTAGATATTTCCATCTTTCTACAGATGGCATTGTAGATAGTTCTATGTTTATACAGATGGCAGTGTAGATATTTCCATGTTTATATAGATGGTGGTGTAGATATTACCATGTTTATACAAATAGCGGTGTAGATATTTCCATGCTTATACAGATCGTGGTGAAGATATTTCCATGTTTATACAGATGGCGGTGTAGATATTTCCATGTTTATACAGATCGCGGTGTTGATATTACCATGTTTATAGGGATAGCGGTGCAAATATTTCCACATTTATGCAGATAGCGGTGTAGTTATTCGCATGTTTATACAGATATCGGTGTAGATATTTCCATGTATAAACAGATGTCTGTGTATATATTTCAATGTTTAAACAGATGGTGGTGTAGATATTTCCTTGTATATACAAATAGCGGTGTAGATATTTCCATGTTTATACAGATCACGGTGTAGATACTTCCTTGTTTATACAAAAAGAGGTGTAGTTATTTCCATGTATATACAGATGGTTGTGCAGATATTTCCATGTACATACAGATGGCTGTGTAGATATTTGCATGTTTATACAGATAGCTGTGTAGATATTTCCATGTTTACACAGATTGCGCTGTAGATATTTCCATCTTTCTACAGATGGCATTGTAGATATTTCCATGTTTATACAGAAGGCGGTGTAGATATTTCCATGTTTATATAGATGGTGGTGTAGATATTACCATGTTAATACAGATAACGGTGTAGATATTTCCATGTTTACACAGATCGTGGTGAAGATATTTCCATGTTTATAGAGATCGCTGTGTAGATATTTCCATTTTTATACAGATCGCAGTGTAGATATTTCCATGTTTATACAGATAGCGGTGTAGATATTTCCATGTTCATACAGATATCGGTGTAGATATTTCCATGTTTATACAGATGGCCGTGTAGGTATTTCCATGTTTATAAAGATAGCAGTGTAGATATTTCCATGTTTATACAAATAGCGGTGGAGATATTTCTTTGTTTATACAGATAGCGCTGTAGATATTTGCATGTTTATGCAGATAGCAGTGTAGATATTTCCATGTTTATACAGATAGCGGTGTAGATCTTTCCATGTTTATACAGATATCGGTGAAGATATTTCCATGTTTATACAGATGCCCGTGTAGGTATTTCCATGTTTATAGAGATGGCGGTGTAGATATTTCCATGTTCATTGACATAGTGGTGTAGATATATCCATGTTCATAGAGATAGCAGTGAGGATATTTCCATGTTTATACAGATTGCAGTGTAGACATTTCCATTTTTATAGAGATAGCGGTTTTGATATTTCATATTTATACAGATAGCGGTGTAGATATTTCCATGTTTATACAGATAGAGGTGTAGATATTTCCATGTTTATACAGATCGTGGTGAAGTTATTTCCATGTTTATACAGATCGCGGTGTAGATATTTCCATGTTTATACAGATCGCAGTGTAGATATTTCCATGTTTATACAGATAGCAGTGCAGATATTTCCATGTTTATACAGATTGCGGTGTAGATATTTCCATGTTTATACAGATGGCTGTGTAGATATTTCCATGTTTATAGAGATGGCGGTGTAGATATTTCCATGTTCATTGAGATAGCGGTGTAGATATATCCATGTTCATAGAGATAGCGGTGAGGATATTTCCATGTTTATACAGATAGCAGTGTAGATATTTCCATTTTTATATAGACCGCGGTTTTGATATTTCATATTTATACAGATAGCGGTGTAGATATTTCCATGTCTATACAGATAGCGGTGTAGATATTTCCATGTTTATACAGATAGCGGTGGAGATATTTCCCTGCTTATTCAGATAGCGATGTAGATATTTCCATGTTTATACAGATAGCGGTGTAGATATTTCCGTGTTTATAGAGATAGCGGTGTAGTTATTTCCATGTTTATACAGATGGCTGTGTAGATTTTCCATGTTTATAGAGCTAGCGGTGTAGATATTTCCAACTTTATACAGATAGCGGTGTAGATATTTCCAAGTTTATACAGATGGCGGTGTAGATAGTTCCATGTTTATGGAGATGGCGGTGTAGATATTTTCATGTTTTCATAGATGGCGGTGTAGATATTTCCATGTTTGTAGAGACTGTGGTGTTGATATTTCCATGTTTATAGAGATAGCACTGTAGTTATTTCCTTCTTTATAGAGATGGTTGTGTAGATACACCCATGTTTATACAGACAGCAGTGTAGATATTTCCATTTTTATAGAGATAGCGGTTTTGATATTTCATATTTATACAGATAGCGGTGTAGATATTTCCATGTTTATACAGATTGAGGTGTAGATATTTCCACGTTTTACAGATAGTGGTGTACATATTTCCATGTTTACACAGATAGCGTTGGAGATATTTCCATGTTTATACCGATAGCGGTGCAGTTATTTCCATGTTTATACAGATAGCCGTGTAGATATTTCCATGTTTATACAGATAGCGGTGGAGATATTTCCCTGTTTATACAGATAGCGATGTAGTTATTTCCATGTTTATACAGATAGCGGTGTAGATATTTCCATGTTTATCCAGATGGCTGTGTAGTTATTTCCATGTTTATAGAGATAGCAGTGTAGATATTTCCATCTTTATACAGATAGCGGTGTAGATATTTCCACGTTTATACAGATGGCGGTGAAGATAGTTCCATGTTTAAGGAGGTGGCGGTGTAGATATTTTCATGTTTACATAGATGGGAGTGTAGATATTTCCATGTTTGTAGAGACTGTGGTGTTGATATTTCCATGTTTATAGATATAGCGCTGTAGGTATTTCCTTCTTTAAAGAGATGGTTGTGTAGATACATCCATGTTTATACAGATGGCTGTGTAGATATTTCCATGTTTATACAGATGGCTCTGTAGATATTTGTATGTTTACACAAATGGCGGTGTAGATATTTCCATATTTATAGAGATAGCGGTGTAGATATTTCCATGTTTATACAGATAACGGTGTAGATATTTCCATCTTTATACAGATGACTGTGTAGATATTTCCATGTGCATACAGATGGCAGTGTAGATATTTCCATGTTTATGCAGATAGCGGTGTGGCTATTTCCATGTTAAAAGAGGTAGCGTTGTAGATATTTCCATGTTTATAGGGAAGGCTGTGTAGATATTTCCATGTTTATACAGATGGCAGTGTAGATATTTCCACGTTTATACAGATAGTGGTGTAGATGTTTCCATGTTTATACAGATGAATGTGTAGGTATTTCCATGTATATACAGATGGCAGTGTAGATATTACCATGTTTATAGAGATAGCGGTGTAGTTATTTCCGTGTTTATACAGATGGCAGTGTAGATATTTTCATGTTTATACAGAAGTTGGTGTAGACATTTCCATGTTTATAGAGATAGCGGTGTAGATATTTCCATATTAATAGAGATAGCGGAGTAGGTATTTCCATGTTTATACAGATAGTGGTGTAGATATTTCCCTGTTTATACAGATAGTGGTGTAGATATTTCCATGTTTACAGAGATAGAAGTGTAGATATTTCCATATTTGCACCGATTGCGGTGTACATATTTCCATGTTTACACAGACAGCTGTGTAGATATTTCCTTGTTTACACAGATAGTGTTGTAGATATTTCCATGTTTATAGAGATTGCGGTGTAGATATTTCCATGTTTATAACGATAGCATTGTAGATATTTCTATGTTTATACAGATAGCGGTGGAGATATTTCCATGTTTATACAGATAGCGCTGTAGATATTTCAATGTTTATACAGATAGCGGTGTAGATATTTCCATGTATACACAGAGAGCGATGGAGATATATCCATGTTTATACAGGTAGCGGTGGAGATATTTCAATGTTTATAGAGATGGTGGTGTAGATATTTTCAACTAAAGGCAGATAGCGGTGTAGATACTTCCATGTTTATAGAGATAGTGGTGTAGATGTTTCCATGTTTATACAGGTAGCGGTGTACATATTTCCGTGGTTACAGAGATAGCAGTGTAGATACTTCCATATTTATAGAGATAGCGATGTAGATATTTGTATGTTTATTCAGATGGCGGTGTAGATATTTCCATGTTTATAAAGAGAGCGGTGTAGACATTTCCATGTTTATAGAGATAGCGGTGTAGATATTTCCATATTTATACAGATAACGGAGGAGATATTTCCATGTTTATACAGATAGTGGAGTAGATATTTCCATGTTTATACAAATAGCGGTGTAGATATATCCATGTTTATACAGATTGTGGTGTAGATATTTCCATGTTTATACAGATAGCGGTGTCGATATTTCCATGCGTATACAGAGAGTGGTGTAGATATTTCCATGTTTACAGAGATTGAGGTGTAGATATTTCCATATTTTCACAGATTGTGGTGTAGATATTTCCATCTTCACACAGATTGCGGTGTACATATTTCCATGTTTACACAGACAGCGGTGTAGATATTTCCATGTTTACACAGATAGTGTTGTAGATATTTCCAGGTTTATAGAGATTGCGGTGTAGTTATTTCCATGTTTATACAGATAGCGGTGTAGATATTTCCATGTTTATACAGATAGCGGAATAGATATTTCGATGTTTATACAGAGAGTGGAGGAGATATTTCCATGTTTATACAGATAACGGTTGAGATATTCCCATGTTTCTAGAGATGGCGGTGTAGGTATTTCCAAGTTTTTGCAGGTAGCGGTGTAGATATTTCCATGTTTATAGAGATAGCGGTGTAGGTATGTCCATGTTTATACAGGTAGCAGTGTAGATATTTCCATGTTTACAGCGATATCGGTGTACATATTTCCATATTTATAAAGATAGCAGTTTAGATATTTGTATGTTTATTCAGATGGTGGTGTAGATATTTTCATGTTTATGCAGATAGCGGTGTGGCTATTACCATGTTTATACAGACGGCAGTGTTGATATATCCATGTTTATACAGATAGTGGAGTAGATATTTCCATGTTTATAAAGATAGCGGTGAAGATATTTCCAAGTTTATAGAGATAGCGGTGGAGATATTTCCATGTTCATAGAGATAGCGATGGAGATATTTCCATGTTTGTACAGATAACGATGTAGAAACTTCCATGTCCATGCAGAGAGCGGTGTAGATATTTCCGTGTTTATGCAGATAGCGGTGTAGATATCTCCATGTTTATAGAGATAGCCATATAGATATTTCCATGTTTATACAGATAGCGGTGTAGACATTTCTATGTTTATAGGGATAGCGGTGTGGATATTTCCATATTTATACAGATAGCGGTGTAGATATTTCCATGTTTATATGGATTGCGGTGTGGATATTTCCATGTTTATACAGATAGCGGTGTAGTTATTTCCATGTTTGTACAGATGATTTTGTACATATTTCCATGTTTATACAGATGGCGGTGTAGATATTCCCATGTTTATAGAGATAGCGGTGTAGATATATCCATGTTTATACAGATAGCTGTGTAGATATTTTCATGTTTACAGAGGTAGCCGTGTAGATATTTCCATATTTATACAGATAGCCGTGTAGATATTTCCATGTTTATTGAGATGGCGGTGTAGATATTTCCATATTTATACAGATAGCGGTGTGGCTATTTCCATGTTTATACAGATGGCAGTGTAGATATTTCCATGTTTATACAGATTGCGGTGTAGATATTTCCATGTCTATACAAATAGCGGTGTACATATTTCCATGTTTATACAGATAGCGGTGTAGATATTTCCATGTTTATACAGATAGCAGTGGAGATATTTCCATGTGTATACAGATGGCGGTGTAGATATTTCCATGTTTATACAGATGGCAGTGTAGATATTTCCATGTTTATACAGATAGTGGTGTGGATATTTCTATGTTTAAACAGATGACTGTGTAGGTATTTCCATGTTTTTACAGATGGCGGTGAAGATATTTCTATATTTATGCAGATAGCGGTGTGGCTATTTCCATGTTTATAGAGGTAGCGTTGTAGATATTTGCATGTTTATAGAGATTTCTGTGTAGATATTTCTATGTTTATACAGATGGCAGTGTAGATATTTCAACGTTTATACAGATAGTGGTGTAGATGTTTCCATGTTTATACAGATGGCAGTGTAGATATTTTCATGTTTATACAGAACGCGTTGTAAACATTTCCATGTTTATAGAGATAGCGGTGTAGATAATTCCATATTATTCAGATAGCGGAGTTGATATTTCCATGTTTATACAGATAGTGGTGTAGTTATTTCCATGTTTTTACAGATTATGGTGTAGATATTTCCATGTTTATACAGATTTTGGTGTGGATATTTCCATGTTTATACAGATAGCGGTGTAGATATTTCCATGTTTATACAGATAGTGGTGTAGATATTTCCATGTTTACAGAGATAGAGGTGTAGATATTTCCATATTTGCACAGATTGCGGTGTAGATATTTCCATCCTCACTCAGATTGTGGTGTACATATTTCCATGTTTACACAGACATCTGTGTAGATATTTCCATGTTTACACAGATAGTGTTGTAGGTATTTCCATGTTTATAGAGATTTCGGTGTAGATATTTGCATCCTCACACAGATTGCGGTGTACATATTTTCATGTTTACACAGACAGCTGTGTAGTTATTTCAAACTTTATACAGATAGTGTTGAAGGTATTTCCATGTTTATAGTGATTGCGTTGTAGATATGTCCATGTTTATAAAGATAGCGGTGTAGATATTTCCATGTTTATACAGCTAGCGTTGGAGATATTTCCATGTTTATACAGATAGCGCTGTAGATATTTGCATGTTTATACCGATAGCGGTGTAGATATTTCCATGTTTATAAAGATAGCGGTGTAGATATTTCCATGTTTATACAGAGAGCGCTGGAGATATTTCCATGTTTATACAGATGGCGGTGGAGGTATTTCCATGCTTATAGAGATGGTGGTGTAGATATTTCCAAGTTTATTCAGAGAGCGGTGTAAATATTTCCATGTTTATAGAGATTGCGGTGTAGATATTTCCATGTTTATACAGATAGCGGTGGAGATATTTCCATGTTTATACAGATAGCGCTGTAGATATGTGCATGTTTATGCAGATAGCGGTGTAGATATTTCCATGTTTATACAGATAGCGGTTTAGCTATTTCCATGTTTATACAGATAGCGATGTAGATACTTCCATGTTTATAGAGATGGCTGTGTAGATATTTCCATGTTTATACAGATGGCAGTGTAGATATTTCCTTATTTATAGAAATAGCCATGTAGATATTTCCATTTTTAAACAGATAGCGGTGTAGATATTTCCATGTTTATGGAGATAGCGGTGTAGATATTTCCATATTTATACAGATAGCGGTGTAGATATTTCCATGTTTATACAGATAGCGGTGTAGATGTTTCCATGTTTATGCAGATAGCAGTGTAGCTATTTCCATGTTTACAGAGATAGAGTTGTAGATATTTCCATATTTGCACAGATTGCCATGTAGATATTTCCGCCTTCACACAGATAACGGTGTACATATATGCATGTTTACACAGACAGCTGAGTAGATATTTCCATGTTTACACAGATTGTGTTGTAGATATTTCCATGTTTATAGAGATAACGTTGTAGATATTTTCACGTTTATAGAGATGGCGGTGTAGATACTTCCTTTTTATGTAGATGGCGGTGTAGATTTTTCCATGTTTATAGAGATGGCGGTGTATACATTTCCATGTTTATAGAGATTGCGGTGTAGATATTTCCTTGTTTACAGAGATAGCGGTGTAGGTATTTCCATGTTTACGGAGATAGCGGAGTACATATTTCCATGTTTATACAGATAGCGTTGTAGACATTTCCAAGTTTATACAGATAGCGGTGTTGGTATTTCCAAGTTTATATATATAGCGGTGTAGATATTTCCATGTTTACACAGCTCGCGGTTTAGATATTTACATCTTTATACAGATGGCAGTGTAGATATTTCCATGTTTATTCAGATAGCGGTGTAGATATTTCCATGT
The DNA here is from genome assembly GCF_028858775.2 of Pan troglodytes. NCBI lineage: Eukaryota > Metazoa > Chordata > Mammalia > Primates > Hominidae > Pan > Pan troglodytes. The sequence continues at coordinate 98,858,819 of NC_072417.2, forward strand.
TTACACAGCTCGCGGTGTAGATATTTTCATCTTTATACAGATGGCAGTGTAGATATTTCCATGTTTACACAGCTCGCGGTGTAGATATTTACATCTTTATACAGATGGCAGTGTAGATATTTCCATGTTTATACAGATGGTGGTGTAGATATTTCCATGTTTATACAGATGGCAGTGTAGGTATTTCCATTTTTATACAGATGGCACTGTAGGTATTCCCATGTTTATAAAGATAGCGGTGTAGACATATCCATGTTTATAGAGATCGCGGTGTAGCTATTTCCATGTTCATACAGATAGCGTTGTAGATCTGTATACGGTGAAGATATTTCCATGTTTTTAGTGAGAGCCATGTAGATATTTCCATGTATATACAGATAGTGGTGTTGACATTTCCATGTTTATAGAGATACCGGTGTAGATATTTCCATATTTATACAGATAGCGGAGTAGACATTTCCATGTTTATACAGATAGCATTGTAGATATTTCCATGTTTATATAGATAGCGGTGTAGATATATCCATGTTTATACAGACTTTGGTGTAGATATTTCCATGTTTATACAGATAGCGGTGTAGGTATTTCCATGTTTATAGAGATAGCTGTGCAGATATTTCCATATTTATACAGATAGCTTTGTAGATATTTCTATGTTTATACAGATCGCGGAATAGATATTTCCATGTTTATAGAGATGGCGGTGTAGAGATTTCCATGTTCACACAGATATCGGTTTACATATTTCCATTTTTATACAGATATCGGTGTAGATATTACCATGTTTACACAGATAGCGGTGTAGATATTTCCATTTTTGAACAGATTGCGGTGTGGATATTTCCATGTTTATTCAGATAGCGTTGTAGATATTTCCATGTTTACACAGATAGCTCTGTAGACATTTCCATGTTTACACAGATAGCATTATAGATATTTCCATGTTTATAGAGATAGTGGTTTAGGTATTTCCATGTTTATACAGATAGCTGTGTTGTTATTTCCATGTTTATACAGATAGCGGTGTAGATTGTTCCATGTTTACGGAGATGGCGGTGTAGATATTTTCATGTTTATAGAGATGGTGGTGTAGATATTTCCATTTTTATAGAGATGACTGTGTAGATATTTCCATGTTTATACAGATGGCGGTGTAGATATTTCCATGTTTATACAGATAGCGGTGGAGATATTTCCTTGTTTATAGAAATTGTGTTGTAGATGTTTCTGTTTTTATACAGCGAGCCGTGTAGATATTTCCATGTTTATACAGGTAGCGGTGTTCATATTTGCATGTTTATGCAGATCGTGGTGTAGATATTTCCATTTTCCTCAGATGGCAGATTAGATATTTCCATGTTTATACACTTGGCGGTGTAGATATTTCAATGTTCATTCAGAAGGCGGTGTAGATATTTCCGTGTTTAAAGATATTGCGGTGTTGATATTTCTGTGTTCATAGAGATAGCAGTGTATATATTTCCATGTGTATAGAGATGTTGGTGTAGGTATTTCCATGTTTATAATGACAGTGGTGTAGATATTTCCATGTTTATTCAGATAGCGGTGTAGGTATTTCCATGTTTATACAGATGTCGGTGTAGATATTTCTGTTTATACAGATAGCTGTGTAGATATATCCATGTTTATACAGAGAGTGGTGTAGATATTTCCATGTTTACAGAGATAGAGGTGTAGATATTTCCATATTTGCAAAGATTACGGTGTAGATATTTCCATCTTCACACCGAATGTGATGTACATATTTCCATGTTTAAACAGACAGCTGTGTACATATTTCCATGTTTACACAGATAGCGTTGTAGATATTTCCATGTTTATACACATTGCGGTGTAGATACTTACATCTTTATGAAGATAGCGGTGTAGATATTTCCATGTTTATACAGATAGCGGTGTAGATATTTCCATGTTTATACAGACAGCGTTGTAGATATTTCCATGTTTATACAGAGAGTGGTGGAGATATTTCCAAGTTTATACAGATAGCGGTGGAGATATTTCCATGTTTCTAGAGATGGTGGTGAAGATATTTTCAAGTTTATGCAGGTAGCGGTGTAGATATTTCCATGTTTATAGGGATAGCGGTGTAGATATGTCCATGTTACAGAGATAGCGGTGTAGATATTTCCATATTTATACAGATAGCGGTTTAGATATTTGTATGTTTATTCAGATGGTGGTGTAGATATTTCCATGTTTATACAGATAGTGGTGTGGCTATTACCATGTTTATACAGATGGCAGTGTAGATATATCCATGTTTATACAGATAGTGGAGTAGATATTTCCATGGTTATAAAGATAGCGGTGAAGTTATTTCCAAGTTTATAGTGATAGCGGTGGAGATATTTCCATGTTCATAGAGATAGCGATGGAGATATTTCCATGTTTGTACAAATAACGATGTAGATATTTCCATGTCTATGCAGATAGCAGTGTAGATATTTCCGTGTTTATGCAGATAGCGGTGTTGATATTTCCATGTTTATAGAGATAGCCATGTACATATTTCCATGTTTATACAGATAGCGGTGAAGACATTTCCATGTTTGTAGGGATAGCGGTGTGTGTATTTCCATATTTATAAAGATAGCGGTGTAGGTATTTCCATGTTTATACAGATAGCGGTGTAGTTATTTCCATGTTTATTCAGATGACTGTGTACATATTTCCATGTTTACAAAGATGGCGGTGTAGATATTTCCATGTTTATAGAGATAGCGTTGTAGATATATCCATGTTTATACAGATAGCTGTGTAGATAACTCCATGTTTATAGAGGTAGCCTTGTAGATATTTCCATATTTATACAGATAGCCGTGTAGATATTTCCATATCTATACAGAGAGCGGTGTGGCTATTTCCATGTTTGTACAGATGGCAGTGTAGATATTTCCATGTTTATACAGATAGCGGTGTAGATATTTCCATGTGTATACAGATAGCAGTGTAGATATTTCCATGTTTGTACAGATTGCGGTGTAGATATTTCCATGTCTATACAAATAGCGGTGTAGATATTTCCATGTTTATACAGATAGCGGTGTAGTTATTTCCGTGTTTATACAGATAGTGGTGGAGATATTTCCATGTGTATACAGATGGCGGTGTAGATATTTCCATGTTTCTACCGATGACTGTGTAGATATTTCCATATTTTTACTGATGGCGGTGTAGATATTTCCATGTTCATACAGATAGCGGTTTAGCTATTTCCATGTTCATTCAGATAGCGATGTAGATATTTCCATGTTTATAGAGATGGCTGTGTAGGTATTTCCATGTTTATACAGTTGGCAGTGTAGATATTTCCATGTTTATACAGATAGTGGTGTGGATATTTCTGTGTTTACAGATGACTGTGAAGGAATTTCCATGTTTATACAGATAGTGGTGTGGATATTTCTATGTTTATACAGATGACTGTGAAGGTATTTCCATGTTTATACAGATGGCGGTGTAGATATTTCCAGATTTATAGAAATAGCCATGTAGATATTTCCATGTTTATACAGATAGCGGTGTAGACATTTCCATGTTTATAGAGATAGAGGTGTAGATATTTCCATATTTATACAGATAGCGGTGTAGATATTTCCATGTTTATGCAGATAGCGGTGTAGATATTTCCATGTTTATACAGATAGCGGTGTAGATATATCCATGTTTATACAGATCATGGTGTAGATATTCCCATGTTTATACAGACATCGGTGTAGATATTTCCATGTTTATATAGATAGCGGAGTAGATATTTCCATATTTACAGAGATAGATGTGTAGATATTTCCATATTTCCACAGATTGCGGTGTAGATATTTCCACCTTTATACAGATAGTGGTGTAGATATTTCCATGTTTATATAGATAACGGTGTAGATATTTCCATCTTTATACAGATGACTGTGTAGATATTTCCATGTGTATACAGATGGCAGTGTAGATATTTCCATGTTTATGCAGATACCGGTGTGGCTATTTCCATGTTTATAGAGGTAGCGTTGTAGATATTTCCAGGTTTATAGAAATGGCTGTGTAGATATTTCCATGTTTATACAGATGGCAGTGTAGATATTTCCCCGTTTATACAGATAGTGTTGTAGATGTTTCCATGTTTATACAGATGACTGTGTAGCTATTTCCATGTATATACAGATGGCAGTGTAGATATTTCCATGTTTATAGAGATAGCAGTGTAGTTATTTTCGTGTTTATACAGATGGCAGTGTAGATATTTTCATGTTTATACAGAAGGCGGTGTAGACATTTCCATGTTTATAGAGATAGCGGTGTAGATATTTCCATATTTATACAGATAGCGGAGTAGATATTTCCATGTTTATACAGATAGTGGAGTAGATATTTCCATGTTTATACAGATTGTTGTGTAGATATTTCCATGTTTACAGAGATAGAGGTGTTGATATTTCCATATTTGCACAGATTGCGATGTAGATATTTCCATCCTCACACAGATTGCGGTGTACATATTTCCATGTTTACACAGACAGCTGTGTAGATATTTCCTTGTTTACACAGATAGCGTTGTAGGTATTTCCATGTTTATAGAGATTGCGGTGTAGATATTTCCATGTTTATAAAGAAAGCAGTGTAGATATTTCCATGTTTATACAGATAGCGGTGGAGATATTTCCATGTTTATACAGATAGCGCTGTAGATAATTGCATGTTTATACAGATAGCGGTGTAGATATTTCCATGTTTATACAGATAGCGGTGTAGATATTTCCATGGTTATACAGATAGCGGTGTAGATATTTCCATGTTTATACAGAGAGCGGTGGAGATATATCCATGTTTATAGTGATAGCGGTGGAGATATTTCAATGTTTATAGAGATGGTGGTGTAGATATTTTCAAGTTTATGCAGATAGCGTTGTAGATATTTCCATGTTTATAGCGATAGTGGTGTAGATATTTCCATGTTTATACAGGTAGCGGTGTAGATATTTCCGAGTTTACAGAGATAGCGGTGTAGATACTTCCATATTTATAGAGATAGCGGTGTAGATATTTGTATGTTTATTCAGATGGCGGTGTAGATATTTCCATGTTTATACAGAGAGCGGTGTAGACATTTCCATGTTTATAGAGATAGCGGTGTAGATATTTCCATACTTATACAGATATCGGAGGAGGTATTTCCATGTCTATACAGATAGTGGTGTAGATATTTCCATGTTTATACAGATAGCGGTGTAGATATATCCATGTTTATACAGATTGTGGTGTAGATATTTCCATGTTTATACAGATAGCGGTGAAGATATTTCCATGCTTATACAGAGAGTGGTGTATATATTTCCACGTTTACAGAGATAGAGGTGTAGATATTTCCATATTTCCACAGATTGCGGTGTAGATATTTCCATCTTCACACAGATTGTGGTGTACATATTTCCATGTTTACACAGACAGCGGTGTAGATATTTCCATGTTTGCACAGATAGTGTTGTAGATATTTCCATGTTTATAGAGATTGCGGTGTAGATATTTCCATGTTTATAAAGATAGCGGTGTAGATATTTCCATGTTTATACAGATAGCGGTTTAGATATTTCCATGTTTATACAGAGAGTGGAGGAGATATTTCCATTTTTATACAGATAGCAGTGGAGATATTTCCATGTTTCTAGAGATGGTGGTGTAAATATTTCCAAGTTTATGCAGGTAGCGGTGTAGATATTTCCATGTTTATAGAGATAGCGGTGTAGATATGTCCGTGTTAATACAGGTAGCGGTGTAGATATTTCAATGTTTACAGAGATATCGGTGTAGATATTTCCATATTTATGCAGATAGCGGTTTAGATATTTGTATGTTTATACAGATGGTGGTGTAGATATTTTCATGTTTATACAGATAGCGTTGTGACTATTACCATGTTTATACAGATGGCAGTGTAGATATATCCATGTTTATTCAGACAGTGGAGTAGATATTTCCATGTTTATAAAGATAGCGGTGAAGATATTTCCAAGTTTATAGAGATAGCGGTGGAGATATTTCCGTGTTCATAGAGATAGCGATATAGATATTTCCATGTTTGTATAGATAACGATGTAGATATTTCCATGTCTATGCAGATAGCGGAGTAGATATTTCCGTGTTTATGCAGATAGCGGTGTACATATTTCCATGTTTATAGAGATAGCCATGTAGATATTTCCATGTTTATGCAGATAGCGGTGTAGATATTTCCATGTTTATACAGATAGCGGTGTAGATGTTTCCATGTTCATACAGATAGTGGCGTAGATATTTCCATGTTTACAGAGATAGCGGTGTAGATATTTCAATCTTTGCACAGATCGTGGTGTAGATATTTCAATCTTTCCACAGATGGCAGTTTAGATATTTCCATGTTTATACAGATGACAGTGTAGATATTTCCATGTTTATACAGATAGCAGTGTAGATATTTCCATGTTTATAGAGATAGCTTTGTAGATATTTCCATGTTTATACAGATGTCGTTGTAGATATTTCCATGTTTATACAGATCGCGGTGTAGATATTTCCATGTTTATACAGATTGCGGTGTAGATATTTCCATGTTTATACAGATAGCGGTGTAGATATTTCCATGTTTTTACAGATATCGGTGTAGATATTTCCATGTTTACACAGATTGCGGTGTAGATATTTCCAGCTTTCTACAGATGCCATTGAAGATATTTCCATGTTTATACAGATGGCGGTGTAGATATTTCCATGTTTATATAAATGGTGGTGTAGATATTACCATGTTTTTACAGAGAGCGGTGTAGATATTTCCAAGTTTATACAGATCGTGGTGAAGATATTTCCATGTTTATACAGATCGCGGTGTAGATATTTCCATGTTTATACAGATCACGGTGTAGATATTTCCATGTTTATACAGATAGCGGTGTAGATATTTCCATGTTTATATAGATAGCGGTGAAGGTATTTCCATGTTTATACAGATGGCGGTGTAGATATTTCCATGTTTATAGAGATGGCGGTGTAGATATTTCCATGTTCATAGAGATAGCGGTGTAGATATATCCATGTTCATAGAGATAGCAGGGAGGATATTTCCATGTTTATACAGATAGCATTGTAGATATTTCCATTTTTATAGAGATAGCGGTTTTGATATTTCATATTAATACAGATAGCGGTGTAGATATTTCCATGTTTATACAGATTGTGGTGTAGATATTTCCATGTTTATACAGATAGCGGTGTAGATATTTCCAAGTTTATAGAGATTTCGGTGCAGATATTTCCATGTTTTTACAGATGGCGGTGTTGATATTTCCATCTATACACAGATGACCGTGTAGATATTTCCATGTTTATACAGATGGCGGTGCTGATATTTCCATGGATATGTAGATGTCGGTGTAGATATTTCCATGTCTATACAGATAGCAGTGTAGTTATTTCCATGTTTATATAGATAGCGTTGTAGATATTTGCATGTATCTACACATGGCTGTGTAGATATTTCCATGTTTATACTGACGGCGGTGTAGATATTTCCATGTTTATACAGACAACTTTGTAATTTTTTTCATGTATATAAACATGGCGGTGTGGATATTTCGATGTTTATAGAGATAGCAGTGGAGATATTTCCATGTTTATACAGATAGCGGTGTAGATATTTCCATGTTTATTCTGATCGCGGTGTAGATATTTCCATGTTTATAGAGATGGCGGTGTAGATATTTCCATGTTCATAGAGATAGCGGTGTTGATTTTTCCATGTTTATAGAGATAGCGGTGTGGATATTTCCATGTTTATACAGATAGGGGTTTAGATATTTCCATGTTTATAGAGATGCCGGTGTAGATATTTCCATGTTTATACAGATCACGGTGTAGATATTTCCATCTTTATACAGATCACGGTGTAGATATTTCCATGTTTATACAGATCATGGTGTAGATATTTCCATGTTTATACAGATCGCGGTGTTGATATTACCATGTTTATAGGGATAGCGGTGCAAATATTTCAATATTTATACAGATAGCGGTGTAGTTATTAGTATGTTTATTCAGATAGCGGTGTAGATATTTCCATGAATAAACAGATGTCTGTGTAGATATTTCCATGTTTAAACAGATGGTGGTGTAGATATTTCCTTGTTTATACAAATAGCGGTGTATTTATTTCAATGTTTATATAGATAGCGGTGTAGATATTTCCATGTATGTACAGACGGCTTTGTAGATATTTCCATGTTTATACAGATGACTGTGTAGATATTTCCATGTTTATACAGATGACTTTGTAGTTATTTCCATGTTTATACAGATTGCGGTGTAGATATTTCCATGTTTATAGATATAGCTTTGTAGATATTTCCATGTTTATACAGATAGCGGTGTAGATATTTCCACGTTTATAGAGATGGCGGTGTAGGTATTTCCATCTTTCTACAAATGGCAGTGTTTATATTTCCACGTTTATAGAGATGGCGGTGTAGATATTTCCATCTTTATATAGATGGCAATGTAGATATTTTCTTGTTTATGTAGATGGCGTTGTAGATATCTCCATGTTTAAAGAGATGGCGGTGTATATATTTCCATGTTGATGGAGATAGCGATGTAGATATTTCCATGTTTATAGAGATAGCGGTGTAGTTATTTCCATGTTTATAGAGATAGCGGTGTAGATATTTTCATATTTCTACAGATGACTGTGTAGATATTTCCATGTTTGTACAGATGGCAGTGTAGATATTTCCATGTTTATAGAGATAGCGTTGTAGATATTTTCACGTTAGTACAGATAGCGGTGTAGATATTTCCATGTTTATACAGATGGCTGTGCCGATATTTCCATGTTTATACAGAGTTCTCTGTAGATATTTCCAAGTTTATATAGATGACAGTGTAGATATTTCCAGGTTTATACAGATGACTTGGTAGATATTTCCATGTTAATACAGATGGCGGTGTAGATATTTCCATATTTATAGAGATAGCAGTGTAGATATTTCCATGTTTATTGAGATAGCGGTGTAAATATTTCCATATATATACTGATTGTGGTGTAGATATTTCCATGTTTTCAGAGATACCGGTGTAGATATTTCCATCTTTATTCAGAGAGTGCTGTACATATTTCCATGTTTATAAAGATCACTGTGTACATATTTCCATGTTTATACAGATAACGTTGTAGATATTTCCATCTTTATACAAACGGTGGTGTGGATATTTCCATATTCCTACACATGACTGTGTAGTTATTTCCAAGTTTATACAGATGGCGGTGTAGATATTTCCATATTTATAGAGATAGCAGTGTAGATATTTCCAGGTTTATACAGATAGCAGTGTAAATATTTCCATGTTTATACAGATCGTGGTGAAGATATTTCCATGTTTATACAGATACCGGTGTAGATATTTCCATGTTTATACAGACTGCAGTGTAGGTATTTCTATGTTTAGACAGATAGCGGTGTAGATATTTCCATGTTTGTACAGATGGCGGTGTTGTTATTTCCATCTGTACACAGATTGCCGTGTAGATATTTCCATCTTTATACAGATGGCGTTGTAGATATTTCCATGGATATGCAGATGGCGGTGTGGATATTTCCATGTTTATAGAGATAGCGGTGTAGGAATTTCCATGTTTATAGACATAGCGGTGTAGATATTTCCATGTTTATATACATGGCGTTGTGGATATTTCCATGTTTATACCGAAAGCGGTGTTGGTATTTCCACGTTTATACAGATAGCGATGTAGATATTTCCATGTTTATACAGCTCGCGGTGCAGATATTTATCTTTATACAGATGGCATTGTAGATATTTCCTTATTGACACAGATGGCGGTGTAGATGTTTCCATGTTTATACAGATGGCGGAGTAGTTAGTTCCATGTTTATGGAGATGGCAGTGTAGATATTTTGAGGTTTATACAGATGGCGGTGTAGATATTTCCATGTTTATAGAGATAGCAGTGTAGATATTTACAGGTTTATACAGATGGCTGTGTAGATATTTACATGTGTATACAGATGGCATTGTATATATTTCCATGTTTATACAGATGACTGTATAGGTATTTCCATATTTTAACAGATGGCAGTGCAGATATTTCCATGTTTATAGAGATAGCGGTGTAGATATTTCCATGTTTGTACAGATGGCGCTGTTGATATTTCCATCTATACACAGATTGCCGTGTAGATATTTCCATGTTTATACAGATGGTGGCGTAGATATTTCCATGGACATGCAGATGGCGGTGTAGTTATTTCCATGTTTATACAGATAGCGGTGTAGATATTTCCATGTTTACAGAGATGGTGGTGTAGATATTTCCGTGTTTATACACATGGCGGAGTAAATACTTCCATCTTTATGGAGATGGCAGTGTAGATATTTTCATGTTTATAGAGATGGCGGTGTAGATATTTCCATATTTATAGAGATAGCGGTGTAGTTATTTCCATCTTTCTACAGATGGCAGTGTAGATATTTCCATGTTTATACAGATGGCGATGTAGGTATTTCCATATTTATACAGATGTCTGTGTGGATATGTCCATGTGTACACAGATGGTATTGTAGCTATTTCCATGTTTATACAGATGGTGGTGTAGATATTCCCATGTTTATACAGATGGCGGTGTAGATATTTCTATGTTTATAGAGATAGCAGTGGAGATATTTCCATGTTTATACAAATAGCGGTGTAGTTATTTCCATGTTTATATAGATAGCGGTGTAGATATTTCCATGTATATACACATGGTTGTGTAGATATTTCCATGTTTATACAGATGGCGGAGTAGATATTTCGATGTTTATAGAGAAAGCAGTGGATATATTTCCATGTTTATGCAGATAGCGGTGTAGATATTTCCATGTTTATACTGATCACGGTGTAGATATTTCCATGTTTATAGAGATGGCGGTGTAGATATTTCCGTGTTCATAGAGATAGTGGTGTTGATTTTTCCATGTTTATAGAGATAGCTGTGTGGATATTTCCATGTTTATACAGATAGGGGTGTAGATATTTCCATGTTTATAGAGATGGCGGTGTAGATATTTCCATGTTTATAGAGATCACGGTGTAGGCATTTCCATGTTTATACAGATCGCGGTGTAGATATTTCCATGTTTATACAGATCGCGGTGTTGATATTACCATGTTTATAGGGATAGCGGTGCAAATATTTCCACATTTATACAGATATCGGTGTAGTTATTAGCATGTTTACACAGATAGCGGTGTAGATATTTCCATTTATAAACAGTTGTCTGTGTATATATTTCCATGTTTAAACAGTTGGCGGTGTAGATATTTCCTTGTGTATACAAATAGCGGTGTAGTTATTTCCATGTTTATATAGATAGCGGTGTAGATATTTCCATGTATATACACATGGCTGTGTTGATATTTCCATGTTTATACAGATGGCGGTGTAGATATTTCCATGTTTATACAGATAACTTTGTAAGTATTTCCATGTTTATACAACTAGCATTGTAGATATTTCGATGTTTATACAGCTCGCGGTGTTGTTATTTACATCTTTATTGAGATGGCAGTGTAGATAATTCCATGTTTTTACAGAGAGCGGTGTAGATACTTCCGTGTTTATACAGATGTTGGTGTAGATATTTCCATGTTTATGGAGATCACGGTGCAGATATTTTCAGGTTTATAGAGATGGCGGTGTAGATATTTCTACGTATATAGAGATGGCGGTGTAGATATTTCCATGTTTATAGAGATAGCGGTGTAGGTATTTCCGTGTTTATAGAGATGGCAGTGAGGGTATTTCCATGTCAATGCAGATGGCTGTGTAGATATTTCCATGTGCATACAGATGGCAGTGTAAATATTTCCATGTTTAAGCAGATGGTGGTGTCGATATTTCCATGTGTATAGACATGACTGTGTAGGTATTTCCATGTTTATACAGATGGTGGTGTAGGTATTTCCATGTTTATAGAGATAGTGGTGTAGACATTTCCATGTTTATACAGATAGCGGTGTAGGTATTTCCATGTTTATAGAGATAGTGGTGTAGATATTTCCATGTTTACACAGATAGCGGTGTAGATATTTCCATGTTTATACAGACAGCGGTGTAGATATTACCATGTTTACACCGATAACGGTGTAGATATTTCCATCTTTGAGCAGATTGCGGTGTGGATATTTTCATGTTTATTCAGATAGCGTTGTAGATATTTCCATGTTTACACAGATAGCTCTGTAGACATTTCCATATTTACACAGATAGTATTATAGATATTTCCATGTTTATAGAGATAGTGGTTTAGGTATTTCCATGTTTATACAGATAGCTGTATTGTAATTTCCATGTTTATATAGATGACGGTGTAGATTGTTCCAAGTTTATGGAGATGGCGGTGTAGATATTTTCATGTTTATAGAGATGGTGGTGTAGATATTTCCATTTTTATAGAGATGACTGTGTAGGTATTTCCATGTTTATACAGATGGCGGTGTAGATATTTCCATGTTTATACAGATAGCGGTGCAGATATTTCCTTGTTTATAGAGATCGTGTTGTAGATGTTTCTATGTTTATACAGAGAGCCGTGGAGATATTTCCATGTTTATACAGGTAGCGGTGTTCATATTTCCATGTTTATACAGATCGTGGTGTAGATATTTCCATTTTCCTCAGATGGCAGTTTAGATATTTCCATGTTTATACAGATGGCGGTGTCGATATTACCATGTTCATTCAGAAGGCGGTATAGATATTTCCATGTTTACAGAGATGGCGGTGTTGATATTTCTATGTTTATAGAGATAGCAGTGTAAATATTTCCATGTGTGTAGAGATGGTGGTGTAGGTATTTCCATGTTTATACAGATGGCAGTGTAGATATTTCCACGTTTATACAGATAGTGGTGTAGATGTTTCCATGTTTATACAGATGACTGTGTAGCTATTTCCATGTATATACAAATGGCAGTGTAGATATTTCCATGTTTATAGAGATAGTGGTGTAGTTATTTCTGTGTTTATACAGATGGCAGTGTAGATATTTGCATGTTTGTACAGAAGGCGGTGTAGACATTTCCAAGTTTATAGAGATAGCGGTGTAGATATTTCCATATTTATACAGATAGCGGAGTAGATATTTCCATGTTTATACAGATAGTGGAGTAGATATTTCCATGTTTATACAGATTGTGGTGTAGATATTTCCATGTTTACAGAGATAGAGGTGTAGGTATTTCCATATTTGCACAGATTGCGGTGTAGATATTTCCATCCTCACACAGATTGCGGTGTACATATTTCCATGTTTACACAGACAGCTCTGTAGATATTTCCTTGTTTACACAGATAGTGTTGTAGGTATTTCCATGTTTACATAGATTGCGTTGTAGATATTTCCATGTTTCTAAAGATAGCAGTGTAGATATTTCCATGTTTATACAGATAGCGGTGGAGATATTTCCATGTTTATACAAATAGCGCTGTAGATATTTGCATGTTTATACAGATAGCGGTGTAGGTATTTCCATGTTTATATAGATAGCCGTGAAAATATTTCCAAGTTATACACGTAGCGGTGTAGATATTTCCATGTTTACAGAGATAGCAGTGTAGATACTTCCATCTTTATAGAGATAGCGGTGTAGATATTGTATGTTTATTCAGATGGCGGTGTAGACATTTCCATGTTTATACAGTGAGCGGTGTAGACATTTCCATGTTTATAGAGATAGAGGTGTAGATATTTCCATATTTATACAGATAACGGAGGAGATATTTCCATGTTTATACAGATAGTGGTGTAGATATTTCCCTGTTTATACAGATAGCTGTGTAGATATATCCATGTTTATACAGATTGTGGTGTAGATATTTCCATGTTTACAGACATAGAGGTGTAGAAATTTCCATATTTGCACAGATTGCGGTGTAGGTATTTCCCTCTTCACAGAGATTGCCGTGTACATATTTCCATGTTTACACAGACAGCGGCGTAGATATTTCCAAGTTTATAGAGATTGCGGTGTAGATATTTCCATGTTTATAGAGATTGCGGTGTAGATATTTCCATCTTTATACAGATAGCGGTGTAGATATTTCCAAGTTTATACAGAGAGTGGAGGAGATATTTCCATGTTTATACAGATAGCGGTGGAGATATTTCCATGTTTCTAGAGATGGTGGTGTAGATGTTTCCAAGTTTATGCAGGTAGCGGTGTACATATTTCCATGTTTATAGAGATAGCGGTGTAGATATTTCCATGTTTATACAGATAGCGGTGTGGCTATTACCATGTTTATACAGGTGGCAGTGTACATATATCCATGTTTATACAGATAGTGGAGTAGATATTTCCATGTTTATAAAGATAGCGGTGAAGTTATTTTCAAGTTTATAGGGATAGCGGTGGAGATATTTCCACGTTCATAGAGATAGCGATGGAGATATTTCCATGTTTGTACAGATAACGATGTATATATTTCCATGTCTATGCAGATAGCTGTGTAGATCTTTCCGTGTTTTTGCAGATAGCGGTGTAGATGTTTCCATGTTTATAGAGGTAGCCATGTAGATATTTCCATGTTTATACAGATAGCGGTGTAGACATTTCCATGTTTATGCAGATAGCGGTGTAGATATTTCCATGTCTACAGAGATGGCGGAGTAGGTATTTCCATGTTTATAGAGATAGTGTTGTAGATATATCCATGTTTATACCGATAGTGGTGTAGGTATTTCCATGTTTATACAGATAGCTGTGTTGGTATTTCCATGTTTATACAGATAGCGGTGTAGATATTTCTATCTTTATGCAGCTCGCGGTAAAGATATTTCCATCTTTATGCAGCTCGTGGTATAGATATTTCCATCTTTATACAGATGGCAGTGTAGATATTTCCATGTTTATACAGATAGCGGTGTAGGTATTTCCATGTTTATACAGATAGCGGTGTAGATATTTCTATGTTTATACAGAGAGCAGTGGAGATATATCGATGTTTACACACATAGCGGTGTAGATATTTCCATGTTTATAGAGATAGTGGTGTAGATATTTCCATGTTTATACAGAAAGCGGTGTAGATATTTCCATGTTTTTACAGATAGCGGTGTACATATTTCCATATTTATACAGAAAGCAGTGTAGATATTTCCATGTTTATACAGATCATGGTGTACATATTTCCACGTTTACACAAATAGCGTTGTAGATATTTCCATGTTTATTCAGATAGCGATGTAGTTATTTCCATGTTTATACAGATCGCGGTGTAGATATTTCTCTCTACAGATGGCAGTGTAGACATTTGCATGTTTATACTGATGGACGTGTAGAGATTTCCATGATTATATAGATGGCGGTGTAGATATTTCCTTGTTTATGTAAATGGCGGTGAAAATATCTCCATGTTTATAGAGATGGCGGTGTATATATTTCCATGTTTATGCAGATAGCGGTGTTGGTATTTCCATGTTTATACAGATAGCGGTGTAGATATTTCCATGTTTATACACATAGCGGTGCAGATATTTCCATGTTTATACAGACAGCGGTGGAGATGTCTCCATGTTTATACAGATAGCGATGTAGATATTTCCATGTATATAGAGGTAGTGGTATAGATATTTCCATATTTATAGAGATAGCGGTGTAGATATTTCCATGTTTATGCAGATACCGGTGTACATATTTCCATGTTTACACAGATCATGGTGTAGATATTTCCATGTTTATACAGATAGCATTGTAGATATTTCCATGTTTATACAGATAGCGGTGTAGATATTTCCATGTTTATAAAGATCATGGTGTAGGTATTTTCATCTTTCTACAGACGGCAGTGTAGATATTTCCATGTTTATACAGACGGCGGTTTGGATATTTTCATGTTTATATAGATGGCAGTGTAGATATTTCCTAGTTTATGTAGATGGCGGTGTAAATATTTCCATGTTTACAGAGATGGCGGTGTACATATTTCCATGTTTATAGAGATAGCGGTGTAGATATTTCAATGTTTATAGAGTTAGCGCTGTAGATATTTCAACGTTTATAGAGATAGCGGTGTAGATATTTCCATGTTTATACAGGTCACGATGAAGATATTTCCATGTTTATAAAGATGGTAGTGTAGATATTTCCATGTTTATACAGATAGAGGTGTACATATTTCCATGTTTACACAAATGGCTGTGTAGATAGTTCCATGTTTATGGAGATGGAGGTGTAGATATTTTCATGTTTATAGAGATAGCGGTGTAGATATTTCCATGTTTATAGAGAAGGTGATGTAGATATTTCCATGTTTATACAGATGACTGTGTAGCTATTTCCATGTTTATACAGATGGCGGTGTAGATATTTCCAAGTTTATACAGATGGTGGTGTAGATATTTCCATCTTTGTACAGATGACTGTGTAGATATTTCCATGTTTTTACTGATGGCAGTGTAGATATTTCAATGTTTATAGAGACAGCGGTGTAGGCATTTCCATGTTTATACAGATGGCTTTGTAGATATTTCCATGTTTATAGAGATAGCGGTGCAGATATTTCCATGTGTATACAGATAGCGGTGTATATATTTCCATGTTTATACAGATAGTGGTGTAGATATTTCCATGTTTATACAAATAACGCTGTAGTATTTCCATGTTTATACGGACTGCAGTGTAGATATTTCTATGTTTATACAGATAGCGGTGTAGATATTTCCAGGTTTGTACAGATGGTGGTGTTGATATTTCCATCTGTACACAGATTGCCGTGTAGATATTTCCATCTTTATAAAGATGGCGTTGTAGATATTTCCATGGATATGCAGATGGCGGTGTGGATATTTCCATGTTTATAGAGATAGCGGTGTAGATATTTCCATATTTATACAGATAACGGTGTAGAAATTTCCATGTTTATACAGATATCGGTGTAAATATTTCCATGTTTATACAGATAGAGGTGTAGATATTTCCATGTTTATACAGATAGCAGTGCAGATATTTCCATGTTTGTACAGATGCCGGTGTTGAAATTTCCATCTATACACAGATGACCGTGTAGATATTTCCATGTTTATACAGATGGCAGCAAAGATATTTCGATGGATATGTAGGTGGCGGTGAAGATATTTCCATGTTTATACAGATAGCGGTGTTGTTATTTCCCTGTTTATATAGAGAGCGGTGTAGATATTTTCATGTATGTTCACATGGCTGTGTAGAAATTTCCATGTTTATACAGATAACTTTGTAAGTATTTCCATGTTTATACAGATGGCCGTGTAGATATTTCGATGTTTATAGAGATAGCAGTGGAGATATTTCCATGTTTATAGAGATAGCGGTGTAGATATTTCCAGGTTTATACTGATCGCGGAGAAGATATTTCCATGTTTGTAGAGATGGCGGTGTAGATATTTCCATGTTCATAGAGATAGCGGTGTTGATTTTTCCATGTTTATAGAGATAGCGGTGTGGATATTTCCATGTTTATACAGATAGGGGTGTAGATATTTCCATGTTTATAGAGATGGCGGTGTAGATATTTCCATGTTTATACAGATCACGGTGTAGATATTTCCATGTTTATACAGATCGCGGTGTAGGTATTTCCATGTTTATACAGATCATGGTGTAGATATTTCCACGTTTATACAGATCGCGGTGTTGATATTACCATGTTTATAGGGATAGCGGTGTAAATATTTCCACATTTATACAGATAGCGGTGTAGTTATTAGCATGTTTATACAGATAGTGGTGTAGATATTTCCATGTATAAAAAGATGTCTGTGTGTATATTTCCATGTTTAAACAGATGGCGGTGTAGATATTTCCTTGTTTATACAAATAGCGGTGAAGTTATTTCCATGTTTATACAGATCACGGTGTAGATATTTACTTGTTTATACAAATAGCGGTGTAGTTATTTCAATGTTTATACAGATAGCGGTGTAGATATTTCCTTGTTTACACAAATAACGGTGTAGATATTTCCATGTTTATACAGATCACGGTGTAGATATTTCCTTGTTTATACAAATAGCGGTGTAGTTATTTTAGTGTTTATACAGATAGCGATGTATATATTTCCATGTTTAAACAGATGGCTGTGTAGATATTTCCTTGCTTATACAAATAGCGGTGTAGTTATTTCCATGTTTATACAGATAGCTGTGTAGATATTTCCATGTATATACAGATGGCTGTGTAGATATTTCCATGTTTATACAGATGGCGGCGCAGATATTTCTATGGCTATGTAGATGGCGGTGTAGATATTTCCAAGTATATACAGATAGTGGTGTAGTTATTTCCATGTTTATATAGACAGCGGTGTAGATATTTCCATGTATGTACACATGGCTGTGTAGATATTTCCATGTTTATACAGATGGCGGTGTAGATATTTCCATATTTATACAGATAATTTTGTAAATATTTCCATGTGTATAAAGATGGCGGTGTAGGTATTTCCATGTTTATAGAGATAGTGGTGAAGATATTTCCGTATTTATACAGAGAGCGGTGTAGATATTTCCATGTTTATACAGATAGCGGTGTTGGTATTTCCATGTTTATACAGATAGCTGTGTAGATATTAAGAAGTTTACACAGATAGCTGTGTAGATATTTCCATGTTTACACAGACAGCGTTGTAGATATTTCCATCTTTATATAGAAAGCGGTGTAGATATTTCAATGTTTATACAGATAACGGTGTTGGTATTTCCATGTTCATACAGATATCGGTGTAGATATTTCCATGTTTATACAGCTCGCGTTGTAGATATTTCCATCTTTATACACATGACAGTGTATATATTTCCATGTTTATACAGATAGTGGTGTCAATATCTCCATGTTTATATAGATGGCGGTGTAGACAGTTCCATGTTTCTGGAGATGCTGGTGTAGATATTTTCACGTTTATAGACATGGCGGTGTAGATATTTCCATGTTTATACTGATCACGGTGCAGATATTTCCATGCTTATAGAGATGGCGGTGTATATATTTCCATGTTTATACAGATAGCGGTGTAGATATTTCCATGTTTATACAGACCGCGGTGTAGATAATTCCATGTTTATACAGATAGCGGTGCAGATATTTCCATGTTTGTACAGATGGCGGTGTTGATATTTCCATCTATACACAGATGACCGTGTAGGTATTTCCATGTTTATACTGATCGCGGTGTAGATATTTCCATGTTTATGCAGATCGCGGTGTAGATATTTCCATGTTTATACAGATTGCGGTGTAGATATTTCCATGTTTATGCAGATCGCGGTGTAGATATTTCCATGTTTATACAGATTGCGGTGTAGATATTTCCATGTTTGTACAGATATTGGTGTGGATATTTCCATGTTTACAGAGATTGCGGTGTAGATATTTCCATCTTTCTACAGACGGCATTGTAGATATTACCATGTTTATACAGATAGCAGTGTAGTTATTTCCATGTTTATACTGATCACGGTGTAGATATTTCCATGCTTATAGAGATGGCAGTGTATATATTTCCATGTTCATGCAGATAGCGGTGTAGATATTTCCATGTTTATACAGACCGTGGTGTAGATATTTCCATGTTTATAGAGATTGTGGTGCAGATATTTCCATGTTTATAGAGATAGCGGTGTTGGTATTTCCAGGTTTATACAGATGGCTGTGTAGATACTTCCATGTGTAAGCAGATGGAAGTGTAGATATTTCCATGTGTATAGAGATGGTGGTGTAGATATTTCCATGTTTACACAGATGACTGTGTAGATATTTGCATGTTTATACAGATGGAGGTGTAGATATATCCATGTTTATTGAGTTGGCAGTGTAGATATTTCCATGTTTATACAGATAGTGGTGTTGAAATTTCCATGTTTATACAGATGGTGGTGTAGATAGTTCCATGTTTCTGGAGATGGCAGTGTAGATATTTTCATGTTTATAAAGATTGCGGTGTAGATATTTCCATGTTTATAGAGATTGCGGTGTAGATATTTCCATGTTTATAGAGATAGCGGTGTAGGTATTTCCATGTTTATGGAGATAGCGGTGTAGATATTTCCATGTTTATGCAGATGGATGTGTAGATATTTCCATGTGTATACCGTTGGCAGTGTAGATATTTCCATGTTTGTAGTGATGGTGGTGTAGATATTTCCATGTTTATACAGATGACTGTGTAGATATTTTCATGTTTATACAGATGGTGGTGTAGATACTTCCATGTTTTTGGAGATAGCAGTGTAGATATTTCCATGTTTATAAATATATCGGTGTAGGTGTTTCCATGTTTATAGAGATAGCGGTGTAGATATTTCCATATTTATACAGATAGCGGTGTGGATATTTCCATGTTTATACAGATGGCGTTGTAGATATTTCCATGTTTATACATATGGTGGAGTAGTTATTTCCTTGATTATACAGATAGCAGTGTAGATATTTCCATGTTTATACAGATAGCGGTGTAGATATTTCCGTGTTTATACAGATAACGGTGTTGGTATTTCCATGTTTATACAGCTCGCGGGGTAGATATTTCTATCTTTATACAGACGGCAGTGTAGACATTTCCATGTTTATACAGATAGCGGTGTAGATATTTCCATGTTTATACAGATTGCTGTGCAGTTATTTCCATGTTTATAGAGATAGCGGTGTAGACAATTCCATGTTTATACAGATGGCTGTGTAGGTATTTCCATGTGTATACAGATGGCAGTGTAGATATTTCCAGGTTTATACAGATGGCAGTGTAGATATTTCCAGGTTTATACAGATGACTGTGTAGATATTTCCATGTTTATACCGATAGTGGTGTAGATGTTTCCATGTTTATACAGATGACTGTGTAGGTATTTCCATGTTTATACAGTTGGTGGTGTAGATATTTCCATGTTTATGGAGTTAACCATGTAGATATTTCCATGTTTATAAAGATAGCGGGGTAGGCATTTGCATGTTTATAGAGATAGCGTTGTAGGTATTTCAATATTTATAGAGATAGTGGTGAAGATATTCCCATGTTTATGCAGATAGTGGTGTAGATATTCCCATGTTTATACAGATAGCGGTGTAGCCATTTCCAAGTTGATACAGATCGTGGTCTAGATATATCCATGTTTATACAGATAGCGTTGTAGGCATTTCCATGTTTATACAGATAACGGGGTAGATATTTCCATGTTTACAGAGATAGCGTTGTAGATATTTTGATATTTGCACAGATTGGGGTGTACATATTTTCATCTTTACACAGATAGCGTTGTACACATTTCATAGTCTACACAGATAGCTGTGTAGATATTTCCATGTTTACACAGATATTGTTGTAGATATGTCCATGTTTATACAGATAGCGGTGTAGTTATTTCCATGTTTATATAGAGAGCAGTGTAGATATTTCCATGTATGTACACATGGCTGTGTAGGTATTTCCATGTTTATAAAGATGGCGGTGTAGATATTTCTATGTTTATACAGATAGCAGTGGAGATATTTCCATGTTTATACAGATAGCGATGTAGATATTTCCATGTTTATACTGATCGCGGTGTAGATATTTCCATGCTTATAGAGATGGCGGTGTAGATATTTCCATGTTCATAGAGATAGCGGTGCTGATTTTTCCATGTTTATAGAGATAGCTGTGTGGATATTTCCATATTTATACAGATAGGGGTGTAGATATTTCCATGTTTATAGAGATGGCGGTGTAGATATTTCCATGTTTATACAGATCACGGTGTGGATATTTCCATGTTTATACAGATCGCGGTGTAGATATTTCCATGTTTATACAGATCATTGTGTAGATATTTCCATGTTTATACAGATGGCGGTGTTGATATTTCCATCTATACACAGATGACCGTGTAGACATTTCCATGTTTATACAGATGGCGGTGCAGATATTTCCATGGATATGTAGATGGCGGTGTAGATATTTCCATGTTTATACAGATAGCGGTGTAGTTATTTCCATGTTTATATAGATAGCGGTGTAAATATTTCCATGTATATACACATGGCTGTGTAGATATTTCCATGTTTATACAGATGGAGGTGTAGATATTTCCATGTTTATACCAATAACGTTGTAATTATTTCCATGTTTATACAGATGGCGGTGTAGATATTTCGATGTTTATACAGATGGAAGTGCAGATATTTCCATGTTTATACAGATAGCAGTGTAGATATTTCCATGTTTATGGAGACTGCTGTGTAAATATTTCCATGTTTATACAGAGGGCAGTGTAGTTATTTCCATGTTGATACAAATAGCGGTGTAGATATTTCCGTGTTTATAAAGGTAGCGGTGTAGAAATTACCATGTTTATACAGATCGCTTAGTAGACATATGCATCTTTCTACAGATGTCATTGTAGATATTTCCAAGTTTATACAGATGGCAGTGTAGATATTTCCATGTTTATACAAATGGAAGTGCAGATATTTCCATGTTTATACAGATAGCAGTGTAGATATTTCCATGTTTATGGAGACTGCTGTGTAGATATTTCCATGTTTATACAGATGGCAGTGTAGATATTTCCATGTTTATACAGATAGTGGTGTAGATATTTCCATGTTTATGCAATTGAGTGTGTAGGTAATTCCTTGTTTATACAGATGGCGGTGTAGTTATTTCCATGTTTATAGAGATATCCATGTAGATATTTCCATGTTTATACAGCTAGCGGTGTTGGTATTTCCATGTTTATGGAGGTAGAGGTGTAGATATTTCCATGTTTATACAGATGGTTGTGTAGATATTTCCATGTGTATACAGATGGCAGTGTAGATATTTCCATGTTTATACACATGGCAGTGTAGATATTTCCAAGTTTATTCACATGGAGATGTAGATATTTCCATGTTTATACAGATGACTGTGTAGATATTTACATGTTTTCCAGATGAAGGTGTAAATATTTCCATGTTTATGCAGGTAGCGGTGTGGCTATTTCCATGTTTATACAGATAGCTGTGTAGATATTTCCATGTTTATAGAGATGGCTGAGTAGATATTTCCATGTTTATACACATGGCTGTGTAGATATTTCCATGTTTATACCGATGGCGGTGTAGATGTTTCCATGTGTATACAGATAGTGGTGTAGATTTTTCCATGTTTATACAGATGACTGTGTAGGTAATTCCATGTTTATACAGATGGCGGTGTAGATATTTCCATGTTTATAGAGATAGCCATGTAGATATTTCCCTGTTTGTAAAGATAGCGGTGTAGCAATTTCCATGTTTATAGAGATAGTGTTGTAGGTATTTCAATATTTATAGAGAGACCAGGGTAGATATTTCCAAGTTTATACAGATAGCGGTGTAGACATTTCCATGTTTTTACAGATCGTGGTGTAGATATTTCCATGTTTATACAGATAGCGGTGAAGATATTTCCATGTTTATACACATAACGGGGTAGATATTTCCATGTTTACAGAGATAGCGGTGTAGATATTTTGATATTTGCACAGATTGCGGTGTACATGTTTTCATCTTTCACAGAAAGCAGTATACATATTTCCATGTATACACAGACTACTGTGTAGATATTTCCATGTTTACACAGATATTGTTTTAGATATTTCCATGTTTATACAGATAGCTTTGTAGATATTTCTATGTTTATACAGATCGCGGTGTAGATATTTCCATGTTTATAGAGATGGCGGTGTAGGTATTTCCATGTTTATACAGATATCGGTGTAGATATTTCCATGTTTATACAGATAGCGTTGTAGATATTTCCATGTTTACGCAGATAGCGCTGTAGACATTTCCATGTTTACACAGATAGCATTATAGATATTTCCATGTTTATAGAGATAGTGGTTTAGGTATTTCCGTGTTTATACAGATAGCTGTGTTGTTATTTCCATATTTATACCGATAGCGGTGTAGATTGTTCCATATTTATGGAAATGGCGGTGTAGATATTTTCATGTTTATAGAGATGGTGGTGAAGATATTTCCATTTTTATAAAGGTGACTGTGTAGATATTTCCATGTTTATACAGATGGCAGTTTAGATATTTCCATGTTTATACAGATAGCGGTGGAGATACTTCCTTGTTTATAGAGATCGTGTTGAAGATGTTTCTATGTTTATACAGAGAGCCGTGTAGATTTTTCCATGTTTATACAGGTAGCGGTGTTCATATTTCCATGTTTATACAGATCGTGGTGTAGATATATCCATTTTCTTCAGATGGCAGTTTAGATATTTCCATATTTATACAGATGGCGGTGTAGATATTTCCATGTTCATTCAGAAGGCGGTGTAGATATTTCCATGTTTACAGAGATGGCGGTTTTGTTATTTCTATGTTTATAGAGATAGCAGTGTAAATATTTCCATGTGTATAGAGATGGTGATGTAGGTATTTCCATGTTTATAATGACAGTGGTGTAGATATTTCCATGTTTATTCACATAGTGGTGTAGGTATTTCCATGTTTATACAGATGTCGTTGTAGATAGTTCCATGTTTATGGAAATGGCCATGTAGATATTTCCATGTTGATACAGATAGCGGTGTAGACATATCCATGTGTATAGGGATAGTGGTGTATATATTTCCATATTTAAACAGATAGCAAAGTAGATATTTCCATGTTTATACAGATAGTGGTGTAGATATTTCCATGTTTATACAGATAGCTGTGTAGAGATATTCATGTTTATACAGAATGTGGTGTAGATATTTCCATGTTTATACAGAGAGCGGTGTAGATATTTCCATGTTTACAGAGATAGAAGTGTAGATATTTCCATATTTGCAAAGATTGCGGTGTAGATATTTCCATCTTCACACAGATTGCAGTGTACATATTTCCATGTTTAAACAGACAGCTGTGTACATATTTCCATGTTTACACAGATAGTGTTGTAGATATTTCCATGTTTATACAGATTGCGGTGTAGATATTTACATGTTTATAAAGATAACGGTGTAGATATTTCCATGTTTATACAGATAGGGGTGTAGATATTTCCATGTTTATACAGACAGCGTAGTAGATAATTCCATGTTTATACAGAGAGTGGTGGAGATATTTCCATGTTTATACTGATAGCGGTGGAGATATTTCCATGTTTCTAGAGATGGTGGTGTAGATATTTCCAAGTTTATGCAGGTAGCGGTGTAGATATTTCCATGGTTATAGAGATAGCGGTGTAGATATGTCCGTGTTTATACAGGTAGCGGTGTAGATATTTCCATGTTTCCAGAGATAGCGGTGTAGATATTTCCATATTTATACAGATAGCGGTTTAGATATTTGTATGTTTATTCTGATGGTGGTGTAGATATTTCCATGTTTATACAGATAGCGGTGTGGCTATTGCCATGTTTATACAGATGGCAGTGTAGATATATCCATGTTTATACAGATATTGGAGTAGATATTTCCATGGTTATAAAGATAGCGGTGAAGATATTTCCAAGTTTATAGAGATAGCGGTGGAGATATTTCCATGTTCGTAGATATAGCGATGGAGATATTTCCATGTTTGTACAGATAACGATGTAGATATTTACAAGTCTATGCAGATAGCGGTGTAGATATTTCCTTGGTTATGCAGATAGCGGTGTTGATATTTCCATGTTTATGGAGATAGCCATGTAGATATTTCCATGTTTATACAGATAGCAGTGTAGACATTTCCATGTTTATTGGGATAGCGGTGTGGATATTTCCATATTTATACGGATAGCGGTGTAGGTATTTCCGTCTTCATACAGATAGCGATGTATTTATTTCCATGTTTATACAGATGACTGTGTACATATTTCCATGTTTACACAGATGGCGGTGTAGATATTTCCATGATTATAGAGATAGCGTTTTAGCTATTTCCATGTTTATCCAGATAGCGATGTAGATATTTCCATGTTTATAGAGGTGGCTGTGTAGATATTTCCATGTTTATACAGATGGCAGTGTAGATATTTCCGTGTTTATACAGATAGTGGTGTGGTATTTCTACGTTTAAACAGATGACTGTGTAGGTATTTCCATGTTTATAGAGATGGCGGTGTAGATATTTCCATATTGATAGAAATAGCCATGTAGATATTTCCATGTTTATACAGATAGCGGTGTAGACATTTCCATGTTTATACAGATAGCGGTGAAGATGTTTCCATGTTTATACAGATAGCGGTGTAGCTATATCCATGTTTATATAGATCGTGGTGTAGATATTTCCATGTTTATACAGACAGCGGTGTAGATATTTCCATGTTTATATAGATAGCGGAGTAGATATTTCCATATTTACAGAGATAGATATGTAGATATTTCCATATATGCACAGATTGCGGTGTAGATATTTCCACCTTTATACAGATAGCGGTGTAGATATTTCCATGTTTACACAAATAACGGTGTAGGTATTTCCATATTTATAGAGATGACTTTGTAGATATTTCCATGTGTATACAGTTGGCAGTGTAGATATTTCCATATTTATACAGATAGCGGTGCAGATATTTTCATGTTTATGCAGATAGCGGTTTGGCTATTTCCATGTTTATAGAGGTAGCGTTGTATATATTTCCATGTTTATAGAGATCGCAGTGTAGATATGTCCATGTTTATACAGATGGCAGTGTAGATATTTCCATGTTTCTACAGATTGTGGTGTGGATATTTCCATGTTTATACAGATACCGGTATAGATATTTCCATGTTTATACAGATAGTGGTGTAGATATTTCCATGTTTACAGAGATAGAGGTTTAGATATTTCCATATGTGAACAGATTGTGGTGTAGATATTTCCATCCTAACGCAGATTGCGGTGTACATATTTCCATGTTTACACAGACTGCTGTGTAGATATTTCTATGTTTATACAGATAGTGTTGAAGATATTTCCATGTTTATAGTCATTGCGGTGTAGATATTTCCATGTTTATAAAGATAGCGGTTTAGATATTTCCATGTTTATAGGGATAGCGGTGAAGATATTTCCATGTTTATACAGATAGCACTGTAGATATTTGCATGTTTATACAGATAGCGTTATAGCTATTTCCATGTTTATACTGATAGCGGTGTAGATATTTCCATGTTTATACTGATAACGGTGTAGATATTTCCATGTTTATACAGAGAGCGGTGGAGATATTTCCATGTTTATACAGATGGCGGTGGAGAAAATTCCATGTTTATACAGATAGCGGTGGAGATATTTCCATGTTTATACAGATAGCGCTGTAGATATGTGCATGTTTATGGAGATTGCGGTGTAGATATTTCCATGTTTATACATATAGCGGTGGAGATATTTCCATGTTTATACTGATAGCGCTGTAGATATGTGCATGTTTATAGAGATTGCGGTGTAGATATTTCCATGTTTATACAGATAGCAATGTAGATATTTCCATGTTTATAGAGATGGCTGTGTAGATATTTCCATGTTTATACAGATGGCAGTGTAGATATTTCCATATTTATAGAAATAGCCATGTAGATATTTCCATGTTTAAACAGATAGCGGTGTAGACTTTTCCATGTTTATAGAGATAGCGGTGTAGATATTACCATATTTATACAGATAGCGGTGAAGATATTTCCATGTTTATACAGATATCGGTGTATACATTTCCATGTTTATAGAGATAGCGGTGTAGTTATTTCCTTGTTTACAGAGATAGCGGTGTAAGTATTTCCATGTTTATAGAGATAGCGGAGTAGGTATTTTCATGTTTATACAGATAGCGGTGTAGATATTTCCATGTTTATACAGATAGCGGTGGAGATATTTTCAAGTTTACACAGATAGCGTTGGATGTATTTTCATGTTCATAGTGATGGCGGTGTAGATATTTCCAAGTATATACAGATAGCTGTGTAGATATTTCCGTGTTTATACAGATAGCGGTGCAGGTATTTCCATGTTTATAGAGATAGCGGTGTAGATATTTCCATGTTTATACAGATGGCCGTGTAGATATTTCCATGTGTATACAGGTGGCAGTGTAGATATTTCCATGTTTACACAGATGGGGGTGTAGATACTTCCATGTTTATACGGATAGCGGTGTAGGTATTTCCATGTTTATACAGATAGCGGTGTAGTTATTTCCATGTTTATACACATGACTGTGTACATATTTCCATGTTTACACAGATGGCGGTGTGCATATTTCCATGTTTATAGAGATAGCGGTGTAGATATATCCATGTTTATACAGATAGCTGTGTAGATATTTCCATGTTTATAGAGGTAACGATGTAGAGATTTCCATATTTATACAGATATCCGTGTAGATATTTCCATGTTTATTCAGGTGGCGGTATAAATATTTCCATATTTATACAGATAGCGGTGTGGCTATTTCAATGTTTATAGAGATAGCAGTGTAGATATTTCCATGTTTATACAGATAGCGGTGTAGATATTTCCATGTTTATACAGATAGCGGTGTAGGTATTTCCATGTTTATACAGATGGCGGTGGAGATATTTCCATGTTTGTACTGATGGCGGTGTAGATATTTCCATGTTTATATAGATAGCGGAGTAGATATTTCCATATTTACCGAGATAGATGTGTAGATATTTCCATATTTCCACTGATTGCGGTGTAGATATTTCCACCTTCATACTGATAGAGGTGTAGATATTCCCATGTTTATACAGATAAAGGTGTAAATATTTCCATCTTTATACAGATGACTGTGTAGATATTTCCATGTGTATAAAGATGGCAGTGTACATATTTGCATGTTTATGCAGATAGCGGTGTGGCTATTTCCATGTTTATAGAGGTAGCGTTGTAGATATTTCCATGTTTATAGAGATGGCTGTGTAGATATTTCCATGTTTATACAGATGGCAGTGTAGATATTTCCACGTTTATACAGATAGTGGTGTAGATGTTTCCATGTTTATACAGATGACTGTGTAGCTATTTCCATGTATATACAGATGGTAGTGTAGATATTTCCATGTTTATAGAGATAGCGGTGTAGTTATTTCCGTGTTTATACAGATGGCAGTGTAGATATTTCCATGTTTATACAGAAGGCGGTGTAGACATTTCCATGTTTATAGAGATAGCGGTGTAGATATTTCCATATTTATACAGATAACGGAGGAGGTATTTCCATGTTTATACAGATAGTGGTGTAGATATTTCCATGTTTATACAGAGAGTGGTGTAGATATATCCATGTTAATACAGATAGCGGTATAGATATTTCCAAGTTTATACAGAGAGTGGAGGAGATATTTCCATGTTTATACAAATAGCGGTGGAGATATTTCCATGTTTCTAGAGATGGTGGTGTAGATATTTCCAAGTTTATGCAGGTAGCGGTGTAGATATTTCCATGTTTATAGAGATAGCGGTGTAGATATTTCCATGTTTATACAGATAGCAGTGTAGACATTTCCATGTTTACAGGGATAGCGGAGTGGATATTTCCATATTTATAGAGATAGAGGTGTAGATATTTCCATGTTTATACGGACAGCGGTGTATATATTTCCATGTTTATACAGACAGCGATGTAGTTATTTCCATGTTTATAAAGATAGCGCTGTAGATATATCCATGTTTATACAGATAGCTGTGTAGATATTTCCATGTTTATAGAGGAAGCGGTGTAGTTATTTCCATATTTATACAGATAGCCGTGTAGATATTTCCATGTTTATTCAGATGGTGGTGTAGATATTTCCATGTTTATAAAACATAACGGTGTGGCTATTTCCATGTTTATACAGATGGCAGTGTAGATATTTCCATGTTTATACAGATAGCGGTGTATATATTTCCATGTTTATACAGATAGCGGTTTAGATATTTCCATGTTTATACAGATGGCGGTGGAGATATTTCCATGTTTGTACAGATGGCAGAGTAGATATTTCCGTGTTTATACAGATAGTGGTGTGGATATTTCTATGTTTATACAGATGACTGTGTACGTATTTCCATGTTTATACTGAAGGCGTTTTAGATATTTCCATATTTATAGAAATAGCCATGTAGATATTTCCAATTTTATACAGATAGCGGTGTAGATATTTCCATGTTTACAGAGATAGCGGTGTAGATATTTCCATATTTATACAGATAGCGGTTTAGATATTTGTATGTTTATTCAGATGGTGGGGTAGATATTTCCATGTTTATACAGATAGCGGTGTGGCTATTTCCATGTTTATACAGATGGCAGTGTAGATATATCCATGTTTATACAGACAGTGGAGTAGATATTTCCATGGTTATAAAGATAGCGGTGAAGATATTTCCAAGTTTATACAGATAGCGGTGGAGATATTTCCATGTTCATAGAGATAGCGATGGAGATATTTCCATGTTTGTTCAGATAACTATGTAGATCTTTCCATGTCTATGCAGATAGCGGTGTAGATATTTCCGTGTTTATGCAGATAGCATTGTTGATATTTCCATGTTTATAGAGATAGCCATGTAGATATTTCCATGTTTATACAGATAGCGGTGGATATATTTCTATGTTTATACAGATAGCGCTGTAGATATGTGCATGTTTATGCAGATAGCGGTGTAGATATTTCCTTGTTTATACAGATAGCGGTTTAGCTATTTCCATGTTTATACAGATAGCGATGTAGATATTTCCATGTTTATAGAG
Organism: Pan troglodytes; assembly: GCF_028858775.2. Lineage (NCBI taxonomy): Eukaryota > Metazoa > Chordata > Mammalia > Primates > Hominidae > Pan > Pan troglodytes. The sequence goes on from NC_072417.2 coordinate 98,889,544, forward strand.
ATGGCTGTGTAGATATTTCCATGTTTATACAGATGGCAGTGTAGATATTTCCATATTTGTAGAAATAGCCATGTAGATATTTCCATTTTTAAACAGATAGCGGTGTAGACTTTTCCATGTTTATAGAGATAGCGGTGTAGATATTTCCATATTTATACAGATAGCGGTGTAGATATTTCCACGTTTATACAGATAGCTGTGTAGTTGTTTCCATGTTTATACAGATAGCAGTGAAGCTATTTCCATGTTTGCAGAGATAGAATAGTAGATATTTCCATATTTGCACAGATTGTCATGTAGTTATTTCCACCTGCACACAGATAACGGTGTACATATTTGCATGTTTACACAGACAGCTGAGTAGATATTTCCATGTTTACACAGATAGTGTTGTAGATATTTCCATGTTTATACAGATAGCGGTGTAGATATTTCCATGTTTATACAGATAGCGGTGTAGATATTTCCATGTTTATACAGATGGCGGTGGAGATATTTCCATATTTGTACTGATGGCGGTGTAGATATTTCCATGTTTATATAGATAGCGGAGTAGATATTTCCATATTTACAGAGATAGATGTGTAGATATTTCCATATTTCCACTGATTGCGGTGTAGATATTTCCACCTTCATACTGATAGAGGTGTAGATATTTCCATGTTCATACAGATAAAGGTGTAAATATTTCCATCTTTATACAGATGACTGTGTAGATATTTCCATGTGTATAAAGATGGCAGTGTAGATATTTCCATGTTTATGCAGATAGCGGTGTGGCTATTTCCATGTTTATAGAGGTAGCGTTGTAGATATTTCCATGTTTATAGAGATGGCTGTGTAGATATTTCCATGTTTATACAGATGGCAGTGTAGATATTTCCATATTTGTAGAAATAGCCATGTAGATATTTCCATTTTTAAACAGATAGCGGTGTAGACTTTTCCATGTTTATAGAGATAGCGGTGTAGATATTTCCATATTTTTACAGATAGCGGTGTAGATATTTCCACGTTTATACAGATAGCTGTGTAGTTGTTTCCATGTTTATACAGATAGCAGTGAAGCTATTTCCATGTTTGCAGAGATAGAATAGTAGATATTTCCATATTTGCACAGATTGTCATGTAGTTATTTCCACCTGCACACAGATAACGGTGTACATATTTGCATGTTTACACAGACAGCAGAGTAGATATTTCCATGTTTACACAGATAGTGTTGTAGATATTTCCATGTTTATACAGATAACGGTGTAGATATTTCCACGTTTATAGAGATGGCGGTGTAGATACTTCCTTTTTTATGTATATGGCGGTGTAGATTTTTCCATGTTTATAGAGATGGCGGTGTATACATTTCCATGTTTATAGAGATAGCGGTGTAGATATTGTTTACAGAGAGAGCGATGTAGGTATTTCCATGTTTATAGAGATAGCGCAGTAGATATTTCCATGTATATATAGATAGCGTTGTAGACACTTCCAAGTTTATACAGATAGCGGTGTTGGTATTTCCAAGTTTATATATATAGCGGTGTAGATATTTCCATGTTTACACAGCTCGCGGTGTAGATATTTACATCTTTATACAGATGGCAGTGTAGATATTTCCATGTTTATAAAGATGGCGATGTACATAGTTCCATGTTTGTGGAAATGGCAGTGTAGATATTTCCATGTTCATAGAGATATTGGTGCAGGTATCTCCATGTTTATAGAGATAACAGTGCAGATATATCCATGATTATACAGATGGTTCTGTAGATATTTCCATGTGTATACAGATGTCAGTGTAGGTATTTCCATGTTTATACAGATGGCCGTGTAGATATTTCCATGTTTATAAAGATAGCGTTGTAGACATATCCATGTTTATACAGATAGCGGTGTAGATATTTCCATGTTTATAAAGATAGTGGTGTAGATATTTCCATGTTTACAGAGACAGAGGTGTAGATATTTCCATCTTCACACAGATTGCGGTGTACATATTTCCATGTTTACACAGACAGCTGTGTAGGTATTTCCACGTTTACACAGATAGTGTTGTAGATATTTCCATGTTTATAGAGATTGCAGTGTAGATATTTCCATGTTTATAAGTATAGCGGTGTAGATATTTCCATGTTTATGCATATAGCGGTGTAGATATTTCCATGTTTATACAGATAGCGGTGGAGATATTTTCAAGTTTATATAGATAGCGGTGGAGGTATTTCCATGGGTATACAGATGGCGGTGTAGATATTTCAATATTTATAGAAATAGCCATGTAGATATTTCCATGTTTATACACATAGCGGTGTAGACATTTCCATGTTTATGGAGATTGCGGTGTAGTTATTTCCATATTTATACAGATTGCGGTGTAGATATTTCCATCTTTATACAGATGGCTTTGTAGATATTTCCATGTTTGAACAGATGGCAGTGAAGATATTTCCATGTTTATACAGATAGTCGTGTAGATACATCCATGTTTCTGAAGATGGCGTTGTAGATATTTTCAAGTTTATAGTGATGGCGGTGTAGATATTTCCATGTTTATACAGATGTCTGTGTAGATAATTCCATGTATATGCAGATGGCGGTGCAGATATTTCCATGTTCATACAGATAGCGGTGTGGCTATTTCCATGTTTATACAGATAGCGGTGTGGGTATTTCCATGTTTATAAAGATAGCGGTATAGATATTTCCATTCTTATAGAGATGACTGTCTAGATATTTCCATGTTTATACAGCTTTCCGTGCAGATATTTCCGTGTTTATACAGATGGTGGTGTAGATATTTCCATGTTTATACAGATGACTGTGAAGTTATTCCATGTTTATACAGATTTCAGTGTAGATATTTTCATGTTTGTAGAGATAACGATGTAGATATTTCCATGTTTATACAGATAGCGGTGTAGACATTTCCATCTTTAGAGAGATAGCGTTGTAGATATTTCCATATTTATACAGATCGTGGTGTAGATCTTTCCAGGTTCATACAGATAGCGGTGTAGATATTTCCATGTTTATACAGATAGCAGTGTAGATATTTCCAGGTTTATAGAGATGGCGTTGTAGGTATTTCCATGTTTATAGAGATAGCGGTGTAGATATTTCCATGTTTATACAACTCGCAGTGCAGATATTTCCATCTTTATACAGATGGCAGTGAAGATATTTCCATGTTTATATAGATAGTGGTGTAGATATTTCCATGTTTATACAGATGGCGGTGTAGATACAGCCATGTTTCTGAAGATGGCGGTGTAGATATTTTCATGTTTATAGAGATGTCGGTGTAGATAATTCCATGTTTATAGAGATTGCAATGTAGATATTTCCATGTTTATAGGGAAAGCGGTGTTGGTATTTCCATGTATATAGAGATAGCGGTGTAGATATTTCCATATTTCTACAGATAGCGGTGAAGGTATTTCGATGTTTATACAGATGGCGGTGTAGATATTTCCATGTTTCTACAGATGGCGGTGTAGATATTTCCTTGTTTATACAGATACTGGTGTAGATATTTCCATGTTTATACAGATAGCGGTGTAGATATTTCCATGTTTTCAGAGGTAGCGGTGTAGATATTTCCCTCTTTGCACAGATTGCCGTGTAGATATTTGCATTTTTACACAGATACCTGTGTAGGTATTTCCAAGTTTACACAGATAGCTGTGTAGATATTTCCATGTTTACACAGATAGCGTTGTAGATATTTCCATGTTTATACAGATAGCGGTGTAGATATTTCCATGTTTATACAGATAGCGGGGTAGATATTTCCATGTTTATACAGATAGCGGTGGAGATATTTCCCTGTTTATACAGATAGCGATGTAGATATTTCCATGTTTTTACAGATAGCGGTGTAGATATTTCCATATTTATACAGATAGCAGTGTAGATATTTCCATGTTTATACAGATGGCTGTGTAGATATTTCCATGTTTATAGAGATAGCGGTGTAGATATTTCCATCTTTATACAGATAGCGGTGTAGATATTTCCATGTTTATACAGATGGCGTTGTAGATAGTTCCATGTTTATGGAGATGGCGGTGTGGATATTTCCAAGATTGTAGAGATTGTGGTGTTGGTATTTCCATGTTTATAGAGATAGCGCTGTAGGTATTTCCTTGTTTATACAGATAGTTGTGTAGATACATCCATGTTTATACAGATGGCTGTGTAGATATTTCCATGTGCATTCAGATGACTCTGTAGATATTTGTATGTTTACACAAATGGCTGTGTAGATATTTCCATGTTTATACAGATAGCGGTGTAGTTATTTCCATGTTTATATAGATAGCGGTGTAGATATTTCCATGTATATACACATGGCTGTGTAGATATTTCCATGTTTATACAGATGGCGGTGTAGATATTTCCATGTTTATACAGATAGCGGTGTAGATATTTCCACGTTTATACAGATGGCGGTGTAGATATTTCCATCTTTCTACGAATGTCATTGTAGATATTTCCATGTTTATAGAGATGGCTGTGTAGATATTTCCATGTTTATATAGATGGCAATGAAGATTTTTTCTTGTTTATGTAGATGGCATTGTAGATATCTCCATGTTTAAAGAGATGGCGGTGTATATATTTCCATGAGGATGGAGATAGGGGTGTAGATATTTCCATGTTTATAGAGATAGCGGTGTAGCTATTTCCATGTTTATAGAGATAGCGGTGTAGATATTTCCATATTTCTACAGATGACTGTGTAGATTTTTCCATGTTTGAACAGATGGCAGTGTAGATATTTCCAGGTTTATAGAGATAGCGGTGTAGATATGTTCATGTTTATACAGATAGCAATGGAGATATTTCCAAGTTAATACACATAGCGGTGTAGATATTTCCATGTTTATACAGATAGCGGTGTATATATTTCCATGTTTATACTGATGGCTGTGTCGATATTTCCATGTTTATACAGAGTTCTCTGTAGATATTTCTATGTTTATATAGATTACAATGTAGATATTTCCAGGTTTATACAGATGACTGTGTAGATATTTCCATGTTAATACAGATGGCGGTGTAGCTATTTCCATGTTTAAAGAGATAGTGGTGTAGATATTTCCATGTTTATTGACATAGCAGTTTAAATATTTCCATATTTATACAGATAGTGGTGTAGATATTTCCATGTTTTTACAGATAGCGGTGTAGATATTTCCATCTTTATTCAGAGAGTGCTGTACATATTTCCATGTTTATACAGATCACTGTGTCGGTATTTCCCTGTTTATACAGATTACGTTGTAGATATTTCCATCTTTATACAGATTACGGTGTAGATATTTCCGTGTTTATACACATGACTGTGTAGGTATTTCCATGTTTATACAGATGGCTTTGTAGATATTTCCATGTTTATAGAGATTGGGGTGCAGATATTTCCATGTTTATACAGATAGCGGTGTAAACATTTCCATGTTTATACAGATCGTGGTGTAGATATTTCCATGTTTATTCTGATATCGGTGTAGATATTTTCATGTTTATACAGACCGCAGTGTAGGTGCTTCCATGTTTATAGAGATAGCGGTGTAGATATTTCCATGTTTGTTCAGATGGCGGTGTTGATGTTTCCAACTATACACAGATTGCTGTGTAGGTATTTCCATGTGTATACAGATGGCATTGTAGATATTTCCATGTTTATACTGATGGTGGTGTACATATTTCCATGTTTATACAGATGACTGTATAGGTATTTCCATGTTTTTACAGATGGCATTGTAGATATTTCCATGTGTATAGAGATAGCAGTGTAGATATTTCCATGTTTATACAGATGACGGTGTAGATATTTCCATGTTTATACGGATGGCGGTGTAGATATTTCCATGTTTACACAGATTGTGGTGTAGATATTTCCATCTTTCTACAAATGGCATTGTAGATATTTCCATGTTTATACAGATGGCGGCGCAGATATTTCAATGGATATGTAGATGGCGGTGTAGATATTTCCGTGTTTATACAGGTAGCGGTGTAGTTATTTCCATGTTTGTATAGATAGCGGTGTAGATATTTCCATGTATATACACATTGCTGTGTAGATATTTCCATGTTTCTACAGATGGCGGTGTAGATATTTCCTTGTTTATACAGATACTGGTGTAGATATTTCCATGTTTATACAGATAGCGGTGTAGATATTTCCATGTTTTCAGAGGTAGCGGTGTAGATATTTCCCTCTTTGCACAGATTGCCGTGTAGATATTTGCATTTTTACACAGATACCTGTGTAGGTATTTCCAAGTTTACACAGATAGCTGTGTAGATATTTCCATGTTTACACAGATAGCGTTGTAGATATTTCCATGTTTATACAGATAGCGGTGTAGATATTTCCATGTTTATACAGATAGCGGGGTAGATATTTCCATGTTTATACAGATAGCGGTGGAGATATTTCCCTGTTTATACAGATAGCGATGTAGATATTTCCATGTTTTTACAGATAGCGGTGTAGATATTTCCATATTTATACAGATAGCAGTGTAGATATTTCCATGTTTATACAGATGGCTGTGTAGATATTTCCATGTTTATAGAGATAGCGGTGTAGATATTTCCATCTTTATACAGATAGCGGTGTAGATATTTCCATGTTTATACAGATGGCGTTGTAGATAGTTCCATGTTTATGGAGATGGCGGTGTGGATATTTCCAAGATTGTAGAGATTGTGGTGTTGGTATTTCCATGTTTATAGAGATAGCGCTGTAGGTATTTCCTTGTTTATACAGATAGTTGTGTAGATACATCCATGTTTATACAGATGGCTGTGTAGATATTTCCATGTGCATTCAGATGACTCTGTAGATATTTGTATGTTTACACAAATGGCTGTGTAGATATTTCCATGTTTATACAGATAGCGGTGTAGTTATTTCCATGTTTATATAGATAGCGGTGTAGATATTTCCATGTATATACACATGGCTGTGTAGATATTTCCATGTTTATACAGATGGCGGTGTAGATATTTCCATGTTTATACAGATAGCGGTGTAGATATTTCCACGTTTATACAGATGGCGGTGTAGATATTTCCATCTTTCTACGAATGTCATTGTAGATATTTCCATGTTTATAGAGATGGCTGTGTAGATATTTCCATGTTTATATAGATGGCAATGAAGATTTTTTCTTGTTTATGTAGATGGCATTGTAGATATCTCCATGTTTAAAGAGATGGCGGTGTATATATTTCCATGAGGATGGAGATAGGGGTGTAGATATTTCCATGTTTATAGAGATAGCGGTGTAGCTATTTCCATGTTTATAGAGATAGCGGTGTAGATATTTCCATATTTCTACAGATGACTGTGTAGATTTTTCCATGTTTGAACAGATGGCAGTGTAGATATTTCCAGGTTTATAGAGATAGCGGTGTAGATATGTTCATGTTTATACAGATAGCAATGGAGATATTTCCAAGTTAATACACATAGCGGTGTAGATATTTCCATGTTTATACAGATAGCGGTGTATATATTTCCATGTTTATACTGATGGCTGTGTCGATATTTCCATGTTTATACAGAGTTCTCTGTAGATATTTCTATGTTTATATAGATTACAATGTAGATATTTCCAGGTTTATACAGATGACTGTGTAGATATTTCCATGTTAATACAGATGGCGGTGTAGCTATTTCCATGTTTAAAGAGATAGTGGTGTAGATATTTCCATGTTTATTGACATAGCAGTTTAAATATTTCCATATTTATACAGATAGTGGTGTAGATATTTCCATGTTTTTACAGATAGCGGTGTAGATATTTCCATCTTTATTCAGAGAGTGCTGTACATATTTCCATGTTTATACAGATCACTGTGTCGGTATTTCCCTGTTTATACAGATTACGTTGTAGATATTTCCATCTTTATACAGATTACGGTGTAGATATTTCCGTGTTTATACACATGACTGTGTAGGTATTTCCATGTTTATACAGATGGCTTTGTAGATATTTCCATGTTTATAGAGATTGGGGTGCAGATATTTCCATGTTTATACAGATAGCGGTGTAAACATTTCCATGTTTATACAGATCGTGGTGTAGATATTTCCATGTTTATTCTGATATCGGTGTAGATATTTTCATGTTTATACAGACCGCAGTGTAGGTGCTTCCATGTTTATAGAGATAGCGGTGTAGATATTTCCATGTTTGTTCAGATGGCGGTGTTGATGTTTCCAACTATACACAGATTGCTGTGTAGGTATTTCCATGTGTATACAGATGGCATTGTAGATATTTCCATGTTTATACTGATGGTGGTGTACATATTTCCATGTTTATACAGATGACTGTATAGGTATTTCCATGTTTTTACAGATGGCATTGTAGATATTTCCATGTGTATAGAGATAGCAGTGTAGATATTTCCATGTTTATACAGATGACGGTGTAGATATTTCCATGTTTATACGGATGGCGGTGTAGATATTTCCATGTTTACACAGATTGTGGTGTAGATATTTCCATCTTTCTACAAATGGCATTGTAGATATTTCCATGTTTATACAGATGGCGGCGCAGATATTTCAATGGATATGTAGATGGCGGTGTAGATATTTCCGTGTTTATACAGGTAGCGGTGTAGTTATTTCCATGTTTGTATAGATAGCGGTGTAGATATTTCCATGTATATACACATTGCTCTGTAGATATTTCCATGTTTCTACAGATGGCGGTGTAGATATTTCCTTGTTTATACAGATACTGGTGTAGATATTTCCATGTTTATACAGATAGCGGTGTAGATATTTCCATGTTTTCAGAGGTAGCGGTGTAGATATTTCCCTCTTTGCACAGATTGCCGTGTAGATATTTGCATTTTTACACAGATACCTGTGTAGGTATTTCCAAGTTTACACAGATACCTGTGTAGATATTTCCATGTTTACACAGATAGCGTTGTAGATATTTCCATGTTTATACAGATAGCGGTGTAGATATTTCCATGTTTATACAGATAGCGGGGTAGATATTTCCATGTTTATACAGATAGCGGTGGAGATATTTCCCTGTTTATACAGATAGCGATGTAGATATTTCCATGTTTTTACAGATAGCGGTGTAGATATTTCCATATTTATACAGATAGCAGTGTAGATATTTCCATGTTTATACAGATGGCTGTGTAGATATTTCCATGTTTATAGAGATAGCGGTGTAGATATTTCCATCTTTATACAGATAGCGGTGTAGATATTTCCATGTTTATACAGATGGCGTTGTAGATAGTTCCATGTTTATGGAGATGGCGGTGTGGATATTTCCAAGATTGTAGAGATTGTGGTGTTGGTATTTCCATGTTTATAGAGATAGCGCTGTAGGTATTTCCTTGTTTATACAGATAGTTGTGTAGATACATCCATGTTTATACAGATGGCTGTGTAGATATTTCCATGTTTATACAGATAGCGGTGTAGTTATTTCCATGTTTATATAGATAGCGGTGTAGATATTTCCATGTATATACACATGGCTGTGTAGATATTTCCATGTTTATACAGATGGCGGTGTAGATATTTCCATGTTTATACAGATAGCGGTGTAGATATTTCCACGTTTATACAGATGGCGGTGTAGATATTTCCATCTTTCTACGAATGTCATTGTAGATATTTCCATGTTTATAGAGATGGCTGTGTAGATATTTCCATGTTTATATAGATGGCAATGAAGATTTTTTCTTGTTTATGTAGATGGCATTGTAGATATCTCCATGTTTAAAGAGATGGCGGTGTATATATTTCCATGAGGATGGAGATAGGGGTGTAGATATTTCCATGTTTATAGAGATAGCGGTGTAGCTATTTCCATGTTTATAGAGATAGCGGTGTAGATATTTCCATATTTCTACAGATGACTGTGTAGATTTTTCCATGTTTGAACAGATGGCAGTGTAGATATTTCCAGGTTTATAGAGATAGCGGTGTAGATATGTTCATGTTTATACAGATAGCAATGGAGATATTTCCAAGTTAATACACATAGCGGTGTAGATATTTCCATGTTTATACAGATAGCGGTGTATATATTTCCATGTTTATACTGATGGCTGTGTCGATATTTCCATGTTTATACAGAGTTCTCTGTAGATATTTCTATGTTTATATAGATTACAATGTAGATATTTCCAGGTTTATACAGATGACTGTGTAGATATTTCCATGTTAATACAGATGGCGGTGTAGCTATTTCCATGTTTAAAGAGATAGTGGTGTAGATATTTCCATGTTTATTGACATAGCAGTTTAAATATTTCCATATTTATACAGATAGTGGTGTAGATATTTCCATGTTTTTACAGATAGCGGTGTAGATATTTCCATCTTTATTCAGAGAGTGCTGTACATATTTCCATGTTTATACAGATCACTGTGTCGGTATTTCCCTGTTTATACAGATTACGTTGTAGATATTTCCATCTTTATACAGATTACGGTGTAGATATTTCCGTGTTTATACACATGACTGTGTAGGTATTTCCATGTTTATACAGATGGCTTTGTAGATATTTCCATGTTTATAGAGATTGGGGTGCAGATATTTCCATGTTTATACAGATAGCGGTGTAAACATTTCCATGTTTATACAGATCGTGGTGTAGATATTTCCATGTTTATTCTGATATCGGTGTAGATATTTTCATGTTTATACAGACCGCAGTGTAGGTGCTTCCATGTTTATAGAGATAGCGGTGTAGATATTTCCATGTTTGTTCAGATGGCGGTGTTGATGTTTCCAACTATACACAGATTGCTGTGTAGGTATTTCCATGTGTATACAGATGGCATTGTAGATATTTCCATGTTTATACTGATGGTGGTGTACATATTTCCATGTTTATACAGATGACTGTATAGGTATTTCCATGTTTTTACAGATGGCATTGTAGATATTTCCATGTGTATAGAGATAGCAGTGTAGATATTTCCATGTTTATACAGATGACGGTGTAGATATTTCCATGTTTATACGGATGGCGGTGTAGATATTTCCATGTTTACACAGATTGTGGTGTAGATATTTCCATCTTTCTACAAATGGCATTGTAGATATTTCCATGTTTATACAGATGGCGGCGCAGATATTTCAATGGATATGTAGATGGCGGTGTAGATATTTCCGTGTTTATACAGGTAGCGGTGTAGTTATTTCCATGTTTGTATAGATAGCGGTGTAGATATTTCCATGTATATACACATTGCTCTGTAGATATTTCCATGTTTCTACAGATGGCGGTGTAGATATTTCCTTGTTTATACAGATACTGGTGTAGATATTTCCATGTTTATACAGATAGCGGTGTAGATATTTCCATGTTTTCAGAGGTAGCGGTGTAGATATTTCCCTCTTTGCACAGATTGCCGTGTAGATATTTGCATTTTTACACAGATACCTGTGTAGGTATTTCCAAGTTTACACAGATACCTGTGTAGATATTTCCATGTTTACACAGATAGCGTTGTAGATATTTCCATGTTTATACAGATAGCGGTGTAGATATTTCCATGTTTATACAGATAGCGGGGTAGATATTTCCATGTTTATACAGATAGCGGTGGAGATATTTCCCTGTTTATACAGATAGCGATGTAGATATTTCCATGTTTTTACAGATAGCGGTGTAGATATTTCCATATTTATACAGATAGCAGTGTAGATATTTCCATGTTTATACAGATGGCTGTGTAGATATTTCCATGTTTATAGAGATAGCGGTGTAGATATTTCCATCTTTATACAGATAGCGGTGTAGATATTTCCATGTTTATACAGATGGCGTTGTAGATAGTTCCATGTTTATGGAGATGGCGGTGTGGATATTTCCAAGATTGTAGAGATTGTGGTGTTGGTATTTCCATGTTTATAGAGATAGCGCTGTAGGTATTTCCTTGTTTATACAGATAGTTGTGTAGATACATCCATGTTTATACAGATGGCTGTGTAGATATTTCCATGTGCATTCAGATGACTCTGTAGATATTTGTATGTTTACACAAATGGCTGTGTAGATATTTCCATGTTTATACAGATAGCGGTGTAGTTATTTCCATGTTTATATAGATAGCGGTGTAGATATTTCCATGTATATACACATGGCTGTGTAGATATTTCCATGTTTATACAGATGGCGGTGTAGATATTTCCATGTTTATACAGATAGCGGTGTAGATATTTCCACGTTTATACAGATGGCGGTGTAGATATTTCCATCTTTCTACGAATGTCATTGTAGATATTTCCATGTTTATAGAGATGGCTGTGTAGATATTTCCATGTTTATATAGATGGCAATGAAGATTTTTTCTTGTTTATGTAGATGGCATTGTAGATATCTCCATGTTTAAAGAGATGGCGGTGTATATATTTCCATGAGGATGGAGATAGGGGTGTAGATATTTCCATGTTTATAGAGATAGCGGTGTAGCTATTTCCATGTTTATAGAGATAGCGGTGTAGATATTTCCATATTTCTACAGATGACTGTGTAGATTTTTCCATGTTTGAACAGATGGCAGTGTAGATATTTCCAGGTTTATAGAGATAGCGGTGTAGATATGTTCATGTTTATACAGATAGCAATGGAGATATTTCCAAGTTAATACACATAGCGGTGTAGATATTTCCATGTTTATACAGATAGCGGTGTATATATTTCCATGTTTATACTGATGGCTGTGTCGATATTTCCATGTTTATACAGAGTTCTCTGTAGATATTTCTATGTTTATATAGATTACAATGTAGATATTTCCAGGTTTATACAGATGACTGTGTAGATATTTCCATGTTAATACAGATGGCGGTGTAGCTATTTCCATGTTTAAAGAGATAGTGGTGTAGATATTTCCATGTTTATTGACATAGCAGTTTAAATATTTCCATATTTATACAGATAGTGGTGTAGATATTTCCATGTTTTTACAGATAGCGGTGTAGATATTTCCATCTTTATTCAGAGAGTGCTGTACATATTTCCATGTTTATACAGATCACTGTGTCGGTATTTCCCTGTTTATACAGATTACGTTGTAGATATTTCCATCTTTATACAGATTACGGTGTAGATATTTCCGTGTTTATACACATGACTGTGTAGGTATTTCCATGTTTATACAGATGGCTTTGTAGATATTTCCATGTTTATAGAGATTGGGGTGCAGATATTTCCATGTTTATACAGATAGCGGTGTAAACATTTCCATGTTTATACAGATCGTGGTGTAGATATTTCCATGTTTATTCTGATATCGGTGTAGATATTTTCATGTTTATACAGACCGCAGTGTAGGTGCTTCCATGTTTATAGAGATAGCGGTGTAGATATTTCCATGTTTGTTCAGATGGCGGTGTTGATGTTTCCAACTATACACAGATTGCTGTGTAGGTATTTCCATGTGTATACAGATGGCATTGTAGATATTTCCATGTTTATACTGATGGTGGTGTACATATTTCCATGTTTATACAGATGACTGTATAGGTATTTCCATGTTTTTACAGATGGCATTGTAGATATTTCCATGTGTATAGAGATAGCAGTGTAGATATTTCCATGTTTATACAGATGACGGTGTAGATATTTCCATGTTTATACGGATGGCGGTGTAGATATTTCCATGTTTACACAGATTGTGGTGTAGATATTTCCATCTTTCTACAAATGGCATTGTAGATATTTCCATGTTTATACAGATGGCGGCGCAGATATTTCAATGGATATGTAGATGGCGGTGTAGATATTTCCGTGTTTATACAGGTAGCGGTGTAGTTATTTCCATGTTTGTATAGATAGCGGTGTAGATATTTCCATGTATATACACATTGCTCTGTAGATATTTCCATGTTTCTACAGATGGCGGTGTAGATATTTCCTTGTTTATACAGATACTGGTGTAGATATTTCCATGTTTATACAGATAGCGGTGTAGATATTTCCATGTTTTCAGAGGTAGCGGTGTAGATATTTCCCTCTTTGCACAGATTGCCGTGTAGATATTTGCATTTTTACACAGATACCTGTGTAGGTATTTCCAAGTTTACACAGATACCTGTGTAGAGATTTCCATGTTTATGCAGATAGCAGTGTAGATATTTCCATGTTTATACAGATGGCGGTGTAGATATTTCCATGTTTATACAGATCGCGGTGTAGATATTTCCATGTTTGTACAGATGGCACTGTAGATATTTCCATGTTTTTACAGATGGCGGTGTAGATATTTCCATGTTTATAGAGATGGCATTATAGATATTTCCATGTTTATAGAGATAGCGGTTTAGATATATCCATGTTCATAGAGATAGCAGTGAGGATATTTCCATGTTTATACAGATAGCTGTGAAGATATTTCCATTTTTATAGAGATAGCAGTTGAGATATTTCATATTTATACAGATAGCTGTGTAGATATTTCCATGTTTATACAGATTGCGGTGTAGATATTTCCATGTTTATACACATGACTGTGTAGGTATTTCCAGGTTTATACAGATGGCTTTGTAGACATTTCCATGTTTATAGATATAGCGGTGCAGATATTTCCATGTTTATACAGAGAGCGGTGTAAATATTTCCATGTTTATACAGATCGTGGTGTTGATATTTCCATGTTTATACAGATACCGGTGTAGATATTTCCATGTTTATACAGGTAGCGGTGTAGATATTTCCATGTTTATACAACTCGCAGTGCAGGTATTTCCATCTTTATACAGATGGCAGTGAAGATATTTCCATGTTTATATAGATAGTGGTGTAGATATTTCCATGTTTATACAGATGGCGGTGTAGATACAGCCATGTTTCTGAAGATGGCGGTGTAGATATTTTCATGTTTATAGAGATGTCGGTGTAGATAATTCCATGTTTATAGAGATTGCAATGTAGATATTTCCATGTTTATAGGGAAAGCGGTGTTGGTATTTCCATGTATATAGAGATAGCGGTGTAGATATTTCCATATTTCTACAGATAGCGGTGAAGGTATTTCGATGTTTATACAGATGGCGGTGTAGATATTTCCATGTTTCTACAGATGGCAGTGTAGATATTTCCTTGTTTATACAGATACTGGTGTAGATATTTCCATGTTTATACAGATAGCGGTGTAGATATTTCCATGTTTTCAGAGGTAGCGGTGTAGATATTTCCCTCTTTGCACAGATTGCCGTGTAGATATTTGCATTTTTACACAGATACCTGTGTAGGTATTTCCAAGTTTACACAGATAGCTGTGTAGATATTTCCATGTTTACACAGATAGCGTTGTAGATATTTCCATGTTTATACAGATAGCGGTGTAGATATTTCCATGTTTATACAGATAGCGGGGTAGATATTTCCATGTTTATACAGATAGCGGTGGAGATATTTCCCTGTTTATACAGATAGCGATGTAGATATTTCCATGTTTTTACAGATAGCGGTGTAGATATTTCCATATTTATACAGATAGCAGTGTAGATATTTCCATGTTTATACAGATGGCTGTGTAGATATTTCCATGTTTATAGAGATAGCGGTGTAGATATTTCCATCTTTATACAGATAGCGGTGTAGATATTTCCATGTTTATACAGATGGCGTTGTAGATAGTTCCATGTTTATGGAGATGGCGGTGTGGATATTTCCAAGATTGTAGAGATTGTGGTGTTGGTATTTCCATGTTTATAGAGATAGCGCTGTAGGTATTTCCTTGTTTATACAGATAGTTGTGTAGATACATCCATGTTTATACAGATGGCTGTGTAGATATTTCCATGTGCATTCAGATGACTCTGTAGATATTTGTATGTTTACACAAATGGCTGTGTAGATATTTCCATGTTTATACAGATAGCGGTGTAGTTATTTCCATGTTTATATAGATAGCGGTGTAGATATTTCCATGTATATACACATGGCTGTGTAGATATTTCCATGTTTATACAGATGGCGGTGTAGATATTTCCATGTTTATACAGATAGCGGTGTAGATATTTCCACGTTTATACAGATGGCGGTGTAGATATTTCCATCTTTCTACGAATGTCATTGTAGATATTTCCATGTTTATAGAGATGGCTGTGTAGATATTTCCATGTTTATATAGATGGCAATGAAGATTTTTTCTTGTTTATGTAGATGGCATTGTAGATATCTCCATGTTTAAAGAGATGGCGGTGTATATATTTCCATGAGGATGGAGATAGGGGTGTAGATATTTCCATGTTTATAGAGATAGCGGTGTAGCTATTTCCATGTTTATAGAGATAGCGGTGTAGATATTTCCATATTTCTACAGATGACTGTGTAGATTTTTCCATGTTTGAACAGATGGCAGTGTAGATATTTCCAGGTTTATAGAGATAGCGGTGTAGATATGTTCATGTTTATACAGATAGCAATGGAGATATTTCCAAGTTAATACACATAGCGGTGTAGATATTTCCATGTTTATACAGATAGCGGTGTATATATTTCCATGTTTATACTGATGGCTGTGTCGATATTTCCATGTTTATACAGAGTTCTCTGTAGATATTTCTATGTTTATATAGATTACAATGTAGATATTTCCAGGTTTATACAGATGACTGTGTAGATATTTCCATGTTAATACAGATGGCGGTGTAGCTATTTCCATGTTTAAAGAGATAGTGGTGTAGATATTTCCATGTTTATTGACATAGCAGTTTAAATATTTCCATATTTATACAGATAGTGGTGTAGATATTTCCATGTTTTTACAGATAGCGGTGTAGATATTTCCATCTTTATTCAGAGAGTGCTGTACATATTTCCATGTTTATACAGATCACTGTGTCGGTATTTCCCTGTTTATACAGATTACGTTGTAGATATTTCCATCTTTATACAGATTACGGTGTAGATATTTCCGTGTTTATACACATGACTGTGTAGGTATTTCCATGTTTATACAGATGGCTTTGTAGATATTTCCATGTTTATAGAGATTGGGGTGCAGATATTTCCATGTTTATACAGATAGCGGTGTAAACATTTCCATGTTTATACAGATCGTGGTGTAGATATTTCCATGTTTATTCTGATATCGGTGTAGATATTTTCATGTTTATACAGACCGCAGTGTAGGTGCTTCCATGTTTATAGAGATAGCGGTGTAGATATTTCCATGTTTGTTCAGATGGCGGTGTTGATGTTTCCAACTATACACAGATTGCTGTGTAGGTATTTCCATGTGTATACAGATGGCATTGTAGATATTTCCATGTTTATACTGATGGTGGTGTACATATTTCCATGTTTATACAGATGACTGTATAGGTATTTCCATGTTTTTACAGATGGCATTGTAGATATTTCCATGTGTATAGAGATAGCAGTGTAGATATTTCCATGTTTATACAGATGACGGTGTAGATATTTCCATGTTTATACGGATGGCGGTGTAGATATTTCCATGTTTACACAGATTGTGGTGTAGATATTTCCATCTTTCTACAAATGGCATTGTAGATATTTCCATGTTTATACAGATGGCGGCGCAGATATTTCAATGGATATGTAGATGGCGGTGTAGATATTTCCGTGTTTATACAGGTAGCGGTGTAGTTATTTCCATGTTTGTATAGATAGCGGTGTAGATATTTCCATGTATATACACATTGCTCTGTAGATATTTCCATGTTTCTACAGATGGCGGTGTAGATATTTCCTTGTTTATACAGATACTGGTGTAGATATTTCCATGTTTATACAGATAGCGGTGTAGATATTTCCATGTTTTCAGAGGTAGCGGTGTAGATATTTCCCTCTTTGCACAGATTGCCGTGTAGATATTTGCATTTTTACACAGATACCTGTGTAGGTATTTCCAAGTTTACACAGATACCTGTGTAGATATTTCCATGTTTACACAGATAGCGTTGTAGATATTTCCATGTTTATACAGATAGCGGTGTAGATATTTCCATGTTTATACAGATAGCGGGGTAGATATTTCCATGTTTATACAGATAGCGGTGGAGATATTTCCCTGTTTATACAGATAGCGATGTAGATATTTCCATGTTTTTACAGATAGCGGTGTAGATATTTCCATATTTATACAGATAGCAGTGTAGATATTTCCATGTTTATACAGATGGCTGTGTAGATATTTCCATGTTTATAGAGATAGCGGTGTAGATATTTCCATCTTTATACAGATAGCGGTGTAGATATTTCCATGTTTATACAGATGGCGTTGTAGATAGTTCCATGTTTATGGAGATGGCGGTGTGGATATTTCCAAGATTGTAGAGATTGTGGTGTTGGTATTTCCATGTTTATAGAGATAGCGCTGTAGGTATTTCCTTGTTTATACAGATAGTTGTGTAGATACATCCATGTTTATACAGATGGCTGTGTAGATATTTCCATGTGCATTCAGATGACTCTGTAGATATTTGTATGTTTACACAAATGGCTGTGTAGATATTTCCATGTTTATACAGATAGCGGTGTAGTTATTTCCATGTTTATATAGATAGCGGTGTAGATATTTCCATGTATATACACATGGCTGTGTAGATATTTCCATGTTTATACAGATGGCGGTGTAGATATTTCCATGTTTATACAGATAGCGGTGTAGATATTTCCACGTTTATACAGATGGCGGTGTAGATATTTCCATCTTTCTACGAATGTCATTGTAGATATTTCCATGTTTATAGAGATGGCTGTGTAGATATTTCCATGTTTATATAGATGGCAATGAAGATTTTTTCTTGTTTATGTAGATGGCATTGTAGATATCTCCATGTTTAAAGAGATGGCGGTGTATATATTTCCATGAGGATGGAGATAGGGGTGTAGATATTTCCATGTTTATAGAGATAGCGGTGTAGCTATTTCCATGTTTATAGAGATAGCGGTGTAGATATTTCCATATTTCTACAGATGACTGTGTAGATTTTTCCATGTTTGAACAGATGGCAGTGTAGATATTTCCAGGTTTATAGAGATAGCGGTGTAGATATGTTCATGTTTATACAGATAGCAATGGAGATATTTCCAAGTTAATACACATAGCGGTGTAGATATTTCCATGTTTATACAGATAGCGGTGTATATATTTCCATGTTTATACTGATGGCTGTGTCGATATTTCCATGTTTATACAGAGTTCTCTGTAGATATTTCTATGTTTATATAGATTACAATGTAGATATTTCCAGGTTTATACAGATGACTGTGTAGATATTTCCATGTTAATACAGATGGCGGTGTAGATATTTCCATGTTTAAAGAGATAGTGGTGTAGATATTTCCATGTTTATTGACATAGCAGTTTAAATATTTCCATATTTATACAGATAGTGGTGTAGATATTTCCATGTTTTTACAGATAGCGGTGTAGATATTTCCATCTTTATTCAGAGAGTGCTGTACATATTTCCATGTTTATACAGATCACTGTGTCGGTATTTCCCTGTTTATACAGATTACGTTGTAGATATTTCCATCTTTATACAGATTACGGTGTAGATATTTCCGTGTTTATACACATGACTGTGTAGGTATTTCCATGTTTATACAGATGGCTTTGTAGATATTTCCATGTTTATAGAGATTGGGGTGCAGATATTTCCATGTTTATACAGATAGCGGTGTAAACATTTCCATGTTTATACAGATCGTGGTGTAGATATTTCCATGTTTATTCTGATATCGGTGTAGATATTTTCATGTTTATACAGACCGCAGTGTAGGTGCTTCCATGTTTATAGAGATAGCGGTGTAGATATTTCCATGTTTGTTCAGATGGCGGTGTTGATGTTTCCAACTATACACAGATTGCTGTGTAGGTATTTCCATGTGTATACAGATGGCATTGTAGATATTTCCATGTTTATACTGATGGTGGTGTACATATTTCCATGTTTATACAGATGACTGTATAGGTATTTCCATGTTTTTACAGATGGCATTGTAGATATTTCCATGTGTATAGAGATAGCAGTGTAGATATTTCCATGTTTATACAGATTACGGTGTAGATATTTCCATGTTTATACGGATGGCGGTGTAGATATTTCCATGTTTACACAGATTGTGGTGTAGATATTTCCATCTTTCTACAAATGGCATTGTAGATATTTCCATGTTTATACAGATGGCGGCGCAGATATTTCAATGGATATGTAGATGGCGGTGTAGATATTTCCGTGTTTATACAGGTAGCGGTGTAGTTATTTCCATGTTTGTATAGATAGCGGTGTAGATATTTCCATGTATATACACATTGCTGTGTAGATATTTCCATGTTTCTACAGATGGCGGTGTAGATATTTCCTTGTTTATACAGATACTGGTGTAGATATTTCCATGTTTATACAGATAGCGGTGTAGATATTTCCATGTTTTCAGAGGTAGCGGTGTAGATATTTCCCTCTTTGCACAGATTGCCGTGTAGATATTTGCATTTTTACACAGATACCTGTGTAGGTATTTCCAAGTTTACACAGATACCTGTGTAGAGATTTCCATGTTTATGCAGATAGCAGTGTAGATATTTCCATGTTTATACAGATGGCGGTGTAGATATTTCCATGTTTATACAGATCGCGGTGTAGATATTTCCATGTTTGTACAGATGGCACTGTAGATATTTCCATGTTTTTACAGATGGCGGTGTAGATATTTCCATGTTTATAGAGATGGCATTATAGATATTTCCATGTTTATAGAGATAGCGGTTTAGATATATCCATGTTCATAGAGATAGCAGTGAGGATATTTCCATGTTTATACAGATAGCTGTGAAGATATTTCCATTTTTATAGAGATAGCAGTTGAGATATTTCATATGTATACAGATAGCTGTGTAGATATTTCCATGTTTATACAGATTGCGGTGTAGATATTTCCATGTTTATACACATGACTGTGTAGGTATTTCCAGGTTTATACAGATGGCTTTGTAGACATTTCCATGTTTATAGATATAGCGGTGCAGATATTTCCATGTTTATACAGAGAGCGGTGTAAATATTTCCATGTTTATACAGATCGTGGTGTTGATATTTGCATGTTTATACAGATAACGGTGTAGATATTTCCATGTTTATACAGGTAGCGGTGTAGATATTTCCATGTTTACACAGACCGCGGTGTAGATATTTCCATGTTTGTACAGATGGAGGTGTTGATATTTCCATCTATACACAGATGACCGTGTAGATATTTCCATGTTTATACAGATGGCGGCGCAGATATTTCAATGGATATGTAGATGGCGGTGTAGATATTTCCAAGCTTATACAGATAGTGGTGTAGTTATTTCCATGTTTATATAGATAGCGGTGTAGTTATTTCGATGTATATACACATGGCTGTGTAGATATTTCCATGTTTATACAGATGGCGGTGTAGATATTTCCATGTTTATACAGATAGCGGTGTAAATATTTCCAGGTTTATACAGATCACGGTGTAGATAATTCCATGTGTATAGAGATAGCGTTGTAGATATTTCCATGTTTATACAGATAGCGGTGTCGATATTTCCGTGTTTATACAGACCGCGGTGTAGATATTTCCATGTTTGTACAGATGGCGGTGTTGATATTTCCATCTATACGCAGATGACCGTGTAGATATTTCCATGTTTATACAGATGGCGGCACAGATATTTCTATGGATATGTAGATGGCGGTGTAGATATTTCCATGTATATAGAGATGGCGGTGTAGATATTTCCATGTTTATACAGATAACTTTGTAAGTATTTCTATGTTTATAAAGTTGGCGGTGTAGATATTTCAATGTTTATAGAGATAGCAGTGGAGATATTTCCATGTTTATACAGATAGCGGTGTAGATATTTCCATGTTTATACTGATCGCGGTGTAGATATTTCCATGTTTATAGAGATGGCGGTGTAGATATTTCCATGTTCATAGAGAAAGCGGTGTTGACTTTTCCATGTTTATAGAGATAGCTATGTGGATATTTCCATGTTTATACAGATAGGGGTGTAGGTATTTCCATGTTTATAGAGATGGCGGTGTAGATATTTCCATGTTTATATAGATCACGGTGTAGATATTTCCATGTTTATACAGATCACGGTGTAGATATTTCCATGTTTATAGAGATCATGGTGTAGATATTTCCATGTTTATACAGATCGCGGTGTTGATAGTACCATGTTTAAAAGGATAGCTATGCAAATATTTCCACATTTATACAGATAGCGTTGTTATTAGCATGTTTATAGTGATAGCGATGTAGATATTTCCATGTATAAATAGATGTCTGTGTATTTATTTCCATGTTTAAACAGATGGCAGTGTAGATATTTCCTTGTTTATACAAATAGCGGTGTAGTTATTTCCATGTTTATACAGATAGTGGTGTAGATATTTCCATGTATATACAGATGGCTGTGTAGATATTTCCATGTTTATACAGATGGCTGTGTAGATATTTCCATGTTTATACAGATGACTTTGTAGGTATTTCCATGTTTATACAGATGGCGGAGTAGTTATTTCCATATTTATAGAGATAGATGTGTAGATATTTCCATGTTTATACAGATAGCGGTGTAGATATTTCCATGTTTACACAGATCGCGGTGTAGATATTTCCATGTTTATACAGAACAGCAGTGGAGATATTTCCATATTTATACATATAGCGGTGCAAATATTTCCATGTTTATACAGATGCCTATGCAGATATTTCCATATTTATACAGAGGGCTGTGTAGATATTTTCATGTTTATACAGATGGCAGTGTAGATATTTCCATGTTCCTACACATGACTGTGTAGGTATTTCCATGTTTATACAGATGGCTTTGTAGTTATTTCCATGTTTATAGAGATAGCGGTGCAGATATTTCCATGTTTATACAGATAGCGGTGTAAATATTTCCATGTTTATACAGACCGCAGTATCGATATTTCCATGTTTATAGAGATAGCGGTGTAGATATTTCCATGTTTCTACAGATGGCGGTGTTGATATTTCCATATATACACAGATTGCCGTGTAGTTATTTCCATGTGTATACAGATGGCATTGTAGGTGTTTCCATGTTTATACAGATGGTGGTGTAGATATTTCCATGTTTATACAGATGACTGTATAGGTATTTCCATGTTTTTACAGATGGCATTGTAGATATTTCCATGTTTAAAGAGATAGCAGTGCAGATAATTCCATGTTTATACAGATGTCGGTGTAGATATTTCCATGTTTATAAAGACAGCGGTGTAGATATTTCCATATTTATACAGATGACGGTGTAGATATTTCCATGTTTATACAGATAGCCGTGTAAATATTTCCATGTTTATACAGATGGCGTTGTAGATATTTCCATGTGTATAGAGATAGCGGTGTAGGTATTTACATGTTTATACAGATAGCGGTGTAGATATTTCCATGTTTATACAGACCGTGGTGTAAATATTTCCATGTTTATACAGATAGAATTGCAGATATTTCCATGTTTGTACAGATGGCGGTGTTCATATTTCCATCTATACACAGATGACCGTGTAGATATTTCCATGTTTATACAGATGGCGGCGCAGATATTTCTATGAATATGTAGATGGCGGTGTAAATATTTCCATGTTTATACAGATAGCGGTGTAGTTATTTCCATGTTTATATAGATAGCGGTGTAGATATTTCCATGTATATACAGACGGCTGTGTAGATATTTCCATGTTTATACAGATGGCTGTGTAGATATTTCCATGTTTATACACATGACTTTGTAGGTATTTCATTGTTTATACAGATGGCGGTGTAGATATTTCCATGTTTATAGAGATACCTGTGTAGAGATTTCCATGTTTATGCAGATAGCAGTGTAGATATTTCCATGTTTATACAGATGGCGGTGTAGATATTTCCATGTTTATACAGATCGCGGTGTAGATATTTCCATGTTTGTACAGATGGCACTGTAGATATTTCCATGTTTTTACAGATGGCGGTGTAGATATTTCCATGTTTATAGAGATGGCATTATAGATATTTCCATGTTTATAGAGATAGCGGTTTAGATATATCCATGTTCATAGAGATAGCAGTGAGGATATTTCCATGTTTATACAGATAGCTGTGAAGATATTTC
Organism: Pan troglodytes; assembly: GCF_028858775.2. Taxonomy (NCBI): domain Eukaryota; kingdom Metazoa; phylum Chordata; class Mammalia; order Primates; family Hominidae; genus Pan; species Pan troglodytes. Next base: position 98,913,713 of record NC_072417.2, read on the forward strand.
CATTTTTATAGAGATAGCAGTTGAGATATTTCATATTTACACAGATAGCTGTGTAGATATTTCCATGTTTATACAGATTGCGGTGTAGATATTTCCATGTTTATTCACATGACGGTGTAGGTATTTCCAGGTTTATACAGATGGCTTTGTAGACATTTCCATGTTTATAGATATAGCGGTGCAGATATTTCCATGTTTATACAGAGAGCGGTGTAAATATTTCCATGTTTATACAGATCGTGGTGTTGATATTTCCATGTTTATACAGATACCGGTGTAGATATTTCCATGTTTATACAGGTAGCGGTGTAGATATTTCCATGTTTACACAGACCGCGGTGTAGATATTTCCATGTTTGTACAGATGGAGGTGTTGATATTTCCATCTATACACAGATGACCGTGTAGATATTTCCATGTTTATACAGATGGCGGCGCAGATATTTCAATGGATATGTAGATGGCGGTGTAGATATTTCCATGCTTATACAGATAGTGGTGTAGTTATTTCCATGTTTATATAGATAGCGGTGTAGATATTTCGATGTATATACACATGGCTGTGTAGATATTTCCATGTTTATACAGATGGCGGTGTAGATATTTCCATGTTTATACAGATAGCGGTGTAAATATTTCCAGGTTTATACAGATCACGGTGTAGATAATTCCATGTGTATAGAGATAGCGTTGTAGATATTTCCATGTTTATACAGATAGCGGTGTCGATATTTCCGTGTTTATACAGACCGCGGTGTAGATATTTCCATGTTTGTACAGATGGCGGTGTTGATATTTCCATCTATACGCAGATGACCGTGTAGATATTTCCATGTTTATACAGATGGCGGCACAGATATTTCTATGGATATGTAGATGGTGGTGTAGATATTTCCATGTATATAGAGATGGCGGTGTAGATATTTCCATGTTTATACAGATAACTTTGTAAGTATTTCTATGTTTATAAAGTTGGCGTTGTAGATATTTCAATGTTTATAGAGATAGCAGTGGAGATATTTCCATGTTTATACAGATAGCGGTGTAGATATTTCCATGTTTATACTGATCGCGGTGTAGATATTTCCATGTTTATAGAGATGGCGGTGTAGATATTTCCATGTTCATAGAGATAGCGGTGTTGACTTTTCCATGTTTATAGAGATAGCTATGTGGATATTTCCATGTTTATACAGATAGGGGTGTAGGTATTTCCATGTTTATAGAGATGGCGGTGTAGATATTTCCATGTTTATATAGATCACGGTGTAGATATTTCCATGTTTATACAGATCACGGTGTAGATATTTCCATGTTTATAGAGATCATGGTGTAGATATTTCCATGTTTATACAGATCGCGGTGTTGATAGTACCATGTTTAAAAGGATAGCTATGCAAATATTTCCACATTTATACAGATAGCGTTGTTATTAGCATGTTTATAGTGATTGCGATGTAGATATTTCCATGTATAAATAGATGTCTGTGTATTTATTTCCATGTTTAAACAGATGGCAGTGTAGATATTTCCTTGTTTATACAAATAGCGGTGTAGTTATTTCCATGTTTATACAGATAGTGGTGTAGATATTTCCATGTATATACAGATGGCTGTGTAGATATTTCCATGTTTATACAGATGGCTGTGTAGATATTTCCATGTTTATACAGATGACTTTGTAGGTATTTCCATGTTTATACAGATGGCGGAGTAGTTATTTCCATATTTATAGAGATAGATGTGTAGATATTTCCATGTTTATACAGATAGCGGTGTAGATATTTCCATGTTTACACAGATCGCGGTGTAGATATTTCCATGTTTATACAGAACAGCAGTGGAGATATTTCCATATTTATACATATAGCGGTGCAAATATTTCCATGTTTATACAGATGCCTATGCAGATATTTCCATATTTATACAGAGGGCTGTGTAGATATTTTCATGTTTATACAGATGGCAGTGTAGATATTTCCATGTTCCTACACATGCCTGTGTAGGTATTTCCATGTTTATACAGATGGCTTTGTAGTTATTTCCATGTTTATAGAGATAGCGGTGCAGATATTTCCATGTTTATACAGATAGCGGTGTAAATATTTCCATGTTTATACAGACCGCAGTATCGATATTTCCATGTTTATAGAGATAGCGGTGTAGATATTTCCATGTTTATACAGATAGCGGTGTAGATATTTCCATGTTTTTTCAGATATCGGTGTAGATATTTCCATGTTTATACAGATGCTTGTGTAGATATTTCCATGTTTATATAGATGGTGGTGTAGATATTACCATGTTTATACAGATAGCGGTGTAGATGTTTCCAAGTTTATACAGATCGTGGTGAAGATATTTCCATGTTTATACAGATCGCGGTGTAGGTATTTCCATGTTTATACAGATCGCGGTGTAGATATTTCTATGTTTATAAAGATAGGGTGTAGATATTTCCATGTTTATACAGATAGCGGTGTAGATATTTCCATGTTTACAGAGATAGCGGTGTAGGTATTTCCATGTTTATAGACATAGCGGTGTAGATATTTCCATGTTTACATAGATGGCATTGTAGATATTTCCATGTTTATACCGATAGCGGGGTTGGTATTTCCACGTTTATACAGACAGCGATGTAGATGTTTCCATGTTTATACAGCTCGCGGTGCAGATATTTATATCTTTATACAGATGGCATTGTAGATATTTCCTTATTCACACAGATGGCGGTGTAGATGTTTCCATGTTTATACAGATGGCGGAGTAGTTAGTTCCATGTTTATGGAGATGGCTGTGTAGATATTTTCATGTTTATAGAGATGGCGGTGTAGTTATTTCCATGTTTATAGGTATAGCAGTGTAGATATATACATGTTTATACAGATGTCTGTGTAGATATTTCCATGTGTATACAGATGGCATTGTAGATATTTCCATGTTTATACAGATGACTGTATAGGTATTTCCATGTTTTTACAGATGGCAGTGCAGATATTTCCATGTTTATAGAGATAGCGGTGTAGATATTCCCATGTTTGTACAGATGGCAGTGTTGATATTTCCATCTATACACAGATGGCCGTGTAGATATTTCCATGTTTATACAGATGGCGGCGTAGTTATTTCCATGGACATTCAGATGGCGGTGTAGATATTTCCATGTTTATACAGATAGCGGTGTAGATATTTCCATGTTTACACAGATGGTGGTGTAGATATTTCCGTGTTTATACACATGGCGGAGTAGATACTTCCATCTTTATGGAGATGGCAGTGTAGATATTTTCATGTTTACAGAGATGGCGGTGTAGATATTTCCATATTTATAGAGATAGCGGTGTAGATATTTCCATCTTTCTACAGATGGCAGTGTAGATATTTCCATGATTATACAGCTGGCAGTGTAGATATTTCCAAGTTTACACAGATAGCTGTGTAGATATTTCCATGTTTACACAGATAGCGTTGTAGATATTTCCATGTTTATACAGATAGCGGTGTAGAGATTCACATGTTTATACAGATAGCGGTGTAGATATTTCCATGTTTATACAGATGTCTGTGTAGATATTTCCATGTGTATACAGATGGTATTGTAGGTATTTCCATGTTTGTACAGATGGTGGTGTAGATATTTACATGTTTATTCAGATGACTGTGTAGATATTTCCATGATTTTACAGATGGCAGTGTAGATATTTCAATGTTTATAGATATGTCGCTGTAGATATTTCCATGTTTATACAGATAACGGTGGAGGTATTTCCATGTTTATACGGACAGCAGTGGAGATATTTCCATGTTTATACACATAGCGGTGTACATATTTCCATGTTTATAGAGACAGAGGAGTAGCTATTTCCATGTTTATACAGATTGCGGTGCAGATATTTCCATGTTTATACAGATGCCTATGCAGATATCTCCATATTTATACAGAGGGCGGTGTAGATATTTCTAAGTTTATACAGATGGCAGTGTAGATATTTCCATGTTCCTACACATGACTGTGTAGGTATTTCCAAGTTTATACAGATGGCTTTGTAGATATTTCCATGTTTATAGAGATAGCAGTGCAGATATTTCCATGTTTATACAGATAGCGGTCCATATATTTCCATGTTTATACAGATCGTGGTGTAGATATTTCCATGTTTATACAGATACCGGTGTAGATATTTCCATGTTTATACAGACTGCAGTGTAGATATTTCCGTGTTTATAGAGATAGCAGTGTAGATATTTCCATGTTTGTACAGACAGCGGTGTTGATGTTTCCATCTCTACACAGATTGCCATGTAGGTATTTCCATGTGTATACAGATGGCATTGTAGATATTTCCATGTTTATACAGATGATGGTGTAGATATTTCCATGTTTACACAGATGACTGTATGGGTATTTCCATGTTTATACAGATGGCGGTGTAGATATTTCCATGTTTATAGAGATAGCGGTGTAGATATTTCCATATTTATACAGATAACGGTGTAGAAATTTCCATGTTTATATAGATAGCGGTGTAAATATTTCCATGTTTATACAGATCACGGTGTAGATATTTCCATGTTTATAGAGATAGCGGTTTAGATATTTCCATGTTTATACAGATAGCGGTGTATATATTTCCATGTTTATACAGGCCGCGGTGTAGATATTTCCATGTTTATACAGATAGCGGTGCAGATATTTCCATGTTTGTACAGATTGCGGTGTTGATATTTCCATCTATACACAGATAACCGTGTAGATATTTCCATGTTTATACAGATGGTGGCGCAGATATTTCAATGGATATGTAGATCACAATGTAGATATTTCCTTGTTTATACAAATAGCGGTGTTGTTATTTCTATGTTTATGCAGATATCGGTGTAGATATTTCCATGTATATACAGATGGCTGTGTAGATATTTCCATGTTTATACAGATAGCGGTGTAGATATTTCCATGTTTATACAGATAGCGTTGTAGATATTTCCATGTTTATACAGATGGCGGTGTAGATATTTCCATGTTCATAGAGATGGCGGTGTAGATATTTCCATTTTTAAAGAGAAAACGGTTTTGATATTTCATATTTATACAGATAGCAGTGTAGATATTTCCATGTTTATACAGATCGTGGTGAAGATATTTCCTTGCTTATACAGATCGCGGTGTAGATATTTCCATGTTTATACAGACCGCGGTGTAGATATTTCCATGTTTATACAGATAGCGGTTTAGATATTTCCATGTTTATACAGACCGCGGTGTAGATATTTCCATGTTTATACAGATAGCGGTGCAGATATTTCCATGTTTGTACAGATGGCGGTGTTGATATTTCCATCTATGCACAGATGACCGTGTAGATATTTCCTTGTTTAAACAGATGGCGGCGCAGATATTTCCATGGATATGTAGATGGCGGTGTCGATATTTCCATGTTTACACAGATAGCCGTGTAGTTATTTCTATGTTTATATAGATAGCTGTGTAGATATTTCCATGTATATACTCATGGCTGTGTAGATATTTCCATGTTTATACAGATGGCGGTGTAGATATTTCCATGTTTATACCGATAACTTTGTAAGTATTTCCATGTTTATACAGATGGCGGTGTATATATTTTGATGTTTACAGAGATAGCAGTGGAGATATTTCCATGTTTATACAGATAGCGGTGTAGATATTTCCACGTTTATACTGATCGCGGTGTAGATATTTCCATGTTTATAGAGATGGCGGTGTAGATATTTCCATGTTCATAGAGATAGCGGTGTTGATTTTTCCATGTTTATACAGGTAGCGGTGTGGATATTTCCATGTTTATACAGATAGGGGTGTAGATATTTCCATGTTTATAGAGATGGTGGTGTAGATATTTCCATGTTTATACAGACCGCAGTGTAGATATTTCCATGTTTATGGAATTAGCAGTGTAGATATTTCCAAGTTTGTACAGATGGCGGTGTTGATGTTTCCATCTATACACAGATTGCCGTGTTGGTATTTCCATGTGTATACAGATGGCATTGTAGATATTTCCAGGTTTATACAGATGGTGGTGTAGATATTTCCATGTTTACACAGATGACTGTATAGGTATTTCCATGTTTATACAGATGGCGGTGCAGATATTTCCATGTTTATAGAGATAGCGGTGTAGATATTTCCATATTTATACAGATAGTGGTGTAGAAATTTCCATTTTTATACAGAGAGCGGTGTAAATATTTCCATGTTTATACAGATCACGGTGTAGATATTTCCATGTTTATAGAGATAGCGGTGTAGATATTTCCATGTTTATACAGATAGCGGTTTAGATATTTCCATGTTTATACAGACTGCGGTGAAGATATTTCCATGTTTATACAGATAGCGGTGCAGATATTTACATGTTTGTGCAGATGGCAGTGTTGATATTTCCATCTATACACAGATGACCGTGTAGATATTTCCATGTTTATACAGATGGCGGTGCAGTATATTTCCATGGATATGTAGATGACGTTGTAGATATTTCCATGTTTATACCGATAGCGGTGTTGGTATTTCCACGTTTATACAAATGGCGATGTAGATATTTCCATGTTCATACAGCTCGCGGTGCAGATATTTATATCTTTATACAGATGGCATTGTAGATATTTCCTTATTCACACTCATGGAGGTGTAGATGTTTCCATGTTTATACAGATGGCGGAGTAGTTAGTTCCATGTTTATGGAGATGGCAGTGTAGATATTTTCATGTTTATAGAGATGGCTCTGTGGATATTTCCATGTTTACAGAGATAGCAGTGTAGATATTTACATGTTTATACAGATGGCTGTGTAGATATTTCCATGTGTATACAGATGGCATTGTAGATATTTCCATGTTTATACAGATGACTGTATAGGTATTTCCATGTTTTTACAGTTGGCAGTGCAGATATTTCCATGTTTATAGAGATAGCGGTGTAGATATTTCCATGTTTGTACAGATGGCGGTGTTGATATTTCCATCTATACACAGATGGTCGTGTAGATATTTCCATATTTATATAGATGGCGGCGTATATATTTCCATGGACATGCAGATGGCGGTGTAGATATTTCCATGTTTATACAGATTGCGGTGAAGATATTTCCATGTTTTCACAGATTGTAGTGTAGATATTTCCGTGTTTTTACACATGGCGGAGTAGATACTTCCATCTTTATAGAGATGGCAGTGTAGATATTTTCATGTTTATACAGATGGCGGTGTAGACATTTCCATATTAATAGAGATAGCGGTGTAGATCTTTCCATCTTTCTACAGATGGCAGTGTAGATATTTCCACGTTTATACAGATGGCGGTGTAGATATTTCCATATTTATACAGATGTCTTTGTAGATATTTCCATGTGTATACAGATGGTATTGTAGGTATTTCCATGTTCATACAGATGGCGGTGTAGATATTTCCATGTTTATTCAGATGACTGTGTAGATATTACCATGTTTTTACAAAACGCAGTGTAGATATTTCAACGTTTATAAAGATGGCGCTGTAGATATTTCCATGTTTAGTCAGATAACGGTGGAGATATTTCCATGTTTATACATACAGCAGTGGAGATATTTCCATGTTTATACACATAGCGGTGTACATATTTCCATTTTTATAGAGACAGCGGTGTAGGTATTTCCATGTTTATACAGATAGCGGTGCAGATATTTCCATGTGTATACAGACGCCTATGCAGATAACTCCATATTTATACATAGGGCTGTGTAGATAATTCTATGTTTATACAGATGGCAGTGTAGATATTTCCATGTTCCTACACATGACTGTGTAGGTATTTCCATGTTTATACAGATAGTGGTGTAGCTATTTCCATATTTATACAGATGGTTTTGTAGATATTTCCATGTCTATAGAGATAGCGGTGCAGATATTTCCATGTTTATACAGATAGCGGTGTATATATTTCCATGTTTATACAGATCGTTGTGTAGATATTTCCATGTTTATTCAAATGAATGTGTAGATATTTCCATGTTTTTACAGATGGCAGTGTAGATATTTCAATGTTTACATAGATGGCACTGTAGATTTTTCCATGTTTATACAGATAACGGTGGAGATATTTCCATGTTTATACAAACAGCAGTGGAGATATTTCCATGTGTATACACATAGCGGAGTACATGTTTCCGTGTTTATAGAGACAGCGGTGTAGGTATTTCCATGTTTATACAGATAGCTGTGCAGTTATTTCCATGTTTATACAGATGCCTATGCAGATATTTCCATATTTATTAAGAGGGCTTTGTAGATATTTCTAAGTTTATACAGATGGCAGTGTAGATATTTCCATGTTTACACAGATAACTCTGTAAGTATTTCCATGTTTATACAGATGGCGGTGTAGATATTTCGATGTTTATAGAGATAGCAGTGGAGATATTTCCATGTTTATAGAGATAGCGGTGCAGATATTTCCATGTTTATACAGATAGCGGTGTATATATTTCCATGTTTATACAGATCGTGGTGTAGATATTTCCATGTTTATGCAGATACCGGTGTAGATATTTCCATGTTTATACAGACCGCAGTGTAGATATTTCCATGTTTATAGAGATAGCAGTGTAGATATTTTCATGTTTGAACAGATGGCGGTGTTGATGTTTCCATCTTTACACAGATTGCCGTGTAGGTATTTCCATGTGTATACAGATGGCATTGTAGATATTTCCATGTTTATACAGATGGTGGTGTAGATATTTCCATGTTTACACAGATGACTGTACAGGTATTTCTATGTTTATGCAGATGGCGGTGTAGATATTTCCAGGTTTATAGAGATAGCGGTGAAGATATTTCCATATTTATACAGATAACGGTGTAGAAATTTCCATGATTGTACAGATAGCGGTGTAAATCTTTCCATGTTTATACAGATCACGGTGTAGATATTTCCATGTTTATAGAGATAGCGGTGTAGATATTTCCATGTTTATACAGATAGCGGTTTAGATATTTCCATGTTTATACAGACCGCGGTGTAGATATTTCCATGTTTATACAGATAGCGGTGCAGATATTTCCATGTTTGTACAGATGGCGGTGTTGATATTTCCATCTATGCACAGATGACCGTGTAGATATTTCCTTGTTTATACAGATGGCGGCGCAGATATTTCCATGGATATGTAGATGGCGGTGTCGATATTTCCATGTTTACACAGATAGCCGTGTAGTTATTTCTATGTTTATATAGATAGCTGTGTAGATATTTCCATGTATATACTCATGGCTGTGTAGATATTTCCATGTTTATACAGATGGCGGTGTAGATATTTCCATGTTTATACCGATAACTTTGTAAGTATTTCCATGTTTATACAGATGGCGGTGTATATATTTTGATGTTTACAGAGATAGCAGTGGAGATATTTCCATGTTTATACAGATAGCGGTGTAGATATTTCCACGTTTATACTGATCGCGGTGTAGATATTTCCATGTTTATAGAGATGGCGGTGTAGATATTTCCATGTTCATAGAGATAGCGGTGTTGATTTTTCCATGTTTATACAGGTAGCGGTGTGGATATTTCCATGTTTATACAGATAGGGGTGTAGATATTTCCATGTTTATAGAGATGGTGGTGTAGATATTTCCATGTTTACACAGACCGCAGTGTAGATATTTCCATGTTTATGGAATTAGCAGTGTAGATATTTCCAAGTTTGTACAGATGGCGGTGTTGATGTTTCCATCTATACACAGATTGCCGTGTTGGTATTTCCATGTGTATACAGATGGCATTGTAGATATTTCCAGGTTTATACAGATGGTGGTGTAGATATTTCCATGTTTACACAGATGACTGTATAGGTATTTCCATGTTTATACAGATGGCGGTGCAGATATTTCCATGTTTATAGAGATAGCGGTGTAGATATTTCCATATTTATACAGATAGTGGTGTAGAAATTTCCATTTTTATACAGAGAGCGGTGTAAATATTTCCATGTTTATACAGATCACGGTGTAGATATTTCCATGTTTATAGAGATAGCGGTGTAGATATTTCCATGTTTATACAGATAGCGGTTTAGATATTTCCATGTTTATACAGACTGCGGTGAAGATATTTCCATGTTTATACAGATAGCGGTGCAGATATTTACATGTTTGTGCAGATGGCAGTGTTGATATTTCCATCTATACACAGATGACCGTGTAGATATTTCCATGTTTATACAGATGGCGGTGCAGTATATTTCCATGGATATGTAGATGACGTTGTAGATATTTCCATGTTTATACCGATAGCGGTGTTGGTATTTCCACGTTTATACAAATGGCGATGTAGATATTTCCATGTTCATACAGCTCGCGGTGCAGATATTTATATCTTTATACAGATGGCATTGTAGATATTTCCTTATTCACACTCATGGCGGTGTAGATGTTTCCATGTTTATACAGATGGCGGAGTAGTTAGTTCCATGTTTATGGAGATGGCAGTGTAGATATTTTCATGTTTATAGAGATGGCTCTGTGGATATTTCCATGTTTACAGAGATAGCAGTGTAGATATTTACATGTTTATACAGATGGCTGTGTAGATATTTCCATGTGTATACAGATGGCATTGTAGATATTTCCATGTTTATACAGATGACTGTATAGGTATTTCCATGTTTTTACAGTTGGCAGTGCAGATATTTCCATGTTTATAGAGATAGCGGTGTAGATATTTCCATGTTTGTACAGATGGCGGTGTTGATATTTCCATCTATACACAGATGGTCGTGTAGATATTTCCATATTTATATAGATGGCGGCGTATATATTTCCATGGACATGCAGATGGCGGTGTAGATATTTCCATGTTTATACAGATTGCGGTGAAGATATTTCCATGTTTTCACAGATGGTAGTGTAGATATTTCCGTGTTTTTACACATGGCGGAGTAGATACTTCCATCTTTATAGAGATGGCAGTGTAGATATTTTCATGTTTATACAGATGGCGGTGTAGACATTTCCATATTAATAGAGATAGCGGTGTAGATCTTTCCATCTTTCTACAGATGGCAGTGTAGATATTTCCACGTTTATACAGATGGCGGTGTAGATATTTCCATATTTATACAGATGTCTTTGTAGATATTTCCATGTGTATACAGATGGTATTGTAGGTATTTCCATGTTTATACCGATGGTGGTGTAGATATTTCCATGTTTATAAAGATAGCGGTGTAGATATTTCCATATTTACACAGATAACGGTGTAAAAATTTCCATCTTTATACAGATAGCAGTGTAAATATTTCCATGTTTATACAGATCACGGTGTAGATATTTCCATGTATATACAGACATCACTGGAGATATTTCCATGTTTATACACATAGCGGTGTACATATTTCCATGTTTATACAGACAGCGGTGTAGGTATTTCCATGTTTATGCAGATAGCGGTGCAGATATTTCCATGTTTATACTGATGCCTATGCAGATATCTCCATATTTATACAGAGGGCTGTGTAGATATTTCTATATTTATACACATGGCAGTGTAGATATTTCCATGTTCCTACACATGACTGTGTAGGTATTTCCATGTTTATACAGATGGCGTTGTAGATATTTCCATGTATATACAGATCGTGGTGAAGATATTTCCATGTTTATACAGATCGCGGTGTAGATATTTCCATGTGTAAACAGATCGCGGTGTAGATATTTCCATGTTTATACAGATAGCGGTGTAGATATTTCCATGTTTATACAGATAGTGGTGTAGATATTTCCATGTTTAAACAGATGGCGGTGTTGATATTTCCATCTATACACACATGACCGTGTAGATATTTACAGGTTTATACAGATCGCGGCACAGATATTTCCATGGGTATGTAGATGGCGGTGTAGATATTTCCATGTTTATACAGATAGCGGTGTAGATATTTCCATGTTTCTACAGATAGCGGTGCAGATATTTCCATGTTTGTACAGATGGCGGTGTTGATATTTCCATCTATACACAGATGACCGTGTAGATATTTCCATGTTTATACAGATGGCGGCGCAGATATTTCCATGGATATGTAGATGGCGGTGTAGATATTTCCATGTTTATTCAGGTAGAGGTGTAGTTATTTCCATGTTTATATAGGTAGCGGTGTAGATATTTCCATGTATATACACATGGCTGTGTAGATATTTCCATGTTTATAGAGATGGCGGTGTAGATATTTCCATGTTCATAGAGATAGCGGTGTTGATTTTTCCATGTTTATAGAGATAGCGGTGTGGATATTTCCATGTTTATACAGATTGCGGTGTAAATGTTTCCATGTTTATACAGATCACGGTGTAGATATTTCCTTGTTTATTCAAATAGCGGTGAAGTTATTTCCATGTTTATACAGATAGCGGTGAAGATATTTCCATGTATATACAGATGGCTGTGTAGATATTTCCATGTCTATACAGATAACTTTGTACGTATTTCCATGTTTATACAGATGGCGGTGTAGATATTTCCATGTTTATAGAGATAGCTGTGTAGATATTTCCATGTTTATTCTGATAGCGGTGTAGATACTTCCATGTTTATACAGATCGCGGTGTAGATATTTCCATGTTTATACAGATCGCGGTGTAGATATTTCCATGTTTATACAGATAGCGGTGTAGATATTTCCATGTTTACACAGATTGCGGTGTAGATATTTCCATCTTTCTACAGATGGCAGTGTAGATAATTCCATGTTTATACAGATGGCGGTGTAGATATTTCCATGTTTATACAGATGGCGGTGTAGATATTTCCATGTTTATAGAGATAGCTGTGTAGATATTTCGATGTTTATTCTGATAGCGGTGTAGATATTTCCATGTTAATACAGATCGCGGTGTAGATATTTCCATGTTTATACAGATCGCGGTGTAGATATTTCCATGTTTATACTGACAGCGGTGTAGATATTTCCATGTTTTTACAGATAGCGGTGTAGATATTTCCATGTTTACACAGATTGTGGTGTAGATATTTCCATCTTTCTACAGATGGCAGTGTAGATAATTCCATGATTATACAGATGGCGGTGTAGATATTTCCATGTTTATATAGATGGTGGTGTAGTTATTACCATGTTTATACAGATAGCGGTGTAGATATTTCCATGTTTATACAGATAACGGTGGAGATATTTCCATGTTTATACAGAGAGCAGTGGAGATATTTCCATGTTTATACACATAGCGTTGTACATATTTCCATGTTTATAGAGACAGCGGTGTAGGTATTTCCATGTTTATACAGATGCCTATGAAGATTTCTCCATATTTATACAGAGGGCTGTGTAGATATTTCTATGTTTATAGAGATGGCAGTGTAGATATTTCCATGTTCCTACACATGACTGTGTAGGTATTTCCATGTTTATACAGATGGCTTTGTAGATATTTCCATGTCTATAGAGATAGCGGTGCAGATATTTCCATGTTTATACAGATAGCGTTGTATATATTTCCATGTTTATACAGATCGTGGTGTAGATATTTCCATGTTTATACAGATACCGGTGTAGATACTTCCATGTTTATACAGATCGCAGTTTAGATATTTCCATGTTTATAGAGATAGCATTGTAGATATTTCCAAGTTTGTACAGATGGCGATGTTGATGTTTCCATCTATACACAGATTGCAGTGTAGGAATTTCCATGTGTATACAGATGGCATTGTAGATATTTCCATGTTTATACAGATGGTGGTGTAGATATTTCCATGTTTATAGAGATAGCGGTGTAGATATTTCCATATTTATACAGATAAGGGTGTAGAAATTTTCAGGTTTATACAGATAGCGGTGTAAATATTTCCATGTTTATACAGATAACGGTGTAGATATTTCCTTGTTTATTCAAATAGCGGTGAAGTTATTTCCATGTTTACACAGATAGCGGTGAAGATATTTCCATGCATATACAGATGGCTGTGTAGATATTTCCATGTCTATACAGATGACTTTGTACGTATTTCCATGTTAATACTGATGGCGGTGTAGATATTTCCATGTTTATAGAGATAATATTGTAGATATTTCCGTGTTTATAAAGATAGCCGTGTAGATATTAACATGTTTATAGAGACAGCGGTGTAGATATTTCCATAATTATACAAACAGTGGTGTAGATATTTCCATGTTTATCCAGATGGTGTAGATATTACCATCTTTATACAGACGGCGGTGAAGATATTTCCTTGTTTATACAGATAGCGGTGTAGGTATTTCCATGTTTGTACAGATAGCGCTGTAGATATTTCCATGTTTACAGAGAAAGCGGTGTAGATATTTCCATCTTTGCACAAACTGCATAGTAGATATTTCCATCTTTACACGGATAGCTATGTGGAGATTTCGAAGTTTACACAGAAAGCTATGAAGATACTTCCGTGTTTACACAGGTAGCGTTGTAGATATTTCCATGTTTATACAAATACCGTGGTAGATATTTCCATGTTTCTACAGATAGCGGTGTAGATATTTCCATGTTTATAGTGATAGTGGTTCAGACATTTCCATGTTTACACAAATAGCGTTGTAGATATTTCCATGTTTATAGAGATGGCGGTGTAGATTTTTCCATGTTTATAGAGATTGCGGTGTATATATTTCTATGTATACAAAAATAGCGGTGAAGGCATTTCCATGTTTATAGAGATAGCGGAGTAGATATTTCCATGTTTACACAGGTGGATGTGAAGTTATTTCCATGGGTATACAGCTGGCAGTGTAGATATTTCTAAGTTTATAGAGATGGCGGTGTAGATATTTCCATTTTTACACAGATATCGTTGTAGATATTTCAATGTTTACACAGATAACGCTGTAGATATTTCCATGTTAATACAGATAGTGGTGTAGATATTTCCATGTTTATACAGATAGCGGTGGGGTTATTTCCATGTTTAAACAGATAGCGATGTAAATATTTCCAAGTTTATACAGATAACGGTGTAGGTATTTCCATGTTTATAGAGATAGCGGTGTAGGTATTTCCATGTTTATACAGATGGCGGTGTAGATATTTCCATGTGTGTAGAGATAGCCATGTAGATATTTCCATGTTTATAGAGATAGCGGTGTAGTTATTTCCATGTATATACAGATGGCTGTGTAGGTATTTCGATGTTTATACAGATGGCAGTGTAGATATTTCCATGTTTATTCAGATGGAGGTGTAAATATTTCCATGATTATACAGTTGACTCCATAGATATTTTCATGTTTTCACAGATGGCTGTGTAGATATTTCCATGTTCATAGAGATTGTGGTGGAGATATTTCCATGTTTATATAGATGACTGTGTTGTTATTTCCATGATTATATAGATGGCGGTGTATATATTTCCATGTTTATATAGATAGCCCTGTAGATATTTACATGTTTATACAGATATCGGTGTAGACATCTAAATGTTTACAGAGATAGCGGTGTAGGTATTTCAATATTTATACAGATAGCGGTGTAGATATTTCCATGTTTATACAGATAGTGGTGTAGATATATCCATGTTTATACAGATAGCGGTGTAGATATTTCCATGTTGATACAGATTGCGGTGTAGTTATTTCCATGTTTATAGAGATAGCGGTGTAGATATTTCCATGTATCTACAGATGGCTGTGTAGATATTTCCATGAGTATACAGATGGCAGTGTAGATATTTCCATGTTTATAAAGATGGTGGTGTAGATATTTCCCTGTTTATACAGATAAATGTGTATATATTTCCATGTTTTTACAGATGGCGGTCTAGATATTTCCATGTTTATAGAGATAGCGGTGTAGATATTTCCAAGTTTATACAGATAGAGGTGTAGATATTTCCATGTTTGTACAGATAGCTGTGTAGATATTTCCATGTTTATACAGATTGCGGTGTAGGTATTTCCATGTATACAGAGATAGCGGTGTAGATATTTCCAAGTTTATACAGATGCCTGTGTAGATATTTCCATGTGTATACAGATGGCAGTGTAGATATTTCCATGTTTATACAGATGGAGGTGTAGATATTTCCATGTTTATACAGATTACTCTGTAGATGTTTTCATATTTTTACAGATGGCGGTGTAGATATTTCCATGTTTCTACAGATAGCGGTGTGGCTATTTCCATGTTTATACAGATAGCGGTGCAGATATTTCCACGTTTATAGAGATGACTGTGTAGATATTTCCATGTTTATACAGATGGCAGTGTAGATATTACTATGTTTATTCAGATATTGGTGTAGATATTTCCATGTTTATACAGATGAATGTGTAGATATTTCCATGTTTTTACAGATGGCGGTGTAGATATTTCCATGTTCATACAGATAGCAGTGTAGATATTACCCTGTTTACACAGATATCTGTGTAGATATCTCCATCTCTGCACAGATTGCGGTGTATTTATTTCCATGTTTACACAGATTGCGGTGTAGATATTTCCATCTTTACACAGATAGCGGTGCGGATATTTCCATGTTTACACAGATAGCTTTGTAGATATTTGCATGTTTATAAAGATAGCGGTGTAGATATTTCCATGTTTATATAGATAGCGGTGTAGTTGTTTCCATGTTTATACAGATGGCAGTGTAGGTATTTCCATGTTGATACAGATAGCGGTGTAGATATTTCCATGTTTATACAGATAGCGGTGTATATATTTCCATGTTTATACAGATCCTGGTGTAGATATTTCCATGTTTATACTGATAGCGGTGTAGATATTTCCATATTTACAAAGATAGTGGTATAGACATTTCCATGTTTACGGAGATAGCGGTGTGTTTCCGTATTTGCACAGATTGCGATGTAGATATTTCCATCATTACAGAGATAGCGGTGTACATATTTCCATGTTTACACAGATAGCTATGTAGATATTTCCATATTTACACAGATAGTGCTGAAAATATGTCCATGTTTATAAAGATAGCGGTGGAGATATTTCCATGTTTATACAGATGACTCTGTAGATATTTCTATGTTTTTACAGATAACAGTGTAGAGATTAGCATGTTTACACAGATAGTTGTGTAGATATTTCAATCTTTGCACAGATGGTGGTGTAGATATTTCCATCTTTACGGAGATAGTGGTGTAGATATTTCCATCTTTGCACAGATTGCGGTGTAGATATTTCCATCTTTACACAGATAGCGGTGCAGATATTTCCATGTTTACGCATATAGCGGTGTAGATATTTCCATGTTTAAACAGATATCTTTGTATATATTTGCATGTTTATACAGATAGCGGTGTAGATATTTCCATGTTTATACAGATAGCCTTGTAGATATTTCCATGATTATACAGATAGCGGTGTAGATATTTCCAAGTTTATACAGATAGCGGTGTAGATATTTCCATATTTATACAGATAGCGGTGTAGATATTTCCATGTGTATAAAGATATCGGTGTAGATATTTCCAAGTTTATTCAGATAGTGGTGGGGATATTTCCACGCTTATACAGATAGCGGTGGAGATAGTTCCATGTTTATACAGATTGTGGTGTAGATATTTCCATGTTTATACAGATAGTGGTGTAGATATATCCATGCTTATACAGATAGCGGTGTAGATATTTCCATGTTGATACAGATTGCGTTGTAGCTATTTCCATGTTTATAGAGATAGCGGTGTAGATATTTCCATGTATCTACAGATGTCTGTGTAGATATTTCCATGAGTATACAGATGGCAGTGTAGATATTTCCATGTTTATAAAGATGGTGGTGTAGATATTTCCCTGTTTATACAGATGACTGTGTAGATATTTCCATGTTTTTACAGATGGCGTACTAGATATTTCCATGTTTATACAGATAGCATTGTAGATATTTCCATGTTTATAGAAGTGGCTTTGTAGATATTTCCAAGTTTATACAGATGGCAGTGAAGATATTTCCATGTTTACACACATAGTGGTGTAGATATTTCCATGTTTATACAGATGACTGTTTAGATATTTCCATTTTTATGCAGATGGTGGTGTAGATATTTCCATGTTTATAGAGATAGCGGTGTAGATATTTCCAAGTTTATACAGATAGTGGTGTAGATATTTCCATGTTTGTACAGATAGCTTCATAGATATTTCCATGTTTATACTGATTGCGGTGTAGGTATATCCAAGTTTAAAGGGATAGCGGTGTAGATATTTCCAAGTTTCTACAGATGGCTGTGTAGATATTTCCATGTGTATACAGATTGCAGTGTAGATATTTCCATGTTTATACAGATGGAGGTGTAGATATTTCCATGTTTATACAGATTACTCTGTAGTTATTTTCAAATTTTTACAGATGGCGGTGTAGATATTTCCATGTTTCTACAGATAGCGGTGTGGCTATTTCCATGTTAATACCGATAGCGGTGCAGATATTTCCACGTTTATAGAGATGACTGTGTAGACATTTCCATGTTTATACAGATGGCAGTGCAGATATTTCTATGTTTATTCAGATATTGGTGTAGATATTTCCATGTTTACACAGGTGACTCTGTAGATATTTCCATGTTTATACAGATGGCCATGTAGATATTTCCATGTTTATAGAGATTGTGGTGTAGATCTTTCTATGTTTATACAGATGACCATGTATTTTTTTCCATGATTATTCAGATGGCGGTGTAGATATTTCCATGTTCATAGAGGTAGCCATGTAGATATTTCCATGTTTATACAGATATTGTTGTTGATATTTCCATGTTTATGCAGATAGCGGTGTAAATATTTCCATGTTTATAAACATAGTGGTGTAGATATTTCCATGCTTATACAGATAGCGGTGGAGATATTTCCATGTTTATACAGACAGCGATGTAGATATTTCCATGTTTATACAGACAGCGGTGAAGATCTTTCCATGTTTATACAGATAGCGTTGTAGATATTTCCATGTTTACACAGATAGCGGTGTAGATATTTCCATGTTTACACAGATAGCATTGTAGATATTTGCGTGTTTGTACAGATAGCGGTGAAGATATTTCCATGTTTACACAGATAGCGTTGTAGATATTTGCATGTTTATAAAGATAGCGGTGTAGATATTTCCATGTTTATACAGATAGCGATGTAGATGTTTCCATGTTTAAACAGATAGCCGTGTAGATATTTCCATGTTTATACAGATAGCGATGTAGATATTTTCATGCTTATAGAGAAGGCTCTGTAGATACTTCCATGTTTATACAGATGGTTGTGTAGAAATTTCCATGTTTATACAGATGGCAGCGTAGATATTTCTATGTTTATTCAGATATTGTTGTAGATATTTCCATGTTCACACAGATGACTCTGTAGACATTTCCATGTTTATACAGATGGCCGTGTAGATATTTCCAAGTTTATAGAGATAGCCATGTAGATATTTCCATGTTTATACAGATTGTGGTGTAGATATTTCTATGTTTATACAGATGACCATGTAGGTATTTCCATGTTTATTCAGATGGCGGTGTAGATATTTCCATGTTCATAGAGAGAGCCATGTAGATATTTCCATGTTTATACAGATATTGTTGTTGATATTTCCATGTTTATGCAGATAGCGGTGTAAATATTTCCATGTTTATAAAGATAGTGGTGTAGATATTTCCATGCTTATAGAGATAGCGGTGGAGATATTTCCATGTTTATACAGACAGCGATGTAGATATTTCTATGTTTATACAGACAGCAGTGAAGATCTTTCCATGTTTATACAGATAGCGTTGTAGATATTTCCATGTTTACTCAGATAGCGGTGTAGATATTTCCATGTTTACACAGAAAGCATTGTAGATATCTGCATGTTTGTACAGATAGCAGGGTAGATATTTCCATGTTTATACAGATAGCGGTGTAGATGTTTACCTGTTTATACAGATTGCAGTGTAGGCATTTCCATGTTTACAGAGAGAGCAGTGTAGATATTACCAAGTTTATACACATGGCTGTGTAGATATTTCCATGTGTATACAGATGGAAGTGTAGATATTTCCATGTTTCTACAGATGGAGGTGTAGATATTTCCATGTTTATACAGATAGCGGTGTAGATATTTCCACGATTATACAGATAGCGGTGTAGATATTTCCACGTTTATACAGATAGCGGTGCAGATATTTCCAAGTTTATAGAGATGGCTGTGTAGATATTTCCATGTGTACACAGATGGAAGTGTAGGTATTTCCATGTTTATACAGATGGAGGTGTAGATATTTCCATGTTTATACAGATAGCGGTGTAGATATTTCCATGTTTATACAGATTGCGGTGGAGATATTTCCATGTTTATACAGATAGCCGTGTAGATATTTCCATGTTTCTACAGATGGCTTTGTAGATATGTCCAAGGCTATACAGATGCCTGTGTTGATATTTCCATGTGTATACAGATGGGAGTGTAGATATTTCCATGTTTATACAGATAGCGGTGTACATATTTCCATGTTTACACAGATAGCTGTGTAGATATTTCCATGTTTACACAGATAGAGTTTTAGATATTTCCATGTTTATAGAGATAGCGGAGTAGATATTTCCATGTTTATACAGGTAGCGGTGTAGATTTTCCATGTTTATACAGATCGTGGTGTAGATTTTTCCATGTTTATACAGAGAGCGGAGTAGATATTTCCATGTTTATACAGATAGCGGTGTAGATATTACCATGGTTACACAGATAGTGTTGTAGATATTTCCATGTTTATACAGATAGCGCTGTAGTTATTTCAATGTTTATACAGATAGCGGTGTAGATATTTCCATGTTTAGAGAGATAGCGGTGGAGCTATTTCCTTGTTTATACAGATAGCGATGTAGATATTTTCATGTTTCTACAGATAGCTATGTAGGTATTTCCATGTTTATACAGATAGCGGTGTAGATATTTCCATGTTTACACAGATAGCGGTGTAGATATTTCCATGTTTAAACAGATAGCGGTGGAGATATTTCCATGTTTATACAGATGGCGGTGTAGATATTTCCATGTTTATAAAGATAACGGTGTAGATATTTCCGTGTTTATAGATATATCAGTGGAGATATTTCAATGTCTATACAGATAGCGATGTAGATATTTCCATGTTTATACAGATGGCGGTGTAGATATTTCCAAGTTTATACAGATAGCAGTGTATATATTTCCATGTTTACAGATAAAGGTGAATTTATTTCCGTGTCTATACAGATAGCGGTGTAGGTATTTCCATGTTTATAGAGATAGCGGAGTAGATATTTCCTTGTTTATACAGATGGCTGTGTAGATATTTCCATGTGTATGCAGACGGCAGTGTAGATATTTCCATGGTGATACAGATGGAGCTGTAGATATTTCGAAGTTTATACAGATGAATGTGTAGATATTTCCATGTTTTTACAGATGGCGGAGTAGATATTTCCATGTTCATACAGATAGCAGTGAAGATATTACCCTGTTTACACAGATATCTGTGTAGATATCTCCATCTTTGCACACATTGCGGTGTATTAATTTCCATCTTTACACAGACTGCGGTGTAGATATTTCCATCTTTACACAGATAGCGGTGCGGATATTTCCATGTTTACACAGATAGCGTTGTAGATATTTGCATGTTTATAAAGATAGCGGTGTAGATATTTCCATGTTTATACAGAGAGCGGTGTAGATGTTTCGATGTTTAAATAGATAGCCGTGTAGATATTTCCATGTTTATACAGATAGCGATGTAGATATTTTCATGCTAATAGAGATGGCTGTGTAGATACTTCCGTGTTTATACAGATGGTTGTTTAGAAATTTCCATGTTTATACAGATGGCAGTGTAGATATTTCCATGTTTATACAGATAGTGTTGTAGATATTTCCATGTTTATACAGACAGCGGTGTAGATATTTCCATGTTTATACAGATAGCGGTGTAGATGTTGCCATGTTTATACAGATAGCGGTGTAGATATTTCCATATTTATACAGATAGCGGTGTAGATATTTCCAAGTTTATTCAGATGGTGGTGTAGATATTTCCATGTTTATTTAGATGTTGGTGTAGATATTTCCATGTTTATACAGATGGTGTAGATATTTCCATGTTTATACTGACAGTGGTGTAGATATTTCTATGTTTATACAGATAGTGGTGTAGATATTTCAATGCTTATACAGATAGCGGTGGAGATATTTCCATGTTTATACAGACAGCGATGTAGATATTTCTATGTTTATACAGACAGCAGTGAAGATCTTTCCATGTTTATACAGATAGCGTTGTAGATATTTCCATGTTTACTCAGATAGCGGTGTAGATATTTCCATGTTTACACAGAAAGCATTGTAGATATCTGCATGTTTGTACAGATAGCAGGGTAGATATTTCCATGTTTATACAGATAGCGGTGTAGATGTTTACCTGTTTATACAGATTGCAGTGTAGGCATTTCCATGTTTACAGAGAGAGCAGTGTAGATATTACCAAGTTTATACACATGGCTGTGTAGATATTTCCATGTGTATACAGATGGAAGTGTAGATATTTCCATGTTTATACAGATGGAGGTGTAGATATTTCCATGTTTATACAGATAGCGGTGTAGATATTTCCACGATTATACACATAGCGGTGTAGATATTTCCACGTTTATACAGATAGCGGTGTAGATATTTCCAAGTTTATAGAGATGGCTGTGTAGATATTTCCATGTGTACACAGATGGAAGTGTAGGTATTTCCATGTTTATACAGATGGAGGTGTAGATATTTCCATGTTTATACAGATAGCGGTGTAGATATTTCCACGATTATACAGATAGCGGTGGAGATATTTCCATGTTTATACAGATGACGGTGTAGATATTTCCAGTTTTATACAGATAGTGGTGTAGATATTTCCATGTTTATACAGATAGCGGTGTAGATATTTCCATGTTTATACAGATTGCGGTGTAGATATTTCCATGTTTATACAGATAGCCGTGTAGATATTTCCATGTTTCTACAGATGGCTTTGTAGATATGTCCAAGGCTATACAGATGCCTGTGTTGATATTTCCATGTGTATACAGATGGGAGTGTAGATATTTCCATGTTTATGCAGATAGCGGTGTACATATTTCCATGTTTACACAGATAGCTGTGTAGATATTTCCATGTTTACACAGATAGAGTTTTAGATATTTCCATGTTTATAGAGATAGCGGAGTAGATATTTCCATGTTTATACAGGTAGCGGTGTAGATTTTCCATGTTTATACAGATCGTGGTGTAGATTTTTCCATGTTTATACAGATAGCGGAGTAGATATTTCCATGTTTATACAGATAGCGGTGTAGATATTACCATGGTTACACAGATAGTGTTGTAGATATTTCCATGTTTATACAGATAGCGCTGTAGTTATTTCAATGTTTATACAGATAGCTATGTAGGTATTTCCATGTTTATACAGATAGCGGTGTAGATATTTCCATGTTTATACAGATAGCGGTGTAGATATTACCATGGTAACACAGATAGTGTTGTAGATATTTCCATGTTTATACAGATAGCGCTGTAGTTATTTCAATGTTTATACAGATAGCGGTGTAGATATTTCCATGTTTAGAGAGATAGCGGTGGAGCTATTTCCTTGTTTATACAGATAGCGATGTAGATATTTTCATGTTTCTACAGATAGCTATGTAGGTATTTCCATGTTTATACAGATAGCGGTGTAGATATTTCCATGTTTACACAGATAGCGGTGTAGATATTTCCATGTTTAAACAGATAGCGGTGGAGATATTTCCATGTTTATACAGATGGCGGTGTAGATATTTCC
Source organism: Pan troglodytes (assembly GCF_028858775.2). NCBI lineage: Eukaryota > Metazoa > Chordata > Mammalia > Primates > Hominidae > Pan > Pan troglodytes. Next base: position 98,937,569 of record NC_072417.2, read on the forward strand.
ATGTTTATAAAGATAACGGTGTAGATATTTCCGTGTTTATAGATATATCAGTGGAGATATTTGAATGTCTATACAGATAGCGATGTAGATATTTCCATGTTTATACAGATGGCGGTGTAGATATTTCCAAGTTTATACAGATAGCAGTGTATATATTTCCATGTTTACAGATAAAGGTGAATTTATTTCCGTGTCTATACAGATAGCGGTGTAGGTATTTCCATGTTTATAGAGATAGCGGAGTAGATATTTCCTTGTTTATACAGATGGCTGTGTAGATATTTCCATGTGTATGCAGACGGCAGTGTAGATATTTCCATGGTGATACAGATGGAGCTGTAGATATTTCGAAGTTTATACAGATGAATGTGTAGATATTTCCATGTTTTTACAGATGGCGGTGTAGATATTTCCATGTTCATACAGATAGCAGTGTAGATATTACCCTGTTTACACAGATATCTGTGTAGATATCTCCATCTCTGCACAGATTGCGGTGTATTTATTTCCATGTTTACACAGATTGCAGTGTAGACATTTCCATCTTTACACAGATAGCGGTGCGGATATTTCCATGTTTACACAGATAGCGTTGTAGATATTTGCATGTTTATAAAGATAGCGGTGTAGATATTTCCATGTTTATACAGATAGCGGTGTAGATGTTTCGATGTTTAAATAGATAGCCGTGTAGATATTTCCATGTTTATACAGATAGCGATGTAGATATTTTCATGCTAATAGAGACGGCTGTGTAGATACTTCCGTGTTTATACAGATGGTTGTTTAGAAATTTCCATGTTTATACAGATGGCAGTGTAGATATTTCCATGTTTATACAGATAGTGTTGTAGATATTTCCATGTTTATACAGACAGCGGTGTAGATATTTCCATGTTTATACAGATAGCGGTGTAGATGTTGCCATGTTTATACAGATAGCGGTGTAGATATTTCCATATTTATACAGATAGCGGTGTAGATATTTCCAAGTTTATTCAGATGGTGGTGTAGATATTTCCATGTTTATTTAGATGTTGGTGTAGATATTTCCATGTTTATACAGATGGTGTAGATATTTCCATGTTTATACTGACAGTGGTGTAGATATTTCTATGTTTATACAGATAGTGGTGTAGATATTTCAATGCTTATACAGATAGCGGTGGAGATATTTCCATGTTTATACAGACAGCGATGTAGATATTTCTATGTTTATACAGACAGCAGTGAAGATCTTTCCATGTTTATACAGATAGCGTTGTAGATATTTCCATGTTTACTCAGATAGCGGTGTAGATATTTCCATGTTTACACAGAAAACATTGTAGATATCTGCATGTTTGTACAGATAGCAGGGTAGATATTTCCATGTTTATACAGATAGCGGTGTAGATGTTTACCTGTTTATACAGATTGCAGTGTAGGCATTTCCATGTTTACAGAGAGAGCAGTGTAGATATTACCAAGTTTATACACATGGCTGTGTAGATATTTCCATGTGTATACAGATGGAAGTGTAGATATTTCCATGTTTATACAGATGGAGGTGTAGATATTTCCATGTTTATACAGATAGCGGTGTAGATATTTCCACGATTATACAGATAGCGGTGTAGATATTTCCACGTTTATACAGATAGCGGTGTAGATATTTCCAAGTTTATAGAGATGGCTGTGTAGATATTTCCATGTGTACACAGATGGAAGTGTAGGTATTTCCATGTTTATACAGATGGAGGTTTAGATATTTCCATGTTTATACAGATAGCGGTGTAGATATTTCCACGATTATACAGATAGCGGTGGAGATATTTCCATGTTTATACAGATGACGGTGTAGATATTTCCAGTTTTATACAGATAGTGGTGTAGATATTTCCATGTTTATACAGATAGCGGTGTAGATATTTCTATGTTTATACAGATTGCGGTGTAGATATTTCCATGTTTATACAGATAGCCGTGTAGATATTTCCATGTTTCTACAGATGGCTTTATAGATATGTCCAAGGCTATACAGATGCCTGTGTTGATATTTCCATGTGTATACAGATGGGAGTGTAGATATTTCCATGTTTATACAGATAGCGGTGTACATATTTCCATGTTTACACAGATAGCTGTGTAGATATTTCCATGTTTACACAGATAGAGTTTTAGATATTTCCATGTTTATAGAGATAGCGGAGTAGATATTTCCATGTTTATACAGGTAGCGGTGTAGATTTTCCATGTTTATACAGATCGTGGTGTAGATTTTTCCATGTTTATACAGATAGCGGAGTAGATATTTCCATGTTTATACAGATAGCGGTGTAGATATTACCATGGTTACACAGATAGTGTTGTAGATATTTCCATGTTTATACAGATAGCGCTGTAGTTATTTCAATGTTTATACAGATAGCTATGTAGGTATTTCCATGTTTATACAGATAGCGGTGTAGATATTTCCATGTTTATACAGATAGCGGTGTAGATATTACCATGGTAACACAGATAGTGTTGTAGATATTTCCATGTTTATACAGATAGCGCTGTAGTTATTTCAATGTTTATACAGATAGCGGTGTAGATATTTCCATGTTTAGAGAGATAGCGGTGGAGCTATTTCCTTGTTTATACAGATAGCGATGTAGATATTTTCATGTTTCTACAGATAGCTATGTAGGTATTTCCATGTTTATACAGATAGCGGTGTAGATATTTCCATGTTTACACAGATAGCGGTGTAGATATTTCCATGTTTAAACAGATAGCGGTGGAGATATTTCCATGTTTATACAGATGGCGGTGTAGATATTTCCATGTTTATAAAGATAACGGTGTAGATATTTCCGTGTTTATAGATATATCAGTGGAGATATTTCAATGTCTATACAGATAGCGATGTAGATATTTCCATGTTTATACAGATGGCGGTGTAGATATTTCCAAGTTTATACAGATAGCAGTGTATATATTTCCATGTTTACAGATAAAGGTGAATTTATTTCCGTGTCTATACAGATAGCGGTGTAGGTATTTCCATGTTTATAGAGATAGCGGAGTAGATATTTCCTTGTTTATACAGATGGCTGTGTAGATATTTCCATGTGTATGCAGACGGCAGTGTAGATATTTCCATGGTGATACAGATGGAGCTGTAGATATTTCGAAGTTTATACAGATGAATGTGTAGATATTTCCATGTTTTTACAGATGGCGGTGTAGATATTTCCATGTTCATACAGATAGCAGTGTAGATATTACCCTGTTTACACAGATATCTGTGTAGATATCTCCATCTCTGCACAGATTGCGGTGTATTTATTTCCATGTTTACACAGATTGCGGTGTAGACATTTCCATCTTTACACAGATAGCGGTGCGGATATTTCCATGTTTACACAGATAGCGTTGTAGATATTTGCATGTTTATAAAGATAGCGGTGTAGATATTTCCATGTTTATACAGATAGCGGTGTAGATGTTTCGATGTTTAAATAGATAGCCGTGTAGATATTTCCATGTTTATACAGATAGCGATGTAGATATTTTCATGCTAATAGAGATGGCTGTGTAGATACTTCCGTGTTTATACAGATGGTTGTTTAGAAATTTCCATGTTTATACAGATGGCAGTGTAGATATTTCCATGTTTATACAGATAGTGTTGTAGATATTTCCATGTTTATACAGACAGCGGTGTAGATATTTCCATGTTTATACAGATAGCGGTGTAGATGTTGCCATGTTTATACAGATAGCGGTGTAGATATTTCCATATTTATACAGATAGCGGTGTAGATATTTCCAAGTTTATTCAGATGGTGGTGTAGATATTTCCATGTTTATTTAGATGTTGGTGTAGATATTTCCATGTTTATACAGATGGTGTAGATATTTCCATGTTTATACTGACAGTGGTGTAGATATTTCTATGTTTATACAGATAGTGGTGTAGATATTTCAATGCTTATACAGATAGCGGTGGAGATATTTCCATGTTTATACAGACAGCGATGTAGATATTTCTATGTTTATACAGACAGCAGTGAAGATCTTTCCATGTTTATACAGATAGCGTTGTAGATATTTCCATGTTTACTCAGATAGCGGTGTAGATATTTCCATGTTTACACAGAAAGCATTGTAGATATCTGCATGTTTGTACAGATAGCAGGGTAGATATTTCCATGTTTATACAGATAGCGGTGTAGATGTTTACCTGTTTATACAGATTGCAGTGTAGGCATTTCCATGTTTACAGAGAGAGCAGTGTAGATATTACCAAGTTTATACACATGGCTGTGTAGATATTTCCATGTGTATACAGATGGAAGTGTAGATATTTCCATGTTTATACAGATGGAGGTGTAGATATTTCCATGTTTATACAGATAGCGGTGTAGATATTTCCACGATTATACAGATAGCGGTGTAGATATTTCCACGTTTATACAGATAGCGGTGTAGATATTTCCAAGTTTATAGAGATGGCTGTGTAGATATTTCCATGTGTACACAGATGGAAGTGTAGGTATTTCCATGTTTATACAGATGGAGGTGTAGATATTTCCATGTTTATACAGATAGCGGTGTAGATATTTCCACGATTATACAGATAGCGGTGGAGATATTTCCATGTTTATACAGATGACGGTGTAGATATTTCCAGTTTTATACAGATAGTGGTGTAGATATTTCCATGTTTATACAGATAGCGGTGTAGATATTTCCATGTTTATACAGATTGCGGTGTAGACATTTCCATGTTTATACAGATAGCCGTGTAGATATTTCCATGTTTCTACAGATGGCTTTGTAGATATGTCCAAGGCTATACAGATGCCTGTGTTGATATTTCCATGTGTATACAGATGGGAGTGTAGATATTTCCATGTTTATACAGATAGCGGTGTACATATTTCCATGTTTACACAGATAGCTGTGTAGATATTTCCATGTTTACACAGATAGAGTTTTAGATATTTCCATGTTTATAGAGATAGCGGAGTAGATATTTCCATGTTTATACAGGTAGCGGTGTAGATTTTCCATGTTTATACAGATCGTGGTGTAGATTTTTCCATGTTTATACAGATAGCGGAGTAGATATTTCCATGTTTATACAGATAGCGGTGTAGATATTACCATGGTTACACAGATAGTGTTGTAGATATTTCCATGTTTATACAGATAGCGCTGTAGTTATTTCAATGTTTATACAGATAGCTATGTAGGTATTTCCATGTTTATACAGATAGCGGTGTAGATATTTCCATGTTTATACAGATAGCGGTGTAGATATTACCATGGTAACACAGATAGTGTTGTAGATATTTCCATGTTTATACAGATAGCGCTGTAGTTATTTCAATGTTTATACAGATAGCGGTGTAGATATTTCCATGTTTAGAGAGATAGCGGTGGAGCTATTTCCTTGTTTATACAGATAGCGATGTAGATATTTTCATGTTTCTACAGATAGCTATGTAGGTATTTCCATGTTTATACAGATAGCGGTGTAGATATTTCCATGTTTACACAGATAGCGGTGTAGATATTTCCATGTTTAAACAGATAGCGGTGGAGATATTTCCATGTTTATACAGATGGCGGTGTAGATATTTCCATGTTTATAAAGATAACGGTGTAGATATTTCCGTGTTTATAGATATATCAGTGGAGATATTTGAATGTCTATACAGATAGCGATGTAGATATTTCCATGTTTATACAGATGGCGGTGTAGATATTTCCAAGTTTATACAGATAGCAGTGTATATATTTCCATGTTTACAGATAAAGGTGAATTTATTTCCGTGTCTATACAGATAGCGGTGTAGGTATTTCCATGTTTATAGAGATAGCGGAGTAGATATTTCCTTGTTTATACAGATGGCTGTGTAGATATTTCCATGTGTATGCAGACGGCAGTGTAGATATTTCCATGGTGATACAGATGGAGCTGTAGATATTTCGAAGTTTATACAGATGAATGTGTAGATATTTCCATGTTTTTACAGATGGCGGTGTAGATATTTCCATGTTCATACAGATAGCAGTGTAGATATTACCCTGTTTACACAGATATCTGTGTAGATATCTCCATCTCTGCACAGATTGCGGTGTATTTATTTCCATGTTTACACAGATTGCGGTGTAGACATTTCCATCTTTACACAGATAGCGGTGCGGATATTTCCATGTTTACACAGATAGCGTTGTAGATATTTGCATGTTTATAAAGATAGCGGTGTAGATATTTCCATGTTTATATAGATAGCGGTGTAGTTGTTTCCATGTTTATACAGATGGCAGTGTAGGTATTTCCATGTTTATACAGATAGCGGTGTAGATATTTCCATGTTTATACAGACAGCGGTGTATATATTTCCATGTTTATACAGATCCTGGTGTAGATATTTCCATGTTTATACTGATAGCGGTGTAGATATTTCCATATTTACAAAGATAGTGGTATAGACATTTCCATGTTTACGGAGATAGCGGTGTGTTTCCGTATTTGCACAGATTGCGATGTAGATATTTCCATCATTACAGAGATAGCGGTATACATATTTCCATGTTTACACAGATAGCTATGTAGATATTTCCATGTTTACACAGATAGTGCTGAAAATATGTCCATGTTTATAAAGATAGCGGTGGAGATATTTCCATGTTTATACAGATGACTCTGTAGATATTTCTATGTTTTTACAGATAACAGTGTAGAGATTAGCATGTTTACACAGATAGTTGTGTAGATATTTCAATCTTTGCACAGATGGTGGTGTAGATATTTCCATCTTTACAGAGATAGTGGTGTAGATATTTCCATCTTTGCACAGATTGCGGTGTAGATATTTCCATCTTTACACAGATAGCGGTGCAGATATTTCCATGTTTACGCATATAGCGGTGTAGATATTTCCATGTTTAAACAGATATCTTTGTATATATTTCCATGTTTATACAGATAGCGGTGTAGATATTTCCATGTTTATACAGATAGCCTTGTAGATATTTCCATGATTATACAGATAGCGGTGTAGATATTTCCAAGTTTATACAGATAGCGGTGTAGATATTTCCATATTTATACAGATAGCGGTGTATATATTTCCATGTGTATAAAGATAGCGGTGTAGATATTTCCAAGTTTATTCAGATAGTGGTGGGGATATTTCCAAGCTTATACAGATAGCGGTGGAGATAGTTCCATGTTTATACAGATTGTGGTGTAGATATTTCCATGTTTATACAGATAGTGGTGTAGATATATCCATGCTTATACAGATAGCGGTGTAGATATTTCCATGTTGATACAGATTGCGTTGTAGCTATTTCCATGTTTATAGAGATAGCGGTGTAGATATTTCCATGTATCTACAGATGTCTGTGTAGATATTTCCATGAGTATACAGATGGCAGTGTAGATATTTCCATGTTTATAAAGATGGTGGTGTAGATATTTCCCTGTTTATACAGATGACTGTGTAGATATTTCGATGTTTTTACAGATGGCGTACTAGATATTTCCATGTTTATACAGATAGCATTGTAGATATTTCCATGTTTATAGAAGTGGCTTTGTAGATATTTCCAAGTTTATACAGATGGCAGTGAAGATATTTCCATGTTTATACACATATTGGTGTAGATATTTCCATGTTTATACAGATGACTGTTTAGATATTTCCATTTTTATGCAGATGGTGGTGTAGATATTTCCATGTTTATAGAGATAGCGGTGTAGATATTTCCAAGTTTATACAGATAGTGGTGTAGATATTTCCATGTTTGTACAGATAGCTTCATAGATATTTCCATGTTTATACTGATTGCGGTGTAGATATTTCCACGATTATACAGATAGCGGTGTAGATATTTCCACGTTTATACAGATAGCGGTGTAGATATTTCCAAGTTTATAGAGATGGCTGTGTAGATATTTCCATGTGTACACAGATGGAAGTGTAGGTATTTCCATGTTTATACAGATGGAGGTGTAGATATTTCCATGTTTATACAGATAGCGGTGTAGATATTTCCACGATTATACAGATAGCGGTGGAGATATTTCCATGTTTATACAGATGACGGTGTAGATATTTCCAGTTTTATACAGATAGTGGTGTAGATATTTCCATGTTTATACAGATAGCGGTGTAGATATTTCCATGTTTATACAGATTGCGGTGTAGATATTTCCATGTTTATACAGATAGCCGTGTAGATATTTCCATGTTTCTACAGATGGCTTTGTAGATATGTCCAAGGCTATACAGATGCCTGTGTTGATATTTCCATGTGTATACAGATGGGAGTGTAGATATTTCCATGTTTATACAGATAGCGGTGTACATATTTCCATGTTTACACAGATAGCTGTGTAGATATTTCCATGTTTACACAGATAGAGTTTTAGATATTTCCATGTTTATAGAGATAGCGGAGTAGATATTTCCATGTTTATACAGGTAGCGGTGTAGATTTTCCATGTTTATACAGATCGTGGTGTAGATTTTTCCATGTTTATACAGATAGCGGAGTAGATATTTCCATGTTTATACAGATAGCGGTGTAGATATTACCATGGTTACACAGATAGTGTTGTAGATATTTCCATGTTTATACAGATAGCGCTGTAGTTATTTCAATGTTTATACAGATAGCTATGTAGGTATTTCCATGTTTATACAGATAGCGGTGTATATATTTCCATGTTTATACAGATAGCGGTGTAGATATTACCATGGTTACACAGATAGTGTTGTAGATATTTCCATGTTTATACAGATAGCGCTGTAGTTATTTCAATGTTTATACAGATAGCGGTGTAGATATTTCCATGTTTAGAGAGATAGCGGTGGAGCTATTTCCTTGTTTATACAGATAGCGATGTAGATATTTTCATGTTTCTACAGATAGCTATGTAGGTATTTCCATGTTTATACAGATAGCGGTGTAGATATTTCCATGTTTACACAGATAGCGGTGTAGATATTTCCATGTTTAAACAGATAGCGGTGGAGATATTTCCATGTTTATACAGATGGCGGTGTAGATATTTCCATGTTTATAAAGATAACGTTGTAGATATTTCCGTGTTTATAGATATATCAGTGGAGATATTTCAATGTCTATACAGATAGCGATGTAGATATTTCCATGTTTATACAGATGGCGGTGTAGATATTTCCAAGTTTATACAGATAGCAGTGTATATATTTCCATGTTTACAGATAAAGGTGAATTTATTTCCGTGTCTATACAGATAGCGGTGTAGGTATTTCCATGTTTATAGAGATAGCGGAGTAGATATTTCCTTGTTTATACAGATGGCTGTGTAGATATTTCCATGTGTATGCAGACGGCAGTGTAGATATTTCCATGGTGATACAGATGGAGCTGTAGATATTTCGAAGTTTATACAGATGAATGTGTAGATATTTCCATGTTTTTACAGATGGCGGTGTAGATATTTCCATGTTCATACAGATAGCAGTGTAGATCTTACCCTGTTTACACAGATATCTGTGTAGATATCTCCATCTCTGCACAGATTGCGGTGTATTTATTTCCATGTTTACACAGATTGCGGTGTAGACATTTCCATCTTTACACAGATAGCGGTGCGGATATTTCCATGTTTACACAGATAGCGTTGTAGATATTTGCATGTTTATAAAGATAGCGGTGTAGATATTTCCATGTTTATATAGATAGCGGTGTAGTTGTTTCCATGTTTATACAGATGGCAGTGTAGGTATTTCCATGTTTATACAGATAGCGGTGTAGATATTTCCATGTTTATACAGACAACGGTGTATATATTTCCATGTTTATACAGATCCTGGTGTAGATATTTCCATGTTTATACTGATAGCGGTGTAGATATTTCCATATTTACAAAGATAGTGGTATAGACATTTCCATGTTTACGGAGATAGCGGTGTGTTTCCGTATTTGCACAGATTGCGATGTAGATATTTCCATCATTACAGAGATAGCGGTGTACATATTTCCATGTTTACACAGATAGCTATGTAGATATTTCCATGTTTACACAGATAGTGCTGAAAATATGTCCATGTTTATAAAGATAGCGGTGGAGATATTTCCATGTTTATACAGATGACTCTGTAGATATTTCTATGTTTTTACAGATAACAGTGTAGAGATTAGCATGTTTACACAGATAGTTGTGTAGATATTTCAATCTTTGCACAGATGGTGGTGTAGATATTTCCATCTTTACAGAGATAGTGGTGTAGATATTTCCATCTTTGCACAGATTGCGGTGTAGATATTTCCATCTTTACACAGATAGCGGTGCAGATATTTCCATGTTTACGCATATAGCGGTGTAGATATTTCCATGTTTAAACAGATATCTTTGTATAAATTTGCATGTTTATACAGATAGCGGTGTAGATATTTCCATGTTTATACAGATAGCCTTGTAGATATTTCCATGATTATACAGATAGCGGTGTAGATATTTCCAAGTTTATACAGATAGCGGTGTAGATATTTCCATATTTATACAGATAGCGGTGTAGATATTTACATGTGTATAAAGATAGCGGTGTAGATATTTCCAAGTTTATTCAGATAGTGGTGAGGATATTTCCACGCTTATACAGATAGCGGTGGAGATAGTTCCATGTTTATACAGATTGTGGTGTAGATATTTCCATGTTTATACAGATAGTGGTGTAGATATATCCATGCTTATACAGATAGCGGTGTAGATATTTCCATGTTGATACAGATTGCGTTGTAGCTATTTCCATGTTTATAGAGATAGCGGTGTAGATATTTCCATGTATCTACAGATGTCTGTGTAGATATTTCCATGAGTATACAGATGGCAGTGTAGATATTTCCATGTTTATAAAGATGGTGGTGTAGATATTTCCCTGTTTATACAGATGACTGTGTAGATATTTCCATGTTTTTACAGATGGCGTACTAGATATTTCCATGTTTATACAGATAGCATTGTAGATATTTCCATGTTTATAGAAGTGGCTTTGTAGATATTTCCAAGTTTATACAGATGGCAGTGAAGATATTTCCATGTTTATACACATAGTGGTGTAGATATTTCCATGTTTATACAGATGACTGTTTAGATATTTCCATTTTTATGCAGATGGTGGTGTAGATATTTCCATGTTTATAGAGATAGCGGTGTAGATATTTCCAAGTTTATACAGATAGTGGTGTAGATATTTCCATGTTTGTACAGATAGCTTCATATATATTTCCATGTTTATACTGATTGCGGTGTAGGTATATCCAAGTTTACAGGGATAGCGGTGTAGATATTTCCAAGTTTCTACAGATGGCTGTGTAGATATTTCCATGTGTATACAGATTGCAGTGTAGATATTTCCATGTTTATACAGATGGAGGTGTAGATATTTCCATGTTTATACAGATTACTCTGTAGTTATTTTCAAATTTTTACAGATGGCGGTGTAGATATTTCCATGTTTCTACAGATAGCGGTGTGGCTATTTCCATGTTAATACCGATAGCGGTGCAGATATTTCCACGTTTATAGAGATGACTGTGTAGACATTTCCATGTTTATACAGATGGCAGTGCAGATATTTCTATGTTTATTCAGATATTGGTGTAGATATTTCCATGTTTACACAGGTGACTCTGTAGATATTTCCATGTTTATACAGATGGCCATGTAGATATTTCCATGTTTATAGAGATTGTGGTGTAGATCTTTCTATGTTTATACAGATGACCATGTATTTTTTTCCATGTTTATTCAGATGGCGGTGTAGATATTTCCATGTTCATAGAGGTAGCCATGTAGATATTTCCATGTTTATACAGATATTGTTGTTGATATTTCCATGTTTATGCAGATAGCGGTGTAAATATTTCCATGTTTATAAACATAGTGGTGTAGATATTTCCATGCTTATACAGATAGCGGTGGAGATATTTCCATGTTTATACAGACAGCGATGTAGATATTTCCATGTTTATACAGACAGCGGTGAAGATCTTTCCATGTTTATACAGATAGCGTTGTAGATATTTCCATGTTTACACAGATAGCGGTGTAGATATTTCCATGTTTACACAGATAGCATTGTAGATATTTGCGTGTTTGTACAGATAGCAGTGTAGATATTTCCATGTTTATACAGATAGCGGTGTAGAAGTTTCCATGTTTATACAGATTGCAGTGTAGGCATTTCCATGTTTACAGAGGTAGCAGTGTAGATATTTCCAAGTTTATACAGATGGCTGTGTAGATATTTCCATGTTTATAAAGATAACGGTGTAGATATTTCCGTGTTTATAGAGATATCAGTGGAGATATTTCAATGTCTATACAGATAGTGATATAGATATTTCCATGTTTATACAGATGGCGGTGTAGATATTACCAGGTTTATACAGATAGCGGTGTAGATATTTCCATGTTTACAGATGAAGGTGAATTTATTTCCGTGTCTATACAGATAGCGGTGTAGGTATTTCCATGTTTACACAGATAGCGGTGTAGATATTTCCTTGTTTAAACACATGGCTGTGTAGATATTTCCATGTGTATGCAGACGGCAGTGGAGATATTTCCATGGTTATACAGATGGAGCTGTAGATATTTCGATGTTTATACAGATGAATTTGTAGATATTTCCATGTTTTTAAAGATGGCGGTGTAGATATTTCCATGTTCATACAGATAGCAGTGTAGATATTACCCTGTTTACACAGATATCTGTGTAGATATCTCCATCTTCGCACAGATTGCGGTGTACATATTTCCATCTTTACACAGATAGCGGGGCGGATATTTCCATGTTTACACAGATAGCGTTGTAGATATTTGCATGTTTATAAAGATAGCGGTGTAGATATTTCCATGTTTATACAGATAGCGATGTAGATGTTTCCATGTTTAAACAGATAGCCGTGTAGATATTTCCATGTTTATACAGATAGCGATGTAGATATTTTCATGCTTATAGAGAAGGCTCTGTAGATACTTCCATGTTTATACAGATGGTTGTGTAGAAATTTCCATGTTTATACAGATGGCAGCGTAGATATTTCTATGTTTATTCAGATATTGTTGTAGATATTTCCATGTTCACACAGATGACTCTGTAGACATTTCCATGTTTATACAGATGGCCGTGTAGATATTTCGAAGTTTATAGAGATAGCCATGTAGATATTTCCATGTTTATACAGATTGTGGTGTAGATATTTCTATGTTTATACAGATGACCATGTAGGTATTTCCATGTTTATTCAGATGGCGGTGTAGATATTTCCATGTTCATAGAGAGAGCCATGTAGATATTTCCATGTTTATACAGATATTGTTGTTGATATTTCCATGTTTATGCAGATAGCGGTGTAAATGTTTCCATGTTTATAAAGATAGTGGTGTAGATATTTCCATGCTTATACAGATAGCGGTGGAGATATTTCCATGTTTATACAGACAGCGATGTAGATATTTCTATGTTTATACAGACAGCAGTGAAGATCTTTCCATGTTTATACAGATAGCGTTGTAGATATTTCCATGTTTACTCAGATAGCGGTGTAGATATTTCCATGTTTACACAGAAAGCATTGTAGATATCTGCATGTTTGTACAGATAGCAGGGTAGATATTTCCATGTTTATACAGATAGCGGTGTAGATGTTTACCTGTTTATACAGATTGCAGTGTAGGCATTTCCATGTTTACAGAGAGAGCAGTGTAGATATTACCAAGTTTATACACATGGCTGTGTAGATATTTCCATGTGTATACAGATGGAAGTGTAGATATTTCCATGTTTATACAGATGGAGGTGTAGATATTTCCATGTTTATACAGATAGCGGTGTAGATATTTCCACGATTATACAGATAGCGGTGTAGATATTTCCACGTTTATACAGATAGCGGTGTAGATATTTCCAAGTTTATAGAGATGGCTGTGTAGGTATTTCCATGTGTACACAGATGGAAGTGTAGGTATTTCCATGTTTATACAGATGGAAGTGTAGATATTTCCATGTTTATACATATAGCGGTGTAGATATTTCCACGATTATACAGATAGCGGTGGAGATATTTCCATGTTTATACAGATGACGGTGTAGATATTTCCAGTTTTATACAGATAGTGGTGTAGATATTTCCATGTTTATACAGATAGCGGTGTAGATATTTCCATGTTTATACAGATTGCGGTGTAGATATTTCCATGTTTATACAGATAGCCGTGTAGATATTTCCATGTTTCTACAGATGGCTTTGTAGATATGTCCAAGGCTATACAGATGCCTGTGTTGATATTTCCATGTGTATACAGATGGGAGTGTAGATATTTCCATGTTTATACAGATAGCGGTGTACATATTTCCATGTTTACACAGATAGCTGTGTAGATATTTCCATGTTTACACAGATAGAGTTTTAGATATTTCCATGTTTATAGAGATAGCGGAGTAGATATTTCCATGTTTATACAGGTAGCGGTGTAGATTTTCCATGTTTATACAGATCGTGGTGTAGATTTTTCCGTGTTTATACAGATAGTGGAGTAGATATTTCCATGTTTAGAGAGATAGCGGTGGAGCTATTTCCTTGTTTATACAGATAGCGATGTAGATATTTTCATGTTTCTACAGATAGCTATGTAGGTATTTCCATGTTTATACAGATAGCGGTGTAGATATTTCCATGTTTACACAGATAGCGGTGTAGATATTTCCATGTTTAAACAGATAGCGGTGGAGATATTTCCATGTTTATACAGATGGCGGTGTAGATATTTCCATGTTTATAAAGATAACGGTGTAGATATTTCCGTGTTTATAGATATATCAGTGGAGATATTTCAATGTCTATACAGATAGCGATGTAGATATTTCCATGTTTATACAGATGGCGGTGTAGATATTTCCAAGTTTTTACAGATAGCAGTGTATATATTTCCATGTTTACAGATAAAGGTGAATTTATTTCCGTGTCTATACAGATAGCGGTGTAGGTATTTCCATGTTTATAGAGATAGCGGAGTAGATATTTCCTTGTTTATACAGATGGCTGTGTAGATATTTCCATGTGTATGCAGATGGCAGTGTAGATATTTCCATGGTGATACAGATGGAGCTGTAGATATTTCGAAGTTTATACAGATGAATGTGTAGATATTTCCATGTTTTTACAGATGGCGGAGTAGATATTTCCATGTTCATACAGATAGCAGTGAAGATATTACCCTGTTTACACAGATATCTGTGTAGATATCTCCATCTTTGCACACATTGCGGTGTATTAATTTCCATCTTTACACAGATTGCGGTGTAGATATTTCCATCTTTACACAGATAGCGGTGCGGATATTTCCATGTTTACACAGATAGCGTTGTAGATATTTGCATGTTTATAAAGATAGCGGTGTAGATATTTCCATGTTTATACAGATAGCGGTGTAGATGTTTCGATGTTTAAATAGATAGCCGTGTAGATATTTCCATGTTTATACAGATAGCGATGTAGATATTTTCATGCTAATAGAGATGGCTGTGTAGATACTTCCGTGTTTATACAGATGGTTGTGTAGAAATGTCCATGTTTATACAGATGGCAGTGTAGATATTTCCATGTTTATACAGATAGTGTTGTAGATATTTCCATGTTTATACAGACAGCGGTGTAGATATTTCCATGTTTATAAAGATAGCGGTGTAGATGTTGCCATGTTTATACAGATAGCGGTGTAGATATTTCCATATTTATACAGATAGCGGTGTAGATATTTCCAAGTTTATTCAGATGGTGGTGTAGATATTTCCATGTTTATTTAGATGTTGGTGTAGATATTTCCATGTTTATACAGATGGTGTAGATATTTCCATGTTTATACTGACAGTGGTGTAGATATTTCTATGTTTATACAGATAGTGGTGTAGATATTTCCATGTGTATACAGATAGCGGTGTCGATATCTCCACGTTTACAGAGATGGCGGTGTAGATAATTCCATATTTGCACAGATTGCGGTGTAGATATTTCCATCTTTACACAGATAGCGGTGTACATATTTCCATGTTTACACAGATAGCTGTGTAGATATTTCCATGTTTACACAGATAATGTTGCAGATATTTCCATGTTTATACAGATAGCGGTGGAGATCTTTCCATGTTTATACAGATGGCCATGGAGATATTTCCCTGTTTATACAGATGGCGGTGTACATATTTCTAAGTTTATACAGATAGCGGTGTAGATATTTCCATGTTTATACAGATAGTGGTGTAGATATTTGCAAGTTTAGACAGGTAGAGGTGTAGATATTTCCATGTTTATACAGATCGCGGTGTAGATATTTCCATGTTTGTGCAGACGGCGGTGTAGATATTTCCATGTTTATAGAGATGGCGGTGTATATATTTTTATGTTTATAGAGATCGCGGTGTAGATAATTCCATGTTTATAGAGATGGTGGTGTAGGTATTTCCATGTTTATAAAGATAGTGGAGTAGATATTTCCATGTTTATTCAGATAGCGGTGTAGATATTACCGTGCTTATACAGATAGTGGTGTTGATATTTCCATGTTTATACACATAGCGGTGTAGACATTTCCAGGGTTACTCTGCTCGCGGTGCAGGTATTTCCATGTTTATACAGATGGCAGTGTAGGTATTTCCATGTTTATGCTGATAGCGGTGTAGATATTTCCATGTTTATGCAGATAGCAGTGTATATATTTCCATGTTTATAGAGATAGCGGTGTAGGTATTTCCATGTGTATTCAGATAGCGGTGCAGATGTTTCCTAGTTTATACAGATGGCTGTGTAGATATTTCCATGAGTATACACATGGCAGTGTAGATATTTCCATGTTTATAGAGATGGTGGTGTAGATATTTCCATGTATATACAGATGACTGTGTAGATATTTCCATGTTTATACAGATAACGGTGCAGATATTTCCATGTTTATAGAGATAGCGGTGTAAATATTTCCATGTTTGCACAGATTGCGGTGCAGATATTTCCATCTTTACACAAATAGCGGTGTTGATATTTCCATGTTTACACAGACAGCTGTGTAGATGTCACCATGTTTATACAGATGATTGTGTAGGTATTTCCATGTTTATACAGATTGCGGTGTAGCTATTTCCATGTTTTTACAGATGGCGGTGTAGATTTTTCCATGTGTATAGAGATGGCTGTGAAGGTATTTCCATGTTTATACAGATAGCGGTGTAGATATTTCCACGTTTTGCAGTTAGCGCTGTAGATATTTCCATGTTTATACAGATAGCGGTGGAGATATTTCCATGTTTATACATATGGCGGTGTAGATACTTCCATATTTTCACAGATGGCGGTGTAGGTATTTCCATGTTTATACAGATGACTGTGTAGTTATTTCAATGTTTATACAGAAGGCAGTTTAGATATTTCCATATTTTTAGACTTAGCCCTGTACATATTTCCATGTTTATACACATAACGTTGTGGATATTTCCATGTTTATAGAGACAGCGGTGTAGATATTACCATGTTTACACAGATAGCGGTTTCGTTATTTCCTTCTTTGCACAGATTGCGATGTAGATATTTCCGTTTTTACAAAGATAGCGGTGTAGTTATTTCCTTTTTTACACAGATTGTGGTGTAGATATTTCCATGTTTACACAGGTAGTGTTGTAGATGTTTCCATGTTTATACAGATAACTGTGTAGGTATTTCCATGTTTATACAGATGGCAGTGTAGCTATTTGCATGTTTATACAGATGGCGGTGCAGATATTTTCATGTTTATAGAGATGGCGGTGTAGATATTTCCATGTTCATGCAGATGGCGGTGTAGATATTTCCATGTTTATGGAGATGACAATGTTGATATTTCTATGTTTATAGAGATAGCGGTGTAGATATTTCCATGTGTATAAAGATGGCGGTGTACGTATTTCCATGTTTATAGAAATAGCGGTGCAGATATTTCCATGTTTATACAGATAGTGGTGTAGATATTTCCACGTTTATAGAGATAATGGCGTTGGTATGTCCATGTTTATACGGATAGCGGTGTAAATATTTCCATGTTTATACAGCTGGCGGTGTAGATATTTCCATCTTTATACAGATGGAAGTGTAGGTATTTACATGTTTATGCAGATAGCCGTGTAGATATTTCCATGTTTATTCAGATGCAGGTGTATATATTTCCATGTTTATACAGATGACTGTGTAGATATTTCCATGTTTTCACAGATGGTGGTGTAGATATTTCAATGTTTATACAGAGAGCAGTGCAGATATTTACATCTTTATTGAGATAGCGGTGTAGATATTTCCATTTTTGCACAGATTGTGGTGTAGGTATTTCCATCTTTACATAGATAGCGGTGTAGTTATTTCCATGTTTACACAGATAGCTGTCTGGATATTTCCATGTTTACACCGATAGCTTTGTAGATATTTCTATGTTTATACAGATGGCGGTGTAAATATTTCCATGTTTATACAGATGGCAGTGTAGATATTTCCATGTTTTAACAGATGGCGGTGTAGATATTTCCATGTTTATACAGATGACTGTGTTGTTATTTCCATGTTTATACAGAAGGCAGTTTAGATATTTCCATATTTATAGACTTAGCCATGTAGATATTCCCATGTTTATACACATAGCGGTGTAGACATTTCCATGTTTATAGAGATTGCGGTGTAGATATTTCTATATTTATACAGATCGCGGTGTAGATATTTGCATGTTTATACAGATAGTGGTGTAGATATTTCCAAGTTTATACAGATAGTGGTGTAGATATTTCCATTTTTATACAGATCGTGGTGTAGCTGTTTCCATGTTTATACAGATAACAGTGTAGATATTTCCATGTTTACACAGTTAGCGGTGTAGATATTTCCATGTTTATACAGATCGCGGTGTAGAAATTTCCATCTATCCACAGATGGCAGTGTAGATATTTCTAAGTTTATACAGATGGCTGTGTAGATATTTCTATGTTTATAGAGATACCGGTGTAGATAATTCCATGTTTATAGAGATGGCGGTGTAGTTATTTCAATGTTTATAGACATAATGGTGTAGATATTTCCATGTTTATACAGATAGCGGTGTAGAGATTTCCATGTTTATACAATTCGTGGTGTAGATATTTCCATCTTTATGCAGATGGCAGTGTAGGTATTTCCATGTTTATAGAGATAGCGGTTAAGATATTTTCATTTTTACACAGATGGTAGAGTAGATAGTTCCATGTTTATGGAGATGGCGGTGTAGATAATTTCATGTTTATATAGTTGGCGGTGAAGATATTTCCATGTCTGAAGAGATAGCTGTGTAATTATTTACATGTGTATAGAGAAAGCGGTGTAGGTATTTCCGTCTTTATACAGATGGCTGTGTAGATATTTCCACGTTTATACAGATGGCAGTCTAGATATTTCCAGGTTAATAGAGATGCTGGTGCAGATATTTCCATGTTTATACTGATGACTGTGTAGATATTTCCATGATTATACAGATGGCGGTGTAGCTATTACCATGTTTATAGAGATAGCGGTGTATATATTTCCATATTTACACTGATAGCGGTGTAAATATTTCCATGTTTATTCAGATGGCAGTGTAGATATTTCCATGTTTATACAGATAGCGGTGTGGCTATTTCTACGTTTATACAGACAGCGGTGTAGATATTTCCATGTTTATACAGATGTCTTTGCAGATAATTCCATGTTTATACAGATGGCAGTGTAGATATTTCCATGTTTATACAGATACTGGTGTAGATATTTCCATGTTCATACAGATGACTGTGTATGTATTTCCATGTTCATACAGATTGCGGCGTAGTTATTTCCATGTTTATAGACATGGCCATGTAGATAATTCCATGTTTTTACAGATAGCGGTGAAGATATTTTCATGTTTATAGAGATAGGGGTGTAGATATTTCCATGTTCATAAAGATGGCGGTGTAGGTATTTCCATGTTTATAGAGATA
This sequence comes from Pan troglodytes, assembly GCF_028858775.2. Classification (NCBI taxonomy): domain Eukaryota; kingdom Metazoa; phylum Chordata; class Mammalia; order Primates; family Hominidae; genus Pan; species Pan troglodytes. The sequence continues at coordinate 98,957,614 of NC_072417.2, forward strand.
GCGGTATAGATATTTCCATATTTATACTGATAGCGGTGTAGATATTTCCACGTTTATAGAGATAGTGGTGTTGCTATGTTCATGTATATACAGATAGCGTTGTAAATATTTCCATGTTTATACAGCTCGCGGTGTTGGTATTTCCATCTTTATAGAGATATCAGTGTAGGTATTTCCATGTTTATGCAGATAGCGGTGTAGATATTTCCATGTTTATGCAGATAGCGGTATACGTTTTCCATGTTTATAGAGATAGCGGTGTAGATATTTGCATGTTTATACAGATGACTGTACAGTCTTTTCCATGTGTGTTCAGATGGCAGTGTAGATATTTCCATGTTTATACAGAAGTAGTTGTCGATATTTCCATGTTTATACTGATATCGGTGTCGATATTTCCATGTTTATAGGGATTGCGGTGTAGATATTTCCATGTTTATACAGATGGCAGTGTAGATATTTCCATGTTTATACAGATAGTGGTGTAGATATTTCCATGTTTATACAGATGACTGTGTAGGTATTTCCATGTATATACAGAAGGCAGTGTAGATATTTCCAAGTTCATACAGATAGCCATGTAGATATTTCCATGTTTATACAGATAGCCGTGTAGACATTTCCATGTTTATAGAGCTAGAGGTGTGGATATTTCCATATTTATTCAGATCGCGGTGTAGATATCTCCATGTTTATACAGGAAGAAGTTTAGATATCTCCATGTTTATACAGAACATGGTGTAGATATTTTGATCTTTCTACAGATGGCAGTGTAGATATTTCTACGTTCATACAGATGGCGGTGTAGATATTTCCATTTTTACACAGATCGCGGTGTAGATATTTCCATGTTTATGCAGATGGCGGTGTAGATATTTCCATGTTTACTGAGATTGCGTTGTAGATATTTCTATGTTTATAGAGATAGTGGTGTAGATAATTTCATGTTTATAGAGTTGGCGGTGTAGGTATTTTCATGTTTATAGAGATAGTGGGGTAGATATTTCCATGTTTACAGTCAGCGCTGTAGATATTTCCATGTTTATACAGATATTGGTGTTGGTATTTCCATGTTTATACACATAGCTGTGTAGATATTTCCATGTTTATACAGCTCACGGTGTTGATATTTCCACCTTTATATAGATGGCAATGTAGTAATTTCCATGTTTATGCAGATAGTGGTGTAGAAATTTCCATTTTTATACAGATAGCGGTGTAGTTATTTCCATGTTTATACAGATAGGGGTTTAGTTATTTCCATGTGTATACAGATAGCGGAGCAGATGTTTCCAAGTTTATACTGATGGCTGTGTAGATATTTCCACGTGTATACACATGGTCGTGTAGATATTTCCATGTCTATACAGATGGTGTTGTAGATATTTCCATGTATATACAGATGACTGTGTAGATATTTCCATGTTTCTACAGATGGCGGTTAAGATATTTCCATGATTATAGAGATAGCGTTGTAGATATTTCCATGTGTATACAGATAGCGGTGGAGATAATTCCGTTTTTATACAGATAGCGGTGGAGATATTACGATGTTTATACTGATGGCGGTGTAGGTATTTCCATGTTTTCACAGATGGCGCTGTAGATATTTCCAAGTTTATAGAGATGACTGTGTTGTTATTTCCATGTTTATACAGAAGGTGGTTTAGGTATTTCCATATTTATGGAGTTAGCCTTGTAGATATTTCCATGTTTATACAGATAGTGGTGTAGACATTTACATGTTTATACAGATAGCGGTGTAGATATTTCCATATTTATACAGATCTCGGTGTAGATATTTGCATGTTTATACTGTTAGCGGTGTAGATATTTCCATGTTTATACAGATAGCAGTGTAGATATTTCCATTTTTATACAGATCGTGGTGTAGATGTTTCCATGTTTATACAGATAGCGGTGTAGATATTTCCATGTTTATTCAAGTAGCGGTGTAGATATTTCCAAGTTTATACAGATCGTGGTGTAGACATTTCCATCTTTCCACAGATGGCAGTGTAGATATTTCTATGTTTATACAGACGGCGGCATAGATATTTCCATGCTTATACAGATGGCGGTGTAGATATTTCCATGTTTATGCAGATGGCGGTGTAGATATTTCCATGTTTATAGAAATGGCGGTGTAGATATTTATATGTTTGTAGAGATAGTGGTGTAGATATTTCCAAGTTTATAGAGATGTCGGTGTAGGTATTACTTTGTTTATAGAGATATTGGTGTAGAAAGTTCCATGTTTATAGAGATGGCAGTGCAGGTATTTCCATGTTTATAGAGATAGTGGTGTAGATATTTCCATGTTTATACAGATAGCGGTATAGATATTTCCATGTTGGTACAGATAGCAGTGTTGGTATTTCCATGTTTATACAGATAGCGGTGTAGATATTTCCATGTTTATACTGCTTGCGGTGTAGGTATTTCCATCTTTATACAGATAGCAGTGTAGATATGTCCATGTTTATACAGATAGTGGTTTAGATATTTCCATTTTACACAGATGGTGGTGTAGATAGTTCCATGTTTATGGAGATGTCAGTGTAGATATTTCCTTGTTTATAAATATGTCAGTGTAGATATTTCCAGGTTTATAGAGATGGCGGTCTAGATATTTCCGTGTTTATAGAGATAGCTGCGTAATTATTTCCATCTGTATAGAGATAGCGGTGTAGTTATTTCCATGTTTATGCAGATGGCTGTGTAGATATTTCCATGTTTATACAGATGGCGGCATAGATATTTCCATGTTTATAGAGATAGCATTGTATATATTTCCAAATTTATAGAGATAGCAGTGTAGATATTTCCACGTTTATTCAGAGGGCAGTATAGTTATTTCCATGTTTACACAGATAGCGTTGTAGATATTTGCATGTTTATACAGATAGCGGTGTAGATATTTCCATCTTTATATAGATAGCGGTGTAGATGATTCCATGTTTATACAGAAAGCGGTGGAGATATTCCCATGTTTATACAGATCGTGGTGTAGGTATTTCCATGTTTATACAGATAGCGGTGGAGATAATTCCATGTTTATACAGATAGCGGTGGAGATATTACGATGTCTATACTGATGGCGGTGTAGGTATTTCCATGTTTTCACAGATGGCGCTGTAGATATTTCCATGTTTATAGAGATGACTGTGTTGTTATTTCCATGATTATACAGAAGGCCGTTTAGGTATTTCCATATTTATAGAGTTAGCCTTGTAGATATTTCAATGTTTATACAGATAGCGGTGTAGATATTTCCATGTTTTTGCAGATAACGGTGTAGATATATCCATGTTTATACACATAGCGATGTAGATATTTCCATGTTTATACAGATAGTGGTGTAGATATTTCCATGTTTACAGAGATAGCATTGTAGATATTTCCATCTTTGCACAGATTGCGGTGTAGATATTTCGATCTTTACACAGATAGCGGTGAAGATATTTTCATATTTATACAGATCGTGGTGTAGATGTTTCCATCTTTCCACAGATGGCAGTGTAGGTATTTCCAGGTTTATACAGATGAGAGTGTAGATATTTCCATGTTTATACAGATAGTGGTGTAGATGTTTCCATGTTCATGCAGATGGCAGTGTAGATATTTCCATGTTTATAGAGATGACGGTGTAGATATTTCTATGTTTATAGAGATAGCGGTGTAGATATTTCTAAGTATATAGAGATGGCGGTGTAGATATTTCCATGTTTATAGAGATAGCGGTGTAGGTATTTCCGTGTTTATAGAGATGGCGGTGAGGATATTTCCATGTCAATGCAGATGGCTGTGTAGATATTTCCATGTGCATACAGATGGCAGTGTAGATATTTCCATGTTTAAGCAGATGGTGGTGTCGATATTTCCATGTTTATAGAGATGACTGTGTAGACATTTCCATGTTTATACAGATGGTGGTGTAGTTATTTCCATGTTTATAGAGATAGTGGTGTAGATATTTCCATGTTTATACAGATAGCCGTGTAATTATTTCCATGTTTATAGAGATAGCGGTGCAGATATTTCCATGTTTATACAGATAGCTTTGTAGTTATTTCTATGTTTATACAGATCGCCGTGTAGATATTTCCATGTTTATAGAGATGGCGGTGTAGATATTTCCATGTTTATACAGATATCGGTGTAGATATTTCCATGTTTATGCAGATAGCGGTGTAGATATTACCATGTTTACACAGATAGCGGTGTAGATATTTCCATCTTTGAACAGATTGCGGTGTGGATATTTCCATGTTTATTCAGATAGCATTGTAGATATTTCCATGTTTACACAGATAGCTCTGTAGACATTTCCATGTTTACACAGATAGCATTATAGACATTTCCATGTTTATAGAGATAGTGGTTTAGGTATTTCCATGTTTATAGAGATAGCTGTGTTGTTATTTCCATGTTTATACAGATAGCGGTGTAGATTGTTCCATGTTTATGGAGATGGCGGTGTAGGTATTTTCATGTTTATAGAGATGGTGGTGTAGATATTTCCATTTTTATAGAGATGACTGTGTAGATATATCCATGTTTATACAGATGGCGGTGTAGATATTTCCAAGTTTATACAGATAGCGGTGGAGGTATTTCCTTGTTTATAGAGATGGTGTTGTAGATGTTTCTATGTTTATACAGAGAACCGTGTAGATATTTCCATGTTTATACAGGTAGCGGTGTTCATATTCCCATGTTTATACAGATCGTGGTGTAGATATTTCCATTTTCCTCAGATGGCAGTTTAGATATTTCCATGTTTATACAGATGGCGGTGTAGATATTTCCATGTTCATTCAGAAGGCGGTGTAGATATTTCCATGTTTACAGAGATGGCGGTGTTGATATTTCTATCTTTATAGAGATAGCGGTGTAAATATTTCCATGTGTATAGAGATGGAGGTGTAGGTATTTCCATGTTTATAATGACAGTGGTGTAGATATTTCCACATTTATACAGATAGCGGAGTAGATATTTCCATGTTTATACAGATAATGGTGTAGATATTTCCATGTTTATACAGATAGCTGTGTAGATATATCCTTGTTTATACAGATTGTGCTGTAGATATTTCCATGTTTATACAGATAGCGGTGTAGATATTTCCATGTTTATACAGAGAGTGGTGTAGATATTTCCATGTTTACAGATATAGAGGTGTAGATATTTCCGTATTTGCAAAGATTGCCGTGTAGATATTTCCATCTTCACACAGACTGCGGTGTACATATTTCCATGTTTAAAGAGACAGCTGTGTACATATTTCCAGGATTACACAGATAGTGTTGTAGATATTTCCATGTTTATACAGATTGCGGTGTAGATATTTACATGTTTTTAAAGATAGCGGTGTAGATATTTCCATTTTTATACATATAGCGGTGTAGATATTTCCATGTTTATGCAGACAGCGTTGTAGATATTTCCATGTTTATACAGAGGGTGGTGAAAATATTTCCATGTTTCTAGATATGGTGGTGTAGATATTTCCAAGTTTATGCAGGTAGCGTTGGAGATATTTCCATGTTTATAGAGATAGCGGTGTAGATATTTCCATATTTATACAGATAGCAGTTTAGATATTTGTATATTTATTCAGATGGTAGTGTAGATATTTCCATGTTTATACAGATAGCGGTGTGGCTATTACCATGTTTATACAGATGGCAGTGTAGATATGTCCATGTTTATACAGATAGTGGAGTAGATATTTCCATGGTTATAAAGATAGCGTTGAAGATATTTCCAAGTTTATAGAGATAGCGATGGAGATATTTCCATGTTCATAGAGATAGCGATGGAGATATTTCCATGTTTGTACAGATAACGATGTTGATAATTCCATGTCTATGCACATAGCGGTGTAGATATTTCCGTGTTTATGCAGATAGCACTGTTGATATTTCCATGTTTATAGATATAGCCATGTAGATATTTCTATGTTTATACAGATATTGGTGTAGACATTTCCATGTTTATAGGAATAGCGGTGTGGATATTTCCATATTTATACAAATAGCGGTGTAGATATTCCCATGTTTTTACAGATGGCGGTGTAGATACATCCATGTTTCTGAAGATGGCGTTGTAGATGTTTTCATGTTTATAGAGATAGCGGTGTAGATATTTCCATGTTTATACAGATGACTATGTAGGTATTTCTATGCTTACACAGATGACGGTGTAGATATTTCCATGTTTATACAGATAGCGGTGTGGGTATTTCCTTGTTTATACAGATAGTGGTGTGGATATTTCTATGTTTATACAGATGACTGTGAATGTATTTCCATGTTTATACAGATGGCGGTGTAGATATTTCCATATTTATAGAAATAGCCATGTAGATATTTCCATGTTTATACAGATAGCGGTGAAGACATTTCCATGTTTATAGAGATAGCGGTGTAGATATTTCCATGTTTATACAGATAGCGGTGTCGTCATTTCCATGTTTATACAGATAGCGGTGTAGATGTTTCCATGTTTATGCAGATAGCGGTGTAGATATATCCATGTTTATACAGATCATGGTGTAGATATTTCCATGTTTATACAGACAGCGGTGTAGATATTTCCATGTTTATATAGATAGCGGAGTAGATATTTCCATATTTACAGAGATAGATAAGTACCTATTTCCATATTTCCACAGATTGCGGTGTAGATATTTCCACCTTTATACAGATAGCAGTGTAGATATTTCCATGTTTATAGAGGTAGCGTTGTAGATATTTCCATGTTTATAGATATGGCTGTGTAGATATTTCCATGTTTATACAGATGGCAGTGTAGATATTTCCACGTTTATACAGATAGTGGTGTAGATGTTTCTTTGTTTATACAGATGACTGTGTAGCTATTTCCATGTATATACAGATGTCAGTGTAGATATTTCCATGTTTATAAAGATAGCGGTGTAGTTATTTCCGTGTTTATACAGATGGCACTGTAGATATTTTCATGTTTTTACAGAAGGCGGTGTAGACATTTCCATGTTTATAGAGATAGCGGTGTAGATATTTCCATATTTATACAGATAGCGGAGTAGAAATTTCCATGTTTGTACAGATAGTGGTGTAGATATTTCCATGTTTCTACCAATTGTGGTGTAGATATTTCCATGTTTACACAGATTTTGGTGTGGATATTTCCATGTATAAACAGATAGCGGTGTAGATATTTCCATCTTTATACAGATAGTGGTGTAGATGTTTCCATGTTTACAGAGATAGAGGTGTAGATATTTCCATATTTGCACAGATTGCGGTGTAGATATTTCCATCCACACAAAGATTTCGGTGTACATATTTCCATGTTTACACAGACAGCTGTTTAGCTATTTCCATGTTTACACAGATAATGTTGTAGGTATTAACATGTTTATTGAGATTGCGGTGTAGATATTTCCATGTTTATAAAGATAGCGGTGTAGATATTTCCATGCTTATACAGATAGTGGTGGAGATATTTTCATGTTTATACAGATTGCGCTGTAGATATTTGCACGTTTATAGAGATAGCAGTGTAGATATTTCCATGTTTATACAGAAAGCGGTGTAGATATTTCCATGTTTAAACAGATAGCGGTGTAGATATTTCCATGTTTATACAGAGAGTGGTGGAGATATTTCCATGTTTATACAGATAGCGGTGGAGATATTTCCATGTTTCTAGAGATGTTGGTGTAGATATTTCGAAGTTTATGCAGGTAGCGGTGTAGATATTTCCATGTTTACAGAGATAGCGATGAAGATATTTCCATATTTCTAAAGATAGCGGTGTAGATATTTGTATGTTTATTCAGATGGTGGTGTACATATTTCCATGTTTATACAGATAGCGCAGTGTCTATTACCATGTTTATTCAGATGGCAGTGTAGATATATCCATTTTTATTCAGATAGTGGAATAGTTATTTCCATGTTTATAAAGATAGCAGTGCAGATATTTCCAAGTTTATTGAGATATCGGTGGAGATATTTCCATGTTCATAGAGATAGCGGTGGAGATATTTCCATGTTTCTACAGATAACGATGTAGATATTTCCATGTTTATGCAGATAGCGGTGTATATATTACCGTGTTTATGCAGATAGCGGTGTTGATATTTCCATGTTTATAGAGATAGCCATGTAGATATTTCCATGTTTATACAGATAGCAGTGTAGATATTTCCAAATTTATACAGATAGCGGTGTAGCTATTTCCATGTTTATACAGATAGCGGTGAAGGTATTTCCCTATTTATACAGATAGCGATGTAGATATTTCCATGTTTATACAGATAGCGGTGTAGATATTTCCATGTTTATGGAGATAGCAGTGTAGATATTTCCATGTTTATACAGATGGCTGTGTAGATATTTCCATGTTTACAGAGACAGCGGTGTAGATATTTCCATCTTTATTCAGATAGCGGTGTAGATATTTCTATGTTTATACAGATGGCGGTGTAGATAGTTCCATGTTTATGGAGATGGCAGTGTAGATATTTTCATGTTTATATAGATGGCGGTGTAGATATTTCCATGTTTGTAGAGATTGTCTTGTTGATATTTCCATGTTTATAGAGATAGCGCTGTAGGTATTTCCTTGTTTATAGAGATAGTTGTGTAGATACATCCATGTTTATACACATGGCTGTGTAGATATTTCCATGTGTATACAGATGACTCTGTTGATATTTGTATGTTCATAAAAATGGCGGTGTACTTATTTCCATATTTATACAGATAGCGGTGTAGATATTTCCATGTTTATACAGATAACAGTGTAGATATATCCATGTTTATACAGATAGTGATGTAGATATTTCCATGTTTATACAGATAATGGCGTAGATATTTCCATGTTTACAGAGATAGCGGTGTAGATATTTCCATCTTTGCACAGATTGCGATGTAGATATTTCCATCTTTACACAGATAGCGGTGTAGATATTTTCATATTTATACAGATCGTGGTGTAGATATTTCCATCTTTCCACACATGTCAGTTTACATATTTCCATGTTTATACAGAAGACAGTGTAGATATTTCCATGTTTATACAGATAGCGGTGTAGATATTTCCATGTTTATAGAGATAGCTTTGTAGATATTTCCAAGTTTATACGGGTAGCGGTGTAGATATTTCCATGTTTATACAGATCGCGGTGTAGATATTTCCATGTTTATACAGATCGCGGTGTAGATATTTCCATGTTTATATAAATGGTGCTGTAGATATTACGATGTTTATACAGATAGCGGTGTAGATATTTCCATGTTTATACAGATCGTGGTGAAGACATTTCCATGTATATACAGATCGCGGTGTAGATATTTCCATGTTTATACAAATCGCGGTGTAGATATTTCCAAGTTTATACAGATAGCTGTGTAGATATTTCCATGTTTGTACACATGGCGGTGTAGATAATTCCATGTTTATAGAGATGGCAGTGTAGATATTTCCATGTTTATTTAGATAGCGGTGTAGATATATCCATGTTCATAGAGATAGCAGTGAGGATATTTCCATGTTTATAGAGATAGCAGTGTAGATATTTCCATTTTTATAGAGATTGTGGTTTAGATATTTCATATTTTTACAGATAGCGGTGTAGATATTTCCATGTTTATACAGATTGCAGTGTAGATATTTCCATGTTTATACAGACTGCAGTGTAGATATTTCTATGTTTATACAGATAGCGGTGTAGATATTTCCATGTTTGTACAGATGGCGGTGTTGATATTTCCATCTGTACACAGATTGCCGTGTAGATATTTCCATCTTTATACAGATGGCGTTGTAGATATTTCCATGGATATGCAGATGGCGGTGTGGATGTTTCCATGTTTATAGAGATAGCGGTGTAGGTATTTCCATATTTATATAGATGGCGTTGTAGATATTTCAATGTTTATACCGATAGCGCTGTTGGTATTTCCACGTTTATGCAGATAGTGATGTAGGTATTTCCATGTTTATACAGCTCGCGGTGCAGATATTTATATCTTTATACAGATGGCATTGTAGGTATTTCCTTATTCACACAGATGGCGGTGTAGGTGTTTCCATGTTTATACAGATGGCGGAGTAGATAGTACCACGTTTATGGAGATGGCAGTGTAGATATTTTCATGTTTATAGAGATGGCGGTGTAGATATTTCCATGTTTATAGAGATAGCAGTATAGATATTTACATGTTTATACAGATGGCTGTGTAGATATTTCCATGTGTATACAGACGGCATTGTAGATATTTCCATGTTTATGCAGATGACTGTATAGGTATTTCCACGTTTTTACAGACGGCAGTGCAGATATTTTCATGTTTATAGAGATGGCGGTGTAGATATTTCGATGTTTATTGAGATAGCGGTGTAGATATTTGCATGTTTGTACATATGGGGGTTTTGATATATCCATCTATACACAGATGGCCGTGTAGATATTTCCATGTTTATACAGATGGCGGTGTAGATATTTCCATGGATATGCAGATGGTGGTGTAGGTATTTCCATGTTTATACAGATCGTGGTATAGATTTTCCATGTTCCTACACATGACTGTGTTGGTATTTCCATGTTTATACAGATGGCTTTGTAGATATTTCCATGTTTATACAGATCGCGGTGTTGATATTACCATGTTTATAGGGATAGCGGAGCAAATATTTCCACATTTACGCAGATAGCGGTGTAGTTATTAGCATGTTTCTACAGATAGCGGTGTAGATATTTCCATGTATAAACAGATGTCTGTGTATATATTTCCATGTTTAAACAGTTGGCGGTGTAGATATTTCCCTGTTTATACAAAGAGCGGTGTAGTTATTTCCATGTTTATGCAGATCACGGTGCAGATATTCCCTTGTTTATACAAATAGCGTTGTAGTTATTTCCATGTTTATACAGATAGCGGTGTAGATATTTCCTTTTTTATACAAATAGCGGTGTAGATATTTCCATGTTTATACAGATCACGGTGTAGATAATTCCTTGTTTATAGAAATAGCGGTGTAGTTATTTCCAGGTTTATACAGATAGCGATGTAGATATTTCCATGTATATACAGATGGCTGTGTAGATATTTCCATGTTTATTCAGATGACTGTGTAGATATTTCCATGTTTTTACAGATGGCAGTGTAGATATTTCAATGTTCCTACACATGACTGTGTAGGTATTTCCATGTTTATACAGATGTCTTTGTACATATTTCCATGTTTATAGAGATAACGGTGCAGATATTTCCATGTTTATACGCATAGCGCTGTACATATTTCCATGGTTATAGAGACAGCGGTGTAGGTATTTCCATGTTTATACAGATAGCGGTGCAGATATTTACATGTTTATACAGATAACTTTGTAAGTATTTCCATGTTTATACAGATGGCGGTGTAGATATTTCTATGTTTATAGAGATAGCAGTGGAGATATTTCCATGTTTATACAGATAGCGGGGTTGTTATTTCCATGTTTATATAGATTGCGGTGTAGATATTTCCATGTATATACACATGGCTGTGTAGATATTTCCATGTTTATACAGATGGTGGTGTAGATATTTCCATGTTTATACAGATAACTTTGTAAGTATTTCCATGTTTATACAGATGGCGCTGTAGATATTTCGATGTTTATAGAGATAGCTGTGGAGATATTTCCATGTTTATACAGATAGCGGTGTAGATATTTCCATGTTTATACTGATCGCGGTGAAGATATTTCCATGTTTATAGAGATGGCGGTGTAGATATTTCCATGTTCATAGAGATTGCGGTGTTGATTTTTCCATGTTTATAGAGATAGCTGTGTGGATATTTCCACGTTTATACAGATAGGGGTGTAGATATTTCCATGTTTATAGAGATGGCGGTGTAGATATTTCCATGTTTCTACAGATCACGGTGTAGTTATTTCCATGTTTATACAGATCGCGGTGTAGTTATTTCCATGTTTATACAGATCATGGTGTAGATATTTCCATGTTTATACAGATCGCGGTGGTGATATTTACATGTTTATAGAGATAGCGGTGCAAATATTTCCACATTTATACAGATAGCGGTGTAGTTATTAGCATGTTTATACAGATAGCTGTTTAGATATTTCCATGTATAAACAGATGTCTGTGTATATATTTCCATGTTTATACAGATGGCGGCGCAGATATTTTTAAGGATATGTAGATGGTGGTGTAGATATTTCCATGTATATACAGATAGCGTTGTAGTTATTTCCATGTTTATATAGTGGTGTAGATATTTCCATGTATGTACACTTGGCTGTGAAGATATTTCCATGTTTATACCGATGGCGGTGTAGATATTTCCATGTTTATACAATAACTTTGTAAGTATTTCCATGTTTATACAGATGGCGGTGTAGATATTTCGATGTTTAAAGAGATAGCAGTGGAGGTATTTCCATGTTTATACAAATAGCGGTGTAGTTATTTCCATGTTTATATAGATAGCTGTGTAGATATTTCTATTTATGTACACTTGGCTGTGTAGATATTTCCATGTTTATACAGATGGCGGTGTAGATATTTCCATGTTTATACAGATAACTTTGTAAGTATTTCCATGTTTATACAGATGGCAGTGTAGACATTTTGATGTTTATAGAGATAGCAGTGGAGATATATCCATGTTTAATCACATAGCGGTGTAGATATTTCCATGTATAAACAGATGTCTGAGTATATATTTCCATGCTTAAACAGATCGCGGTGTAGATATTTCCTTGTTTATAGAAGTAGCGGTGTACTTATTTCCATGTTTATACAGATGGCGGTGTAGATATTTCCATATTTATAGAGATAGAAGTGTAGATATTTCCAGGTTTATACAGATAGCGGTGTAAATATTTCCATGTTTATACAGATCGTGGTGTAGATATTTCCATGTTTATACAGATACCAGTGTAGATATTTCCGTGTTTATACAGACTGCAGTGTAGGTATTTCTATGTTTATACAGATGGCGGTATAGATATTTCCATGTTTGTGCAGATGGCGGTATTGATATTTCCATCTGTACACAGATTGCCGTGTAGGTATTTCCATCTTTATACAGAAGGCGTTGTAGATATTTCCATGGATATGCCGATGGTGGTGTGGATATTTCCATGTTTATAGAGATAGCGGTGTGGGTATTTCCATGTTTATAAACATAGCGGTGTAGATATTTCCATGTTTATATATTTGGCGTTGTAGATATTTCCATGTTTATACCTATAGCGGTGTTGGTATTTCCACGTTTATACAGATAGCGAAGTAGATATTTTCATGTTTATACAGCTCGCGGTGCAGACATTTATATCTTTATATAGATGGCATAGTAGATATTTCCATATTCACATAGATGGCGGTGCAGATGTTTCCATGTTTATACAGATGGCGGAGTAGTTAGTTTCATGTTTATGGAGATGGCAGTGTAGATATTTTCATGTTTATAGAGATGGCGGTGTAGATATTTCCATGTTTATAGAGATAGCAGTGTAGATATTTACATTTTTATACAGATGGCTGTGTAGATATTTCCATGTGTATACAGATGGCATTGTAGATATTTCCATGTTTACACAGATGACTGTATAGTTATTTCCATGTTTTACAGGTGACAGTGCAGATATTTCCATGTTTATAGAAATAGCGGTGTAGATATTTCCATGTTTGTACAGATGGCGGTGTTGATATTTCCATCTTTACACAGATTGCCGTGTAGATATTTCCATGTTTATACAGACAGCGGTGTAGATATTTCCATGTTTACACAGATGGTGGTGTAGGTATTTCCGTGTTTATACAGATGGTGGAGTAGATACTTCCATCTTTATGGTGATGGCAGTGTAGATATTTTCATGTTTATAGAGATGGCAGTGTAGATATTTCCATATTTATAGAGATAGCGCTGTAGATATTTCCATCTTTCTACAGATGGCAGTGTAGATATTTCCATGTTTATACAGATGGCGGTGTAGATATTTCCATATTTATACAGATATCTGTGTAGGTATTTCCATGTGTATACAGATGGTATTGTAGCTATTTCCATGTTTATACAGATGGTGGTGCAGATATTTCCATCTTTATTCAGATGACTGTGTAGATATTTCCATGTTTATACAGATGGCGGTATAGATATGTCGATGTTTATAGAGATAGCAGTGGAGATATTTCCATGTTTGTACAAATAGCGGTGTAGTTATTTGCATGTTTATATAGATAGCGGTGTAGATATTTCTATGTACATACACATGGCTGTGGAGATATTTCCATGTTTATACAGATGGCAGTGTAGATATTTCCATGTTTATACGGATAACTTTGTAAGTATTTCCATGTTTATACAGATGGCGGTGTAGATATTTCGATGTTTATGGAGATAGCAGTGGAGATATTTCCATATTTATACAGATAGCGGTGTAGATATTTCCACGTTTATACTGATCACGGTGTAGATATTTCCATGTTTATAGAGATGGCGGTGGAGATATTTCCATGTTCATAGAGATAGCGGTGTTGATTTTTCCATGTTTATAGAGATAGCTGTGTGGATATTTCCATGTTTATACAGATAGGGGTGTAGATATTTCCATGTTTATACAGATGGCGGTGTAGGTATTTCCATGTTTACACAGATCACGGAGTAGTTATTTCCATGTTTATACAGATCGCGGTGCAGATATTTCCATGTTTATACAGATCATGGTGTAGATATTTCCAAGTTTATTCAGATCGCGGTGTTGATATTACCACGTTTATAGGGATAGCGGTGCAAATATTTCCACATTTATACAGATAGCGGTGTAGTTATCAGCATGTTTATACAGATAGCGGTGTAGATATTTCCATGTATTAACAGATGTCTGTGTATATATTTCCATGATTAAACAGATGGCGGTGTAGATATTTCCTTGTTTATACAAATAGCTGTGTAGTTATTTCCATGTTTATACAGATGGTTGTGTAGATATCTCCATGTTTATACAGATGGCGGTGTAGGTATTTCCATGTTTATAGAGATAGCTGTGTAGATATTTCCATGTTTATACAGATAGCGGTGTAGATATTTCCATGTTTATACAGATCGCGGTGTAGATATTTCCATGTTCATACAGACAGCAGTGGAGATATTTTCATGTTTATACACATAGCGGTGTACATATTTACAAGTTTGTAGAGACAGCGGTGTAGGTATTTCCATGTTTATACAGATAGCAGTGCAGATATTTCCATGTTTATACAGATGCCTATGCAGATATTTCCATATTTATACAGAGGGCTGTGTAGATATTTCCATGTTTATACAGATGGCAGTGTGGATATTTCCATGTTCCTACACATGACTGTGTAGTTATTTCCATGTTTATACAGATGGCTTTGTAGATATTTCCATGTTTATAGAGATAGCGGTGCAGATATATCCATGTTTATACAGATAGCGGTGTAAATATTTCCATGTTTATACAGATAGTGGTGTAGATATTTCCATGTTTATACAGATACTGCTGTAGATATTTTCATGTTTATACAGACCGCAGTGTAGATATTTCCATGTTTATAGAGATAGCGGTGTAGATATTTCCATGTTTGTACAAATGGCGGTGTTGATGTTTCCATCTATACACAGATTGCCGTGTAGGTATTTCCATGTGTATACAGATGGCATTGTAGATATTTCCATGTTTATACAGATGGTGGTGTAGATATTACCATGTTTATACAGATGACTGTATAGGTATTTCCATGTTTTTACAGATGGCATTGTAGATATTTCCATGTTTATATACATACCAGTGTAGATATTTCCATGTTTGTACAGATGGCCGTGTAGATATTTACATGTTTATAGAGATAGCGGTGTAGATATTTCCAAATTTATACAGATAACGGTGTAGATATTTCCATGTTTATACAGATAGCCGTGAAAATATTTCCATGTTTATACAGATCACGGTGTAGATATTTCCATGTTTATAGAGATAGCGATGTAGATATTTCCATGTTTATACAGACTGCGGTGTAAATATTTCCATGTTTATACAGAAAGCGGTGTAGTTATTTCCATGTTTATATAGATAGCGGTGTAGATATTTCCATGTATGTACACATGGCTGTGTAGATATTTCCATGTTTATACAGATGGCGGTGTAGATATTTCCATGTTTATACAGATTGTGCTGTAGATATTTCCATGTTTATACAGATAGCGGTGTAGATATTTCCATGTTTATACAGAGAGTGGTGTAGATATTTCCATGTTTACAGATATAGAGGTGTAGATATTTCCGTATTTGCAAAGATTGCCGTGTAGATATTTCCATCTTCACACAGACTGCGGTGTACATATTTCCATGTTTAAAGAGACAGCTGTGTACATATTTCCAGGATTACACAGATAGTGTTGTAGATATTTCCATGTTTATACAGATTGCGGTGTAGATATTTACATGTTTTTAAAGATAGCGGTGTAGATATTTCCATTTTTATACATATAGCGGTGTAGATATTTCCATGTTTATGCAGACAGCGTTGTAGATATTTCCATGTTTATACAGAGGGTGGTGAAAATATTTCCATGTTTCTAGATATGGTGGTGTAGATATTTCCAAGTTTATGCAGGTAGCGTTGGAGATATTTCCATGTTTATAGAGATAGCGGTGTAGATATTTCCATATTTATACAGATAGCAGTTTAGATATTTGTATATTTATTCAGATGGTAGTGTAGATATTTCCATGTTTATACAGATAGCGGTGTGGCTATTACCATGTTTATACAGATGGCAGTGTAGATATGTCCATGTTTATACAGATAGTGGAGTAGATATTTCCATGGTTATAAAGATAGCGTTGAAGATATTTCCAAGTTTATAGAGATAGCGATGGAGATATTTCCATGTTCATAGAGATAGCGATGGAGATATTTCCATGTTTGTACAGATAACGATGTTGATAATTCCATGTCTATGCACATAGCGGTGTAGATATTTCCGTGTTTATGCAGATAGCACTGTTGATATTTCCATGTTTATAGATATAGCCATGTAGATATTTCTATGTTTATACAGATATTGGTGTAGACATTTCCATGTTTATAGGAATAGCGGTGTGGATATTTCCATATTTATACAAATAGCGGTGTAGATATTCCCATGTTTTTACAGATGGCGGTGTAGATACATCCATGTTTCTGAAGATGGCGTTGTAGATGTTTTCATGTTTATAGAGATAGCGGTGTAGATATTTCCATGTTTATACAGATGACTATGTAGGTATTTCTATGCTTACACAGATGACGGTGTAGATATTTCCATGTTTATACAGATAGCGGTGTGGGTATTTCCTTGTTTATACAGATAGTGGTGTGGATATTTCTATGTTTATACAGATGACTGTGAATGTATTTCCATGTTTATACAGATGGCGGTGTAGATATTTCCATATTTATAGAAATAGCCATGTAGATATTTCCATGTTTATACAGATAGCGGTGAAGACATTTCCATGTTTATAGAGATAGCGGTGTAGATATTTCCATGTTTATACAGATAGCGGTGTCGTCATTTCCATGTTTATACAGATAGCGGTGTAGATGTTTCCATGTTTATGCAGATAGCGGTGTAGATATATCCATGTTTATACAGATCATGGTGTAGATATTTCCATGTTTATACAGACAGCGGTGTAGATATTTCCATGTTTATATAGATAGCGGAGTAGATATTTCCATATTTACAGAGATAGATAAGTACCTATTTCCATATTTCCACAGATTGCGGTGTAGATATTTCCACCTTTATACAGATAGCAGTGTAGATATTTCCATGTTTATAGAGGTAGCGTTGTAGATATTTCCATGTTTATAGATATGGCTGTGTAGATATTTCCATGTTTATACAGATGGCAGTGTAGATATTTCCACGTTTATACAGATAGTGGTGTAGATGTTTCTTTGTTTATACAGATGACTGTGTAGCTATTTCCATGTATATACAGATGTCAGTGTAGATATTTCCATGTTTATAAAGATAGCGGTGTAGTTATTTCCGTGTTTATACAGATGGCACTGTAGATATTTTCATGTTTTTACAGAAGGCGGTGTAGACATTTCCATGTTTATAGAGATAGCGGTGTAGATATTTCCATATTTATACAGATAGCGGAGTAGAAATTTCCATGTTTGTACAGATAGTGGTGTAGATATTTCCATGTTTCTACCGATTGTGGTGTAGATATTTCCATGTTTACACAGATTTTGGTGTGGATATTTCCATGTATAAACAGATAGCGGTGTAGATATTTCCATCTTTATACAGATAGTGGTGTAGATGTTTCCATGTTTACAGAGATAGAGGTGTAGATATTTCCATATTTGCACAGATTGCGGTGTAGATATTTCCATCCACACAAAGATTTCGGTGTACATATTTCCATGTTTACACAGACAGCTGTTTAGCTATTTCCATGTTTACACAGATAATGTTGTAGGTATTAACATGTTTATTGAGATTGCGGTGTAGATATTTCCATGTTTATAAAGATAGCGGTGTAGATATTTCCATGCTTATACAGATAGTGGTGGAGATATTTTCATGTTTATACAGATTGCGCTGTAGATATTTGCACGTTTATAGAGATAGCAGTGTAGATATTTCCATGTTTATACAGAAAGCGGTGTAGATATTTCCATGTTTAAACAGATAGCGGTGTAGATATTTCCATGTTTATACAGAGAGTGGTGGAGATATTTCCATGTTTATACAGATAGCGGTGGAGATATTTCCATGTTTCTAGAGATGTTGGTGTAGATATTTCGAAGTTTATGCAGGTAGCGGTGTAGATATTTCCATGTTTACAGAGATAGCGATGAAGATATTTCCATATTTCTAAAGATAGCGGTGTAGATATTTGTATGTTTATTCAGATGGTGGTGTACATATTTCCATGTTTATACAGATAGCGCAGTGTCTATTACCATGTTTATTCAGATGGCAGTGTAGATATATCCATTTTTATTCAGATAGTGGAATAGTTATTTCCATGTTTATAAAGATAGCAGTGCAGATATTTCCAAGTTTATTGAGATATCGGTGGAGATATTTCCATGTTCATAGAGATAGCGGTGGAGATATTTCCATGTTTCTACAGATAACGATGTAGATATTTCCATGTTTATGCAGATAGCGGTGTATATATTACCGTGTTTATGCAGATAGCGGTGTTGATATTTCCATGTTTATAGAGATAGCCATGTAGATATTTCCATGTTTATACAGATAGCAGTGTAGATATTTCCAAATTTATACAGATAGCGGTGTAGCTATTTCCATGTTTATACAGATAGCGGTGAAGGTATTTCCCTATTTATACAGATAGCGATGTAGATATTTCCATGTTTATACAGATAGCGGTGTAGATATTTCCATGTTTATGGAGATAGCAGTGTAGATATTTCCATGTTTATACAGATGGCTGTGTAGATATTTCCATGTTTACAGAGACAGCGGTGTAGATATTTCCATCTTTATTCAGATAGCGGTGTAGATATTTCTATGTTTATACAGATGGCGGTGTAGATAGTTCCATGTTTATGGAGATGGCAGTGTAGATATTTTCATGTTTATATAGATGGCGGTGTAGATATTTCCATGTTTGTAGAGATTGTCTTGTTGATATTTCCATGTTTATAGAGATAGCGCTGTAGGTATTTCCTTGTTTATAGAGATAGTTGTGTAGATACATCCATGTTTATACACATGGCTGTGTAGATATTTCCATGTGTATACAGATGACTCTGTTGATATTTGTATGTTTATAAAAATGGCGGTGTACTTATTTCCATATTTATACAGATAGCGGTGTAGATATTTCCATGTTTATACAGATAACAGTGTAGATATATCCATGTTTATACAGATAGTGATGTAGATATTTCCATGTTTATACAGATAATGGCGTAGATATTTCCATGTTTACAGAGATAGCGGTGTAGATATTTCCATCTTTGCACAGATTGCGATGTAGATATTTCCATCTTTACACAGATAGCGGTGTAGATATTTTCATATTTATACAGATCGTGGTGTAGATATTTCCATCTTTCCACACATGTCAGTTTACATATTTCCATGTTTATACAGAAGACAGTGTAGATATTTCCATGTTTATACAGATAGCGGTGTAGATATTTCCATGTTTATAGAGATAGCTTTGTAGATATTTCCAAGTTTATACGGGTAGCGGTGTAGATATTTCCATGTTTATACAGATCGCGGTGTAGATATTTCCATGTTTATACAGATCGCGGTGTAGATATTTCCATGTTTATATAAATGGTGCTGTAGATATTACGATGTTTATACAGATAGCGGTGTAGATATTTCCATGTTTATACAGATCGTGGTGAAGACATTTCCATGTATATACAGATCGCGGTGTAGATATTTCCATGTTTATACAAATCGCGGTGTAGATATTTCCAAGTTTATACAGATAGCTGTGTAGATATTTCCATGTTTGTACACATGGCGGTGTAGATAATTCCATGTTTATAGAGATGGCAGTGTAGATATTTCCATGTTTATTTAGATAGCGGTGTAGATATATCCATGTTCATAGAGATAGCAGTGAGGATATTTCCATGTTTATAGAGATAGCAGTGTAGATATTTCCATTTTTATAGAGATTGTGGTTTAGATATTTCATATTTTTACAGATAGCGGTGTAGATATTTCCATGTTTATACAGATTGCAGTGTAGATATTTCCATGTTTATACAGACTGCAGTGTAGATATTTCTATGTTTATACAGATAGCGGTGTAGATATTTCCATGTTTGTACAGATGGCGGTGTTGATATTTCCATCTGTACACAGATTGCCGTGTAGATATTTCCATCTTTATACAGATGGCGTTGTAGATATTTCCATGGATATGCAGATGGCGGTGTGGATGTTTCCATGTTTATAGAGATAGCGGTGTAGGTATTTCCATATTTATATAGATGGCGTTGTAGATATTTCAATGTTTATACCGATAGCGCTGTTGGTATTTCCACGTTTATGCAGATAGTGATGTAGGTATTTCCATGTTTATACAGCTCGCGGTGCAGATATTTATATCTTTATACAGATGGCATTGTAGGTATTTCCTTATTCACACAGATGGCGGTGTAGGTGTTTCCATGTTTATACAGATGGCGGAGTAGATAGTACCACGTTTATGGAGATGGCAGTGTAGATATTTTCATGTTTATAGAGATGGCGGTGTAGATATTTCCATGTTTATAGAGATAGCAGTATAGATATTTACATGTTTATACAGATGGCTGTGTAGATATTTCCATGTGTATACAGACGGCATTGTAGATATTTCCATGTTTATGCAGATGACTGTATAGGTATTTCCACGTTTTTACAGACGGCAGTGCAGATATTTTCATGTTTATAGAGATGGCGGTGTAGATATTTCGATGTTTATTGAGATAGCGGTGTAGATATTTGCATGTTTGTACATATGGGGGTTTTGATATATCCATCTATACACAGATGGCCGTGTAGATATTTCCATGTTTATACAGATGGCGGTGTAGATATTTCCATGGATATGCAGATGGTGGTGTAGGTATTTCCATGTTTATACAGATCGTGGTATAGATTTTCCATGTTCCTACACATGACTGTGTTGGTATTTCCATGTTTATACAGATGGCTTTGTAGATATTTCCATGTTTATACAGATCGCGGTGTTGATATTACCATGTTTATAGGGATAGCGGAGCAAATATTTCCACATTTACGCAGATAGCGGTGTAGTTATTAGCATGTTTCTACAGATAGCGGTGTAGATATTTCCATGTATAAACAGATGTCTGTGTATATATTTCCATGTTTAAACAGTTGGCGGTGTAGATATTTCCCTGTTTATACAAAGAGCGGTGTAGTTATTTCCATGTTTATGCAGATCACGGTGCAGATATTCCCTTGTTTATACAAATAGCGTTGTAGTTATTTCCATGTTTATACAGATAGCGGTGTAGATATTTCCTTTTTTATACAAATAGCGGTGTAGATATTTCCATGTTTATACAGATCACGGTGTAGATAATTCCTTGTTTATAGAAATAGCGGTGTAGTTATTTCCAGGTTTATACAGATAGCGATGTAGATATTTCCATGTATATACAGATGGCTGTGTAGATATTTCCATGTTTATTCAGATGACTGTGTAGATATTTCCATGTTTTTACAGATGGCAGTGTAGATATTTCAATGTTCCTACACATGACTGTGTAGGTATTTCCATGTTTATACAGATGTCTTTGTACATATTTCCATGTTTATAGAGATAACGGTGCAGATATTTCCATGTTTATACGCATAGCGCTGTACATATTTCCATGGTTATAGAGACAGCGGTGTAGGTATTTCCATGTTTATACAGATAGCGGTGCAGATATTTACATGTTTATACAGATAACTTTGTAAGTATTTCCATGTTTATACAGATGGCGGTGTAGATATTTCTATGTTTATAGAGATAGCAGTGGAGATATTTCCATGTTTATACAGATAGCGGGGTTGTTATTTCCATGTTTATATAGATTGCGGTGTAGATATTTCCATGTATATACACATGGCTGTGTAGATATTTCCATGTTTATACAGATGGTGGTGTAGATATTTCCATGTTTATACAGATAACTTTGTAAGTATTTCCATGTTTATACAGATGGCGCTGTAGATATTTCGATGTTTATAGAGATAGCTGTGGAGATATTTCCATGTTTATACAGATAGCGGTGTAGATATTTCCATGTTTATACTGATCGCGGTGAAGATATTTCCATGTTTATAGAGATGGCGGTGTAGATATTTCCATGTTCATAGAGATTGCGGTGTTGATTTTTCCATGTTTATAGAGATAGCTGTGTGGATATTTCCACGTTTATACAGATAGGGGTGTAGATATTTCCATGTTTATAGAGATGGCGGTGTAGATATTTCCATGTTTCTACAGATCACGGTGTAGTTATTTCCATGTTTATACAGATCGCGGTGTAGTTATTTCCATGTTTATACAGATCATGGTGTAGATATTTCCATGTTTATACAGATCGCGGTGGTGATATTTACATGTTTATAGAGATAGCGGTGCAAATATTTCCACATTTATACAGATAGCGGTGTAGTTATTAGCATGTTTATACAGATAGCTGTTTAGATATTTCCATGTATAAACAGATGTCTGTGTATATATTTCCATGTTTATACAGATGGCGGCGCAGATATTTTTAAGGATATGTAGATGGTGGTGTAGATATTTCCATGTATATACAGATAGCGTTGTAGTTATTTCCATGTTTATATAGTGGTGTAGATATTTCCATGTATGTACACTTGGCTGTGAAGATATTTCCATGTTTATACCGATGGCGGTGTAGATATTTCCGTGTTTATACAATAACTTTGTAAGTATTTCCATGTTTATACAGATGGCGGTGTAGATATTTCGATGTTTAAAGAGATAGCAGTGGAGGTATTTCCATGTTTATACAAATAGCGGTGTAGTTATTTCCATGTTTATATAGATAGCTGTGTAGATATTTCTATTTATGTACACTTGGCTGTGTAGATATTTCCATGTTTATACAGATGGCGGTGTAGATATTTCCATGTTTATACAGATAACTTTGTAAGTATTTCCATGTTTATACAGATGGCAGTGTAGACATTTTGATGTTTATAGAGATAGCAGTGGAGATATATCCATGTTTAATCACATAGCGGTGTAGATATTTCCATGTATAAACAGATGTCTGAGTATATATTTCCATGCTTAAACAGATCGCGGTGTAGATATTTCCTTGTTTATAGAAGTAGCGGTGTACTTATTTCCATGTTTATACAGATGGCGGTGTAGATATTTCCATATTTATAGAGATAGAAGTGTAGATATTTCCAGGTTTATACAGATAGCGGTGTAAATATTTCCATGTTTATACAGATCGTGGTGTAGATATTTCCATGTTTATACAGATACCAGTGTAGATATTTCCGTGTTTATACAGACTGCAGTGTAGGTATTTCTATGTTTATACAGATGGCGGTATAGATATTTCCATGTTTGTACAGATGGCGGTATTGATATTTCCATCTGTACACAGATTGCCGTGTAGGTATTTCCATCTTTATACAGAAGGCGTTGTAGATATTTCCATGGATATGACGATGGTGGTGTGGATATTTCCATGTTTATAGAGATAGCGGTGTGGGTATTTCCATGTTTATAAACATAGCGGTGTAGATATTTCCATGTTTATATATTTGGCGTTGTAGATATTTCCATGTTTATACCTATAGCGGTGTTGGTATTTCCACGTTTATACAGATAGCGAAGTAGATATTTTCATGTTTATACAGCTCGCGGTGCAGACATTTATATCTTTATATAGATGGCATAGTAGATATTTCCATATTCACATAGATGGCGGTGCAGATGTTTCCATGTTTATACAGATGGCGGAGTAGTTAGTTTCATGTTTATGGAGATGGCAGTGTAGATATTTTCATGTTTATAGAGATGGCGGTGTAGATATTTCCATGTTTATAGAGATAGCAGTGTAGATATTTACATTTTTATACAGATGGCTGTGTAGATATTTCCATGTGTATACAGATGGCATTGTAGATATTTCCATGTTTACACAGATGACTGTATAGTTATTTCCATGTTTTACAGGTGACAGTGCAGATATTTCCATGTTTATAGAAATAGCGGTGTAGATATTTCCATGTTTGTACAGATGGCGGTGTTGATATTTCCATCTTTACACAGATTGCCGTGTAGATATTTCCATGTTTATACAGACAGCGGTGTAGATATTTCCATGTTTACACAGATGGTGGTGTAGGTATTTCCGTGTTTATACAGATGGTGGAGTAGATACTTCCATCTTTATGGTGATGGCAGTGTAGATATTTTCATGTTTATAGAGATGGCAGTGTAGATATTTCCATATTTATAGAGATAGCGCTGTAGATATTTCCATCTTTCTACAGATGGCAGTGTAGATATTTCCATGTTTATACAGATGGCGGTGTAGATATTTCCATATTTATACAGATATCTGTGTAGGTATTTCCATGTGTATACAGATGGTATTGTAGCTATTTCCATGTTTATACAGATGGTGGTGCAGATATTTCCATCTTTATTCAGATGACTGTGTAGATATTTCCATGTTTATACAGATGGCGGTATAGATATGTCGATGTTTATAGAGATAGCAGTGGAGATATTTCCATGTTTGTACAAATAGCGGTGTAGTTATTTGCATGTTTATATAGATAGCGGTGTAGATATTTCTATGTACATACACATGGCTGTGGAGATATTTCCATGTTTATACAGATGGCAGTGTAGATATTTCCATGTTTATACGGATAACTTTGTAAGTATTTCCATGTTTATACAGATGGCGGTGTAGATATTTCGATGTTTATGGAGATAGCAGTGGAGATATTTCCATATTTATACAGATAGCGGTGTAGATATTTCCACGTTTATACTGATCACGGTGTAGATATTTCCATGTTTATAGAGATGGCGGTGGAGATATTTCCATGTTCATAGAGATAGCGGTGTTGATTTTTCCATGTTTATAGAGATAGCTGTGTGGATATTTCCATGTTTATACAGATAGGGGTGTAGATATTTCCATGTTTATACAGATGGCGGTGTAGGTATTTCCATGTTTACACAGATCACGGAGTAGTTATTTCCATGTTTATACAGATCGCGGTGCAGATATTTCCATGTTTATACAGATCATGGTGTAGATATTTCCAAGTTTATTCAGATCGCGGTGTTGATATTACCACGTTTATAGGGATAGCGGTGCAAATATTTCCACATTTATACAGATAGCGGTGTAGTTATCAGCATGTTTATACAGATAGCGGTGTAGATATTTCCATGTATTAACAGATGTCTGTGTATATATTTCCATGATTAAACAGATGGCGGTGTAGATATTTCCTTGTTTATACAAATAGCTGTGTAGTTATTTCCATGTTTATACAGATGGTTGTGTAGATATCTCCATGTTTATACAGATGGCGGTGTAGGTATTTCCATGTTTATAGAGATAGCTGTGTAGATATTTCCATGTTTATACAGATAGCGGTGTAGATATTTCCATGTTTATACAGATCGCGGTGTAGATATTTCCATGTTCATACAGACAGCAGTGGAGATATTTTCATGTTTATACACATAGCGGTGTACATATTTACAAGTTTGTAGAGACAGCGGTGTAGGTATTTCCATGTTTATACAGATAGCAGTGCAGATATTTCCATGTTTATACAGATGCCTATGCAGATATTTCCATATTTATACAGAGGGCTGTGTAGATATTTCCATGTTTATACAGATGGCAGTGTGGATATTTCCATGTTCCTACACATGACTGTGTAGTTATTTCCATGTTTATACAGATGGCTTTGTAGATATTTCCATGTTTATAGAGATAGCGGTGCAGATATATCCATGTTTATACAGATAGCGGTGTAAATATTTCCATGTTTATACAGATAGTGGTGTAGATATTTCCATGTTTATACAGATACTGCTGTAGATATTTTCATGTTTATACAGACCGCAGTGTAGATATTTCCATGTTTATAGAGATAGCGGTGTAGATATTTCCATGTTTGTACAAATGGCGGTGTTGATGTTTCCATCTATACACAGATTGCCGTGTAGGTATTTCCATGTGTATACAGATGGCATTGTAGATATTTCCATGTTTATACAGATGGTGGTGTAGATATTACCATGTTTATACAGATGACTGTATAGGTATTTCCATGTTTTTACAGATGGCATTGTAGATATTTCCATGTTTATATACATACCAGTGTAGATATTTCCATGTTTGTACAGATGGCCGTGTAGATATTTACATGTTTATAGAGATAGCGGTGTAGATATTTCCAAATTTATACAGATAACGGTGTAGATATTTCCATGTTTATACAGATAGCCGTGAAAATATTTCCATGTTTATACAGATCACGGTGTAGATATTTCCATGTTTATAGAGATAGCGATGTAGATATTTCCATGTTTATACAGACTGCGGTGTAAATATTTCCATGTTTATACAGAAAGCGGTGTAGTTATTTCCATGTTTATATAGATAGCGGTGTAGATATTTCCATGTATGTACACATGGCTGTGTAGATATTTCCATGTTTATACAGATGGCGGTGTAGATATTTCCATGTTTATACAGATTGTGCTGTAGATATTTCCATGTTTATACAGATAGCGGTGTAGATATTTCCATGTTTATACAGAGAGTGGTGTAGATATTTCCATGTTTACAGATATAGAGGTGTAGATATTTCCGTATTTGCAAAGATTGCCGTGTAGATATTTCCATCTTCACACAGACTGCGGTGTACATATTTCCATGTTTAAAGAGACAGCTGTGTACATATTTCCAGGATTACACAGATAGTGTTGTAGATATTTCCATGTTTATACAGATTGCGGTGTAGATATTTACATGTTTTTAAAGATAGCGGTGTAGATATTTCCATTTTTATACATATAGCGGTGTAGATATTTCCATGTTTATGCAGACAGCGTTGTAGATATTTCCATGTTTATACAGAGGGTGGTGAAAATATTTCCATGTTTCTAGATATGGTGGTGTAGATATTTCCAAGTTTATGCAGGTAGCGTTGGAGATATTTCCATGTTTATAGAGATAGCGGTGTAGATATTTCCATATTTATACAGATAGCAGTTTAGATATTTGTATATTTATTCAGATGGTAGTGTAGATATTTCCATGTTTATACAGATAGCGGTGTGGCTATTACCATGTTTATACAGATGGCAGTGTAGATATGTCCATGTTTATACAGATAGTGGAGTAGATATTTCCATGGTTATAAAGATAGCGTTGAAGATATTTCCAAGTTTATAGAGATAGCGATGGAGATATTTCCATGTTCATAGAGATAGCGATGGAGATATTTCCATGTTTGTACAGATAACGATGTTGATAATTCCATGTCTATGCACATAGCGGTGTAGATATTTCCGTGTTTATGCAGATAGCACTGTTGATATTTCCATGTTTATAGATATAGCCATGTAGATATTTCTATGTTTATACAGATATTGGTGTAGACATTTCCATGTTTATAGGAATAGCGGTGTGGATATTTCCATATTTATACAAATAGCGGTGTAGATATTCCCATGTTTTTACAGATGGCGGTGTAGATACATCCATGTTTCTGAAGATGGCGTTGTAGATGTTTTCATGTTTATAGAGATAGCGGTGTAGATATTTCCATGTTTATACAGATGACTATGTAGGTATTTCTATGCTTACACAGATGACGGTGTAGATATTTCCATGTTTATACAGATAGCGGTGTGGGTATTTCCTTGTTTATACAGATAGTGGTGTGGATATTTCTATGTTTATACAGATGACTGTGAATGTATTTCCATGTTTATACAGATGGCGGTGTAGATATTTCCATATTTATAGAAATAGCCATGTAGATATTTCCATGTTTATACAGATAGCGGTGAAGACATTTCCATGTTTATAGAGATAGCGGTGTAGATATTTCCATGTTTATACAGATAGCGGTGTCGTCATTTCCATGTTTATACAGATAGCGGTGTAGATGTTTCCATGTTTATGCAGATAGCGGTGTAGATATATCCATGTTTATACAGATCATGGTGTAGATATTTCCATGTTTATACAGACAGCGGTGTAGATATTTCCATGTTTATATAGATAGCGGAGTAGATATTTCCATATTTACAGAGATAGATAAGTACCTATTTCCATATTTCCACAGATTGCGGTGTAGATATTTCCACCTTTATACAGATAGCAGTGTAGATATTTCCATGTTTATAGAGGTAGCGTTGTAGATATTTCCATGTTTATAGATATGGCTGTGTAGATATTTCCATGTTTATACAGATGGCAGTGTAGATATTTCCACGTTTATACAGATAGTGGTGTAGATGTTTCTTTGTTTATACAGATGACTGTGTAGCTATTTCCATGTATATACAGATGTCAGTGTAGATATTTCCATGTTTATAAAGATAGCGGTGTAGTTATTTCCGTGTTTATACAGATGGCACTGTAGATATCTTCATGTTTTTACAGAAGGCGGTGTAGACATTTCCATGTTTATAGAGATAGCGGTGTAGATATTTCCATATTTATACAGATAGCGGAGTAGAAATTTCCATGTTTATACAGATAGTGGTGTAGATATTTCCATGTTTCTACCGATTGTGGTGTAGATATTTCCATGTTTACACAGATTTTGGTGTGGATATTTCCATGTATAAACAGATAGCGGTGTAGATATTTCCATCTTTATACAGATAGTGGTGTAGATGTTTCCATGTTTACAGAGATAGAGGTGTAGATATTTCCATATTTGCACAGATTGCGGTGTAGATATTTCCATCCACACAAAGATTTCGGTGTACATATTTCCATGTTTACACAGACAGCTGTTTAGCTATTTCCATGTTTACACAGATAATGTTGTAGGTATTAACATGTTTATTGAGATTGCGGTGTAGATATTTCCATGTTTATAAAGATAGCGGTGTAGATATTTCCATGCTTATACAGATAGTGGTGGAGATATTTTCATGTTTATACAGATTGCGCTGTAGATATTTGCACGTTTATAGAGATAGCAGTGTAGATATTTCCATGTTTATACAGAAAGCGGTGTAGATATTTCCATGTTTAAACAGATAGCGGTGTAGATATTTCCATGTTTATACAGAGAGTGGTGGAGATATTTCCATGTTTATACAGATAGCGGTGGAGATATTTCCATGTTTCTAGAGATGTTGGTGTAGATATTTCGAAGTTTATGCAGGTAGCGGTGTAGATATTTCCATGTTTACAGAGATAGCGATGAAGATATTTCCATATTTCTAAAGATAGCGGTGTAGATATTTGTATGTTTATTCAGATGGTGGTGTACATATTTCCATGTTTATACAGATAGCGCAGTGTCTATTACCATGTTTATTCAGATGGCAGTGTAGATATATCCATTTTTATTCAGATAGTGGAATAGTTATTTCCATGTTTATAAAGATAGCAGTGCAGATATTTCCAAGTTTATTGAGATATCGGTGGAGATATTTCCATGTTCATAGAGATAGCGGTGGAGATATTTCCATGTTTCTACAGATAACGATGTAGATATTTCCATGTTTATGCAGATAGCGGTGTATATATTACCGTGTTTATGCAGATAGCGGTGTTGATATTTCCATGTTTATAGAGATAGCCATGTAGATATTTCCATGTTTATACAGATAGCAGTGTAGATATTTCCAAATTTATACAGATAGCGGTGTAGCTATTTCCATGTTTATACAGATAGCGGTGAAGGTATTTCCCTATTTATACAGATAGCGATGTAGATATTTCCATGTTTATACAGATAGCGGTGTAGATATTTCCATGTTTATGGAGATAGCAGTGTAGATATTTCCATGTTTATACAGATGGCTGTGTAGATATTTCCATGTTTACAGAGACAGCGGTGTAGATATTTCCATCTTTATTCAGATAGCGGTGTAGATATTTCTATGTTTATACAGATGGCGGTGTAGATAGTTCCATGTTTATGGAGATGGCAGTGTAGATATTTTCATGTTTATATAGATGGCGGTGTAGATATTTCCATGTTTGTAGAGATTGTCTTGTTGATATTTCCATGTTTATAGAGATAGCGCTGTAGGTATTTCCTTGTTTATAGAGATAGTTGTGTAGATACATCCATGTTTATACACATGGCTGTGTAGATATTTCCATGTGTATACAGATGACTCTGTTGATATTTGTATGTTTATAAAAATGGCGGTGTACTTATTTCCATATTTATACAGATAGCGGTGTAGATATTTCCATGTTTATACAGATAACAGTGTAGATATATCCATGTTTATACAGATAGTGATGTAGATATTTCCATGTTTATACAGATAATGGCGTAGATATTTCCATGTTTACAGAGATAGCGGTGTAGATATTTCCATCTTTGCACAGATTGCGATGTAGATATTTCCATCTTTACACAGATAGCGGTGTAGATATTTTCATATTTATACAGATCGTGGTGTAGATATTTCCATCTTTCCACACATGTCAGTTTACATATTTCCATGTTTATACAGAAGACAGTGTAGATATTTCCATGTTTATACAGATAGCGGTGTAGATATTTCCATGTTTATAGAGATAGCTTTGTAGATATTTCCAAGTTTATACGGGTAGCGGTGTAGATATTTCCATGTTTATACAGATCGCGGTGTAGATATTTCCATGTTTATACAGATCGCGGTGTAGATATTTCCATGTTTATATAAATGGTGCTGTAGATATTACGATGTTTATACAGATAGCGGTGTAGATATTTCCATGTTTATACAGATCGTGGTGAAGACATTTCCATGTATATACAGATCGCGGTGTAGATATTTCCATGTTTATACAAATCGCGGTGTAGATATTTCCAAGTTTATACAGATAGCTGTGTAGATATTTCCATGTTTGTACACATGGCGGTGTAGATAATTCCATGTTTATAGAGATGGCAGTGTAGATATTTCCATGTTTATTTAGATAGCGGTGTAGATATATCCATGTTCATAGAGATAGCAGTGAGGATATTTCCATGTTTATAGAGATAGCAGTGTAGATATTTCCATTTTTATAGAGATTGTGGTTTAGATATTTCATATTTTTACAGATAGCGGTGTAGATATTTCCATGTTTATACAGATTGCAGTGTAGATATTTCCATGTTTATACAGACTGCAGTGTAGATATTTCTATGTTTATACAGATAGCGGTGTAGATATTTCCATGTTTGTACAGATGGCGGTGTTGATATTTCCATCTGTACACAGATTGCCGTGTAGATATTTCCATCTTTATACAGATGGCGTTGTAGATATTTCCATGGATATGCAGATGGCGGTGTGGATGTTTCCATGTTTATAGAGATAGCGGTGTAGGTATTTCCATATTTATATAGATGGCGTTGTAGATATTTCAATGTTTATACCGATAGCGCTGTTGGTATTTCCACGTTTATGCAGATAGTGATGTAGGTATTTCCATGTTTATACAGCTCGCGGTGCAGATATTTATATCTTTATACAGATGGCATTGTAGGTATTTCCTTATTCACACAGATGGCGGTGTAGGTGTTTCCATGTTTATACAGATGGCGGAGTAGATAGTACCACGTTTATGGAGATGGCAGTGTAGATATTTTCATGTTTATAGAGATGGCGGTGTAGATATTTCCATGTTTATAGAGATAGCAGTATAGATATTTACATGTTTATACAGATGGCTGTGTAGATATTTCCATGTGTATACAGACGGCATTGTAGATATTTCCATGTTTATGCAGATGACTGTATAGGTATTTCCACGTTTTTACAGACGGCAGTGCAGATATTTTCATGTTTATAGAGATGGCGGTGTAGATATTTCGATGTTTATTGAGATAGCGGTGTAGATATTTGCATGTTTGTACATATGGGGGTTTTGATATATCCATCTATACACAGATGGCCGTGTAGATATTTCCATGTTTATACAGATGGCGGTGTAGATATTTCCATGGATATGCAGATGGTGGTGTAGGTATTTCCATGTTTATACAGATCGTGGTATAGATTTTCCATGTTCCTACACATGACTGTGTTGGTATTTCCATGTTTATACAGATGGCTTTGTAGATATTTCCATGTTTATACAGATCGCGGTGTTGATATTACCATGTTTATAGGGATAGCGGAGCAAATATTTCCACATTTACGCAGATAGCGGTGTAGTTATTAGCATGTTTCTACAGATAGCGGTGTAGATATTTCCATGTATAAACAGATGTCTGTGTATATATTTCCATGTTTAAACAGTTGGCGGTGTAGATATTTCCCTGTTTATACAAAGAGCGGTGTAGTTATTTCCATGTTTATGCAGATCACGGTGCAGATATTCCCTTGTTTATACAAATAGCGTTGTAGTTATTTCCATGTTTATACAGATAGCGGTGTAGATATTTCCTTTTTTATACAAATAGCGGTGTAGATATTTCCATGTTTATACAGATCACGGTGTAGATAATTCCTTGTTTATAGAAATAGCGGTGTAGTTATTTCCAGGTTTATACAGATAGCGATGTAGATATTTCCATGTATATACAGATGGCTGTGTAGATATTTCCATGTTTATTCAGATGACTGTGTAGATATTTCCATGTTTTTACAGATGGCAGTGTAGATATTTCAATGTTCCTACACATGACTGTGTAGGTATTTCCATGTTTATACAGATGTCTTTGTACATATTTCCATGTTTATAGAGATAACGGTGCAGATATTTCCATGTTTATACGCATAGCGCTGTACATATTTCCATGGTTATAGAGACAGCGGTGTAGGTATTTCCATGTTTATACAGATAGCGGTGCAGATATTTACATGTTTATACAGATAACTTTGTAAGTATTTCCATGTTTATACAGATGGCGGTGTAGATATTTCTATGTTTATAGAGATAGCAGTGGAGATATTTCCATGTTTATACAGATAGCGGGGTTGTTATTTCCATGTTTATATAGATTGCGGTGTAGATATTTCCATGTATATACACATGGCTGTGTAGATATTTCCATGTTTATACAGATGGTGGTGTAGATATTTCCATGTTTATACAGATAACTTTGTAAGTATTTCCATGTTTATACAGATGGCGCTGTAGATATTTCGATGTTTATAGAGATAGCTGTGGAGATATTTCCATGTTTATACAGATAGCGGTGTAGATATTTCCATGTTTATACTGATCGCGGTGAAGATATTTCCATGTTTATAGAGATGGCGGTGTAGATATTTCCATGTTCATAGAGATTGCGGTGTTGATTTTTCCATGTTTATAGAGATAGCTGTGTGGATATTTCCACGTTTATACAGATAGGGGTGTAGATATTTCCATGTTTATAGAGATGGTGGTGTAGATATTTCCATGTTTCTACAGATCACGGTGTAGTTATTTCCATGTTTATACAGATCGCGGTGTAGTTATTTCCATGTTTATACAGATCATGGTGTAGATATTTCCATGTTTATACAGATCGCGGTGGTGATATTTACATGTTTATAGAGATAGCGGTGCAAATATTTCCACATTTATACAGATAGCGGTGTAGTTATTAGCATGTTTATACAGATAGCTGTTTAGATATTTCCATGTATAAACAGATGTCTGTGTATATATTTCCATGTTTATACAGATGGCGGCGCAGATATTTTTAAGGATATGTAGATGGTGGTGTAGATATTTCCATGTATATACAGATAGCGTTGTAGTTATTTCCATGTTTATATAGTGGTGTAGATATTTCCATGTATGTACACTTGGCTGTGAAGATATTTCCATGTTTATACCGATGGCGGTGTAGATATTTCCATGTTTATACAATAACTTTGTAAGTATTTCCATGTTTATACAGATGGCGGTGTAGATATTTCGATGTTTAAAGAGATAGCAGTGGAGGTATTTCCATGTTTATACAAATAGCGGTGTAGTTATTTCCATGTTTATATAGATAGCTGTGTAGATATTTCTATTTATGTACACTTGGCTGTGTAGATATTTCCATGTTTATACAGATGGCGGTGTAGATATTTCCATGTTTATACAGATAACTTTGTAAGTATTTCCATGTTTATACAGATGGCAGTGTAGACATTTTGATGTTTATAGAGATAGCAGTGGAGATATATCCATGTTTAATCACATAGCGGTGTAGATATTTCCATGTATAAACAGATGTCTGAGTATATATTTCCATGCTTAAACAGATCGCGGTGTAGATATTTCCTTGTTTATAGAAGTAGCGGTGTACTTATTTCCATGTTTATACAGATGGCGGTGTAGATATTTCCATATTTATAGAGATAGAAGTGTAGATATTTCCAGGTTTATACAGATAGCGGTGTAAATATTTCCATGTTTATACAGATCGTGGTGTAGATATTTCCATGTTTATACAGATACCAGTGTAGATATTTCCGTGTTTATACAGACTGCAGTGTAGGTATTTCTATGTTTATACAGATGGCGGTATAGATATTTCCATGTTTGTGCAGATGGCGGTATTGATATTTCCATCTGTACACAGATTGCCGTGTAGGTATTTCCATCTTTATACAGAAGGCGTTGTAGATATTTCCATGGATATGCCGATGGTGGTGTGGATATTTCCATGTTTATAGAGATAGCGGTGTGGGTATTTCCATGTTTATAAACATAGCGGTGTAGATATTTCCATGTTTATATATTTGGCGTTGTAGATATTTCCATGTTTATACCTATAGCGGTGTTGGTATTTCCACGTTTATACAGATAGCGAAGTAGATATTTTCATGTTTATACAGCTCGCGGTGCAGACATTTATATCTTTATATAGATGGCATAGTAGATATTTCCATATTCACATAGATGGCGGTGCAGATGTTTCCATGTTTATACAGATGGCGGAGTAGTTAGTTTCATGTTTATGGAGATGGCAGTGTAGATATTTTCATGTTTATAGAGATGGCGGTGTAGATATTTCCATGTTTATAGAGATAGCAGTGTAGATATTTACATTTTTATACAGATGGCTGTGTAGATATTTCCATGTGTATACAGATGGCATTGTAGATATTTCCATGTTTACACAGATGACTGTATAGTTATTTCCATGTTTTACAGGTGACAGTGCAGATATTTCCATGTTTATAGAAATAGCGGTGTAGATATTTCCATGTTTGTACAGATGGCGGTGTTGATATTTCCATCTTTACACAGATTGCCGTGTAGATATTTCCATGTTTATACAGACAGCGGTGTAGATATTTCCATGTTTACACAGATGGTGGTGTAGGTATTTCCGTGTTTATACAGATGGTGGAGTAGATACTTCCATCTTTATGGTGATGGCAGTGTAGATATTTTCATGTTTATAGAGATGGCAGTGTAGATATTTCCATATTTATAGAGATAGCGCTGTAGATATTTCCATCTTTCTACAGATGGCAGTGTAGATATTTCCATGTTTATACAGATGGCGGTGTAGATATTTCCATATTTATACAGATATCTGTGTAGGTATTTCCATGTGTATACAGATGGTATTGTAGCTATTTCCATGTTTATACAGATGGTGGTGCAGATATTTCCATCTTTATTCAGATGACTGTGTAGATATTTCCATGTTTATACAGATGGCGGTATAGATATGTCGATGTTTATAGAGATAGCAGTGGAGATATTTCCATGTTTGTACAAATAGCGGTGTAGTTATTTGCATGTTTATATAGATAGCGGTGTAGATATTTCTATGTACATACACATGGCTGTGGAGATATTTCCATGTTTATACAGATGGCAGTGTAGATATTTCCATGTTTATACGGATAACTTTGTAAGTATTTCCATGTTTATACAGATGGCGGTGTAGATATTTCGATGTTTATGGAGATAGCAGTGGAGATATTTCCATATTTATACAGATAGCGGTGTAGATATTTCCACGTTTATACTGATCACGGTGTAGATATTTCCATGTTTATAGAGATGGCGGTGGAGATATTTCCATGTTCATAGAGATAGCGGTGTTGATTTTTCCATGTTTATAGAGATAGCTGTGTGGATATTTCCATGTTTATACAGATAGGGGTGTAGATATTTCCATGTTTATACAGATGGCGGTGTAGGTATTTCCATGTTTACACAGATCACGGAGTAGTTATTTCCATGTTTATACAGATCGCGGTGCAGATATTTCCATGTTTATACAGATCATGGTGTAGATATTTCCAAGTTTATTCAGATCGCGGTGTTGATATTACCACGTTTATAGGGATAGCGGTGCAAATATTTCCACATTTATACAGATAGCGGTGTAGTTATCAGCATGTTTATACAGATAGCGGTGTAGATATTTCCATGTATTAACAGATGTCTGTGTATATATTTCCATGATTAAACAGATGGCGGTGTAGATATTTCCTTGTTTATACAAATAGCTGTGTAGTTATTTCCATGTTTATACAGATGGTTGTGTAGATATCTCCATGTTTATACAGATGGCGGTGTAGGTATTTCCATGTTTATAGAGATAGCTGTGTAGATATTTCCATGTTTATACAGATAGCGGTGTAGATATTTCCATGTTTATACAGATCGCGGTGTAGATATTTCCATGTTCATACAGACAGCAGTGGAGATATTTTCATGTTTATACACATAGCGGTGTACATATTTACAAGTTTGTAGAGACAGCGGTGTAGGTATTTCCATGTTTATACAGATAGCAGTGCAGATATTTCCATGTTTATACAGATGCCTATGCAGATATTTCCATATTTATACAGAGGGCTGTGTAGATATTTCCATGTTTATACAGATGGCAGTGTGGATATTTCCATGTTCCTACACATGACTGTGTAGTTATTTCCATGTTTATACAGATGGCTTTGTAGATATTTCCATGTTTATAGAGATAGCGGTGCAGATATATCCATGTTTATACAGATAGCGGTGTAAATATTTCCATGTTTATACAGATAGTGGTGTAGATATTTCCATGTTTATACAGATACTGCTGTAGATATTTTCATGTTTATACAGACCGCAGTGTAGATATTTCCATGTTTATAGAGATAGCGGTGTAGATATTTCCATGTTTGTACAAATGGCGGTGTTGATGTTTCCATTTATACACAGATTGCCGTGTAGGTATTTCCATGTGTATACAGATGGCATTGTAGATATTTCCATGTTTATACAGATGGTGGTGTAGATATTACCATGTTTATACAGATGACTGTATAGGTATTTCCATGTTTTTACAGATGGCATTGTAGATATTTCCATGTTTATATACATACCAGTGTAGATATTTCCATGTTTGTACAGATGGCCGTTTAGATATTTACATGTTTATAGAGATAGCGGTGTAGATATTTCCAAATTTATACAGATAACGGTGTAGATATTTCCATGTTTATACAGATAGCCGTGAAAATATTTCCATGTTTATACAGATCACGGTGTAGATATTTCCATGTTTATAGAGATAGCGATGTAGATATTTCCATGTTTATACAGACTGCGGTATAAATATTTCCATGTTTATACAGAAAGCGGTGTAGTTATTTCCATGTTTATATAGATAGCGGTGTAGATATTTCCATGTATGTACACATGGCTGTGTAGATATTTCCATGTTTATACAGATGGCGGTGTAGATATTTCCATGTTTATACAGATAACTTTGTAAGTATTTCCATGTTTATACAGATGGCGGTGTAGATACTTCGATGTTTATAGAGATAGCAGTGGAGATATTTCCATGTTTATACAAATAGCGGTGTAGTTATTTGCATGTTTATATAGATAGCGGTGTAGATATCTCTATGTACACACACATGGCTGTGGAGATATTTCCATGTTTATACAGATGGCAGTGTAGATATTTCTATGTTTATACTCATCGTGGTGTAGATATTTCCATGTTTACAGAGATGGCGGTGTAGATATGTCCATGTTCATAGAGATAGCGGTGATGATTTTTCCATGTTTATAGAGATAGCGTTGTGGATATTTCCATGTTTATACAGATATGGGTGTAGATATTTCCATGTTTATAGAGATGGCGGTGTAGATATTTCCATGTTTATACAGATCACGGTGTAGATATTTCCATGTTTATACAGATCATGGTGTAGATATTTCCATGTTTATACAGACCGCGGTGTTGATATTACCATGTTTATAGGGATAGCGGTGCAAATATTTCCACATGTATACAGATAGCGGTTTAGTTATTAGCATGTTTATATAGATAGCGGTGTAGATATTTCCGTGTATAAACAGATGTCTGTGTATATATTTCCATGTTTAAACAGATGGCGGTGTAGATATTTCCTTCTTTATACAAATAGCGTTGTAGTTATTTCCATGTTTATACAGAGAGCGGTGCAGATATTTCCATGTTTGTACAGATGGCGGTGTAGATATTTCCATGTTTATACAGATAACTTTGTAAGAATTTCCACGTTTATACAGATGGCGGTGTAGATATTTCGATGTTTATAGAGATAGCAGTGGAGACATTTCCATGTTTATACAGATAGCGGTGTAGATATTTCCATGTTTATACTGATCGCGGTGTAGATATTTCCATATTTATACAGATGTCTGTGTAGATATTTCCATGTGTATACAGATGGTATTGTAGGTATTTCCATGTTTATACAGATGGTGGTGTAGATATTTCCATGTTTATTCTGATGACTGTGCAGATGTTTCCATGTTTTTACAAGTGTCAGTGTAGATATTTCAATGTTTATAGAGATGGCGCTGTAGATATTTCTATGTTTATACAGATACCGGTGTAGATATTTCCATTTTATACAGACCGCTGTGTAGATATTTCCATGTCTGTACAGATGACGGTGTTGATGTCTCCATCTATACACAGATTGCCGTGTAGGTATTTCCATGTGTATACAGATGGCATTGTAGATATTTCCATGTTTATACAGATGGTGGTGTAGATATTTCCATGTTTCTACAGATAGCATTGTAGGTATTTCCATGTTTATAGAGATAACGGTGTAGATATTTCCATGTTAATACAGATAGCGGTGTAAATATTTCCATGTTTATACACATCACGGTGTAGATATTTCCATGTTTATAGAGATAGTGGTGTATATATTTCCATGTTTATACAGATAGCGGTGTTGTTATTTCCATCTTTACACACATGACCGTGTAGATATTTCCATGTTTATGCAGATAGGGGTTTAGTTATTTCCATGTTTATATAGATAGCGGTGTAGATATTTCCATGTATATACAATTGGCTGTGTAGATATTTCCATGTTTTTACACATGGCGGTGTAGATATTTCCATGTTTCTTCAGATGACAGTGTAGATATTTCCATGTTTATACAGCTGGCGGTGTACATATGTCCATATTTATATAGATGTCTGTGTAGATATTTCCATGTGTATACAGATGGCATTGTAGCTATTTCCATGTTTATACAGATGGTGGTGTAGATATTTCCATGTATATTCAGATGACTGTGTAGATATTTCCATGTTTTTGCAGATGGCAGTGTAGATATTTCAATGTTTATAGAGACGTCGCTGTAGATATTTCCATGTTTATACAGATAACGGTGGAGATATTTCCATGTTTATACAGACAGAAGTGGAGATATTTCCATGTTTATACACATAGCGTTGTACATGTTGCCATGTTTATACAGATAGCGGTGTAGGTATTTCCATGTTTATACAGATAGCGGTGCAGATATTTCCATGTTTATACAGATGCCAATGCAGATAACTCCATATTTATACAGAGGGCTGTGTAGATATTTCTAAGTTTATACAGATGGCAGTGTAGATATTTCCATGTTCCTACACATGTCTGTGTAGGTATTTCCATGTTTATACAGATGGCTTTGTAGATATTTCCATGTCTATAGAGATAGCGGTGCAGATATTTCCATGTTTATACAGATAGCGGTGTATATATTTCCATGTTTATACAGATCGTGGTGTAGTTATTTCCATGTTTATACAGATACCGTTGTAGATATTTCCATGTTTATACAGACCGCATTGTAGATATTTCCATGTTTATAGAGATAGCGGTGTAAATATTTCCATGTTTATACAGATCGTGGTGTAGATATTTCCATGTTTATACAGATACCGGTGTAGATATTTACATGTTTATACAGACCACAGTGTATGTATTTCCATGTTTATAGAGATAGCGGTGTAAATATTTCCATGTTTGTACAGATGGCGGTGTTGATGTTTCCATCTATACACAGATGACCGTGTAGATATTTCCATGTTTATACAGATGGCGGCGTAGATATTTCTATGGATATGTAGATGGCGGTGTAGATATTTCCATGTTTATACAGATAGCGGTGTAGATATTTCCATGTTTTTACAGACCGCGTTGTAGATATTTCCATGTTTATACAGATAGCGGTGCAGATATTTCCATGTTTGTACAGATAGCGGTGTTGATATTTCCATGTTTACACAGATGGTGGTGTAGATATTTCCGTGTTTATACACATGGCAGAGTAGATACTTCCATCTTTATGGAGATGGCAGTGTAGATATTTTCATGTTTATAGAGATGGCAGTGTAGATATTTCCATATTTATAGAGATAGCGGTGTAGATATTTCCATGTTTCTTCAGATGACAGTGTAGATATTTCCATGTTTATACAGCTGGCGGTGTACATATTTCCATATTTATACAGATGTCTGTGTAGATATTTCCATGTGTATACAGATGGCATTGTAGCTATTTCCATGTTTATACAGATGGTGGTGTAGATATTTCCATGTATATTCAGATGACTGTGTAGATATTTCCATGTTTTTGCAGATGGCAGTGTAGATATTTCAATGTTTATAGAGACGTCGCTGTAGATATTTCCATGTTTATACAGATAACGGTGGAGATATTTCCATGTTTATACAGACAGAAGTGGAGATATTTCCATGTTTATACACATAGCGTTGTACATGTTGCCATGTTTATACAGATAGTGGTGTAGGTATTTCCATGTTTATACAGATAGCGGTGCAGATATTTCCATGTTTATACAGATGCCAATGCAGATAACTCCATATTTATACAGAGGGCTGTGTAGATATTTCTAAGTTTATACAGATGGCAGTGTAGATATTTCCATGTTCCTACACATGTCTGTGTAGGTATTTCCATGTTTATACAGATGGCTTTGTAGATATTTCCATGTCTATAGAGATAGTGGTGCAGATATTTCCATGTTTATACAGATAGCGGTGTATATATTTCCATGTTTATACAGATCGTGGTGTAGTTATTTCCATGTTTATACAGATACCGTTGTAGATATTTCCATGTTTATACAGACCGCATTGTAGATATTTCCATGTTTATAGAGATAGCAGTGTAGATATTTCTAAGTTTGTACAGATGGCGGTGTTGATGTTTCCATCTATACAAAGATAGCAGTGTAGGTATTTCCATGTGTATACAGATGGCATTGTAGATATTTCCATGTTTATACAGATGGTGGTGTAGATATTTCCATGTTTACACAGATGACTCTATTGTTATTTCCATGTTTATACAGATGGCGGTGTAGATATGTCCATGTTTATAGAGATAGCGGTGTAGATATTTTTATATTTATACAGATAACGGTGTAGAAATTTCCATGTTTATAGAGATACTGGTGTATATATTTCCATGTTTTTACAGATCACGGTGTAGATATTTCCATGTTTATAGAGATAGTAGTGTAGATATTTCCATGTTTATAGAGATAGCGGTTTAGATATTTCCATGTTTATACAAACCGTGGTGTGGATATTTCCATGTTTATACAGATAGCGGTGCAGATATTTCCATGTTTGTACAGATGGCGTTGTTGATATTTCCATCTATACACAGATGACCGTGTAGATATTTCCATGTTTATACAGATGGCGGTGCAGATATTACCATGGATATGTAGATGGCAGTGTAGATATTTCCATGTTTACACAGATAGCGGTGTAGTTATTTCCATGTTTATATAGATAGCGGTGTAGATATTTCCATGTATATACACATGGCTGTGTAGATATTTCCATGTTGATACAGATGATGGTGTAGATATTTCAATGTTTATACCGATAACTTTGTAAGTATTTCCATGTTTATACAGACGGCGGTGTAGATATTTCGATGTTTATAGAGATAGCAGTGGAGATATTTCCATGTTTATACAGATAGCGGTGTAGATATTTCCACGTTTATACTGATCGCGGTGTAGATATTTCCATGTTTATAGAGATGGCGGTTTAGATATTTCCATGTTTATACAGATCACGGTGTAGATATTTCCATGTTTATACAGATGGCGGTGTAGATATTTCCATGTTTATACAGATCACGGTGTAGATATTTCCTTGTTTATACAAATAGCGGTGTAGATATTTCCATGTTTATACAGATAGCGGTGTAGATATTTCCATGTATATACAGATGGCTGTGTAGATATTTCCATGTTTATACAGATGGCTGTGTAGATGTTTCCATGTTTATACAGATAACTTCGTAGGTATTTCCATGTTTATACAGATGGCGGTGTAGATATTTCCATGTTTATAGAGATACCTGTGTAGATATTTCCATGTTTATACAGATAGTGGAGTAGATATTTCCATGTTTATACAGATCGCAGTGTAGATATTTCCATGTTTATACTGATCGCGGTGTAGATATTTCCATGTTTATACAGATCGCGGTGTAGATATTTCCACGTTTTTACAGATATCGGTGTAGAAATTTCTATGTTTATACAGCTCGCGGTGCAGATATTTATATCTTTATTCAGATGGCATTGTAGGTATGTCCTTATTCACACAGTTGGCGGTGTAGATGTTTCCATGTTTATACAGATGGCGGAGTAGTTAGTTCCATGTTTATGGAGATGGCAGTGTAGATATTTTCATGTTTATAGAGATGGCTGTGCAGATATTTCCATGTATATACAGATAGCAGTGTAGATATTAACAAGTTT
Source organism: Pan troglodytes (assembly GCF_028858775.2). Lineage (NCBI taxonomy): Eukaryota > Metazoa > Chordata > Mammalia > Primates > Hominidae > Pan > Pan troglodytes. The sequence goes on from NC_072417.2 coordinate 99,001,415, forward strand.
TTACAGATGGCTGTGTAGATATTTCCATGTGTATACAGATGGCATTGTAGATATTTCCAAGCTTATACAGATGACTGTATAGGTATTTCCATGTTTTAACAGTTGGCAGTGCAGATATTTCCATGTTTACAGAGATAGCGGTGTAGATATTTCCATGTTTGTACAGATGGCGGTGTTGATATTTCCATCTATACACAGATGGCCGTGTAGATATTTCCATGTTTATACAGATGGCGGCGTAGTTATTTCCATGGATATGCAGATGGCGGTGTAGATATTTCCATGCCTATACAGATAGCGGTGTAGATATTTCCATGTTTATACAGATGGTGGTGTAGATATTTCCGTGTTTAAACACATGGCGGAGTAGATACTTCCATCTTTATGGAGATGGCAGTGTAGATATTTTAATGTTTATAGAGATGGAAGTGTAGATATTTCCATATTAATAGAGATAGCGGTGTAGATATTTCCATCTTTCTACAGATGGCAGTGTAGATATTTCCATGTTTATACAGCTGGCGGTGTAGATATTTCCATATTTATACAGATGTCTTTGTAGATATTTCCATGTGTATACAGGTGGTATTGTAGGTATTTCCATGTTTATACAGATGGTGGTGTAGATATTTCCATGTTTATTCAGATGACTGTGTAGATATTTCCATGTTTTTACAGATGGCAGTGTAGATATTTCAATGTTTATAAAGATGGCGCTGTTGATATTTCCATGTTTATACAGATAACGTTGGAGATATTTCCATGTTTACACAGACAGCAGTGGAGATATTTCCATGTTTATACACATAGCGTTGTACATATTTCCATGTTTATAGAGACAGCGGTGTAGGTGTTTCCATGTTTATACAGATAGCTGTGCAGATATTTCCATGTTTATACAGACGCCTATGCAGATATTTCCATATTTATACAGAGGGCTGTGTAGATATTTCTATGTTTATACAGATGGCAGTGTAGATATTTCCATGTTCCTACACATGACTGTGTAGGTATTTCCATGTTTATACAGATGGCTTTGTAGATATTTCCATGTTTATAGAGATAGCGGTGCAGATATTTCCATGTTTATACAGATAGCGGTGTATATATTTCCATGTTTATACAGATCGTGGTGTAGATATTTCCATGTTTATACAGATACCGGTGTAGATATTTCCATGTTTTTAGAGATATCGGTGTAGATATTTCCATGTTTACACAGATTGCGGTGTAGATATTTCCATCTATCTACAGATGGCATTGTAGATATTTCCATGTTTATACAGATGGTTGTGTAGATATTTCCCTGTTTATATAGATGGTGGTGTAGCTATTACCATGTTTATACAGATAGCGGTGTAGATATTTCCATGTTTATACAGATCGTGGTGAAGATATTTCCATGTTTATACTGATCGCGGTGTGGATATTTCCATGTTTATACAAATCGCGATGTAGATATTTCCATGTTTATACAGATAGCGGTGTAGATATTTCCATGTTTATACAGATAGCGGTGTAGATATTTCCATGTTTATAGAGATAGTGGTGTAGGTATTTCCATGTTTATAGACAGAGCGGTGTAGATATTTCCATGTTTATATAGATGGCGTTGTAGATATTTTCATGTTTATACCGATAGCGGTGTTGGTATTTCCACGTTTATACAGATAGCGATGTAGATATTTCCATGTTTATACAGCTCGCGGTGCAGATATTTATATCTTTATACAGATGGCATTGTAGATATGTCCTTTATACAGAGATGGCGGTGTAGATGTTTCCATGTTTATACAGATCATGGTGTAGATATTTCCATGTTTATACAGATACCGGTGTAGATATTTCCATGGTTATACAGATCGTGGTGTAGATATTTCCATGTTTATACAGATCATGGTGTAGATATTTCCATGTTTATACAGATCGCAGTGTTGATATTACCATATTTATAGGGATAGCGGTGCAAATATTTCCACATTTATACAGAAAGCGGTGTAGTTATTAGCATGTTTATAGAGATAGCGGTGTAGATATTTCCATGTATAAACAGATGTCTGTGTATATATTTTCATGTTTAAACAGATGGCGGTGTAGATATTTCCTTGTTTATACAAATAGCGGTGTAGTTATTTCCGTGTTTATACAGATCACAGTGTAGATATTTCCTTGTTTATACAAATAGCAGTGTAGTTATTTCCATGTTTATACAGATAGCGGTGTAGATATTTCCATGTATATACAGATGGCTGTGTAGATATTTCCATGTTTATACAGATGGCTGTGTAGATGTTTCCATGTTTATACAGATGACTTTGTAGGTATTTCCATGTTTATACAGATGGCGGTGTAGATATTTCCATGTTTACAGAGATACCTGTGTATATATTTCCATGTTTATACAGATAGCGGTGTAGATACTTCCATGTTTATACAGATCACGGTGTACCTTTTTCCATGTTTATACAGATAGCGGTGTAGATATTTCCATGTTTATGCAGATAGCGGTGTAGATATTTCCATGTTTTTACAGACATCGGTGTAGATATTTCCATGTTAACACAGATTGCGGTGTAGATATTTCCATCTTTCTACAGATGGCATTGTAGATATTTCCATGTTTATACAGATGGTTGTGTAGATATTTCCATGTTTATATAGATGGTGGTGTAGATATTACCATGTTTAAATAGATAGCGGTGTAGATATTTCCATGTTTCTACAGATAGTGGTGAAGATATTTCCATGTTTATACTGATCGCGGTATAGACATTTCCATGTTAATACAGATGGCTGTGTAGATGTTTCCATGTTTATACAGATGACTTTGTAGGTATTTCCATGTTTATACAGATGGCGGTGTAGATATTTCCATGTTTACAGAGATACCTGTGTATATATTTCCATGTTTATACAGATAGCGGTGTAGATACTTCCATGTTTATACAGATCGCGGTGAACCTATTTCCATGTTTATGCAGATAGCGGTGTAGATATTTCCATGTTTTTACAGACATCGGTGTAGATATTTCCATGTTAACACAGATTGCGGTGTAGATATTTCCATCTTTCTAGAGATGGCATTGTAGATATTTCCATGTTTATACAGATGGTTGTGTAGATATTTCCATGTTTATATAGATGGTGGTGTAGATATTACCATGTTTATACAGATAGCGGTGTAGATATTTCCATGTTTCTACAGATCGTGGTGAAGGTATTTCCATGTTTATACTGATCGCGGTGTAGACATTTCCATGTTTATACAGATCGCGGTGTAGATATTTCCATGTTTATACAGATAGCGGTGTAGATATTTCCATGTTTATAGAGATAGCGGTGTAGGTATTTCCATGTTTATAGACATAGCGGTGTAGGTATTTCCATGTTTATATAGATGGCGTTGTAGATATTTCCATGTTTATACCGATAGCGGTGTTGGTATTTCCACGTTTATACAGATAGCGATGTAGATATTTCCATGTTTATACAGCTCGCGGTGCAGATATTTATATCTTTATAAAGATGGCATTGTAGATATGTCCTTATTCACACAGATGGCGGTGTAGGTGTTTCCATGTTTATACAGATGGCGGAGTAGTTAGTTCCATGTTTATGGAGATGGCAGTGTAGATATTTTCATGTTTATAGAGATGGCGGTGTAAATATTTCCATGTTTATAGAGATAGCAGTGTAGATATTTACATGTTTATACAGATGGCTGTGTAGATATTTCCATGTGTACACAGATGGCATTGTAGATATTTCCATGCTTATACAGATGACTGTATAGTTATTTCCATGTTTTTACAGATGGCAGTGCAGATATTTCCATGTTTATAGAGATAGCGGTGTAGATATTTCCATGTTTGTACAGATGGCGGTGTTGATATTTCCATCTATACTCAGATGGCCGTGTAGATATTTCCATGTTTATACAGATGCTGGCGTAGATATTTCCATGGACATGCAGATGGCGCTGTAGATATTTCCATGTTTATACAGACAGCGGTGTAGATATTTCCATGTTTACACAGATGGTGGTGTAGATATTTCCGTGTTTATACACGTGGCGGAGTAGCTACTTCCATCTTTATGGAGATGGCAGTGTAGATATTTTCATGTTTATAGAGATGGCGGTGTAGATATTTCCATATTTATAGAGATAGCGGTGTAGATATTTCCATCTTTCTACAGATGGCAGTGTAGATATTTCCATGTTTAAACAGATATCGTTGGAGATATTTCCACGTTTATACAGACAGCAGTGGAGATATTTCCATGTTTATACACATAGCGGTGTACATATTTCCATGTTTACAGAGACAGCGGTGTAGGTATTTCCATGTTTATACAGATAGCGGTGCAGATATTTCCATGTTTACACAGATGCCTATGCAGATATTTCCATATTTATACAGAGGGCTGTGTAGATATTTCTATGTTTATAGAGATGGCAATGTAGATATTTCCATGTTCCTACACATGACTGTGTAGGTATTTCCATCTTTATACAGATGGCTTTGTAGATATTTCCATGTTTATAGAGATAGCGGTGCAGATATTTCCATGTTTATACTGATAGCGCTGTATATATTTCCATGTTTATACAGATCGTGGTGTAGATATTTCCATGTTTATACAGATACCGGTGTAGATATATCCATGTTTATAGAGACCGCAGTGTAGATAATTCCATGTTTATAGAGATAGCAGTGTAGATATTTTCATGTTTGTACAGATGGCGGTGTTGATGTTTCCATCTATACACAGATTGTCGTGTAGGTATTTCCATATGTATACAGATGGCATTGTAGATATTTCCATGCTTATACAGATGGTGGTGTAGATATTTCCATGTTTACACAGATGACTGTATACCTATTTCCATGTTTATACAGATGGCGGTGTAGATATTTCCATGTTTATAGAGATAGCGGTGTAGACATTTCCATATTTATACAGATAACAGTGTAGAAATTTCCATGTTTATACAGATAGAGGTGTAAATATTTCCATGGTTATACAGATCACGGGGTAGATATTTCCATGTTTATAGAGATAGCCGTCCAGATATTTCCATGTTTATACAGATAGCGGTGTAGTTATTTCCATGTTTTTACAGATATCGGTGTAGATATTTCCATGTTTACACAGATTGCGGTGTAGATATTTCCATCTTTCTACAGATGGCATTGTAGATATTTCCTTGTTTATACAGATGGTTGTGTAGATATTTCCATGTTTATATAGATGGTGGTGTAGCTATTACCATGTTTATACAGATAGCGGTGTAGATATTTCCATGTTTATACAGATCGTGGTGAAGATATTTCCATGTTTATACTGATCGCAGTGTGGATATTTCCATGTTTATACAAATCGCGATGTAGATATTTCCATGTTTATACAGATAGCGGTGTAGATATTTCCATGTTTATACAGATAGCGGTGTAGATATTTCCATGTTTATAGAGATAGCGGTGTAGGTATTTCCACGTTTATAGACATAGCGGTGTAGATATTTCCATGTTTAATTAGATGGCGTTGTAGATATTTTCATGTTTATAACGATAGCGGTGTTGGTATTTCCACGTTTATACAGATAGCGATGTAGATATTTCCATGTTTATACAGCTCGCGGTGCAGATATTTATATCTTTATACAGATGGCATTGTAGATATGTCCTTATTCACACAGATGGCGGTGTAGATGTTTCCATGTTTATACAGATGGCGGAGTAGTTAGTTCCATGTTTATGGAGATGGCAGTGTACATATTTTCATGTTTATAGAGATGGCGGTGTAGATATTTCCATGTTTATAGAGATAGCAGTGTAGATATTTACATGTTTATACAGATGGCTGTGTAGATATTTCTATGTGTATACAGATGGCATTGTAGATATTTCCATGTTTATACAGATGACTGTATAGGTATTTCCATGTTTTTACAGATGGTAGTGCAGATAATTACATGTTTATACAGATGGCTTTGTAGATAATTCCATGTGTATACAGATGGCATTGTAGATATTTCCATGCTTATACAGATGACTGTATAGGTATTTCCATGTTTATGCAGATGGTAGTGCAGATGTTTACATGTTTATAGAGATAGCAGTGTAGATATTTCCATGTTTGTACAGATGGCGGTGTTGATATTTCCATCTATACACAGATGGCCGTGTAGATATTTCCATGTTTATACAGATGGCGGCGTAGGTATTTCCATTTTTATACAGACAGCGGTGTAGGTATTTCCATGTTTACACAGATGGTGGTGTAGATATTTCCGTGTTTATACACATGGCGGAGTAGATACTTTCATCTTTATAGAGATGGCAGTGTAGATATTTTAATGTTTATAGAGGTGGCGGTGTAGATATTTCCATATTTATAGAGATAGCGGTGTAGATATTTCCATCTTTCTACAGATGACAGTGTAGATATTTCCATGTTTATACAGCTGGCGGTGTAGATATTTCCATATTTATACAGATGTCTGTGTAGATATTTCCATGTGTATACAGATGGTATTGTAGGTATTTCCATGTTTATACAGATGGTGGTGTAGATATTTCCATGTTTATTCAGATGACTGTGTAGATATTTCCATGTTTTTACAGATGGCAGTGTAGATATTTCAATGTTTATAGAGATGGCGCTGTTGATATTTCCATGTTTATACAGATAACGGTGGAGATATTTCCATGTTTACACAGACAGCAGTGGAGTTATTTCCATGTTTATACACATAGCGGTGTACATATTTCCATGTTTATAGAGACAGCGGTGTAGGTGTTTCCATGTTTATACAGATAGCTGTGCAGATATTTCCAAGTTTATACAGAGGCCAAGGCAGATATTTCCATATTTATACAGAGGGCAGTGTAGATATTTCTATGTTTATACAGATGGCAGTTTAGATATTTCCATGTTCCTACACATGACTGTGTAGGTATTTCCATGTTTATACAGATGGCTTTGTAGATATTTCCATGTTTATAGAGATTGCGGTGCAGATATTTCCATGTTTATACAGATAGCGGTGTATATATTTCCATGTTTATACAGATCGTGGTGTAGATATTTCCATGTTTATACAGATACCGGTGTAGATATTTCCATGTTTATACAGACCGCATTGTAGATATTTCCATGTTTATAGAGATAGCAGTGTAGATATTTCCATGTTTGTATAGATGGCGGTGTTGATGTTTCCATCTATACACTGATTGCCGTGTAGGTATTTCCATGTGTATACAGATGGCATTGTAGGTATCTCCATGTTTATACAAATGGTGGTGTAGATATTTCCATGTTTACACATATGACTGTATAGGTATTTCCATGTTTATACAGATGGCGATGTAGATATTTCCAAGTTTATAGAGATAGCGGTGAAGATATTTCCATATTTATACAGATAACGGTGTAGAAGTTTCCATGTTTATACAGATAGTGGTGTAAATATTTCCATGTTTATACAGATCACGGTGTAGATATTTCCATGTTTATACAGACTGCGGTGTAGTTATTTCCATGTTTATACCGATAGCGGTGCAGATATTTCCATGTTTGTACAGATGGCGGTGTTGATAGTTCCATCTACACACAGATGACCGTGTAGATATTTCCATGTTTATACAGATGGCGGCACAGATATTTCCATGGATATGTAGATGGCGGTGTAGATATTTCCATGTTTATACAGATAGCGGTGTAGTTATTTCCATGTTTATATAGATAGCGGAGTAGTTATTTCCATGTATGTACACATGACTGTGTAGATATTTTCATGTTTATACAGATTGCGGCATAGATATTTCCATGTTTATACAGATAACTTTGTAAGTATTTCCATGTTTATACAGATGGCAGTGTAGTTATTTCGATGTTTATAGAGATAGCAGTGGAGATATTTCCATGTTTATACAGATAGTGGTGTATATATTTCCATGTTTATACTGATCGTGGTGTAGATATTTCCATGTTTCTAGAGATGGCGGTGTAGATATTTCCATGTTCATACAGATAGCGGTGTTGATTTTTCCATGTTTATAGACATAGCGGTGTGGATATTTCCATGTTTACACAGATAGGGGTGTAGATATTTCCATGTTTACACAGATGACTGTATAGGTATTTCCATGTTTATACAGATGGCGTTGTAGATATTTCCATGTTTATAGACATAGCGGTGTAGATATTTCCATATTTATACAGATAACGGTGTAGAAATTTCCATGTTTATACAGATAGTGGTGTAAATATTTCCATGTTTATACAGATAACGGTGTAGATATTTCCATGTTTATAGTGATAGCGGTGTAGATATTTCCATGTTTATACAGATAGCGGTTTAGATATTTCCATGTTTATACAGACCGTGGTGTAGATATTTCCATGTTTATACAGATAGCGGTGCAAATATTTTCATGTTTGTACAGATGGCGTTGTTGATATTTCCATCTATACACAGATGACTGTGTAGATATTTCCATGTTTATACAGATCGCGGTGCAGATATTTCCATGGATATGTAGATGGCGGTGTAGATATTTCCATGTTTACACAGATAGCGGTGTAGTTATTTCCATGTTTATATAGATAGCGGTGTAGATATTTCCATGTGTATACCCATGGCTTTGTAGCTATTTCCACGTTTATACTGATCTCGGTGTAGATATTTCCATGTTTATAGAGATGGCGGTGTAGATATTTCCATGTTCATAGAGATAGCGGTGTTGATTTCTCCATGTTTATACAGATAGCGGTGTGGATACTTCCATGTTTATACAGATAGTGGTGTAGATATTTCCATGTTTATAGAGATGGCAGTGTAGATATTTCCATGTTTATACAGATCACGGTGTAGATATTTCCATGTTTATACAGATCACGGTGTAGATATTTCCATGTTTATACAGATCATGGTGTAGATATTTCCATGTTTATACAGATCGCAGTGTTGATATTACCATATTTATAGGGATAGCGGTGCAAATATTTCCACATTTATACAGATAGCGGTGTCGTTATTAGCATGTTTATACAGATAGCGGTGTAGATATTTCCATGTATAAACAGATGTCTGTGTATATATTTTCATGTTTAAACAGATGGCGGTGTAGATATTTCCTTGTTTATACAAATAGCGGTGTAGTTATTTCCGTGTTTATACAGATCACGGTGTAGATATTTCCTTGTTTATACAAATAGCAGTGTAGTTATTTCCATGTTTATACAGATAGCGGTGTAGATATTTCCATGTATATAGAGATGGCTGTGTAGATATTTCCATGTTTATAAAGATGGCTGTGTAGATGTTTCCATGCTTATACAGATGACTTTGTAGGTATTTCCATGTTTATACAGATGGCGGTGTAGATATTTCCATGTTTACAGAGATACCTGTGTATATATTTCCATGTTTATACAGATAGCGGTGTAGATACTTCCGTGTTTATACAGATCACGGTGTACCTATTTCCATGTTTATACAGATCGTGGTGTAGATATTTCCATGTTTATGCAGATAGCGGTGTAGATATTTCCATGTTTTTACAGACACCGGTGTAGATATTTCCATGTTAACACAGATTGCGGTGTAGATATTTCCATCTTTCTACAGATGGCATTGTAGATATTTCCATGTTTATACACATAGCGGTGTACATATTTCCATGTTTACAGAGACAGCGGTGTAGGTATTTCCATGTTTATACAGATAGCGGTGCAGATATTTCCATGTTTACACAGATGCCTATGCAGATATTTCCATATTTATACAGAGGGCTGTGTAGAGAATCTGTGTTTATACAGATGGCAATATAGATATTTCCATGTTCCTATACATGACTGTGTAGGTATTTCCATCTGTATACAGATGGCTTTGTAGATACTTCCATGTTTATAGAGATAGCGGTGCAGATATTTCCATGTTTATACTGATAGCGCTGTATATATTTCCAGGTTTATACAGATCGTGGTGTAGATATTTCCATGTTTATACAGATACCGGTGTAGATATTTCCATGTTTATACAGATCGCGGTGTAGATATTTCCATGTTTATACAGATCATGGTGTAGATATTTCCATGTTTATACAGATCGCGGTGCTGATATTACCATGTTTATAGGGATAGCGGTGCAAATATTTCCACATTTATACAGATAGCAGTGTAGTTATTAGCATGTTTATACAGATAGCGGTGTAGATATTTCCATGTATAAACAGATGTCTGTGTATATATTTTCATGTTTAAAGAGATGGCGGTGTAGATATTTCCTTGTTTATAGAAATAGCAGTGTAGTTATTTCCATGTTTATACAGATAGCGGTGTAGATATTTCCATGTTTATGCAGATAGCGGTGTAGATATTTCCATGTTTTTACAGACATCGGTGTAGATATTTCCATGTTAACACAGATTGCGGTGTAGATATTTCCATCTTTCTACAGATGGCATTGTAGATATTTCCATGTTTATAAAGATGGTTGTGTAGAGATTTCCATGTTTATATAGATGGTGGTGTAGATATTACCATGCTTATACAGATAGCGGTGTAGATATTTCCATGTTTCTACAGATAGTGGTGAAGATATTTCCATGTTTATACTGATCGCGGTGTAGACATTTCCATGTTAATACAGATGGCTGTGTAGATGTTTCCATGTTTATACAGATGACTTTGTAGGTATTTCCATGTTTATACAGATGGCGGTGTAGATATTTCCATGTTTACAGAGATACCTGTGTATATATTTCCATGTTTATACAGATAGCGGTGTAGATACTTCCATGTTTATACAGATCGCGGTGTACCTATTTCCATGTTTATACAGATCGCGGTGTAGATATTTCCATGTTTATGCAGATAGCGGTGTAGATATTTCCATGTTTTTACAGACATCGGTGTAGATATTTCCATGTTAACACAGATTGTGGTGTAGATATTTCCATCTTTTAGAGATGGCATTGTAGATATTTCCATGTTTATACAGATGGCGGTGTAGATATTTCCATGTTTATACAGATAGCCGTGTAGATATTACCATGTTTATACAGATAGCGGTGTAGATATTTCCATGTTTCTACAGATCGTGGTGAAGATATTTCCATGTTTATACTGATCGCGGTGTAGACATTTCCATGTTTATACAGATCGCGGTGTAGATATTTCCATGTTTATACAGATAGCGGTGTTGATATTTCCATGTTTATAGAGATAGCGGTGTAGGTATTTCCATGTTTATAGACATAGCGGTGTAGGTATTTCCATGTTTATATAGATGGCGTTGTTGATATTTCCATGTTTATACAGATAGCGGTGTTGGTATTTCCACGTTTATACAGATAGCGATGTAGATATTTCCACGTTTATACAGCTCGCGGTGCAGATATTTATATCTTTATACAGATGGCATTGTAGATATGTCCTTATTCAAACAGATGGCGGTGTAGATGTTTCCATGTTTATACAGATGGCGGAGTAGTTATTTCCATGTTTATGGAGATGGCAGTGTAGATATTTTCATGTTTATAGAGATGGCGGTGTAAATATTTCCATGTTTATAGAGATAGCAGTGTAGATATTTACATGTTTATACAGATGGCTGTGTAGATATTTCCATGTGTGTACAGATGGCGGTGTAGATATTTCCATGTTTATATAGATGGCGCTGTAGATATTTCCATGTTTATACAGATGGCAGTGTTGATATTTCCATGTTTATACAGATATCGGTGTAGATATTTCCATGTTTACAGAGATAGCAGTGTACGTATTTCCATCTTTGCACAGATTGCGGTGTAGGTATTGCCAAATTTACACAGATAGCGGTGTAGATATTTCCAGGTTTACACAGATAGCTGTGTAGATATTTCCATGTTTACAGAGATAGCATTTTATATATTTCCGTGTTTATACAGATTGCGGTGTAGTTATTTCCATGTTGATACAGATAGCGGTGTAGATATTTCCATGTTTATACAGGTAGCGGTGTAGAAATTCCCATGTTTATACAGAACGCTTTGTAGACATTTCCATATTTCTACAGATGTCAGTGTAGATATTTCCAAGTTTATACAGATGGCAGTGTAGATATTTCCATGTTTATACAGATGTCTGTGTAGATATTTCCATGTTTATTCAGATGGCGGTGTAGATATTTCCATGTTTATAGAGATGGGGGTGTAGTTATTTTTATGTTTATAGTGATAGCGGTGTAAATATCTCCATGTTTATAGAGATTGTGGTGTAAGTATTTTCATGTTGATAGAGATAGCGGTGTAGATATTTCCATATTTCTGCAGATGACTGTGTAGATATTTCCATGTTTGTACAGATGGCAGTGTAGGTATTTCCATGTTTATACAGATGGATGTGTCGATATTTCCATGTTTACACTGAGTTCTCTGTAGATGTTTCCATGTTTATATAGATGACACTGTAGATATCTCCAGGTTTATACAGACCACGGTGTAGCTATTTCCACGTTTATACAGATAGCGGTGCAGATATTTCCAAGTTTGTACAGATGGCGGTGTTGATATTTCCATCTATACACAGATGACCGTGTAGATATTTCCATGTTTTTACAGATGGCGGCGCAGATATTTCTATGGATATGTAGATGGCGTTGTAGATATTTCCACGTATATACAGATAGCGGTGTAGTTATTTCCATGTTTATATAGAGAGCAGTGTAGATATTTCCATGTATGTACACATGGCTGTGTAGATATTTCCATGTTTATATAGATGGCGGTGTAGATATTTCCATGTTTATACGGATAAATTTGTAAGTATTTCCATCTTTATACAGATGGCTGTGTAGACATTTCGATGTTTATAGAGATCGCAGTGGAGATATTTCCATATTTATACAGATAGCGGTGTAGATATTTCCATGTTTATACTGATCACGGTTAAGATATTTCCATGTTTATAGAGATGGCGGTGGAGATATTTCCATGTTCATATAGATAGCGGTGTTGATTTTTCCATGTTTATAGAGATACCTGTGTGGATATTTCCATGTTTATACAGATAGGGGTGTAGATATTTCCATGTTTATACAGATGGCGTTGTAGATATTTCCATGTTTACACTGATCACGGAGTAGATATTTCCATGTTTATACAGATCGCGGTGCAGATATTTCCATGTTTATACCGATCGTGTTGCAGATATTTCCAAGTTTATACAGATCGCGGTGTTGATCTTACCACGTTTATAGGGATAGCGGGGCAAATATTTCCACATTTATATAGATAGCGGTGTTGTTATTAGCATGTTTTTACAGAAAGCGGTGTAGATATTTTCATGTTTATACAGATAGCGGTGGAGATATTTCCATGTTTATAGAGTCTGCGGTATAGATATTTCCATGTTTGTACAGATAGCGGTGTAGATATTTCCATGTTTACAGAGGTAGCAGTGTAGATATTTCCATCTTTGCACAGATTGCTGTGTAGATATTTCCATTTTTACACAGATAGCTTTGTAGATATTTCCAAGTTTACACAGATAGCTGTGTAGATATTTCCATGTTTACACAGATAGCATTGTAGATATTTCCATGTTTATACAGATATCGGTGTGGTTACTTCCATGTTTATACAGATAGTGGTGTAGATATTTCCATGTTTATACAGATAGCGGTGTAGATATTTCCATGTTTATACAGATAGCGGTGTAGATAATTCCATGTTTATAAAGATAGCAGTGTAGATATTTCTATGTTTATACAGATGGCTGTGTAGATATTTCCATGTGTGTACAGATGGCGGTGTAGATATTTCCATGTTTTTACAGATGTTTGTGTAGATATTTCCATGTTTATTCAGATCGCGGTGTTGATATTACCACGTTTATAGGGATAGCGGTGCAAATATTTCCACATTTGTACAGATAGCGGTGTAGTTATTAGAATGTTTATACAGATAGCGGTGTAGATATTTCCATGTATTAACAGATGTCTGTGTATATATTTCCATGTTTAAACAGATGGCGGTGTAGATATTTCCTTGTTTATACAAATAACGGTGTAGTTATTTCCATGTTTATACAGATGGTTGTGTAGATATTTCCATGTTTATACAGATGACTTTGTAGGTATTTCCATGTTTATACAGATTGCGGTGTAGGTATTTCCATGTTTATAGAGATAGCTGTGTAGACATTTCCATGTTTATACAGATAGCGGTGTAGATATTTCCATGTTTATACAGATAGCAGTGTAGATATTTCCATGTTTATACAGACAGCAGTGGAGATATTTCCATGTTTTTACAAATAGCGGTGTACATATTTACATGTTTATAGAGACAGCGCTGTAGGTATTTCCATGTTTATACAGATAGCGGTGCAGTTATTTCCATGTTTATACAGATGCCTATGCAGATATTTCCATATTTATACAGAGGGCTGTGTAGATATTTCCATGTTTATACAGATGGCAGTGTAGATATTTCCATGTTCCTACACATGACTGTGTAGGTATTTCCATGTTTATACAGATGGCTTTGTTGATATTTCCATGTTTATAGAGATAGCGGTGCAGATATATCCATGTTTATACAGATAGCGGTGTAAATATTTCCATGTTTATACAGAGAGTGGTGTAGATATTTCCATGTTTATACAGATACCGCTATAGATATTTCCATGTTTATACAGACCGCAGTGTAGATATTTCCATGTTTATAGAGATTGCGGTGTAGATATTTCCATGTTTGTACAGATGGCGGTGTTGATGTTTCCATCTATACACAGATTGCCGTGTAGGTATTTCCATGTGTATAGAGATGCCATTGTAGATATTTCCATGTTTATACAGATGGTGGTGTAGATATTTCCATGTTTATACAGATGACTGTATAGGTATTTCCATGTTTTTACAGATGGCAGTGTAGATATTTCCATGTTTATAGAGATAGCAGTGTAGATTTTTCCAAGTTTATACAGATGGCGGTGTAGATATTTCCATGTTTATAGAGATAGCGGTGTAGATATTTCCAAATTTATACAGATAACGGTGTAGATATTTCCATGTTTATACAGATAGCCGTGTAAATATTTCCATGTTTATACAGATCACGGTGTAGATATTTCCATGTTTATAGAGATAGCGGTGTAGATATTTCCATGTTTATACAGATAGCGATGTAGATATTTCCATGTTTATACAGACCGCGGTGTAAATATTTCCATGTTTATACAGAAAGCGTTGTAGTTATTTCCATGTTTTTATAGATAGCGGTGTAGATATTTCCATGTATATACACATGGGTGTGTAGATATTTCCATGTTTTTACAGATGGCCGTGTAGATATTTCCATGTTTATACAGATAAATTTGTAAGTACTTCCATGTTTATACAGATGGCGGTGTAGATATTTCGATGTTTATAGAGATAGCAGTGGAGATATTTCCATGTTTATACAGATAGCGGTGTAGATATTTCCATGTTTATACTCATCGTGGTGTAAATATTTTCATGTTTATAGAGATGGCGGTGTAGATATTTCCATGTTCATAGAGATAGCGGTGTTGATTTTTCCATGTTTGTAGAGATAGCGGTGTGGATATTTCCATGTTTATATAGATAGGGGTGTAGATATTTCCATGTTTATAGAGATGGCGGTGTAGATATTTCCATGTTTATAAGTATCACGGTGTAGATGTTTCCATGTTTATACAGATCATGGTGTAGATATTTCCATGTTTATACAGACCGCGGTGTTGATATTACCATGTTTATAGGGATAGCGGTGCAAAAATTTCCACATTTATACAGATAGCGGTGTAGTTATTAGCATGTTTTTATAGATAACGGTGTAGATATTTCTGTGTATAAACAGATGTCTGTGTATATATTTCCATGTTTAAACAGATGGCGGTGTAGATATTTCCTTGTTTATACAAAAAGCGTTGTAGTTATTTCCATGTTTATACATAGAGCGGTGCAGATATTTCCATGTTTGTACAGATGGCGGTGTTGATATTTCCATCTATACACAAATTACCGTGTAGATATTTCCATGTTTATACAGATGGCGGCACAGATATTTCAATGGATATGTGGATGGCGGTGTAGATATTTCCATTTTTATACAGATAGCCCTGTAGTTATTTCCATGTTAATACAGACCGCTGTGTAGATATTTCCATGTCTGTACAGATGGCGGTGTTGATGTCTCCATCTATACACAGTTTGCCGTGTAGGTATTTCCATGTGTATACAGATGGCATTGTAGATATTTCCATGTTTATACAGATGGTGGTGTAGATATTTCCATGTTTCTACAGATGGCATTGTAGATATTTCCATGTTTATAGAGATAACGGTGTAGATATTTCCATGTTTATACAGATACCGGTGTAGATATTTCCATGTTTATAGAGATCACGGTGTAGATATTTCCATGTTTATAGAGATAGTGGTGTATATATTTCCATGTTTATACAGATAGCGGTGTTGATATTTCCATCTATACACAGATGACCGTGTAGATATTTCCATGATTTTACAGATGGCGGCGCAGATATTTCCATGGATATGTAGATGGCGGTGTAGATATTTCCATGTTTATACAGATAGCGGTTTAGTTATTTCCATGTTTATATAGATAGCGGTGTAGATATTTCCATGTATATACACATGGCTGTGTAGATATTTCCATGTTTATACAGATGGCGGTGTAGATATTTCGATGTTTATAGAGATAGAAGTGGAGATATTTCCATGTTTATAAAGATGGCGGCACAGATATTTCCATGGATATGTAGATGGCGGAGTAGATATTTCCATGTTTATACAGATAGCGGTGTAGTTATTTCCATGTTTATACAGATAGCGGTGTATATATTTCCATGTTTTACAGATAGCGGTGTATATATCTCCATGTTTATAGAGATAGCGGTGTAGATATTTCCATGTTTATAGACATAGCGGTGTAGATATTTCCATGTTTATATAGTTGGCTTTGTAGATGTTTCCATGTTTATACCAATAGCGGTGTTGGTATTTCCATGTTTATACAGATAGCGATGTAGATATTTCCATGTGTATACAGCTCGCGGTGCAGATATTTATATCTTTATACAGATGGCATTGTAGATATTTCCTTATTCACACAGATGGCGGTGTAGATGTTTCCATGTTAATACAGATGGCGGAGTAGTTAGTTCCATGTTTATGGTGATGGCAGTGTAAATATTTTCATGTTTATAGAGATGGCGGTGTAGATATTTCCATGTTTATACAGATAGCAGTGTAGATATTTACATGTTTATACAAATGGCTGTGTAGATATTTCCATTTGTATACAGAAGCATTGTAGATATTTCCATGTTTATACAGATGACTGTATAGGTATTTCCATGATTTTACAGATGGCAGTGCAGATATTTCCATGTTTATAGAGATAGCGGTGTAGATATTTCCATGTTTGTACAGATGGCAGCGTAGATATTTCCATGGTCATGCAGATGGCGGTGTAGCTATTTCCAAGTTTATACAGATAGCTGTGTAGATATTTCCATGTTTACACAGATGGTGGTGTAGATATTTCCGTGTTTATACACATGGCGGAGTAGATACTTCCATCTTTATGGAGATGGCAGTGTAGCTATTTTCATGTTTATAGAGATGGCGGTTTAGATATTTCCATATTTATACAGATCGTGGTGGAGATATTTCCATGTTTATACAGAGAGCAGTGGAGATATTTCCATGTTTATACACATAGCGGTGTTCATATTTCCATGCTTATAGAGACAGCGGAGTAGGTATTTCCATGTTTATACAGATAGTGGTGCAGATATTTCCATGTTTATACAGATGCCTATGCAGATATTTCCATATTTATACAGAGGGCAGTGTCGATATTTCTATGTTTATACAGATGGCAGTGTAGACATTTCCATGTTCCTAAACATGACTGTGTAGGTATTTCCATGTTTATACAGATGGCTTTGTAGATATTTCCATGTTTATAGAGATAGCGTTGTAGATATTTCCATCTTTATACAGATAGCGGTGTATATATTTCCATGTTTATACACATCGTGGTGTAGATATTTCCATGTTTATAGAGATACCGTTGCAGATATTTCCATGTTTATACAGACCGCATTGTAGATATTTACATGTTTATAGAGATAGCTGTGTAGATATTTCCATGTTTCTACAGATGGCGGTGTTGATGTTTCCATCTATACACAAATTGCCGTGTATGTATTTCCATGTGTATACAGATGGCATTGTAGATATTTACATGTTTATACAGATGGTGGTGTAGATATTTCCATGTTTACACAGATGGCTGTATAGGTATTTCCATGTTTATACAGATGGCGGTGTAGATATTTCCAAGTTTATAGAGATAGCGGTGTAGATATTTCCATATTTATACAGATAACGTTGTAGAAGTTTCCATGTTTATACAGATAGCGGTGTAAATATTTCCATGTTTATACAGATCACGGTGTAGATATTTCCATGTTTATAGAGATAGTGGTGTAGATATTTCCATGTTTATACAGATGGCAGTGTAGATATTTCCTTGTTTATACTGACCGCCGTGTTGATATTTCCATGTTTATAGAGATAGCGGTGCAGATATTTCCATGTTTGTACAGATGGCGGTGTTGATATTTCCATCTATACACAGATGGCCGTGTAGATATTTCCATGTTTATACAGATGGCGGCGTAGATATTTCTATGGATATGCAGATGGCGGTGTCGATATTACCATGTTTATACAGATAGCGGTGCAGATATTTAGATGTTTACACAGACGGTAGTGTAGATATTTCCGTGTTTATACACATGGAGGAGTAGATACTTCCATCTTTATTGAGATGGCAGTGTAGTTATTTTCATGTTTATAGAGATGGCGGTGTAGATATTTCCATATTTATAGAGATAGCGGAGTACATATTTCCATCTTTCTAGAGATGGCAGTGTAGATATTTCCATGTTTATACAGATGGCCGTGTAGATATTTCCATATTTATACAGATGTCTGTGTAGATATCTCCATGCGCATACAGATGGTATTGTAGGTATTTCCATGTTTATACAGATGGTGTTGTAGATATTTCCATGTTTATTCAGATGACTGTGTAGATATTTCCATGTTTTTACAGATCGCAGTGTAGATATTTCAACGTTTATAGAGATGGCGCTGTAGATATTTCCATGTTTATACAGATAACGGTGGAGGTATTTCCATGTTTATACAGATCGTGGTGAAGATATTTCCATGTTTATACAAATGGTGGTGTAGATATTTCCGTGTTTATACACATGGCGGAGTAGATACTTCCATCTTTATAGAGATGGCAGTGTAGATATTTTCATATTTATAGAGATGGTGGTGTAGATATTTCCATGTTTATAGACATAGCAGTGTAGATATTTACATGTTTATACAGATGGCTGTGTAGATATTTCCATGTGTAAACAGATGGCATTTTAGATAATTCCATATTTATACAGATGACTGTATAGGTATTACCATGTTTTTACAGATGGCAGTGCAGATATTTCCATGTTTATAGAGATAGCGGTGTAGATATTTCCATGTTTGTACAGATGGCGGTGTTGATATTTCCATCTATACACAGATGGCCATGTAGATATTTCCATGTTTATACATATGGCGGCGTAGATATTTCCATGGACATGCAGTTGGCAGTGTAGATATTTCCATGTTTATAGAGATAGCAGTGTAGATATTTTCATGTTTGTACAGATGGCGGTGTTGATGTTTCCATCTGTACACAGATTGCCGTGTTGGTATTTCCATGTGTATACAGATGGCATTGTAGATATTTCCATGTTTATGCAGATGGTGGTGTACATATTTCCATGTTTACACAGATGACTGCATAGGTATTTCCATGTTTATACAGATGGCGGTGTAGATATTTCCATGTTTATAGAGATAGCAGTGCAGACATTTCCATATTGATACAGATAACGGTGTAGAAATTTCCATGTTTATACAGATAGCGGTGTAAATATTTCCATGTTTATACAGATCACGGTGTAGATATTTCCATGTTTATAGAGATAGCGGTGTTGATATTTCCATGTTTATACAGATTGCGGTGTAGATATTTCCACATTTATACAGACCGTGGTGTAGATATTTCCATGTTTATACAGATGACTGTGTAAGTATTTCCATGTTTATACAGATGGCGGTGAAGGTATGTCCATGTTTATAGAGATATCTTTGTAGATATTTCCATGTTTATACAGATGGCGGGGTAGATATTTCCATGTTTATACAGATCGCGGTGTAGATATTTCCATGTTTATACAGATCGCGGTGTAGATATTTCCATGTTTATACAGATAGCGGTGTAGATATTTCCATGTTTTTACAGATATCGGTGTAGATATTTCCATGTTTACACAGATTGCGGTGTAGATATTTCCATCTTTCTACAGATGGCATTGTAGATATTTCCATGTTTATACAGATAGCGGTGCAGATATTTCCATGTTTATACAGATAGCGGTGTAGATATTTCCATGTTTATATAGATGGCGTTGTAGATATTTCCATGTTTATACCGAAAGCGGTGTTAGTATTTCCACGTTTATACAGATAGTGATGTAGATATTTCCATGTATATACAGCTCGCGGTGCAGATATTTATATCTTTATACAGATGGCATTGTAGATATTTCATTATTCACACGGATGGCGGTGTAGATATTTCCATGTTTATACGGATGGCGAAGTAGTTAGTTCCATGTTTATGGAGATGGCAGTGTAGATATTTTCATGTTTATAGAGATGGCGGTGTAGATATTTCCATGTTTATAGAGAGAGCAGTGTAGATATTTTCATGCTTATACAGATGGCTGTGTAGATATTTCCACGTGTATACAGATGGCATTGTACATATTTCCATGTTTATACAGATGACTGTATAGGTATTTCCATGTTTTTACAGATGGCAGTGCAGATATTTCCATGTTTATAGAGATAGCAGTGTAGATATTTCCATATTTATACAGATGGCGGTGTAGATATTTCCATGTTTAAACAGATAGTGGTGTAAATGTTTCCATATTTATACAGATAGCGGTGTACGTATATCCATCTTTATACAGATCGTGCTGTAAATATTTCCATGTTTATACAGATAGCGGAGTAGATATTTCCATGTTTATACAGATAGCATTGTAGATATTAACATGTTTATACAGATAGCGGTGCAGATATATCCATGTTTATACAGATTGTTGTGTCGATATTTCCATATTCACATAGATTGCATTGTACATATTTCCATGTTTACACAGACAGCTGTGAAGATATTTCCATGTTTACACGGATAGTGTTGTAGGTATTTCCATGTTTATAGAGATTACAGTGTAGATATTTCCATGTTTATACAGAGAGCGGTGTAGACATTTCCATGTTTATAGAGATAGCGGTGTAGATATCTCCATATTTATACAGATAACGGAGGAGATATTTCCATGTTTATACAGATAGTGGTGTAGATATTTCCATGTTTATACAGATAGCGGTGTAGATATATCCATGTTTATACAGATTGTGGTGTAGATATTTCCATGTTTATACAGATAGCGGTGTCGATATTTCCATGCTTGTACAGAGATTGGTGTAGATATTTCCATGTTTACAGAGATAGAGGTGTAGATATTTCCATATTTGCACAGATTGCGGTGTAGCTATTTCCATCTTCACACAGATTGCGGTGTACATATTTCCATGTTTACACAGACAGCGGTGTAGATATTTCCATGTTTACACAGATAGTGTTGTAGATATTTCCATGTTTATAGAGATTGCGGTGTAGATATTTCCATGTTTATACAGATAGCGGTGTAGATATTTCCATGTTTATACAGATAGCGGTATAGTTATTTCCATGTTTATACAGATACTGGTGTAGATATTTCCATGTTTACAGAGATAGAGGTGTAGATATTTCCATCTTTATACAGATTGCGGTGTAGATATTTCCATGTTTATACAGATTTTGGTGTGTATATTTCCATGTTTATACAGATAGCGGTGGAGGTATTTCCATGTTTATATAGATAGCGCTGTAGATATTTGCATGTTTATACAGATAGCGGTTTAGATATTTCCATGTTTATACAGATGGCGGTGTAGATATTTCCATGTTTATACAGATATCGGTTTAGATATTGCCATGTTTATACATATACCTGTGTTGTTATTTCCATGTTTATACAGATAGCGGTGTAGATTGTTCCATGTTTATGGAGATAGCGATGTAAATATTTTCATGTTTACAGAGATGGTGGTGTAGTTATTTCCATGTTTATACAGATGACTGTGTAGATATTTCCATGTATATACAGATGGCGGAGTGGATATTTCCATGTTTATACAGATAAAGGTGGAGATATGTCGTTGTTTATACAGATCATGGTGTAGATATTTCTATGTTTATAAAGAGAGCCGTTTAGGTATTTGCATGTTTATACAGGCAGCAGTGTACATATATCCATGTTTATACAGATCGTTGTGTGGATATTTCCATTTTCCTCAGATGGCAGTTTAGATATTTCCATGTTTATACAGATGGCGGTGTAGAAATTTCCACGTTTATACAGACAGCGATGCAGATATTTCCATGTTCATTCAGAAGGCGGTGTAGATATTTCCATGTTTACAGAGATGGCAGTGTATATATTTCTATGTTTATAGAGATACCGGTGTAGGTATTTCCATGTGTATAGAGATAGTGGTGTAGGTATTTCCATGTTTATAGAGATAGTGGTGTAGATATTTCCATGTTTATTCAGATAGCGTAGAAGTTATTTCCATGTTTATACAGATGGTGGTGTAGGTAGTTACATGTTTATGGAGATGGCCGTGTAGATATTTTCACGTTTATAGAGATGGCGGTGTAGATATTTCCATGTTTATAGAGATTGCAGTGTAGATATTTGCAGGTTTATAAATATAGTGGAGTAGATATTTCCAAGTCTATACAGATAGCGGTGGAGATATTTCCATGTTTATACAGATAGCAATGTAGATATTTGCATGTTTATGCAGATAGCGGTGTAGATATTTCCATGTTTATACAGATAGCGGTGTAGATATTTCCATGTTTATAGAGATAGCGGTGGAGATATTTCCATATTTATACAGATAGCAATGTAGATATTTGAATGTTTATACAGATAGCAGTCTAGATATTTCCATGTTTATACAGATAGCGGTGTAGATATTTCCATGTTTACAGATAGCGGTGGAGATATTTTCAAGTTTATACAGATAGCGGTGGATGTATTTTCATGTTTATAGTGATGGCGGTGTAGATATTTCCAAGTATATACAGATAGCGGTGTAGATATTTCCGTGTTTATACAGATAGCGGTGCAGGTATTTCCATGTTTATAGAGATAGCGGTGTAGATATTTCCATGTGTATACAGGTGGCAGTGTAGATATTTCCACGTTTATACATATGGGGGTGTAGGTATTTCCATGTTTATACAGATGAATGTGTAGATATTTCCATGTTTTTTACAGATGGCGGAGTAAATATTTCCATGTTACACAGATAGCGGTGTAGAAATATCCATGTTTGTAGAGATGGCTGTGTAGATATTTCCATGTTTATACAGATTGCAGTGTAGATATTTCCATGTTTATACAGATAGTGGGGTAGATATTTCTATGTTTATACAGATGACTGTGTAGGTATTTCCATGTTTGTACATATGGCGGTGTAGGTATTTCCATGTTTAGGGAGATAGGCATGAAGATATTTCCATGTTTATACAGACAGCGGTGTAGACATTTCCATGTTTATATGGATAGCAGTGTAGATATTTCCATAATTATACAGATAACGGAGGAGATATTTCCATGTTTATACAGATAGTGGTGTAGATATTTCCATGTTTATACAGATAGCGGTGTAGATATATCCATGTTTATACAGATTGTGGTGTAGTTATTTCCATGTTTATACAGATAGCGGAGCAGATATTTCCATGTTTATACAGATAGCATTGTAGATATTAACATGTTTATACAGATAGCGGTGTAGATATATCCATGTTTATACAGATTGTTGTGTCGATATTTCCATATTCACACAGATTGCGTTGCACATATTTCCATGTTTACACAGACAGCTGTGAAGATATTTCCATGTTTACACGGATAGTGTTGTAAATATTTCCATGTTTATAGAGATTACAGTGTAGATATTTCCATGTTTATACAGAGAGCGGTGTAGACATTTCCATGTTTATAGAGATAGCGGTGTAGATATTTCAATATTTATACACATAACGGAGGAGATATTTCCATGCTAATATAGATGGCAGTGTAGATATATCCATGTTTATACAGATAGCGTTGGAGATATTTCCATATTTATAAAGATAGCGTTGTAGATATTTCCATGGTTATACAGATAACGATGTAGATATATCCATGTTTATACAGATAGCGGTGTGGATATTTCCATGTTTATACAGATAGTGGTGTTGGTATTTCCATGTTTATACAACTAGCATTGTAGATATTTCCATGTTTATACAGCTCGCAGTGTTGTTATTTCCATCTTTATAGAGATGGCAGTGTAGATAATTCCATGTTTTTACAGATAGCGGTGTAGATATTTCCGTGTTTATACAGATGGTGGTGCAGATATTTCCATGTTTATGGAGATCACGGTGCAGATATTTTCAGGTTTATAGAGATGGCGGTGTAGATATTTCCACGTATATAGAGATGGCGGTGTAGATATTTCCATGTTTATAGAGATAGCGGTGTAGGTATTTCCGTGTTTATAGAGATGGCGCTGAGGATATTTCCATGTCAATGCAGATGGCTGTGTAGATATTTCCATGTGCATACAGATGGCAGTGCAGATATTTCCATGTTAAAGCAGATGGTGGTGTCGATATTTCCATGTTTATAGAGATGACTGTGTAGATATTTCCATATTTATACAGATGGTGGTGTAGGTTTTTCCATGTTTATAGAGATAGTGGTGTAGATATTTCCATGTTTATACAGATAGTGGTGTGGATATTTCTATGTTTAAACAGATGACTGTGTAGGTATTTCCATGTTTACACAGATGGCGGTGTAGATATTTCCATATTTATAGAAATAGCCATGTAGATATTTCCATGTTTATACAGATAGCGGTGTAGACATTTCCATGTTTATAGAGATATCGGTGTAGATATTTCCATATTTATACAGATATCGGTGCAGATATTTCCATGTTTGTACAGATAGCGGTGTAGATGTTTCCATGTTTATACAGATAGCGGTGTAGATATATCCATGTTTATACAGATCGTGGTGTAGATATTTCCATGTTTGTACAGACAGCGGTGTAGATATTTCCATGTTTATTTAGATAGCGGAGTAGATATTTCCATATTTACAGAGATAGATGTGTAGATATTTCCATATTTCCACACATTGCTGTGTAGATATTTCCACCTTTATACTGATAGCGGTGTAGATATTTCCATGTTTACACAAATAACGGTTTACATATTTCCATCTTTATACAGACGACTGTGTGGATATATCCATGTGTATACAGATGGCAGTGTAGATATTTCCATGTTTATGCAGATATTGTTGTAAATATTTCCATGTTTATAGAGATTGCTGTGCAGATATTTCCATGTTTATACAGATAGCGGTATATATATTTCCATGTTTATACAGAGAGTGGAGGAGATATTTCCATGTTTATACAGATAGCGGTGGAGATATTTCCATGTTTCTAGAGATGGTGGTGTAGATATTTCGAAGTTTATGCAGGTAGCGGTGTAGATATTTCCATGATTATACAGATAGCGGTGTAGATATTTCCATGTTTATACAGATAGCGGTGTAGATATTTCGATGTTTATACAGATAACGGTGGAGATATTTCCATTTGTATACAGATGGCGGTGTAGGTATTTCCATGTTTCTACAGATGACTGTGTATATATTTCCATATTTTTAGAGATGGCGTTGTAGATATTTCCAGGTTTATACAGATAGCGGTTTAGCTATTTCCATGTTTATACAGATAGCGATGTAGACATTTCCATGTTTATAGAGATGTCTGTGTAGATATTTCCATGTTTATACAGATGGCAGAGTAGATATTTCCGTGTTAATACAGATAATGGTGTGGATATTAGTATGTTTAAACAGATGACTGTTTAGGTATTTCCATGTTTATACAGAAGGCGGTGTAGATATTTCCATATTTATACAAATAGCCATGTAGATATTTCCATGTTTATACAGATAGCGGTGTAGACATTTCCATGTTTATAGAGATTGCGGTGTAGATATTTCCATATTTATACAGATAGCGTTGTAGGTATTTCCATGTTTATACATATAGCTGTGTAGATGTTTCCATGTTTATACAGATAGCGGTGTAGTTATTTCCATGTTTATACAGATGACTGTGTACGTATTTCCATGTTTACACAGATGGCGGTGTAGATATTTCCATGCTTATAGAGATAGCGGTGTAGATATATCCATGTTTATACAGATAGCTGTGTAGATATTTCCATTTTTATAGAGGTAGCGGTGTAGATATTTCCATATTTATACAGATAGCCATGTATATATTTCCATGTTTATTCAGATGGCGGTGTAGATATTTCCATGTTTATACAGATTGTGGTGTAGATATTTCCATGTTTACAGAGATAGAGGTGTAGATATTTCCATATTCGCACAGATTGCGGTGTAGATATTTCCATCCTCACACAGATTGCGATGTACATATTTCCATGTTTACACAGACAGCTGTGTAGTTATTTCCATGTTTACACAGATATTGTTGAAGATATTTCCATGTTTATAGTGATTGCGTTGTAGATATTTTCATGTTTATAAAGAAAGCGGTGTAGATATTTCCATGTTTATACAGAGAGTGGTGTAGATATTTCCATGTTTATACAGAGAGCGGTGTAGATATTTCCATGTTTATACAGAGAGCGGTGGAGATTTTCCATGTTTATACAGATAGCGGTGGAGGTATTTCCATGTTTATAGAGATGGTGGTGTAGATATATCCAAGTTTATGCAGACAGCGGTGTAGATATTTCCATGTTTATAGAGATTGCGGTGTAGATATTTCCATGTTTATACAGATAGCGGTGGAGATATTTCCATGTTTATACAGATAGCGCTGTAGATATGTGCATGTTTATGCAGATAGCGGTGTAGATATTTCCATGATTATACAGATAGCGGTTTAGCTATTTCCATGTTTATACAGATAGCGATGTAGATATTTCCATGTTTATAGAGATGGCTGTGTAGATATTTCCATGTTTATACAGATGGCAGTGTAGATATTTCCATATTTATAGAAATAGCCATGTAGATATTTCCATGTTTAAACAGATAGCGGTGTAGACATTTCCATGTATATAGAGATAGTGGTGTAGATATTTCCATATTTATACAGAATGCAGTGTAGATATTTCCATGTTTATACAGATAGCGGTGTAGATGTTCCATGTTTATACAGACAGCGGTATAGCTATTTCCATGTTTACATAGATAGAGTTGTAGATATTTCCATATTTGCACAGATTGCCGTGTAGATATTTCCACCTTCACACAGACAACGGTGTACATATTTGCATGTTTACACAGACAACTGAGTAGATATTTCCACGTTTACACAGATTGTGTTGTAGATATTTCCATGTTTATAGAGATAGCGGTGTAGACATTTCCATGTTTATACAGATCGCGGTGTAGATATTTCCATGTTTATACAGATCGCGGTGTAGATATTTCCATGTTTATACAGATCGCGGTGTAGATATTTCCATGTTTATACAGATAGCGGTGTAGATATTTCCATGTTTATACAGATCGCGGTGTAGAGATTTCCATGTTTATACAGATAGCGGTGTAGTTATTTCCATGTTTATACAGATAGCGTCGTAGATATTTCCTTGTTTATACAAATAGCGGTGTAGATATTTCCATGTTTATACAGATCACGGTGTAGACATTTCCATGTTTATACAGATGACTGTGTAGATATTTCCATGTTTTTTACAGATGGCGGTGTAAATATTTCCATGTTACGCAGATAGCGGCGTGGATATCTCCATGTTTATACACATAGTGATGTAGATATTTCCATGTTTATACAGATAGCAGTGTAGATATTTCCATGTTTATACAGATTACGGTGTAGTTATTTCCATGTTTATACAGATCACGGTGGAGATATTTCCATGTTTTTACAGATGGGGGTGTAGATATTTCCATGTTTATACAGATCACTGTGTAGATATTTCCATATTTTTACAGATGGCGTTGTAGATATTTCTAGGTTTATACAGATAGCGGCTTAGCTATTTCCATGTTTATGCAGATTGCGGTGGAGATATTTCCATGTATATACAGATGGCAGTGTAGATATTTCCATGTTTAGAGAGATAGCAGTGTAGTTATTTCCATGTTTATACAGATAGCGGTGAAGTCATTTCCATGTTTATAGAGATAGCGTTGAAGATATTTCCATATTTATACAGATAGCGGCGCAGATATTTCCATGTTTATACAGATAGTGGTGTAGATGTTTCCATATTTATACAGATTGCGGTGCAGATATTTCTATGTTTATACAGATTGTGGTGTGGATATTTCCATGTTTATACAGATTGCCGTGTAGATATTTTCATGTTTATACAGATAGTGGTGCAGATATTTCCATGTTTACAGAGATAGAGGTGTAGATATTTCCATATTCGCACAGATTGCGGTGTAGATATTTCCAACCTCACACAGATTGCGATGTACATATTTCCATGTTTACACAGACAGCTGTGTAGATATTTCCATGTTTACACAGATATTGTTGAAGATATTTCCATGTTTATAGTGATTGCGTTGTAGATATTTTCATGTTTATAAAGAAAGCGGTGTAGATATTTCCATGTTTATACAGATAGCGGTGTAGATATTTCCGTGTTTATACAGAGAGCGGTGTAGATATTTCCATGTTTATACAGAGAGCGGTGGAGATTTTCCATGTTTATACAGATAGCGGTGGAGGTATTTCCATGTTTATAGAGATGGTGGTGTAGATATATCCAAGTTTATGCAGACAGCGGTGTAGATATTTCCATGTTTATAGAGATTGCGGTGTAGATATTTCCATGTTTATACAGATAGCGGTGGAGATATTTCCATGTTTATACAGATAGCGCTGTAGATATGTGCATGTTTATGCAGATAGCGGTGTAGATATTTCCATGATTATACAGATAGCGGTTTAGCTATTTCCATGTTTATACAGATAGCGATGTAGATATTTCCATGTTTACAGAGATGGCTGTGTAGATATTTCCATGTTTATACAGATGGCAGTGTAGATATTTCCATATTTATAGAAATAGCCATGTAGATATTTCCATGTTTAAACAGATAGCGGTGTAGACATTTCCATGTATATAGAGATAGTGGTGTAGATATTTCCATATTTATACAGAATGCAGTGTAGATATTTCCATGTTTATACAGATAGCGGTGTAGATGTTCCATGTTTATACAGACAGCGGTATAGCTATTTCCATGTTTACATAGATAGAGTTGTAGATATTTCCATATTTGCACAGATTGCCGTGTAGATATTTCCACCTTCACACAGACAACGGTGTACATATTTGCATGTTTACACAGACAACTGAGTAGATATTTCCACGTTTACACAGATTGTGTTGTAGATATTTCCATGTTTATAGAGATAGCGGTGTAGATATTTCCATGTTTATACAGATAGCGGTGTAGATATTTCCATGTTTATACAGATCGCGGTGTACATATTTCCATGTTTATACAGATCGCGGTGTAGATATTTCCATGTTTATACAGATAGCGGTGTAGATATTTCCATGTTTATACAGATCGCGGTGTAGAGATTTCCATGTTTATACAGATAGCGGTGTAGTTATTTCCATGTTTATACAGATAGCGTCGTAGATATTTCCTTGTTTATACAAATAGCGGTGTAGATATTTCCATGTTTATACAGATCACGGTGTAGACATTTCCTTGTTTATACAAATAGCGGTGTAGTTATTTCCATGTTTATACAGATAGCGGTGTAGATATTTCCATGTATATACAGATGGCTGTGTAGATATTTCCAAGTTTATACAGATAACTGTGTACATATTTCCATGTTTATACAGATGACTTTGTAGTTATTTCCATGTTTATACAGATAGCGGTGTAGATATTTCCATATTTCCACAGATTGCTGTGTAGATATTTCCACCTTTATACTGATAGCGGTGTAGATATTTCCATGTTTACACAAATAACGGTTTAGATATTTCCATCTTTATACAGACGACTGTGTGGATATATCCATGTGTATACAGATGTCAGTGTAGATATTTCCATGTTTATGCAGATAGAGGTGTGGCTATTTCCATGTTTATAGAGGTAGCGTTGTAGATATTTCCACGCTTATAGAGATGGCTGTGTAGATATTTCCATGTTTATACAGATGGCAGTGTGGATATTTCCACGTTTATACAGATAGTGGTGTAGATATTTCCATGTTTATACAGGTGACTGTGTAGCTATTTCCATGTATATACACATGGCATTGTAGATATTTCCATATTTATAGAGATAGCGGTGTAGTTAATTCCATGTTTATACAGATGGCAGTGTAGATATTTTCATGTTTATACAGAACGCGGTGTAGACATTTCCATGTTTATAGAGATAGCGGTGTAGATATTTCCATATTTATACAGAAGGCGGAATAGATATTTCCATATTTATAGAGATAGTGGTGTAGATATTTCCATCTATATACAGACTGTGGTGTAGATATTGCCATGTTTATACAGATTTTGTTGTGGATATTTCCATGTTTATACAGATAGCGGTGTAGATATTTCCATGTTTATACAGAGAGTGGTGTAGATATTTCCACGTTTACAGAGATAGAGGTGTAGATATTTCCATATTTGCACAGATTGCGGTGTAGATATTTCCATCCTCTCACAGATTGCGGTGTACATATTTCCATGTTTACACAGACAGCTGTGTAGATATTTCCATGTTTTCACAGATAGTGTTGTAGTTATTTAAATGTTTATAGAGATTGCGATGTATATATTTCCATGTTTATACAGATGGCGGTGTAGATATTTCCATGTTTATACAGATAGCGGTGGAGATATTTTCATGTTTATGCAGATAGCGCTGTAGATATTTGCACGTGTATACAGATAGCAGTGTAGATATTTCCATGTTTATACAGATAGCGGTGTAGATATTTCCATGTTTATACAGATAGCAGTGTAGATATTTCCATGTTTCTAGAGATGGTGATGTAGATATTTCGAAGTTTATGCAGGTAGCGGTGTAGACAATTCTCTGTTTATAGAGATAGTGGTGTAGACATGTCCATGTTTATACAGGTAGTGGTGTAGATATTTCCATGTTTACAGAGATAGTGGTGAAGGTATTTTCATATTTATAAAGATAGCGGTGTAGATATTTGTATGTTTTTTCAGATGCTGGTGTAGATATTTCCATGTTTATACAGATAGCGGTGTGGCTATTACCATGTTTATTCAGATGGCAGTGTAGATATATCCATGTTTATACAGATAGTGGAGTAGATATTTCCATGTTTATAAAGATAGCAGTGCAGATATTTCCAAGTTTATTCAGATAGTGGTGGAGATATTTCCATGTTCATAGAGATAGCAGTGGAGATATTTCCATGTTTGTACAGATAACTATGTAGATATTTCCATGTTTATAGAGATGGCGGTGTATATAGTTCCATGTTTATAGAGATAGCGCTGTAGATATATCCATGTTTATACAGATAGCTGTGTAGATATTTCCATGTTTATAGAGGTAGCGGTGTAGATATTTCCATATTTATACAGATAGCTGTGTAGATATTTCCATGTTTATTCAGATGGTGGTGTAGATATTTCCATGTTTATAAAACATACCGGTGTTGCTATTTCCATGTTTATACAGATGGCAGTGTAGATATTTCCATGTATATACAGATAGCGGTGTAGATATTTCCATGTTTATACAGATAGCGGTGTAGATATTTCCATGTTTATACAGATGGCGGTGTAGATATTTCCATGTCTATACAGATAGCAGTGTAGATATTTCCATGTTTATACAGATAGAGGTGTATCTATTTCCATGTTTATACAGATAGCGGTGGAGATATTTCCATGTTTGTACAGATGGCGGTGTAGATATTTCCATGTCTCTACAGATGACTGTGTAGATATTTCCGTGTTTGTACAGATAGTGGTGTGGAGATTTCTATGTTTATACAGATGACTGTGTAGTTATTTCCATGTTTATACAGAAGGCGGTTTAGATATTTCCATATTTATACAAATAGCCATGTAGATATTTCTATGTTTATACAGATAGCGGTGTAGATATTTCCATGTTTACAGAGATAGCGGTGTAGATATTTCCATATTTATACAGATAGCGGTTTAGATATTTGTATGTTTATTCAGATGGTGGTGTAGATATTTCCATGTTTATACAGATAGCGGTGTGGCTATTACCATGTTTATACAGATGGCAGTGTAGATATATCCATGTTTACAGATCGTGGAGTAGATATTTCCATGGTTATAAAGATAGCGGTGAGGATATTTCCAAGTTTATAGAGAAAGCGGTGGAGATATTTCCATGTTCATAGTGATAGCGATGGAGATATTTCCATGTTTGTACAGATAACTATGTAGATATTTCCATGTCTATGCAGATAGCGGTGTAGATATTTCCGTGTTTATGCAGATAGCGGTGTTGATATTTCCATGTTTATGGAGATAGCCATGTAGATATTTCCATGTTTATACAGATAGCGGTGTAGACATTTCCATGTTTATAGGGATAGCGGTGTGGATATTTCCATATTTATACAGATAGCGGTGTAGATATTTCCATATTTATATGGATAGCGGTGTAGGTATTTCCATCTTTATACAGATAGCGGTGTAGTTATTTCCATGTTTATACAGATGACTATGTACATATTTCCATGTTTACACACATGGCGGTGTAGATATTTCCATGTTTGTAGAGATAGCGGTGTAGATATATCCATGTTTATAAAGATAGCAGTGTAGATATTTCCATGTTTATAGCGGTAGAGGTGTAGATATTTCCATATTTATACAGATAGCCGTGTAGATATTTCCATGTTTATTCAGATGGCGGTGTAGATATTTCCATATTTATACCGATAGCGGTGTGGCTATTTCCATGTTTATACAGATGGCAGTGTAGATATTTCCATGTTTATAAAGATAGCGGTGTCGATATTTCCATGTGCATACAGATAGCAGTGTAGATATTTCCATGTTTCTACAGATTGCGGTGTAGTTATTTCCATGTCTATACAAATGGCGGTGTAAATATTTCCATGTTTATACAGATAGCGGTGTAGATATTTCCATGTTTATACAGATAGCAGTGGAGATATTTCCATGTGTATACAGATGGCAGTGGAGATATTTCCATGTTTCTGCAGATGACTGTGTAGATATTTCCATATTTTTACAGATTGCGGTGTAGATATTTCCATGTATATACAGATAGCGGTTTAGCTATTTCCATGTTTATTCAGATAGCGATGTAGATATTTCCATGTTTATAGAGATAGCTGTGTAGATATTTCCATGTTTATACAGATGGCATTGTAGATATTTCCGTGTTTATACAGATAGTGGTGTGGATATTTCTTTGTTTATACAGATGACTGTGAAGTTATTTCCATGTTTCTACAGATGGCGGTGTAGATATTTCCATATTTATAGAAATAGCCATGTAGATATTTCCATGTTTATACAGATAGCGGTGTAGACATTTCCATGTTTATAGAGATAGCGGTGTAGATATTTGAATATTTATACAGATAGCGGTGTAGATATTTTGATGTTTATGCAGATAGCGGTGTAGATGTTTCCATGTTTATACAGATAGTGGTGTAGATATATCCATGTTTATACAGAGCATGGTGTAGATATTTCCATGTTTATACAGACAGCAGTGTAGATATTTCCATGTTTGTATAGATAGCGGAGTAGATATTTCCATATTTACTGAGATACATGTGTAGATATTTCCATATTTCCACAGATTGCGGTGTAGATATTTCCACCTTTATACAGATAGTGGTGTAGATATTTCCATGTTTATACAGATAACGGTGTAGATATTTCCATCTTTATACAGATGACTGTGTAGATATTTCCATGTGTATACAGATGGCAGTGTTGATATTTCCATATTTATGCACATAGCGGTGTGGCTATTTCCATGTTTATAGAGGTAGCGTTGTACATATATCCATGTTTATACAGATGGCGGTGTAGATATTTCCACGTTTATACAGATAGTGGTGTGGAGGTTTCCATGTTTATACAGATGACTGCGTAGCTATTTCCATGTATATACCGATGGCAGTGTAGATATTTCCATGTTTATAGAGATAGCGGTGTAGTTATTTCCGTGTTTATACAGATGGCAGTGTAGATATTTTCATGTTTATACAGAAGGCGGTGTGGACATTTCCATGTTTACAGAGATAGCGGTGTAGACATTTCCATATTTATACAGATAGCGGAGTAGATATTTCCATGTTTATACAGATAGTGGTGTAGATATTTCCATGTTTATACAGATTGTGGTGTAGATATTTCCATGTTTACAGAGATAGAGGTGTAGATATTTCCATATTTGCACAGGTTGCGGTGTAGATATTTCCATCCTCACACAGATTGCGGTGTATATATTTCCATGTTTACACAGACAGCTGTGTAGATATTTCCATGTTTACACAGACAGCTGTGTAGATATTTCCTTGTTTACACAGATAGTGTTGTAGCTATTTCCATGTTTATAGAGATTGCGGTGTAGATATTTCCATGTTTATGAAGATAGCAGTGTAGATATTTCCATGTTTATACAGTTAGCGGTGGAGTTATTTCCATGTTTATACACATAGCGCTGTAGATATTGGCATGTTTATACAGATAGCGGTGTAGATATTTCCATGTTTATACAGATAGCGGTGTAGATATTTCCATGTTTATACAGATAGCGGTATAGATAATTCCACGTTTATACAGAGAATGGAGGATATATTTCCATGTTTATACAGATAGCGGTGGAGATATTTCCATGTTCATAGAGATAGCGATGGAGATATTTCCATGTTTGTACAGATAACGATGTAGATATTTCCATATCTATGCAGATAGGGTGTAGATATTTCCGTGTTTGTACAGATGGCGGTGTTGCTATTTCCATCTATACAGAGATGACCGTGTAGATATTTCCATGTTTATACAGACGGCGGCGCAGATATTTCCATGGATATGTAGATGGCAGTGTAGATATTTCCATGTTTATACAGATAGAGGTGTAGTTATTTCCATCTTTATATAGATAGCGGTGTAGATATTTCCATGTATATAAACATGGCTGTGTAGATATTTCCATGTTTATACAGATGTCGGTGTTGATATTTCCATGTTTATACCGATAACTTTGTAAGTATTTCCATGTTTATACAGATGGCGGTGTAGATATTTCGATGTTTACAGAGATAGCAGTGGAGATATTTCCATGTTTATACAGATAACGGTGTATATATTTCCACGTTTATACTGATCGCAGTGTAGATATTTCCATGTTTGTAGAGATGGCGGTGTAGATGTTTCCATGTTCATAGAGGTAGCGGTGTTGAGTTTTCCATGTTTATAGAGATGGCGGTGTGGATATTTCCATGTTTATACAGATAGGGGTGTAGATATTTCCATGTTTATATAGATTGCGGTGTAGATATTTCCCTGTTTATACAGATCATGGTGTAGATATTTCCATGTTAATACAGATCGCGGGGTAGATATTTCCATGTTTATACAGATCATGGTGTACATATTTCCATGTTTATACAGATCGCGGTGTTGATATTACCATGTTTATAGGGATAGCGGTGCAAATATTTCCACATTTATGCAGATAGCGGTGTAGTTATTAGCATGTTTATACAGATAGCGGTGTAGATATTTCCATGTATAAACAGATGTCTGTGTATATATTTCCATGTTTTTACAGATATTGGTGTAGATATTTCCATGTTTACACAGATTGCGGTGTAAATATTTCCATCTTTCTACAGATGGCATTGTAGATATTTCCATGTTTATACAGATGGCGGTGTAGATATTTCCATATTTATATAGATGGTGGTGTAGGTATTACCATGTTTATACAGATAGCGGTGTAGATATTTCCAAGTTTACACAAATCGTGGTGAAGATATTTCCATGTTTACACAGATCGCAGTGTAGATATTTCCAGGTTTATACAGATAGCGGTGTAGATATTTCCATGTTTATACAGATAATGGCTTAGATGTTTCCATGATTATACAGATGGCGGTGTAGATATAACCATGTTTATACAGATGACTGTATAGGTATTTCCATGTTTTTACAGATGGCAGTGTAGATATTTCCATGTTTATAGAGATAGCGGTGTCGATATTTCCATGTTTGTACAGGTGGCAGTGTTGATATTTCCATCTATACACAGATGGCCGTGTAGATATTTCCAAGTTTATACAGATGGCGGCATAGATATTTCCATGGATATGCTGATGGCGATGTAGATATTTCCATGTATATACAGATGTCTGTGTAGATATTTCCATGTTTATACAGATGGCAGTGTAGATATTTCCATGTTTATGCAGATAACTTTGTATGTATTTCCATGTTTATACAGATGGCGGTGTCCATATTTCCATGTTTATAGAGATAGCGGTGTAGGTATTTCCATGTTTATGGAGATAGCGGTGTAGATATTTCCATGTTTACAAAGATGGCTGTGTAGATATTTCCATGTGAATACAGATCGCATTGTAGATATTTCCAAGTTTATAGAGATGGTGTTGTAGATATATCCATGTTTATACAGATGACTGGGTAGATAATTACATATTTTTAAAGATGGCAGTGTAGATATTTCAAAGTTTACAGAGATAGCGCTGTAGATATTTCCATGTTCATACAGATGGGGCTGAAAATATTTCCATGTTTAGACAGATGGCAGTGTAGATATTTCCATGTTTATAGAGATAGCTGTTTAGATATTTCATATTTATACAGTAGATATTTCAATGTTTACAGAGATAGCGGAGTAGATATTTCCATCTTTGCACAGATTGCTTTGTAGGTATTGCCAACTTTACACAGATAGCGGTGTAGATATTTCCAAGTTTACACAGATAGCTGTGTAGATATTTCCATGTTTACAGAGGTAGCATTGTAGATATTTCCATGTTTCTACAGATAGCGGTGTAGGTATTTCCATGTTGATACAGATAGCGGTGTAGATATTTCCAGGTTTACAGAGATAGCGGTGAAGGTATTTCCACGTTTATACAGGTAGCGATGTAGTTATTTCCACGTTTATACAGATAGCGTTGAAGATATTTTGACATTTATACAGATAGCGGTTTAGATATTTCCACGTTTATACAGGTAGCAGTGTAGATATTTCCACGTTTTACAGATAGCTGTGTAGATATTTCCATGTTTACACAGGTAGCGTTGTAAATATTTCCATGTTCACACAGATAGCGTTGTAGTTATTTCCATGTTTACACAGATAGCGGTGTACATATTTCCAAGATTACACAGATAGCTGTGGAGATATTTCCATGTTTACACAGATGGCGTTGTAGATATTTCATTGTTTATACAGATAGCGGTTTAGGTATTTCCATGTTGATAGAGATACATGTGTAGGTATTTCCATGCTTATACAGATAGCGGTGGAGATATTTCTATATTTATACAGATGGCGGTGTAGATATTTCCTTGTTTACACAGATAGCGGTATAGATATTTCCATGTTTATAGAGACAGCGGTGAAGATATTTCCATGTTCATACAGATGCCTGTGTAGATATTTCCATGTATATAGCTATAGTGGTGCAGATATTTCCATGTTTATAGAGATGTTGGTGTAGATATTTCCATGTTTATGCATATGACTGGGTAGGTATTTGCATGTTTATACAGATGGTCGCGTAGATATTTCCGTGTTTATAGAGATAACGTTGTAGATATTTCCATGTTTATGAAGATAGTGGTTTAGATATTTCCATGTTTATAGAGATTGCGGTGAAGATATTTCCGTATTTATACAGATAGCGGTATAGATATTTCCATGTTTATACAAATGGCGGTGTAGATAATTCCATGTTTATACAGATGGCGGTGTAGTTATTTCCTTGTTTATAAAGATAACGGTATACATATTTCCATGTTTACAGATATCGGTGTAGATATTTCCACTTTTATACAGAGAGCGGTGTAGATATTTCCAAGTTTTTCAGATACTGGTTTAGATATTTCCATCTTTATACATATAGCGGTGCAGATATTTCCATGTTTACACAGACAGCTGTGTAGAAATTTCGATGTTTACACAGATAGAGTTGCAGATATTTACATGTT
This sequence comes from Pan troglodytes, assembly GCF_028858775.2. Classification (NCBI taxonomy): domain Eukaryota; kingdom Metazoa; phylum Chordata; class Mammalia; order Primates; family Hominidae; genus Pan; species Pan troglodytes. The sequence goes on from NC_072417.2 coordinate 99,040,042, forward strand.
TATACAGTTGACTCTGTAGTTATTTCCATGTTTATACAGATGTCGGTGTAGATATTTTCATGTTTGTATCGATAGAGATGTAGATATTTCCATGTTTATACAGATAGCGGTGTAGACATTTCTATGTTTACAGAGATAGCGGTGTCGATATTTCCATATTTATACACATTGCGGTGTAGATTTTTCCAGCTTTATACAGGTAGCTGTGTAGATATTTCCATGTTTATACAGAGAGCAGTGTAGATATTTCCATGTTTATAGAGATGGTGGTGTAGGTATTTCCATATTTATAGAGATAGCAGTGCAGATATTTCCATGTTTATTCAGATAAAGGTGTAGATAATTCCATGTTTATACAGATAGCGGTGTTGGTATTTCCATGTTTATAGAGATAACGGTGTAGATATTTTCATGTTTATACAGCTCGCAGTGCAGATATTTCCATCTTTATACAGATGGCAGTGAAGATATTTTCATCTTTATGCAGATAGTGGTGTATATATTTCCATGTTTAAACACATTGCTGTGTAGATAGAGCCATGTTTCTGAAGACGGCGGTGTAGATATTTTCATGTTTACACAGATGGCGGTGTAGATATTTCCATATTTACAGAGATTTCGGTGTAGGTATTTACATGTTTATAGTGCAAGTGGTGTAGCTATTTCCATGTTTATAGAGATAGCGTTGTAGACATTTCCATATTTATACAGGTAGCGGTGTAGCTATTTCCATGTTTATACAGATGGCGCTGTAAATATTTCCATGTTTCTAAAGATGGCGGTGTAGATATTTCCTTGTTTATACAGATAGCGGTGTAGATAATTCCATGTTTACAGAGATTGCTTAGTAGATATTTCCATGTTTTCACAGATAGTGTTGTAGATATTTCCATGTTTATTAAGATAGCGATGTAGATAATGCCATGTTTATACAGATAGTGGTGTAGATATTTCCATGTTTATACAGATAGCGGCGTAGATATTTCCATGTTTATACAGATAGCGGTGGAGATATTTCCCTGTTTATACAGATAGCGATGTAGATATTTCCATGTTTATACAGATAGCGGTGTAGATATTTCTATGCTTATAGAGATAGCGGTGTAGATATTTCCATGTTTATACAGATGGCTGTGTAGATATTTCCATGTGTATATAGATGGCGCTGTAGATATTTCCATGTGTATACATATAGCGGTGTAGATATTTCCATGTTTACATGTATGGCGGTAAAAATATTTCCATCTTTGCACAGATTGCGGTGTAGACATTGCAAACTTTACACAGATAGCGGTGTAGATATTTCCAAGTTTACACAGTTACCTGTGTCGATATTTCCATGTTTACAGAGATATCATTGTAGATATTTCCATGTTTATACAGATAGCGGTGTAGTTATTTACATGTTGATACAGATAGCGGTGTAGATATTTTCAGGGTTATACAGATAGTGGTGAAGGTATTTCCACGTTTATTCAGATAGCGGTTTAGATATTTCCACGTTTATACAGATAGCGGTGTAGATATTTCCACGTTTTACAGATAGCTGTGTAGATGTTTCCCTGTTTACACAGATAGCTTTGTAAATATTTCCATGTTTACACAGATGGCGTTGTAGATATTTCCATGCTTACACAGATTGCGGTGTAGATATTTCCAAGTTTACACAGATAGCTGTGTAGATATTTCCATGTTTACACAGATAGCGTTGTAGATATTTCATTGTTTATAGAGATAGCGGTGTAGGTATTTCCATGTTGATAAAGATAGTGGTATAGGTATTTCCATGTTTATAGAGATAGTGGTGTAGATATTTCCATGTTTATTCAGATAGCGTAGAAGTTATTTCCATGTTTATACAGATAGCGGTGTAGATATTTCCGTATTTATACAGATAACGGTGTAGAAATTTCCATGTTTATACAGATATCGGTGTAAATATTTCCATGTTTATACAGATCACGGTGTAGATATTTCCATGTTTATAGAGTTAGCTGTGTGTATATTTCCATGTTTATACAGATAGCGGTGTAGATATTTCCATGTTTATACAGACCGCGGTGTAGTTATTTCCATGTTTATACAGATAGCGGTGCAGATATTTCCATGTTTGTATAGATGGTGGTGTTGATATTTCCATCTATACACAGATGACCGTGTAGATATTTCCATGTTTATACAGATGGCAGCGCAGATATTTCTATGGATATGTAGATGGCGGTGTAGAAATTTCCATGTATATACAGACAGCGGTGTTGTTATTTTCATGTTTATATAGAGAGCGGTGTAGATATTTCCATGTATATACACATGGCTGTGTAGATATTTCCATGTTTATACAGATGGCGGTGTAGGTATTTCCATGTTTATACAGATAACTTTGTAAGTATTTCCATATTTATACAGATGGCGGTGTAGATATTTCTATGTTTATAGAGATAGCAGTGGAGATATTTCCATGTTTATACAGATAGCGGTGTAGATATTTCCATGTTTATACTGATCACGGTGTAGATATTTCCATGTTTGTAGAGATGGCGGTGTAGATATTTCCATGTTCATAGAGATAGCGGTGTTGGTTTTTCCATGTTTGTAGAGATAGCTGTGTGGATATTTCCATGTTTATACAGATAGGCGTGTAGATATTTCCATGTTTATAGAGATGGCGGTGTAGATATTTCCATGTTTATACCGATCGCGGTGTAGATATTTCCATGTTTATACAGATCATGGTGTAGATATTTCCATGTTTATACAGATCGCCGTGTTGATATTACCATGTTTATAGGGATAGCGTTGCAAATATTTCCACGTTTATACGGATAGCGGTGTAGTTATTAGCATATTTATACAGATAGCGGTGTAGATATTTCCATGTATAAACAGATGTCTGTGTATATATTTCCATGTTTAAACAGATGGCGGTGTAGATATTTCCTTGTTTATACAAATAGCGGTGTAGTTATTTCCATGTTTATACAGATAGCGGTGTAGATATTTCCATGTATATACAGATGGCTGTGTAGATATTTCCATGTTTATACAGATGGCTGTGTAGATATTTCCATGTTTTATACAGATGACTTTGTAGGTATTTCCATGTTTATACAGATGGTGGTGTAGGTATTTCCATGTTTATAGAGATAGCTGTGTAGTTATTTCCATGTTTATACAGATAGCGGTGTAGATATTTCCATGTATATACAGATGGCTCTGTAGATATTTCCATGTTTATACAGATGGCTGTGTAGATATTTCCATGTTTATACAGATGGCTGTGTAGATATTTCCATGTTTATACAGATGACTTTGTAGGTATTTCCCTGTTTATACAGATGGTGGTGTAGGTATTTCCATGTTTAGAGAGATAGCTGTGTAGATATTTCCATGTTTATACAGATAGCGGTGTAGATATTTTCATGTTTATAGAGATGGAGGTGTAGATGTTTCCATGTATATAGAGATAGCATTGCACATATTTTCATGTTTATTGAGAAAGTGGTGTAGGTATTTCCATGTTTATACAGATGGCAGTGTAGATATTTCCATGTTTATAGAGATATCGATGTAGATATTTCCATGTTTACAGAGATAGTGGTGTAGGTATTTCTATCTTTGCACAGATTGCGGTGTAGGTATTGCCAAACTTACAGAGATAGCGGTGTAGATATTTCCAAGTTTACACAGATAGCTGTGTAGATATTTCCATGTTTACAAAGATAGCATTGTAGATATATCCATGTTTATACAGATTGCGGTGTAGTTATTTCCATGTTGATACAGATAGCGGTGTAGATATTTCCATGTTTATACAAGTAGTGGTGTAGGAATTCCCATGTTTATACAGATCGCTTTGTAGACATTTCCATCTTTCTACAGATGTCAGTGTAGGTATTTCCAAGTTTATACAGATGGCAGTGTAGATATTTCCATATTTATACAGATGTCTGTGTAGATATTTCCATGTTTATGCAAATGGCGGTGTAGATATTTCCATGTTTATAGAGATGGCGGTGTAGTTATTTCTATGTTTATAGAGATAGCGGTGTAAATATTTCCATGTTTATAGAGATGTTTGTGTAAGTATTTTCATGTATATAGAGATAGCGCTGTAGATATTTCCATGTTTATACAGATAACGGTGTTGGTTTTTCCATGTTTTTACAGATAGCGGTGTAGATATTTCCATGTTTATACAGCTCGCGGTGTAGATATTTCCATCTTTACACAGATGGCAGTGTAGATATTTCCATGTTTATACAGATAGCGGTGTAAATATTTCTTTGTCTATAGAGATAGCGGTGTAGTTATTTCCATCTTTATACAGATTGCGGTGTAGATATTTCCATCTTTATACAGATGGCGGTGTAGGTATTTCCCTGTTTATACAGATGGCAGTGAAGATATTTCCATGTTTATACAGACAGTGATGTAGATATTTCCATGTTTATACACATAGCGGTGTAGATACATCCACGTTTCTGAAGATGGCGGTGCAGATATTTTCATGTTTATAGAGATGGAGGTGTAGATATTTCCATGTATATAGAGATAGCAGTGTAGACATTTTCATGTTTATAGAGAAAGCGGTGTAGGTATTTCCATGTTTATAGAGATAGCGGTGTAGATATTACCATTTTTATACAGATAGTGGTGTAGGTATTTCCATGTTTATTCAGATTGCGGTGTAGATATTTCCACGTTTCTACAGATGGCGGTGTAGATATTTCCTTGTTTATACACACAGCGGTGTAGATATTTCCATGTTTATACAGGTAGCGGTGTAGATATTTCCATGTTTACAGAGATAGCGGTGTAGGTATTTCCATCTTTGCACAGATTGCCGAGTAGATATTTCCATGTTTATGCAGATAGCTTTGTAGATATTTCCAAGTTACACAAGTAGCTGTGTAGATATTTCCATGTTTACACACATAGCGTGGTAGATATTTCCATATTTATACAGATTGCGGTGGAGATATGTTCATGATTATACAGATAGCGGTGTAGATATTTTCATGTTTATACAGATAGCGGTGGAGATATTTCCATGTTTATAGAGACTGCGGTATAGATATTTCCATGTTTATACAGATAGCGGTGTAGATATTTCCATGTTTACAGAGATAGCGGTGTAGATATTTCCATCTTCGCTCAGTTTTCTGTGTAGATATTTCCATTTTTACACAGATAGCTGGGTAGATATTACGAAGTTTACACAGATAGCTGTGTAGATATTTCCATGTTTACACAGATAGCATTGTATATATTTCCATGTTTATACAGATAGCGGTGTAGTTATTTCCATGTTTATACAGATAGCGGTGTAGGTATTTCCATGTTTATACAGATAGCGGTGTAGATATTTCCATGTTTATAGAGATAGCGGTGTAGATATTTCCATGTTCATACAGATGGCTGTGTAGATATTTCCAGGTGCGTACAGATGGCAGTGTAGATATTTCCATGTTTATAGAGATGGTGCTGTAGATATTTCCATGTTTATACAGATGGCAGTGTAGATATTTCCATGTTTGTACAGATAACGGTGTAGATATATCCATGTTTACAGAGATAGCGGTGTAGATATTTCCGTCTTTGCACAGATTGTGGTGTAATTATTGCCAAATTTACACAGATAGCGGTGTAGGTATTTCCAAGTTTACACAGATAGCTGTGTAGATATTTCCATGTTTACAGAGATAGCATTGTAGATATTTCCATGTTTATACAGGTAGTTTGTAGAAATTCCCATGTTTATACAGATCGCTTTGTAGGCGTTTCCATCTTTCTACAGATGTCAGTGTAGATATTTCCAAGTTTATACAGATGGCAGTGTAGATATTTCCATTTTATACTGATGTCTGTGTAGATATTTCCATGTTTATGCAGATAGCGTTGTAGATATTTCCATGTTTATAGAGATGGCGGTCTAGTTATTTCTAAGTTTATAGAGACAGCGGTGTAAATATTTCCATGTTTATAGAGATGGTGGTGTAAGTATTTTCATGTTTATAGAGATTGCGGTGTAGATATTGCCATATTTATACAGATAGCGGTGTTGGTATTTCCATGTTTATACAGATTGCGGTGTAGATATTTCTATGTTTATACAGCTCGCGGTGTAGATATTTTCATCTTTATACAGATGGCAGTGTAGATATTTTCATGTTTATACAGATAGCGGTGTGGATATTTCCTTGTCTATAGAGATAGCGGTGTAGTTATTTCCATATTTTTACAGATTGCGGTGTAGATATTTCCATCTTTATACAGATGGCGGTGTAGATATTTCCATGTTTATACAGATGGCAGGGAAGATATTTCCATGTTTATACAGATAGTGGTGTAGATACTTCCATGTTTATGCAGATAGCGGTGTAGATACATCCATGTTTCTGAAGATGGCGGAGTAGATATTTTCATGTTTATAGAGATGGAGGTGTAGATATTTCCATGTATATAGTGATAGCAGTGTAGATATTTTCATGTTTATAGAGAAAGCTGTGTAGGTATTTCCATGTTTATAGAGATAGCGGTGTAGATATTTCCATATTTCTACAGATAGCGGTGTAGTTATTTCCATGTTTATACAGACGGTGGTGTAGATATTTCCATGTTTCTACATATGGCGGTGCAGATATTTCCTTGTTTATACAGATAGCGGTGTAGATATTTCCATGTTTTCAGAGATAGCGGTGTAGATATTCGCTCTTTGCACAGATTGCCGTGTAGATATTTCCATTTTTACACAGATACCTGTGTAGATATCTCCAAGTTTACACAGATAGCTGTGTAGATATTTCCATGTTTACACAGATAGCGTTGTAGATATTTCCATGTTTATACAGATAGCGGTGTAGATATTTCCATGTTTATACAGATAGCGGTGTAGATATTTCCATGTTTATACACATAGCGGTGTAGATATTTCCATGTTTATACAGATAGCGGTGTAGATATTTCCATGTTTATACAGATAGCGGTGTAGATATTTCCATGTTTATACATATGGCGGTGTAGATAGTTCCATGTTTATGGAGATGGCGGTGTAGATATTTTCATGTTTATATAGATGGCGGTGTAGATATTTCCATTTTTGTAGAGATTGTGGTGTTGATATTTCCATGTTTATAGTGATAGCGCTGTAGGTATTTCCTTGTTTATAGAGATAGTTGTGTAGATACATCCATGTTTATACAGATGGCTGTGTAAATATTTCCATGTGTATACAGATGACTCTGTAGATATTTGTATGTTTACACAAATGGCGGTATAGGTATTTCCATATTTATACAGATAGCGGTGTAGATATATCCATGTTTATACAGATAGCGATATAGGTATTTCCATGTTTATACAGATAGTGGCATAGATATTTCCATGTCTACAGAGATAGCGGTGTAGATATTTCCATCTTTGCACAGATTGCGGTGTAGATATTTCCATCTTTACACAGATAGCGGTGTAGATATTTTCATATTTATACAGATCGTGGTGTAGATATTTCAATCTTTCCACAGATGGCAGTTTAGATATTTCCAAGTTTATACAGATGACAGTGTAGATATTACCATGTTTATACAGATAGCGGTGTAGATATTTCCATGTTTATAGAGATAGCTTTGTAGATATTTCCATGTTTATACAGATCGCGGTGTAGATATTTCCATTTTTATACAGATCGTGGTGTAGATATTTCCATGTTTATACAGATAGCGGTGTAGATATTTCCATGTTTTTACAGATATTGGTGTAGATATTTCCATGTTTACACAGATGGCGGTGTAGATATTTCCATGTTTATATAGATGGTGGTGTAGATATTACCATGTTTATACAGATAGCGGTGTCGATATTTTCATGTTTATACAGATCGTGGTGAAGACATTTCCATGTTTATAGAGATCGCGGTGTAAATAATTCTACGTTTATACAGATGGCGGTGTAGATATTTCCATCTTTCTAGAAATGGCAGTGTAGATATTTCCATGTTTATATAGATGGCAGTGTAGATATTTTCTTGTTTATGTAAATGGCGTTGTAGATATCTCCATGTTTAAAGAGATGGCGGTGTATATATTTCCATGATGATGGAGATAGCGGTGTAGATATTTCCATGTTTATAGAGATAGCGGTGTAGTTATTTCCATGTTTATAGAGATACCGGTGTAGATATTTCCTTGTTTCTACAGATATCTGTGTAGATATTTCCATGTTTGTACAGATGGCATTGTATTTATTTCCATGTTTATAGAGATAGCGTTGTAGATATTTTCATGTTTATACAGATTGCGGTGGAGATATGTCCATGTTTATACAGATAGCAATGGAGATATTTCCATGTTAATACACATAGCGTTGTAGATATTTCCATGTTTATACACATAGCGGTGTAGATATTTCCATGTTTATACAGATGGCTGTGCAGATATTTCCATGTTTATACAGAGATCTCTGTAGAAATTTCCATGTTTATATAGATGACAGTGTAGATATTTCCAGGTTTATAGAGATGACTGTGTAGATATTTCCATGTTAATACAGATGACGGTGTAGATATTTCCATGTTTATAGAGATAGCGGTGTAGATATTTCCTTGTTTATACAGATAGCGGTGTAAATATTTCCATGTTTATACAGATCATGGTGTAGATATTTCCATGTTTATACAGATACCGGTGTGGAAATTTCCATGTTTATACAGACCACAGTGTAGATATTTCCATGTTTATACAGATAGCGGTGTAGATATTTCCATGTTTGTACAGATGGCGGTTTTGATGTTTCCATCTATACACAGATTGCCGTGTAGGTATTTCCATGTGTATACAGATCCATTGTAGAAATTTCCATGTTTATACAGATGGTGGTGTAGATATTTCCATGTTTATACATATGACTGTACAGGTATATCCATGTTTTTACAGATGGCATTGTAGATATTTCCATGTTTATAGAGATAGCAGTGTAGATATTTCCATGTTTATGCAGATGGTGGTGTAGATATTTCCATGTTTATAGAGATAGCGGTGTAGATATTTCCATATTTATACAGATAACGGTGTAGATATTTCCGTGTTTACACAGATAGCGGTGTCAATATTTCCATGTTTATACAGATCACGGTGTAGTTATTTCCATTTTTATAGAGATAGCGGTGTAGATATTTCCATGTTTATACAGATAGCGGTTTAGATATCTCCATGTTTATACAGACCGCGGTGTAGATATTTCCATGTTTATACAGATAGCGGTGCAGATATTTCCATGTTTGTACAGATGGCGGTGTTGGTATTTCCATCTATACACAGTTGACCGTGTAGACATTTCCATGTTTATACAGATGGCAGCGCAGATATTTCCATGCATATGTAGATGGCGGTGGAGATATTTCCATGTTTATTCAGATAGCGGTGTAGTTATTTCCATGTTTATATAGATAGCGGTGTAGATATTTCCATGTATATACACATGGCTGCGTAGATATTTCCATATTTATGCAGATGGCGGTGTAGATATTTCCATGTTTATACAGATAACTTTGTAAGTTTTTACATGTTTATACAGATGGTGGTGTAGATATTTCGATGTTTATAGAGATAGCAGTGGAGATATTTCCATGTTTATACAGATAGCGGTGTAGATATTTCCATCTTTATTCGGGAGTGCTGTACATATTTCCATGTTTATACAGATCACTGTGTAGATGTTTCAATGTTTATACAGATAACGTTGTAGATATTTCCATCTTTATACAAACGGTGGTGTAGATATTTACATGTTCCTACACATGACTGCGTAGTTATTTCCATGTTTATAGAGATGGCGGTGTAGATATTTCCATATTTATAGAGATAGCAGTGTAGATATTTCCAGTTTTATACAGATAGCGGTGTAAATATTTCCATGTTTATACAGATCGTGGTGTAGATATTTCCATGTTTATACAGATACCAGTGTAGATATTTCCATGTTTATACAGACTGCAGTGTAGTTATGTCTATGTTTATACAGAGAGCGGTGTAGATATTTCCATTTTTCTACAGATGGCAGTGTAGATATTTCCATGTTTTTACAGATGGCGGTGTAGATATTTCCATATTTCTACAGATATCTGTGTAGATGTTTCCATGTGTATACAGATGGTATTGTAGCTATTTCCATGTTTTTACAGATGGTGGTGTAGATATTTCCATGTTTATTCGGAAGACTGTGTAGATATTACCATGTTTTTACAGATGGCAGTGTAGATATTTCAATGTTTATAGAGATGGCACTGTAGATATTTCCATGTTTATACAGATAACGGTGGAGATTTTTCCATGTTTATACAGACAGCAGTGGAGATATTTCCATGTTTCTACACATAGCGGTGTTCATATTTCCATGTTTATAGAGACAGCGGTGTAGGTATTTCCATGTTTACACAGATAGCGTTGCAGATATTTCCATGTTTACACAGATGCCTATGCAGATATTTCCATATTTATACAGAGGGCTGTGTAGCTATTTCCATGTTTATACAGATGGCAGTGTAGATTTTTCCATGCTCCTACACATGACTGTGTAGGTATTTCCATGTTTATAGAGATGGCTTTGTAGATATTTCCATGTTTATAGAGATAGCGGTGTAGATATTTCCTTGTTTATACAGATAGCGGTGTAAATATTTCCATGTTTATACAGATCATGGTGGAGATATTTCCATGTTTATACAGATACCGGTGTAGAAATTTCCATGTTTATACAGACCACAGTGTAGATATTTCCATGTTTATACAGATAGCGGTGTAGATATTTCCATGTTTGTACAGATGGCGGTTTTGATGTTTCCATCTATACACAGATTGCCGTGTAGGTATTTCCATGTGTATACAGATCCATTGTAGAAATTTCCATGTTTATACAGATGGTGGTGTAGATATTTCCATGTTTATACATATGACTGTACAGGTATATCCATGTTTTTACAGATGGCATTGTAGATATTTCCATGTTTATAGAGATAGCAGTGTAGATATTTCCATGTTTATGCAGATGGTGGTGTAGATATTTCCATGTTTATAGAGATAGCGGTGTAGATATTTCCATATTTATACAGATAACGGTGTAGATATTTCCATGTTTATACAGATAGCGGTGTCAATATTTCCATGTTTATACAGATCACGGTGTAGTTATTTCCATTTTTATAGAGATAGCGGTGTAGATATTTCCATGTTTATACAGATAGCGGTTTAGATATCTCCATGTTTATACAGACCGCGGTGTAGATATTTCCATGTTTATACAGATAGCGGTGCAGATATTTCCATGTTTGTACAGATGGCGGTGTTGATATTTCCATCTATACACAGTTGACCGTGTAGACATTTCCATGTTTATACAGATGGCAGCGCAGATATTTCCATGCATATGTAGATGGCGGTGGAGATATTTCCATGTTTATTCAGATAGCGGTGTAGTTATTTCCATGTTTATATAGATAGCGGTGTAGATATTTCCATGTATATACACATGGCTGCGTAGATATTTCCATGTTTATTCAGATGGCGGTGTAGATATTTCCATGTTTATACAGATAACTTTGTAAGTTTTTACATGTTTATACAGATGGTGGTGTAGATATTTCGATGTTTATAGAGATAGCAGTGGAGATATTTCCATGTTTATACAGATCGTGGTGAAGACATTTCCATGTTTATACAGATCGCGGTGTAGATATTTCCCTGTTAATACAGATCGCGGTGTAGATATTTCCATGTTTATACAGATAGCGGTGTAGATATTTCCATGTTTATACAGATAGCGTTGTAGATATTTCCATGTCTATAGACATAGCGGTGTAGGTATTTCCATATTTATACAGATTGGGGTGTAGATATTTCCATCTTTATACAGATGGCGGTGTAGATATTTCCATGTTTATAGAGATGGCAGTGAAGTTATTCCCATGTTTATAGAGATAGTGGTGTAGATATTTCCATGTTTATACAGATGCCAGTGTAGATACATCCATGTTTCTGAAGATGGAGGTGTAGATATTTTAATGTTTATAGAGATGGCGGTGTAGATATTTCCATGTTTATACAGATGTCTGTGTAGATAATTCCATGTTTATGCAGATAGCTTTGTAGATATTTCCATGTTTATAGAGATGGCGGTCTAGTTATTTCTAAGTTTATAGAGATAGCGGTGTAAATATTTCCATGTTTATAGAGATATTGGTGTAAGTATTTTCATGTTTATAGAGATTGCGGTGTAGATATTGCCATATTTATACAGATAACGGTGTTGGTATTTCCATGTTTATATAGATTGTGGTGTAGATATTTCTATGATTATACAGCTCGCGGTGTAGATATTTTCTTCTTTATACAGTTGGCAGTGTAGATATTTCCATGTTTATACAGATAGCGGTGTAGATATATCCTTGTCTATAGAGATAGCGGTGTAATTATTTCCATATTTATACAGATTGCGGTGTAAATATTTCCATCTTTATACAGATGGCGGTGTAGATATTTCCATGTTTATACGGATGGCAGTGAAGATATTTCCATGTTTATACAGATAGTGGTGTAGATATTTCCATGTTTATGCAGATAGCGGTGTAGATACATCCATGTTGCTGAAGATGGCGGAGTAGATATTTTCATGTTTATAGAGATGGAGGTGTAGATATTTCCATGTATATAGAGATAGCAGTGTAGATATTTTCATGTTTATAGAGAAAGCAGTGCAGGTATTTCCATGTTTATAGAGATAGCGGTGTAGATATTTCCATATTTCTACAGATAGCGGTGTAGGTATTTCCATGTTTATACAGATGGCGGTGTAGATATTTCCATGTTTCTACATATGTCGGTGTAGATATTTCCTTGTTTATGCAGATAGCGGTGTAGATATTTCCATGTTTATACAGATAGCGGTGTAGATATTTCCATGTTTATACAGATAGCGATGTAGAGGTTTCCATGTTTATATAGATAGCGGTGTAGCTATTTCCATGTTTACAGAGATAGAGTTGTAGGTATTTCCATATTTGCACAGATTGCCGTGTAGATATTTCCACCTTCACACAGATAACTGTGTACTTTTTTGCATGTTTACACATACAGCTGAGTAGATATTTCCATGTTTACACAGATAGTGTTGTAGATATTTCCAGGTTTATACAGATAACGGTGTAGATTTTTCCATGTTTATAGAGATGGCGGTGTATACATTTCCATGTTTATAGAGATAGCGGTGTAGATATTTCCTTGCTTACACAGATAGCGATGTAGGTATTTCCAGGTTTATAGAGATAGCGGAGTAGATATTTCCAGGTTTATACAGATAGCGTTGTAGACATTCCCAAATTTATACAGATAGCAGTGTTGGTATTTCCTAGTTTATATATATAGCGGTGTAGATATTTCCATGTTTACACAGCTCGCAGTGTAGATATTTACATCTTTATACAGATGGCAGTGTAGATATTTCCATGTTTATGCAGATGGCCATGTACATAGTTCCATGTTTATGGAAATGGCAGTGTAGATATTTCCATGTTTATAGAGATAGTGGTGCAGGTATCTCCATGTTTATAGAGATAACGGTGTAGATATTTCCATGATTATACAGATGGTTGGGTAGATATTTCCATGTGTATACAGATGGCAGTGTAGTTATTTCCATGTTTATACAGATGGCAGTGTAGATATTTCCATGTTTATAAAGATTGCGGTGTAGACATATCCATGTTTATAGAGTTCGCGGTGGAGCTAAATCCATGTTCATACAGATAGCGTTGTAGTTCTGTATACGGTGAGCATATTTCCATGTTTTTAGTGATAGCCATGTAGATATTTCCATGTATATACAGATAGCAGTGTTGACATTTCCATGTTTATAGAGATAGCGGTGTAGATATTTCAATATTTATACAGATAGCGGAGTAGACATTTCCATGTTTATACAGATAGCAGTGTAGATATTTCCATGTTTATACAGATAGCGGTGTAGATATATCCATGTTTATACAGACTGTGGTGTAGATATTTCCATGTTTATACAGATAGCGGTGTAGATATTTCCATGTTTATTCAGATAGTGGTGTAGATATTTCCATGTTTACAGAGACAGAGGAGTAGATATTTCCATCTACACACAGATTGCGGTGTACATATTTCCATGTTTACACAGACAGCTGTGTAGGTATTTCCATGTTTACACAGATAGTGTTGTAGGTATTTCCATGTTTATAGAGATTGTGGTTTAGATATTTCCATGTTTATAAAGATAGCGGTGTAGATATTTCCATGTTTATACAGATAGCGGTGGAGATATTTTCATGTTTCTACAGATAGCGCTGTAGATATTTGCAGGTTTATACAGATAGCAGTGTAGATATTTCCGTGTTTATACAGGTAGCAGAGTAGATATTTCCATGTTTATACAGATAGCGGTGTAGATATTTTCATGTTTATACAGAGAGGTGGAGATATTTCCATGTTTATACAGATAGCGGTGGAGATATTTCCATGTTTCTAGAGATGGTGGTGTAGATATTTCGAAGTTTATGCAGGTAGCGGTGTAGATATTTCCATCTTTATAGAGATAGCTGTGTAGACATGTCCATGTTTATACAGGTAGCGGTGTAGATATTTCCATGTTTACAGAGATAGCGGTGAAAATATTTCCATATTTATAAAGATATCGGTGTAGATATTTGTATGTTTATTCAGATGGTGGTGTAGATATTTCCATGTTTATACAGATAGCGGTGTGGCTATTACCATGTTTATTCAGATGGCAGTGTAGATATATCCATGTTTATACAGATAGTGGTGTAGATATTTCCATGTTTATAAAGATAGCAGTGCAGATATTTCCAAGTTTATTGAGATAGCGGTGGAGATATTTCCATGTTCATAGAGATAGCGGTGGAAATATTTCCATGTTTGTACAGATAACGATGTAGATATTTCCATGTCTATGCAGATAGCGGTGTAGATATTTCCGTGTTTATGCAGATTGCGGTGTTGATATTTCCATGTTTATACAGATAGCCATGTAGATATTTCCATGTTTATACAGATAGCGGTGTAGACATTTCCATGTTTATAGGGATAGCGGTGTGTATATTTCCATATTTATACAGAGAGCGGTGTAGATATTTCCATGTTTATACGGATAGCGGTGTATATATTTCCATGTTTATACAGACAGCGGTGTAGTTATTTCCATGTTTATACAGATGACTGTGTACATGTTTCCATGTTTATACAGATGACGGTGTAGATATTTCCATGTTTATAGAGATAGCGCTGTAGATATATCCATGTTTGTACAGATAGCTGTGTAGATATTTCCATGTTTATACAGGTAGCGGTGTAGATATTTCCATATTTATACAGATAGCCGTGTAGATATTTCCATGTTTATTCAGAAGGTGGTGTAGATATTTCCATGTTTATAAAACATAACGGTGTGGCTATTTCCATGTTTATACAGATGGCAGTGTAGATATTTCCATGTTTATACAGATAGCGGTGTAGATATCTCCATGTTTATACAGATAGCGGTCTAGATATTTCCGTGTTTATACAGATAGCGGTGGAGATATTTCCATGTTTGTACAGATGGCGGTGTAGATATTTCCATGTTTCTACAGATGACTTTGTAGATATTTCCATATTTTTACAGATGGCGGTTTAGCTCTTTCCATGTTTATACAGATAGCGATGTAGATATTTCCATGTTTATAGAGATGGCTGTGTAGATATTTCCATGTTTATACGGATGGCAGTGTAGATATTTCCGTGTTTATACAGATAGTGATGTCGATATTTCTGTGTTTATACAGATGACTGTACGTATTTCCATGTTTATACAGAAGGCGGTTTAGATATTTCCATATTTATAGAAATAGCCATGTAGATATTTCCATGTTTATACAGATAGCGGTGTAGACATTCACATCTTTATAGAGATAGCGGTATAGACATTTCCATCTTTGAACAGATGGCAGTGTAGATATTACTATGTTTATACAGACGGCGGCATAGATATTTCCATGTTTATACAGATGGCGGTGTAGATATTTGCATGTTTATGCAGATGGCGGTTTAGATATTTCCAAGTTTATAGAGATGGCGGTGAAGATATTTATATGTTTATAGAGATAGTGGTGTACTTATTTCCATGTTTATAGAGATGGCGGTGTAGGTATTTCTATGTTTATAGAGATAGTGGTGTAGATAATTCCATGTTTTTAGAGATGGCAGTGCAGGTATTTCCATGTTTATAGAGATAGTGGTGTAGATACTTCCATGTTTATACAGATAGTTGTTTAGATATTTCCATGTTTATACAGATAGCAGTGTTGGTATTTCCATGTTTATATAGATAGCGGTGTAGATATTTCCATGTTTATACTGCTCGCGGTGTAGATATTTTCATCTTTATACTGATGGCAGTGTAGATATGTCCATGTTTATACAGATAGCTGTTTAGATATTTCCATTTTTACACAGATTGTGGTGTAGATAGTTCCATGTTTATGTAGATGGCCGTGTAGATATTTTCATGTTTATAAATATGACAGTGTACATATTTCCAGGTTTATAGAGATAGCTGTGTAATTATTTCCATCTGTATAGAGATAGCGGTGTAATTATTTCCATGTTTATGCTGATGGCTGTGTACATATTTCCATGTTTATACAGATGGCAGTCTAGATATTTCCATGTTTATAGAGATGGTGGTGCAGATATTTCCATGTTTATACATTTGACTGTGTGGATATTTCCATGTTTATACAGATGGCGGCATAGATATTTCCATGTTTATATAGATAGCGGTGTATATATTTCCATATTGATAGAGGTAGCAGTGTAGATACTTCCATGTTTATTCAGAGGGTGGTGTAGATATTTTCATGTTTATACAGATAGCGGTGTATTTATTTCCATGTTTATACAGAGAGACTTGTAGATATTCATGTTTATACAGATCGTGCTGTAGATATTTCCACGTTTATACAGATAGTGGTGTTGGTATTTCCCTCTTTATACAGATAGCAGTGCAGATATTTCCATGTTTATACAGCACGGGATGCAGATATTTCCATCTTTATACAGATGGCAGTGTAGATATTTCCATGTTTACACATATGGCGGTGTAGATAGTTTCATGTTCATGGAGATGGCGGTGTAGTTATTTTCATGTTTATAGAGATGGCGGTGTAGATATTTCCATGGTTATAGAGTTTGTGGTGTAGATATTTCCATGTTTACACAGATTGCAGTGTAGGTATTTCCATGTGTATAGACATAGCGGTGAAGTTGTTTCCATGTTTATACTGATGGCTCTGTAAACACTTCCATGTGTATACATACGGCATTGGAGATATTTCCATGTTTATAGAGAAGGTGGAGTAGATATTTCCATGTATATACAGATGATAGTGTAGATATTTCCATCTTTATACAGATGGCAGTGTAGATTTTTCCATGTTTGTAGAGAAGGTGGTGTATATATTTCCATGTATATATATTTGACTGTGTAGATATTTCCATTTTTATACAGAGAGCAGTGTAGGTATTTCCATATTTAAACAGATAGCGGTGGTGATATTTCCATGTTTACGCAGAGAGCGATGTAGATATTTCCATGTTTATTCAGATTGCATTGTAGGTATTTCCATGTTTATAGAGGTAGCGGTGTAGATATTTCCATGTTTATACAGATGGCTGTGTAGATATTTCCATGTGTATACATCACAGTGTAGATATTTCCATGTTTATGCAGATGGAGGTGTAGATATTTCCATTTTTATACAGATGGCGGTGTAGATATTTCAATGTTTATAGAGATAGCGGTGTAGATATATCCATGTTCACAGAGATAGTGGTGAGGATATTTCCATGTTTATACAGATAGCAGTGTAGATATTTCCATTTTTATAGAGATAGCGGTTTAGATATTTCATATTTTTACAGATAGCGGAGTAGATATTTCCATCTTTCTACAAATGGCAGTGAAGATATTTCCATATTTATACAGATAGTGGTGTAGATATTTCCAGGTTTATACAGATGACGGTGTAGATACATCCATGTTTCTGAAGATGGCGGTGTAGGTATTTTCATGTTTATAGAGATGGCGGTGTAGATATTTCCATATTTATGCAGATGTCTGTGTAGATATTTCCAGGTTTATGCAGATAGCGGTGTTGATATTTCCATGTTTATAGAGATGGCTGTCTAGTTATATCTAAGTTTATAGAGACAGCAGTGTAAATATTTCCATGTTTATAGAGATGGTGCTGTAAATATTTTCATGTTTATAGAGATAGCGGTGTAGATATTTACATGTTTATACAGATAGCAGTGTTGGTATTTCCATGTTTATACAGATAGCGGTGTAGATATTTCCATGTTTATACATCTCGCGGTGTAGATATTTCCATGTTTATACTGATGGCAGTGTATATATTTCCATGTTTATACAGACAGCAGTGTAGATATTTCCATGTCTTCAGAGATAGCGGTGTAGTTATTTCCATATGTATACAGATTGCGGTGTAGATATTTCCATCTTTATACAGATGGCGGTGTAGATATTTCCATGTTTATACAGATTGCCTGGAAGATATTTCCATATTTATACAGATAGTGGTTTACATATTTCCATGTTTTTACAGATGGCGGTGTAGATACATCCATGTTTCTGAAGATGGCGGTGTAGATATTTTCATATTTATAGAGACGGAGGTGTAGATATTTCCATGTATATAGAGATAGCAGTGTAGATATTTTCATGTTTGTAGAGAAAGTGGTGTAGGTATTTCCATGTTTATACAGATGGCAGTGTAAATATTTCCATGTTTATACAGATATCGGTGTAGATATTTCCATGTTTACAGAGATAGTGGTGTAGGTATTTCTATCTATGCACAGATTGCGGTGTAGGTATTGCCAAACTTACAGAGATAGCGGTGTAGATATTTCTAAGTTTACACAGATAGCTGTGTAGATATTTCCATGTTTACAGAGATAGCATTGTAGATATTTCCATGTTTATACAGATAGCGGTGTAGATATTTCCATGTTTATGAAGATCGCTTTGAAGACATTTCCATTTTTCTGCAGATGTCAGTGTAGGTATTTCCAAGTTTATACAGATGGCAGTGTAGATATTTCCATGTTTATACAGATGTCTGTGTAGATATTTCCATGTTTATGCAGATGGAGGTGTAGATATTTCCATGTTTACAGAGATGGCGGTGTAGTTATTTCTATGTTTATAGAGATAGCGGTGTAAATATCTCCATGTTTACAGAGATGGTGGCGTAAGTATTTTCATGTTTATAGAGATAGCGGTGTAGATATTTCCATATTTATACAGATAGCGATGTTGGTATTTCCATGTTTATACAGATAGCGGTGTAGATATTTCTATGTTTGTACAGCTCGCGGTGTAGATATTTCCATCTTTATACAGATGGCAGTGTAGTTATTTCGATGTTTGTACAGATAGTGTTGTAGGTAATTCCTTTTCTATAGAGATAGCGGTGTAGTTATTTACATATTTATACAGATTGCAGTGTAGATATTTCCATTTTTATACAGATGGCGGTGTAGATATTTCCATGTTTATACAGATGGCAGTGAAGATATTTCCCTGTTTATACAGATAGTTTTGTAGATATTTCCATGTATATAGACATAGCAGTGTAGATATTTTCATGTTTACAGAGAAAGAGATGTAGGTATTTCCATGTTTATAGAGATAGCGGTGTAGATATTTCCATATATATACAGATAGCGGTGTACGTATTTCCATGTTTATACAGATTGCGGTGTAGATATTTCCATGTTTCTACAGATGGCGGTGTAGATATTTCCTGGTTTATACAGACGGCAGTGTAGATATTTCCATGTTTATACCGGTAGCGGTGTAGATATTTCCATGTTTACAGAGATAGCGGTGTAGATATTTCCATATTTGCACAGATTGCCGTGTAGATACTTCCATGTTTACGCAGATAACTTTGTAGATATTTCCAAGTTTACACAGATAGCTGTGTAGATATTTCCATGTTTACACACATAGAGTGGTAGATATTTCCATGTTTATACAGATTGCGGTGTAGATATGTCCATCATTATACAGATAGCGATGTAGATATTTTCATGTTCATACAGATAGCGGTGGAGATATTTCCATATTTATAGAGACTGCAGTATAGATATTTCCATGTTTATACAGATAGCGGTGTAGGTATTTCCATGTTTACAGAGATAGCGGTGTAGATATTTCCATCTTTCCACAGATTGCTGTGTAGATATTTCCATTTTTACACAGATAGCTGGGTAGATATTTCCAAGTTTACACAGATAGCTGTGTAGATATTTCCATGTTTACACAGATAGCATTGTATATATTTCCATGTTTATACAGATAGCGGTGTAGATATTTTCATGTTTATACAGATAGCGGTTTAGATATTTCCATGTTTATACAGATAGCGGTGGAGATATTTCCCTGTTTATAGAGATAGCGATGTAGACATTTCCATGTTTATACAGATAGCGGTGTTGATATTTCCATGTTTATAGAGATAGTGGTGTAGATATTTCCATGTTTATACAGATGGCTGTGTAGATATTTCCATGTGTGTACAGATGGCAGTGTAGATATTTCCATGTTTATACAGATTGCGGTGTAGTTATTTCCATGTTGATACAGATAGCGGTGTAGATATTTCCATGTTTATACAGGTAGTGGAGTAGAACTTCCCATGTTTATTCACACCGCTTTGTAGACATTTCCATCTTTCTACAGATGTCAGTGTAGATAATTCCATGTTTATACAGATGGCAGTGTAGATATTTCCATGTTTATACTGATGTCTGTGTAGATATTTCCATGTTTATGCAGATGGCGGTGTAGATATTTCCATGTTTTTACATATGGCGGTGTAGATATTTCCATGTTTATACAGATTGCAGTGAAGATATTTCCATATTTATACAGAAAGTGGTGTAGATATTTCCATGTTTATACAGATGGCGGTGTAGATACATCCATGTTTCAGAAGATGGCGGTGTAGATATTTTCATGTTTATAGAGATGGAGGTGTAGATATTTCCTTGTATATAGAGATAGCAGTGTAGATATTTTCATGTTTATAGAGAAAGCGGTGTAGGATTTTCCATGTTTATGTAGATGGCAGTGCTGATATTTCCATGTTTATACAGATATCGTTGTATATATTTCCATGTTTATAGAGATAGCGGTGTAGGTATTTCCATCTTTGCACAGATTGCGGTGTAGGTATTGCCAAACTTACACAGAGATCGGTGTAGATATTTCAAAGTTTACACAGATAGCTTTGTAGATATTTCCATGTTTACAGAGATAGCATTGTAGATATTTCCATGTTTATACAGATTGCGGTGTAGTTATTTCCATGTTGATACAGATAGCGGTGTAGATATTTCCATGTTTACACAAGTAGCGGTGGAGAAATTCCCATGTTTATAAAGATGTCTTTGTAGATATTTCCATGTTTATGTTGATGGCGGTGTAGATATTTCCATGTTTATAGGGATGGCGGTGTAGTTATTTCTATGTTTATAGAGAAAACGGTGTAGATATTTCCATGTTTATAGAGAAAACGGTGTTGGTATTTCCATGTTTATGCAGATTGCGGTGTAGATATTTCCATCTTTATACAGATGGCGGTGTAGATATTTCCATGTTTATACAGATGGCAAAGAAGTTATTTCCATCTTTATACCGATAGTGGTGTAGATATTTCCATGTTTATACAGATGGCGGTGTAGATACATCCATGTTTCTGTTGATGGCGGTGTAGATATTTTCATGTTTATAGAGATTTTGGTGTAGATATTTCCATGTATATAGATATTGCAGTGTAGATATTTCCATGAATATAGAGAAATCGGTGCAGGTATTTCCATGTTTATAGAGACAGCGGTGTGGATATTTCCATATTTATACAGAGAGCGGTGTAGGTATTTCCATGGTTATACAGATGGCGGTGTAGATATTTGCTTGTTTATACAGATATCGGTGTAGATATTTCCAGGTTTATACAGAGAGCGGTGTAGATATTTCCATGTTTACAAAAATAGCCGTGTAGATATTTCTATGTTTACGCAGATAGAGTTGCAGATATTTCCATGTTTATAAAGATAGCGGTGCAGACATTTCCATGTTTATTCAGATAGCGGTGTGGCTATTTCCATGTTTATACAGATAGCGGTGTGGGTATTTCCATGTTTATACAGATAGCGGTATAGATATTTCCATGTATATAGAGATGACTGTCTACATATTTCCATGTTTATACAGCTTTCCGTGTAGATATTTCCATGTTTATACAGATGACTGTGAAGTTATTTCCATGTTTATACGTATGTCAGTGTAGATATTTTCATGTTTATAGAGATAACGATGTAGATATTTCCATGTTTATACAGATAGCGGTGTAGACATTTCCATGTTTAGAGAGACAGCGTTGTAGATATTTCCATATTTATACAGAAAGCTGTGTAGATCTTTTCAGGTTTATACAGATAGCGGTGTAGATATTTCTATGTTTATACAGATAGTGGTGTAGATATTTCCATGTTTATAGAGATGGCGTTGTAGGTATTTCCATGTTTATAGAGATAGCAGTGTAGATATTTCCATGATTATACAACTCGCAGTGCAGATATTTCCATCTTTATACAGATAGCGGTGTAGATATTTCCATGTTTATACAGATAGCGGTATAGATATTTCCATGTTTATACAGATAGCGGTGGAGATATTTCCCTGTTTATACAGATAGCGATGTAGATATTTCCATGTTTATACAGATAGAGGTGTAGATATTTCCATGTTTATACAGATAGCAGTGTAGATATTTCCATGTTTATACAGATGGCTGTGTAGATATTTCCAAGTGTGTACAGATGGCAGTGTAGATATTTCCATGTTTATACAGATGGCAGTGTAGATATTTCCATGTTTATACAGATAGCGGTGTAGATATTTCCATGTTTACAGAGATAGCGGTGTAGATATTTCCATCTTTGCACAGATTGCGGTGTAAGTACTGCCAAATTTACACAGATAGCGGTGTAGATATTTCCAAGTTTACACAGATAGCTGTGTAGATATTTCCATGTTTACAAAGATAGCATTGTAGATATTTCCATGTTTATACAGATTGCAGTGTAGTTATTTCCATGTTGATACAGATAGCGGTGTAGATATTTCCATGTTTATACAGCTCGCGGTGTAGATATTTCCATCTTTATACAGATGGCAGTGTAGATATTTCCAGGTTTATACAGATGGCAGTGCAGATATTTCCATGTTTATAGAGATAGCGGTGTAGATAGTTCCATGTTTGTACAGATGGTGGTGTTGATATTTCCATCTATACACAGATGTCCGTGGAGATATTTCCATGTTTATACAGATGGAGGCGTAGATATTTCCACGGACATGCAGATGGCGGTGTAGTTATTTCCATGTTTATACAGATAGCTGTGTAGATATTCCCATGTTTACACAGATGGTGGAGTAGATATTTCCGTGTTTATACACAAGGTGGAGTAGATACTTCCATCTTTATGGAGATGGCAGTGTACATATTTTCATGTTTATAGAGATGGCGGTGTAGATATTTGGATATTTATAGAGATAGCGGTGTAGATATTTCCATCTTTCTACAGATGGCAGTGTAGATATTTCCATGTTTATACAGATGGCGGTGTAGATATTTCCATATTTATACAGATGTCTGTGCAGATATTTCCATGTGTATACAGATGACAGTGTAGCTATTTCCATGTTTATACAGATAGTGGTGTAGATATTTCCATGTTTTTTCAGATGACTGTGTAGATATTTCCGTGTTTTTACAGATGTCAGTGTAGATATTTCAATGTTTATAGAGATGACGCTGTAGATATTTCCATGTTTATACAGATAACGGTGGAGATATTTCCATGTTTATACAGACAGCAATGGAGATATTTCCCTGTTTGTACACATAGCGGTGTACATATTTCCATCTTTGTAGAGACAGCAGTGTAGGTATTTCCATGTGTATACAGATAGCGGTGCAGATATTTCGATGTTTATACAGATGCCTATGCAGATATTTCCATATTTATACAGAGGGCTGTGTAGATATTTCTATGTTTATACAGATGTCAGTGTAGATATTTCCATGTTCCTACACATGACTGTGTTGCTATTTCCATGTTTATACAGATGGCTTTGTAGATATTTCCATGTTTATAGAGATAGCGGTGCAGATATTTTCATGTTTATACACATAGCGGTGTATATATTTCCAAGTTTATACAGATTGTGTGGTAGATATTTCCATGTTTATACAGATACCGGTGTAGATATTTCCTTGTTTATACAGACAGCAGTGTAGATATTTCCATGTTTGTACAGACCGCAGTGTGGATATTTCCATGTGTATACAGACCGCAGTCTATATATTTCCATTTTTATAGAGATTGCAGTGGAGATATTTCCATGTTTGTACAGATGGCGGTGTTGATGTTTCCATCTATACACAGATTGCCGTGTATGTATTTCCATGTGTATACAGATGGCATTGTAGATATTTCCATGTATATACAGATGGTGGTGTAGATATTTCCATGTTTACACAGATGACTGTATAGGTATTTCCATGTTTATACAGATGGCGGTGTAGATATTTCCATGTTTATAGAGATAGCGGTGTAGATATTTCCATATTTATACAGATAACGGTGTAGAAATATCCATGTTTATACAGATAGCGGTGTAGATATTTCCATATTTATACAGATCACGGTGTAGCTATTTCCATGTTTATAGAAATAGCGGTGTAGATATTTCCATCTTTCTACAGATGTCAGTGTAGATATTTCCAAGTTTATACAGATGTCTGTGTATATATTTCCATGTTTATGCAGATGGCGGTGTAGATAGTTCCACATTTATAGAGATGGCGGTGTTGCTACTTCCATGTTTATACAGATAGCGGTGTAGATATTTCCATGTTTATACAGCTCGCGGTGTAGATATTTCCATCTTTATGCAGATGGGTGTGGAGATATTTCCATGTTTATACAGATAGCGGTGTAGATATTTCCATTTCTATAGAGATAGCGGTGTAGGTATTTCCATATTTATACAGATTGTGGTGTAGATATTTCCATCTTTATACAGATGGCAGTGTAGATATTTCCATGTTTATACAGATAGAAGTGAAGATATTTCCATGTTTATACATATAGTGGTGAAGATATTTCCAAGTTTATACAGATGGCGGTGTAGATACATCCATGTTTCTGAAGATGGCGGTGTAGAGATTTTCATGTTTATAGAGATGGCGGTGTTGATATTTCCATGTATATAGAGATTGCAGTGTAGATATTTCCAGGTTTATAAAGAAAGTGGTGTAGGTATTTCAATGTTTATATAGATAGTGGTGCAGATATTTCCATATTTATACAGATAGCAGTGTAGGTATTTCCATGTTTATACAGATTGCGGTGTAGATACTTCCATGCTTCTACAGATGGCGATGTAGATATTTCCCTGTTTATACAGACAGCAGTGTAGATATTTCCATGTTTATACAGGTAGCGGTGTAGATATTTCCATGTTTACAGAGATAGCGGTGTAGATATTTCCATTTTTGCACAGATAGCCGTGTAGAGATTTCCATGTTTACGCAGATAGCTGTGTAGATATTTCCAAGTTTACACAAATAGCTGTGTAGATATTTCCATGTTTACACACATGGCGTTGTAGATATTTCCATGTTTATACAGATTGTGGTGTAGAAATGTCCATGTTTATACAGAAAGCTGTGTAGATATTTTCATGTTTATACAGATAGCGGTGGAGGTATTTCCATGTTTATAGAGACGGCGGTAGAGATATTTGCATTTTTATAAAGATAGTGGTGTAGATATTTCCATGTTTACAAAGACAGCAGTGTAGATATTTCCATGTTTGAACAGATTGCTGTGTAGATATTTCCATTTTTACACCGATAGCTGTGTAGATATTTCCAAGTTTACACAGATAGCTGTGTAGATATTTCCATGTTTACACAGATTGCGTTGTAGATATTTCCATCTTTAAACAGAGAGCGGTGTAGATATTTCCATGTTTATACAGATAGCGGTGTAGATATTTCCATGTTTATACAGATAGCGGTGTAGATATTTCCATCTTTATAGAGATAGCAGTGTAGATATTGCCATGTGTGTACATATGGCGGTGTAGATATTTCCATGTTTATACAGATGGCGATGTAGATATTTCCATGTTTATACAGATGGCAGTGTAGATATTTCCATGTTTATACAGATATCGGTGTAGATATTTCCATGTTTACAGAGACACCGATGTAGGTATTTCCATCTTTGCACACATTGCTGTTTATGTATTGCCAAATTTACACAGATAGCGGTGTAGATATTTCCAAGTTTACACAGATAGCTGTGTAGATATTTCCATGTTTACACAGATTGCGTTGTAGATATTTCCATCTTTAAACAGAGAGCGGTGTAGATATTTCCATGTTTATACAGATAGCGGTGTAGATATTTCCATGTTTATACAGATAGCGGTGTAGATATTTCCATCTTTATAGAGATAGCAGTGTAGATATTGCCATGTGTGTACATATGGCGGTGTAGATATTTCCATGTTTATACAGATGGCGATGTAGATATTTCCATGTTTATACAGATGGCAGTGTAGATATTTCCATGTTTATACAGATATCGGTGTAGATATTTCCATGTTTACAGAGACACCGGTGTAGGTATTTCCATCTTTGCACACATTGCTGTTTATGTATTGCCAAATTTACACAGATAGCGGTGTAGATATTTCCAAGTTTACACAGATAGCTGTGTAGATATTTCCATGTTTACAGAGATAGCATTGTAGATATTTCCGTGTTTATACAGATTGCGGTGTAGTTATTTCCATGTTGATACAGATAGCGGTGTAGATATTTCCATGTTTATACAGGTAGCGGTGTAGAAATTCCCTTGTTTATACAGATCGCTTTGAAGACATTTCCATTTTTCTACAGATGTCAGTGTAGATATTTCCAAATTTATACAGATGGCAGTGTAGATATTTCAATGTTTATACAGATGTCTGTGTAGATATTTCCATGTTTATTCAGATGGCGGTGTAGATATTTCCATGTTTATAAAGATGGCGGTGTAGTTATTTCTATGTTTATAGAGATAGCGGTGTAAATAACTCCATGTTTATAGAGATGGTGGTGTAAGTATTTTCATGTTTATAGAGATAGCGGTGTAGATATTTCCATATTTCTACAGATGACTGTGTAGATATTTCCACGTTTGTACAGTTGGCAGTGTAGATATTTCCATGTTTATAGAGTTAGCGGTGTAGATATTTTCATGTTTATACAGATTGCGGTGGAGATATGTTCATGTTTATAGAGATAGTAAAGGAGATATTTCCACGTTAATACACATAGCAGTGTAGATATTTCCATGTTTATGCAGATAGCGGTGTAGATATTTCCATGTTTATACAGATGGCTGTGTCGATATTTCCATGTTTCTACAGAGTTCTATGTAGTTATTTCCATGTTTATATAGATGACTGTGTAGATATTTACAGGTTTATACAGATGACTGTGTAGATATTTCCATGTTAATACAGATGGCAGTGTAGATATTTCCATGTTTATAGAGATAGCGGTGTAGGTATTTCCATGTTTAGTGAGAGAGCGGGGTAAATATTACCATATTTATACAGACAGTGGTGTAGATATTTCCATCCTTATTCAGAGAGTGCTGTACATATTTCCATGTTTATACAGATCACTGGGTAGATATTTCCATGTTTATACAGATAACGTTGTAGATATTTCCATCTTTATACAAATGGTGGTGTAGATATTTCCATGTTCCTTCACATGACTGTGTGGTTATTTCCATGTTTATACAGATGGCGGTGTAGATATTTCCATATTTATAGAGATAGCAGTGTAGATATTTCAAGATTTCTACAGATAGCGGTGTAAATATTAACATTTTTATACAGATCTTGGTGTAGATATTTCCATGTTTATACAGATACCAGTGTAGATATTTCCATGTTTATACAGACTGCAGTGTAGGTATTTCTATGTTTAAACAGATAGCGGTGTAGATATTTCCATGTTTGTACAGATGGCGGTGTTGATCTTTCCATCTGTACACAGATTGCCTTGTAGATATTTCCATCTTTATACAGATGGCGATGTAGATATTTCCATGGATATGCAGATGGCGGTGTGGATATTTCCATGTTTAGAGACAGCGGTGTAGGTATTTCCATGTTTATAGACATAGCGGTGTAGATATTTCCATGTTTATATAGATGGCGTTGTATATATTTCCATGTTTTTACGGATAGCGGTGTTGGTATTTCCACGTTTATACAGATAGCGATGTATGTATTTCCATGTTTATGCAGCTCGCGGTGCAGATATTTATATCTTTATACAGATGGCATTGTAGATATTTCCTTATTCACACAGATGGCGGTGTAGATGTTTCCATGTTTATACAGATGGCGGAGTAGTTAGTTCCATGTTTATGGGGATGGCAGTGTAGATATTTTCATGTTTATAGAGATGGCGGTGTAGACTTTTCCATGTTTATAGAGATAGCAGTGTAGATATTTACATGTTAATACAGATGGCTGTGTAGATATTTCCATGTGTATACAGATGGCATTGTAGATATTTCCATGTTTATACAGATGACTGTATAGGTATTTCCATGTTTTTACAGATGGCAGTGCACATATTTCCATGTTTATAGAGTTAGCGGTGTAGATATTTCCATGTTTGTACAGATGGCGGTGTTGATATTTCCATCTATACACAGATGGCCGTGTAGATATTTCCATGTTTATACAGATGGCTGCGTAGATATTTCCATGGACATGCAGACGGCGGTGTAGTTATTTCCATGTTTATACAGAGAGCGGTGTAGATATTTCCATGTTTACACAGATGGTGGTGTAGATATTTCCGTGTTTATACACATGCTGGAGAAGATACTTCCATCTTTATGGACATGGCAGTGTAGATATTTTCATGTTTATAGAGATGGCGGTGTAGGTATTTCCATATTGATGGAGATAGCGGTGAAGATATTTCCATCTTTCTACAGATGGCAGCGTAGACATTTCCATGTTTATACAGATGGCGGTGCAGATATTTCCATGTTTATACAGATAACTTTGTAAGTATTTCCATGTTTATACAGATGGCGGTGTATATATTTCAATGTTTATAGAGATAGCAGTGGAGATATTTCCACGTTTATGCAGATAGCGGTGTAGATATTTCCATGTTTATACTGATCGTGGTGTAGATATTTGCATGTTTATAGAGATGGCGGTGTAGATATTTCCATGTTCATAGAGATCGCGGTGTTGATTTTTCCATGTTTATATAGATAGCGGTGTGGATATTTCCATGTTTATACGGATAGGGGTATAGATATTTCCGTGTTTATAGAGATGGCAGTGTAGATATTTCCATGTTTACACAGATGACGGTGTAGATATTTCCATATTTATACAGATGGCGGTGTAGATAATTCCAAGTTTATAGAGATGGCGGTGTAGATATTTCCATGTTTATACAGATCACGGTGTAGATGTTTCCATGTTTATACACATCATGGTGTAGGTATTTCCATGTTTATACAGATCGCGGTGTTGATATTACCATGTTTATAGCAATAGCGGTGCAAATATTTCCTCATTTATACAGATAGCGGTGTAGTTATTAGCATGTTTATACAGATAGCGGTGTAGATATTTCCATGAATAAACAGATGTCTGTGTATATATTTCTATGTTTAAACAGATGGCGGTGTAGGTATTTCCTTGTTTATACAAATAGTGGTGTAGTTATTTCCATGTTTATACAGATAGCGGTGCAGATATATCCATGTATATACAGATGGCTGTGTAGATATTCCCATGTTTATACAGATGGCTGTGTAGATATTTCCTTATTTATACAGATGACTTTGTAGGTATTTCCATGTTTATACAGATGACGGTGTAGATATTTCCATGTTTATAGAGATAGCTGTGTAGATATTTCCAAGTTTATACAGATAGCGGTGTAGATATTTCCATGTTTATACAGATCACGGTGTAGATATTTCCATGTTTACACAGATGGTGGTGTAGATATTTCCATATTTATACAGATGTCTGTGTACTTATTTCCATGAGTATACAGATGGTATTGTAGGTATTTCCATGTTTATACAGATGGTGGTGTAGATATTTCCATGTTTATTCAGATGACTGTGTAGATATTTCCAAGTTTTTCCAGATGGCAGTGTAGGTATTTCAGTGTTTATAGAGATGACGCTGTAGATATTTCCATGTTTATACAGATAACGGTGGAGATATTTCCATGTTTATACAGACAGCAGTGGAGATATTTCCATGTTTATACACATAGCGGTGTACATATTTCCATGTTTATAGAGACAGCGATGTAGGTATTTCCATGTTAAAACAGATAGCGGTGCAGATATTTCCATGTTTATACAGATGCCTATGCAGATATTTCCATATTCATACAGAGGGCTGTGTAGATATTTCTATGTTTATACAGATGGCAGTGTAGATATTTAAATGTTCCTACACATGACTGTGTAGGTATTTCCATGTTTATACAGATGGCTTTGTAGATATTTCCGTGTTTATAGAGATAGCGGTGCAGATATTTCCATATTTATACAGATAGCGGTGTATATATTTCCATGTTTATACAGATCGTGGGGTAGATATTTCCATGTTTATACAGATACCGGTGTAGATATTTCCTTGTTTATACAGAGAGCAGTGTAGATATTTCCATGTTTGTACAGACCGCAATGTGGATATTTCCATGTTTATACAGACCGCAGTCTAGATATTTCCATGTTTATAGAGATTGCAGTGGAGATATTTCCATGTTTGTACAGATGGCGCTGTTAATGTTTCCATCTATACACAAATTGCCGTGTAGGTATTTCCATGTGTATACAGATGGCATTGGAGCTATTTCCATGTATATACAGATGGTGGTGTAGATATTTCCATGTTTATAGAAATAGCGGTGTAGATATTTCCATATTTATACAGATAACGGTGTAGAAATATCCATGTTTATAGAGATAGCGGTGTAGACATTTCCATATTTATACAGATCACGGTGTAGCTATTTCCATGTTTATAGAAATAGCGGTGTAGATATTTCCATGTTTAAACAGATAGCGGTGTAGATATTTCCATGTTTATACAGACCGCGGTGTAGATATATCCATGTTTATAGAGATAGCGGTGCAGATATTTCCATGTTTGTACAGATGGCGGTGTTGATATTTCCATCTATACACAGATTAACGTGTAGATATTTCCATTTTTATACAGATAGCGGTGTAGTTATTTCCATGTTTATATAGATAGCGGTGTAGATATTTCCATGTTTATACAGGTAGCGGTGTAGAAATTCCCATGTTAATACAGATCGCTTTGTAGATATTTCCATATTTCTACAGATGTCAGTGTAGATATTTCCAAGTTTATACAGATGTCTGTGTATATATTTCCATGTTTATGCAGATGGCGGTGTAGATAGTTCCACGTTTATAGAGATAGCGGTGTTGCTACTTCCATGTTTATACAGATAGCGGTGTAGCTATTTCCATGTTTATACAGCTCGCGGTGTAGATATTTCCATCTTTATGCAGATGGGTGTGGAGATATTTCCATGTTTATACAGATAGCGGTGTAGATATTTCCATGTCTATAGAGATAGCGGTGTAGGTATTTCCATATTTATACAGATTGTGGTGTAGATATTTCCATCTTTATACAGATGGCGGTGTAGATATTTCCATGTTTATACAGATAGAAGTGAAGATATTTCCATGTTTATACATATAGTGGTGTAGATATTTACAGGTTTATACAGATGGCGGTGTAGATACATCCATGTTTCTGAAGATGGCGGTGTAGAGATTTTCATGTTTATAGAGATGGCGGTGTTGATATTTCCATGTATATAGAGATTGCAGTGTAGATATTTCCATGTTTATAGAGAAAGTGGTGTAGGTATTTCAATGTTTATATAGATAGCGGTGTAGATATTTCCATATTTATACAGATAGCAGTGTAGGTATTTCCATGTTTATACAGATTGCGGTGTAGATACTTCCATGCTTCTACAGATGGCGATGTAGATATTTCCTTGTTTATACAGACAGCAGTGTAGGTATTTCCATGTTTATACAGGTAGCGGTGTAGATATTTCCATGTTTACAGAGATAGCGGTGTAGATATTTCCATCTTTGCACAGATAGCCGTGTAGAGATTTCCATGTTTACGCAGATAGCTGTGTAGATATTTCCAAGTTTACACAAATAGCTGTGTAGATATTTCCATGTTTACACACATGGCGTTGTAGATATTTCCATGGTTATACAGATTGCGATGTAGAAATGTCCATGTTTATACAGAAAGCGATGTAGATATTTTCATGTTTATACAGATAGCGGTGGAGGTATTTCCATGTTTATAGAGACTGCGGTAGAGATATTTGCATGTTTATAAAGATAGCGGTGTAGATATTTCCATGTTTACAAAGACAGCAGTGTAGATATTTCCATCTTTGCACAGATTGCTGTGAAGATATTTCCATTTTTACACCGATAGCTGTGTAGATATTTCCAAGTTTACACAGATAGCTGTGTAGATATTTCCATGTTTACACAGATAGCGTTGTAGATATTTCCATCTTTAAACAGAGAGCGGTGTAGATATTTCCATGTTTATACAGATAGCGGTGTAGATATTTCCATGTTTATACAGATAGCGGTGCAGATATTTCCATCTTTATAGAGATAGCAGTTTAGATATTGCCATGTGTGTACATATGGCGGTGTAGATATTTCCATGTTTATACAGATGGCGATGTAGATATTTCCATGTTTATACAGATATCGGTGTAGATATTTCCATGTTTACAGAGACAGCGGTGTAGGTATTTCCATCTTTGCACACATTGTGGTTTATGTATTGCCAAATTTACACAGATAGCGGTGTAGATATTTCCAAGTTTACACAGATAGCTGTGTAGATATTTCCATGTTTACAGAGATAGCATTGTAGATATTTCCGTGTTTATACAGATTGCGGTGTAGTTATTTCCATGTTGATACAGATAGCGGTGTAGATATTTCCATGTTTATACAGGTAGCGGTGTAGAAATTCCCTTGTTTATACAGATCGCTTTGTAGACATTTCCATTTTTCTACAGATGTCAGTGTAGATATTTCCAAATTTATACAGATGGCAGTGTAGATATTTCCATGTTTATACAGATGTCTGTGTAGATATTTCCATGTTTATTCAGATGGCGGTGTAGATATTTCCATGTTTATAAAGATGGCGGTGTAGTTATTTCTATGTTTATAGAGATAGCGGTGTAAATAACTCCATGTTTATAGAGATGGTGGTGTAAGTATTTTCATGTTTATAGAGATAGCGGTGTAGATATTTCCATATTTCTACAGATGACTGTGTAGATATTTCCATGTTTGTACAGTTGGCAGTGTAGATATTTCCATGTTTATAGAGATAGCGGTGTAGATATTTTCATGTTTATACAGATTGCGGTGGAGATATGTTCATGTTTATAGAGATAGTAATGGAGATATTTCCACGTTAAAACACATAGCAGTGTAGATATTTCCATGTTTATACAGATAGCGGTGTAGATATTTCCATGTTTATACAGTTGGCTGTGTCGATTTTTCCATGTTTCTACAGAGTTCTATGTAGTTATTTCCATGTTTATATAGATGACAGTGTAGATATTTACAGGTTTATACAGATGACTGTGTAGATATTTCCATGTTAATACAGATGGCGGTGTAGATATTTCCATGTTTATAGAGATAGCGGTGTAGGTATTTCCATGTTTAGTGAGATAGCGGGGTAAATATTTCCATATTTATACAGACAGTGGTGTAGATATTTCCATCTTTATTTAGAGAGTGCTGTACATATTTCCATGTTTATACAGATCACTGGGTAGATATTTCCATGTTTATACAGATAACGTTGTAGATATTTCCATCTTTATACAAATGGTGGTGTAGATATTTCCATGTTCCTACACATGACTGTGTAGTTGTTTCCATGTTTATACAGATGGCGGTGTAGATATTTCCATATTTATAGAGATAGCAGTGTAGATATTTCCAGATTTATACAGATAGCGGTGTAAATATTAACATTTTTATACAGATCGTGGTGTAGATATTTCCATGTTTATACAGATACCAGTGTAGATATTTCCATGTTTATACAGACTGCAGTGTAGGTATTTCTATGTTTAAACAGATAGCGGTGTAGATATTTCCATGTTTGTACAGATGGCGGTGTTGATCTTTCCATCTGTGCACAGATTGCCGTGTAGATATTTCCATCTTTATACAGATGGCGTTGTAGATATTTCCATGGATATGCAGATGGCGGTGTGGATATTTCCATGTTTATAGAGATAGCGGTGTAGGTATTTCCATGTTTATAGACATAGCGGTGTAGATATTTCCATGTTTATATAGATGGCGTTGTATATATTTCCATGTTTTTATGGATAGCGGTATTGGTATTTCCACGTTTATACAGATAGCGATGTAGGTATTTCCATGTTTATGCAGCTCGCGGTGCAGATATTTATATCTTTATACAGATGGCATTGTAGATATTTCCTTATTCACACAGATGGCGGTGTAGATGTTTCCATGTTTATACAGATGGCGGAGTAGTTAGTTCCATGTTTATGGAGATGGCAGTGTAGATATTTTCATGTTTATAGAGATGGCGGTGTAGACATTTCCATGTTTATAGAGATAGCAGTGTAGATATTTACATGTTTATACAGATGGTGGTGTAGATATTTCCGTGTTTATACACATGACGGAGTAGATACTTCCATCTTTATGGAGATGGCAGTGTAGATATTTTCATGTTTATAGAGATGGCAGTGTAGATATTTCCATATTTATAGAGATAGCGGTGTAGACATTTCCATCTTTCTACAAATGGCAGTGTAGATATTTCCATGTTTATACAGCTGGTGGTGTAGATATTTCCATATTTATACAGATGTCTGTGTAGATATTTCCATGTGTATACAGATGGTATTGTAGGTATTTCCATGTTTATACAGATAGCGGTGTAGGTATTTCCATGTTTATACCGATCGTGGTGAAGGTATTTCCATGTTTATACAGATCGCGGTGTAGATATTTCCATGTTTATACAGATCGCGGGGTAGATATTTCCATGTTTATACAGATAGCGGTGTAGATATTTCCATGTTTATACAGATCACGGTGTAGATATTTCCATGTTTATAGAAATAGCAGTGTAGATACTTCCATGTTTATACAGATAGAGGTGTAGATATTTCCATGTATATACACATAGCGGTGTAGTTATTTCCATGTTTATACAGTTGACTTTGTACATATTTCCAAATTTATACAGATGGCGGTGTATATATTTCCATGTTTATAGAGATAGCGGAATAGATATTTCCATGTTTATACAGATAGCGGTGTAGATATTTCCATGTTTATACCGATAGCTGTGTAGATATTTCCATGTTTATACAGATAGCGGTGGACATATTTTCAAGTTTATAGAGATAGCACTGGACATAATTTCATGTTTATAGAGATGGCAATGTAGATATTTCCAAGTTTATACAGATAGCGGTGTCGATATTTCCGTGTTTATACAGATAGCAGTGCAGGTATTTCCATGTTTGTAGAGACAGCGGTGTAGATATTTCCATGTTCTTACAGATGGGGGTGTAGATATTTCCATGTTTATACAGATGAATGTGTAGATATTTCCTTGTTTTTTACAGATGGCGCTGTAAATATTTCCATGTTACGCAGATAGCGGTGTGGATATTTCCATGTTTATACAGATCGCGATGTAGATATTTCCATGTTTATAGAGATGGCCGTGTAGTTATTTCCATGGTTATACAGATTGCAGTGTAGATATTTCCATGTTTATACAGATAGTGGGGTAGATATTTCCATGTGTAGATAGATGACTCTGTAAGTATTTCCATGTTTATTCATATGGCGGTGTAGATATTTCCATGTTTAGACAGATGGCCATGAAGATATTTCCATGTTTATACAGACTGCGGTGTAGACATTTCCATGTTTATAGAGATAGTGGTGTAGATATTTCCATAGTTATACAGATAGCGGTGTAGATATTTCCATGTTTATACAGATAGCGGTGTAGATGTTTCCATGTTTATAGACATAGCGGTGTAGATATATCCATGTTTATACAGATCGTGGTGTATATATTTCCATGTTTATACAGACAGCGGTGTAGATATTTCCATATTTACAGAGATTGAGGTGTAGATATTTCCATATTTGCACAGATTGCGGTGTACATATTTCCACGTTTATACAGATAGTGGTGTAGATATTTCCATGTTTATACACACAGGGGTGTAGATATTTTCATCTTTATACAGATAGTCGTGTAGATATATCCATGTTTATACAGATTGCGGTGTAGATATTTCTATGTTTACACAGATTGCGGTGGAAATATTTCCATGTTTATACAGATAGCGATGTAAATATTTCCATGTTTATACAGATAACGGAGTAGATATATCCATGTTTATACAGATAGCGGTGTAGATATTTCCATGTTTATACAGATAGCGGTGTAGAAATTTCCATGTTTATACAGATAGCGGTGGAGATATTTCCATGATTAGACAGATAGCGGTGGAGATATTTCAATGTTTATACAGATGACTGTGTAGATATTTCCATGTGTATACTGATGGCAGTGTAGATATTTCCATGTTTATACAGATGGCAGTGTAGATATTTCCATGTTTATACAGATTGCGGTGTGGCTATTTTCATGTTTATAGAAATAGCGGTGTAGGTATTTCCATGTTTATAGAGATGGCTATGTAGATATTTCCATGTTTACACAGATGACTGTGTAGGTATTTCCATGTATATCCAGAAGGCATTGTTGATATTTCAATGTTTATAGAGATAGTGGTTTAGTTATTTCCATGTTTATACAGATAGCAGTGTATATATTTAAATGTTTATACAGAAGGCGGTGAAAATATTTCCATGTTTTTAGGGATGGCCATGTAGATATTTCCATGTTTATACAGATAGCGGTGTTGACATTTCCATGTTTATAGGGATAGCGGTGTAGATATTTCCATATTTATGCAGATAGCGGAGTAGATATTTCCATGTTTATACAGATAGCAGTGTAGATATTAACAAGTTTATAGAGATAGCGGTGTAGATATATCCATGTTTATACAGATTGTGGTGTAGATATTTCCATGTTTATACAGATAGCAGTGTAGATATTTCCATGTTTATGCAGATAGTGGTGTAGATATTTCCATGTTTACAGAGACAGAAGTGTAGATATTTCCATATTCACAGAGATTGCGGTGAACCTATTTCCATATTTACACCGACAGCTGTGAAGATATTCCCATGTTTACACAGATACTGTTGTAGATGTTTCCATGTTTATAGAGATTGCAGTGTAGATATTTCCATGTTTATAAAGATATCGGTGTAGATATTTCCATGTTTATGCAGATAGCAGTGGAGATATTTCCATGTTTATATAGATAGCGCTGTAGATATTTGCTTGCTTATACAGATAGCAGTGTAGATATTGACATGTTTATACAGATAGCAGGGTAGATATATCCATGTTTATACAGATTGTGGTGTAGATATTTCCATGTTTATACAGATAGCGGTGTAGATATTTCCATGTTTATACAGATAGTGGTGTAGATATTTCCGTGTTTACAAAGACAGAGGTGTAGACATTTCCATATTCATACAGATTGCGGTTTACATATTTCCACATTTACACCGACAGTTGTGAAGATATTTCCATGTTTACACAGATACTGTTGTAGTTGTTTACATGTTTATAGATATTGCAGTGTAGATATTTCCATGTTTATAAAGTTATCGGTGTAGATATTTCCATGTTTATGCAGATAGCAGTGGAGATATTTCCATGTTTATATAGATAGCGCTGTAGATATTTGCTTGCTTTTACAGACAGCGGTGTAGATATTTCCATGTTTATACAGAGAGCGGTGTAGATATTTCCATGTTTATACAGATCGCGGTGTAGATATTTCCATGTTTATACAGATTGCGGTGTAGATTTTTCCATGTTTTTACAGATATCGGTGTAGATATTTCCATTTTTACACAGATTGCGGTGTAGATATTTCCATCTTTCACAGATGGCATTGTAGATATTTCCATGTTTATACAGATGGTGGTGTAGATATTTCCATGTTTATATAGATGGTGGTGTAGATATTACCATGTTTATACAGATAGCGGTGTAGATATTTCCATGTTTATACAGATCGTGGTGAACACAATTCCATGTTTATACAGATCGCAGTGTAGATATTTCCATGTTTATACAGATCGCGGTGTAGATATTTCCATGTTTATTCAGATGGCGGTGTAGATAATTCCATGTTTATAGAGATGGCAGTGTAGATACTTCCATGTTTATTTAGATATATCCATGTTCATAGAGAGAGCAGTGAGGATATTTCCATGTTTATACAGATAGCAGTGTAGATATTTCCATTTTTATAGAGATAGCGGTTTAGATATTTCATATTTACACAGATAGCGGTGTAGATATTTCTATGTTGAAACAGATTGTGATGTAGATATTTCCACGTTTATACAGATGGCGGTGTAGATATTTCCAACTTTCTACAAATGGCAGTGTAGATATTTCCATGTTTATAGAGATGGCGGTGTAGATATTTCCATGTTTGTATAGATGGCAATGTAGATATTTTCTTGTTTATGTAGATGGCGTTGTAGATATCTCCATGTTTAAAGAGATGACGGTGTATATATTTCAATGTTGATGGAGATAGCAGTGTAGATATTTCCATGTTTATAGTGATAGCGGTGTAGTTATTTCCATGTTTATAGAGATAGCGGTGTAGATATTTCCATGTTTCTACAGATAACTGTGTAGATATTTCCATGTTAGTACAGACGGCATTGTAGATATTTCCATATTTATAGAGATAGCGGTCTAGATATTTTCATGTTTATACAAATTGCGGTGGAGATATGTCCATGTTTATACAGATAGCAGTGGAGATATTTCCACATTAATACATATAGCGGTGTAGATATTTCCATGTTTATACAGATGGCTGTGCAGATATTTCCATGTTTATACAGAGTTCTCTGTAGATATTTCCATGTTTATATAGATGACAGTGTAGATATTTCCAGGTTTATACAGATGACTGTGTAGATATTTCCATGTTAATACAGATGACGGTGTAGATATTTCCATGTTTATAGAGATAGCGGTGTAGATATTTCCATGTTTATAGAGATAGCAGTGTAAATATTTCCATATTTATACAGATAGTGGTGTAGATATTTCCATGTTTATACAGATAGCGGTGTAGATATTTCCATCTTTATTCAGAGAGTGCTGTACATATTTCCATGATTATACAGATCACTGTGTAGATATTTCCATGTTTATACAGATAACTTTGTAGTATTTCCATCTTTATACAAACGGTGGTGTAGATATTTCCATGTTCCTACACATGACTGTGTAGTTATTTCCATGTTTATAGAGATGGCGGTGTAGATATTTCCATATTTATAGAGATAGCAGTGTAGATATTTCCAGGTTTATACAGATAGCGGTGTAAATATTTCCATGTTTATACAGATCGTGGTGTAGATATTTCCATGTTTATACAGATACGGGTGTAGATATTTCCATGTTTATACAGACTGCAGTGTAGATATTTCTATGTTTATACAGATAGTGGTGTAGATATTTCCATGTTTGTACAGATGGCGCTGTTGATATTTTCATCTGTACACAGATTGCCGTGTAGATAATTCCATCTTTATACAGATGGCGTTGTAGATATTTCCAGAGATGGCGGTGTAGATATTTCCATGTTTATGGAGATGGCAGTGTAGATATTTTCATGTTTATAGAGATGGCGGTGTAGATATTTCCATGTTTATAGAGATGGCGGTGTAGATATTTCCATGTTTATGGAGATGGCAGTGTAGATATTTTCATGTTTATAGAGATGGCGGTGTAGATATTTCCACGTTTATAGAGATAGCAGTGCAGATATTGACATGTTTATACAGATGGCTGTGTAGATATTTCCGTGTTTATACAGATGGCATTGTAGATATTTCCATGTTTATACAGATGACTGTATAGGTATTTCCATGTTTTTACAGATGGCAGTGAAGATATTTCCATTTTTATAGAGATAGCGATGTAGATATTTCCATGTTTGTACAGATGGCGGTGTTGATATTTCCATCTATACACAGATGGCCGTGTAGATATTTCCATGTTTATACAGATGGCGGCATAGATATTTCCATGGACATGCAGATGACGGTGTAGATATTTCCATGTTTATACAGATGGCGGTGTAGATAATTCCATGTTTATACAGATGGCCGTGTAGATATTTCCATGTTTATACAGATGGCCGTGTAGATATTTCCATATTTATACAGATGTCTGTGTAGATATTTCCATGTGTAAACAGATGGTATTGTAGGTATTTCCATGTATATACAGATGGTGGTGTAGATATTTCTATGTTTATTCAGATGACTGTGTAGATATTTCCATGTTTTTACAGATGGCAGTGTATATATTTCAATGTTTATAGAGATGGCGCTTTAGATATTTCCATCTTTAAACAGATAACGGTGGAGTTATGTCCATGTTTACACAGACAGCAGTGGAGATATTTCCATGATTATAGACATAGCGGTGTACATATTTCCATGTTTATAGAGACAGCGGTGTAGGTATTTCCATGTTTATACAGATAGCGGTGCAGATATTTCCATGTTTACACAGATGCCTATGCAGATATTTCCATATTTATACAGAGGGCTGTGTAGATATTTTTATGTTTATACAGACGGCAGTGTGGATATTTCCATGTTCCTACACATGACTGTGTAGGTATTTCCATCTTTATACAGATGGCTTTGTAGATATTTCCATCTTTATAGAGATAGCGGTGCAGATATTTCCATGTTTATACAGATAGCACTGTATATATTTCCATGTTTATACAGATCGTGGTGTAGGTATTTCCATGTTTATACAGATACCGGTGTGGATATTTCCATGTTTATACAGACCGCAGTGTAGATAATTCCATGTTTATAGAGATAGCAGTGCAGATATTTTCATGTGTGTACAGATGGCGGTGATGATGTTTCCATCTATACACAGATTGCCGTGTAGGTATTTCCATGTGTATACAGATGGCATTGTAGATATTTCCATGTTTATATAGATGGTGGTGTAGATATTTCCATGTTTACACAGATGACTGTATAGGTATTTCCATGTTTATACAGATGGCAGTGTAGATATTTCCATGTTTATAGAGACAGCGTTGTAGACATTTCCATATTTATACAGATAACGGTGTAGAAATTTCCATGTTTATACAGATTGCGGTTTAAATATTTCCATGTTTATATAGATCACGGTGTAGATATTTCCATGTTTTTACAGATATCGGTGTAGATATTTCCATGTTTACACAGATTGTGGTGTAGGTATTTCCATCTTTCTACAGATGGCATTGTAGATATCTCCAGGTTTATACAGATGGCGGTGTAGATATTTCCATGTTTATATAGATGGTGGTGTAGATATTACCATGTTTATACAGATAGCGGTGTAGATATTTCCATGTTTATACAGATCGTGGTGAAGATGTTTCCATGTTTATACAGATCGCGGTGTAGATATTTCCATGATTATACACATCGCGGTGTAGATATTGCCATGTTTATACAGATGATAGCGGTGTAGATATTTCCATGTTTATACAGATAGCGGTGTAGATATTTCCATGTTTATGGAGATAGTGGTGTACGTATTTCCATGTTTATAGACATAGCGTTGCAGATATTTCCATGTTTATATAGATGACGTTGTAGATATTTCCATGTTTATACCGATAGCGGTGTTGGTATTTCCACGTTTATACAGATAGCGATGTAGATATTTCCATGTTTATACAGCTCGCGGTGCAGATATTTATATCTTTATACAGATGGCATTGTAGATAATTCCTTATTCACACAGATGGCGGTGTAGATGTTTCCATGTTTATACAGATGGCGAAGTAGTTAGTTCCATGTTTATGGAGATGGCAGTGTAGATATTTTCTTGTTTATAGAGATGGCGGTGTAGATATTTCCAAGTTTATGGAGATGGCAGTGTAGATATTTTCATGTTTATAGAGATCGCGGTGTAGATATTTCCATGTTTATAGAGATAGCAGTGTAGATATTGACATGTTTATACAGATGGCTGTGTAGATATTTCCATGTGTATACAGATGGCATTGTAGATATTTCCATGTTTATACAGATGACTGTATAGGTATTTCCATGTTTTTACAGATGGCAGTGCAGATATTTCCATTTTTATAGAGATAGCGATGTAGATATTTCCATGTTTGTACAGATGGCGGTGTTGATATTTCCATCTATACACAGATGGCCGTGTAGATATTTCCATGTTTATACAGATGGCGGCATAGATATTTCCATGGACATGCAGATGACGGTGTAGATATTTCCATGTTTATACAGATGGCGGTGTAGATAATTCCATGTTTATACAGATGGCCGTGTAGATATTTCCATGTTTATACAGATGGCCGTGTAGATATTTCCATATTTATACAGATGTCTGTGTAGATATTTCCATGTGTATACAGATGGTATTGTAGGTATTTCCATGTATATACAGATGGTGGTGTAGATATTTCCATGTTTATTCAGATGACTGTGTAGATATTTCCATGTCTTACAGATGGCAGTGTAGATATTTCAATGTTTATAGAGATGGCGCTGTAGATATTTCCATCTTTAAACAGATAACGGTGGAGTTATGTCCATGTTTACACAGACAGCAGTGGAGATATTTCCATGATTATAGACATAGCGGTGTACATATTTCCATGTTTATAGAGACAGCGGTGTAGGTATTTCCATGTTTATACAGATAGCGGTGCAGATATTTCCATGTTTACACAGATGCCTATGCAGATATTTCCATATTTATACAGAGGGCTGTGTAGATATTTTTATGTTTATACAGATGGCAGTGTAGATATTTCCATGTTCCTACACATGAGTGTGTAGGTATTTCCATCTTTATACAGATGGCTTTGTAGATATTTCCATGTTTATAGAGATAGCGGTGCAGATATTTCCATGTTTATACAGATAGCGCTGTATATATTTCAATGTTTATACAGATCGTGGTGTAGATATTTCCATGTTTATACAGATACCGGTGTGGATATTTCCATGTTTATACAGACCGCAGTGTAGATAATTCCATGTTTATAGAGATAGCAGTGCAGATATTTTCATGT
Source organism: Pan troglodytes (assembly GCF_028858775.2). Taxonomy (NCBI): domain Eukaryota; kingdom Metazoa; phylum Chordata; class Mammalia; order Primates; family Hominidae; genus Pan; species Pan troglodytes. Next base: position 99,083,732 of record NC_072417.2, read on the forward strand.
TTGTACAGACGGCGGTGTTGATGTTTCCATCTATACACAGATTGCCGTGTAGGTATTTCCATGTGTATACAGATGGCATTGTAGATATTTCCATGTTTATATAGATGGTGGTGTAGACATTTCCATATTTATACAGATAACGGTGTAGAAATTTCCATGTTTATACAGATTGCGGTTTAAATATTTCCATGTTTATACAGATCACGGTGTAGATATTTCCATGTTTTTACAGATATCGGTGTAGATATTTCCATGTTTACACAGATTGCGGTGTAGGTATTTCCATCTTTCTACAGATGGCATTGTAGATATCTCCATGTTTATACTGATGGCGGTGTAGATATTTCCATGTTTATATAGATGGTGGTGTAGATATTACCATGTTTATACAGATAGCGTTGTAGATATTTCCATGTTTACACAGATCGTGGTGAAGATGTTTCCATGTTTATACAGATCGCGTTGTAGATATTTCCATGATTATACACATCGTGGTGTAGATATTGCCATGTTTATACAGATGATAGCGGTGTAGATATTTCCATGTTCATACAGATAGCGGTGTAGGTATTTCCATGTTTATAGAGATAGTGGTGTAGGTATTTCCATGTTTATAGACATAGCGTTGCAGATATTTCCATGTTTATATAGATGGCGTTGTAGATATTTCCATGTTTATACCGATAGCGGTGTTGGTATTTCCACGTTTATACAGATAGCGATGTAGATATTTCCATGTTTATACAGCTCACGGTGCAGTTATTTATATCTTTATACAGATGGCATTGTAGATATTTCCTTATTCACACAGATGGCGGTGTAGATGTTTCCATGTTTATACAGATGGCGAAGTAGTTAGTTCCATGTTTATGGGGATGGCAGTGTAGATATTTTCATGTTTATAGAGATGGCGGTGTAGATATTTCCATGTTTATAGAGATAGCAGTGTAGATATTGACATGTTTATACAGATGGCTTTGTAGATATTTCCATGTGTATACAGATGGCATTGTAGATATTTCCATGTTTATACAGATGACTGTATAGGTATTTCCATGTTTTTACAGATGGCAGTGCAGATATTTCCATTTTTATAGAGATAGCGATGTAGATATTTCCATGTTTGTACAGATGGCGGTGTTGATATTTCCATCTATACACAGATGGCCGTGTAGATATTTCCATGTTTATACAGATGTCTGTGTAGTTATTTCCATGTGTATACAGATGGTATTGTAGGTATTTCCATGTATATACAGATGGTGGTGTAGATATTTCCATGTTTATTCAGATGACTGTGTAGATATTTCCATGTTTTTACAGATGGCAGTGTAGATATTTCAATGTTTATAGAGATGGCGCTGTAGATATTTCCATCTTCAAACAGATAACGGTGGAGTTATGTCCATGTTTACACAGACAGCAGTGGAGATATTTCCATGATTATAGACATAGCGGTGTACATATTTCCATGTTTATAGAGACAGCGGTGTAGGTATTTCCATGTTTATACAGATAGCGGTGCAGATATTTCCATGTTTACACAGATGCCTATGCAGAAATTTCCATATTTATACAGAGGGCCGTGTAGATATTTGTATGTTTATACAGGTGGCCGTGTAGATATTTCCATGTTCGTACACATGACTGTGTAGGTATTTCCATGTTTATAAAGATGGCTTTGTAGGTATTTCCATGTTTATAGAGATAGCGGTGCAGATATTTCCTTGTTTATAGAGATAGCGGTGTAGAATTTTCCATGTTTATACAGACCACAGTGTAGATAATTCCATGTTTATAGAGACAGCAGTGTAGATATTTCCATGTTTGTACAGATGGCAGTGTTGTTGTTTCCATCTATACACAGTTTTGTGTGTACATATTTCCATATATATACAGATAGCATTGTTGATATTTCCATGTTTACACAGATGGCCGTGTAGGTATTTCCAAGTTTACAGAGATAGCGGTGTATATATTTCCATATTTATACAGATAACGGTGTAGAAGTTTCCATATTTATACAGATAGCGGTGTAAATATTTCCATGTTTATACAGATCACGGTGTAGATATTTCCATGTTTATAGAGATAGCGATGTAGATATTTCCATGTTTATACAGAGAGCGGTGTAGATATTTCCATGTTTATGCAGACCGTGGTGTAGATATTTCCATGTTTAAAGAGATAGCGGTGCAGATATTTCCATGTTTATACAGATAGCGCTGTATATATTTCCATGTTTATACAGATCTTGGTGTAGATTATTCCATGTTTATACAGATACCGGTGTGGATATTTCCATGTTTATACAGACCGCAGTGTAGATAATTCCATGTTTATAGAGATAGCAGTGTAGATATTTTCATGTTTGTACAGATGGCGGTGTTGATGTTTCCATCTATACACAGATTGCCGTGTAGGTATTTCCATGTGTATACAGATGGCATTGTAGATATTTCCATGTTTATATAGATGGTGGTGTAGATATTTCCATGTTTACACAGATGACTGTATAGGTATTTCCATGTTTATACAGATGGCAGTGTAGATATTTCCATGTTTATAGAGATAGAGTTGTAGACATTTCCATATTTATACAGATAACGGTGTAGAAATTTCCATGTTTATACAGATTGCGGTTAAAATATTTCCATGTTTATATAGATCACGGTGTAGATATTTCCATGTTTTTACAGATATCGGTGTAGATATTTCCATGTTTACACATATTGCGGTGTAGGTATTTTCATCTTTCTACAGATGACATTGTAGATATCTCCATGTTTATACAGATGGCGGTGTAGATATTTCCATGTTTATATAGATGGTGGTGTAGATATTACCATGTTTATACAGATAGCGGTGTAGATATTTCCATGTTTATACAGATCGTGGTGAAGATGTTTCCATGTTTATACAGATCGCGGTGTAGATATTTCCATGATTATACACATCGTGGTGTAGATATTGCCATGTTTATACAGATGATAGCGGTGTAGATATTTCCATGTTCATACAGATAGCGGTGTAGATATTTCCATGTTTATAGAGATAGTGGTGTAGGTATTTCCATGTTTATAGACATAGCGTTGCAGATATTTCCATGTTTATATAGATGGCGTTGTAGATATTTCCATGTTTATACCGATAGCGGTGTTGGTATTTCCACGTTTATACAGATAGCGATGTAGATATTTCCATGTTTATACAGCTCGCGGTGCAGTTATTTATATGTTTATACAGATGGCATTGTTGATATTTCCTTATTCACACAGATGGCGGTGTAGATGTTTCCATGTTTATACAGATGGCGAAGTAGTTAGTTCCATGTTTATGGAGATGGCAGTGTAGATATTTTCATGTTTATAGAGATAGCGGTGTAGATATTTCCATGTTTATAGAGATAGCAGTGTAGATATTGACATGTTTATACAGATGGCTGTGTAGATATTTCCATGTGTATACAGATGGCATTGTAGATATTTCCATGTTTATACAGATGACTGTATAGGTATTTCCATGTTTTTACAGATGGCAGTGCAGATATTTCCATTTTTATAGAGATAGCAATGTAGATATTTCCATGTTTGTACAGATGGCGGTGTTGATATTTCCATCTATACACAGATGGCCGTGTAGATATTTCCATGTTTATACAGATGGCGGCATAGATATTTCCATGGACATGCAGATGACGGTGTAGATATTACCATGTTTATACAGATGGCGGTGTAGATAATTCCATGTTTATACAGATGGCCGTGTAGTTATTTCCATGTTTATACAGATGGCCGTGTAGATATTTCCATATTTATACAGATGTCTGTGTAGATATTTCCATGTTTATACAGATGGTATTGTAGGTATTTCCATGTATATACAGATGGTGGTGTAGATATTTCCATGTTTATTCAGATGACTGTGTAGATATTTCCATGTTTTTACAGATGGCAGTGTAGATATTTCAATGTTTATAGAGATGGCGCTGTAGATATTTCCATCTTTAAACAGATAACGGTGGAGTTATGTCCATGTTTACACAGACAGCAGTGGAGATATTTCCATGATTATACACATAGCGGTGTACATATTTCCATGTTTATAGAGACAGCGGAGTAGGTATTTCCATGTTTATACAGATAGCGGTGCAGATATTTCCATGTTTACACAGATGCCTATGCAGATATTTCCATATTTATACAGAGGGCTGTGTAGATATTTTTATGTTTATACAGATGGCAGTGTAGATATTTCCATGTTCCTACACATGACTGTGTAGGTATTTCCATCTTTATACAGATGGCTTTGTAGATATTTCCATGTTTATAGAGATAGCGGTGCAGATATTTCCATGTTTATACAGATAGCGCTGTATATATTTCAATGTTTATACAGATCGTGGTGTAGATATTTCCATGTTTATACAGATACCGGTGTGGATATTTCCATGTTTATACAGACCGCAGTGTAGATAATTCCATGTTTATAGAGATAGCAGTGCAGATATTTTCATGTTTGTACAGATGGCGGTGTTGATGTTTCCATCTATACACAGATTGCCGTGTAGGTATTTCCATGTGTATACAGATGGCATTGTAGATATTTCCATGTTTATATAGATGGTGGTGTAGATATTTCCATGTTTACACAGATGACTGTATAGGTATTTCCATGTTTATACAGATGGCAGTGTAGATATTTCCATGTTTATAGAGATAGCGGTGTAGACATTTCCATATTTATACAGATAACGGTGTAGAAATTTCCATGTTTATACAGATTGCGGTTTAAATATTTCCATGTTTATACAGATCACGGTGTAGATATTTCCATGTTTTTACAGATATCGGTGTAGATATTTCCATGTTTACACAGATTGCGGTGTAGGTATTTCCATCTTTCTACAGATGGCATTGTAGATATCTCCATGTTTATACAGATGGCGGTGTAGATATTTCCATGTTTATATAGATGGTGGTGTAGATATTACCATGTTTATACAGATAGCGGTGTAGATATTTCCATGTTTATACAGATCGTGGTGAAGATGTTTCCATGTTTATACAGATCGCGGTGTAGATATTTCCATGATTATACACATCACGATGTAGATATTGCCATGATTATACACATCGCGGTGTAGATATTGCCATGTTTATACAGATGATAGCGGTGTAGATATTTCCATGTTTATAAAGATAGCGGTGTAGATATTTCCATGTTTATAGAGATAGTGGTGTAGGTATTTCCATGTTTATAGACATAGCGTTGCAGATATTTCCATGTTTATATAGATGGCGTTGTAGATATTTCCATGTTTATACCGATAGCGGTGTTGGTATTTCCACATTTATACAGATATCGATGTAGATATTTCCATGTTTATACAGCTCGCGGTGCAGTTATTTATATCTTTATACAGATGGCATTGTAGATATTTCCTTATTCACACAGATGGCGGTGTAGATGTTTCCATGTTTATACAGATGGCGAAGTAGTTAGTTCCATGTTTATGGAGATGGCAGTGTAGATATTTTCATGTTTATAGAGATGGCGGTGTAGATATTTCCATGTTTATAGAGATAGCAGTGTAGATATTGACATGTTTATACAGATGGCTGTGTAGATATTTCCATGTGTATACAGATGGCATTGTAGATATTTCCATGTTTATACAGATGACTGTATAGGTATTTCCATGTTTTTACAGATGGCAGTGCAGATATTTCCATTTTTATAGAGATAGCGATGTAGATATTTCCATGTTTGTACAGATGGCGGTGTTGATATTTCCATCTATACACAGATGGCCGTGTAGATATTTCCATGTTTATACAGATGGCGGCATAGATATTTCCATGGACATGCAGATGACGGTGTAGATATTACCATGTTTATACAGATGGCGGTGTAGATAATTCCATGTTTATACAGATGGCCGTGTAGTTATTTCCATGTTTATACAGATGGCCGTGTAGATATTTCCATATTTATACAGATGTCTGTGTAGATATTTCCATGTTTATACAGATGGTATTGTAGGTATTTCCATGTATATACAGATGGTGGTGTAGATATTTCCATGTTTATTCAGATGACTGTGTAGTTATTTCCATGTTTTTACAGATGGCAGTGTAGATATTTCAATGTTTATAGAGATGGCGCTGTAGATATTTCCATCTTTAAACAGATAACGGTGGAGTTATGTCCATGTTTACACAGACAGCAGTGGAGATATTTCCATGATTATACACATAGCGGTGTACATATTTCCATGTTTATAGAGACAGCGGAGTAGGTATTTCCATGTTTATACAGATAGCGGTGCAGATATTTCCATGTTTACACAGATGCCTATGCAGATATTTCCATATTTATACAGAGGGCTGTGTAGATATTTTTATGTTTATACAGATGGCAGTGTAGATATTTCCATGTTCCTACACATGACTGTGTAGGTATTTCCATCTTTATACAGATGGCTTTGTAGATATTTCCATGTTTATAGAGATAGCGGTGCAGATATTTCCATGTTTATACAGATAGCGCTGTATATATTTCAATGTTTATACAGATCGTGGTGTAGATATTTCCATGTTTATACAGATACCGGTGTGGATATTTCCATGTTTATACAGACCGCAGTGTAGATAATTCCATGTTTATAGAGATAGCAGTGCAGATATTTTCATGTTTGTACAGATGGCGGTGTTGATGTTTCCATCTATACACAGATTGCCGTGTAGGTATTTCCATGTGTATACAGATGGCATTGTAGATATTTCCATGTTTATATAGACGGTGGTGTAGATATTTCCATGTTTACACAGATGACTGTATAGGTATTTCCATGTTTATACAGATGGCAGTGTAGATATTTCCATGTTTATAGAGATAGCGGTGTAGACATTTCCATATTTATACAGATAACGGTGTAGAAATTTCCATGTTTATACAGATTGCGGTTTAAATATTTCCATGTTTATACAGATCACGGTGTAGATATTTCCATGTTTTTACAGATATCGGTGTAGATATTTCCATGTTTACACAGATTGCGGTGTAGGTATTTCCATCTTTCTACAGATGGCATTGTAGATATCTCCATGTTTATACAGATGGCGGTGTAGATATTTCCATGTTTATATAGATGGTGGTGTAGATATTACCATGTTTATACAGATAGCGGTGTAGATATTTCCATGTTTATACAGATCGTGGTGAAGATGTTTCCATGTTTATACAGATCGCGGTGTAGATATTTCCATGATTATACACATCACGATGTAGATATTGCCATGATTATACACATCGCGGTGTAGATATTGCCATGTTTATACAGATGATAGCGGTGTAGATATTTCCATGTTTATAAAGATAGCGGTGTAGATATTTCCATGTTTATAGAGATAGTGGTGTAGGTATTTCCATGTTTATAGACATAGCGTTGCAGATATTTCCATGTTTATATAGATGGCGTTGTAGATATTTCCATGTTTATACCGATAGCGGTGTTGGTATTTCCACATTTATACAGATATCGATGTAGATATTTCCATGTTTATACAGCTCGCGGTGCAGTTATTTATATCTTTATACAGATGGCATTGTAGATATTTCCTTATTCACACAGATGGCGGTGTAGATGTTTCCATGTTTATACAGATGGCGAAGTAGTTAGTTCCATGTTTATGGAGATGGCAGTGTAGATATTTTCATGTTTATAGAGATGGCGGTGTAGATATTTCCATGTTTATAGAGATAGCAGTGTAGATATTGACATGTTTATACAGATGGCTGTGTAGATATTTCCATGTGTATACAGATGGCATTGTAGATATTTCCATGTTTATACAGATGACTGTATAGGTATTTCCATGTTTTTACAGATGGCAGTGCAGATATTTCCATTTTTATAGAGATAGCGATGTAGATATTTCCATGTTTGTACAGATGGCGGTGTTGATATTTCCATCTATACACAGATGGCCGTGTAGATATTTCCATGTTTATACAGATGGCGGCATAGATATTTCCATGGACATGCAGATGACGGTGAAGATATTTCCATGTTTATACAGATGGCGGTGTAGATAATTCCATGTTTATACAGATGGCCGTGTAGTTATTTCCATGTTTATACAGATGGCCGTGTAGATATTTCCATATTTATACAGATGTCTGTGTAGATATTTCCATGTTTATACAGATGGTATTGTAGGTATTTCCATGTATATACAGATGGTGGTGTAGATATTTCCATGTTTATTCAGATGACTGTGTAGATATTTCCATGTTTTTACAGATGGCAGTGTAGATATTTCAATGTTTATAGAGATGGCGCTGTAGATATTTCCATCTTTAAACAGATAACGGTGGAGTTATGTCCATGTTTACACAGACAGCAGTGGAGATATTTCCATGATTATACACATAGCGGTGTACATATTTCCATGTTTATAGAGACAGCGGAGTAGGTATTTCCATGTTTATACAGATAGCGGTGCAGATATTTCCATGTTTACACAGATGCCTATGCAGATATTTCCATATTTATACAGAGGGCTGTGTAGATATTTTTATGTTTATACAGATGGCAGTGTAGATATTTCCATGTTCCTACACATGACTGTGTAGGTATTTCCATCTTTATACAGATGGCTTTGTAGATATTTCCATGTTTATAGAGATAGCGGTGCAGATATTTCCATGTTTATACAGATAGCGCTGTATATATTTCAATGTTTATACAGATCGTGGTGTAGATATTTCCATGTTTATACAGATACCGGTGTGGATATTTCCATGTTTATACAGACCGCAGTGTAGATAATTCCATGTTTATAGAGATAGCAGTGCAGATATTTTCATGTTTGTACAGATGGCGGTGTTGATGTTTCCATCTATACACAGATTGCCGTGTAGGTATTTCCATGTGTATACAGATGGCATTGTAGATATTTCCATGTTTATATAGATGGTGGTGTAGATATTTCCATGTTTACACAGATGACTGTATAGGTATTTCCATGTTTATACAGATGGCAGTGTAGATATTTCCATGTTTATAGAGATAGCGGTGTAGACATTTCCATATTTATACAGATAACGGTGTAGAAATTTCCATGTTTATACAGATTGCGGTTTAAATATTTCCATGTTTATACAGATCACGGTGTAGATATTTCCATGTTTTTACAGATATCGGTGTAGATATTTCCATGTTTACACAGATTGCGGTGTAGGTATTTCCATCTTTCTACAGATGGCATTGTAGATATCTCCATGTTTATACAGATGGCGGTGTAGATATTTCCATGTTTATATAGATGGTGGTGTAGATATTACCATGTTTATACAGATAGCGGTGTAGATATTTCCATGTTTATACAGATCGTGGTGAAGATGTTTCCATGTTTATACAGATCGCGGTGTAGATATTTCCATGATTATACACATCACGATGTAGATATTGCCATGATTATACACATCGCGGTGTAGATATTGCCATGTTTATACAGATGATAGCGGTGTAGATATTTCCATGTTTATAAAGATAGCGGTGTAGATATTTCCATGTTTATAGAGATAGTGGTGTAGGTATTTCCATGTTTATAGACATAGCGTTGCAGATATTTCCATGTTTATATAGATGGCGTTGTAGATATTTCCATGTTTATACCGATAGCGGTGTTGGTATTTCCACATTTATACAGATATCGATGTAGATATTTCCATGTTTATACAGCTCGCGGTGCAGTTATTTATATCTTTATACAGATGGCATTGTAGATATTTCCTTATTCACACAGATGGCGGTGTAGATGTTTCCATGTTTATACAGATGGCGAAGTAGTTAGTTCCATGTTTATGGAGATGGCAGTGTAGATATTTTCATGTTTATAGAGATGGCGGTGTAGATATTTCCATGTTTATAGAGATAGCAGTGTAGATATTGACATGTTTATACAGATGGCTGTGTAGATATTTCCATGTGTATACAGATGGCATTGTAGATATTTCCATGTTTATACAGATGACTGTATAGGTATTTCCATGTTTTTACAGATGGCAGTGCAGATATTTCCATTTTTATAGAGATAGCGATGTAGATATTTCCATGTTTGTACAGATGGCGGTGTTGATATTTCCATCTATACACAGATGGCCGTGTAGATATTTCCATGTTTATACAGATGGCGGCATAGATATTTCCATGGACATGCAGATGACGGTGTAGATATTACCATGTTTATACAGATGGCGGTGTAGATAATTCCATGTTTATACAGATGGCCGTGTAGTTATTTCCATGTTTATACAGATGGCCGTGTAGATATTTCCATATTTATACAGATGTCTGTGTAGATATTTCCATGTTTATACAGATGGTATTGTAGGTATTTCCATGTATATACAGATGGTGGTGTAGATATTTCCATGTTTATTCAGATGACTGTGTAGTTATTTCCATGTTTTTACAGATGGCAGTGTAGATATTTCAATGTTTATAGAGATGGCGCTGTAGATATTTCCATCTTTAAACAGATAACGGTGGAGTTATGTCCATGTTTACACAGACAGCAGTGGAGATATTTCCATGATTATACACATAGCGGTGTACATATTTCCATGTTTATAGAGACAGCGGAGTAGGTATTTCCATGTTTATACAGATAGCGGTGCAGATATTTCCATGTTTACACAGATGCCTATGCAGATATTTCCATATTTATACAGAGGGCTGTGTAGATATTTTTATGTTTATACAGATGGCAGTGTAGATATTTCCATGTTCCTACACATGACTGTGTAGGTATTTCCATCTTTATACAGATGGCTTTGTAGATATTTCCATGTTTATAGAGATAGCGGTGCAGATATTTCCATGTTTATACAGATAGCGCTGTATATATTTCAATGTTTATACAGATCGTGGTGTAGATATTTCCATGTTTATACAGATACCGGTGTGGATATTTCCATGTTTATACAGACCGCAGTGTAGATAATTCCATGTTTATAGAGATAGCAGTGCAGATATTTTCATGTTTGTACAGATGGCGGTGTTGATGTTTCCATCTATACACAGATTGCCGTGTAGGTATTTCCATGTGTATACAGATGGCATTGTAGATATTTCCATGTTTATATAGATGGTGGTGTAGATATTTCCATGTTTACACAGATGACTGTATAGGTATTTCCATGTTTATACAGATGGCAGTGTAGATATTTCCATGTTTATAGAGATAGCGGTGTAGACATTTCCATATTTATACAGATAACGGTGTAGAAATTTCCATGTTTATACAGATTGCGGTTTAAATATTTCCATGTTTATACAGATCACGGTGTAGATATTTCCATGTTTTTACAGATATTGGTGTAGATATTTCCATGTTTACACATATTGCGGTGTAGGTATTTCCATCTTTCTACAGATGGCATTGTAGATATCTCCATGTTTATACAGATGGCGGTGTAGATATTTCCATGTTTATATAGATGGTGGTGTAGATATTACCATGTTTATACAGATAGCGGTGTAGATATTTCCATGTTTATACAGATCGTGGTGAAGATGTTTCCATGTTTATACAGATCGCGGTGTAGATATTTCCATGATTATACACATCACGATGTAGATATTGCCATGATTATACACATCGCGGTGTAGATATTGCCATGTTTATACAGATGATAGTGGTGTAGATATTTCCATGTTTATACCGATAGCGGTGTTGGTATTTCCACGTTTATACAGATAGCGATGTAGATATTTCCATGTTTATACAGCTCGCGGTGCAGTTATTTATATCTTTATACTGATGGCATTGTAGATATTTCCTCATTCACACAGATGGCGGTGTAGATGTTTTCATGTTTATACAGATGGCGAAGTACTTAGTTCCATGTTTATGGAGATGGCAGTGTAGATATTTTCATGTTTATGGAGATGGCAGTGTAGATATTTCCATGTTTATGGAGATGGCAGTGTAGATATTTTCATGTTTATAGAGATGGCGGTGTAGATATTTCCATGTTTATAGAGATAGCAGTGTAGATATTGACATGTTTATACAGATGGCTGTGTAGATATTTTCATGTGTATACAGATGGCATTGTAGATATTTCCATGTTTATACAGATGACTGTATAGGTATTTCCATGTTTTTACAGATGGCCGTGTAGATATTTCCATATTTATACAGATGTCTGTGTAGATATTTCCATGTGTATACAGATGGTATTGTAGGTATTTCCATGTATATACAGATGGTGGTGTAGATATTTCCATGTTTATTCAGATGACTGTGTAGATATTTCCATGTTTTTACAGATGGCAGTGTAGATATTTCAATGTTTATAGAGATGGCGCTGTAGATATTTCCATCTTTAAACAGATAACGGTGGAGTTATGTCCATGTTTACACAGACAGCAGTGGAGATATTTCCATGATTATACACATAGCGGTGTACATATTTCCATGTTTATAGAGACAGCGGTGTAGGTATTTCCATGTTTATACAGATAGCGGTGCAGATATTTCCATGTTTACACAGATGCCTATGCAGATATTTCCATATTTATACAGAGGGCTGTGTAGATATTTTTATGTTTATACAGATGGCAGTGTAGATATTTCCATGTTCCTACACATGACTGTGTAGGTATTTCCATCTTTATACAGATGGCTTTGTAGATATTTCCATGTTTATAGAGATAGCGGTGCAGATATTTCCATGTTTATACAGATAGCGCTGTATATATTTCAATGTTTATACAGATCGTGGTGTAGATATTTCCATGTTTATACAGATACCGGTGTGGATATTTCCATGTTTATACAGACCGCAGTGTAGATAATTCCATGTTTATAGAGATAGCAGTGCAGATATTTTCATGTTTGTACAGATGGCGGTGTTGATGTTTCCATCTATACACAGATTGCCGTGTAGGTATTTCCATGTGTATACAGATGGCATTGTAGATATTTCCATGTTTATATAGATGGTGGTGTAGATATTTCCATGTTTACACAGATGACTGTATAGGTATTTCCATGTTTATACAGATGGCAGTGTAGACATTTCCATGTTTATTGAGATAGCGGTGTAGACATTTCTATATTTATACAGATAACGGTGTAGAAATTTCCATGTTTATACAGATTGCGGTTTAAATATTTCCATGTTTATACAGATCACGGTATAGATATTTCCATGTTTTTACAGATATCGGTGTAGATATTTCCATGTTTACACAGATTGCGGTGTAGGTATTTCCATCTTTCTACAGATGGCATTGTAGATATCTCCATGTTTATACAGATGGCGGTGTAGATATTTCCATGTTTATACAGATGGTGGTGTAGATATTACCATGTTTATACAGATAGCGGTGTAGATATTTCCATGTTTATACAGATCGTGGTGAAGATGTTTCCATGTTTATACAGATCGCGGTGTAGATATTTCCATGATTATACACATCGCGGTGTAGATATTGCCATGTTAATACAGATGATAGCGGTGTAGATATTTCCATGTTTATACAGATAGCGGTGTAGATATTTCCATGTTTATAGAGATAGTGGTGTAGGTATTTCCATGTTTACAGACATAGCGTTGCAGATATTTCCATGTTTATATAGATGGCGTTGTAGATATTTCCATGTTTATACAAATAGCGGTGTTGGTATTTCCACGTTTATACAGATAGCGATGTAGATATTTCCATGTTTATACAGCTCGCGGTGCAGATATTTATATCTTTATACAGATGGCATTGAAGATATTTCCTTATTCACACAGATGGCGTTGTAGATGTTCCCATGTTTATACAGATGGCGAAGTAGTTAGTTCCTTGTTTATGGAGATGGCAGTGTAGATATTTTCAGGTTTATAGAGATGGCGGTGTAGATATTTCCATGTTTATAGAGATAGCAGTGTAGATATTGACATGTTTATACAGATGGCTGTGTAGATATTTCCATGTGTATACAGATGGCATTGTAGATATTTCCATATTTATACAGATGACTGTATAGGTATTTCCATGTTTTTACAGATGGCAGTGCAGATATTTCCATTTTTATAGAGATAGCGATGTAGATATTTCCATGTTTGTACAGATGGCGGTGTTGATATTTCCATCTATACACAGATGGCCGTGTAGATATTTCCATGTTTATAGAGATGGCGGCATAGATATTTCCATGGACATGCAGATGACGGTGTAGATATTTCCATGTTTATACAGATGGCGGTGTAGATAATTCCATGTTTATACAGATGGCCGTGTAGATATTTCCATGTTTATACAGATGGCCGTGTAGATATTTCCATATTTATACAGATGTCTGTGTAGATATTTCCATGTGTATACAGATGGTATTGTAGGTATTTCCATGTATATACAGATGGTGGTGTAGATATTTCCATGTTTATTCAGATGACTGTGTAGATATTTTCATGTTTTTACAGATGGCAGTGTAGATATTTCAATGTTTATAGAGATGTCGCTGTATATATTTCCATCTTTAAACAGATAACGGTGGAGTTATGTCCATGTTTACACAGACAGCAGTGGAGATATTTCCATGATTATACACATAGCGGTGTACATATTTCCATGTTTATAGAGACAGCGGTGTAGGTATTTCCATGTTTATACAGATAGCGGTGCAGATATTTCCATGTTTACACAGATGCCTATGCATATATTTCCATATTTATACAGAGGGCTGTGTAGATATTTTTATGTTTATACAGATGGCAGTGTAGATATTTCCATGTTCCTACACATGACTGTGTAGGTATTTCCATTTTATACAGATGGCTTTGTAGATATTTCCATGTTTATAGAGATAGCGGTGCAGATATTTCCATTTTTATACAGATAGCACTGTATATATTTCAACGATTATACAGATCGTGGTGTAGATATTTCTATGTTTATACAGATACCGGTGTGGTTATTTCCATGTTTATACAGACCGCAGTGTAGACAATTCCATGTTTATAGAGATAGCAGTGCAGATATATTCATGTTTGTACAGATGGCGGTGTTGATGTTTCCATCTGCACACAGATTGCCGTGTAGGTATTTCCATGTGTATACAGATGGCATTGTAGATATTTCCATGTTTATATAGATGGTGGTGTAGATATTTCCATGTTTACACAAATGACTGTATAGGTATTTCCATGTTTATACAGATGGCAGTGTAGATATTTCCATGTTTATAGAGATAGCGGTGTAGACATTTCCATATTTATACAGATAACGGTGTAGAAATTTCCATGTTTATACAGATTGCGGTTTAAATATTTCCATGTTTATACAGATCACGGTGTAGATATTTCCATGTTTTTACAGATATCGGTGTAGATATTTCCATGTTTACACAGATTGCGGTGTAGGTATTTCCATCTTTCTACAGATGGCATTGTAGATATCTCCATGTTTATACAGATGGCGGTGTAGATATTTCCATGTTTATATTGATGGTGGTGTAGATATTACCATGTTTATACAGATAGCGGTGTAGATATTTCCATGTTTATACAGATCGTGGTGAAGATGTTTCCATGTTTATACAGATCGCGCTGTACATATTTCCATGATTATACACATAGCGGGGTAGATATTGCCATGTTTATACAGATGATAGCGGTGTAGATATTTCCATGTTTATACAGATAGCGGTGTAGATATTTCCATGTTTATAGAGATAGTGGTGTAGGTATTTCCATGTTTATAGACATAGCGTTGCAGATATTTCCATGTTTATATAGATGACGTAGTAGATATTTCCATGTTTATACCGATAGCAGTGTTGGTATTTCCACATTTATACAGATAGCGATGTAGATATTTCCATGTTTATACAGCTCGCGGTGCAGATATTTATATCTTTATACAGATGGCATTCTAGATATTTCCTTATTCACACAGATGGCGGTGTAGATGCTTCCATGTTTATACAGATGGCGAAGTAGTTAGTTCCATGTTTATGGAGATGGCAGTGTAGATATTTTCATGTTTATAGAGATGGCGGTGTAGATATTTCCATGTTTATAGTGATAGCAGTGTAGTTATTGACATGTTTATACAGATGGCTGTGTAGATATTTCCATGTGTATACAGATGGCATTGTAGATATTTCCATGTTTGTACAGATGACTGTATAGTTATTTCCATGTTTTTACTGATGGCAGTGCAGATATTTCCATTTTTATAGAGATAGCGATGTAGATGTTTCCATGTTTGTACAGATGGCGGTGTTGATATTTCCATCTATACACAGATGGCCGTGTAGATATTTTCATGTTTATACAGATGGCGGCATAGATATTTCCATGGACATGCAGATGACGGTGTAGATATTTCCATGTTTATACAGATGGCGGTGTGGATAATTCCATGTTTATACAGATGGCCGTGTAGATATTTCCATGTTTACACAGATGGCCGTGTAGATATTTCCATATTTATACAGATGTCTGTGTAGATATTTCCACGTGTATACAGATGGTAATGTAGGTATTTCCATGTATATACAGATGGTGGTGTAGATATTTCCATGTTTATGCAGATGACTGTGTAGATATTTCCATGTTTTTACAGATGGCAGTGTAGATATTTCAATGTTTATAGAGATGTCGCTGTAGATATTTCCATCTTTAAACAGATAACGGTGGAGTTATGTCCATGTTTACACAGACAGCAGTGGAGATATTTCCATGATTATACACATAGCGGTGTACATATTTCCATGTTTATAGAGACAGCGGTGTAGGTATTTCCATGTTTATACAGATAGCGGTGCAGATATTTCCATGTTTACACAGATGCCTATGCAGATATTTCCATATTTATACAGAGGGCTGTGTAGATATTTTTATGTTTATACAGATGGCAGTGTAGATATTTCCATGCTCCTACACATGACTGTGTAGGTATTTCCATCTTTATACAGATGGCTTTGTAGATATTTCCATGTTTATAGACATAGCGGTGCAGATATTTCCATGTTTATACAGATAGCGCTGTATATATTTCAATGTTTATACAGATCGTGGTGTATATATTTCTATGTTTATGCAGATACCGGTGTGGATATTTCCATGTTTATAGAGACCGCAGTGTAGACAATTCCATGTTTATAGAGATAGCAGTGCAGATATTTTCATGTTTGTACAGATGGCGGTGTTGATGTTTCCATCTATACACAGATTGCCGTGTAGGTATTTCCATGTGTATACAGATGGCATTGTAGATATTTCCATGTTTATATAGATGGTGGTGTAGATATTTCCATGTTTACACAGATGACTGTATAGGTATTTCCATGTTTATACAGATGGCAGTGTAGATATTTCCATATTCATACACAGGGCTGTGTAGATATTTCTATGTTTATACAGATGCCTATGCAGATATCTCCATATTCATACACAGGGCTGTGTAGATATTTCTATGTTTATACAGATGGCAGTGTAGATATTTCCATGTTCCTACACATGACTGTGTAGGTATTTCCATGTGTATACAGATGGCATTGTAGATATTTCCATGTTTATACAGATGGTGGTGTAGTAATTTCCATGTGTATACAGATGGCATTGTAGATATTTCCATGTTTATACAGATGGTGGTGTAGATATTTCCATGTTTCTACAGATGGCGTTGTAGGTATTTCCATTTTTATACAGATAACGGTGAAGATGTTTCCATGTTTATACAGATCGCGGTGAAGATATTTCCATGTTTATACAGATCGCGGTGAAGATATTTCCATGTTTATAAAGATCGCGGTGTAGATATTTCCATATTTATACAGATCGCGGTGTAGATATTTCCATGTTTATACAGATCGCGGTGTAGATATTTCCATGTTTATACAGATAGCGGTGTAGATATTTCCATGTTTATAGAGATAGCGGTGTAGGTATTTCCATGTTTATAGACATAGCGGTGTAGATATTTCCATGTTTATATAGATGGCGTTGTACATATTTCCATGTTTATACCGATAGCGGTGTTGGTATTTCCACGTTTATACAGATAGCGATGTAGATATTTCCATGTTTATACAGCTCGCGGTGCAGATATTTATATCTTTATACAGATGGCATTGTAGATATTTCCTGATTCACGCAGATGGCGGTGTACATGTTTCCATGTTTATACAGGTGGCGGAGTAGTTAGTTCCATGTTTATGGAGATGGCAGTGTAGATATTTTCATGTATATAGAGATGGCTGTGTAGATATTTCCATGTTTATAGAGATAGCAGTCTAGATAATTACATGTTTATACAGATGGCTGTGTAGTTATTTCCATGTGTATACAGATGGCATTGTAGATATTTCCATGTTTATACAGATGACTGTATAGGTATTTCCATGTTTTTACAGATGGCAGTGCAGATATTTCCATGTTTATAGAGATAGCGATGTAGATATTTCCATGTATGTACAGATGGCGATGTTGATATTTCCATCTATACACAGATGGCCGTGTAGATATTTCCATGTTTATACAGATGTCGGTGTAGATATTTCCATATTTATACAGATTGCGTGTAGCTATTTCCATGTGTATACAGATGGCATTGTAGATATTTCCATGTTTTAACAGATGGTGGTGTAGATATTTCCATGTTTACACAGATGACTGTATAGGTATTTCCATGTTTATACAGATGGCGGTGTAGATATTTCCAGGTTTATAGAGATAGCGGTGTAGATATTTCCATATTTATACAGATAACGGTGTAGAAATTTCCATGTTTATACAGATATCGTTGTAAATATTTCCATGTTTATACAAATCACGGTGTAGATATTTCCATGTTTATAGAGATAGCGGTGTATATATTTCCATGTTTATACAGATAGCGGTGTAGATATTTCCATGTTTATACAGACCGCGGTGTAGATATTTCCATGTTTATACAGATAGCGGTGCGGATATTTCCATGTTTGTACAGATGGCGGTGTTGATATTTCCATCTATACACAGATGACCGTGTAGATATTTCCATGTTTATACAGATGGCAGCGCAGATATTTTTATGGATATGGAGATGGCGGTGTAGTTATTTCCGTGTATATACAGATAGCGGTGTAGTTATTTCCATGTTTATATAGAGAGCGGTGTATATATTTCCATGTATGTACACATGGCTGTGTAGGTATTTCCATGTTTATACAGATGGCGGTGTAGATATTTTCACGTTTATACAGATAACTTTGTAAGTATTTCCATTTTTATACAGATGGCGGTGTAGATATTTCAGTGTTTATAGAGATAGCAGTGGAGATATTTCCATGTTTATACAAATAGCGGTGTAGTTATTTCCATGTTTATATAGATAGCGGTGTAGATATTTCCATGTATATACACATGGCTGTGTAGGTATTTCCACGTTTATACAGATGGTGGCGTTGATATTTCCATGTTTATACAGATAAATTTGTAAGTATTTCCATGTTTATACAGATGGCGGTGTAGATATTTCGATGTTTATAGAGATAGCAGTGGAGATATTTCCATGTTTATACAGATAGCGGTGTAGATATTTCCATGTTTATACTAATCGTAGTGTAGATATTTCCATGTTTATACAGATGGCAGTGTAGATATTTCCATGTTAATAGAGATAGCGGTGTTGATTTTTCCATGTCTATAGAGATAGCGGTGTGGATATTTCCATGTTTACACAGATAGGGGTGTAGATATTTCCATCTTTTTAGAGATGGCGTTGTAGATATCTCCATGTTTAAAGAGATGGCGGTGTATATATTTCCATGTTGATGGAGATAGCGGTGTAGATATTTCCATGTTTACAGAGATAGCGGTGTAGTTATTTCCATGTTTATAGAGATAGCGGTGTAGATATTTCCATATTTCTACAGACGACTGTGTAGATATTTCCATGTTTGTACAGATGGCAGTGTAGATATTTCCATGTTTATAGAGATAGCGGTGTATATATTTTCATGTTTATACAGATTGCGGTGGAGATATGTCCATTTTTATACAGATAGCAATGGAGATATTTCCACTTTAATACACATAGCGGTGTAGATATTTCCATGTTTATACAGATAGCGGTGTAGATATTTCCATGTTTATACAGATGGCTGTGCCGATATTTCCATGTTTATACAGAGTTCTCTGTAGATATTTCCGTGTTTATATAGATGACAGTGCAGATATTTCCAGGTTTATACAGATGTCTGTGTAGATATTTCCATGTGTATACACATGGTATTGTAGGTAATTCCATGTTTATACAGATGGTGGTATAGAAATTTCCATGTTTATTCAGATGACTGTGTAGATATTTCCATGTTTTTACAGATGGCAGTGTAGATATTTCAATGTTTATAGAGATGGCGCTGTAGATATTTCCATGTTTATACAGATCGCGGTGTAGATATTTCCATGTTTATACAGACCGCGGTGTAGATATTTCCAAGTTTATACAGATAGCGGTGCAGATATTTCCATGTTTGTACAGATGGCGGTGTTGATATTTCCATCTATACACAGATGACCGTGTAGATATTTCCATGTTTATACAGATGGCGGCGCAGATATTTCCATGGATATGTAGATGGCGGTGTAGATATTTCCATGTTTATACAGATAGCGGTGTAGTTATTTCCATGTTTATATAGATAGCGGTGTAGATATTTCCATGTATATACACATGGCTGTGTAGACATTTCCATGTTTATACAGATGGCGGTGTAGATATTTCCATGTTTATACAGATAACTTTCTAAGTATTTCCATGTTTATACAGATGGCAGTGTAGCTATTTCGATGTTTATAGAGATAGCTGTGTAGATATTTCCATGTTTATACAGATAGCGGTGTAGATATTTCCATGTTTATACTGATCGTGGTGTAGATATTTCCATGTTTATAGAGATGGCGGTGCAGATATTTCCATGTTCACAGAGATTGCGGTGTTGATTTTTCCATGTTTATAGAGATAGCGGTGTGGATATTTCCATGTTTATACAGATAAGGGTGTAGATATTTCCATGTTTATAGAGATGGCGGTGAAGATATTTCCATGTTTATACAGATCACGGTGTAGATATTTCCTTGTTTATACAAACAGCAGTGTAGTTATTTCCATGTTTATACAAATAGCGGTGTAGATATTTCCATGTATATACAGATGGCTTTGCAGATATTTCCATGTTTATACAGATGACTTTGTAGTTATTTCCATGTTTATACAGATGGCGGTGTAGATATTTCCATGTTTATAGAGATAGCTGTGTAGATATTTCCATGTTTATACAGATCGCGGTGTAGATATTTCCATGTTTACACAGATCGCGGTGTAGATATTTCCATGTTTATACACATCGCGGTGTATATATTACCATGTTTATACAGATAGCGGTGTAGATATTTCCATGTTTATGCAGATCGTGTTGAAGATATTTCCATGTTTATACAGATCGTGGTGTAGATATTTCCATGTTTATACAGATCGCGGTGTAGATATTTCCATGTTTATACGGATAGCGATGTAGATATTTCCATGTTTATACTCATAGCGGTGTAGGTGTTTCCATGTTTATAGAGATAGCGGTGTAGGTATTTCTATGTTTATAGACATAGCGGTGTAGATATTTCCATGTTTATATAGATGGCGTTGTAGATATTTCCATGTTTATACCGATAGCGGTGTTGGTATTTCCACGTTTATACAGATAGCGATGTACATATTTCCATGTTTATACAGCTCGCAGTGCAGATATTTATATCTTTATACAGATGGCATTGTAGATATTTCCTTATTCACACAGATGGCGATGTAGATGTTTCCATGTTTATACAGATGGCGGAGTAGTTAGTTCCATGTTTATGGAGATGGCAGTGTAGATATTTTCATGTTTATAGACATGGCGGTGTAGATATTTCCATGTTTATAGAAATAGAATTGTAGATATTTACATGTTTATACAGATGGCTGTGTAGATATTTCCATGTGTTTACAGACGGCTTTGTAGATATTTCCATGTTTATACAGATGACTGTATAGGTATTTCCATGTTTTTACAGATGGCAATGCAGATATTTCCATGTTTATAGAGATAGCGGTGTAGATATTTCCATGTTTGTACAGATGGCGGTGTTGATATTTCCATCTATACACAGATGGCCGTGTAGATATTTCCATGTTTATACAGATGGCGGCGTAGATATTTCCATGGACATGCAGATGGCGGTGTAGATATTTCCATGTTTATACAGATGGCGGTGTAGATATTTCCATGTTTATATAGATGGTCGTGTAGATATTACCATGTTTATACAGATAGCGGTGTAGATATTTCCATGTTTATACAGATCGTGCTGAGGATATTTCCATGTTTATACAGATCGCTGTGTAGATATTTCCATGTTTATACAGATCGCGGTGTAGATATTTCCATGTTCATACAGATAGCGGTGTAGTTATTTCCATGTTTATATAGATAGCGGTGTAGATATTTCCATGTATATACACATGGCTGTGTAGATACTTCCATGTTTATACAGATGGCGGTGTAGATATTTCCATGTTTATACAGATAATTTTGTAGGTATTTCCATCTTTATACAGATGGCAGTGTAGATATTTCCATATTTATACAGATGTCTGTGTAGACATTTCCATGTGTATACAGATGGTTTTGTAGGTATTTCCATGTTTATACAGATGGTGGTGTAGATATTTCCATGTTTATTCAGATGACTGTTTATATATATATCGGTGTAGATATTTCCATGTTTACACAGATTGCGGTGTAGATATTTCCATCTTTCTACAGATGGCCTTGTAGATATTTCCATGTTTATACAGATGGTGGTGTAGATATTTCCATGTTTATACAGATGACTGTATAGGTATTTCCATGTTTTTACAGATGGCATTGTAGATATTTCCATGTTTATAGAGATAGCAGTGTAGATATTTCCAGGTTTATAGAGATGGCGGTGTAGGTATTTCCATATTTATACAGATGTCTGTGTAGATATTTGCAAGTGTATACAGATGGTATTGTAGCTATTTCCATGTTTATACAGATGGTGGTGTAGATATTTCCATGTTTATTCAGATGACTGTGTAGATATTTCCATATTTTTACAGATGGCAGTGTAGATATTTCAAAGTTTATAGAGATGGCGCTGTAGATATTTCCATGTATATACAGATAACGGTGGAGATATTTCCATGTTTATACAGACAGCGGTGGAGATATTTCCATGTTTATACACATAGCGGTGTACATATTTCCATGTATATAGAGACAGCGGTGTAGGTATTTCCATGTTTATACAGATAGC
The DNA here is from genome assembly GCF_028858775.2 of Pan troglodytes. NCBI lineage: Eukaryota > Metazoa > Chordata > Mammalia > Primates > Hominidae > Pan > Pan troglodytes. The sequence goes on from NC_072417.2 coordinate 99,107,111, forward strand.
GGTGCAGATATTTCCATGTTTATACAGATGCCTATGCAGATATTTCCATATTTATTCATAGGGCTGTGTAGATATTTCTATGTTTATACAGATGGCAGTGTAGATATTTCCATGTTCCTACACATGACTGTGTAGTTATTTCCATGTTTATACAGATGGCTTTGTAGATATTTCCATGTTTATAGAGATAGCGGTGCAGATATTTCCATGTTTATACAGATAGCGGTGTATATATTTCCATGTTTATAGAGATCGTGGTGCAGATATTTCCATGTTTATACAGATACCGGTGTAGAAATTTCCAAGTTTATACAGACCGCAGTGTAGATATTTCCATGTTTATAGAGATAGCGGTGTAGATATTTCCAGGTTTGTTCAGATGGCGGTGTTGATGTTTCCATCTGTACACAGATTGCCGTTAAAGTATTTCCATGTGTATAGAGATGGCATTGTAGATATTTCCATGTTTATACAGATGGTGGTGTAGATATTTCCATGTTTATACAGATGACTGTATAGGTATTTCCATCTTTTTACAGATGGCATTGTAGATATTTCCATGTTTATAGAGATAGCAGTGTAGATGTTTCCAGGTTTATACAGATGGCGGTGTATATATTTCCATGTTTATACAGATAGCGGTGTAGATATTTCCATATTTATACAGATAACGGTGTAGATATTTCCACGTTTATACAGATAGTGGTGTAAATATTTCCATGTTTATACACATCATGGTGTAGATATTTCCATGTTTATAGAGATAGCGGTGTAGATATTTCCATGTTTATACAGATAGCGGTGTAGATATTTCCATGTTTATACAGACCACGGTGTAGATATTTCCATGTTTATACAGATAGCGGTGCAGATATTTCCATGTTTGTACAGATGGCGGTGTTGATATTTCCATCTATACACAGATGACCGTGTAGATATTTCCATGTTTATACAGAGGGTGGCGCAGATATTTCTGTGGATATGTAGATGGCGGTGTAGATATTTCCATGTATATACAGATAGCGGTGTAGTTATTTCCATGTTTATATAGAGAGCGGTGTAGATATTTCCATGTATGTACACATGGCTGTGTAGATATTTCCATGTTTATACAGATGGCGGTGTAGATATTTCCATGTTTACAGAAAACTTTGTTTGTATTTCCATGTTTAAACTGATGGCGGTGTAGACATTTCGATGTTTATAGAGATAGCAGTGGAGATAGTTCCATGTTTATGCAAATAGCGGTGTAGTTATTTCCATGTTTATATAGATAGCGTTGCAGATATTTCTATTTATATACACATGGCTGTGTATATATTTCAATGTATATACAGATGGCGGTGTAGATATTTCCATGTTAATACAGATAAATTGGTAAGTATTTCCATGTTTATACAGATGGCGGTGTACATATTTCGATGTTTATAGAGATAGCAGTGGAGATATTTCCATGTTTATACAGATAGCGGTGTAGATATTTCCATGTTTATACTGATCACGGTGTAGATATTTCCATGTTTATAGAGATGGTGGTGTAGATATTTCCATGTTCTTAGAGATAGCGGTGTAGATTTTTCCGTGTTTATAGAGATAGCTGTGTGGATATTTCCATGTTTATACAGATAGGGGTGTAGATATTTCCATGTTTATAGAGATGGCGGTGTAGATATTTCCATGTTTATACAGATCACGGTGTTGATATTTCCATGTTTATACAGATCGCGGTGTAGATATTTCCATGTTTATACAGATCATGCTGTAGATATTTCCATGTTTATACAGATTGCGGTGTTGATATTACCATGTTTATAGGGATAGCGGTGCAAATATTTCCACCTTTATACAGATAGCGTTGTAGTTATTAGCATGTTTATACAGATAGCGGTGTAGATATTTCCATGTATAAACAAAGGTCTGTGTATATATTTCCATGTTTAAACAGATGGCGGTGTATATATTTCCTTGTTTATACAAATAGCATTGAAGTTATTTCCAAGTTTATACAGATAGCGGTGTAGATATTTCCATGTATATACAGATGGCTGTGTAGATATTTCCATGTTTATACAGATGGCTGTGTAGCTATTTCCATGTTTATACAGATAGTGGTGTAAATATTTACATGTTTATACACATCATGGTGTAGATATTTCCATGTTTATAGAGATAGCGGTGTAGATATTTCCATGTTTATACAGATAGCGGTGTAGATATTTCCATGTTTATACAGACCACGGTGTAGATATTTCCATGTTTATACAGATAGCGGTGCAGATATTTCCATGTTTGTACAGGTGGCGGTGTTGATATTTACATCTATACGCAGATGACCGTGCAGATATTTCCATGTTTATACAGATGGCGGCACAGATATTTCTATGGATATATAGATGGTGGTATAGATATTTCCATGTTTATACAGATAGCGGTGTAGTTATTTCCATGTTTTTATAGATAGCGGTGTAGATATTTCCATGTATGTACACATGGCTGTGTAGATATTTCCATGTTTATACAGATGGCGGTGGAGATATTTCCATGTTTATACAGATAACTTAGTATTTCCATGTTTAAACAGATGGCAGTGTAGATATTTCGATGTTTATAGAGATAGCATTGGAGATATTTCCATGTTTATACAAATAGCGGTGTAGTTATTTCCATGTTTATATAGATAGCGGTGCAGATATTTCTGTGTATATACACATGGCTGTGTAGATATTTCCATGTTTATACAGACGGCGGTGTAGATATTTCCATGTTTATACTGATAAATTGGTAAGTATTTCAATGTTTATACAGATGGCGGTGTAGATATTTCGATGTTTATGGAGATATCAGTGGAGATATTTCCATGTTTATACAGATAGCGGTGTAGATATTTCCATGTTTATACTGATCACGGTGTAGATATTTCCATGTTTATAGAGATGGCGGTGTAGATATTTCCATGTTCATAGAGATAGCGGTGTTGATTTTTCCATGTTTATAGAGATAGCTGTGTGGATATTTCCATGTTTATACAGATAGGGGTGTAGATATTTCCATGTTTATAGAGATGGCGGTGTAGATATTTCCATCTTTATACAGATCACGGTGTAGATATTTCCATGTTTATACAGATCGCGGTGTAGGTATTTCCATGTTTATACAGATCATGGTGTAGATATTTCCATGTTTATACAGATCGCGGTGTTGATATTACCATGTTTATAGGGATAGCGGTGCAAATATTTCCACATTTATACAGATAGCGGTGTAGTTATTAGCATGTTTATACAGATAGCGGTGTAGATATTTCCATGTATAAACAGATGTCCGTGTATATATTTCCATGTTTAAACAGATGGCAGTGTAGATATTTCCCAGTTTATACAAATAGCGGTGTAGTTATTTCCATGTTTATACAGATAGCGGTGTAGATATTTCCATGTATATAGATGGCTGTGTAGATATTTCCAAGTTTATACAGATGGCTGTGTAGATATTTCCATGTTTATACAGATGACTTTGTAGGTATTTCCATGTTTATACACATGGCGGTGTAGGTATTTCCGTGTTTATAGAGATAGATGTGTAGATATTTCCATGTTGATACAGATAGCAGTGTAGATATTTCCATGTTTATACAGATCGCAGTGTAGATATTTTCATGTTTATAGAGATAGAGGTCCAGATATTTCCATGTTTATACCGATAGCCGTGTAAATATTTCCATGTATATACAGATCGTGGTGTAGATATTTCCATGTTTATACAGATACCGGTGTAGATATTTCCATGTTTATACAGACCGCAGTGTAGATATTTCCATGTTTATAGAGATATCAGTGTAGATATTTCCAGGTTTGTACAGATGGCGGTGTTGATGTTTCCATCTATACACAGATTGCCGTGTAGGTATTTCCATGTGTATACAGATGGCATTGTAGATATTTCCATGTTTATACAGATGGTGGTGTAGATATTTCCATGTTTACACAGATGACTGTATAGGTATTTCCATGTTTATACAGATGGCGGTGTAGATATTTCCATGTTTATAGAGATTTCGGTGTAGATATTTCCATATTTATACTGATAACGTTGTAGAAACTTCCATGTTTATACAGATATCGCTGTAAATATTTCCATGTTTAAACAGATCACGGTGTAGATATATCCATGTTTATAGAGATAGTGGTGTATGTATTTCCATGTTTATACAGATAGCGGTGTAGATATTTCCATGTTTATATAGAGAGCGGTGTAGATATTTCCATGTATGTACACATGGCTGTGTAGATATTTCCATGTTTATACAGATGGCGGTGTAGATATTTCCATGTTTACAGATAACTTTGTAAGTATTTCCACGTTTAAACTGATGGCGGTGCAGACATTTCGATGTTTATAGAGATAGCAGTGGAGATAGTTCCATGTTTATGCAAATAGCGGTGTAGTTATTTCCATGTTTATATAGATAGCGTTGCAGATATTTCTATTTATATACACATGGCTGTGTAGATATTTCCATGTTTATACAGATGGCGGTGTAGATATTTCCATGTTAATACAGATAAATTGGTAAGTATTTCCATGTTTATACAGATGGCGGTGTAGATATTTCGATGTTTATAGAGATAGCAGTGGAGATATTTCCATGTTTATACAGATAGCGGTGTAGATATTTCCATGTTTATACTGATCACGGTGTAGATATTTCCATGTTTATAGAGATGGCGGTGTAGATATTTCCATGTTCATAGAGATAGCGGTGTCGATTTTTCCATGTTTATAGAGATAGCTGTGTGGATATTTCCATGTTTATACAGATAGGGGTGTAGATATTTCCATGTTTATAGAGATGGCGGTGTAGATATTTCCATGTTTATACAGATCACGGTGTAGTTATTTCCATGTTTATACAGATCACGGTGTAGATATTTCAATGTTTATACAGATCATGGTGTAGATATTTCCATGTTTATATGGATCGCGGTGTAGATATTTCCATGTTTATACAGATAGCGGTGTAGATATTTCCATGTTTACACAGATTGCGGTGTAGACATTTCCATGTTTTTACAGATGGCTTTGTAGATATTTCCATGTTTATACAGATCATGGTGTAGATATTTCCATGTTTATACAGATTGCGGTGTTGATATTTCCATGTTTATAGGGATAGCGGTGCAAATATTTCCACATTTATACAGATAGCGGTGTAGTTATTAGCATGTTTATACAGATAGCAGTGTAGATATTTCCATGTATAAACAGATGTCTGTGTATATATTTCCATGTTTACACAGATGGCGGTGCAGATATTTCCTTGTTTATACAAATAGCGGTGTAGTTATTTCCATGTTTATACAGATAGCGGTGTAGATATTTCCATGTATATACAGATGGCTGTGTAGATATTTCCATGTTTATACAGATGGCTGTGTAGCTATTTCCATGTTTATACCGATGACTTTGTAGGTATTTCCATGTTTATACACATGGCGTTGTAGTTATTTCCATGTTTATAGAGATAGATGTGTAGATATTTCCATGTTTATACAGATAGCGGTGTAGATATTTCCATGTTTATACAGGTCGCAGTGTAGATATTTTCATGTTTATAGAGATAGCGGTGCAGATATTTCCATGTTTATACGGATAGCGGTGTAAATATTTCCATGTTTATACAGATCGTGGTGTAGATATTTCCATGTTTATACAGATACCGGTGTAGATATTTCCATGTTTATACAGACCGCAGTGTAGATATTTCCATGTTTATACAGATACCGGTGTAGATATTTCCATGTTTATACAGACCGCAGTGTAGATATTTCCATGTTTATAGAGATATCAGTGTAGATATTTCCAGGTTTGTACAGATGGCGGTGTTGATGTTTCCATCTATACACAGATTGCCGTGTAGGTATTTCCATGTGTATACAGATGGCATTGTAGATATTTCCATGTTTATACAGATGGTGGTGTAGATATTTCCATGTTTACACAGATGACTGTATAGGTATTTCCATGTTTATACAGATGGCGGTGTAGATATTTCCATGTTTATAGAGATTTCGGTGTAGATATTTCCATATTTATACTGATAACGTTGTAGAAACTTCCATGTTTATACAGATATCGCTGTAAATATTTCCATGTTTAAACAGATCACGGTGTAGATATATCCATGTTTATAGAGATAGTGGTGTATGTATTTCCATGTTTATACAGATAGCGGTGTAGATATTTCCATGTTTATATAGAGAGCGGTGTAGATATTTCCATGTATGTACACATGGCTGTGTAGATATTTCCATGTTTATACAGATGGCGGTGTAGATATTTCCATGTTTACAGATAACTTTGTAAGTATTTCCACGTTTAAACTGATGGCGGTGCAGACATTTCGATGTTTATAGAGATAGCAGTGGAGATAGTTCCATGTTTATGCAAATAGCGGTGTAGTTATTTCCATGTTTATATAGATAGCGTTGCAGATATTTCTATTTATATACACATGGCTGTGTAGATATTTCCATGTTTATACAGATGGCGGTGTAGATATTTCCATGTTAATACAGATAAATTGGTAAGTATTTCCATGTTTATACAGATGGCGGTGTAGATATTTCGATGTTTATAGAGATAGCAGTGGAGATATTTCCATGTTTATACAGATAGCGGTGTAGATATTTCCATGTTTATACTGATCACGGTGTAGATATTTCCATGTTTATAGAGATGGCGGTGTAGATATTTCCATGTTCATAGAGATAGCGGTGTCGATTTTTCCATGTTTATAGAGATAGCTGTGTGGATATTTCCATGTTTATACAGATAGGGGTGTAGATATTTCCATGTTTATAGAGATGGCGGTGTAGATATTTCCATGTTTATACAGATCACGGTGTAGTTATTTCCATGTTTATACAGATCACGGTGTAGATATTTCAATGTTTATACAGATCATGGTGTAGATATTTCCATGTTTATATGGATCGCGGTGTAGATATTTCCATGTTTATACAGATAGCGGTGTAGATATTTCCATGTTTACACAGATTGCGGTGTAGACATTTCCATGTTTTTACAGATGGCTTTGTAGATATTTCCATGTTTATACAGATCATGGTGTAGATATTTCCATGTTTATACAGATTGCGGTGTTGATATTTCCATGTTTATAGGGATAGCGGTGCAAATATTTCCACATTTATACAGATAGCGGTGTAGTTATTAGCATGTTTATACAGATAGCAGTGTAGATATTTCCATGTATAAACAGATGTCTGTGTATATATTTCCATGTTTACACAGATGGCGGTGCAGATATTTCCTTGTTTATACAAATAGCGGTGTAGTTATTTCCATGTTTATACAGATAGCGGTGTAGATATTTCCATGTATATACAGATGGCTGTGTAGATATTTCCATGTTTATACAGATGGCTGTGTAGCTATTTCCATGTTTATACCGATGACTTTGTAGGTATTTCCATGTTTATACACATGGCGTTGTAGTTATTTCCATGTTTATAGAGATAGATGTGTAGATATTTCCATGTTTATACAGATAGCGGTGTAGATATTTCCATGTTTATACAGGTCGCAGTGTAGATATTTTCATGTTTATAGAGATAGCGGTGCAGATATTTCCATGTTTATACGGATAGCGGTGTAAATATTTCCATGTTTATACAGATCGTGGTGTAGATATTTCCATGTTTATACAGATACCGGTGTAGATATTTCCATGTTTATACAGACCGCAGTGTAGATATTTCCATGTTTATAGAGATAGCGTTGTAGATATTTCCAGGTTTGCACAGATGGCGGTGTTGATGTTTCCATTTATACACAGATTGCCGTGTAGGTATTTCCATGTGTATACAGATGGCATTGTAGATATTTCCATGTTTATACAGATGGTGGTGTAGATATTTCCATGTTTATACAGATGACTGTATAGGTATTTCCATGTTTTTACAGATGGCATTGTAGATATTTCCATGTTTATAGAGATAGCAGTGTAGATATTTTCAGGTTTATACAGATGGCGGTGTAGATATTTCCATGATTACAGAGATAGCGGTGTAGATATTTCCATATTTATACAGATAACGGTGTAGATATTTCCATGTTTATACAGATAGCGGTGTAAATATTTCCATGTTTATACAGATCACGGTGTAGATATTTCCATGTTTATAGAGATAGCGGTGTAGATATTTCCATGTTTATACAGATGGCTGTGTAGATATTTCCATGTTTATACAGATAACTTTGTAGGTATTTCCATGTTTATACACATGGCGGTGTAGGTATTTCCATGTTTATAGAGATAGATGTGTAGATATTTCCATGTTGATACAGATAGCAATGTAGATATTTCCATGTTTATACAGATCGCAGTGTAGATATTTTCATGTGTATAGAGATAGAGGTCCAGATATTTCCATGTTTATACAGATGGCGGCGCAGATATTTCTATGGATATGTAGATGGCGGTGTAGATATTTCCATGTATATACAGATAGCGGTGTAGCTATTTCCATGTTTATACCGATGACTTTGTAGGTATTTCCATGTTTATACACATGGCGTTGTAGTTATTTCCATGTTTATAGAGATAGATGTGTAGATATTTCCATGTTTATACAGATAGCGGTGTAGATATTTCCATGTTTATACAGGTCGCAGTGTAGATATTTTCATGATTATAGAGATAGCGGTGCAGATATTTCCATGTTTATACGGATAGCGGTGTAAATATTTCCATGTTTATACAGATCGTGGTGTAGATATTTCCATGTTTATACAGATACCGGTGTAGATATTTCCATGTTTATACAGACCGCAGTGTAGATATTTCCATGTTTATAGAGATAGCGTTGTAGATATTTCCAGGTTTGCACAGATGGCGGTGTTGATGTTTCCATTTATACACAGATTGCCGTGTAGGTATTTCCATGTGTATACAGATGGCATTGTAGATATTTCCATGTTTATACAGATGGTGGTGTAGATATTTCCATGTTTATACAGATGACTGTATAGGTATTTCCATGTTTTTACAGATGGCATTGTAGATATTTCCATGTTTATAGAGATAGCAGTGTAGATATTTTCAGGTTTGTACAGATGGCGGTGTAGATATTTCCATGATTACAGAGATAGCGGTGTAGATATTTCCATATTTATACAGATAACGGTGTAGATATTTCCATGTTTATACAGATAGCGGTGTAAATATTTCCATGTTTATACAGATCACGGTGTAGATATTTCCATGTTTATAGAGATAGCGGTGTAGATATTTCCATGTTTATACAGATGGCTGTGTAGATATTTCCATGTTTATACAGATAACTTTGTAGGTATTTCCATGTTTATACACATGGCGGTGTAGGTATTTCCATGTTTATAGAGATAGATGTGCAGATATTTCCATGTTGATACAGATAGCAATGTAGATATTTCCATGTTTATACAGATCGCAGTGTAGATATTTTCATGTGTATAGAGATAGAGGTCCAGATATTTCCATGTTTATACAGATGGCGGCGCAGATATTTCTATGGATATGTAGATGGCGGTGTAGATATTTCCATGTATATACAGATAGCGGTGTAGTTATTTCCATGTTTATATAGAGAGCGGAGTAGATATTTCCATGTATGTACACATGGCTGTGTAGATATTTCCATGTTTATACAGATGGCAGTGTAGATATTTCCATGTTTACAGAAAACTTTGTATGTATTTCCATGTTTAAACTGATGGCGGTGTAGACATTTCGATGTTTATAGAGATAGCAGTGGAGATAATTCCATGTTTATGCAAATAGCGGTGTAGTTATTTCCATGTTTATATAGATAGCGTTGCAGATATTTCTATTTATATACACATGTCTGTGTAGATATTTCCATGTTTATACAGATGGCGGTGTAGATATTTCCATGTTAATACCGATAAATTGGTAAGTATTTCCATTTTTATACAGATGGCGGTGTAGATATTTTGATGTTTATAGAGATAGCAGTGGAGATATTTCCATGTTTATACAGATAGCGGTGTAGATATTTCCATGTTTCTACTGATCACGGTGTAGATATTTCCATGTTTATAGAGATGGCGGTGTAGATATTTCCATGTTCATAGAGATAGCGGTGTCGATTTTTCCATGTTTATAGAGATAGCTGTGTGGATATTTCCATGTTTATACAGATAGGGGTGTAGATATTTCCATGTTTATAGAGATGACGGTGTAGATATTTCCATGTTTATACAGATCACGGTGTAGATATTTCCATGTTTATACAGATCACGGTGTAGATATTATCATGTTTATACAGATCATGGTGTAGATATTTCCATGTTTATACAGATTGCGGTGTTGATATTACCATGTTTATAGGGATAGCGCTGCAAATATTTCCACATTTATACAGATAGCGGTGTAGTTATTAGCATGTTTATACAGATAGCAGTGTAGATATTTCCATGTATAAACAGATGTCTGTGTATATATTTCCATGTTTACACAGATGGCGGTGCAGATATTTCCTTGTTTATACAAATAGCGGTGTAGTTATTTCCATGTTTATACAGATAGCGGTGTAGATATTTCCATGTATATACAGATGGCTGTGTAGATATTTCCATGTTTATACAGATGGCTGTGTAGCTATTTCCATGTTTATACCGATGACTTTGTAGGTATTTCCATGTTTATACACATGGCGTTGTAGTTATTTCCATGTTTATAGAGATAGATGTGTAGATATTTCCATGTTTATACAGATAGCGGTGTAGATATTTCCATGTTTATACAGGTCGCAGTGTAGATATTTTCATGTTTATAGAGATAGCGGTGCAGATATTTCCATGTTTATACGGATAGCGGTGTAAATATTTCCATGTTTATACAGATCGTGGTGTAGATATTTCCATGTTTATACAGATACCGGTGTAGATATTTCCATGTTTATACAGACCGCAGTGTAGATATTTCCATGTTTATAGAGATAGCGTTGTAGATATTTCCAGGTTTGCACAGATGGCGGTGTTGATGTTTCCATTTATACACAGATTGCCGTGTAGGTATTTCCATGTGTATACAGATGGCATTGTAGATATTTCCATGTTTATACAGATGGTGGTGTAGATATTTCCATGTTTATACAGATGACTGTATAGGTATTTCCATGTTTTTACAGATGGCATTGTAGATATTTCCATGTTTATAGAGATAGCAGTGTAGATATTTCCAGGTTTATACAGATGGCGGTGTAGATATTTCCATGATTATAGAGATAGCGGTGTAGATATTTCCATATTTATACAGATAACGGTGTAGATATTTCCATGTTTATACAGATGGCGGTGTACATATTTCCATGTTTATACAGATCACGGTGTAGATATTTCCATGTTTATAGAGATAGCGGTGTAGATATTTCCATGTTTATACAGATGGCTGTGTAGATATTTCCATGTTTATACAGATGACTTTGTAGGTATTTCCATGTTTATACACATGGCGGTGTAGGTATTTCCATGTTTATAGAGATAGATGTGTAGATATTTCCATGTTGATACAGATAGCAATGTAGATATTTCCATGTTTATACAGATCGCAGTGTAGATATTTTCATGTGTATAGAGATAGAGGTCCAGATATTTCCATGTTTATACAGATGGCGGCGCAGATATTTCTATGGATATGTAGATGGCGGTGTAGATATTTCCATGTATATACAGATAGCGGTGTAGTTATTTCCATGTTTATATAGAGAGCGGTGTAGATATTTCCATGTATGTACACATGGCTGTGTAGATATTTCCATGTTTATACAGATGGCAGTGTAGTTATTTCCATGTTTACAGAAAACTTTGTATGTATTTCCATGTTTAAACTGATGGCGGTGGAGACATTTCGATGTTTATAGAGATAGCAGTGGAGATAGTTCCATGTTTATGCAAATAGCGGTGTAGTTATTTCCATGTTTATATAGATAGCGTTGCAGATATTTCTATTTATATGCACATGGCTGTGTAGATATTTCCATGTTTATACAGATGGCGGTGTAGATATTTCCATGTTAATACCGATAAATTGGTAAGTATTTCCATTTTTATACAGATGGCGGTGTAGATATTTTGATGTTTATGGAGATAGCAGTGGAGATATTTCCATGTTTATACAGATAGCGGTGTAGATATTTCCATGTTTATACTGATCACGGTGTAGATATTTCCATGTTTATAGAGATGGCGGTGTAGATATTTCCATGTTCATAGAGATAGCGGTGTCGATTTTTCCATGTTTATAGAGATAGCTGTGTGGATATTTCCATGTTTATACAGATAGGGGTGTAGATATTTCCATGTTTATAGAGATGGCGGTGTAGATATTTCCATGTTTATACAGATCACGGTGTAGATATTTCCATGCTTATACAGATCGCGGTGTAGATATTTCCATGTTTATACAGATCATGCTGTAGATATTTCCATGTTTATACAGATTGCGGTGTTGATATTACCATGTTTATAGGGATAGCGGTGCAAATATTTCCACATTTATACAGATAGCGGTGTAGTTATTAGCACGTTTATACAGATAGCGGTGTAGATATTTCCATGTATAAACAAATGTCTGTGTATATATTTCCATGTTTACACAGATGGCGGTGTATATATTTCCTTGTTTATACAAATAGCATTGTAGTTATTTCCATGTTTATACAGATAGCGGTGTAGATATTTCCATGTATATACAGATGGCTGTGTAGATATTTCCATGTTTATACAGATGGCTGTGTAGCTATTACCATGTTTATAGAGATAGATGTGTAGATATTTCCATGTTTGTACAGATGGCGGTGTTGATATTTCCATCTATACACAGATGACCGTGTAGATATTTCCATGTTTATACAGATGGCGGCGCAGATATTTCTATGGATATGTAGATGGCGGTGTAGATATTTCCATGTATATACAGATAGCGGTGTAGTTATTTCCATGTTTATATAGAGAGCGGTGTAGTTATTTCCATGTATGTACACATGGCTGTGTAGATATTTCCATGTTTATACAGATGGCGGTGTAGATATTTCCATGTTTACAGATAACTTTGTAAGTATTTCCATGTTTTAACAGATGGCGGTGTATACATTTCGATGTTTATAGAGATAGCAGTGGAGATATTTCCATGTTTATGCAAATAGCGGTGTAGTTATTTCCAAGTTTATATAGATAGCGTTGCAGATATTTCTATTTATATACACATGGCTGTGTAGATATTTCCATGTTTATACAGATGGCGGTGTAGATATTTCGATGTTTATAGAGATAGCAGTGGAGTTATTTCCATGTTTATACAAATAGCGATGTAGTTATTTCAATGTTTATATAGATAGCGGTGCAGATATTTCTACGTATATACACATGGCTGTGTAGATATTTCCATGTTGATACAAATGGCGGTGTAGATATTTCCATGTTTATACAGATAAATTGGTAAGTATTTCCATGTTTATACAGATGGCGGTGTAGATATTTCGATGTTTATAGAGATAGCAGTGGAGATATTTCCATGTTTATACAGATAGCGGTGTAGATATTTCCATGTTTATACTGATCACGGTGTAGATATTTCCATGTTTATAGAGATGGCGGTGTAGATATTTCCATGTTCATAGAGATAGCGGTGTTGATTTTTCCATGTTTATAGAGATAGCTGTGTGGATATTTCCATGTTTATACAGATAGGGGTGTAGATATTTCCATGTTTATAGTGATGGCAGTGTAGATATTTCCATGTTTATACAGATCACGGTGTAGATATTTCCATGTTTATACAGATCGCGTTGTAGATATTTCCATGTTTATACAGATCATGGTGCAGATATTTCCATGTTTATACAGATCGCGGTGTTGATATTACCATGTTTACAGGGATGGCGGTGCAAATATTTGCAAATTTATACAGATAGCGGTGTAGTTATTAGCATGTTTATACAGATAGCGGTGTAGATATTTCCATGTTTATACAGATGACTGTGCAGGTATTTCCATGTTTATACAGTTGGCTTTGTAGCTATTTCCAAGTTTATAGAGATAGCGGTGCAGATATATCCATGTTTATACAGATAGCAGTGTGAATATTTCCATGTTTATACAGATCGTGGTGTAGATATTTCCATGTTTATACAGATACCGGTGTAGATATTTCCATGTTTATACAGATCGCAGTGTAGATATTTCCATATTTATAGAGATAGCGGTGTTGATATTTCCATGTTTGTACAGATGGCGGTTTTGATGTTTCCATCTATACACAGATTGCCGTGTAGGTATTTCCATGTGTATACGGATGGCACTGTAGATATTTCCATGTTTATACAGATGGTGGTGTAGATATTTCCATGTTTATACAGATGACTGTATAGGTATTTCCATGTTTTTACAGATGGCATTGTAGATATTTCCATGTTTATAGAGATAGCAGTGTAGACATTTCCAGGTTTATAGAGATGGCGGTGTAGATATTTCCATATTTATACAGATGTCTGTGTAGATATTTCCAAGTGTATACAGATGGTATTGTAGCTATTTCCATGTTTATACAGATGGTGGTGTAGATATTTCCATGTTTATTCAGATGACTGTGTAGATATTTCCATATTTTTACAGATGGCAGTGTAGATATTTCAATGTTTATAGAGATGGCGCTGTAGATATTTCCATGTATATACAGATAACGGTGGAGATATTTCCATGTTTATACAGACAGCAGTGGAGATATTTCCATGTTTATACACATAGCAGTGTACATATTTCCATGTATATAGAGACAGCGGTGTTGGTATTTCCATGTTTATACAGATAGCGGTGCAGATATTTCCATGTTTATAGAAATGCCTATGCAGATATTTCCATCTTTATTCAGAGGTCTGTGAAGATATTTCTATGTTTATACAGATGGCAGTGTAGATATTTCCATGTTCCTACACATGACTGTGTAGGTATTTCCATGTTTATACAGATGGCTTTGTAGATATTGCCATGTTTATAGAGATAGCGGTGCAGATATTTCCATGTTTATACAGATAGCGGCGTATATATTTCCATGTTTATAGAGATCGTGGTGTAGATATTTCCATGTTTATTAAGATACCGGTGTAGAATTTTCCATGTTTATACAGATGGCTGTGTAGATATTTCCATGTTTATACAGATGACTTTGTAGGTATTTCCATGTTTATACACATGGCGGTGTAGGTATTTCCATGTTTATAGAGTTAGATGTGTAGATATTTCCATGTTGATACAGATAGCAGTGTAGATATTTACATGTTTATACAGATCGCAGTGTAGATATTTTCATGTTTATAGAGATAGAGGTCCAGATATTTCCATGTTTATACCGATAGCGGTGTAAATATTTCCATGTTTATACAGATCGTGGTGTAGATATTTCCATGTTTATACAGATACCGGTGTAGATATTTCCATGTTTATACAGACCGCAGTGTAGATATTTCCCTGTTTATAGAGATAGCAGTGTAGATATTTCCAGGTTTGTACAGATGGCGGTGTTGATGTTTCCATCTGTACACAGATTGCCGTGTAGGTATTTCCATGTGTATACAGATGGCATTGTAGATATTTCCATGTTTATACAGATGGTGGTGTAGATATTTCCATGTTTACACAGATGACTGTGTAGGTATTTCCATGTGTATACAGATGGCGGTGTAGATATTTCCATGTTTATAGAGATATCGGTGTAGATATTTCCATATTTATACTGATAACGGTGTAGAAACTTCCATGTTTATACAGATATCGCTGTAAATATTTCCATGTTTCAACAGATCATGGTGTAGATGTTTCCATGTTTATAGAGATAGCGGTGTATGTATTTCCATGTTTATACAGATAGCGGTGTAGATATTTCCATGTTTATACAGACCGCGGTGTAGATATTTCCATGTTTATGCAGATAGCAGTGCAGATATTTCCATGTTTGTACAGATGGCGGTGTTGATATTTCCATCTATACACAGATGACCGTGTAGATATTTCCATGTTTATACAGATGGCGGCGCAGATATTTCTATGGATATGTAGATGGCGGTGAAGATATTTCCATGTATATACAGATAGCGGTGTAGTTATTTCCATGTTTATATGGAGAGCGGTGTAGATATTTCCATGTATGTACACATGGCTGTGTAGATATTTCCATGTTTATAGAGATGGCGGTGTAGATATTTCCATGTTTACAGATAACTTTGTAAGTATTTCCATGTTTAAACTGATGGCGGTGTAGACATTTCGATGTTTATAGAGATAGCAGTGGAGATAGTTCCATGTTTATGCAAATAGCGGTGTAGTTATTTCCATGTTTAAATAGATAGCGTTGCAGATAATTCTATTTATATACACATGGCTGTGTAGATATTTCCATGTTTATACAGATGGCGGTGTAGATATTTCCATGTTAATACAGATAAATTGGTAAGTATTTCCATGTTTATACAGATGGCGGTGTAGATATTTCGATGTTTATAGAGATAGCAGTGGAGATATTTCCATGTTTATACAGATAGCGGTGTAGATATTTCCATGTTTATACTGATCACGGTGTAGATATTTCCATGTTTATAGAGATGGCGGTGTAGATATTTCCATGTTCATAGAGATAGCGGTGTCGATTTTTCCATGTTTATAGAGATAGCTGTGTGGATATTTCCATGTTTATACAGATAGGGGTGTAGGTATTTCCATGTTTATAGAGATGGCGGTGTAGATATTTCCATGTTTATACAGATCACGGTGTAGATATATCCATGTTTATACAGATCACGGAGTAGATATTTCCATGTTTATACAGATCATGGTGTAGATATTTCCATGTTTATACAGATTGCGGTGTTGATATTACCATGTTTATAGGGATAGCGGTGCAAATATTTCCACATTTATACAGATAGCGGTGTAGTTATTAGCATGTTTATACAGATAGCGGTGTAGATATTTCCATGTATAAACAGATGTCTGTGTATATATTTCCATGTTTACACAGATGGCGGTGCAGATATTTCCTTGTTTATACAAATAGCGGTGTAGTTATTTCCATGTTTATACAGATAGCGGTGTAGATATTTCCATGTATATACAGATGGCTGTGTAGATATTTCCATGTTTATACAGATGGCTGTGTAGCTATTTCCATGTTTATACAGATGACTTTGTAGGTATTTCCATGTTTATACACATGGCGGTGTAGTTATTTCCATGTTTATAGAGATAGATGTGTAGATATTTCCATGTTTATACAGATAGCGGTGTAGATATTTCCATGTTTATACAGGTCGCAGTGTAGATATTTTCATGTTTATAGAGATAGCGGTGCAGATATTTCCATGTTTATACGGATAGCGGTGTAAATATTTCCATGTTTATACAGATCGTGGTGTAGATATTTCCATGTTTATACAGATACCGGTGTAGATATTTCCATGTTTATACAGACCGCAGTGTAGATATTTCCATGTTTATAGAGATAGCGGTGTAGATATTTCCAGGTTTGTACAGATGGCGGTGTTGATGTTTCCATTTATACACAGATTGCCGTGTAGGTATTTCCATGTGTATACAGATGGCATTGTAGATATTTCCATGTTTATACAGATGGTGGTGTAGATATTTCCATGTTTATACAGATGACTGTATAGGTATTTCCATGTTTTTACAGATGGCATTGTAGATATTTCCATGTTTATAGAGATAGCAGTGTAGATATTTCCAGGTTTATACAGATGGCGGTGTAGATATTTCCATGTTTATAGAGATAGCGGTGTAGATATTTCCATATTTATACAGATAACGGTGTAGATATTTCCATGTTTATACAGATAGCGTTGTAGATATTTCCATGTTTATACAGATCACGGTGTAGATATTTCCATGTTTATAGAGATAGCGGTGTAGATATTTCCATGTTTATACAGATGGCTGTGTAGCTATTTCCATGTTTATACAGATCACTTTGTAGGTATTTTCATGTTTATACACATGGGGGTGTAGGTATTTCCATGTTTATAGAGATAGATGTGTAGATATTTCCACGTTGATACAGATAGCAGTGTAGATATTTCCATGTTTATACAGATCACAGTGTAGATATTTTCATGTTTATAGAGATAGAGGTCCAGATATTTCCATGTTTATACCAATAGCTGTGTAAATATTTCCATGTTTATACAGATCGTGGTGTAGATATTTCCATGTTTACACAGATGACTGTATAGGTGTTTCCATGTTTATACAGATGGCGGTGTAGATATTTCCATGTTTATAGAGATATCGGTGTAGATATTTCCATATTTATACTGATAACGGTGTAGAAACTTCCATGTTTATACAGATATCGCTGTAAATATTTCCATGTTTTAACAGATCACGGTGTAGCTATTTCCATGTTTATAGAGATAGCAGTGTATGTATTTCCATGTTTATACAGATAGCGGTGTAGATATTTCCATGTTTATACAGACCGTGGTGTAGATATTTCCATGTTTATACAGATAGCAGTGCAGATATTTCCATGTTTGTACAGATGGCGGTGTTGATATTTCCATCTATACACAGATGACCGTGTAGATATTTCCATGTTTATACAGATGGCAGCGCAGATATTTCTATGGATATGTAGATGGCGGTGTAGATATTTCCATGTATATACTGAGAGCGGTGTAGTTATTTCCATGTTTATATAGAGAGCGGTGTAGATATTTCCATGTATGTACACATGGCTGTGTAGATATTTCCATGTTTATACAGATGGCAGTGTAGATATTTCCATGTTTACAGAAAACTTTGTATGTATTTCCATGTTTAAACTGATGGCGGTGTAGACATTTCGATGTTTATAGAGATAGCAGTGGAGATAGTTCCAAGTTTATGCAAATAGCGGTGTAGTTATTTCCATGTTTATATAGATAGCGTTGCAGATATTTCTATTTATATACACATGGCTGTGTAGATATTTCCATGTTTATACAGATGGCGGTGTAGATATTTCCATGTTAATACAGATAAATTGGTAAGTATTTCCATGTTTATACAGATGGCGGTGTAGATATTTCCATGTTTATAGAGATAGCTGTGTAGATATTTCCATGTTTATACAGATAGCGGTGTAGATAATTCCATGTTTACACAGATCGCGGTGTAGATATTTCCATGTTTATACACATCGTGGTGTAGATATTTCCATGTTTATACAGATAGCAGTGTAGATATTTCCATGTTGTTACACATATCGGTGTAGATATTTCCATGTTTACACAGATTGCGGTGTAGATATTTCCATCTTTCTACAGATGGCATTGTAGATATTTCCATGTTTATACAGATGGCGGTGTGGATATTTCCATGTTTATATAGATGGTGGTGGAGATATTACCATGTTTATACAGACAGCGGGGTAGTTATTTCCATGTTTATACAGATCGTGGTGAAGATATTTCCATGTTTATACAGATCGCGGTGTAGATATTTCCATGTTTATACAGATCATGGTGTAGATATTTCCGTGTTTATACAGATACCGGTGTAGATATTTACATGTTTATACAGATGGCTGTGTACATATTTCCATGTGTATACAGACAGCATTGTAGATATTTCCATGTTTATACAGATGACTGTATAGATATTTCCATGTTTTTACAGATGGCAGTGCAGATATTTCCTTGTTTATAGAGATAGCGGTGTAGATATTTCCATGTTTGTACAGATGGCGGTGTTGATATTTCCATCTATACACAGATGGCCGTGTAGATATTTCCATGTTTATAGAGATGGCGGTGTAGATATTTCCATGGACATGCAGATGGCGGTGTAGATATTTCCATGTTTATACAGATAGCGGTGTAGATATTTCCATGTTTACACGGATGGTGGTGTAGATATTTCCGTGTTTATACACATGGCGGAGTAGATACTTCCATCTTTATGGAGATGGCAGTGTAGATATTTCCATCTTTCTACAGATGGCAGTGTAGATATTTCCATGTTTACACAGACGGCAGTGTAGATATTTCCATATTTATACAGATGTCTGTGTAGATATTTCCATGTGTATACAGATGGTTTTGTAGGTATTTCCATGTTTATACAGATGGTGGTGTAGATATTTCCATGTTTATTCAGATGACTGTGTAGATATTTCCATGTTTTTACAGATGGCAGTGTAGATATTTCAATGTTTATAGAGATGGCGCTGTAGATATTTCCATGTTTATACAGATAGCGGTGTAGATATTTCCATGTTTTTACAGATATCGGTGAAGATATTTCCATGTTTACACCGATTGCGGTGTAGGTATTTACATCTTTCTACAGATGGCGTTGTAGATATTTCCATGTTTATACAGATGGCGGTGGAGATATTTCCATGTTCATATAGATGGTGGTGTAGATATTACCATGTTTATACAGTTAGCGGTGTAGATATTTCCATGTTTATACAGATCGTGCTGAAGATATTTCCATCTTTATACAGATCGCTGTATAGATATTTCCATGTTTATACAGATCGCGGTGTAGATATTTCCATGTTCATACAGATAGCGGTGTAGATATTTCCATGTTTATACTGATAGCAGTGTAGATATTTCCATGTTTATAGAGATAGCGGTGTAGGTATTTCCATGTTTATAGACATAGCGGTGTAGATATTTCCATGTTTACACAGACGGCGGTGTAGATATTTCCATATTTATACAGATGTCTGTGTAGATATTTCCATGTGTATACAGATGGTATTGTAGGTATTTCCATGTTTATACAGATGGTGGTGTAGAAATTTCCATGTTTACTCAGATGACTTTGTAGATATTTCCATGTTTTCACAGATGGCAGTGTAGATATTTCAATGTTTATAGAGATGGCGCTGTAGATATTTCCATGTTTATACAGATCGCGGTGTAGATATTTCCATGTTTATACAGATATCGGTGTAGATATTTCCATGTTTATACAGACCCCGGTGTAGATATTTCCATCTTTATACAGATAGCGGTGCAGATATTTCCATGTTTGTACAGATGGCGGTGTTGATATTTCCATCTATACACAGATGACCGTGTTGATATTTCCATGTTTATACAGATGGCGGCACAGATATTTCCATGGATATGTAGATGGCGGTGTAGATATTTCCATGTTTATACAGATAGCGGTGTAGTTATTTCCATGTTTATATAGATAGCGGTGTAGATATTTCCATGTATATACACATGGCTGTGTAGATATTTCCATGTTTATACAGATGGCGGTGTAGATATTTCCATGTTTATACAGATAACTTTCTAAGTATTTCCATGTTTATACAGATGGCAGTGTAGCTATTTCGATGTTTATAGAGATAGCAGTGGAGATATTTCCATGTTTATACAGATAGCGGTGTAGATATTTCCATGTGTATACTTATCGTGGTGTAGATATTTCCATGATTATAGAGATGGCGGTGCAGATATTTCCATGTTCATAGAGATCGCGGTGTTGATTTTTCCATGTTTATAGAGATAGCGTTGTGGATTTTTCCATGTTTATACAGATAAGGGTGTAGATATTTCCATGTTTATAGAGATGGCGGTGAAGATATTTCCATGTTTATACAGATCACGCTGTAGATATTTCCTTGTTTATACAAATAGCAGTGTAGTTATTTCCATGTTTATACAAATGGCGGTGTAGATATTTCCATGTATATACAGATGGCTGTGTAGATATTTCCATGTTTATACAGATGACTTTGCAGATATTTCCATGTTTATACAGATGACTTTGTAGGTATTTCCATGTTTATACAGATGGCGGTGTAGATTTTCCATGTTTATAGAGATAGCTGTGTAGATATTTCCATGTTTATAGAGATAGCGGTGTAGATATTTCCATGTTTATACAGATCGCGATGTAGATATTTCCAAGTTTATACAGATAGCGGTGTAGGTATTTCCATGTTTATTGAGATAGCGGTGTAGGTATTTCCATGTTTATAGACATAGCGGTGTAGATATTTCCATGTTTATATAGATGGCGTTGTAGATACTTCCATGTTTATACCGATAGCGGTGTTGGTATTTCCACGTTTATACAGATAGCGATGTAGATATTTCCATGTTTATACAGCTCGCAGTGCAGATATTTATATCTTTATACAGATGGCATTGTAGATATTTCCTTATTCACACAGATGGCGGTGTAGATGTTTCCATGTTTATACAGATGGTGGAGTAGTTAGTTCCATGTTTATGGAGATGGCAGTGTAGATATTTTCATGTTTATAGAGATGGCTGTGTAGATATTTCCATGTTTATATAGATGGTGTTGTAGATATTACCATGTTTATACAGATAGCGTTGTAGATATTTCCATGTTTACACAGATCGTGGTGAAGGTATTTCCATGTTTATACAGATAGCGGTGTAGATATTTCCATGTTTATACAGATAGCGGTGTAGATATTTCCATGTTTATACAGATAGCGATGTAGATATTTCCATGTTTATACAGATAGCCGTGTAGGTGTTTCCATGTTTATAGGGATAGCGGTGTAGGTATTTCCATGTTTATACAGCTCGCAGTGTAGATATTTATATCTTTATACAGATGGCATTGTAGATATTTCCTTATTCACACAGATGGCGGTGTAGATGTTTCCATGTTTATACAGATGGTGGAGTAGTTAGTTCCATGTTTACGGAGATGGCAGTGTAGATATTTTCATGTTTATAGAGATGGCGGTGTAGATATTTCCATGTTTATAGAAATAGCAGTGTATATATTTACATGTTTATACAGATTGCTGTGTACATATTTCCATGTGTATACAGACAGCATTGTAGATATTTCCATGTTTATACAGATGACTGTATAGGTATTTCCATGTTTTTACAGATGGCAGTGCAGATATTTCCATGTTTATAGAGATAGCGGTGTAGATATTTCCATGTTTGTACAGATGGCGGTGTTGATATTTCCATCTATACACAGATGGCCGTGTAGATATTTCCATGTTTATAGAGATGGCGATGTAGATATTTCCATGTTTATACAGATAGCGGTGTAGATATTTCCATGTTTACACGGATGGTGGTGTAGATATTTCCGTGTTTATACACATGGCGGAGTAGATACTTCCATCTTTATGGAGATGGCAGTGTAGATATTTTCATGTTTATAGAGATGGCGGTGTAGATATTTCCATATGTATAGAGATAGCGGTGTAGATATTTCCATCTTTCTACAGATGGCAGTGTAGATATTTCCATGTTTACACAGACGGCGGTGTAGATATTTCCATATTTATACAGATGTCTGTGTAGATATTTCCATGTGTATACAGATGGTATTGTAGGTGTTTCCATGTTTATACAGATGGTGGTGTAGAAATTTCCATGTTTATTCAGATGACTGTGTAGATATTTCCATGTTTTTACAGATGGCATTGTAGATATTTCAATGTTTATAGAGATGGCGCTGTAGATATTTCCATGTTTATACAGATCGCGGTGTAGATATTTCCATGTTTATACAGATTGCGGTGTAGATATTTCCATGTTTATAAAGACCGCGGTGTAGATATTTCCATGTTTATACAGATAGCGGTGCAGATACTTCCATGTTTGTACAGATGGCGGTGTTATTTCCATCTATACACAGATGACCGTGTAGATATTTCCATGTTTATACAGATGGCGGCGCAGATATTTCCATGGATATGTAGATGGCGGTGTAGATATTTCCATGTTTATACAGATAGCGGTGTAGTTATTTCCATGTTTATATAGATAGCGGTGTAGATATTTGCATGTATATACACATGCCTGTGTAGATATTTCCATGTTTATACAGATGGCGGTGTAGATATTTCCATGTTTATACAGATAACTTTCTAAGTATTTCCATGTTTATACAGATGGCGGTGTAGCTATTTCGATGTTTACAGAGATAGCAGTGGAGATATTTCCATGTTTATACAGATAGCCGTGTAGATATTTCCATGTTTATACTGATCGTGGTGTAGATATTTCCATGTTTATAGAGATGGCGGTGCAGATATTTCCATGTTCATAGAGATCGGGGTGTTAATTTTTCCATGTTTATAGAGATAGCGGTGTGGATATTTCCATGTTTATACAGATAAGGGTGTAGATATTTCCATGTTTATAGAGATGGCGGTGAAGATATTTCCATGTTTATACAGATCACGGTGTAGATATTTCCTTGTTTATACAAATAGCAGTGTAGTTATTTCCATGTTTATACAAATAGCGGTGTAGATATTTCCATGTATATACAGATGGCTGTGTAGATATTTCCATGTTTATACAGATGGCTTTGCAGATATTTCCATGTTTATACAGATGACTTTGTAGGTATTTCCATGTTTATACAGATGGCGGTGTAGATATTTCCATGTTTATAGAGATATCTGTGTAGATATTTCCATGTTTATACAGACAGCGGTGTAGATATTTCCATGTTTACACAGATCACGGTGTAGATATTTCCATGTTTATACAGATGGCGGCCTAGATATTTCCATGGACATGCAGACGGCGGTGTAGATATTTCCATGTTTATACAGACAGCGGTGTTGTTATTTCCATGTTTACACAGATGGTGGTGTAGATATTTCCGTGTTTATACACATGGCAGAGTAGATACTTCCATCTTTATGGAGATGGCAGTGTAGATATTTTCATGTTTATAGAGATGGCGGTGTAGATATTTCCATATTTATAGAGATAGCGGTGTAGATATTTCCATCTTTCTACAGATGGCAGTGTAGATATTTCCATGTTTATACAGATGGCGGTGTAGATATTTCCATATTTATACAGATGTCTCTGTAGATATTTCCATGTGTATACGGATGGTATTGAAGGTATTTCCATGTTTATACAGATGGTGGTGTAGATATTTCCATGTTTATTCAGACGACTGTGTAGATATTTCCATGTTTTTACAGATGGCAGTGTAGATATTTCAATGTTTATACAGATGGCGCGGTAGATATTTCCATGCTTATACAGATCGCGGTGTAGGTGTTTCCATGTTTATACAGATAGCGGTGTAGATATTTCCATGTTTTTACAGATATCGGTGTAGATATTTCCATGTTTACACAGATTGCGGTGTGTATAATTCCATCTTTCTACAGATGTCATTGTAGATATTTCCATGTTTATACAGATGGCGGTGTAGATATTTCCATGTTTATATAGATGGTGGTGTAGATATTACCATGTTTATACCGATAGCGGTGTAGATATTTCCATGTTTACACAGATCGTGGTGAAGACATTTCCATGTTTATACAGATCGCGGTGTAGATATTTCCCTGTTTATACAGATCGCGGTGTAGGTATTTCCATGTTTATACAGATAGCGGTGTAGATATTTCCATGTTTATACAGATAGCGGTGTAGATATTTCCATGTTTATAGAGATAACGGTGTAGGTGTTTCCATGTTTATAGACATAGCGGTGTAGATATTTCCATGTTTATATAGATGGCGTTGTAGATATTTCCATGTTTATACCGATAGCGGTGTTGGTATTTCCACGTTTATACAGATAGCGATTTAGATATTTCCATGTTTAAAGAGCTCGCGGTGCAGTTATTTATATCTTTATACAGATGGCATTGTAGATATTTCCTTATTTACACAGATGGCGGTGTAGATGTTTCCATGTTTATACAGATGGCGGAGTAGTTAGTTCCATGTTTATGGAGATGGCAGTGTAGATATTTTCATGTGTATAGAGATGGCGGTGTAGATATTTCCATGTTTATAGACATAGCAGTGTATATATTTACATGTTTATACAGATGGCTGTGTAGATATTTCCATGTGTATACAGATGGCATTGTAGATATTTCCTTGTTTACTCAGATGACTGTGTAGATATTTCCATGTTTTTACAGATGGCAGTGTAGATATTTCAATGTTTATAGAGATGGCGCTGTAGATATTTCCATGTTTATACAGATCGCGGTGTAGATATTTCCATGTTTATACAGATAGCGGTGTAGATATTTCCATGTTTTTACAGATATCGGTGTAGATATTTCCATGTGTACACAGATTGCGGTGTAGATATTTCCATCTTTCTACACGTGGCCTTGTAGATATTTCCATGTTAATACAGATGGCGGTGTAGATATTTCCATGTTTATATAGATGGTGGTGTAGTTATTTCCATGTTTTTACAGATAGCGGTGTAGATATTTCCATGTTTATAGAGATAGCGGTGTAAGTATTTCCATGTTTACAGACATAGCGGTGTAGATATTTCCATGTTTATAGAGATATCGGTGTAGGTATTTCCATGTTTATAGACATAGCGGTGTAGATATTTACATGTTTATATAGATGGCGTTGTAGATATTTCCATGTTTATACCGATAGCTTTGTTGGTATTTCCACGTTTATACATATAGCGATGCAGATATTTCCATGTTTACACAGCTCGCAGTGCAGATATTTATATCTTTAATCAGATGGAATTGTAGATATTTCCTTATTCACACAGATGGCAGTGTAGATGTTTCCATGTTTATACAGATGGCGGAGTAGTTAGTTCCATGTTTATGGAGATGGCAGTGTAGATATTTTCATGTTTATAGAGATGGCGGTGTAGATATTTCCATGTTTATAGAGATAGCAGTGTAGATATTTACATGTTTTTACAGATGGCTGTGTAGATATTTCCATGTTTATACAGATGGCGGTGTAGATATTTCCATATTTATACAGATGTCTGTGTAGATATTTCCATGTGTATACAGATGGTATTGAAGGTATTTCCATGTTTATACAGTTGGTGGTGTAGATATTTCCATGTTTATTCAGATGAATGTGTAGATATTTCCATGTTTTTACAGATGGCAGTGTAGATATTTCAATGTTTATAGAGATGGCGCTGTAGATATTTCCATGTTTATACAGATCACGGTGTAGATATTTCCATGTTTATACAGATAGCGGTGTAGATATTTCCATGTTTTTACAGATATCGGTGTAGATATTTCCATGTTTACACAGATTGCGGCGTATATATTTCCATCTTTCTACAGATGGCATTGTAGATATTTCCATGTTTATACAGATGGCGGTGTGGATATTTCCATGTTTATATAGATGGTTGTGTAGATATTACCATGTTTATACAGATAGCGGTGTAGATATTTCCATGTTTATAGAGATAGCGGTGTAGGTATTTCCATGTTTGTACAGATGGAGGTGTTGATATTTCCATCTATACACAGATGGCCGTGTAGATATTTCCATGTTTGTACAGATGGGGGCGTAGATATTTCCATGGACATGCAGATGGCGGTGTAGATATTTCCATGTTTATACAGACAGCGGTGTAGATATTTCCATGTTTGTACAGATTGGGGCGTAGATATTTCCATGGACATGCAGATGGCGGTGTAGATATTTCCATGTTTACACAGATGGTGGTGAAGATATTTCCGTGGTTATACACATGGCGGAGTAGATACTTCCATCTTTATGGGGATGGCATTGTAGATATTTTCATGTTTATAGAGATGGCGGTGTAGATATTTCCATATTTATAGAGATAGCGGTGTAGATATTTCCATCTTTCTGCAGGTGGCAGTGTAGATATTTCCATGTTTATACAGATGGCGGTGTAAATATTTCCATATTTATACAGATCGCGGTGTAGGTATTTCCATGTTTATACAGATAGCGGTGTAGATATTTCCATGTTTACACAGATTGCGGTGTAGATATTTCCATCTTTCTACAGATGGCATTGTAGATATTTCCAAGTTTATACAGATGGCGGTGTAGTTATTTCCATGTTTATATAGATGGTGGTGTAGATATTTCCATGTTTATACAGATGACTGTATAGGTATTTCCATGTTTTTACAGATGGCAGTGCAGATATTATCATGTATATAGAGATAGCGGTGTAGATATTTCCATGTTTGTACAGACGGCGGTGTTGATATTTCCATCTATACACAGATGGCCGTGTAGATATTTCCATGTTTATACAGATGGCGGCCTATATATTTCCATGGACATGCAGACGGCGGTGTAGATATTTCCATGTTTATACAGACAGCGGTGTTGTTATTTCCATGTTTACACAGATGGTGGTGTAGATATTTCCGAGTTTATACACATGGCGGAGTAGATACTTCCATCTTTATGGAGATGGCAGTGTAGATATTTTCATGTTTATAGAGAAGGCGGTGTAGATATTTCCATATTTATAGAGATAGCGGTGTAGATATTTCCATCTTACAGATGGCAGTGTAGATATTTCCATGTTTATACAGATGGCGGTGTAGATATTTCCATATTTATACAGATGTCTGTGTAGATATTTCCATGTGTATACAGATGGTATTGTAGGTATTTCCATGTTTATACAGATGGTGGTGTAGATATTTCCATGATTATTCAGATGACTGTGTAGATATTTCCATGTTTTTACAGATGGCAGTGTAGATATTTCAATGTTTATAGAGATGGCGCTGTAGATATTTCCATGTTTATACAGATCGCAGTGTAGATATTTCCATGTTTGTACAGATAGCGGTGTAGATATTTCCATGTTTTTACAGATATCGGTGTACGTATTTCCATGTTTACACAGATTGCGGTGTAGTTATTTCCATCTTTCTACAGATGGCATTGTAGACATTTCCATGTTTATACAGATGGCGGTGTAGATATTTCCATGTTTATATAGACGGTGGTGTAGATATTACCATGTTTATACAGATAGCGGTGGAGATATTTCCATGTTTATACAGATCGTGGTGAAGACATTTCCATGTTTATACAGATCGCGGTGTAGATATTTCCCTGTTTATACAGATCGCGGTGTAGATATTTCCATGTTTATATAGATGGCGTTGTAGATATTTCCATGTTTATACCGATAGCGGTGTTGGTATTTCCACGTTTATACAGATAGCGATGTAGATATTTCCATGTTTATACAGCTCGTGGTGCAGATATTTATATCTTTCTACAGATGGCATTGTAGATATTTCCTTATTCACACAGATGGCGGTGTAGATGTTTCCATGTTTATACAGATGGCGGAGTAGTTCCGTGTTTAAGGAGATGGCAGTGTAGATATTTTCATGTGTATAGAGATGGCGGTGTAGATATTTCCATGTTTATAGAGATAGCAGTGTATATATTTACATGTTTATACAGATGGCTGTGTAGATATTTCCACGTGTATACAGATGGCATTGAAGATATTTCCATGTTTATACAGATGACTGTATAGGTATTTCCATGTTTTTACAGATGGCAGTGCAGATATTTCCATGTTTATAGAGATAGCGGTGTAGATAGTTCCATGTTTGTACAGATGGCGGTGTTGATATTTCCATCTATACACAGATGGCCGTTTAGATATTTCCATGTTTATACAGATGGCGGCCTAGATATTTCCATGGACATGCAGATGGCGGTGTAGATATTTCCATGTTTATACAGACAGCGGTGTAGTTATTTCCATGTTTACACAGATGGTGGTGTAGATATTTCCGTGTTTATACACATGGCGGAGTAGATACTTCCATCTTTATGGAGATGGCAGTGTAGATATTTTCATGTTTATAGAGATGGCGGTGTAGATATTTCCATATTTATAGAGATAGCGGTGTAGATATTTCCATCTTTCTAAAGATGGCAGTGTAGATATTTCCATGTTTATACAGATGGCGGTGTAGATATTTCCATATTTATACAAATGTCTGTGTAGATATTTCCATGTGTATACAGATGGTATTGTAGGTATTTTCATGTTTATACAGATGGTGGTGTAGATATTTCCATGTTTATTCAGATGACTGTGTAGATATTTCCATGGTTTTACAGATGGCAGTGTAGATATTTCAATGTTTATAGAGATGGCGCTGTAGATATTTCCATGTTTACAGATCGCGGTGTAGATATTTCCATGTTTGTACAGATAGCGGTGTAGATATTTCCATGTTTTTACAGATATCGGTGTACGTATTTCCATGTTTACACAGATTGCGGTGTAGATATTTCCATCTTTCTACAGATGGCATTGTAGATATTTCCATGTTTATACAGATGGCGGTGTAGATATTTCCATGTTTATATAGATGGTGGTGTAGATATTACCATGTTTATACAGATAGCGGTGTAGATATTTCCATGTTCATACAGATCGTGGTGAAGACATTTCCATGTTTATACAGATAGCGGTGTAGATATTTCCCTGTTTATACAGATCGCGGTGTAGATATTTCCATGTTTATACAGATAGCGGTGTAGATATTTCCATGTTTATACAGATAGCGGTGTAGATATTTCCATGTTTATAGGGATAGCGGTGTAGGTATTTCCATGTTTATAGACATAGCGGTGTAGATATTTCCATGTTTATATAGATGGCATTGTAGATATTTCCATGTTTATACCGATAGCGGTGTTGGTATTTCCACGTTTATACAGATAGCGATGTAGATATTTCCATGTTTATACAGCTCGCCGTGCAGATATTTATATCTTTATACAGATGGCATTGTAGATATTTCCTTATTCACACAGATGGCGCTGTAGATGTTTCCATGTTTATACAGATGGCGGAGTAGTTAGTTCCATGTTTATGGAGATGGCAGTGTAGATATTTTCATGTGTATAGAGATGGCGGTGTAGATATTTCCATGTTTATAGAGATAGCAGTGTATATATTTACATGTTTATACAGATGGCTGTGTAGATATTTCCATGTGTATACAGATGGCATTGTAGATATTTCCATGTTTATACAGATGACTGTATAGGTATTTCCATGTTTTTACAGATGGCAGTGCAGATATTTCCATCTTTATAGAGATAGCGGTGTAGATAGTTCCATGTTTGTACAGATGGCGGTGTTGATATTTCCATCTATACACAGATGGCCGTTTAGATATTTCCATGTTTATACAGATGGCGGCCTAGATATTTCCATGGACATGCAGATGGCGGTGTAGATATTTCCATGTTTATACAGACAGCGGTGTAGTTATTTCCATGTTTACACAGATGGTGGTGTAGATATTTCCGTGTTTATACACATGGCGGAGTAGATACTTCCATCTTTATGGAGATGGCAGTGTAGATATTTTCATGTTTATAGAGATGGCGGTGTAGACATTTCCATATTTATAGAGATAGCGGTGTAGATATTTCCATCTTTCTAAAGATGGCAGTGTAGATATTTCCATGTTTATACAGATGGCGGTGTAGATATTTCCATATTTATACAAATGTCTGTGTAGATATTTCCATGTGTATACAGATGGTATTGTAGGTATTTTCATGTTTATACAGATGGTGGTGTAGATATTTCCATGTTTATTCAGATGACTGTGTAGATATTTCCATGGTTTTACAGATGGCAGTGTAGATATTTCAATGTTTATAGAGATGGCGCTGTAGATATTTCCATGTTTATACAGATCGCGGTGTAGATATTTCCATGTTTGTACAGATAGCGGTGTAGATATTTCCATGTTTTTACAGATATCCGTGTACGTATTTCCATGTTTACACAGATTGCGGTGTAGATATTTCCATCTTTCTACAGATGGCATTGTAGATATTTCCATGTTTATACAGATGGCGGTGTAGATATTTCCATGTTTATATAGATGGTGGTGTAGATATTACCATGTTTATACAGATAGCGGTGTAGATATTTCCATGTTCATACAGATCGTGGTGAAGACATTTCCATGTTTATACAGATAGCGGTGTAGATATTTCCCTGTTTATACAGATCGCGGTGTAGATATTTCCATGTTTATACAGATAGCGGTGTAGATATTTCCATGTTTATACAGATAGCGGTGTAGATATTTCCATGTTTATAGGGATAGCGGTGTAGGTATTTCCATGTTTATAGACATAGCGGTGTAGATATTTCCATGTTTATATAGATGGCATTGTAGATATTTCCATGTTTATACTGATAGCGGTGTTGGTATTTCCACGTTTATACAGATAGCGATGTAGATATTTCCATGTTTATACAGCTCGCCGTGCAGATATTTATATCTTTATACAGATGGCATTGTAGATATTTCCTTATTCACACAGATGGCGCTGTAGATGTTTCCATGTTTATACAGATGGCGGAGTAGTTAGTTCCATGTTTATGGAGATGGCAGTGTAGATATTTTCATGTGTATAGAGATGGCGGTGTAGATATTTCCATGTTTATAGAGATAGCAGTGTATATATTTACATGTTTATACAGATGGCTGTGTAGATATTTCCATGTGTATACAGATGGCATTGTAGATATTTCCATGTTTATACAGATGACTGTATAGGTATTTCCATGTTTTTACAGATGGCAGTGCAGATATTTCCATCTTTATAGAGATAGCGGTGTAGATAGTTCCATGTTTGTACAGATGGCGGTGTTGATATTTCCATCTATACACAGATGGCCGTGTAGATATTTCCATGTTTATACAGATGGCGGCCTAGATGTTTCCATGGACATGCAGATGGCGGTGTAGATATTTCCATGTTTATACAGACAGCGGTGTAGTTATTTCCATGTTTACACAGATGGTGGTGTAGATATTTCCGTGTTTATACACATGGCGGAGTAGATACTTCCATCTTCATGGAGATGGCGGTGTAGATATTTTCATGTTTATAGAGATGGCGGTGTAGATATTTCCATATTTATAGAGATAGCGGTGTAGATATTTCCATCTTTCTACAGATGGCAGTGTAGATATTTCCATGTTTATACAGATGGCGGTGTAGATAATTCCATATTTATACAGATGTCTGTGTAGATATTTCCATGTGTATACAGATGGTATTGTAGGTATTTCCATGTTTATACAGATGGTGGTGTAGATATTTCCATGTTTACTCAGATGACTGTGTAGATATTTCCATGTTTTTACAGATGGCAGTGTAGATATTTCAATGTTTATAGAGATGGCGCTGTAGATATTTCCATGTTTATACAGATCGCGGTGTAGATATTTCCATGTTTATACAGATAGCGGTGTAGATATTTCCATGTTTTTACAGATATCGGTGTAGATATTTCCATGTTTCACAGATTGCGGTGTAGATATTTCCATCTTTCTACAGATGGCATTGTAGATATTTCCATGTTTATACAGATGGCGGTGTAGATATTTCCATGTTTATATAGATGGTGGTGTAGATATTTCCATGTTTATACAGATAGCGGTGTAGATATTTCCATGTTTATAGAGATAGCGTTGTAGGTATTTCCATGTTTACAGACTTAGCGGTGTAGATATTTCCATGTTTACATAGATGGCGTTGTAGATATTTCCATGTTTATACAGATAGCGGTGTTGGTATTTCCACGTTTATACAGATAGCGATGTAGATATTTCCATGTTTATACAGCTCGCGGTGCAGATATTTATATCTTTATACAGATGGCATTGTAGATATTTCCTTATTCACACAGATGGCGGTGTAGATGTTTCCATGTTTATTCAGATGACTGTGTAGATATTTCCATGTTTTTACAGATGGCAGTGTAGATATTTCAGTTTATAGACATGTTGCTGTAGATATTTCCATGTTTATACAGATCGCGGTGTAGATATTTCTATGTTTATACAGATAGCGGTGTAGATAATTCCATGTTTTTACAGATATCGGTGTAGATATTTCCATGTTTACACAGATTGCGGTGTAGATATTTCCATCTTTCTACAGATGGCATTGTAGATATTTCCATGTTTATACAGATGGCGGTGTAGATATTTCCATGTTTATATAGATGTTGGTGTAGATATTACCATGTTTATACAGATAGCG
This sequence comes from Pan troglodytes, assembly GCF_028858775.2. Taxonomy (NCBI): domain Eukaryota; kingdom Metazoa; phylum Chordata; class Mammalia; order Primates; family Hominidae; genus Pan; species Pan troglodytes. Next base: position 99,141,058 of record NC_072417.2, read on the forward strand.
GTGTAGATATTTCCATGTTTATACAGATCGTGGTGAAGACATTTCAATGTTTATACAGATCGCGGTGTAGATATTTCCCTGTTAATACAGATCGCGGTGTAGATATTTCCATGTTTATACAGATAGCGGTGTAGATATTTCCATGTTTATACAGATAGCGGTGTAGATATTTCCATGATTATAGAGATAGCGGTGTATGTATTTCCATGTTTATAGACATAGCGGTGTAGATATTCTCATGTTTATATAGATGGCGTTGTAGATATTTCCATGTTTATACCGATAGCAGTGTTGGTATTTCCACGTTTATACAGATATCGATGTAGATATTTCCATGTTTATACAGCTCGCGGTGCAGATATTTATATCTTTATACAGATGGCATTGTAGATATTTCCTTATTCACACAGATGGCGGTGTAGATGTTTCCATGTTTATACAGATGGCGGAGTAGTTAGTTCCATGTTTATGGAGATGGCAGTGTAGATATTTTCATGTGTATAGAGATGGCGGTGTAGATATTTCCATGTTTATAGAGATAGCAGTGTATATATTTACATGTTTATACAGATGGCTGTGTAGATGTTTCCATGTGTATACAGATGGCATTGTAGATATTTCCATGTTTATACAGATGTCTGTATAGGTATTTCCATGTTTTTACAGATGGCAGTGCAGATATTTCCATGTTTATAGAGATAGCGGTGTAGATAGTTCCATGTTTGTACAGATGGCGGTGTTGATATTTCCATCTATACACAGATGGCCGTGTAGATATTTCCATGTTTATACAGATGGCGGCCTAGATGTTTCCATGGACATGCAGATGGCGGTGTAGATATTTCCATGTTTATACAGACAGCGGTGTAGTTATTTCCATGTTTACACAGATGGTGGTGTAGATATTTCCGTGTTTATACACATGGCGGAGTAGATACTTCCATCTTCATGGAGATGGCAGTGTAGATATTTTCATGTTTATAGAGATGGCGGTGTAGATATTTCCATATTTATAGAGATAGCGGTGTAGATATTTCCATCTTTCTACAGATGGCAGTGTAGACATTTCCATGTTTATACAGATGGCGGTGTAGATATTTCCATATTTATACAGATGTCTGTGTAGATATTTCCATGTGTATACAGATGGTATTGTAGGTATTTCCATGTTTATACAGATGGTGGTGTAGATATTTCCATGTTTATTCAGATGACTGTGTAGATATTTCCATGTTTTTACAGATGGCAGTGTAGATATTTCAATGTTTATAGAGATGGCGCTGTAGATATTTCCATGTTTATACAGATAGCGGTGTAGATATTTCCATGTTTTTACAGATATCGGTGTAGATATTTCCATGTTTACACAGATTGCGGTGTAGATATTTCCATCTTTCTACAGATGGCATTGTAGATATTTCCATGTTTATACAGATGGCGATGTAGATATTTCCATGTTTATATAGATGGTGGTGTAGATATTACCATGTTTATACAGATGGCGGTGTAGATATTTCCATGTTTATACAGATCGTGGTGAAGACATTTCCAAGTTTATACAGATCGCGGTGTAGATATTTCCCTGTTTATACAGATCGCGGTGTAGATATTTCCGTGTTTATACAGATGGCGGTGTAGATATTTCCATGTTTATACAGATAGCGGTGTAGATATTTCCATGTTTTTACAGATATCGGTGTAGATATTTCCATGTTTACACAGATTGCGGTGTAGATATTTCCATCTTTCTACAGATGGCATTGTAGATATTTCCATGTTTATACAGATGGGGGTGTAGATATTTCCATGTTTATATAGATGGTGGTGTAGATATTTCCATGTTTATACAGATAGCGGTGTAGATATTTCCATGTTTATAGAGATAGCGTTGTAGGTATTTCCATGTTTATAGACTTAGCGGTGTAGATATTTCCATGTTTATATAGATGGCGCTGTAGATATTTCCATGTTTATACCGATAGCGGTGTTGGTATTTCCACGTTTATACAGATAGCGATGTAGATATTTCCATGTTTATACAGCTCGCGGTGCAGATATTTATATCTTTATACAGATGGCATTGTAGATATTTCCTTATTCACACAGATGGCGGTGTAGATGTTTCCATGTTTATACAGATGGCGGAGTAGTTAGTTCCATGTTTATGGAGATGGCAGTGTAGATATTTTCATGTGTATAGAGATGGCGGTGTAGTTGTTTCCATGTTTATAGAGATAGCAGTGTATATATTTTCATGTTTATACAGATGGCTGTGTAGATATTTCCTTGTGTATAGAGACGGCATTGTAGATATTTCCATGTTTATACAGATGACTGTATAGGTATTTCCATGTTTTTACAGATGGCAGTGCAGATATTTCCATGTGTATAGAGATAGCGGGGTAGATAGTTCCATGTTTCTACAGATGGCGGTGTTGATATTTCCATCTATACAAAGATGGCCGTGTAGATATTATCATGTTTATACAAATGGCGGCCTAGATATTTCCATGGACATGCAGATGGCGGTGTAGATATTTCCATGTTTATACAGACAGCGGTGTAGTTATTTCCATGTTTACACAGATGGTGGTGTAGATATTTCCGTGTTTATACACATGGCGGAGTAGATACTTCCATCTTTATGGAGATGGTAGTGTAGATATTTTCATGTTTATAGAGATGGCGGTGTAGATATTTCCATATTTATAGAGATAGCGGTGTAGATATTTCCATCTTTCTACAGATGGCATTGTAGATATTTCCATGTTTATACAGATAGCGGTGTAGATATTTCCATGTTTATAGAGATAGCGGTGTAGGTATTTCCATGTTTATAGACATAGCGGTGTAGATATTTCCATGTTTATATAGATGGCGTTGTAGATATTTCCATGTTTATACCGATAGCGGTGTTGATATTTCCACGTTTATACAGATAGCGATGTAGAAATTTCCATGTTTATACAGCTCGCGGTGCAGATATTTATATCTTTATACAGATGGCATTGTAGATATTTCCTTATTCACACAGATGGCGGTGTAGATGTTTCCATGTTTATACAGATGGCGGAGTAGTTAGTTCCATGTTTATGGAGATGGCAGTGTAGATATTTTCATGTGTATAGAGATGGCGGTGTAGATATTTCCATGTTTATAGAGATAGCAGTGTATATATTTACATGTTTATACAGATGGCTGTGTAGATGTTTCCATGTGTATACAGATGGCATTGTAGATATTTCCATGTTTATACAGATGACTGTATAGGTATTTCCATGTTTTTACAGATGGCAGTGCAGATATTTCCATGTTTATAGAGATAGCGGTGTAGATAGTTCCATGTTTGTACAGATGGCGGTGTTGACATTTCCATATATGCACAGATGGCCGTTTAGATATTTCCATGTTTATACAGATGGCGGCCTAGATATTTCCATGGACATGCAGATGGCGGTGTAGATATTTCCATGTTTATACAGACAGCGGTGTAGTTATTTCCATGTTTACACAGATGGTGGTGTAGATATTTCCGTGTTTATACACATGGCGGAGTAGATACTTCCATCTTTATGGAGATGGCAGTGTAGATATTTTCATGTTTATAGAGATGGCGGTGTAGATATTTCCATATTTATAGAGAGAGTGGTGTAGATATTTCCATCTTTCTACAAATGGCAGTGTAGATATTTCCATGTTTATACAGATGGCGGTGTAGATATTTCCATACTTATACAGATGTCTGTGTAGATATTTCCATGTGTATACAGATGGTATTGTAGGTATTTCCATGTTTATACAGATGGTGGTGTAGATATTTCCATGTTTATTCAGATGACTGTGTAGATATTTCCATGTTTTTACAGATGGCAGTGTAGATATTTCAATGTTTATAGAGATGGCACTGTAGATATTTCCATGTTTATACAGATCGCGGTGTAGGTATTTCCATGTTTATACAGATAGCGGTGTAGATATTTCCATGTTTTTACAGATATCGGTGTAGATATTTCATTGTTTACACAGATTGCAGTGTAGATATTTCCATCTTTCTACAGATGGCATTGTAGATATTTCCATGTTTATACAGATGGCGGTGTAGATATTTCCATATTTATATAGATGGTGGTGTAGATATTACCATGTTTATACAGATAGCGGTGTAGACATTTCCATGTTCATACAGATCGTGGTGAAGACATTTCCATGTTTATACAGATCGCGGTGTAGATATTTCTCTGTTTATACAGATCGCGGTGTAGATATTTCCATGTTTATACAGATAGCATTGTAGATATTTCCATGTTTATACAGATAGCGGTGTAGATATTTCCATGTTTATAGAGATAGCGGTGTAGGTATTTCCATGTTTATAGACATAGCGGTGTAGATATTTCCATGTTTATATAGATGGCGTTTTAGATATTTCCATGTTTATACCGATAGCGGTGTTGGTATTTCCACGTTTATACAGATAGCGATGTAGATATTTCCATGTTTATACAGCTCGCGATGCAGATATTTATATGTTTATACAGATGGCATTGTAGATATTTCCTTATTCACACAGATGGCGGTGTAGATGTTTCCATGTTTATACAGATGGCGGAGTAGTTAGTTCCATGTTTATGGAGATGGCAGTGTAGATATTTTCATGTGTATAGAGATGGCGGTGTAGATATTTCCATGTTTATAGAGATAGCAGTGTATATATTTACATGTTTATACAGATGGCTGTGTAGATATTTCCATGTGTTTACAGATGGCATTGTAGATATTTCCACGTTTATACAGATGACTGTATAGGGATTTCCAGGTTTTTACAGATGGCAGTGCAGATATTTCCATGTTTATAGAGATAGCGGTGTAGATAGTTCCATGTTTGTACAGATGGCGGTGTTGATATTTCCATCTATACACAGGGGGCCGTGTAGATATTTCCATGTTTATACAGATGGCGGCCTAGATATTTCCATGGACATGCAGATGGCGGTGTAGATATTTCCATGTTTATACAGACAGCGGTGTGGATATTTCCATGTTTACACAGATGGTGGTGTAGATATTTCCGTGTTTATACACATGGCGGAGTAGATACTTCCATCTTTATGGAGATGGCAGTGTAGATATTTTCATGTTTATAGAGATGGCGGTGTAGATATTTCCATATTTATAGAGAGAGTGGTGTAGATATTTCCATCTTTCTACAGATGGCAGTGTAGATATTTCCATGTTTATACAGATGGCGGTGTAGATATTTCCATACTTATACAGATGTCTGTGTAGATATTTCCATGTGTATACAGATGGTATTGTAGGTATTTCCATGTTTATACAGATGGTGGTGTAGATATTTCCATGTTTATTCAGATGACTGTGTAGATATTTCCATGTTTTTACAGACGGCAGTGTAGATATTTCAATGTTTATAGAGATGGTGCTGTAGATATTTCCATGTTTATACAGATCGCGGTGTAGATATTTCCATGTTTATACAGATAGCGGTGTAGATATTTCCATGTTTTTACAGATATCGGTGTAGATATTTCCATGTTTACACAGATTGCGGTGTAGATATTTCCATCTTTCTAGAGATGGCATTGTAGATATTTCCATGTTTATACAGATGGCGGTGTAGATATTTCCATGTTTATATAGATGGTGGTGTAGATATTTCCATGTTTATACAGATAGCGGTGTAGATATTTCCATGTTTATAGAGATAGCGGTGTAGGTATTTCCATGTTTATAGACATAGCGGTGTAGATATTTCCATGTTTATATAGATGGCGTTGTAGATATTTCCATGTTTATACCGATAGCGGTGTTGGTATTTCCACGTTTATACAGATAGCGATGTAGATATTTCCATGTTTATACAGCTCGCGGTGCAGATATTTATATCTTTATACAGATGGCATTGTAGATATTTCCTTATTCACACAGATGGCGGTGTAGATGTTTCCATGTTTATACAGATGGCGGAGTAGTTAGTTCCATGTTTATGGAGATGGCAGTGTACATATTTTCATGTGTATAGAGATGGCGGTGTAGTTATTTCCATGTTTATAGAGATAGCAGTGTATATATTTTCATGTTTATACAGATGGCTGTGTAGATATTTCCTTGTGTATACAGACGGCATTGTAGATATTTCCATGTTTATACAGATGACTGTATAGGTATTTCCATGTTTTTACAGATGGCAGTGCAGATATTTCCATGTTTATAGAGATAGCGGTGTAGATAGTTCCATGTTTCTACAGATGGCGGTGTTGATATTTCCATCTATACAAAGATGGCCGTGTAGATATTATCATGTTTATACAAATGGCGGCCTAGATATTTCCATGGACATGCAGATGGCGGTGTAGATATTTCCATGTTTATACAGAGAGCGGTGTAGTTATTTCCATGTTTACACAGATGGTGGTGTAGATATTTCCGTGTTTATACACATGGAGGAGTAGATACTTCCATCTTTATGGAGATGGCAGTGTAGATATTTTCATGTTTATAGAGATGGCGGTGTAGATATTTCCATATTTATAGAGATAGCGGTGTAGATATTTCCATCTTTCTACAGATGGCAGTGTAGATATTTCCATGTTTATACAGATGGCGGTGTAGATATTTCCATATTTATACAGATGTCTGTGTAGATATTTCCATGTGTATACAGATGGTATTGTAGGTATTTCCACGTTTATACAGATGGTGGTGTAGATATTTCCATGTTTATTCAGATGACTGCGTAGATATTTCCATGTTTTTACAGATGGCAGTGTAGATATTTCAATGTTTATAGAGATGGCGCGGTAGATATTTCCATGTTTATACAGATCGCGGTGTAGATATATCCATGTTTATACAGATAGCGGTGTAGATATTTCCATGTTTTTACAGATATCGGTGTAGATATTTCCATGTTTACACAGATTGCGGTGTAGATATTTAAATCTTTCTACAGATGGCATTGTAGATATTTCCATGTTTATACAGATGGCGGTGTAGATATATCCAGGTTTATATAGATGGTGGTGTAGATATTACCATGTTTATACAGATAGCGGTGTAGATAGTTCCATGTTTATACAGATCGTGGTGAAGACATTTCCATGTTTATACAGATCACGGTGTAGATATTTCCCTGTTTATACAGACCGCGGTGTAGATAATTCCATGTTTATACACATAGCGGTGTAGATATTTCCATGTTTATACAGATAGCGGTGTAGATATTTCCATGTTTATACAGATAGCGGTGTAGGTATTTCCATGTTTATAGACATAGCGGTGTAGATATTTCCATGTTTATATAGATGGCGTTGTAGATATTTCCATGTTTATACCGATAGCGGTGTTGGTATATCCATGTTTATACAGATAGTGATGTAGATATTTCCATGTTTATACAGCTCCCGGTGCGGATATTTATATCTTTATACAGATGGCATTGTAGATATTTCCTTATTCACACAGATGGCGGTGTAGATGTTTCCATGTTTATACAGATGGCGGAGTAGTTAGTTCCATGTTTATGGAGATGGCAGTGAAGATATTTTCATGTGTATAGAGATGGCGGTGTAGTTATTTCCATGTTTATAGAGATAGCAGTGTATATATTTTCATGTTTATACAGATGGCTGTGTAAATGTTTCCATGTGTATACAGACGGCATTGTAGATATTTCCATGTTTATACAGATGACTGTATAGGTATTTCCATGTTTTTACAGATGGCAGTGCAGATATTTCCATGTTTATAGAGATAGCGGTGTAGATAGTTCCATGTTTCTACAGATGGCGGTGTTGACATTTCCATCTATACACAGATGGCCGTGTAGAGATTTCCATGTTTATACAGATGGCGGCCTAGATATTTCCATGGACATGCAGATGGCGGTGTAGATACTTCCATGTTCATACAGACAGCGGTGTAGATATTTCCATGTTTACACAGATGTTGGTGTAGATATTTCCGTGTTTATACACATGGCGGAGTAGATACTTCCATCTTTATGGAGATGGCAGTGTAGATATTTTCATGTTTATAGAGATGTCGGTGTAGATATTTCCATATTTATAGAGATAGCGGTGTAGATATTTCCATCTTTCTACAGATGGCAGTGTAGATATTTCCATGTTTATACAGATGGCGGTGTAGATATTTCCATATTTATACAGATGTCTGTGTAGATATTTCCATGTGTATACAGATGGTATTGTAGTTATTTCCATGTTTATACAGATGGTGGTGTAGATATTTCCATGTTTATACAGCTCGCGGTGCAGATATTTATATCTTTATACAGATGGCATTGTAGATATTTCCTTATTCACACAGATGGCGCTGTAGATGTTTCCATGTTTATACAGATTGCGGAGTAGTTAGTTCCATGTTTATGGAGATGGCAGTGTACATATTTTCATGTGTATAGAGATGGCGGTGTAGTTATTTCCATGTTTATAGAGATAGCAGTGTATATATTTTCATGTTTATACAGATGGCTGTGTAGATATTTCCTTGTGTATAGAGACGGCATTGTAGATATTTCCATGTTTATACAGATGACTGTATAGGTATTTCCATGTTTTTACAGATGGCAGTGCAGATATTTCCATGTGTATAGAGATAGCGGTGTAGATAGTTCCATGTTTCTACAGATGGCGGTGTTGATATTTCCATCTATACAAAGATGGCCGTGTAGATATTATCATGTTTATACAAATGGCGGCCTAGATATTTCCATGGACATGCAGATGGCGGTGTAGATATTTCCATGTTTATACAGAGAGCGGTGTAGTTATTTCCATGTTTACACAGATGGTGGTGTAGATATTTCCGTGTTTATACACATGGCGGAGTAGATACTTCCATCTTTATGGAGATCGCAGTGTAGATATTTTCATGTTTATAGAGATGGCGGTGTAGATATTTCCATATTTATAGAGATAGCGGTGTAGATATTTCCATCTTTCTACAGATGGCATTGTAGATATTTCCATGTTTATACAGATAGCGGTGTAGATATTTCCATGTTTATAGAGATAGCGGTGTAGGTATTTCCATGTTTATAGACATAGCGGTGTAGATATTTCCATGTTTATATAGATGGCGTTGTAGATATTTCCATGTTTATACCGATAGCGGTGTTGATATTTCCACGTTTACACAGATAGCGATGTAGAAATTTCCATGTTTATACAGCTCGCGGTGCAGATATTTATATCTTTATACAGATGGCATTGTAGATATTTCCTTATTCACACAGATGGCGGTGTAGATGTTTCCATGTTTATACAGATGGCGGAGTAGTTAGTTCCATGTTTATGGAGATGGCAGTGTAGATATTTTCATGTGTATAGAGATGGCGGTGTAGATATTTCCATATTTATAGAGATAGCGGTGTAGATATTTCCATCTTTCTACAGATGGCAGTGTAGATATTTCCATGTTTATACAGATGGCGGTGTAGATATTTCCATATTTATACAGATGTCTGTGTAGATATTTCCATGTGTATACAGATGGTATTGTAGGTATTTCCATGTTTATACAGATGGTGGTGTAGATATTTCCATGTTTATTCAGATGACTGTGTAGATATTTCCATGTTTTTACAGATGGCAGTGTAGATATTTCAATGTTTATAGAGATGGCGCTGTAGATATTTCCATGTTTATACAGATCGCGGTGAAGATATTTCCATGTTTGTACAGATAGCGGTGTAGATATTTCCATGTTTTTACAGATATCGGTGTACGTATTTCCATGTTTACACAGATTGCGGTGTAGATATTTCCATCTTTCTACAGATGGCATTGTAGATATTTCCATGTTTATACAGATGGCGGTGTAGATATTTCCATGTTTATATAGATGGTGGTGTAGATATTACCATGTTTATACAGATAGCGGTGTAGATATTTCCATGTTCATACAGATCGTGGTGAAGACATTTCCATGTTTATACAGATCGCGGTGTAGATATTTCCCTGTTTATACAGATCGCGGTGTAGATATTTCCATGTTTATACAGATAGCGGTGTAGATATTTCCATGATTATACAGATAGCGGTGTAGATATTTCCATGTTTGTAGGGATAGCGGTGTAGGTATTTCCATGTTTATAGACATAGCGGTGTAGATATTTCCATGTTTATATAGATGGCGTTGTAGATATTTCCATGTTTATACCGATAGCGGTGTTGGTATTTCCACGTTTATACAGATAGCGATGTAGATATTTCCATGTTTATACAGCTCGCGGTGCAGATATTTATATGTTTATACAGATGGCATTGTAGATATTTCCTTATTCACACAGATGGCGGTGTAGATGTTTCCATGTTTATACAGATGGCGGAGTAGTTAGTTCCATGTTTATGGAGATGGCAGTGTAGATATTTTCATGTGTATAGAGATGGCGGTGTAGATATTTCCATGTTTATAGAGATAGCAGTGTATATATTTACATGTTTATACAGATGGCTGTGTAGATATTTCCATGTGTATACAGATGGCATTGTAGATATTTCCATGTTTATACAGATGACTGTATAGGTATTTCCATGTTTTTACAGATGGCAGTGCAGATATTTCCATGTTTATAGAGATAGCGGTGTAGATAGTTCCATATTTGTACAGATGGCGGTGTTGATATTTCCATCTATACACAGATGGCCGTTTAGATATTTCCATGTTTATACAGATGGCGGCCTAGATATTTCCATGGACATGCAGATGGCGGTGTAGATATTTCCATGTTTAATCTTTATGGAGATGGCAGTGTACATATTTTCATGTTTATAGAGATGGCGGTGTAGATATTTCCATATTTATAGAGATAGCGGTGTAGATATTTCCATCTTTCTACAGATGGCAGTGTAGATATTTCCATGTTTATACAGATGGCGGTGTAGATATTTCCATATTTATACAGATGTCTGTGTAGATATTTCCATGTGTATACAGATGGTATTGTAGTTATTTCCATGTTTATACAGATGGTGGTGTAGATATTTCCATGTTTACTCAGATGACTGTGTAGATATTTCCATGTTTTTACAGATGGCAGTGTAGATATTTCAATGTTTATAGAGATGGCGCTGTAGATATTTCCATGTTTATACAGATCGCGGTGTCGATATTTCCATGTTTATACAGATAGCGGTGTAGATATTTCCATGTTTTTACAGATATCGGTGTAGATATTTCCATGTTTACACAGATTGCGGTGTAGATATTTCCATCTTTCTACAGATGGCATTGTAGATATTTCCATGTTTATACAGATGGCGGTGTAGATATTTCCATGTTTATATAGATGGTGGTGTAGATATTACCATGTTTATACAGATAACGGTGTAGATATTTCCATGTTTATACAGATCGTGGTGAAGACATTTCCATGTTTATACAGATCGCGGTGTAGATATTTCCCTGTTTATACAGATCGCGGTGTAGATATTTCCATGTTTATACAGATAGCGGTGTAGATATTTCCATGTTTATACAGAGAGCGGTGTAGATATTTCCATGTTTATAGAGATAGCGGTGTAGGTATTTCCATGTTTATAGACATAGCGGTGTAGATATTTCCATGTTTATATAGATGGCGTTGTAGATATTTCCATGTTTATACCGATAGCGGTGTTGATATTTCCACGTTTATACAGATATCGATGTAGATATTTCCATGTTTATACAGCTCGCGGTGCAGATATTTATATCTTTATACAGATGGCATTGTAGAAATTTCCTTATTCACACAGATGGCGGTGTAGATGTTTCCATGTTTATACAGATGGCGGAGTAGTTAGTTCCATGTTTATGGAGATGGCAGTGTAGATATTTTCATGTGTATAGAGATGGCGGTGTAGATATTTCCATGTTTATAGAGATAGCAGTGTATATATTTACATGTTTATACAGATGGCTGCGTAGATGTTTCCAAGTGTATACAGATGGCATTGTAGATATTTCCATGTTTATACAGATGACTGTATAGGTATTTCCAAGTTTTTACAGATGGCAGTGCAGATATTTCCATGTTTATAGAGATAGCGGTGTAGATAGTTCCATCTTTGTACAGATGGAGGTGTTGATATTTCCTTCTATACACAGATGGCCGTGTAGATATTTCCATGTTTATACAGATGGCGGCCTAGATATTTCCATGGACATGCAGATGGCGGTGTAGATATTTCCATGTTTATACAAACAGCGGTGTAGTTATTTCCATGTTTACACAGATGGTGGTGTAGATATTTCCGTGTTTATACACATGGCGGAGTAGATACTTCCATCTTTATGGAGATGGCAGTGTAGATATTTTCATGTTTATAGAGATGGCAGTGTAGATATTTCCATATTTATAGAGATAGCGGTGTAGAAATTTCCATCTTTCTTCAGATGGCAGTGTAGATATTTCCATGTTTATACAGATGGCGGTGTAGATATTTCCATATTTATACAGATGTCTGTGTAGATATTTCCATGTGTATACAGATGGTATTGTAGGTATTTCCATGTTTATACAGATGGTGGTGTAGATATTTCCATGTTTACTCAGATGACTGTGTAGATATTTCCATGTTTTTACAGATGGCAGTGTAGATATTTCAATGTTTATAGAGATGGCGCTGTAGATATTTCCATGTTTATACAGATAGCGGTGTAGATATTTCCATGTTTTTACAGATATCGGTGTAGATATTTCCATGTTTACACAGATTGCGGTGTAGATATTTCCATCTTTCTACAGATGGCATTGTAGATATTTCCATGTTTATACAGATGGCGGTGTAGATATTTCCATGTTTATATAGATGGTGGTGTAGATATTACCATGTTTATACAGATAGCGGTGTAGATATTTCCATGTTTATACAGATCGTGGTGAAGACATTTCCAAGTTTATACAGATCGCGGTGTAGATATTTCCCTGTTTATACAGATCGCGGTGTAGATATTTCCGTGTTTATACAGATGGCGGTGTAGATATTTCCATGTTTATACAGATAGCGGTGTAGATATTTCCATGTTTTTACAGATATCGGTGTAGATATTTCCATGTTTACACAGATTGCGGTGTAGATATTTCCATCTTTCTACAGATGGCATTGTAGATATTTCCATGTTTATACAGATGGGGGTGTAGATATTTCCATGTTTATATAGATGGTGGTGTAGATATTTCCATGTTTATACAGATAGCGGTGTAGATATTTCCATGTTTATAGAGATAGCGTTGTAGGTATTTCCATGTTTATAGACTTAGCGGTGTAGATATTTCCATGTTTATATAGATGGCGTTGTAGATATTTCCATGTTTATACCGATAGCGGTGTTGGTATTTCCACGTTTATACAGATAGCGATGTAGATATTTCCATGTTTATACAGCTCGCGGTGCAGATATTTATATCTTTATACAGATGGCATTGTAGATATTTCCTTATTCACACAGATGGCGGTGTAGATGTTTCCATGTTTATACAGATGGCGGAGTAGTTAGTTCCATGTTTATGGAGATGGCAGTGTAGATATTTTCATGTGTATAGAGATGGCGGTGTAGTTGTTTCCATGTTTATAGAGATAGCAGTGTATATATTTTCATGTTTATACAGATGGCTGTGTAGATATTTCCTTGTGTATAGAGACGGCATTGTAGATATTTCCATGTTTATACAGATGACTGTATAGGTATTTCCATGTTTTTACAGATGGCAGTGCAGATATTTCCATGTGTATAGAGATAGCGGGGTAGATAGTTCCATGTTTCTACAGATGGCGGTGTTGATATTTCCATCTATACAAAGATGGCCGTGTAGATATTATCATGTTTATACAAATGGCGGCCTAGATATTTCCATGGACATGCAGATGGCGGTGTAGATATTTCCATGTTTATACAGACAGCGGTGTAGTTATTTCCATGTTTACACAGATGGTGGTGTAGATATTTCCGTGTTTATACACATGGCGGAGTAGATACTTCCATCTTTATGGAGATGGTAGTGTAGATATTTTCATGTTTATAGAGATGGCGGTGTAGATATTTCCATATTTATAGAGATAGCGGTGTAGATATTTCCATCTTTCTACAGATGGCATTGTAGATATTTCCATGTTTATACAGATAGCGGTGTAGATATTTCCATGTTTATAGAGATAGCGGTGTAGGTATTTCCATGTTTATAGACATAGCGGTGTAGATATTTCCATGTTTATATAGATGGCGTTGTAGATATTTCCATGTTTATACCGATAGCGGTGTTGATATTTCCACGTTTATACAGATAGCGATGTAGAAATTTCCATGTTTATACAGCTCGCGGTGCAGATATTTATATCTTTATACAGATGGCATTGTAGATATTTCCTTATTCACACAGATGGCGGTGTAGATGTTTCCATGTTTATACAGATGGCGGAGTAGTTAGTTCCATGTTTATGGAGATGGCAGTGTAGATATTTTCATGTGTATAGAGATGGCGGTGTAGATATTTCCATGTTTATAGAGATAGCAGTGTATATATTTACATGTTTATACAGATGGCTGTGTAGATGTTTCCATGTGTATACAGATGGCATTGTAGATATTTCCATGTTTATACAGATGACTGTATAGGTATTTCCATGTTTTTACAGATGGCAGTGCAGATATTTCCATGTTTATAGAGATAGCGGTGTAGATAGTTCCATGTTTGTACAGATGGCGGTGTTGACATTTCCATATATGCACAGATGGCCGTGTAGATATTTCCATGTTTATACAGATGGCGGCCTAGATATTTCCATGGACATGCAGATGGCGGTGTAGATATTTCCATGTTTATACAGACAGCGGTGTAGTTATTTCCATGTTTACACAGATGGTGGTGTAGATATTTCCGTGTTTATACACATGGCGGAGTAGATACTTCCATCTTTATGGAGATGGCAGTGTAGATATTTTCATGTTTATAGAGATGGCGGTGTAGATATTTCCATATTTATAGAGAGAGTGGTGTAGATATTTCCATCTTTCTACAAATGGCAGTGTAGATATTTCCATGTTTATACAGATGGCGGTGTAGATATTTCCATATTTATACAGATGTCTGTGTAGATATTTCCATGTGTATACAGATGGTATTGTAGGTATTTCCATGTTTATACAGATGGTGGTGTAGATATTTCCATGTTTATTCAGATGACTGTGTAGATATTTCCATGTTTTTACAGATGGCAGTGTAGATATTTCAATGTTTATAGAGATGGCACTGTAGATATTTCCATGTTTATACAGATCGCGGTGTAGGTATTTCCATGTTTATACAGATAGCGGTGTAGATATTTCCATGTTTTTACAGATATCGGTGTAGATATTTCCATGTTTACACAGATTGCAGTGTAGATATTTCCATCTTTCTACAGATGGCATTGTAGATATTTCCATGTTTATACAGATGGCGGTGTAGATATTTCCATATTTATATAGATGGTGGTGTAGATATTACCATGTTTATACAGATAGCGGTGTAGACATTTCCATGTTCATACAGATCGTGGTGAAGACATTTCCATGTTTATACAGATCGCGGTGTAGATATTTCTCTGTTTATACAGATCGCGGTGTAGATATTTCCATGTTTATACAGATAGCATTGTAGATATTTCCATGTTTATACAGATAGCGGTGTAGATATTTCCATGTTTATAGAGATAGCGGTGTAGGTATTTCCATGTTTATAGACATAGCGGTGTAGATATTTCCATGTTTATATAGATGGCGTTTTAGATATTTCCATGTTTATACCGATAGCGGTGTTGGTATTTCCACGTTTATACAGATAGCGATGTAGATATTTCCATGTTTATAGAGCTCGCGATGCAGATATTTATATGTTTATACAGATGGCATTGTAGATATTTCCTTATTCACACAGATGGCGGTGTAGATGTTTCCATGTTTATACAGATGGCGGAGTAGTTAGTTCCATGTTTATGGAGATGGCAGTGTAGATATTTTCATGTGTATAGAGATGGCGGTGTAGATATTTCCATGTTTATAGAGATAGCAGTGTATATATTTACATGTTTATACAGATGGCTGTGTAGATATTTCCATGTGTTTACAGATGGCATTGTAGATATTTCCACGTTTATACAGATGACTGTATAGGGATTTCCAGGTTTTTACAGATGGCAGTGCAGATATTTCCATGTTTATAGAGATAGCGGTGTAGATAGTTCCATGTTTGTACAGATGGCGGTGTTGATATTTCCATCTATACACAGGGGGCCGTGTAGATATTTCCATGTTTATACAGATGGCGGCCAAGATATTTCCATGGACATGCAGATGGCGGTGTAGATATTTCCATGTTTATACAGACAGCGGTGTGGATATTTCCATGTTTACACAGATGGTGGTGTAGATATTTCCGTGTTTATACACATGGCGGAGTAGATACTTCCATCTTTATGGAGATGGCAGTGTAGATATTTTCATGTTTATAGAGATGGCGGTGTAGATATTTCCATATTTATAGAGAGAGTGGTGTAGATATTTCCATCTTTCTACAGATGGCAGTGTAGATATTTCCATGTTTATACAGATGGCGGTGTAGATATTTCCATACTTATACAGATGTCTGTGTAGATATTTCCATGTGTATACAGATGGTATTGTAGGTATTTCCATGTATATACAGATGGTGGTGTAGATATTTCCATGTTTATTCAGATGACTGTGTAGATATTTCCATGTTTTTACAGATGGCAGTGTAGATATTTCAATGTTTATAGAGATGGCACTGTAGATATTTCCATGTTTATACAGATCGCGGTGTAGGTATTTCCATGTTTATACAGATAGCGGTGTAGATATTTCCATGTTTTTACAGATATCGGTGTAGATATTTCCATGTTTACACAGATTGCGGTGTAGATATTTCCATCTTTCTACAGATGGCATTGTAGATATTTCCATGTTTATACAGATGGCGGTGTAGATATTTCCATATTTATATAGATGGTGGTGTAGATATTACCATGTTTATACAGATAGCGGTGTAGACATTTCCATGTTCATACAGATCGTGGTGAAGACATTTCCATGTTTATACAGATCGCGGTGTAGATATTTCTCTGTTTATACAGATCGCGGTGTAGATATTTCCATGTTTATACAGATAGCATTGTAGATATTTCCATGTTTATACAGATAGCGGTGTAGATATTTCCATGTTTATAGAGATAGCGGTGTAGGTATTTCCATGTTTATAGACATAGCGGTGTAGATATTTCCATGTTTATATAGATGGCGTTTTAGATATTTCCATGTTTATACCGATAGCGGTGTTGGTATTTCCACGTTTATACAGATAGCGATGTAGATATTTCCATGTTTATACAGCTCGCGATGCAGATATTTATATGTTTATACAGATGGCATTGTAGATATTTCCTTATTCACACAGATGGCGGTGTAGATGTTTCCATGTTTATACAGATGGCAGAGTAGTTAGTTCCATGTTTATGGAGATGGCAGTGTAGATATTTTCATGTGTATAGAGATGGCGGTGTAGATATTTCCATGTTTATAGAGATAGCAGTGTATATATTTACATGTTTATACAGATGGCTGTGTAGATATTTCCAGGTGTATACAGATGGCATTGTAGATATTTCCACGTTTATACAGATGACTGTATAGGTATTTCCATGTTTTTACAGATGGCAGTGCAGATATTTCCATGTTTATAGAGATAGCGGTGTAGATAGTTCCATGTTTGTACAGATGGCGGTGTTGACATTTCCATATATGCACAGATGGCCGTGTAGATATTTCCATGTTTATACAGATGGCGGCCTAGATATTTCCATGGACATGCAGATGGCGGTGTAGATATTTCCATGTTTATACAGACAGCGGTGTAGTTATTTCCATGTTTACACAGATGGTGGTGTAGATATTTCCGTGTTTATACACATGGCGGAGTAGATACTTCCATCTTTATGGAGATGGCAGTGTAGATATTTTCATGTTTATAGAGATGGCGGTGTAGATATTTCCATATTTATAGAGAGAGTGGTGTAGATATTTCCATCTTTCTACAAATGGCAGTGTAGATATTTCCATGTTTATACAGATGGCGGTGTAGATATTTCCATATTTATACAGATGTCTGTGTAGATATTTCCATGTGTATACAGATGGTATTGTAGGTATTTCCATGTTTATACAGATGGTGGTGTAGATATTTCCATGTTTATTCAGATGACTGTGTAGATATTTCCATGTTTTTACAGATGGCAGTGTAGATATTTCAATGTTTATAGAGATGGCACTGTAGATATTTCCATGTTTATACAGATCGCGGTGTAGGTATTTCCATGTTTATACAGATAGCGGTGTAGATATTTCCATGTTTTTACAGATATCGGTGTAGATATTTCCATGTTTACACAGATTGCAGTGTAGATATTTCCATCTTTCTACAGATGGCATTGTAGATATTTCCATGTTTATACAGATGGCGGTGTAGATATTTCCATATTTATATAGATGGTGGTGTAGATATTACCATGTTTATACAGATAGCGGTGTAGACATTTCCATGTTCATACAGATCGTGGTGAAGACATTTCCATGTTTATACAGATCGCGGTGTAGATATTTCTCTGTTTATACAGATCGCGGTGTAGATATTTCCATGTTTATACAGATAGCATTGTAGATATTTCCATGTTTATACAGATAGCGGTGTAGATATTTCCATGTTTATAGAGATAGCGGTGTAGGTATTTCCATGTTTATAGACATAGCGGTGTAGATATTTCCATGTTTATATAGATGGCGTTTTAGATATTTCCATGTTTATACCGATAGCGGTGTTGGTATTTCCACGTTTATACAGATAGCGATGTAGATATTTCCATGTTTATAGAGCTCGCGATGCAGATATTTATATGTTTATACAGATGGCATTGTAGATATTTCCTTATTCACACAGATGGCGGTGTAGATGTTTCCATGTTTATACAGATGGCGGAGTAGTTAGTTCCATGTTTATGGAGATGGCAGTGTAGATATTTTCATGTGTATAGAGATGGCGGTGTAGATATTTCCATGTTTATAGAGATAGCAGTGTATATATTTACATGTTTATACAGATGGCTGTGTAGATATTTCCATGTGTTTACAGATGGCATTGTAGATATTTCCACGTTTATACAGATGACTGTATAGGGATTTCCAGGTTTTTACAGATGGCAGTGCAGATATTTCCATGTTTATAGAGATAGCGGTGTAGATAGTTCCATGTTTGTACAGATGGCGGTGTTGATATTTCCATCTATACACAGGGGGCCGTGTAGATATTTCCATGTTTATACAGATGGCGGCCTAGATATTTCCATGGACATGCAGATGGCGGTGTAGATATTTCCATGTTTATACAGACAGCGGTGTGGATATTTCCATGTTTACACAGATGGTGGTGTAGATATTTCCGTGTTTATACACATGGCGGAGTAGATACTTCCATCTTTATGGAGATGGCAGTGTAGATATTTTCATGTTTATAGAGATGGCGGTGTAGATATTTCCATATTTATAGAGAGAGTGGTGTAGATATTTCCATCTTTCTACAGATGGCAGTGTAGATATTTCCATGTTTATACAGATGGCGGTGTAGATATTTCCTTACTTATACAGATGTCTGTGTAGATATTTCCATGTGTATACAGATGGTATTGTAGGTATTTCCATGTTTATACAGATGGTGGTGTAGATATTTCCATGTTTATTCAGATGACTGTGTAGATATTTCCATGTTTTTACAGATGGCAGTATAGATATTTCAATGTTTATAGAGATGGCACTGTAGATATTTCCATGTTTATACAGATCGCGGTGTAGGTATTTCCATGTTTATACAGATAGCGGTGTAGATATTTCCATGTTTTTACAGATATCGGTGTAGATATTTCCATGTTTACACAGATTGCGGTGTAGATATTTCCATCTTTCTACAGATGGCATTGTAGATATTTCCATGTTTATACAGATGGCGGTGTAGATATTTCCATATTTATATAGATGGTGGTGTAGATATTACCATGTTTATACAGATAGCGGTGTAGACATTTCCATGTTCATACAGATCGTGGTGAAGACATTTCCATGTTTATACAGATCGCGGTGTAGATATTTCTCAGTTTATACAGATCGCGGTGTAGATATTTCCATGTTTATACAGATAGCATTGTAGATATTTCCATGTTTATACAGATAGCGGTGTAGATATTTCCATGTTTATAGAGATAGCGGTGTAGGTATTTCCATGTTTATAGACATAGCGGTGTAGATATTTCCATGTTTATATAGATGGCGTTTTAGATATTTCCATGTTTATACCGATAGCGGTGTTGGTATTTCCACGTTTATACAGATAGCGATGTAGATATTTCCATGTTTATACAGCTCGCGATGCAGATATTTATATGTTTATACAGATGGCATTGTAGATATTTCCTTATTCACACAGATGGCGGTGTAGATGTTTCCATGTTTATACAGATGGCGGAGTAGTTAGTTCCATGTTTATGGAGATGGCAGTGTAGATATTTTCATGTGTATAGAGATGGCGGTGTAGATATTTCCATGTTTATAGAGATAGCAGTGTATATATTTACATGTTTATACAGATGGCTGTGTAGATATTTCCATGTGTATACAGATGGCATTGTAGATATTTCCATGTTTATACATATGACTGTATAGGTATTTCCATGTTTTTACAGATGGCAGTGCAGATATTTCCATGTTTATAGAGATAGCGGTGTAGATAGTTCCATGTTTGTACAGATGGCGGTGTTGACATTTCCATGTATGCACAGATGGCCGTGTAGATATTTCCATGTTTATACAGATGGCGGCCTAGATATTTCCATGGACATGCAGATGGCGGTGTAGATATTTCCATGTTTATACAGACAGCGGTGTAGTTATTTCCATGTTTACACAGATGGTGGTGTAGATATTTCCGTGGTTATACACATGGCGGAGTAGATACTTCCATCTTTATGGAGATGGCAGTGTAGATATTTTCATGTTTATAGAGATGGCGGTGTAGATATTTCCATATTTATAGAGAGAGTGGTGTAGATATTTCCATCTTTCTACAAATGGCAGTGTAGATATTTCCATGTTTATACAGATGGCGGTGTAGATATTTCCATACTTATACAGATGTCTGTGTAGATATTTCCATGTGTATACAGATGGTATTGTAGGTATTTCCATGTTTATACAGATGGTGGTGTAGATATTTCCATGTTTATTCAGATGACTGTGTAGATATTTCCATGTTTTTACAGATGGCAGTGTAGATATTTCAATGTTTATAGAGATGGCACTGTAGATATTTCCATGTTTATACAGATCGCGGTGTAGGTATTTCCATGTTTATACAGATAGCGGTGTAGATATTTCCATGTTTTTACAGATATCGGTGTAGATATTTCCATGTTTACACAGATTGCAGTGTAGATATTTCCATCTTTCTACAGATGGCATTGTAGATATTTCCATGTTTATACAGATGGCGGTGTAGATATTTCCATATTTATATAGATGGTGGTGTAGATATTACCATGTTTATACAGATAGCGGTGTAGACATTTCCATGTTCATACAGATCGTGGTGAAGACATTTCCATGTTTATACAGATCGCGGTGTAGATATTTCTCTGTTTATACAGATCGCGGTGTAGATATTTCCATGTTTATACAGATAGCTTTGTAGATATTTCCATGTTTATACAGATAGCGGTGTAGATATTTCCATGTTTATAGAGATAGCGGTGTAGGTATTTCCATGTTTATAGACATAGCGGTGTAGATATTTCCATGTTTATATAGATGGCGTTTGAGATATTTCCATGTTTATACCGATAGCGGTGTTGGTATTTCCACGTTTATACAGATAGCGATGTAGATATTTCCATGTTTATACAGCTCGCGATGCAGATATTTATATGTTTATACAGATGGCATTGTAGATATTTCCTTATTCACACAGATGGCGGTGTAGATGTTTCCATGTTTATACAGATGGCGGAGTAGTTAGTTCCATGTTTATGGAGATGGCAGTGTAGATATTTTCATGTGTATAGAGATGGCGGTGTAGATATTTCCATTTTTATAGAGATAGCAGTGTATATATTTACATGTTTATACAGATGGCTGTGTAGATATTTCCATGTGTTTACAGATGGCATTGTAGATATTTCCACGTTTATACAGATGACTGTATAGGGATTTCCAGGTTTTTACAGATGGCAGTGCAGATATTTCCATGTTTATAGAGATAGCGGTGTAGATAGTTCCATGTTTGTACAGATGGCGGTGTTGATATTTCCATCTATACACAGGGGGCCGTGTAGATATTTCCATGTTTATACAGATGGCGGCCTAGATATTTCCATGGACATGCAGATGGCGGTGTAGATATTTCCATGTTTATACAGACAGCGGTGTGGATATTTCCATGTTTACACAGATGGTGGTGTAGATATTTCCGTGTTTATACACATGGCGGAGTAGATACTTCCATCTTTATGGAGATGGCAGTGTAGATATTTTCATGTTTATAGAGATGGCGGTGTAGATATTTCCATATTTATAGAGAGAGTGGTGTAGATATTTCCATCTTTCTACAGATGGCAGTGTAGATATTTCCATGTTTATACAGATGGCGGTGTAGATATTTCCATACTTATACAGATGTCTGTGTAGATATTTCCATGTGTATACAGATGGTATTGTAGGTATTTCCATGTTTATACAGATGGTGGTGTAGATATTTCCATGTTTATTCAGATGACTGTGTAGATATTTCCATGTTTTTACAGATGGCAGTGTAGATATTTCAATGTTTATAGAGATGGCACTGTAGATATTTCCATGTTTATACAGATCGCGGTGTAGGTATTTCCATGTTTATACAGATAGCGGTGTAGATATTTCCATGTTTTTACAGATATCGGTGTAGATATTTCCATGTTTACACAGATTGCGGTGTAGATATTTCCATCTTTCTACAGATGGCATTGTAGATATTTCCATGTTTATACAGATGGCGGTGTAGATATTTCCATATTTATATAGATGGTGGTGTAGATATTACCATGTTTATACAGATAGCGGTGTAGACATTTCCATGTTCATACAGATCGTGGTGAAGACATTTCCATGTTTATACAGATCGCGGTGTAGATATTTCTCTGTTTATACAGATCGCGGTGTAGATATTTCCATGTTTATACAGATAGCATTGTAGATATTTCCATGTTTATACAGATAGCGGTGTAGATATTTCCATGTTTATAGAGATAGCGGTGTAGGTATTTCCATGTTTATAGACATAGCGGTGTAGATATTTCCATGTTTATATAGATGGCGTTGTAGATATTTCCATGTTTATACCGATAGCGTTGTTGGTATTTCCACGTTTATACAGATAGCGATGTAGATATTTCCATGTTTATACAGCTCGCGGTGCAGATATTTATATCTTTATACAGATGGCATTGTAGATATTTCCTTATTCACACAGATGGCGGTGTAGATGTTTCCATGTTTATACAGATGGCGGAGTAGTTAGTTCCATGTTTATGGAGATGGCAGTGTACATATTTTCATGTGTATAGAGATGGCGGTGTAGTTATTTCCATGTTTATAGAGATAGCAGTGTATATATTTTCATGTTTATACAGATGGCTGTGTAGATATTTCCTTGTGTATACAGACGGCATTGTAGATATTTCCATGTTTATACAGATGACTGTATAGGTATTTCCATGTTTTTACAGATGGCAGTGCAGATATTTCCATGTTTATAGAGATAGCGGTGTAGATAGTTCCATGTTTCTACAGATGGCGGTGTTGATATTTCCATCTATACAAAGATGGCCGTGTAGATATTATCATGTTTATACAAATGGCGGCCTAGATATTTCCATGGACATGCAGATGGCGGTGTAGATATTTCCATGTTTATACAGAGAGCGGTGTAGTTATTTCCATGTTTACACAGATGGTGGTGTAGATATTTCCGTGTTTATACACATGGCGGAGTAGATACTTCCATCTTTATGGAGATGGCAGTGTAGATATTTTCATGTTTATAGAGATGGCGGTGTAGATATTTCCATATTTATAGAGATAGCGGTGTAGATATTTCCATCTTTCTACAGATGGCAGTGTAGATATTTCCATGTTTATACAGATGGCGGTGTAGATATTTCCATATTTATACAGATGTCTGTGTAGATATTTCCATGTGTATACAGATGGTATTGTAGGTATTTCCACGTTTATACAGATGGTGGTGTAGATATTTCCATGTTTATTCAGATGACTGCGTAGATATTTCCATGTTTTTACAGATGGCAGTGTAGATATTTCCATGTTTATAGAGATGGCGCTGTAGATATTTCCATGTTTATACAGATCGCGGTGTAGATATATCCATGTTTATACAGATAGCGGTGTAGATATTTCCATGTTTTTACAGATATCGGTGTAGATATTCCCATGTTTACACAGATTGCGGTGTAGATATTTCCATCTTTCTACAGATGGCATTGTAGATATTTCCATGTTTATACAGATGGCGGTGTAGATATATCCAGGTTTATATAGATGGTGGTGTAGATATTACCATGTTTATACAGATAGCGGTGTAGATAGTTCCATGTTTATACAGATCGTGGTGAAGACATTTCCATGTTTATACAGATCACGGTGTAGATATTTCCCTGTTTATACAGACCGCGTTGTAGATAATTCCATGTTTATACAGATAGCGGTGTAGATATTTCCATGTTTATACAGATAGCGGTGTAGATATTTCCATGTTTATACAGATAGCGGTGTAGGTATTTCCATGTTTATAGACATAGCGGTGTAGATATTTCCATGTTTATATAGATGGCGTTGTAGATATTTCCATGTTTACACCGATAGCGGTGTTGGTATATCCATGTTTATACAGACAGCGATGTAGATATTTCCATGTTTATACAGCTCCCGGTGCGGATATTTATATCTTTATACAGATGGCATTGTAGATATTTCCTTATTCACACAGATGGCGGTGTAGATGTTTCCATGTTTATACAGATGGCGGAGTAGTTAGTTCCATGTTTATGGAGATGGCAGTGTATATATTTTCATGTGTATAGAGATGGCGGTGTAGTTATTTCCATGTTTATAGAGATAGCAGTGTATATATTTTCATGTTTATACAGATGGCTGTGTAGATATTTCCATGTGTATACAGACGGCATTGTAGATATTTCCATGTTTATACAGATGACTGTATAGGTATTTCCATGTTTTTACAGATGGCAGTGCAGATATTTCCATGTTTATAGAGATAGCGGTGTAGATAATTCCATGTTTCTACAGATGGCGGTGTTGATATTTCCATCTGTACACAGATGGCCGTGTAGATATTTCCATGTTTATACAGATGGCGGCCTAGATATTTCCATGGACATGCAGATGGCGGTGTAGATATTTCCATGTTTATACAGACAGCGGTGTAGTTATTTCCATGTTTACACAGATGGTGGTGTAGATATTTCCGTGTTTATACACATGGCGGAGTAGATACTTCCATCTTTATGGAGATGGCAGTGTAGATATTTTCATGTTTATAGAGATGGCGGTGTAGATATTTCCATATTTATAGAGATAGCGGTGTAGATATTTCCATCTTTCTACAGATGGCAGTGTAGATATTTCCATGTTTATACAGATGGCGGTGTAGATATTTCCATATTTATACAGATGTCTGTGTAGATATTTCCATGTGTATACAGATGGTATTGTAGGTATTTCCATGTTTATACAGATGGTGGTGTAGATATTTCCATGTTTATTCAGATGACTGCGTAGATATTTCCATGTTTTTACAGATGGCAGTGTAGATATTTCAATGTTTATAGAGATGGCGCTGTAGATATTTCCATGTTTATACAGATCGCGGTGTAGATATTTCCATGTTTATACAGATAGCGGTGTAGATATTTCCATGTTTTTACAGATATCGGTGTAGATATTTCCATGTTTACACAGATTGCGGTGTAGATATTTCCATCTTTATACACATGGCGTTGTAGATATTTCCATGTTTATACAGATGGCGGTGTAGATATTTCCATGTTTATATAGATGGTGGTGTAGACATTACCATGTTTATACAGATAGCGGTGTAGATATTTCCATGTTTATACAGATCGTGGTGAAGACATTTCCATGTTTATACAGATTGCGGTGTAGATATTTCCCTGTTTATACAGATCGCGGTGTAGATATTTCCATGTTTATAGAGATAGCGGTGTTGGTATTTCCACGTTTATACAGATAGCGATGTAGATATTTCCATGTTTATACAGCTCGCGGTGCAGATATTTATATCTTTATACAGATGGCATTGTAGATATTTCCTTATTCACACAGATGGCGATGTAGATGTTTCCATGTCTATACAGATGGCGGAGTAGTTAGTTCCATGTTTATGGAGATGGCAGTGTACATATTTTCATGTGTATAGAGATGGCGGTGTAGATATTTCCATGTTTATAGAGATAGCAGTGTATATATTTACATGTTTATACAGATGGCTGTGTAGATATTTCCACGTGTATACAGACGGCATTGTAGATATTTCCATGTTTATACAGATGACTGTATAGGTATTTCCATGTTTTTACAGATGGCAGTGCAGATATTTCCATGTTTATAGAGATAGCGGTGTAGATAGTTCCATGTTTCTACAGATGGCGGTGTTGATATTTCCATCTATACACAGATGGCCGTGTAGATATTTCCATGTTTTTACAGATGGCGGCCTAGATATTTCCATGGACATGCAGATGGCGGTGTAGATATTTCCATGTTTATACTTACAGCGGAGTAGTTATTTCCATGTTTACACAGATGGTGGTGTAGATATTTCCGTGTTTATACACATGGCGGTGTAGATATTTCCATCTTTATGGAGATGGCAGTGTAGATATTTTCATGTTTATAGAGATGGCGGTGTAGATATTTCCATATTTATAGAGATAGCGGTGTAGATATTTCCATCTTTCTACAGATGGCAGTGTAGATATTTCCATGTTTATACAGATGGCGGTGTATATATTTCCATATTTATAGAGATGTCTGTGTAGATATTTCCATGTGTATACAGATGGTATTGTAGGTATTTCCATGTTTATACAGATGGTAGTGTAGATATTTCCATGTTTATTCAGATGACTGTGCAGATATTTCCATGTTTTTACAGATGGCAGTGTAGATATTTCAATGTTTATAGAGATGGCGCTGTAGATATTTCCATGTTTAAACAGATCGCGGTGTAGATATTTCCATGTTTATACAGATAGCGGTGTAGATATTTCCATGTTTTTACAGATATCGGTGTAGATATTTCCATGTTTACACAGTTTGCGGTGTAGATATTTCCATCTTTCTACAGATGGCATTGTAGATATTTCCATGTTTATACAGATGGCGGTGTAGATATTTCCATGTTTATATAGATGGTGGTGTAGATATTACCATGTTTATACAGATAGCTGTGTAGATATTTCCATGTTTATACAGGTCGAGGTGAAGACATTTCCATGTTTATACAGATCGCGGTGTAGATATTTCCCTGTTTATACAGATCGCGGTGTAGATATTTCCGTGTTTATACAGATAGCGGTGTAGATATTTCCATGTTTATACAGATAGCGGTGTAGATATTTCCATGTTTATACAGATAGCGGTGTAGATATTTCCATGTTTATACAGATAGCGGTGTAGGTATTTCCATGTTTATAGACATAGCGGTGTAGATATTTCCATGTTTATATAGATGGCGTTGTAGATATTTCCATGTTTATACCGATAGCGGTGTTGGTATATCCATGTTTATACAGATAGCGATGTAGATATTTTCATGTTTATACAGCTCCCGGTGCGGATATTTATATTTTTATACAGATGGCATTGTAGATATTTCCTTATTCACACAGATAGCGGTGTAGATGTTTCCATGTTTATACAGATGGCGGAGTAGTTAGTTCCATGTTTATGGAGATGGCAGTGTAGATATTTTCATGTGTATAGAGATGGCGGTGTAGTTATTTCCATGTTTATAGAGATAGCAGTGTATATATTTTCATGTTTATACAGATGGCTGTGTAGATATTTCCATGTGTATACAGACGGCATTGTAGATATTTCCATGTTTATACAGATGACTGTATAGGTATTTCCATGTTTTTACAGATGGCAGTGCAGATATTTCCATGTTTATAGAGATAGCGGTGTAGATAGTTCCATGTTTCTACAGATGGCGGTGTTGATATTTCCATCTATACACAGATGGCCGTGTAGATATTTCCATGTTTATACAGATGGCGGCCTAGATATTTCCATGGACATGCAGATGGCGGTGTAGATATTTCCATGTTTATACAGACAGCGGTGTAGTTATTTCCATGTTTACACAGATGTTGGTGTAGATATTTCCGTGTTTATACACATGGCGGAGTAGATACTTCCATCTTTATGGAGATGGCAGTGTAGATATTTTCATGTTTATAGAGATGGCGGTGTAGATATTTCCATATTTATAGAGATAGCGGTGTAGATATTTCCATCTTTCTACAGATGGCAGTGTAGATATTTCCATGTTTATACAGATGGCGGTGTAGATATTTCCATATTTATACAGATGTCTGTGTAGATATTTCCATGTGTATACAGATGGTATTGTAGGTATTTCCATGTTTATACAGATGGTGGTGTAGATATTTCCATGTTTATTCAGATGACTGCGTAGATATTTCCATGTTTTTACAGATGGCAGAGTAGATATTTCAATGTTTATAGAGATGGCGCTGTAGATATTTCCATGTTTATACAGATCGCGGTGTAGATATTTCCATGTTTATACAGATAGCGGTGTAGATATTTCCATGTTTTTACAGATATCCGTGTAGATATTTCCATGTTTACACAGATTGCGGTGTAGATATTTCCATCTTTCTACAGATGGCATTGTAGATATTTCCATGTTTATACAGATGGCGGTGTAGATATATCCATGTTTATATAGATGGTGGTGTAGATATTACCATGTTTATACAGATAGCGGTGTAGATAGTTCAATGTTTATACAGATCGTGGTGAAGACATTTCCATGTTTATACAGATCACGGTGTAGATATTTCCCTGTTTATACAGACCGCGGTGTAGATATTTCCATGTTTATACAGATAGCGGTGTAGATATTTCCATGTTTATACAGATAGCGGTGTAGATATTTCCATGTTTATACAGATAGCGGTGTAGGTATTTCCATGTTTATAGACATAGCGGTGTAGATATTTCCATGTTTATATAGATGGCGTTGTAGATATTTCCATGTTTATACCGATAGCGGTGTTGGTATTTCCATGTTTATATAGATAGCGATGTAGATATTTCCATGTTTATACAGCTCCCGGTGCGGATATTTATATCTTTATACAGATGGCATTGTAGATATTTCCTTATTCACACAGATGGCGGTGTAGATGTTTCCATGTTTATACAGATGGCGGAGTAGTTAGTTCCATGTTTATGGAGATGGCAGTGTAGATATTTTCATGTGTATAGAGATGGCGGTGTAGTTATTTCCATGTTTATAGAGATAGCAGTGTATATATTTTCATGTTTATACAGATGGCTGTGTAAATATTTCCATGTGTATACAGACGGCATTGTAGATATTTCCATGTTTATACAGATGACTGTATAGGTATTTCCATGTTTTTACAGATGGCAGTGCAGATATTTCCATGTTTATAGAGATAGCGGTGTAGATAATTCCATGTTTCTACAGATGGCGGTGTTGATATTTCCATCTATACACAGATGGCCGTGTAGATATTTCCATGTTTATACAGATGGCGGCCTAGATATTTCCATGGACATGCAGATGGCGGTGTAGATATTTCCATGTTTATACAGACAGCGGTGTAGTTATTTCCATGTTTACACAGATGGTGGTGTAGATATTTCCGTGTTTATACACATGGCGGAGCAGATACTTCCATCTTTATGGAGATGGCAGTGTAGATATTTTCATGTTTATAGAGATGGCGGTGTAGATATTTCCATATTTATAGAGATAGCGGTGTAGATATTTCCATCTTTCTACAGATGGCAGTGTAGATATTTCCATGTTTATACAGATGGCGGTGTAGATATTTCCATATTTATACAGACGTCTGTGTAGATATTTCCATGTGTATACAGATGGTATTGTAGGTATTTCCATGTTTATACAGATGGTGGTGTAGATATTTCCATGTTTATTCAGATGACTGTGTAGGTATTTCCATGTTTTTACAGATGGCAGTGTAGATACTTCAGTGTTTATAGATATGGCGCTGTAGATATTTCCAAGTTTATACAGATGGCGGTGTAGATATTTCCATGTTTATACAGATAGCGGTGTAGATATTTACATGTTTTTACAGATATCAGTATAGATATTTCCCTGTTTACACAGATTGCGGTGTAGATATTTCCATCTTTCTACAGATGGCGTTGTAGATATTTCCATGTTTATACGGATGGCGGTGTAGATATTTCCATGTTTATATAGATGGTGGTGTAGATATTACCATGTTTATACAGATAGCGGTGTAGATATTTCCATGTTTATACAGATCGTGGTGAAGACATTTCCATGTTTATACAGATCACGGTGTAGTAATTTCCCTGTTTATACAGATCGCGGTGTAGATATTTCCATGTTTATACAGATAGCGGTGTTGGTATTTCCACGTTTATACAGATAGCGATGTAGATATTTCCATGTTTATACAGCTCGCGGTGCAGATATTTATATCTTTATACAGATGGCATTGTAGATATTTCCTTATTCACACAGATGGCGGTGTAGATGTTTCCATGTTTATACAGATGGCGGAGTAGTTAGTTCCAAGTTTATGGAGATGGCAGTGTAGATATTTTCATGTGTATAGAGATGGCGGTGTAGATATTTCCATGTTTATAGAGATTGCAGTGTATATATTTACATGTTTATACAGATGGCTGTGTAGATATTTCCATGTGTATACAGATGGCATTGTAGATATTTCCATGTTTATACAGATGACTGTATAGTTATTTCCATGTTTTTACAGATGGCAGTGCAGATATTTCCATGTTTATAGAGATAGAGGTGTAGATAGTTCCATGTTTGTACAGATGGCGGTGTTGATATTTCCATCTATACACAGATGGCCGTGTAGATATTTCCATGTTTATACAGATGGCGGCTTAGATATTTCCATGGACATGCAGATGGCGGTGTAGATATTTCCATGTTTATACAGAGAGCGGTGTAGATATTTCCATGTTTACACTGATGTTGGTGTAGATATTTCCGTGTTTATACACATGGCGGAGTAGATACTTCCATCTTTATGGAGATGGCAGTGTAGATATTTTCATGTTTATACAGATGGCGGTGTAGGTATTTCCATATTTATAGAGATAGCGGTGTAGATATTTCCATCTTTCTACAGATGGCAGTGTAGATATTTCCATGTTTATACAGATGGCGGTGTAGATATTTC
Organism: Pan troglodytes; assembly: GCF_028858775.2. Classification (NCBI taxonomy): domain Eukaryota; kingdom Metazoa; phylum Chordata; class Mammalia; order Primates; family Hominidae; genus Pan; species Pan troglodytes. The sequence continues at coordinate 99,172,758 of NC_072417.2, forward strand.
CATATTTATACAGATGTCTGTGTAGATATTTCCATGTGTATACAGATGGTATTGTAGGTATTTCCATGTTTATACAGATGGTGGTGTAGATATTTCCATGTTTATTCAGATGACTGTGTAGATATTTCCATGTTTTTACAGATGGCAGTGTAGATATTTCAATGTTTATAGAGATGGCGCTGTAGATATTTCCATGTTTATACAGATCGCGGTGTAGATATTTCCATGTTTATACAGATAACGGTGTAGATATTTCCATGTTTTTACAGATATCGGTGTAGATATTTCCATGTTTACACAGATTGCGGTGTAGATATTTCCATCTTTCTACAGATGGCATTGTAGATATTTCCATGTTTATACCGATAGCGGTGTAGATATTTCCACGTTTATACAGATAGCGGTGTAGGTATTTCCATGTTTATACACATAGCGGTGTAGATATTTCCATGTTTATATAGATGGCGTTGTAGATATTTCCATGTTTATACCGATAGCGGTGTTGGTATTTCCACGTTTATACAGATAGCGATGTAGATATTTCCATGTTTATACAGCTCGCGGTGCAGATATTTATATCTTTATAGAGATGGCATTGTAGATATTTCCTTATTCACACAGATGGCGGTGTAGATGTTTCCATGTTTATACAGATGGCGGAGTAGTTAGTTCCATGTTTATGGAGATGGCAGTGTAGATATTTTCATGTGTATAGAGATGGCAGTGTAGGTATTTTCATGTGTATAGAGATGGCGGTGTAGATATTTCCATGTTTATAGAGATAGCAGTGTATATATTTACATGTTTATACAGATGGCTGTGTAGATATTTCCATGTGTATACAGACGGCATTGTAGATATTTCCATGTTTATACAGATGACTGTATAGGTATTTCCATGTTTTTACAGATGGCAGTGCAGATATTTCCATGTTTATAGAGATAGCGGTGTAGATAGTTCCATGTTTCTACAGATGGCGGTGTTGATATTTCCATCTATACACAGATGGCCGTGTAGATATTTCCATGTTTTTACAGATGGCGGCCTAGATATTTCCATGGGCATGCAGATGGCGGTGTAGATATTTCCATGTTTATACAGACAGCGGAGTAGTTATTTCCATGTTTACACAGATGGCGGTGTAGATATTTCCGTGTTTATACACATGGCGGTGTAGATATTTCCATCTTTATGGAGATGGCAGTGTAGGTATTTTCATGTTTATAGAGATGGCGGTGTAGATATTTCCATATTTATAGAGATAGCGGTGTAGATATTTCCATCTTTCTACAGATGGCAGTGTAGATATTTCCATGTTTATACAGATGGCGGTGTAGATATTCCCATATTTATACAGATGTCTGTGTAGATATTTCCATGTGTATACAGATGGTATTGTAGGTATTTCCATGTTTATACAGATGGTGGTGTAGATATTTCCATGTTTATTCAGATGACTGTGTAGATATTTCCATGTTTTTACAGATGGCAGTGTAGATATTTCAATGTTTATAGAGATGGCGCTGTAGATATTTCCATGTTTATACAGATCGCGGTGTAGATATTTCCATGTTTATACAGATAGCGGTGTAGATATTTCCATGTTTTTACAGATATCGGTGTAGATATTTCCATGTTTACACAGTTTGCGGTGTAGATATTTCCATCTTTCTACAGATGGCATTGTAGATATTTCCATGTTTATACAGATGTCGGTGTAGATATTTCCATGTTTATATAGATGGTGGTGTAGATATTACCATGTTTATACAGATAGCGGTGTAGATATTTCCATGTTTATACAGGTCGAGGTGAAGACATTTCCAGGTTTACACAGATCGCGGTGTAGATATTTCCCTGTTTATACAGATCGCGGTGTAGATATTTCCATGTTTATACAGATAGCGGTGTAGATATTTCCATGTTTATACAGATAGCGGTGTAGATATTTCCATGTTTATACAGATAGCGGTGTAGGTATTTCCATGTTTATAGACATAGCGGTGTAGATATTTCCATGTTTATATAGATGGCGTTGTAGATATTTCCATGTTTATACCGATAGCGGTGTTGGTATTTCCACGTTTATACAGATAGCGATGTAGATATTTCCATGTTTATACAGCTCGCGGTGCAGATATTTATATCTTTATACAGATGATATTGTAGATATTTCCTTACTCACACAGATGGCGGTGTAGATGTTTCCATGTTTATACAGGTGGCGGAGTAGTTAGTTCCATGTTTATGGAGATGGCAGTGTAGATATTTTCATGTGTATAGAGATGGCGGTGTAGATATTTCCATGTTTATAGAGATAGCAGTGTATATATTTACGTTTATACAGATGGCTGTGTAGATATATCCATGTGTATACAGATGGCATTGTAGATATTTCCATGTTTATACAGATGACTGTATAGGTATTTCCATGTTTTTACAGATGGCAGTGCAGATATTTCCATGTTTATAGAGATAGCGGTGTAGATAGTTCCATGTTTGTACAGATGGCGGTGTTGATATTTCCATCTATACAAAGATGGCCGTGTAGATATTTCCATGTTTATACAGATGGCGGCTTAGATATTTCCATGGACATGCAGATGGCGGTGTAGATATTTCCATGTTTATACAGACAGCGGTGTAGATATTTCCATGTTTACACTGATGTTGGTGTAGATATTTCCGTGTTTATACACATGGCGGAGTAGATACTTCCATCTTTATGGAGATGGCAGTGTAGATATTTTCATGTTTATAGAGATGGCGGTGTAGATATTTCCATATTTATAGAGATAGCGGTGTAGATATTTCCATCTTTCTACAGATGGCAGTGTAGATATTTCCATGTTTATACAGATGGCGGTGTAGATATTTCCATATTTATACAGATGTCTGTGTACATATTTCCATGTGTATACAGATTGTATTGTAGGTATTTCCATGTTTATACAGATGGTGGTGTAGATATTTCCATGTTTATTCAGTTGCCTGTGTAGATATTTCCATGTTTTTACAGATGGCAGTGTAGATATTTCAATGTTTATAGAGATGGCGCTGTAGATATTTCCATGTTTATACAGATCACGGTGTAAATATTTCCATGTTTATACAGATAACGGTGTAGATATTTCCATGTTTTTACAGATATCGGTGTAGATATTTCCATGTTTACACAGATTGCGGTGTAGATATTTCCATCTTTCTACAGATGGCATTGTAGATATTTCCATGTTTATACAGATAGCGGTGTAGATATTTCCATGTTTATAGAGATAGCGGTGTAGGTATTTCCATGTTTATAGACATAGCGGTGTAGATATTTCCATGTTTATATAGATGGCGTTGTAGATATTTCCATGTTTATACCGTTAGCGGTGTTGGTATTTCCACGTTTATACAGATAGCGATGTAGATATTTCCATGTTTATACAGCTCGTGGTGCAGATATTTATATCTTTATACAGATGGCATTGTAGATATTTCCTTATTCACACAGATGGCGGTGTAGATGTTTCCATGTTTATACAGATGGCGGAGTAGTTAGTTCCATGCTTATGGAGATGGCAGTGTAGAGATTTTCATGTGTATAGAGATGGCGGTGTAGATATTTCCATGTTTATAGAGATAGCAGCGTATATATTTACATGTTTATACAGATGGCTGTGTAGATATTTCCATGTGTATACAGACGGCATTGTAGATATTTCCATGTTTATACAGATGACTGTATAGGTATTTCCATGTTTTTACAGATGGCAGTGCAGATATTTCCATGTTTATAGAGATAGCGGTGTAGATAGTTCCATGTTTCTACAGATGGCGGTGTTGATATTTCCATCTATACACAGATGGCCGTGTAGATATTTCCATGTTTTTACAGATGGCGGCCTAGATATTTCCATGGACATGCAGATGGCGGTGTAGATATTTCCATGTTTATACAGACAGCGGTGTAGTTATTTCCATGTTTACACAGATGGTGGTGTAGATATTTCCGTGTTTATACACATGGCGGTGTAGATATTTCCATCTTTATGGAGATGGCAGTGTAGATATTTTCATGTTTATAGAGATGGCGGTGTAGATATTTCCATATTTATAGAGATAGCGGTGTAGATATTTCCATCTTTCTACAGATGGCAGTGTAGATATTTCCATGTTTATACAGATGGCGGTGTAGATATTTCCATATTTATACAGATGTCTGTGTAGATATTTCCATGTGTATACAGATGGTATTGTAGGTATTTCCATGTTTATAGAGATGGTGGTGTAGATATTTCCATGTTTATTCAGATGACTGTGTAGATATTTCCATGTTTTTACAGATGGCAGTGTAGATATTTCAATGTTTATAGAGATGGCGCTGTAGATATTTCCATGTTTATACAGATCGTGGTGTAGATATTTCCATGTTTATACAGATAGCGGTGTAGATATTTCCATGTTTTTACAGATATCGGTGTAGATATTTCCATGTTTACACAGATTGCGGTGTAGATATTTCCATCTTTCTACAGATGGCATTGTAGATATTTAAATGTTTATACAGATGGCGGTGTAGATATTTCCATGTTTATATAGATGGTGGTGTAGATATTACCATGTTTATACAGATAGCGGTGTAGATATTTCCATGTTTATACAGGTCGAGGTGAAGACATTTCCATGTTTATACAGATCACGGTGTAGATATTTCCCTGTTTATACAGATCGCGGTGTAGATATTTCCATGTTTATACAGATAGCGGTGTAGATATTTCCATGTTTATACAGATAGCGGTGTAGATATTTCCATGTTTATACAGATAGCGGTGTAGGTATTTCCATGTTTATAGACATAGCGGTGTAGATATTTCCATGTTTATATAGATGGCGTTGTAGATATTTCCATGTTTATACCGATAGCGGTGTTGGTATTTCCACGTTTATACAGATAGCGATGTAGATATTTCCATGTTTATAAAGCTCGCGGTGCAGATATTTATATCTTTATACAGATGACATTGTAGATATTTCCTTACTCACACAGATGGCGGTGTAGATGTTTCCATGTTTATACAGGTGGCGGAGTAGTTAGTTCCATGTTTATGGAGATGGCAGTGTAGATATTTTCATGTGTATAGAGATGGCGGTGTAGATATTTCCATGTTTATAGAGATAGCAGTGTATATATTTACATGTTTATACAGATGGCTGTGTAGATATATCCATGTGTATACAGATGGCATTGTAGATATTTCCATGTTTATACAGATGACTGTATAGGTATTTCCATGTTTTTACAGATGGCAGTGCAGATATTTCCATGTTTATAGAGATAGCGGTGTAGATAGTTCCATGTTTGTACAGATGGCGGTGTTGATATTTCCATCTATACACAGATGGCCGTGTAGATATTTCCATGTTTATACTGATGGCGGCTTAGATATTTCCATGGACATGCAGATGGCGGTGTAGATATTTCCATGTTTATACAGACAGCGGTGTAGATATTTCCATGTTTACACTGATGTTGGTGTAGATATTTCCGTGTTTATACACATGGCGGAGTAGATACTTCCATCTTTATGGAGATGGCAGTGTAGATATTTTCATGTTTATAGAGATGGCGGTGTAGATATTTCCATATTTATAGAGATAGCCGTGTAGATATTTCCATCTTTCTACAGATGGCAGTGTAGATATTTCCATGTTAATACAGATGGCGGTGTAGATATTTCCATATTTATACAGATGTCTGTGTAGATATTTCCATGTGTATACAGATTGTATTGTAGGTATTTCCATGTTTATACAGATGGTGGTGTAGATATTTCCATGTTTATTCAGTTGCCTGTGTAGATATTTCCATGTTTTTACAGATGGCAGTGTAGATATTTCAATGTTTATAGAGATGGCGCTGTAGATATTTCCATGTTTATACAGATCACGGTGTAGATATTTCCATGTTTATACAGATAACGGTGTAGATATTTCCATGTTTTTACAGATATCGGTGTAGATATTTCCATGTTTACACAGATTGCGGTGTAGATATTTCCATATTTCTACAGATGGCATTGTAGATATTTCCATGTTTATACAGATAGCGGTGTAGATATTTCCATGTTTATAGAGATAGCGGTGTAGGTATTTCCATGTTTATAGACATAGCGGTGTAGATATTTCCATGTTTATATAGATGGCGTTGTAGATATTTCCATGTTTATACCGATAGCGGTGTTGGTATTTCCACGTTTATACAGATAGCGATGTAGATATTTCCATGTTTATACAGCTCGCGGTGCAGATATTTATATCTTTATAGAGATGGCATTGTAGATATTTCCTTATTCACACAGATGGCGGTGTAGATGTTTCCATGTTTATACAGATGGCGGAGTAGTTAGTTCCATGTTTATGGAGATGGCAGTGTAGATATTTTCATGTGTATAGAGATGGCGGTGTAGATATTTCCATGTTTATAGAGATAGCAGTGTATATATTTACATGTTTATACAGATGGCTGTGTAGATATTTCCATTTGTATACAGATGGCATTGTAGATATTTCCATGTTTATACAGATGACTGTATAGGTATTTCCATGTTTTTACAGATGGCAGTGCAGATATTTCCATGTTTATAGAGATAGCGGTGTAGATAGTTCCATGTTTGTACAGATGGCGGTGTTGACATTTCCATCTATACACAGATGGCCGTGTAGATATTTCCATGTTTATACAGATGGCGGCCTAGATATTTCCATGGACATGCAGATGGCGGTGTAGATATTTCCATGTTTATACAGACAGCGGTGTAGACATTTCCATGTTTACACAGATGTTGGTGTAGATATTTCCGTGTTTATACACATGGCGGAGTAGATACTTCCATCTTTATGGAAATGGCAGTGTAGATATTTTCATGTTTATAGAGATGGCGGTGTAGATATTTCCATATTTATAGAGATAGCGGTGTAGATATTTCCATCTTTCTACAGATGGCAGTGAAGATATTTCCATGTTTATACAGATGGCGGTGTAGATATTTCCATATTTATAGAGATGTCTGTGGAGATATTTCCATGTGTATACAGATGGTATTGTAGGTATTTCCATGTTTATACAGATGGTGGTGTAGATATTTCCATGTTTATTCAGATGACTGTGTAGATATTTCCATGTTTTTACAGATGGCAGTGTAGATATTTCAATGTTTATAGAGATTGCGCTGTAGATATTTCCATGTTTATACAGATCGCGGTGTAGATATTTCCATGTTTATACAGATAGCGGTGTAGATATTTCCATGTTTTTACAGATATCGGTGTAGATATTTCCATGTTTACACAGATTGCGGTGTAGATATTTCCATCTTTCTACAGATGGCATTGTAGATATTTCCATGTTTATTCAGGTGGCGGTGTAGATATTTCCATGTTTATATAGATGGTGATGTAGATATTACCATGTTTATACAGATAGCGGTGTAGATATTTCCATGTTTATACAGATCGTGGTGAAGACATTTCCATGTTTATACAGATCGCGGTGTAGATATTTCCCTGTTTATACAGATCGCGGTGTAGATATTTCCATGTTTATACAGATAGCGGTGTAGATATTTCCATGTTTATACAGATAGCGGTGTAGATATTTCCATGTTTATACAGATAGCGGTGTAGGTATTTCCATGTTTATAGACATAGCGGTGTAGATATTTCCATGTTTATATAGATGGCGTTGTAGATATTTCCATGTTTATACCGATAGCGGTGTTGGTATTTCCACGTTTATACAGATAGCGATGTAGATATTTCCATGTTTATACAGCTCGCGGTGCAGATATTTATATCTTTATACAGATGGCATTGTAGATATTTCCTTACTCACACAGATGGCGGTGTAGATGTTTCCATGTTTATACAGGTGGCGGAGTAGTTAGTTCCATGTTTATGGAGATGGCAGTGTAGATATTTTCATGTGTATAGAAATGGTGGTGTAGATATTTCCATGTTTATAGAGATAGCAGTGTATATATTTACATGTTTATACAGATGGCTGTGTAGATATTTCCATGTGTATACAGATGGCATTGTAGATATTTCCATGTTTATACAGATGACTGTATACGTATTTCCATGTTTTTACAGATGGCAGTGCAGATATTTCCATGTTTATAGAGATAGCGGTGTAGATAGTTCCATGTTTGTACAGATGGCGGTGTTGATATTTCCATCTATACACAGATGGCCGTGTAGATATTTCCATGTTTATACAGATGGCGGCTTAGATATTTCCATGGACATGCAGATGGCGGTGTAGATATTTCCATGTTTATACAGACAGCGGTGTAGGTATTTCCATGTTTACACTGATGTTGGTGTAGATATTTCCGTGTTTATACACATGGCGGAGTAGATACTTCCATCTTTATGGAGATGGCAGTGTAGATATTTTCATGTTTATAGAGATGGCGGTGTAGATATTTCCATATTTATAGAGATAGCGGTGTAGATATTTCCATCTTTCTACAGATGGCAGTGTAGATATTTCCATGTTTATACAGATGGCGGTGTAGATATTTCCATATTTATACAGATGTCTGTGTAGATATTTCCATGTGTATACAGATGGTATTGTAGGTATTTCCATGTTTATACAGATGGTGGTGTAGATATTTCCATGTTTATTCAGATGACTGTGTATATATTTCCATGTTTTTACAGATGGCAGTGTAGATATTTCAATGTTTATAGAGATGGCGCTGTAGATATTTCCATGTTTATACAGATCGTGGTGTAGATATTTCCATGTTTATACAGATAGCGGTGTAGATATTTCCATGTTTTTACAGATATCGGTGTAGATATTTCCATGTTTACACAGATTGCGGTGTAGATATTTCCATCTTTCTACAGATGGCATTGTAGATATTTCCATGTTTATACAGATGGCGGTGTAGATATTTCCATGTTTATATAGATGGTGGTGTAGATATTACCATGTTTATACAGATAGCGGTGTAGATATTTCCATTTTTATACAGATCGTGGTGAAGACATTTCCATGTTTATGCAGATCGCGGTGTAGATATTTCCCTGTTTATACAGATCGCGGTGTAGATATTTCCATGTTTATACAGATAGCGGTGTAGATATTTCCATGTTTATACAGATAGCGGAGTAGATATTTCCATGTTTATAGAGATAGCGGTGTAGGTATTTCCATGTTTATAGACATAGCGTTGTAGATATTTCCATGTTTATATAGATGGCGTTGTAGATATTTCCATGTTTATACCGATAGCGGTGTTGGTATTTCCACGTTTATACAGATAGCGATGTAGATATTTCCATGTGTATACAGCTCGCGGTGCAGATATTTATATCTTTATAGAGATGGCATTGTAGATATTTTCTTACTCACACAGATGGCGGTGTAGATGTTTCCATGTTTATACAGATGGCGGAGTAGTTAGTTCCATGTTTATGGAGATGGCAGCGTAGATATTTTCATGTGTATAGAGATGGCGGTGTAGATATTTCCATGTTTATAGAGATAGCAGTGTATATATTTACATGTTTTTACAGATGGCTGTGTAGATATTTCCATGTGTATACAGATGGCATTGTAGATATTTCCATGTTTATACAGATGACTGTATAGGTATTTCCATGTTTTTACAGATGGCAGTGCAGATATTTCCATGTTTATAGAGATAGCGGTGTAGATATTTCCATCTTTCTACAGATGGCACTGTAGATATTTCCATGTTTATAGAGATGGCGGTGTAGATATTTCCATATTTATAGAGATGTCTGTGTAGATATTTCCATGTGTATACAGATCGTATTGTAGGTATTTCCATGTTTATACGGATGGTGGTGTAGATATTTCCATGTTTACACAGATTGCGGTGTAGATATTTCCATCTTTCTACAGATGGCATTGTAGATATTTCCATGTTTATACAGATGGCGGTGTAGACATTTCCATGTTTATATAGATGGTGGTGTAGATATTACCATGTTTATACAGATAGCGGTGTAGATATTTCCATGTTTACAGATCGTGGTGAAGACATTTCCATGTTTATACAGATCGTGGTGTAGATATTTCCCTGTTTATACAGATCGCGGTGTAGATATTTCCATGTTTATACAGATAGCGGTGTAGATATTTCCATGTTTATACAGATAGCGGTGTAGATATTTCCATGTTTATAGAGATAGCGGTGTAGGTATTTCCATGTTTATAGACATAGCGGTGTACATATTTCCATGTTTATATAGATGGCGTTGTAGATATTTCCATGTTTATACCGATAGCGGTGTTGGTATTTCCACGTTTACTCAGATAGCGATGTAGATATTTCCATGTTTATAGAGCTCGCGGTGCAGATATTTATATCTTTATACAGATGGCATTGTAGATATTTCCTTATTCACACAGATGGCGGTGTAGATGTTTCCATGTTTATACAGATGGCGGAGTAGTTAGTTCCATGTTTATGGAGATGGCAGTGTAGATATTTTCATGTGTATAGAGATGGCGGTGTAGATATTTCCATGTTTATAGAGATAGCAGTGTATATATTTACATGTTTATACAGTTGGCTCTGTAGATATTTCCATGTGTATACAGATGGCATTGTAGATATTTCCATGTTTATACAGATGACTGTATAGGTATTTCCATGTTTTTACAGATGGCAGTGCAGATATTTCCATGTTTATAGAGATAGCGGTGTAGATAGTTCCATGTTTGTACAGATGGCGGTGTTGATATTTCCATCTATACACAGATGGCCGTGTAGATATTTCCATGTTTATACAGATGGCGGCCTAGATATTTCCATGGACATGCAGATGGCGGTGTAGATATTTCCATGTTTATACAGACAGCGGTGTAGTTATTTCCATGTTTACACAGATGGTGGTGTAGATATTTCCGTGTTTATACACATGGCGGAGTAGATACTTCCATCTTTATGGAGATGGCAGTGTAGATATTTTCATGTTTATAGAGATGGCGGTGTAGATATTTCCATATTTATAGAGATAGCGGTGTAGATATTTTCATCTTTCTACAGATGGCAGTGTAGGTATTTCCATGTTTATACAGATGGCGGTGTAGATATTTGCATATTTATACAGATGTCTGTGTAGATATTTCCATGTGTATACAGATGATATTGTAGGTATTTCCATGTTTATGCAGATGGTGGTGTAGATATTTCCATGTTTATTCAGATGACTGTGTAGATATTTCCATGTTTTTACAGATGGCAGTGTAGATATTTCAATGTTTATAGAGATGGCGCTATAGATATTTCCATGTTTATACAGATCACGGTGTAGATATTTCCATGTTTATACAGATAGCGGTGTAGATATTTCCATGTTTTTACAGATATCGGTGTAGATATTTCCATGTTTACACAGATTGCGGTGTAGATATTTCCAACTTTCTACAGATGGCATTGTAGATATTTCCATGTTTATACAGATGGCGGTGTAGATATTTCCATGTTTATATAGATGGTGGTGTAGATATTACCATGTTTATACAGATAGCGGTGTAGATATTTCCATGTTTATACAGATCGTGGTGAAGACATTTCCATGTTTATACAGATCGCGGTGTAGATATTTCCCTGTTTATACAGATCGCGGTGTAGGTATTTCCATGTTTATACAGATAGCGGTGTAGATATTTCCAAGTTTATGGAGATAGCGGTGTAGGTATTTCCATGTTTATAGACATAGCGGTGTAGATATTTCCAAGTTTATATAGATGGCGTTGTAGATATTTCCATTTTTATACCGATAGCGGTGTTGGTATTTCCACGTTTAAACAGATAGCGATGTAGATATTTCCATGTTTATACAGCTCGCGGTGCACATATTTATATGTTTATACAGATGGCATTGTAGATATTTCCTTATTCACACAGATGGCGGTGTAGGTGTTTCCATGTTTATAAGATGGCGGAGTAGTTAGTTCCATGTTTATGGAGATGGCAGTGTAGATATTTTCATGTTTATAGAGATGGCGATGTGGATATTTCCATATTTATAGAGATAGCAGTGTAGATATTTACATGTTTATGCAGATGTCTGTGTAGATATTTCCATGTGTATACAGATGGTATTGTAGGAACTTCCATGTTTATACAGATGGTGGTGAAGATATTTCCATGTTTATTCAGATGACTGTTTAGATATTTCCATGTTTTTACAGATGGCAGTGTAGATATTTCAATGTTTATAGAGATGGCGCTGTAGATATTTCCATGTTTATACAGATCGCGGTGAAGATATTTCCATGTTTATACAGATAGCGGTGTAGATATTTCCATGTTTTTACAGATATCGGTGTAGATATTTCCATGTTTACACAGATTGCGGTGGAGATATTTCCATGTTTTTACAGATGGCAGTGTACTTATTTCCATGTTTATACAGATAGCCGTGTAGATAGTTCCATGTTTGTACAGATGGCGGTGTTGATATTTCCATCTATACACAGATGGCCGTGTAGATATTTCCATGTTTATACAGATGGCAGCCTAGATATTTCCATGGACATGCAGATGGCGGTGTAGATATTTCCATGTTTATACAGACAGCGGTGTAGATATTTCCATGTTTACACAGATGGTGGTGTAGATATTTCCGTGTTTACACACATGGCGGAGTAGATACTTCCATCTTTATGGAGATGGCAGTGTAGATATTTTCATGTTTATAGAGATGGCGGTGTAGATATTTCCATATTTATAGAGATAGCGGTGTAGATATTTCCATCTTTCTACAGATGGCAGTGTAGATATTTCCATGTTTATACAGATGGCAGTGTACATATTTCCATATTTATACAGATGTCTGTGTAGATATTTCCATGTGTATACAGATGGTATTGTAGGTATTTCCATGTTTATACAGATGGTGGTGTAGATATTTCCAGGTTCATCCAGATGACTGTGTAGATATTTCCATGTTTTTACAGATGGCAGTGTAGATATTTCAATGTTTATAGAGATGGCGCTGTAGATGTTTCCATGTTTATACAGATCGCGGTGTAGATATTTCCATGTTTATACAGATAGCGGTGTAGATATTTCCATGTTTGTATAGATATCGGTGTAGATATTTCCATGTTTACACAGATTGCGGTGTAGATATTTCCATCTTTCTTCAGATGTCATTGTAGCTATTTCCATGTTTATACAGATGGCGGTGTAGATATTTCCATGTTTATATAGATGGTGGTGTAGATATTACCATGTTTATACAGATAGCGGTGTAGATATTTCCATGTTTATACAGATCGTGGTGAAGACATTTCCATGTTCATACAGATCGCGGTGTAGATATTTCCCTGTTTATACAGATCCCGGTGTAGGTATTTCCATGTTTATACAGATAGCGATGTAGGTATTTCCATGTTTATACAGCTCGCGGTGCAGATATTTATATCTTTATACAGATGGCATTGTAGATATTTCCTTATTCACACAGATGGCGGTTTAGATGTTTCCATGTTTATACAGATGGCGGAGTAGTCAGTTCCATGTTTATGGAGATGGCAGTGTAGATATTTTCATGTGTATAAAGATGGCGGTGTAGATATTTCCATGTTTATAGAGATAGCAGTGTATATATTTACATATTTATACAGATGGCTGTGTAGATATTTCCATGTGTATACAGATGGCATTGTAGATATTTCCATGTTTATACAGATGACTGTATAGGTATTTCCATGTTTTTACAGATGGCAGTGCAGATATTTCCATGTTTATAGAGATAGCGGTGTAGATATTTCCATGTTTGTACAGATGGCGGTGTTGATATTTCCATCTATACACAGATGGCCGTGTAGATATTTCCATGTTTATAGAGATGGCGGCTTAGATAGTTCCATGGACATGCAGATGGCGGTGTAGATATTTCCATGTTTATACAGACAGCGGTGTAGTTATTTCCATGTTTACACAGATGGTTGTGTAGATATTTCCGTGTTTATACACATGGCGGAGTAGATACTTCCATCTTTATGGAGATGGCAGTGTAGATAATTTCGTGTTTACACAGATGGTGGTGTAGATATTTCCGTGTTTATACACATGGCGGAGTAGATACTTCCATCTTTATGGAGATGGCAGTGTAGATATTTTCATGTTTATAGAGATGGCGGTGTAGATATTTCCATATTTATAGAGATAGCGGTGTAGATATTTCCATCTTTCTACAGATGGCAGTGTAGATATTTCCAAGTTTATACAGATGGCGGTGCAGATATTTCCATATTTATACGGATGTCTGTGTAGATATTTCCATGTGTATACATATGGTATTGTAGGTATTTCCATGTTTATACAGATGGTGGTGTAGATATTTCCATGTTTATTGAGATGACTGTGTAGATATTTCCATGTTTTTACAGATGGCAGTGTAGATATTTCAATGTTTATAGGATGGCGCTGTAGATATTTCCATGTTTATACAGATCGCGGTGTAGATATTTCCAAGTTTATACAGATAGCGGTGTAGATATTTCCATGTTTTTACAGATATCGGTGTAGATACTTCCATGTTTACAGAGATTGCGGTGTAGATATTTCCATCTTTCTACAGATGGCATTGTAGATACTTCCATGTTTATACAGATGGCGGTGTAGATATTTCCATGTTTATATAGATGGTGGTGTAGATATTACCATGTTTATACAGATAGCGGTGTAGATATTTCCATGTTTATAGAGATCGTGGTGAAGACATTTCCATGATTATACAAATCGCGGTGTAGATATTTCCATATTTATTCAGATAGCGGTGTAGATATTTCCATGTTTATACAGATAGCGGTGTAGATATTTCCAAGTTTATGGAGATAGCGGTGTAGGTATTTCCATGTTTATAGACATAGCAGTGTAGATATTTCCATGTTTTTATAGATGGCGTTGTAGATATTTCCATGTTTATACCGAAAGCGGTGTTGGTATTTCCACGTTTATACTGATAGCGATGTAGATATTTCCACGTTTATACAGCTCGGGGTGCAGATATTTATATCTTTATACAGATGGCATTGTAGATATTTTCTTATTCACACAGATGGCGGTGTAGATGTTTCCATGTTTATACAGATGGCGGAGTAGTTATTTCCATGTTTATGGAGATGGCAGTGTAGATATTTTCATGTTTATAGAGATGGCGGTGTAGATATTTTCATTTTTATAGAGATAGCAGTGTAGATATTTACCTGTTTATACAGATGGCTGTGTAGATATTTCCATGTGTATACAGATGGCATTGTAGATATTTCCATGTTTATACAGATGACTGTATAGGTATTTGCATGTTTTTACAGGTGGCAGTGCATGTATTTCCATGTTTATAGAGATAGCGGTGTAGATATTTCCATGTTTGTACAGATGGTGGTGTTGATATTTCCATCTATACACAGATGGCCGTGTAGATATTTCCATGTTTATACAGATGGCGGCGTAGATATTTCCATGGACATGCAGATGGCGGTGTAGATATTTCCATGTTTATACAGACAGCGGGGTAGATATTTCCATGTTTACACAGATGGTGGTGTAGATATTTCCGTGTTTATACACATGGCGGAATAGATACTTCCATCTTTATGGAAATGGCAGTGTAGATATTTTCATGTTTATAGAGATGGCGGTGTAGGTATTTCCATATTTATAGAGATAGCGGTGTAGATATTTCCATCTTTCTACAGATGGCAGTGTAGATATATCCATGTTTATACAGATGGCGGTGTAGATATTTCCATATTTATACTGATGTCTGTGTGGATATTTCCAGGTTTATACAGATGGTATTGTAGGTATTTCCATGTTTATACCGATGGTGGTGTAGATATTTCCATGTTAATTCAGATGGCTGTGTAGATATTTCCTTGTTTTTACAGATGGCAGTGTAGATATTTCAATGTTTATAGAGATGGCTCTGTAGATATTTCCATGTTTTACAGATATCGGTGTAGATATTTCCATGTTTACATAGATTGCGGTGTAGATATTTCCATCTTTCTACAGATGGCATTGTAGATATTTCCATGTTTATACAGATGGTGGTGTAGATATTTCCATGTTTATACAGATCGTGGTGAAGACATTTCCATGTTTATACAGATCGTGGTGTAGATATTTCCCTGTTTATACAGATCGCGGTGTAGGTATTTCTATGTTTATACAGATAGCGGTGTAGATATTTCCATGTTTATACAGATAGCGGTGTAGATATTTCCATGTTTTTACAGATATCGGTGTAGATATTTCCATGTTTACACAGATTGCGGTGTAGATATTTCCAACTTTCTACAGATGGCATTGTAGATATTTCCATGTTTATACAGATGGCGGTGTAGATATTTCCATGTTTATATAGATGGTGGTGTAGATATTACCATGTTTATACAGATATCGGTGTAGATATTTCCATGTTTATACAGATCGTGGTGAAGACATTTCCATGTTTATACAGATCGCGGTGTAGATATTTCCCTGTTTATACAGATCGCGGTGTAGGTATTTCCATGTTTATACAGATAGCGGTGTAGATATTTCCAAGTTTATGGAGATAGCGGTGTAGGTATTTCCATGTTTATAGACATAGCGGAGTAGATATTTCCAAGTTTATATAGATGGCGTTGTAGATATTTCCATTTTTATACCGATAGCGGTGTTGGTATTTCCACGTTTAAACAGATAGCGATGTAGATATTTCCATGTTTATACAGCTCGCGGTGCACATATTTATATGTTTATACAGATGGCATTGTAGATATTTCCTTATTCACACAGATGGCGGTGTAGATGTTTCCATGTTTATAAGATGGCGGAGTAGTTAGTTCCATGTTTATGGAGATGGCAGTGTAGATATTTTCATGTTTATAGAGATGGCGATGTGGATATTTCCATATTTATAGAGATAGCAGTGTAGATATTTACATGTTTATGCAGATGTCTGTGTAGATATTTCCATGTGTATACAGATGGTATTGTAGGAACTTCCATGTTTATACAGATGGTGGTGAAGATATTTCCATGTTTATTCAGATGACTGTTTAGATATTTCCATGTTTTTACAGATGGCAGTGTAGATATTTCAATGTTTATAGAGATGGCGCTGTAGATATTTCCATGTTTATACAGATCGCGGTGAAGATATTTCCATGTTTATACAGATAGCGGTGTAGATATTTCCATGTTTTTACAGATATCGGTGTAGATATTTCCATGTTTACACAGATTGCGGTGTAGATATTTCCATGTTTTTACAGATGGCAGTGTACTTATTTCCATGTTTATACAGATAGCCGTGTAGATAGTTCCATGTTTGTACAGATGGCGGTGTTGATATTTCCATCTATACACAGATGGCCGTGTAGATATTTCCATGTTTATACAGATGGCAGCCTAGATATTTCCATGGACATGCAGATGGCGGTGTAGATATTTCCATGTTTATACAGACAGCGGTGTAGATATTTCCATGTTTACACAGATGGTGGTGTAGATATTTCCGTGTTTACACACATGGCGGAGTAGATACTTCCATCTTTATGGAGATGGCAGTGTAGATATTTTCATGTTTATAGAGATGGCGGTGTAGATATTTCCATATTTATAGAGATAGCGGTGTAGATATTTCCATCTTTCTACAGATGGCAGTGTAGATATTTCCATGTTTATACAGATGGCAGTGTACATATTTCCATATTTATACAGATGTCTGTGTAGATATTTCCATGTGTATACAGATGGTATTGTAGGTATTTCCATGTTTATACAGATGGTGGTGTAGATATTTCCAGGTTCATCCAGATGACTGTGTAGATATTTCCATGTTTTTACAGATGGCAGTGTAGATATTTCAATGTTTATAGAGATGGCGCTGTAGATATTTCCATGTTTATACAGATCGCGGTGTAGATATTTCCATGTTTATACAGATAGCGGTGTAGATATTTCCATGTTTGTATAGATATCGGTGTAGATATTTCCATGTTTACACAGATTGCGGTGTAGATATTTCCATCTTTCTTCAGATGTCATTGTAGCTATTTCCATGTTTATACAGATGGCGGTGTAGATATTTCCATGTTTATATAGATGGTGGTGTAGATATTACCATGTTTATACAGATAGCGGTGTAGATATTGCCATGTTTATACAGATCGTGGTGAAGACATTTCCATGTTCATACAGATCGCGGTGTAGATATTTCCCTGTTTATACAGATCCCGGTGTAGGTATTTCCATGTTTATACAGATAGCGATGTAGGTATTTCCATGTTTATACAGCTCGCGGTGCAGATATTTATATCTTTATACAGATGGCATTGTAGATATTTCCTTATTCACACAGATGGCGGTTTAGATGTTTCCATGTTTATACAGATGGCGGAGTAGTCAGTTCCATGTTTATGGAGATGGCAGTGTAGATATTTTCATGTGTATAGAGATGGCGGTGTAGATATTTCCATGTTTATAGAGATAGCAGTGTATATATTTACATATTTATACAGATGGCTGTGTAGATATTTCCATGTGTATACAGATGGCATTGTAGATATTTCCATGTTTATACAGATGACTGTATAGGTATTTCCATGTTTTTACAGATGGCAGTGCAGATATTTCCATGTTTATAGAGATAGCGGTGTAGATATTTCCATGTTTGTACAGATGGCGGTGTTGATATTTCCATCTATACACAGATGGCCGTGTAGATATTTCCATGTTTATAGATATGGCGGCTTAGATAGTTCCATGGACATGCAGATGGCGGTGTAGATATTTCCATGTTTATACAGACAGCGGTGTAGTTATTTCCATGTTTACACAGATGGTTGTGTAGATATTTCCGTGTTTATACACATGGCGGAGTAGATACTTCCATCTTTATGGAGATGGCAGTGTAGATAATTTCGTGTTTACACAGATGGTGGTGTAGATATTTCCGTGTTTATACACATGGCGGAGTAGATACTTCCATCTTTATGGAGATGGCAGTGTAGATATTTTCATGTTTATAGAGATGGCGGTGTAGATATTTCCATATTTATAGAGATAGCGGTGTAGATATTTCCATCTTTCTACAGATGGCAGTGTAGATATTTCCAAGTTTATACAGATGGCGGTGCAGATATTTCCATATTTATACGGATGTCTGTGTAGATATTTCCATGTGTATACATATGGTATTGTAGGTATTTCCATGTTTATACAGATGGTGGTGTAGATATTTCCATGTTTATTGAGATGACTGTGTAGATATTTCCATGTTTTTACAGATGGCAGTGTAGATATTTCAATGTTTATAGGATGGCGCTGTAGATATTTCCATGTTTATACAGATCGCGGTGTAGATATTTCCAAGTTTATACAGATAGCGGTGTAGATATTTCCATGTTTTTACTGATATTGGTGTAGATACTTCCATGTTTACACAGATTGCGGTGTAGATATTTCCATCTTTCTACAGATGGCATTGTAGATACTTCCATGTTTATACAGATGGCGGTGTAGATATTTCCATGTTTATATAGATGGTGGTGTAGATATTACCATGTTTATACAGATAGCGGTGTAGATATTTCCATGTTTATAGAGATCGTGGTGAAGACATTTCCATGATTATACAAATCGCGGTGTAGATATTTCCATATTTATTCAGATAGCGGTGTAGATATTTCCATGTTTATACAGATAGCGGTGTAGATATTTCCAAGTTTATGGAGATAGCGGTGTAGGTATTTCCATGTTTATAGACATAGCAGTGTAGATATTTCCATGTTTTTATAGATGGCGTTGTAGGTATTTCCATGTTTATACCGAAAGCGGTGTTGGTATTTCCACGTTTATACTGATAGCGATGTAGATATTTCCACGTTTATACAGCTCGGGGTGCAGATATTTATATCTTTATACAGATGGCATTGTAGATATTTTCTTATTCACACAGATGGCGGTGTAGATGTTTCCATGTTTATACAGATGGCGGAGTAGTTATTTCCATGTTTATGGAGATGGCAGTGTAGATATTTTCATGTTTATAGAGATGGCGGTGTAGATATTTTCATTTTTATAGAGATAGCAGTGTAGATATTTACCTGTTTATACAGATGGCTGTGTAGATATTTCCATGTGTATACAGATGGCATTGTAGATATTTCCATGTTTATACAGATGACTGTATAGGTATTTGCATGTTTTTACAGGTGGCAGTGCATCTATTTCCATGTTTATAGAGATAGCGGTGTAGATATTTCCATGTTTGTACAGATGGTGGTGTTGATATTTCCATCTATACACAGATGGCCGTGTAGATATTTCCATGTTTATACAGATGGCGGCGTAGATATTTCCATGGACATGCAGATGGCGGTGTAGATATTTCCATGTTTATACAGACAGCGGGGTAGATATTTCCATGTTTACACAGATGGTGGTGTAGATATTTCCGTGTTTATACACATGGCGGAATAGATACTTCCATCTTTATGGAAATGGCAGTGTAGATATTTTCATGTTTATAGAGATGGCGGTGTAGGTATTTCCATATTTATAGAGATAGCGGTGTAGATATTTCCATCTTTCTACAGATGGCAGTGTAGATATATCCATGTTTATACAGATGGCGGTGTAGATATTTCCATATTTATACTGATGTCTGTGTGGATATTTCCAGGTTTATACAGATGGTATTGTAGGTATTTCCATGTTTATACCGATGGTGGTGTAGATATTTCCATGTTAATTCAGATGGCTGTGTAGATATTTCCTTGTTTTTACAGATGGCAGTGTAGATATTTCAATGTTTATAGAGATGGCTCTGTAGATATTTCCATGTTTTACAGATATCGGTGTAGATATTTCCATGTTTACATAGATTGCGGTGTAGATATTTCCATCTTTCTACAGATGGCATTGTAGATATTTCCATGTTTATACAGATGGTGGTGTAGATATTTCCATGTTTATACAGATCGTGGTGAAGACATTTCCATGTTTATACAGATCGTGGTGTAGATATTTCCCTGTTTATACAGATCGCGGTGTAGGTATTTCTATGTTTATACAGATAGCGGTGTAGATATTTCCATGTTTATACAGATAGCGGTGTAGATATTTCCATGTTTATAGAGATAGCGGTGTAGGTGTTTCCATGTTTATAGACATAGCGGTGTAGATATTTCCATGTTTATATAGATGGCGTTGTAGATATTTCCATGTTTATACCGATAGCGGTGTTGGTATTTTCAGGTTTATACAGATAGCGATGTAGATATTTCCATGTTTATACAGCTCGCGGTGCAGATATTTATATCTTTATACAGATGGCATTGTAGATATTTCCTTATTCACACAGATGGCGATGTAGATGTTTCCATGTTTATACAGATGGTGGAGTAGTTAGTTCCATGTTTATGGAGATGGCAGTGTAGATATTTTCATATTTATAGAGATGGCGGTGTAGATATTTCCATGTTTATAGAGATAGCAGTGTACATATTTACATGTTTATACAGATGGCTGTGTAGATATTTCCATGTGTATACAGACGGCATTGTAGATATTTCCATGTTTATACAGATGACTGTATAGGTATTTCCTTGTTTTTAAAGATGGCAGTGCATCTATTTCCATGTTTATAGAGATAGCGGTGTAGATATTTCCATGTTTGTACAGGTGGCGGTGTTGATATTTCCATCTATACACAGATGGCCGTGTAGATATTTCCATGTTTGTACAGATGGTGGCGTAGATATTTCCATGGACATGCAGATGGCGGTGTAGATATTTCCATGTTTAAACAGACAGCTGTGTAGTTATTTCCATGTTTACACAGATGGTGGTGTAGATATTTCCGTGTTTATACACATGGCGGAGTAGATACATCCATCTTTATGGAGATGGCATTGTAGATATTTTCATGTTTATAGAGATGGCGATGTAGATATTTCCATATTTATAGAGATGGCGGTGTAGATATTTCCATCTTTCTACAGATGGCAGTGTAGATATTTCCATGTTTATACAGATGGCGGTGTAGATATTTCCATATTTATACAGATGTCTGTGTAGATATTTCCATGTGTATACAGATGGTATTGTAGATATTTCCATGTTTATACATTTTGTGGTGTAGATATTTCTATGTTTATTCAGATGACTGTGTAGATATTACCATGTTTTTACAGATGGCAGTGTAGATATTTCAATGTTTATGGAGATGGTGCTGTAGATATTTCCATGTTTATACAGATCGCGGTGTAGATATTTCCAAGTTTATACAGATAGCGGTGTAGATATTTCCATGTTTTTACAGATATCGGTGTAGATATTTCCATGTTTACACAGATTGCGGTGTAGATATTTCCATGTTTTTACAGATGGCAGTGTACTTATTTCCATGTTTATACAGATAGCGGTGTAGATAGTTCCATGTTTGTACAGATGGCGGTGTTGATATTTCCATCTATACACAGATGGCCGTGTAGATATTTCCATGTTTATACAGATGGCAGCCTAGATATTTCCATGGACATGCAGATGGCGGTGTAGATATTTCCATGTTTATACAGACAGCGGTGTAGATATTTCCATGATTACACAGATGGTGGTGTAGATATTTCCGTGTTTACACACATGGCGGAGTAGATACTTCCATCTTTATGGAGATGGCAGTGTAGATATTTTCATGTTTATAGAGATGGCGGTGTAGATATTTCCATATTTATAGAGATAGCGGTGTAGATATTTCCATCTTTCTACAGATGGCAGTGTAGATATTTCCATGTTTATACAGATGGCAGTGTACATATTTCCATATTTATACAGATGTCTGTGTAGATATTTCCATGTGTATACAGATGGTATTGTAGGTATTTCCATGTTTATACAGATGGTGGTGTAGATATTTCCAGGTTCATCCAGATGACTGTGTAGATATTTCCATGTTTTTACAGATGGCAGTGTAGATATTTCAATGTTTATAGAGATGGCGCTGTAGATATTTCCATGTTTATACAGATCGCGGTGTAGATATTTCCATGTTTATGCAGATGGCGGTGTAGATATTTCCATGTTTGTATAGATATCGGTGTAGATATTTCCATGTTTACACAGATTGCGGTGTAGATATTTCCATCTTTCTTCAGATGTCATTGTAGCTATTTCCATGTTTATACAGATGGCGGTGTAGATATTTCCATGTTTATATAGATGGTGGTGTAGATATTACCATGTTTATACAGATAGCGGTGTAGATATTTCCATGTTTATACAGATCGTGGTGAAGACATTTCCATGTTCATACAGATCGCGGTGTTGATATTTCCCTGTTTATACAGATCACGGTGTAGGTATTTCCATGTTTATACAGATAGCGATGTAGGTATTTCCATGTTTATACAGCTCGCGGTGCAGATATTTATATCTTTATACAGATGGCATTGTAGATATTTCCTTATTCACACAGATGGCGGTGTAGATGTTTCCATGTTTATACAGATGGCGGAGTAGTCAGTTCCATGTTTATGGAGATGGCAGTGTAGATATTTTCATGTGTATAGAGATGGCGGTGTAGATATTTCCATGTTTATAGAGATAGCAGTGTATATATTTACATATTTATACAGATGGCTGTGTTGATATTTCCATGTGTATACAGATGGCATTGTAGATATTTCCATGTTTATACAGATGACTGTATAGGTATTTCCATGTTTTTACAGATGGCAGTGCAGATATTTCCATGTTTATAGAGATAGCGGTGTAGATAGTTCCATGTTTGTACAGATGGCGGTGTTGATATTTCCATCTATACACAGATGGCCGTGTAGATATTTCCATGTTTATAGAGATGGCGGCTTAGATAGTTCCATGGACATGCAGATGGCGGTGTAGATATTTCCATGTTTATACAGACAGCGGTGTAGTTATTTCCATGTTTACACAGATGGTTGTGTAGATATTTCCGTGTTTATACACATGGCGGAGTAGATACTTCCATCTTTATGGAGATGGCAGTGTAGATAATTTCGTGTTTACACAGATGGTGGTGTAGATATTTCCGTGTTTATACACATGGCGGAGTAGATACTTCCATCTTTATGGAGATGGCAGTGTAGATATTTTCATGTTTATAGAGATGGCGGTGTAGATATTTCCATATTTATAGAGATAGCGGTGTAGATATTTCCATCTTTCTACAGATGGCAGTGTAGATATTTCCAAGTTTATACAGATGGCGCTGCAGATATTTCCATATTTATACGGATGTCTGTGTAGATATTTCCATGTGTATACATATGGTATTGTAGGTATTTCCATGTTTATACAGATGGTGGTGTAGATATTTCCATGTTTATTGAGATGACTGTGTAGATATTTCCATGTTTTTACAGATGGCAGTGTAGATATTTCAATGTTTATAGGATGGCGCTGTAGATATTTCCATGTTTATACAGATCGCGGTGTAGATATTTCCAAGTTTATACAGATAGCGGTGTAGATATTTCCATGTTTTTACAGATATCGGTGTAGATACTTCCATGTTTACACAGATTGCGGTGTAGATATTTCCATCTTTCTACAGATGGCATTGTAGATACTTCCATGTTTATACAGATGGCGGTGTAGATATTTCCATGTTTATATAGATGGTGGTGTAGATATTACCATGTTTATACAGATAGCGGTGTAGATATTTCCATGTTTATAGAGATCGTGGTGAAGACATTTCCATGATTATACAAATCGCGGTGTAGATATTTCCATATTTATACAGATAGCGGTGCAGATATTTCCATGTTTATACAGATAGCGGTGTAGATATTTCCAAGTTTATGGAGATAGCGGTGTAGGTATTTCCATGTTTATAGACATAGCAGTGTAGATATTTCCATGTTTTTATAGATGGCGTTGTAGATATTTCCATGTTTATACCGAAAGCGGTGTTGGTATTTCCACGTTTATACTGATAGCGATGTAGATATTTCCACGTTTATACAGCTCGGGGTGCAGATATTTATATCTTTATACAGATGGCATTGTAGATATTTTCTTATTCACACAGATGGCGGTGTAGATGTTTCCATGTTTATACAGATGGCGGAGTAGTTATTTCCATGTTTATGGAGATGGCAGTGTAGATATTTTCATGTTTATAGAGATGGCGGTGTAGATATTTTCATTTTTATAGAGATAGCAGTGTAGATATTTACCTGTTTATACAGATGGCTGTGTAGATATTTCCATGTGTATACAGATGGCATTGTAGATATTTCCATGTTTATACAGATGACTGTATAGGTATTTGCATGTTTTTACAGGTGGCAGTGCATCTATTTCCATGTTTATAGAGATAGCGGTGTAGATATTTCCATGTTTGTACAGATGGTGGTGTTGATATTTCCATCTATACACAGATGGCCGTGTAGATATTTCCATGTTTATACAGATGGCGGCGTAGATATTTCCATGGACATGCAGATGGCGGTGTAGATATTTCCATGTTTATACAGACAGCGGGGTAGATATTTCCATGTTTACACAGATGGTGGTGTAGATATTTCCGTGTTTATACACATGGCGGAATAGATACTTCCATCTTTATGGAAATGGCAGTGTAGATATTTTCATGTTTATAGAGATGGCGGTGTAGGTATTTCCATATTTATAGAGATAGCGGTGTAGATATTTCCATCTTTCTACAGATGGCAGTGTAGATATATCCATGTTTATACAGATGGCGGTGTAGATATTTCCATATTTATACTGATGTCTGTGTGGATATTTCCAGGTTTATACAGATGGTATTGTAGGTATTTCCATGTTTATACCGATGGTGGTGTAGATATTTCCATGTTAATTCAGATGGCTGTGTAGATATTTCCTTGTTTTTACAGATGGCAGTGTAGATATTTCAATGTTTATAGAGATGGCTCTGTAGATATTTCCATGTTTTACAGATATCGGTGTAGATATTTCCATGTTTACATAGATTGCGGTGTAGATATTTCCATCTTTCTACAGATGGCATTGTAGATATTTCCATGTTTATACAGATGGTGGTGTAGATATTTCCATGTTTATACAGATCGTGGTGAAGACATTTCCATGTTTATACAGATCGTGGTGTAGATATTTCCCTGTTTATACAGATCGCGGTGTAGGTATTTCTATGTTTATACAGAGAGCGGTGTAGATATTTCCATGTTTATACAGATAGCGGTGTAGATATTTCCATGTTTATAGAGATAGCGGTGTAGGTGTTTCCATGTTTATAGACATAGCGGTGTAGATATTTCCATGTTTATATAGATGGCGTTGTAGATATTTCCATGTTTATACCGATAGCGGTGTTGGTATTTTCAGGTTTATACAGATAGCGATGTAGATATTTCCATGTTTATACAGCTCGCGGTGCAGATATTTATATCTTTATACAGATGGCATTGTAGATATTTCCTTATTCACACAGATGGCGATGTAGATGTTTCCATGTTTATACAGATGGTGGAGTAGTTAGTTCCATGTTTATGGAGATGGCAGTGTAGATATTTTCATATTTATAGAGATGGCGGTGTAGATATTTCCATGTTTATAGAGATAGCAGTGTACATATTTACATGTTTATACAGATGGCTGTGTAGATATTTCCATGTGTATACAGACGGCATTGTAGATATTTCCATGTTTATACAGATGACTGTATAGGTATTTCCTTGTTTTTAAAGATGGCAGTGCATCTATTTCCATGTTTATAGAGATAGCGGTGTAGATATTTCCATGTTTGTACAGGTGGCGGTGTTGATATTTCCATCTATACACAGATGGCCGTGTAGATATTTCCATGTTTGTACAGATGGCGGCGTAGATATTTCCATGGACATGCAGATGGCGGTGTAGATATTTCCATGTTTAAACAGACAGCTGTGTAGTTATTTCCATGTTTACACAGATGGTGGTGTAGATATTTCCGTGTTTATACACATGGCGGAGTAGATACATCCATCTTTATGGAGATGGCATTGTAGATATTTTCATGTTTATAGAGATGGCGATGTAGATATTTCCATATTTATAGAGATGGCGGTGTAGATATTTCCATCTTTCTACAGATGGCAGTGTAGATATTTCCATGTTTATACAGATGGCGGTGTAGATATTTCCATATTTATACAGATGTCTGTGTAGATATTTCCATGTGTATACAGATGGTATTGTAGATATTTCCATGTTTATACATTTTGTGGTGTAGATATTTCTATGTTTATTCAGATGACTGTGTAGATATTACCATGTTTTTACAGATGGCAGTGTAGATATTTCAATGTTTATGGAGATGGTGCTGTAGATATTTCCATGTTTATACAGATCGCGGTGTAGATATTTCCAAGTTTATACAGATAGCGGTGTAGATATTTCCATGTTTTTACAGATATCGGTGTAGATATTTCCATGTTTACACAGATTGCGGTGTAGATATTTCCATGTTTTTACAGATGGCAGTGTACTTATTTCCATGTTTATACAGATAGCGGTGTAGATAGTTCCATGTTTGTACAGATGGCGGTGTTGATATTTCCATCTATACACAGATGGCCGTGTAGATATTTCCATGTTTATACAGATGGCAGCCTAGATATTTCCATGGACATGCAGATGGCGGTGTAGATATTTCCATGTTTATACAGACAGCGGTGTAGATATTTCCATGTTTACACAGATGGTGGTGTAGATATTTCCGTGTTTACACACATGGCGGAGTAGATACTTCCATCTTTATGGAGATGGCAGTGTAGATATTTTCATGTTTATAGAGATGGCGGTGTAGATATTTCCATATTTATAGAGATAGCGGTGTAGATATTTCCATCTTTCTACAGATGGCAGTGTAGATATTTCCATGTTTATACAGATGGCAGTATACATATTTCCATATTTATACAGATGTCTGTGTAGATATTTCCATGTGTATACAGATGGTATTGTAGGTATTTCCATGTTTATACAGATGTTGGTGTAGATATTTCCAGGTTCATCCAGATGACTGTGTAGATATTTCCATGTTTTTACAGATGGCAGTGTAGATATTTCAATGTTTATAGAGATGGCGCTGTAGATATTTCCATGTTTATACAGATCGCGGTGTAGATATTTCCATGTTTATGCAGATAGCGGTGTAGATATTTCCATGTTTGTATAGATATCGGTGTAGATATTTCCATGTTTACACAGATTGCGGTGTAGATATTTCCATCTTTCTACAGATGGCATTGTAGATATTTCCATGTTTATACAGATGGCGGTGTAGATATTTCCATGTTTATATAGATGGTGGTGTAGGTATTACCATGTTTATACAGATAGCGGTGTAGATATTTCCATGTTTATACAGATCGTGGTGAAGACATTTCCATGTTCATACAGATCGCGGTGTAGATATTCCCATGTTTATATATATGGCGTTGTAGATATTTCCATGTTTATACCGATAGCAGTGTTGGTATTTCCACGTTTATACAGATAGCGATGTAGATATTTCCATGTTTATACAGCTCGCGGTGCAGATATTTATATGTTTCTACAGATGGCATTGTAGATATTTCCTTATTCACACAGATAGCGGTGTAGATGTTTCCATGTTTATACAGATGGCGGAGTAGTTAGTTCCATGTTTATACAGTTAGCGGTGTAGATATTTCCATGTTTTTACAGATATCGGTGTAGTTATTTCCATGTTTACACAGGTTGCGGTGTAGATATTTCCATCTTTCTACAGATGGCATTGTAGATATTTCCATGTTTATACAGATGGCGGTGTAGATATTTCCATGTTTATAGAGATAGCTATGTAGATATTTCCATGTTTATGCAGATAGCGGTGGAGATATTTCCATGTTTATATAGATAGCGCTGTAGATATTTGCTTGTTTATACAGATAGCGGTGTAGATATTTCCATGTTTATACAGATAGCGGTGTAGATATTTCCATGTTTGTGGAGATAGCGGAGGAGATATTTCCATGCTTTTACAGATAGCAATGTAAATATTTGAATGTTTATACAGATAGCGGTCTAGATATTTCCATGTTTATATAGATAACGGTGTAGATATTTCCATTTTTATACACATAGCGGTGTAGTTATTTCCATGTTTATACAGATGACTGTGTACATATTTCCATGTTTATGCAGATGGCGGTGTAGATATTTCCATGTTTATGCAGATAGCGGTCTAGATATTTCCATGTTTATACAGATAGCGGTGTAGATATTTCCATGTTTATACAGATAGCGGTGTAGATATTTCCATGTTTATACAGATAGCGGTGGACTTATTTTCAAGTTTATACAGATAGCGGTGGGCATATTTTCATGTTTATAGAGATGGCAGTGTAGATATTTCCAAGTTTATAAAGATAGCGGTGTCGATATTTCCGTGTTTATACAGATAGCCGTGCAGGTATTTCCATGTTTGTAGAGACAGCGGTGTAGATATTTCCATGTTTTTACAGATGGGGGTGTAGATAATTCCATGTTTATACAGATGACAGTGTTGATATTTCCATGTTTTTTACAGATGGCGGTGTAAATATTTCCATGTTATGCAGATAGCGGTGTGGATATTTCCATGTTTATACAGACAGCGATGTAGAGATTTCCTTGTTTATAGATGGCTGTGTAGTTATTTCCATGTTTATACAGATTGCAGTGTAGATATTTCCATGTTTATACAGATAGTGGGGTAGATATTTCCATGTTTATACAGATGACTGTGTAGGTATTTCCATGTTTATACATATGGCGGTGTAGATATTTCCATGTTTAGAGAGATAGCCATGAAGATATTTCCATGTTTATACAGACAGTGGTGTAGACATTTCCATGTTTATAGAGATAGCGGTGTAGATATTTCCATAGTTATACAGATAGCGGTGTAGATATTTCCATGTTTATACATATAGCGGTGTAGATGTTTCCATGTTTATACAGATAGCGGTGTAGATATATCCATGTTTATACAGATCGTGGTGTATATATTTCCATGTTTATACAGATAGCGGTGTAGATATTTCCATGTTTATACAGATAGCGGTGTAGATATTTCCATATTTACAGAGATAGAGGTGTAGATATTTCCATATTTGCAGCGATTTCGGTTTACATATTTCCACGTTTATACAGATAGTGGTGTAGATATTTCCATGTTTATACAGATAGCGGTGTAGATATTTCCATGTTTATACAGATAGCGGTGTAGGTATTTCCATGTTTACACAGATAGCGGAGTAGATATATCCATGTATATACAGATTGCGGTGTAGATATTTCCATGTTTACACAGATAGCGGTGTAGATATTTCCATGTTTATAAAGACAGCGGTGTAGATATTTCTATGTTTACACAGATTGCGGTGGAAATATTTCCATGTTTATACAGATAGCGGAGAAGATATATCAATGTTTATACAGATAGCAGTGTAGACATTTCCATGTTTATACAGATAGCGGTGTAGATATTTCCAAGTTTATACAGATAGCGGTGGAGATATTTCCATGATTAGACATATAGCGGTGGAGATATTTCAATGTTTATACAGATGACTGTGTAGATATTTCCATGTTTATACAGATGGCAGTGTAGATATTTCCACGTTTATACAGAAGGCGGTGAAGATATTTCCATGTTTTTAGGGATAGCCATGTAGATATTTCCATGTTTATACAGATAGCGGTGTTGACATTTCCATGTTTATAGAGATAGCGGTGTAGATATTTCCATATTTATGCAGATAGCGGAGTAGATATTTCCATGTTTATACAGATAGCCGTGTAGATATTAACATGTTCATACAGATAGCGGTGTAGATATATCCATGTTTATACAGATTGTGGTGTAGATATTTCCATGTTTATACAGATAGCGGTGTAGATATTTCCAGGTTTATACAGATAGTGGTGTAGATATTTCCATGTTTACAGAGACAGAGGTGTAGATATTTCCATATTCACACAGATTGCTGTGTACATATTTCCATATTTAAACCGACAGCTCTGAAGATATTCCCATGTTTACACAGATTCTGTTGTAGATGTTTCCATGTTTATAGAGATTGCAGTGTATATATTTCCATGTTTATAAAGATAGCGGTGTAGATATTTCCATGTTTATGCAGATAGCGGTGGAGATATTTCCATGTTTATATAGATAGTGCTGTAGATATTTGCTTGTTTATACAGATAGCGGTGTAGATATTTCCATATTTATAAAGATAGCGGTGTAGATATTTCCATGTTTGTAGAGATAGCGGAGGAGATATTTCCATGTTTTTACAGATAGCAATGTAAATATTTGAATGTTTATACAGATAGCGGTCTAGATATTTCCATGTTTATATAGATAACGGTGTAGATATTTCCATTTGTATACACATAGCGGTGTAGTTATTTCCATGTTTATACAGATGACTGTGTACATATTTCCATGTTTATACAGATGGCGGTGTAGATATTTCCATGTTTATACAGATAGCGGTCTAGATATTTCCTTGTTTATACAGATAGCGGTGTAGATATATCCATGTATATACAGATTGCGGTGCAGATATTTCCATGTTTACACAGATTGCGGTGTAGATATTTCCATGTTTATAAAGATAGCGGTGTAGATATTTCTATGTTTACACAGATTGCGGTGGAAATATTTCCATGTTTATACAGATAACGATGTAAATATTTCCATGTTTATACAGATAGCGGAGAAGATATATCCATGTTTATACAGATAACAGTGTAGACATTTCCATGTTTATACAGATAGCGGTGTAGATATTTCCATGTTTATACAGATAGCGGTGGAGATATTTCCATGATTAGACAGATAGCAGTGGAGATATTTCAATGTTTATACAGATGACTGTGTAGATATTTCCATTTGTATACAGATGGCAATGTAGATATTTCCATGTTTATAGAGATGGCAGTGTAGATATTTCCATGTTTATACAGATTGCTGTGTGGCTATTTTCATGTTTATAGAAATAGCGATGTAGGTATTTCCATGTTTATAGAGATGGCTGTGTAGATATTTCCATGTTTACACAGATGACTGTGTAGGTATTTCCATGTATATCCAGAAGGCAGTGTTGATATTTCAATGTTTATAGAGATAGCAGTTTAGTTATTTCCATGTTTATGCAGATGGCAGTGTAGATATTTCCATGTTTATACAGAAGGCGGTGAAGATATTTCCATGTTTTTAGGGATAGCCATGTAGATATTTCCATGTTTATACAGATAGCGGTGTTGACATTTCCATGTTTATAGAGATAGCGGTGTAGATATTTCCATATTTATGCAGATAGCGGAGTAGATATTTCCATGTTTATACAGATAGCAGTGTAGATATTAACATGTTCATACAGATAGCGGTGTAGATATATCCATGTTTATACAGATTGTGGTGTAGTTATTTCCATGTTTATACAGATAGCGGTGTAGATATTTCCAGGTTTATACAGATAGTGGTGTAGATATTTCCATGTTTACAGAGACAGAGGTGTAGATATTTCCATATTCACACAGATTGCTGTGTACATATTTCCATATTTAAACCGACAGCTCTGAAGATATTCCCATGTTTACACAGATACTGTTGTAGATGTTTCCATGTTTACAGAGATTGCAGTGTAGATATTTCCATGTTTATAAAGATAGCGGTGTAGATATTTCCATGTTTATGCAGATAGCGGTGGAGATATTTCCATGTTTATATAGATAGCGCTGTAGATATTTGCTTGTTCATACAGATAGCGGTGTAGATATTTCCATGTTTATACAGATAGCAGTGTAGATATTTCCATGTTTGTAGAGATAGCGGAGGAGATATTTCCATGTTTTTACAGATAGCAATGTAAATATTTGCATGTTTACACAGATAGCGGTCTAGATATTTCCATGTTTATATAGATAACGGTGTAGATATTTCCATTTTTATACACATTGCGGTGTAGTTATTTCCATGTTTATACAGATGACTGTGTACATATTTCCATGTTTATACAGATGGCGGTGTAGATATTTCCATGTTTATAGAGATAGCGGTCTAGATATTTCCATGTTTATACAGATAGCGGTGTAGATATTTCCATGTTTCTACAGATAGCGGTGTAGATATTTCCATGTTTATACAGATAGCGGTGGACATATTTTCAAGTTTATACAGATAGCTGTGGACATATTTTCATGTTTATAGAGATGGCATTGTAGATATTTCCAAGTTTATAAAGATAGCGGTGTCGATATTTCCGTGTTTATACAGATAGCGGTGCAGGTATTTCCATGTTTGTAGAGACAGCGGTGTAGATATTTCCATGTTTTTACAGATGGGGGTGTAGATATTTCCATGTTTATACAGATGACTGTGTAGATATTTCCATGTTTTTTACAGATGGCGGTGTAAATATTTCCATGTTACGCAGATAGCGGTGTGGATATTTCCATGTTTATACAGACAGTGATGTAGATATTTCCATGTTTATAGAGATGGCTGTGTAGTTATTTCCATGTTTATACAGATTGCAGTGTAGATATTTCCATGTTTATACAGATAGTGGGGTAGATATTTCCATGTTTATACAGATGACTGTGTAGGTATTTCCATGTTTATACATATGGCGGTGTAGATATTTCCATGTTTAGAGGGATAGCCATGAAGATATTTCCATGTTTATACAGACAGTGGTGTAGACATTTCCATGTTTATAGAGATAGCGGTGTAGATATTTCCATAGTTATACAGATAGCGGTGTAGATATTTCCATGTTTATACAGATAGCGGTGTAGATATTTCCATGTTTATACAGATAGCGGTGTAGATATATCCATGTTTATACAGATCGTGGTGTATATATTTCCATGTTTATACAGATAGCGGTGTAGATATTTCCATGTTTATACAGATAGCAGTGTAGATATTTCCATATTTACAGAGATAGAGGTGTAGATATTTCCATATTTGCACCGATTGCGGTTTACATATTTCCACGTTTATACAGATAGTGGTGTAGATATTTCCATGTTTATACAGATAGCGGTGTAGATATTTCCATGTTTATACAGATAGCGGTGTAGATATTTCCATGTTTATACAGATAGCGGTGTAGATATATCCATGTATATACAGATTGCGGTGTAGATATTTCCATGTTTACACAGATAGCGGTGTAGATATTTCCATGTTTATAAAGATAGCGGTGTAGATATTTCTATGTTTACACAGATTGCGGTGGAAATATTTCCATGTTTATACAGATAGCGATGTAAATATTTCCATGTTTATACAGATAGCAGTGTAGACATTTCCATGTTTATACAGATAGCGGTGTAGATATTTCCATGTTTATACAGATAGCGGTGGAGATATTTCCATGATTAGACAGTTAGCAGTGGAGATATTTCAATGTTTATACAGATGACTGTGTAGATATTTCCATTTGTATACAGATGGCAGTGTAGATATTTCCATGTTTATACAAATGGCAGTGTAGATATTTCCATGTTTATACAGATTGCTGTGTGGCTATTTTCATGTTTATAGAAATAGCGATGTAGGTATTTCCATGTTTATAGAGATGGCTGTGTTGATATTTCCATGTTTACACAGATGACTGTGTAGGTATTTCCATGTATATCCAGAAGGCAGTGTTGATATTTCAATGTTTATAGAGATAGCAGTTTAGTTATTTCCATGTTTATACAGATGGCAGTGTAGATATTTCCATGTTTATACAGAAGGCGGTGAAGATATTTCCATGTTTTTAGGGATAGCCATGTAGATATTTCCATGTTTATACAGATAGCGGTGTTGACATTTCCATGTTTATAGAGATAGCGGTGTAGATATTTCCATATTTATGCAGATAGCAGAGTAGATATTTCCGTGTTTATACAGATAGCAGTGTAGATATTAACATGTTCATACAGATAGCGGTGTAGATATATCCATGTTTATACAGATTGTGGTGTAGATATTTCCATGTTTATACAGATAGCGGTGTAGATATTTCCAGGTTTATACAGAGAGTGGTGTAGATATTTCCATGTTTACAGAGACAGAGGTGTAGATATTTCCATATTCACACAGATTGCTGTGTACATATTTCCATATTTAAACCGACAGCTCTGAAGATATTCCCATGTTTACACAGATACTGTTGTAGATGTTTCCATGTGTATAGAGATTGCAGTGTAGATATTTCCATGTTTATAAAGACAGCGGTGTAGATATTTCCATGTTTATGCAGATAGCGGTGGAGATATTTCCATGTTTATATAGATAGCGCTGTAGATATTTGCTTGTTCATACAGATAGCGGTGTAGATATTTCCATGTTTATACAGACAGCAGTGGAGATATTTCCATGTTTATACACATAGCAGTGAACATATTTCCACGTTTATACAGACAGCAGTGGAGATATTTCCATGTTTATACACATAGCAGTGAACATATTTCCACGATTATACAGACAGCGGTGTAGGTATTTCCATGTTTATACAGATAGCGGTGCAGATATTTCCATGTTTATACAGATGCCTATGCAGATAACTCCATATTTATACAGAGGGCTGTGTAGATATTTCTATGTTTATACAGATGGCAGTGTAGATATTTCCATGTTCCTACACATGACAGTGTAGGTATT
The DNA here is from genome assembly GCF_028858775.2 of Pan troglodytes. Lineage (NCBI taxonomy): Eukaryota > Metazoa > Chordata > Mammalia > Primates > Hominidae > Pan > Pan troglodytes. The sequence continues at coordinate 99,208,518 of NC_072417.2, forward strand.
TCCGTGTTTATACAGATGGCTTTGTAGATATTTCCATGTCTATAGAGATAGCGGTGCAGATATTTCCATGTTTATACAGATAGCGGTGTATATATTTCCATGTTTATACAGATTGTGGTGTAGTTAATTCCATGCTTATTCAGATACCGGTGTAGATATTTCCATGTTTATACAGATGGTGGTGAAGACATTTCCATGTTTACACAGATGACTGTACAGGTATTTCCATGTTTATACAGATGGCGGTGTAGATATTTCCATGTTTATAGAGATAGCGGTGAAGATATTTCCATATTTATACAGATAACGGTGTAGAAATTTCCATGTTTAAACAGATAGCGGTGTAAATATTTCCATGTTTATACAGATCACGGTGTAGATATTTCCATGTTTATAGAGATAGTGGTGTAGATATTTCCATGTTTATACAGATAGCGGTGTAGATATTTCCATGTTTATACAGACCGTGGTGTAGATATTTCCATGTTTATACAGATAGCGGTGCAGATATTTCCATGTTTGTACAGATGGCAGAGTTGATATTTCCATCTATACACAGATGACCGTGTAGATATTTCCATGTTTATACAGATGGCGGCGCAGATATTTCCATGGATATGTAGATGGCGGTGTAGATATTTCCATGTTTATACAGATAGCGGTGTAGTTATTTCCATGTTTATATAGATAGCGGTGTAGATATTTCCATGTATATCCACATGGCTGTGTAGATATTTCCATGTTTATACAGATGGCGGTGTAGATATTTCCATGTTTATACAAATAACTTTGTAAGTATTTCCATGTTTATACAGATGGCGGTGTAGATATTTCGATGTTTATAGAGACAGCAGTGGAGATATTTCCATGTTTATACAGATAGCGGTGTAGATATTTCCATGTTTATACTGATCGTGGTGTAGATATTTCCATGTTTATAGAGATGGCGGTGTAGGTATTTCCATGTTTATAGACATAGCGGTGTAGATATTTCCATGTTTATATAGATGGCGTTGTAGTTATTTCCATGTTTATACCGATTGCGGTGTTGGTATTTCCACGTTTATACAGATAGCGATGTAGATATTTCCATGTTTATACAGCTCGCGGTGCAGATATTTATATCTTTATACAGATGGCATTGTAGATATTTCCTTATTCACACTGATGGTGGTGTAGATGTTTCCATGTTTATACAGATGGCGGAGTAGTTAGTTCCATGTTTATGGAGATGGCAGTGTAGATATTTTCATGTTTATAGAGATGGCGGTGTAGATATTTCCATGTTTAAAGAGATATCAGTGTAGATATTTACATGTTTATACAGATGGCTGTGTAGATATTTCCATGTGTATACAGATGGCATTGTAGATATTTCCATGTTTATACAGATGACTGTATAGGTATTTCCATGTTTTTACAGATGGCAGTGCAGATATTTCCATGTATATATAGATAGCGGTGTAGATATTTCCATGTTTGTACAGATGGCGGTGTTGATATTTCCATCTATACACAGAAGGCCGTGTAGATATTTCCATGTTTATACAGATGGAGGCGTAGATATTTCCATGGACATGCAGATGGCGGTGTAGATATTTCCATGTTTATACAGATAGCGGTGTAGATATTTCCATGTTTTCACAGATGCTGGTGTAGATATTGCCATGTTTATACACATGGCGGAGTAGATACTATCATCTTTATGGAGATGGCAGTGTAGATATTTTCATGTTTATAGAGATGGCGGTGTAGATATTTCCATATTTATAGAGATAGAGGTGTAGATATTTCCATCTTTCTACAAATGGCAGTGTAGATATTTCCATGTTTATACAGATGGCGGTGTAGATAGTTCCATATTTATACAGATGTCTGTGTAGATATTTCCATGTGTATACATATGATATTGTAGGTATTTCCATGTTTATAAAGATGGTTGTGTAGATATTTCCATGTTTATTCAGATGACTGTGTAGATATTTCCATGTTTTTACAGATGGCAGTGTAGCTATTTCAATGTTTATAGAGATGGTGCTGTAGATATTTTCATGTTTATACAGATAACGGTGGAGATATTTCCATGTTTATACAGACAGCAGTGGAGATATTTCCATGTTTATACACATAGCAGTGAACATATTTCCATGTTTATACAGACAGCGGTGTAGGTATTTCCATGTTTATACAGATAGCGGTGCAGATATTTCCATGTTTATACTGATGCCTATGCAGAAAACTCCATATTTATACAGAGGGCTGTGTAGATATTTCTATGTTTATACAGATGGCAGTGTAGATATTTCCATGTTCCTACACATGACAGTGTAGGTATTTCCATGTTTATACAGATGTCTTTGTAGATATTTCCATGTCTATAGAGATAGCGGAGCAGATATTTCCATGTTTATACAGATAGCGGTGTATATATTTCCATGTTTATACAGATCGTGGTGTAGTTATTTCCATGTTTATTCAGATACCGGTGTAGATATTTCCATGTTTATACAGACCGCAGTTTAGATATTTCCATGTTTATAGAGATAGCAGTGTAGATATTTCCAACTTTGTACAGATGGCGGTGTTGATGTTTCCATCTATACACAGATTGCCGTGTAGGTATTTCCATGTGTATACAGATGGCATTGTAGATATTTCCATGTTTATACAGATGGTGGTGTAGATATTTCCATGTTTACACAGATGACTGTATAGGTATTTCCATGTTTATACAGATGGCGGTGTAGATATTTCCATGTTTATAGAGATAGCGGTGAAGATATTTCCGTATTTATACAGATAACGGTGTAGAAATTTCCATGTTTATACAGATAGCGGTGTAAATATTTCCATGTTTATACAGATCACGGTGTACATATTTCCATGTTTATAGAGATAGCGGTGTAGATATTTCCAAGTTTATACAGATAGCGGTGTATATATTTCCATGTTTATGCAGATCATGGTGTAGATATTTCCATGTTTATACAGATACCGGTGTAGATATTTCCATGTTTATACAGACCGCAGTGTAGATATTTCCATGATAATAGAGATAGCAGTGTAGATATTTCCAAGTTTGTACAGATGGCGGTGTTGATGTTTCCATTTATACACAGATTGCCGTGTAGGTATTTCCATGTGTATACAGATTGCATTGTAGATATTTCCATGTTTATACAGATGGTGGTGTAGATATTTCCATGTTTACACAGATGACTGTATAGGTATTTCCATGTTTATACAGATGGCGGTGTAGATATTTCCATGTTTATAGAGCTAGCGGTGAAGATATTTCCATATTTATAGAGATAACGGTGTAGAAATTTCCATGTTTATACAGATAGCGGTGTAAATATTTCCAAGTTTATACAGATCACGGTGTAGATATTTCCATGTTTATAGAGATAGCGGTGTAGATATTTCCATGTTTATACAGATAGCGGTGTAGATATTTTCATGTTTATACAGATAGCGGTGTATATATTTCCATGTTTATACAGATCATGGTGTAGATATTTCCATGTTTATACAGATACCGGTGTAGATATTTCCATGTTTATACAGACCGCAGTGTAGATATTTCCATGTTAATAGAGATAGCAGTGTGGATATTTCCAGGTTTGTACAGATGGCGGTGTTGGTGTTTCCATCTATACACAGATTGCCGTGTAGGTATTTCCATGTGTATACAGATGGCATTGTAGATATTTCCATGTTTATACAGATGGTGGTGTAGATACTTCCATGTTTACACAGATGACTGTATAGGTATTTCCATGTTTATACAGATGGCGGTGTAGATATTTCCATGTTTATATAGATAGCGGTGAAGATATTTCCATATTTATACAGATCACGGTGTAGATATTTCCATGTTTATAGAGATAGCGGTGTAGATATTTCCATGTTTATACAGATAGCGGTGTAGATATTTCTATGTTTATACAGACCGTGGTGTCGATATTTCCATGTTTATACAGAAAGCGGTGCAGATATTTCCATGTTTGTACAGATGGCGGTGTTGATATTTCCATCTATACACAGATGACCGTGTAGATATTTCCATGTTTATACACATGGCGGCGCAGATATTTCCATGGATATGTAGATGGCGGTGTAGATATTTCCATGTTTACACAGATAGCAGTGTAGTTATTTCCATGTTTATATAGATACCGGTGTAGATATTTCCATGTATATACACATGGCTGTGTAGATATTTCCATGTTTATACAGATGGCGGTGTAGATATTTCCATGTTTATACAAATAACCTTGTAAGTATTTCCATGTTTATACAGATGGCGGTGTAGTTATTTCGATGTTTATAGAGACAGCAGTGGAGATATTTCCATGTTTATACAGATAGCGGTGTAGATATTTCCATGTTTATACTGATCGTGGTGTAGATATTTCCATGTTTATAGAGATGGCAGTGTAGGTATTTCCATGTTTATAGACATAGCGGTGTAGATATTTCCATGTTTATATAGATGGCGTTGTAGGTATTTCCATGTTTATACCGATAGCGGTGTTGGTATTTCCACGTTTATACAGATAGCGATGTAGATATTTCCATGTTTATACAGCTCGCGGTGCAGATGTTTATCACTTTATACAGATGGCATTGTAGATATTTCCTTATTCACACTGATGGTGGTGTAGATGTTTCCATGTTTATACAGACGGCGGAGTAGTTAGTTCCATGTTTATGGAGATGGCAGTGTAGATATTTTCATGTTTATGGAGATGGCGTTGTAGATATTTCCATGTTTATAGAGATAGCAGTGTAGATATTTACATGTTTATACAGATGGCTGTGTAGATATTTCCATTTGTATACAGATGGCATTGTAGATATTTCCATGTTTATACAGATGACTGTATAGGTATTTCCATTTATTTACAGATGGCAGTGCAGATATTTCCATGTTTATAGAGATAGCGGTGTAGATATTTCCATGTTTGTACTGACGGCAGTGTTGATATTTCCATCTATACACAGAAGGCCGTGTAGATATTTCCATGTTTATACAGATGGCGGCGTAGGTATTTCCATGGACATGCAGATGGCGGTGTAGATATTTCCATGTTTATACAGATAGCGGTGTAGATATTTCCATGTTTTCACAGATGGTGGTGTAGATATTTCCGTGTTTATACACATGGCAGAGTAGATATTTCCATCTTTATGGAGATGGCAGTGTAGATATTTTCATGTTTATAGAGATGGCGGTGTAGATATTTCCATATTTATAGAGATAGCGGTGTAGATATTTCCATCTTTCTACAGATGGCAGTGTAGATATTTCCATGTTTATACAGATGGCGGTGTAGATATTTCCATATTTATACAGATGTCTGTGTAGATATTTCCATGTGTATACAGATGATATTGTAGGTATTTCCATGTTTATACAGATGGTTGTGTAGATATTTCCATGTTTATTCAGATGACTGTGTAGATATTTCCATGTTTTTAGAGATGGCAGTGTAGATATTTCAATGTTTATAGAGATGGCGCTGTAGATATTTCCATGTTTATACAGATAACGGTGGAGATATTTCCATGTTTATACAGACAGCAGTGGAGATATTTCCATGTTTATACACATAGCAGTGAACATATTTCCATGTTTATACAGACAGCGGTGTAGGTATTTCCATGTTTATGCAGATTGCGGTGCAGATATTTCCATGTATATACAGATGACTATGCAGATAACTCCATATTTATACAGAGGGCTGTGTAGATATTTCTATGTTTATACAGATGGCAGTGTAGATATTTCCATGTTCCTACACATGACTGTGTAGGTATTTCCATGTTTATACAGATGTCTTTGTAGATATTTCCATGTCTATAGAGATAGCGGAGCAGATATTTGAATGTTTATACAGATAGCGGTGTATATATTTCCACGTTTATACAGATCGTGGTGTAGTTATTTCCATGTTTATTCAGATACCGGTGTAGATATTTCCATGTTTATACAGACCGCAGTTTAGATATTTCCATGTTTATAGAGATAGCAGTGTAGATATTTCCAACTTTGTACAGATGGCGGTGTTGATGTTTCCATCTATACACAGATTGCCGTGTAGGTATTTCCATGTGTATACAGATGGCATTGTAGATATTTCCATGTTTATACAGATGGTGGTGTAGATATTTCCATGTTTACACAGATGACTGTATAGGTATTTCCATGTTTATACAGATGGCGGTGTAGATATTTCCATGTTTATAGAGATAGCGGTGAAGATATTTCCGTATTTATACAGATAACGGTGTAGAAATTTCCATGTTTATACAGATAGCGGTGTAAATATTTCCATGTTTATACAGATCACGGTGTACATATTTCCATGTTTATAGAGATAGCGGTGTAGATATTTCCAAGTTTATACAGATAGCGGTGTATATATTTCCATGTTTATGCAGATCATGGTGTAGATATTTCCATGTTTATACAGATACCGGTGTAGATATTTCCATGTTTATACAGACCGCAGTGTAGATATTTCCATGATAATAGAGATAGCAGTGTAGATATTTCCAAGTTTGTACAGATGGCGGTGTTGATGTTTCCATTTATACACAGATTGCCGTGTAGGTATTTCCATGTGTATACAGATTGCATTGTAGATATTTCCATGTTTATACAGATGGTGGTGTAGATATTTCCATGTTTACACAGATGACTGTATAGGTATTTCCATGTTTATACAGATGGCGGTGTAGATATTTCCATGTTTATAGAGATAGCGGTGAAGATATTTCCATATTTATAGAGATAACGGTGTAGAAATTTCCATGTTTATACAGATAGCGGTGTAAATATTTCCAAGTTTATACAGATCACGGTGTAGATATTTCCATGTTTATAGAGATAGCGGTGTAGATATTTCCATGTTTATACAGATAGCGGTGTAGATATTTTCATGTTTATACAGATAGCGGTGTATATATTTCCGTGTTTATACAGATCATGGTGTAGATATTTCGATGTTTATACAGATACCGGTGTAGATATTTCCATGTTTATACAGACCGCAGTGTAGATATTTCCATGTTAATAGAGATAGCAGTGTGGATATTTCCAGGTTTGTACAGATGGCGGTGTTGATGTTTCCATCTATACACAGATTGCCGTGTAGGTATTTCCATGTGTATACAGATGGCATTGTAGATATTTCCATGTTTATACAGATGGTGGTGTAGATACTTCCATGTTTACACAGATGACTGTATAGGTATTTCCATGTTTATACAGATGGCGGTGTAGATATTTCCATGTTTATATAGATAGCGGTGAAGATATTTCCATATTTATACAGATAACGGTGTAGAAATTTCCATGTTTATACAGATAGCGGTGCAAATATTTCCATGTTTATACAGATCACGGTGTAGATATTTCCATGTTTATAGAGATAGCGGTGTAGATATTTCCATGTTTATACAGATAGCGGTGTAGATATTTCCATGTTTATACAGACCGTGGTGTCGATATTTCCATGTTTATACAGATAGCGGTGCAGATATTTCCATGTTTGTACAGATGGCGGTGTTGATATTTCCATCTATACACAGATGACCGTGTAGATATTTCCATGTTTATACACATGGCGGCGCAGATATTTCCATGGATATGTAGATGGCGGTGTAGATATTTCCATGTTTACACAGATAGCAGTGTAGTTATTTCCATGTTTATATAGATACCGGTGTAGATATTTCCATGTATATACACATGGCTGTGTAGATATTTCCATGTTTATACAGATGGCGGTGTAGATATTTCCATGTTTATACAAATAACTTTGTAAGTATTTCCATGTTTATACAGATGGCGGTGTAGATATTTCGATGTTTATAGAGACAGCAGTGGAGATATTTCCATGTTTATACAGATAGCGGTGTAGATATTTCCATGTTTATACTGATCGTGGTGTAGATATTTCCATGTTTATAGAGATGGCAGTGTAGGTATTTCCATGTTTATAGACATAGCGGTGTAGATATTTCCATGTTTATATAGATGGCGTTGTAGGTATTTCCATGTTTATACCGATAGCGGTGTTGGTATTTCCACGTTTATACAGATAGCGATGTAGATATTTCCATGTTTATACAGCTCGCGGTGCAGATGTTTATCACTTTATACAGATGGCATTGTAGATATTTCCTTATTCACACTGATGGTGGTGTAGATGTTTCCATGTTTATACAGACGGCGGAGTAGTTAGTTCCATGTTTATGGAGATGGCAGTGTAGATATTTTCATGTTTATGGAGATGGCGTTGTAGATATTTCCATGTTTATAGAGATAGCAGTGTAGATATTTACATGTTTATACAGATGGCTGTGTAGATATTTCCATTTGTATACAGATGGCATTGTAGATATTTCCATGTTTATACAGATGACTGTATAGGTATTTCCATTTATTTACAGATGGCAGTGCAGATATTTCCATGTTTATAGAGATAGCGGTGTAGATATTTCCATGTTTGTACAGACGGCAGTGTTGATATTTCCATCTATACACAGAAGGCCGTGTAGATATTTCCATGTTTATACAGATGGCGGCGTAGGTATTTCCATGGACATGCAGATGGCGGTGTAGATATTTCCATGTTTATACAGATAGCGGTGTAGATATTTCCATGTTTTCACAGATGGTGGTGTAGATATTTCCGTGTTTATACACATGGCAGAGTAGATATTTCCATCTTTATGGAGATGGCAGTGTAGATATTTTCATGTTTATAGAGATGGCGGTGTAGATATTTCCATATTTATAGAGATAGCGGTGTAGATATTTCCATCTTTCTACAGATGGCAGTGTAGATATTTCCATGTTTATACAGATGGCGGTGTAGATATTTCCATATTTATACAGATGTCTGTGTAGATATTTCCATGTGTATACAGATGATATTGTAGGTATTTCCATGTTTATACAGATGGTTGTGTAGATATTTCCATGTTTATTCAGATGACTGTGTAGATATTTCCATGTTTTTAGAGATGGCAGTGTAGATATTTCAATGTTTATAGAGATGGCGCTGTAGATATTTCCATGTTTATACAGATAACGGTGGAGATATTTCCATGTTTATACAGACAGCAGTGGAGATATTTCCATGTTTATACACATAGCAGTGAACATATTTCCATGTTTATACAGACAGCGGTGTAGGTATTTCCATGTTTATGCAGATTGCGGTGCAGATATTTCCATGTATATACAGATGACTATGCAGATAACTCCATATTTATACAGAGGGCTGTGTAGATATTTCTATGTTTATACAGATGGCAGTGTAGATATTTCCATGTTCCTACACATGACTGTGTAGGTATTTCCATGTTTATACAGATGGCTTTGTAGATATTTCCATGTCTATAGAGATAGCGGTGCAGATATTTCCATGTTTATACAGATAGCGGTGTATATATTTCCATGTTTATACAGATCGTGGTGTAGTTATTTCCATGTTTATTCAGATACCGGTGTAGATATTTCCAAGTTTATACAGACCGCAGTTTAGATATTTCCATGTTTATAGAGATAGCAGTGTAGATATTTCCAAGTTTGTAGAGATGGCGGTGTTGATGTTTCCATCTATACACAGATTGCCGTGTAGGTAATTCCATGTGTATACAGATGGCATTGTAGATATTTCCATGTTTATACAGATGGTGGTGTAGATATTTCCATATTTACACAGAAGACAGTATAGGTATTTCCATGTTTATACAGATGGCGGTGTAGATATTTCCATGTATATCCACATGGCTGTGTAGATATTTCCATGTTTATACAGATGGTGGTGTAGATATTTCCATGTTTACACAGATGATTGTATAGGTATTTCCATGTTTATACAGAAGGCATTGTAGATATTTCCATGTTTATACAGATGGTGGTGTAGATATTTCCATGTTTACACAGATGACTGTATAGGTATTTCCATGTTTATACAGATGGCGGTGTAGATATTTCCATGTTTATAGAGATAGCGGTGAAGATATTTCCATATTTATACAGATAACGGTGTAGAAATTTCCATGTTTATACAGATAGCCGTGTAAATATTTCCATGTTTATACAGATCACGGTGTAGATATTTCCATGTTTATAGAGATAGCGGTGTAGGTAGTTCCATGTTAATACAGATAGCGGTGTAGATATTTCCATGTTTATACAGACCGTGGTGTATATATTTCCATGTTTATACAGATAGCGGTGCAGATATTTCCATGTTTGTACAGACGGCGGTGTTGATATTTCCATCTATACACAGATGACCGTGTAGTTATTTCCATGTTTATACAGATGGCAGCGCAGATATTTCCATGGATATGTAGATGGCGGTGTAGATATTTCCATGTTTATACAGATAGCGGTGTAGTTATTTCCATGTTTATATAGATAGCGGTGTAGATATTTCCATGTATATCCACATGGCTGTGTAGATATTTCCATGTTTACACAGATGGCGGTGTAGATATTTCCATGTTTATACAAATAACTTTGTAAGTATTTCCATGTTTATACAGATGGCGGTGTAGATATTTCCATGTGTATACAGATGGCATTGTAGATATTTCCATGTTTGTACATATGACTGTATAGGTATTTCCATGTTTTTACAGATCGCAGTGCAGATATTTCCATGTATATAGAGATAGCGGTGTAGATATTTCCATGTTTGTACAGATGGCGGTGTGATATTTCCGTCTATACACAGATGGCCGTGTAGATATTTCCATGTTTATACAGATAGCGGTGTAGATATTTCCATGTTTATACAGATAGCGGTGTGGTTATTTCCATGTTTATATAGATAGCGGTGTAGATATTTCCATGTATGTACACATGGTTGTGTAGATATTTCCATGTTTATAGAGATGGCGGTGTAGATATTTCCATGTGTATACAGATAACTTTGTAAGTATTTCGATGTTTCTACAGATGGCGGTGTAGGTATTTCGATGTTTATAGAGATAGCAGTGGAGACATTTCCATGTTTATACAGATAGCGGTGTAGATATTTCCATGTTTAAACAGATAGCGGTGTAGATATTTCCATGTTTATAGAGATGGCTGTGCAGATATTTCCATGTTCATAGAGATAGCGGTGTTGATTTTTCCATGTTTACAGAGATAGCGGTGTGGATATTTCCATGTTTATACAGATAGGGGTGTAGATATTTCCATGTTTATAGAGATGGCTGTGTAGATATTTCCATGTTTATACAGAACACGGTGTAGATATTTCCTTGTTTATAAAAATAGCGGTGTAGATATTTCCATGTTTATACAGATAGCGGTGTAGTTATTTCCATGTATATACAGATGGCTGTGTAGATATTTCCATGTTTATACAGATGGCTGTGTAGATATTTCCATGATTGTACAGATGACTTTGTAGTTATTTCCATGTTTATACAGATTGCGGTGTAGATATTTCCATGTTTATACAGATCACGGTGTAGACATATCCATGTTTATACAGATCGCGGTGTAGATATTTCCATGTTTATAGAGATAGCGGTGTAGATATTTCCATGTTTTTACAGATATCGGTGTAGATATTTCCATGTTTATACCGATTGCGGTGTAGATATTTCTATCTTTCTAAACATGTCATTGTAGATATTTCCATCTTTATACAGATGGCGGTGTAGATATTTCCACGTTTATATAGATCGTGGTGTAGATATTACCATGTTTATACAGATAGCGGTGTAGATATTTCCACGTTTATACAGATCGTGGTGAAGATATTTCCATGTTTATACAGATCGAGGTGTAGATATTTCCATGTTTATACAGATAGCAGTGTAGATATTTCCATGTTTATACAGATAGCGGTGTAGATATTTCCATGTTTAAACAGATAGCGGTGTAGATATTTCCATGTTTATAGAGATAGCGGTGTACGTATTTCCATGTTTATAGTCACAGCGGTGTAGATATTTCCATGTTTATATAGATGGCGTTGTAGATATTTCCATGTTCATACCGATAGCAGTGTTGGTATTTCCACGTTTATGCAGATAGAGATGTAGATATTTCCATGTTTATACAGTTCGCGGTGCAGATATTTATATCTTTATACAGATGGCATTGTAGACATTTCCTTATTCACACAGATGGCGGTGTAGATGTTTCCATGTTTATACAGATGGTGGAGTATTTAATTCCATGTTTATGGAGATGGCAGTGTAGATATTTTCCTGTTTATATAGATGGCAGTTTAGATATTTCCATGTTTATAGAGATAGCAGTGTAGATAATTACATGTTTATACAGAAGGATGTGTAGATATTTCCATGTGTGTACAGATGGCATTGTAGATATTTCCATGTTTATACAGATGACTGAATAGGTATTTCGATGTTTTTACAGATGGCAGTGCAGATATTTCCATGTTTATAGAGATAGCGATGTAGATATTTCCATGTTTGTACAGATGGCGGTGTTGATATTTCCATCTATACACAGATGGCCGTGTAGATATTTCGATGTTTATACAGATGGCCGTGTAGATATTTCCATGGACATGTAGATGGCTGTGTAGATATTTCCATGTTTATACAGATAGCAGTGCAGATATTTCCATGTTTACACAGATGCCTATGCAGATATTTCCATATTTATACTGAGGGAAGTGTAGATATTTCTATGTTTATACGGATAGCAGTGTAGATATTTAAATGTTCCTACACATGACTGTGTAGCTATTTCCATGTTTATACAGATGTCTTTGTAGATATTTCCATGATTATAGAGATAGTGGTGCAGATATTTCCATGTTTATACAGATAGCGGTGTATATATTTCCATGTTTATACAGTTCATGGTGCAGATATTTCCATATTTATACAGATACCGGTGTAGATATTTCCATGTTTATACAGACCGCAGTGTAGATATTTCCATGTTTATAGAGATAGCAGTGTAGATATTTCCATGTTTGTACAGATGGCGGTGTTGATGTTTCCATCTATACACAGATTGCCTTGTAGGTATTTCCATGTGTATACAGATGGCATTGTAGAAATTTCCATGTTTATACAGATAGCGGTGTAAATATTTCCATGTTTATAGAGATACCGGTGTAGATATTTCCATGTTTATACACATAGCGGTGTAGATATTTCTATGTTTATACAGACCGCGGTGTAGATATTTCCATGTTTATACAGATAGCGGTGCAGATATTTCCATGTTTGTACAGATGGCGGTGTTGATATTTCCATCTATACTCAGATGACCGTGTAGATATTTCCATGTTTATACAGATGGCGGCACAGATATTTCCATGGATATGTAGATGGCGGTGTAGATATTTCCATGTTTATACAGATAGCGGTGTAGTTATTTCCATGTTTATATACATAGAGGTGTAGATATTTCCATGTATATACACATGGCTGTGTAGATATGTCCATGTTTATACAGATAGTGGAGTAGATATTTCCATGTGTATTCAGACCGCGGCGTAGATATTTCCATGTTTAAACAGATAGCGGTGCAGATATTTCCATGCTTGTACAGATGGCGGTGTTGTTATTTCCATCTATACACAGATGACCGTGAAGATATTTCCATGTTTATACAGATGGCGGCGCAGATATTTCTATGGATATGTAGATGGTGGTGTAGATATTTCCATGTATATACAGATAGCGCTGTACTTATTTCCATGTTTATATAGAGAGCCGTGTAGATATTTACATGTATGTACACATGGCTGTGTACATATTTCCATGATTATACAGATGGCGGTATAGATATTTCCATGTTTATACAGATAACTTTGTAAGTATTTCCATGTTTATACAGATTGCGGTGTAGATATTTCGGTGTTTATAGAGATAGCAGTGGAGATATTTCCATGTTTATACAGATAGCGGTGTAGTTATTTGAATGTTTATATAGATAGCGGTGTAGATATTTCCATGTATATACACATGGCTGTGTAGATATTTCCATGTTTATACAGAACGCTGTGTAGATATTTCCATGTTTATACAGATACCGGTGTAGATATTTCCATGTTTATACAGATCGCGGTGTTGATGTTACCATGTTTATAGGGATAGCGCTGCAAATATTTCCACATTTATACAGATAGCGGTGTAGTTATTAGCATGTTTATACAGATAGCGGTGTAGATTTTTCCATGTATAAAAAGATGTCTGTGTATATATTTCCACGTTTAAACAGATGGTGGTGTAGATATTTCCTTGTTTATACAAATAGCGGTGTAGTTATTTCCATGTTTATACAGATAGCGGTGTAGATATTTCCATGTATATACAGGTGGCTGTGTAGATATTTCCATGTCTATACAGATGGCTGTGTAGATATTTCCATTTTTATACAGATAGCGGTGTAGATATTTCCATGTTTATACAGATCGCGGTGTAGGTATTTCCATGTTTATACAGACAGCAGTGGATATATTTCCATGTTTATACACATAGCGGTGTACATATTTCCATGTTTATAGAGACAGCGGTGTAGGTATTTCCATGTTTATACAGATAGCGGTGCAGATAATTCATCTTTATACAGATGCCTATGCAGATATTTCCATATTTATACAGAGGGCTGTGTAGATATTTCCATGTTTATACAGATGGCAATGTAGATATTTCCATGTTCCTACACATGACTGTGTAGGTATTTCCATGTTTATACAGATGGCTTTGTAGATATTTCCATTTTTATAGAGATAGCGGTGTAGATATTTCCATGTTTATACAGATAGCGGTGTAGATATTTCCATGTTTATACAGACCGTGGTGTAGATATTTCCATGTTTATACAGATAGCGGTGCAGATATTTCCATGTTTATACTGATCGCCGTGTAAATATTTCCATGTATAAACACATGGCTGTGTAGATATTTCCATGTTTATACAGATGGCGGTGTAGATATTTCCATGTTTATACAGATAAGTTTGTAAGTATTTCCATGTTTATACAGATGGCGGCGTTGATATTTCGATGTTTATAGAGATAGCAGTGGAGATATTTCCATGTTTATACAGATAGCAGTGTAGATATTTCCATGTTTATACTGATCGCGGTGTAGATATTTCCATGTTTATAGAGATGGCGGTGTAGATATTTCCATGTTTATACAGATCACGGTGTAGATATTTCCATGTTTATACAGATCGCGGTCTAGATATTTCCATGTTTATACAGATCATGGTGTAGATATTTCCATGTTTATACAGATCGTGGTTTTGATATTACCATTTTTATAGGGATAGCGGTGCAAATATTTCCACATTTATACAGATAACGGTGTAGTTATTAGCATGTTTATACAGATAGTGTTGTAGATATTTCCATGTATAAACATATGTCTCTGTGTATATTTCCATGTTTAAACAGATGGCGGTGTAGATATTTCCTTGTTTATACAAATAGCGCTGTAGATATTTCCATGTTTATACAGATAGCGGTGTAGATATTTCCATGAATATACAGATGGCTGTGTATATATTTCCATGTTTATACGGATGGCTGTGTAGGTATTTCCATATTTATAAAGATGACTTTGAAGATATTTCCATGTTTATACAGATGGCGGTGTAGATATTTCCATGTTTATAGAGATAGCTGTTTAGATATTTCCATGTTTACACAGATAGCGGTCTAGATATTTCCATGTTTTTACAGATCGCGGTGTAGATATTTCCATGTTTATACATATCGCGGTGTAGATATTTCCATGTTTATACAGCTCGCGGTGCAGATATTTATATCTTTATAGAGATGATATTGTAGATATTTCCTTATTCACACAGATGGCGGTGCAGGTATTTCCATGTGTATACAGATGACTGTGTAGATATTTCTAGGTGTATACAGATGGTATTGTAGGTATTTCCATGTTTATACACATGGTGGTGTAGATATTTCCATATTTATTCAGATGACTGTGTAGATATTTCCATGTTTTTACAGATGGCAGTGTAGATATTTCAATGTTTATAGAGATGGCGCTGTAGTTATTTCCATGTTTATACAGATAACGTTGTAGTTATTTCCATCTTTATACAAAAAGGTGGTGTAGATATTTCCATGTTCCTACACATGACTGTGTAGTTATTTCCATGTTTATACAGATGGCGGGGTAGTTATTTCCATATTTATAGAGATAGCAGTGTAGATATTTCCAGGTTTATACAGATAGCGGTGTAAATATTTCCATGTTTATACAGATCGTGGTGTAGGTATTTCCATGTTTATACAGATACCGGTGTAGATATTTCCATGTTTATACAGACTGCAGTATAAGTATTTCTATGTTTATACAGATAGCGATGTAGATATTTCCATGTTTCTACAGATGACGGTGTTGATATTTCCATTTGTACACAGATTGCCGTGTAGATATTTCCATCTTTATACACATGGCGTTGTGGATATTTCCATGGATATGCAGAATGCGGAGTGGATATTTCCATGTTGATAGAGATAGCGGTGTAGGTATTTCCATGTTTATAGACATATCGGTGTAGATATTTCCATGTTTATATAGATGGCGTTCTAGATATTTCCATGTTTATACCGATAGCGGTGTTGGTATTTCCACGTTTACACAGATAGCTATGTAGATATTTCCATGTTTATACAGCTCGCGGTGCAGATATTTGTATCTTTATACAGATGGCATTGTAGATATTTCCTATTCACACAGATGGCGGTGTAGATGTTTCCATGTTTATACAGATGGCGGAGTAGTTAGTTCCATGTTTATGGAGATGGCAGTGTAGATATTTTCGTGTTTATAGAGCTGGCGGTGTAGATATTTCCATGTTTATAGAGATAGCAGTGTAGATATTTACATGTTTATACAGATGGCTCTGTAGATATTTCCATGTGTATACAGATGGCATTGTAGATACTTCCATGTTTATACAGATGACTGTATAGGTATTTCCATGTTTTTACAGATGGCAGTGCAGATATTTGCATGTTTATATAGATAGCTGTGTAGATATTTCCATGTTTGTACAGATGGCGGTGTTGATATTTCCAAATATACACAGATGGCCGTGTAGATATTTCCATGTTTATACAGATGGCGGCGTAGATATTTCCATGGACATGCAGATGGCGGTGTTGTTATTTCCATGTTTATACAGATAGCGGTGTCGATATTTCCATGTTTACACAGATGGTGGTGTAGATATTTCCGTGTTTAGGCACATGGCGGAGTAAATACTTCCATCTTTATGGAGATGGCAGTGTAGACATTTTAATCTTTATAGAGATAGCGGTGTAGATATTTCCATCTTTCTACAGATGGCAGTGTAGATATTTCCATGTTTATACAGATGGCGGTGTAGATATTTCCATATTTATACAGATGTCTGTGTAGATATTTCCATGTGTATTCAGATGGTATTGTAGCTATTTCAATGTTTATACAGATGGTGGTGTAGATATTTCCATGTTTATTCAGATGACTGTGTAGATATTTCCATGTTTTTATAGAGGGCAGTGTAGATATTTCAATGTTTATGGAGATGGCGCTGTAGATATTTCCATGTTTATACAGATAACGGTGGAGATATTTCCATGTTTATACAGACAGCGGTGTAGGTATTTCCATGTTTATACAGATAGCGGTGCAGATATTTCTATGTTTATACAGATGCCTATGCAAATAACTCCATATTTATGCAGAGGGCTGTGTAGATATTTCTATGTTTATACAGATGGCAGTGTAGATATTTCCATGTTCCTACACATGACACTGTAGGTATTTCCATGTTTATACAGACGTCTTTGTAGATATTTCCATGTCTATAGAGATAGCAGAGCAGATATTTCCATGTTTATACAGATAGCGGTGTATATATTTCCATGTTTATACAGATCGTGGTGTAGTTGTTTCCATGTTTATTCAGATACCGGTGTAGATATTTCCATGTTTATACAGACCGCAGTTTAGATATTTCCATGTTTATAGAGATAGCAGTGTAGATATTTCCAAGTTTGTACAGATGGCGGTGTTGATGTTTCCATCTATACACAGATTGCCGTGTAGGTATTTCCATGTGTATACAGATGGCATTGTATATATTTCCATGTTGATACAGATGGTAGTGTAGATATTTCCATGTTTACACAGATGACTGTATAGGTATTTCCATGTTTATACAGATGGCGGTGTAGATATTTCCATGTTTATAGAGATAGCGCTGAAGATATTTCCATATTTATACAGATAACGGTGTAGAAATTTCCATGTTTATACAGATAGCGGTGTAAATATTTCCATGTTTATACAGATCACGGTGTAGATATTTCCATGTTTATAGAGACAGCGGTGTAGATATTTCCATGTTTATACAGATAGCGGTGTAGATATTTCCATGTTTATACAGATAGCGGTGTATATATTTCCATGTTTATACAGATCATGTTGTAGATATTTCCATGTTTATACAGATACCGGTGTAGATATTTCCATGTTTATACAGACGGCAGTGTAGATATTTCCATGTTAATAGAGATAGCAGTGTAGATATTTCCAAGTTTGTACAGATGGCGGTGTTGATGTTTCCATCTATACACACATTGCCGTGTAGGTATTTCCATGTGTATACAGATGGCATTATAGATATTTCCATGTTTATACAGATGGTGGTGTAGATATTTGCATGTTTACACAGATGACTGTATAGGTATTTCCATGTTTATACAGATGGGGGTGTAGATATTTCCATGTTTATAGAGATAGCGGTGAAGATATTTCCATATTTATACAGATAACGGTGTAGAAATTTCCATGTTTATACAGATAGCGGTGTAAATATTTCCATGTTTATACAGAACACGGTGTAGATATTTCCATGTTTATAGAGATAGCGGTGTAGATATTTCCTTGTTTATACAGATAGCGGTGTTGATATTTTCATGTTTATACAGATAGCGGTGTATATATTTCCATGTTTATACAGATCATGGTGTAGATATTTCCATGTTTATACAGATACCGGTGTAGAGATTTCCATGTTTATACAGACCGCAGTGTAGATATTTCAATGTTAATAGAGATAGCAGTGTAGATATGTCCAGGTTTGTACAGATGGCGGTGTTGATCTTTCCATCTATACACAGATAGCCATGTAGGTATTTCCATGTGTATACAGATGGCATTGTAGATATTTCCATGTTTATACAGATGGCGGTGTAGATATTTCCATGTTTATAGAGATAGCGGTGAAGATATTTCCATATTTATACAGATAACGGTGTAGAAATTTCCATGTATATACAGATAGCGGTGTAAATATTTCCATGTTTATACAGATCACGGTGTAGATATTTCCATGTTTATAGAGATAGCGGTGTAGATATTTCCATGTTTATAAAGATAGCTGTGCCGATATTTCCATGTTATTGCAGAGATCTCTGTAGATATTTCCATGTTTATATTGATGACAGTGTAGATATTTCCAGGTTTATACAGATGACTGTGTAGTTATTTCCATGTTTATACAGATAGCGGTGCAGATATTTCCATGTTTTTTCAGATGCCAATGCAGCTATTTCCATATTTATACAGAGGGCTGTGTAGATATTTCTATGTTTATACAGATGGCAGTGTAGATATTTCCATGTTCCTACACATGACTCTGAAGGTATTTCCATGTTTATGCAGATGGCTTTGTAGATATTTCCATGTTTATAGGGATAGCGGTGCAGATATTTCCATGTTTATACAGATAGCGGTGTATATATTTCCATGTTTATACAGATCGTGGTGTAGATATTTCCACGTTTATACAGATAACGGTGTAGATATTTCCATGTTTATACAGACCGCAGTGTAGATATTTCCATGTTTATAGATATAGCAGTGTAGATATTTCCATGTTTGTACAGATGGCGGTGTTGATGTTTCCATCTATACACAGATTGCCGTGTAGGTATTTCCATGTGTATACAGATGGCATTGTAGATATTTCCATGTTTATACAGATGGTGGTGTAGATATTTCCATGTTTACACAGATGACTGTATAGGTATTTCCATGTTTATACAGATGGCGTTGTAGATATTTCCATGTTTATAGAGATAGCGGTGTAGATATTTCCATATTTACACAGATAACGGAGTAGAAATTTCCATATTTATACAGATATCGGTGTAAATATTTCCATGTTTATACAGATCACGGTGTAGATATTTCCGTGTTTATAGAGATAGCGGTGTATATATTTCCATGTTTATACAGATAGCGGTGTAGATATTTCCATGTTTATACAGACCGCGGTGTAGGTATTTCCATGTTTATACAGACCGCGGTGTAAATATTTCCATGTTTATACAGATAGCGTTGCAGATATTTCCATGTTTCTACAGATGGCGGTGCTGATATTTCCATCTATACACAGATGACCGTGTAGATATTTCCATGTTTATACAGATGGCGGCGCAGATATTTCTATGGATATGTAGATGGTGGTGTACATATTTCCATGTTTATACAGAAAGCGGTGTAGTTATTTCCATGTTTATATAGATAGTGGTGTAGATATTTCCATGTATATACACATGGCTGTGTAGATATTTCCATGTTTATACAGATGGCGGTGTAGATATTTCCATGTTCATACAGATAACTTTGTAATATTTCCATGTTTATATAGATGGCGGTGTAGATATTTCGATGTTTATAGAGATAGCAGTGGAGATATTTCCATGTTTATACAGATAGCGGTGTAGATATTTCCATGTTTATACTTATCGCGGTGTAGATATTTCCATGTTTATAGAGATGGCGGTGTAGATATTTCCATGTTCATAGAGATAGCGGGGTTGACTTTTCCATGTTTATAGAGATAGCGGTGTGGATATTTGCATGTTTATACAGGTAGGGGTGTAGATATTTCCATGTTTATAGAGATGGCGGTGTAGATATTTCCATGTTTATACAGATCACGGTGCAGATGTTTCCATGTTTATACAGATCATGGTGTAGATATTTCCATGTTTATACCGAACGCGGTGTTGATATTACCATGTTTAAAGAGATAGTGGTGCAAATATTTCCACATTTATACAGATAGCTGCGTAGTTATTAGCATGTTAATACAGATCGCGGTGTAGATATTTCCATGTTTATACAGATAGCGGTGTAGATATTTCCATGTTTATACCGATAGCGCTGTAGATATTTCCATGTTTATACAGATGGCGGTGTAGTTATTTCCATGTTTATAGAGATGGTGGTGTAGATATTTCCATGTTTATAGAGATAGCGGTGTAGTTATTTCCATGTTTATAGAGATAGCGGTGTAGATATTTCCATATTTCTACAGATGACTGTGTAGATATTTCCATGTTTGTACAGATGGCAGTGCAGATATTTCCATGTTTATAGAGATAGCGTTGTAGATATTCTCATGTTTATACAGATTGCGGTGGAGATATGTGCATGTTTATACAGATAGCAATGGAGATATTTCCACGTTAATACACATAGCGGTGTAGATATTTCCATTTTTATACCGATAGCGGTGTAGATATTTCCATGTTTATAAAGATGGCTGTGCCGATATTTCCATGTTTACGCAGAGATCTCTGTAGATATTTCCATGTTTGTATAGATGACAGTGTAGATATTTCCAGGTTTATACAGATGACTGTGTAGGTATTTCCATGATTATACAGATAGCGGTGCAGATATTTCCATGTTTATTCAGATGCCTATGCAGATATTTCCATATTTATACAGAGGGCTGTGTAGATATTTCTATGTTTATACAGATGGCAGTGTAGATATTTCCATGTTCCTACACATGACTCTGAAGGTATTTCCATGTTTATGCAGATGGCTTTGTAGATATTTCCATGTTTATAGGGATAGCGGTGCAGATATTTCCATGTTTATACAGATAGCGGTGTATATATTTCCATGTTTATACAGATCGTGGTGTAGATATTTCCATGTTTATACAGATGACTGTATAGGTATTTCCATGTTTTTACAGATGGCATTGTAGATATTTCCATGTTTATAGAGATAGCAGTGTAGATATTTCCATGTTTATACAGAACGCGGTGTAGATATTTCCATGTTTATACAGATAGCGGTGCAGATATTTCCATGTTTGTACAGATGGCGGTGTTGATATTTCCATCTATACACAGATGACCTTGTAGATATTTCCATGTTTATACAGATGGCGGCACAGATATTTCTATGGACATGTAGATGGCGGTGTAGATATTTCCATGTTTATACAGATAGCGGTGTAGTTATTTCCATCTATATATAGATAGCGGTGTAGATATTTCCAAGTATATACGCATGGCTGTGTAGATATTTCCATGTTTATACAGATGGCGGTGTAGATATTTCCATGTTTATACAGATAACTTTGTAAGTATTTCCATGTATATACAGATGGCGGTGTAGATATTTTGATGTTTATAGAGATAGCAGTGGAGATATTTCCATGTTTATACAGATAGCGGTGTAGATATTTCCATGTTTATACTGATCGCGGTGTAGATATTTCCATGTTTATAGAGATGGCGGTGTAGATATTTCCAAGTTCATAGAGATAGCGGTTTTGATTTTTCCATGTTTATAGAGATAGCTGTGTGGATATTTCCATGTTTATACAGATAGGGGTGTAGATATTTCCATGTTTATAGAGATGGCGGTGTAGATATTTCCATGTTTATACAGATCACGTTGTAGATATTTCCATGTTTATACAGATCGCGGTGTAGATATTTCCATGTTTATACAGATCATGGTGTAGATATTTCCATGTTTATACAGATCGCGGTATTGATATTACCATGTTTATAGGGATAGTGGTGCAAATATTTCCACATTTATACAGATAGCGGTGTAGTTATTAGCATGTTTATACAGATAGCGGTGTAGATATTTCCATGTATAAACAGATGTCTGTGTATATATTTCCATGTTTAAACAGATGTCGGTGTAGATATGTCCTTGTTTATAATAATAGCGGTGTAGATATTTCCATGTTTATACAGCTCACGGTGTAGATATTTCCATCTTTATTCACATGGCAGTGTAGATATTTCCATGTTTATACAGATAGCGCTGTAGATATTTCCATGTATATACAGATAGCGGTGTAGTTATTTCCATGTTTATATAGAGAGCGGTGTAGATATTTCCATATATGTACACATGGCTGTGTAGATATTTCCATGTTTATACAGGTGGCGGTGTAGATATTTCCATGTTTATACAGATAAATTTGCAAGTATTTCCATGTATATACAGATAGCGGTGTGGATATTTCCATATTTATACAGATAGTGGTGTAGATATTTCCATGTTTATACAGATGGCCGTGTAGATACATCCATGTTTCTGAAGATGGCGGTGTAGATATTTTCATGTGTATGGAGACGGAGGTGTAGATATTTCCATGTAAATCGAGATAGCAGTGTAGATATTTTCATGTTTATAGAGAAAGTGTTGTAGGTATTTCCATGTTTATACAGATATCGGTGTAGATATTTGCATGTTTACAGAGATAGCGGTGTAGGTATTTCTATCTTTGCACAGATTGCGATGTTGGTATTGCCAAACTTACAGAGATAGCGGTGTAGATATTTCCAAGTTTACACAGATAGCTGTGTAGATATTTCCATGTTTACAGAGATAGCATTGTAGACATTTCCATGTTTATACAGATTGCTGTGTAGTTATTTCCATGTTGATACAGATAGCGGTGTAGATATTTCCATGTTTATACAAGCAGCGGTGTAGAAATTCCCATGTTTATACAGATCGCTTTGTAGACATTTCCATCTTTCTACAGATGTCTGTGTAGATATTTCCAAGTTAATACAGATGGCAGTGTAGATATTTCCATGTTTATACATATGTCTGTGTAGATATTTCCATGTTTATGCAGATGGCGGTGTAGATATTTCCATGTTTATAGAGATGGCGGTGTAGTTATTTCTATGTTTATAGAGATAGCGGTGTAAACATCTCCATGTTTATAGAGATGGTGGTGTAAGTATTTTCATGTTTATAGAGATAGTGCTTTAGATATTTCCAAGTTTATACAGATAACGGTGTTGGTATTTCCATGTTTATACCGATAGCGGTGTAGATATTTCCATGTTTATACAGCTCGCGGTGTAGATATTTCCATCTTTATACAGATGGCTGGGTAGATATTTCCATGTTTATACAGATAGCGGTGTAGATATTTCCTTGTCTATAGAGATAGTGGTGTAGTTATTTCCATCTTTAGAAAGATTGCGGTGTAGATATTTCCATTTTTATACAGATGGTGGTGTAGATATTTCCATGTTTATACAGACGGCAGTGAAGATATTTCCATGTTTATACAGATAGTGGTGGAGATATTTCCATGTTTATACAGATAGCGGTGTAGATACCTCCATGTATCTGAAGATGGCGGTGTAGATATTTTCATGTTTATAGAGATGGAGGTATAGATATTTCCATGTACATAGAGATAGCAGTGTAGATATTTTCATGTTTATAGAGAAAGCGGTGTAGTTATTTCCATGTTTATAGAGATAGCGGTGTAGATATTTCCATATTTATACAGATAGCGGTGTAGGTATTTCCATGTTTATACAGGTAGCGGTGTAGTTATTTCCATGTTTACAGAGATAGCGGTGTAGATATTTCCATCTTTGCACAGACTGCCCTGTAGATATTTCCATGATTACGCAGATAGCTGTGTAGATATGTCCAAGTTTACACAGATAGCTGTGTTGATATTTCCATGTTTACACACATAGCGTGGTAGATATTTCCATGTTTATACAGATTGCGGTGTAGATATGTCCATGATTATACAGATAGCGGTGGAGACATTTTCATGTTTATACAGAGAGCGGTGTAAATATTTCCATGTTTATACACATAGCGGTGTACATATTTCCATGTTTACAGAGACAGTGGTGTAGTTATTTCCATGTTTATACAGATAGCAGTGCAGATATTTCCATGTTTGTACAGATAGCGGTGTTGGTATTTCCATCTATACACAGATGACCGTGTAGATATTTCCATGTTTATACAGATGGCGGCGCAGTTATTTCTATGGATATGTAGATGGCGGTGTAGATATTTCCATGTATATACAGATAGCGGTGTAGTTATTTCCATGTTTATATAGAGAGCTGTGTAGATATTTCCATGTATGTACACATGGCTGTGTAGATATTTCCATGTTTATACAGATGGCGGTGTAGATATTTCCATGTTTATACAGATAACTTTGTAAGTATTTCCATGTATATACAGATGGCGGTGTAGATATTTCGATGTTTATAGAGATAGCAGTGGAGATATTTCCATCTTTTTACAGATAGCGGTGTAGTTATTTCCATGTTTATATAGATAGCGGTGTTGAGATTTCCATGTATATACACATGGGTGTGTAGATATTTCCATGTTTATACAGACCGCGGTGTAGATATTTCCATGTTTATACAGATAACTTTGTAAGTATTTCCATGTTTATACAGATGGCGGTGTAGATATTTCGATGTTTATAGAGATAGCAGTGGACTTATTTCCATGTTTATACAGATAGCGGTGTAGATATTTCCATGTTTATACTGATCACAGTGTAGATATTTCCATGTTTACAGAGATGGCGGTGTAGATATTTCCATGTTCGTAGAGATAGCGGTGTTGATTTTTCCATGTTTATAGAGATAGCTGTGTGGATATTTCCATGTTTATACAGATAGGGGTGTAGATATTTCCATGTTTATAGAGATGGCGGTGTAGATATTTCCATGTTAATACAGATCACGGTGTAGATGTTTCCATGTTTATACAGATCGCGGTGTAGATATTTCCATGTTTATACAGATCACGGTGTAGATATTTCCATATTTATAGAGATAGCGGTGTAGATATTTCCATGTTTATACAGATAGCGGTGTTGATATTTCCATGTTTATACAGACCGCGGTGTAAATATTTCCATGTTTATACAGATAGCGTTGCAAATATTTCCATGTTTGTACAGATGGCGGTGTTGTTATTTCCATCTATACAAAGATGAACGTGTAGATATTTCCATGTTTATACAGATGGCGGAGCAGATATTTCTATGGATATGTAGATGGCGGTGTAAATATTTCCATGTTTATACAGAAAGCGGTGTAGTTATTTCCATGTTTATATAGATAGCGGTGAAGATATTTCCACGTATATACACATGGCTTTGTAGATTTTTCCATGTTTATACAGATCACGGTGTAGATATTTCCATGTTTATACAGATGACTGTGTAGTTATTTCCATGTTTATACAGTTGGCTTCGTAGCTATTTCCAAGTTTATAGAGATAGCGGTGCAGATATTTCCACGTTTATACAGATAGCGGTGTAAATATTTCCATGTTTATACAGATCGTGGTGTAGACATTTCCATGTTTATACAGATACCGGTGTAGATATTTACATGTTTATACAGACCGCACTGTAGGTATTTCCATGTTTATAGAGATAGCGGTGTAGATATTTCCATGTTTGTACAGATGGCGATGTTGATGTTTCCATTTATACACAGATTGCCATGTAGGTATTTCCATGTGTATACAGATGGCATTGTAGATATTTTCATGTTTATACAGATGGTGGTGTAGATATTTCCATGTTTATACAGATGACTGTATAGTTATTTACATGTTTTTACAGATGGCATTGTAGAAATTTCCATGTTTATAGAGATAGCAGTGTAGATATTTCCATGTTTATACAGATCGCGCTGTTGATTTTTCCATGTATATAGGGATAGCGGTGCAAATATTTCCACATTTATACAGATAGCGGTGTAATTATTAGCATGTTTATACAGATAGCGGTGTAGATATTTCCATGTATAAACAGATGTCTTTGTATATATTTCCATGTTGAAACAGATGGCGGTGTAGATATTTCCTTGTTTATACAAATAGCGGTGTAGTTATTTCCATGTTTATGCAGATAGCGCTGTAGATATTTCCATGTTTATAGAGATAGCGGTGCAGATATTTCCACGTTTATACAGATAGCGGTGTAAATATTTCCATGTTTATACAGATCGTGGTGTAGACATTTCCATGTTTATACAGATACCGGTGTAGATATTTACATGTTTATACAGACCGCACTGTAGGTATTTCCATGTTTATAGAGATAGCGGTGTAGATATTTCCATGTTTGTACAGATGGCGATGTTGATGTTTCCATTTATACACAGATTGCCATGTAGGTATTTCCATGTGTATACAGATGGCATTGTAGATATTTCCATGTTTATACAGATGGTGGTGTAGATATTTCCATGTTTATACAGATGACTGTATAGGTATTTACATGTTTTTACAGATGGCATTGTAGAAATTTCCATGTTTATAGAGATAGCAGTGTAGATATTTCCATGTTTATACAGATCGCGCTGTTGATTTTTCCATGTATATAGGGATAGCGGTGCAAATATTTCCACATTTATACAGATAGCGGTGTAATTATTAGCATGTTTATACAGATAGCGGTGTAGATATTTCCATGTATAAACAGATGTCTTTGTATATATTTCCATGTTGAAACAGATGGCGGTGTAGATATTTCCTTGTTTATACAAATAGTGGTGCAGATATTTCCATGTTTATATAGATAGCGGTGTAGATATTTCCAGGTATATACGCATGGCTGTGTAGATATTTCCATGTTTATACAGATGGCAGTGTAGATATTTCCATGTTTATACAGATAAATTTGTAGGTATTTCCATGTTTATACAGATGGCGGTGTAGATATTTCGATGTTTATAGAGATAGCAGTGGAGATATTTCCATGTTTATACTGATCGCGGTGTAGATATTTTGATGTTTATAGAGATGGCGGTGTAGATATTTCCATGTTAATAAAGATAGCGGTGTTGATTTTTCCATGTTTATAGAGATAGCTGTGTGGATATTTCCATGTTTATACAGATAGGGGTGTAGACATTTCCATGTTTATTGAGATGGCGGTGTAGATATTTCCATGTTCATACAGATCACGGTGTAGATATTTCCATGATTATACAGATCGCGGTGTAGATATTTCCATGTTTATACATATCATGGTGTAGATATTTCCATCTTTATACTGATCACGGTGTAGATGTTTCCATGTTTATAGAGATCATGGTGTAGATATTTCCATGTTTATACAGATCGCGGTGTTGATATTACCATGTTTATAGGGACAGCGGTGCAAATATTTCCACATTTATACAGATAGCGGTGTAGTTATTAGCATGTTTATACAGATAGCGGTGTAGATATTTCCATGTATAAACAGATGTCTGTGTATATATTTCCATGTTTAAACAGATGGCCGTGTACATATATCCTTGTTTATACAAATAGCGGTGTAGTTACTTCCATGTTTATACAGATAGCGGTGTAGATATTTCCATGTTTATACAGATGGCGGTGTAGATATTTCCATGTTTATAGAGATGGCGGTGTAGATATTTCCATGTTTGTAGAGATAGCGGTGTAGATATATCCATGTTCATAGAGATAGCAGTGAGGATATTTCCATGTTTATACAGATAGCGGTGTAGATATTTCCATTTTTATAGAGATAGCGGTTTAGATATTCCATATTTATACAGATAGCGGTGTAGATATTTCCATGTTTATACAGATTGCGGTGTAGATATTTCCATATTTATACACATGACTGTGTAGGTATTTCCATGTTTATACAGATGGCTTTGTAGATATTTCCATGTTTATAGAGATAGCGTTGCAGATATTTCCATGTTTATACAGATAGCGGTGTAAATATTTCCATGTTTATACAGATCGTGGTGTAGATATTTCCATGTTTATACAGATACCTGTGTAGATATTTACATGTTTATACAGACCGCATTGTAGGTATTTCCATGTTTATAGAGATAGCGGTGTAGATATTTCCATGTTTATACAGATGGCTGTGTAGATATTTCCATGTTTATACAGATGACTTTGTAGGTATTTCCATGTTTATAGAGATGGCGGTGTAGATATTTCCATGTTTATAGAGATAGGTGTGTAGATATTTCCATGTTTATACAGATAGCGGTGTAGATATTTCCATGTTTATACAGATCGCGGTGTAGATATTTCCATTTTTATACAGATCGCATTGTAGATATTTCCATGTTTATACAGATAGCGGTGTAGATATTTCCATGTTTATACAGATAGCGCTATAGATATTTCCGTGTTTATACAGATGGCGGTGTAGATATTTCCATGTTTATAGAGATGGCGGTGTAGATATTTCCATGTTTATAGAGACAGCGGTGTAGAGATATCCATGTTCATAGAGATAGCAGTGAGGATATTTCCATGTTTATACAGATAGCAGTGAAGATATTTCCATTTTTATAGAGATAGCGGTTTAGATATTTCATATTTATACAGATAGCGGTGTAGATATTTCCATGTTTATACAGATCGTGGTGTAGATATTTCCATGTTTATACAGATACCGGTGTAGATATTTACATGTTTATACAGACCGCACTGTAGGTATTTCCATGTTTATAGAGATAGCGGTGTAGATATTTCCATGTTTGTACAGATGGCGATGTTGATGTTTCCATTTATACATAGATTGCCATGTAGGTATTTCCATGTGTATACAGATGGCATTGTAGATATTTCCATGTTTATACAGATGGTGGTGTAGATATTTCCATGTTTATACAGATGACTGTATAGGTATTTACATGTTTTTACAGATGGCATTGTAGAAATTTCCATGTTTATAGAGATAGCAGTGTAGATATTTCCATGTTTATACAGATGGCGGTGTAGATATTTCCATGTTTATAGAGATAGCGGTGTAGATATTTCCATATTTATACAGATAACTGTGTAGATATTTCCATGTTTATACAGATAGCGGTGTAAATATTTCCATGTTTATACAGATCATGGTGTAGATATTTCCATGTTTATACGGACCGCGGT
Source organism: Pan troglodytes (assembly GCF_028858775.2). Taxonomy (NCBI): domain Eukaryota; kingdom Metazoa; phylum Chordata; class Mammalia; order Primates; family Hominidae; genus Pan; species Pan troglodytes. The sequence goes on from NC_072417.2 coordinate 99,238,584, forward strand.
GTAGATATTTCCATGTTTATACAGATAGCGGTGCAAATATTTCCATGTTTGTACAGATGGCGGTGTTGATATTTCCATCTATACACAGATGACCTAGTAGATATTTCCATGTTTATACAGATGGCGGCACAGATATTTCTATGGATATGTAGATGGTGGTGTAGATATTTCCATGTTTATACAGATAGCGGTGCAGATATTTCCATGTTTATATAGATAGCGGTGTAGATATTTCCATGTATATACGCATGGCTGTGTAGATATTTCCATGTTTATACATATGGCAGTGTAGATATTTCCATGTTTATACAGATAAATTTGTAGGTATTTCCATGTTTATACAGATGGCGGTGTAGATATTTCGATGTTTATAGAGATAGCAGTGGAGATATTTCCATGTTTATACAGATAGCGATGTAGATATTTCCATGTTTATACTGATCGCGGTGTAGATATTTTGATGTTTATAGAGATGGCGGTGTAGATATTTCCATGTTAAAGATAGCGGTGTTGATTTTTCCATGTTTATAGAGATAGCTGTGTGGATATTTCCATGTTTATACAGATAGGGGTGTAGACATTTCCATGTTTATTGAGATGGCGGTGTAGATATTTCCATGTTCATACAGATCACGGTGTATATATTTCCATGTTTATACAGATCGCGGTGTAGATATTTCCATGTTTATACAGATCATGGTGTAGATATTTCCATCTTTATACTGATCACGGTGTAGATGTTTCCATGTTTATACAGATCATGGTGTAGATATTTCCATGTTTATACAGATCGCGGTGTTGATATTACCATGTTTATAGGGACAGCGGTGCAAATATTTCCACATTTATACACATAGCGGTGTAGTTATTAGCATGTTTATACAGATAGCGGTGTAGATATTTCCATGTATAAACAGATGTCTGTGTATATATTTCCATGTTTAAACAGATGGCCGTGTACATATATCCTTGTTTATACAAATAGCGGTGTAGTTACTTCCATGTTTATACAGATAGCAATGGAGATATTTCCACGTTAATACACATAGCGGTGTAGATATTTCCATGTTTATACAGATAGCGTTGTAGAAATTTCCATGTTTATACAGATGGCTGTGCCGATATTTCCATGTTTATACAGAGTTCTGTGTAGATATTTCCATGTTTATATAGATGACAGTGCAGATATTTCCAGGTTTATACAGATGACAGTGCAGATATTTCCAGGTTTATACAGATGGCTGTGTAGATATTTCCATGTTTATACAGATGGCTGTGTAGATATTTCCATGTTTATACAGATGACTTTGTAGGTATTTCCATGTTTATACAGATGGCGGTGTAGATATTTCCAGGGTTATAGAGATAGCTGTGTAGATATTTCCATGTTTACACAGATAGCGGTTTAGATATTTCCATGTATATACAGATCGCGGTGTAGATATTTCCATGTTTATACAGATCGCGGTGTAGATATTTCCATGTTTATACAGATAGCGGTGTAGATATTTCCATGTTTATACAGATGACGGTGTAGATATTACCATGTTTATAGAGATGGCGGTGTAGTTATTCCCATGTTTATAGAGATAGCGGTGTAGATATATCAATGTTCATAGAGATAGCACTGAGGATATTTCCATGTTTATACAGATAGCAGTGTATATATTTCCACTTTTATAGAGATAGCGGTTTAGATATTTCATATTAGTACAGAGAGCGGTGTAGATATTTCCATGTTTATACAGATTGCGGTGTAGATATTTCCATGTTTATACAGATAGTGGTGTAGATATTTCCACGTTTATACAGATGGCGGTGTAGATATTTCCATCTTTCTACAAATGGCAGTGTAGATATTTCCATGTTTATAGAGATGGCGGTGTAGATATTTCCATGTTTATATAGATGGCAGTGTAGATATGTTCTTGTTTATGTAGATGGCGTTGTAGATACCTCCATGTTTAAGGAGATGGCTGTGTGTATATTTCCATGTTGATGGAGATAGCGGTGTAGATATTGCCATGTTTTCAGAGATAGCGGTGTAGTTATTTCCATGTTTATAGAGATAGCGTTGTAGATGATCCCATGTTTCTTCAGATGACTGTGTAGATATTTCCATGTTTGTACAGATGGCAGTGTAGATATTTCCATGTTTATAGAGATAGAAGTGTAGATATTTTCATGTTTATACATATTGCGGTGGAGATTTGTCCATGTTTATACAGATAGCAATGGAGATATTTCCACGTTAATACACATAGCGGTGTAGATATTTCCATGTTTATACAGATAGCGTTGTAGATATTTCCATGTTTATACAGATGGCTGTGCCGATATTTCCATGTTTATACAGAGTTCTCTGTAGATATTTCCAAGTTTATATAGATGACAGTGCAGATATTTCCAGGTTTATACAGATGGCTGTGTAGATATTTCCATGTTTATACAGATGGCTGTGTAGATATTTCCATGTTTATACAGATGACTTTGTAGGTATTTCCATGTTTATACAGATGGCGGTGTAGATATTTCCATGTTTATAGAGATAGCTGTGTAGATATTTCCATGTTTACACAGATAGCGGTTTAGATATTTCCATGTTTATACAGATCGCGGTGTAGATATTCCCATGTTTATACAGATCGCGGTGTAGATATTTCCATGTTTATACAGATAGCGGTGTAGATATTTCCATGTTTATACAGATGACGGTGTAGATATTTCCATGTTTATAGAGATGGCGGTGTAGATATTTCCATGTTTATAGAGATAGCGGTGTAGATCGATCAATGTTCATAGAGATAGCAGTGAGGATATTTCCATGTTTATACAGATAGCAGTGTAGATATTTCCACTTTTATAGAGATAGCGGTTTAGATATTTCATATTTATACAGAGAGCGGTGTAGATATTTCCATCTTTATACAGATTGCGGTGTAGATATTTCCATGTTTATACAGATAGCGGTGTAGTTATTTCCACGTTTATACAGATGGCGGTGTAGATATTTCCATCTTTCTACAAATGGCAGTGTAGATATTTCCATGTTTATAGAGATGGCGGTGTAGATATTTCCATGTTTATATAGATGGCAGTGTAGATATTTTCTTGTTTATGTAGATGGCGTTGTAGATACCTCCATGTTTAAAGAGATGGCGGTGTGTATATTTCCATGTTGATGGAGATAGCGGTGTAGATATTTCCATGTTTATAGAGATAGCGGTGTAGTTATTTCCATGTTTATAGAGATAGCGGTGTAGATATTTCCATGTTTCTACAGATGACTGTGTAGATATTTCCATGTTTGTACAGATGGCAGTGTAGATATTTCCATGTTTATAGAGATAGAAGTGTAGATATTTTCATGTTTATACATATTGCGGTGGAGATTTGTCCATGTTTATACAGATAGCAATGGAGATATTTCCACGTTAATACACATAGCGGTGTAGATATTTCCATGTTTATAAAGATAGCGTTGTAGATATTTCCATGTTTATACAGATGGCTGTGCCGATATTTCCATGTTTATACAGAGTTCTCTGTAGATATTTCCATGTTTATATAGATGACAGTGCAGATATTTCCAGGTTTATACAGATGGCTGTGTAGATATTTCCATGTTTATACAGATGGCTGTGTAGATATTTCCATGTTTATACAGATGACTTTGTAGGTATTTCCATGTTTATACAGATGGCTGTGTAGATATTTCCATGTTTATAGAGATAGCTGTATAGATATTTCCATGTTTACAGAGATAGCAGTTTAGATATTTCCATGTTTATACAGATCGCGGTGTAGATATTTCCATGTTTATACAGATCGCGGTGTAGATATTTCCATGTTTATACCGATAGCGGTGTAGATATTTCCATGTTTATACAGATGACGGTGTAGATATTTCCATGTTTATAGAGATGGCGGTGCAGATATTTCCATGATTATAGAGATAGCGCTGTAGATATATCAATGTTCATAGAGATAGCAGTGAGGATATTTCCGTGTTTATACAGATAGCAGTGTAGATATTTCCACTTTTATAGAGATAGCGGTTTAGATATTTCATATTTATACAGAGAGCGGTGTAGATATTTCCATGTTTATACAGATTGCGGTGTAGATATTTCCATGTTTATACAGATAGCGGTGTAGATATTTCCACGTTTATACAGATGGCGGTGTAGATATTTCCATCTTTCTACAAATGGCAGTGTAGATATTTCCATGTTTATAGAGATGGCGGTGTAGATATTTCCATGTTTATATAGATGGCAGTGTAGATATTTTCTTGTTTATGTACATGGCGTTGTAGATACCTCCATGTTTAAAGAGATGGCGCTGTGTATATTTCCATGTTGTTGGAGATAGTGGTGTAGATATTTCCATGTTTATAGAGATCGCGGTGTAGATATTTCCATGTTTATACAGATTGCGGTGTAGATATTTCCATGTTTATACAGATAGCGTTGTAGATATTTCCATGTTTATAGAGATGGCTGTGCCGGTATTTCCATGCTTATACAGAGTTCTCTGTAGATATTTCCATGTTTATATAGATGACAGTGCAGATATTTCCAGGTTTATATAGATGGCCGTGTAGATATTTCCATCTTTATACAGATGGCTGTGTAGATATTTCCATGTTTATACAGATGACTTTGTAGGTATTTCCATGTTTATACAGATGGCGGTGTAGATATTTCCATGTTCATAGAGATAGCTGTGTAGATATTTCCATGTTTATACAGATCGCGGTGTAGATATTTCCATGTTTATACAGAGAGCGGTGTAGATATTTCCATGTTTATACAGATGACGGTGTAGATATTTCCATGTTTATAGAGATGGCGGTGTAGATATTTCCATGTTTATAGAGATAGCGGTGTAGATATATCAATGTGCATAGAGATAGCAGTGAGGATATTTCCATGTTTATACAGATAGCAGTGTAGATATTACCACTTTTATAGAGATAGCGGTTTAGATAATTCATATTTATACAGAGAGCGGTGTACATATTTCCATGTTTATACTGATTGCGGTGTATATATTTCCATGTTTATACAGATAGCGGTGTAGATATTTCCACGTTTATATAGATGGCGGTGTAGATATTTCCATCTTTGTACAAATGGCAGTGTAGATATTTCCATGTTTATATAGATGGCAGTGTAGATATTATCTTGTTTATGTAGATGGCGTTGTAGATACCTCCATGTTTAAAGAGATGGCGGTGTGTATATTTCCATGTTGATGGAGATAGCGGTGTAGATATTTCCATGTTTATAGAGATAGCGGTGTAGTTATTTCCATGTTTATAGAGATAGCGGTGTAGATATTTCCATGTTTCTACAGATGACTGTGTAGATATTTCCATGTTTGTACAGATGGCAGTGTAGATATTTCCATGTTTATAGAGATAGAAGTGTAGATATTTTTATGTTTATACATATTGCCGTGGAGATTTGTCCATGTTTATACAGATAGCAATGGAGATATTTCCACGTTAATACACATAGCGGTGTAGATATTTCCATGTTTATACAGATAGCGTTGTAGATATTTCCATGTTTATACAGATGGCTGTGCCGATATTTCCATGTTTATACAGAGTTCTCTGTAGATATTTCCATGTTTATATAGACGACAGTGCAGATATTTCCAGGTTTATACAGATGGCTGTGTAGATATTTCCATGTTTATACAGATGGCTGTGTAGATATTTCCATGTTTATACAGATGACTTTGTAGGTATTTCCATGTTTATACAGATGGCGGTGTAGATATTTCCATGTTTATAGAGATAGCTGTGTAGATATTTCCATGTTTACACAGATAGCGGTTTAGATATTTCCATGTTTATACAGATCGCGGTGTAGATATTTGCATGTTTATACAGATAGCGGTGTAGATATTTCCATGTTTATACAGATGACGGTGTAGATATTTCCATGTTTATAGAGATGGCGGTGTAGATATTTCCATGTTTATAGAGATAGCGGTGTAGATATATCAATGTTCATAGAGATAGCAGTGAGGATATTTCCGTGTTTATACAGAAAGTAGTGTAGATATTTCCACTTTTATAGAGATAGCGGTTTAGATATTTCATATTTATACAGAGAGCGGTGTAGATATTTCCATGTTTATACACATTGCGGTGTAGATATTTCCTTGTTTATACAGATAGCGGTGTAGATATTTCCATGTTTATACAGATGGCGGTGTAGACATTTCCATCTTTCTACAAATGGCAGTGTAGATATTTCCATGTTTATAGAGATGGCGGTGTAGATATTTCCATGTTTATATAGATGGCAGTGTAGATATTTTCTTGTTTATGTAGATGGCGTTGTAGATACCTCCATGTTTAAAGAGATGGCGGTGTGTATATTTCCATGTTGATGGAGATAGCGGTGTAGATATTTCCATGTTTATAGAGATAGCGGTGTAGTTATTTCCATGTTTATAGAGATAGCGGTGTAGTTATTTCCATGTTTATACAGATGGCGGTGTAGATATTTCCATCTTTATACAAATGGCAGTGTAGATATTTCCATGTTTATAGAGATGGCGGTGTAGATATTTCCATGTTTATATAGATGGCAGTGTAGATATTTTCTTGTTTATGTAGATTGCGTTGTAGATACCTCCATGTTTAAAGAGATGGCGGTGTGTATATTTCCATGTTGATGGAGATAGCGGTGTAGATATTTCCATGTTTATAGAGATAGCGGTGTAGTTATTTCCATGTTTATAGAGATAGCGGTGTAGATATTTCCATGTTTCTACAGATGACTGTGTAGATATTTCCATGTTTGTACAGATGGCAGTGAAGATATTTCCATGTTTATAGAGATAGAAGTGTAGATATTTTCATGTTTATACATATTGCGGTGGAGATTTGTCCATGTTTATACAGATAGCAATGGAGATATTTCCACGTTAATACACATAGCGGTGTAGATATTTCCATGTTTATACAGATAGCGTTGTAGATATTTCCATGTTTATACAGATGGCTGTGCCGATATTTCCATGTTTATACAGAGTTCTCTGTAGATATTTCCATGTTTATATAGATGACAGTGCAGATATTTCCAGGTTTATACAGATGGCTGTGTAGATATTTCCATGTTTATACAGATGGCTGTGTAGATATTTCCATGTTTATACAGATGACTTTGTAGGTATTTCCATGTTTATACAGATGGCGGTGTAGATATTTCCACGTTTATAGAGATAGCTGTGTAGATATTTCCATGTTTACACAGATAGCGGTTTAGATATTTCCATGTTTATACAGATCGCGGTGTAGATATTTCCATGTTTATACAGATTGCGGTGTAGATATTTCCATGTTTATACAGATAGCGGTGTAGATATTTCCACGTTTATACAGATGGCGGTGTAGATATTTCCATCTTTCTACAAATGGCAGTGTAGATATTTCCATGTTTACAGAGATGGCGGTTTAGATATTTCCATGTTTATATAGATGGCAGTGTAGATATTTTCTTGTTTATGTAGATGGCGTTGTAGATACCTCCATGTTTAAAGAGATGGCGGTGTGTATATTTCCATGTTGATGGAGATAGCGGTGTAGATATTTCCATGTTTATAGAGATAGCGGTGTAGTTATTTCCATGTTTATAGAGATAGCGGTGTAGATATTTCCATGTTTCTACAGATGACTGTGTAGATATTTCCATGTTTGTACAGATGGCAGTGTAGATATTTCCATGTTTATAGAGATAGAAGTGCAGATATTTTCATGTTTATACATATTGCGGTCGAGATTTGTCCATGTTTATACAGATAGCAATGGAGATATTTCCACGTTAATACACATAGCGGTGTAGATATTTCCATGTTTATACAGATAGCGTTGTAGATATTTCCATGTTTATACAGATGGCTGTGCCGATATTTCCATGTTTATACAGAGTTCTCTGTAGATATTTCCATGTTTATATAGATGACAGTGCAGATATTTCCAGGTTTATACAGATGGCTGTGTAGATATTTCCATGTTTATACAGATGGCTGTGTAGATATTTCCATGTTTATACAGATGACTTTGTAGGTATTTCCATGTTTATACAGATGGCGGTGTAGATATTTCCATGTTTATAGAGATAGCTGTGTAGATATTTCCATGTTTACACAGATAGCGGTTTAGATATTTCCATGTTTATACAGATCGCGGTGTAGATATTTGCATGTTTATACAGATAGCGGTGTAGATATTTCCATGTTTATACAGATGACGGTGTAGATATTTGCATGTTTATAGAGATGGCGGTGTAGATATTTCCATGTTTATAGAGATAGCGGTGTAGATATATCAATGTTCATAGAGATAGCAGTGAGGATATTTCCGTGTTTATACAGAAAGCAGTGTAGATATTTCCACTTTTATAGAGATAGCGGTTTAGATATTTCCTTGTTTATACAGATAGCGGTGTAGATATTTCCATGTTTATACTGATGGCGGTGTAGACATTTCCATCTTTCTACAAATGGCAGTGTAGATATTTCCATGTTTATAGAGATGGCGGTGTAGATATTTCCATGTTTATATAGATGGCAGTGTAGATATTTTCTTGTTTATGTAGATGGCGTTGTAGATACCTCCATGTTTAAAGAGATGGCGGTGTGTATATTTCCATGTTGATGGAGATAGCGGTGTAGATATTTCCATGTTTATAGAGATAGCGGTGTAGTTATTTCCATGTTTATAGAGATAGCGGTGTAGTTATTTCCATGTTTATACAGATGGCGGTGTAGATATTTCCATCTTTATACAAATGGCAGTGTAGATATTTCCATGTTTATAGAGATGGCGGTGTAGATATTTCCATGTTTATATAGATGGCAGTGTAGATATTTTCTTGTTTATGTAGATTGCGTTGTAGATACCTCCATGTTTAAAGAGATGGCGGTGTGTATATTTCCATGTTGATGGAGATAGCGGTGTAGATATTTCCATGTTTATAGAGATAGCGGTGTAGTTATTTCCATGTTTATAGAGATAGCGGTGTAGATATTTCCATGTTTCTACAGATGACTGTGTAGATATTTCCATGTTTGTACAGATGGCAGTGAAGATATTTCCATGTTTATAGAGATAGAAGTGTAGATATTTTCATGTTTATACATATTGCGGTGGAGATTTGTCCATGTTTATACAGATAGCAATGGAGATATTTCCACGTTAATACACATAGCGGTGTAGATATTTCCATGTTTATACAGATAGCGTTGTAGATATTTCCATGTTTATACAGATGGCTGTGCCGATATTTCCATGTTTATACAGAGTTCTCTGTAGATATTTCCATGTTTATATAGATGACAGTGCAGATATTTCCAGGTTTATACAGATGGCTGTGTAGATATTTCCATGTTTATACAGATGGCTGTGTAGATATTTCCATGTTTATACAGATGACTTTGTAGGTATTTCCATGTTTATACAGATGGCGGTGTAGATATTTCCACGTTTATAGAGATAGCTGTGTAGATATTTCCATGTTTACACAGATAGCGGTTTAGATATTTCCATGTTTATACAGATCGCGGTGTAGATATTTCCATGTTTATACAGATTGCGGTGTAGATATTTCCATGTTTATACAGATAGCGGTGTAGATATTTCCACGTTTATACAGATGGCGGTGTAGATATTTCCATCTTTCTACAAATGGCAGTGTAGATATTTCCATGTTTACAGAGATGGCGGTGTAGATATTTCCATGTTTATATAGATGGCAGTGTAGATATTTTCTTGTTTATGTAGATGGCGTTGTAGATACCTCCATGTTTAAAGAGATGGCGGTGTGTATATTTCCATGTTGATGGAGATAGCGGTGTAGATATTTCCATGTTTATAGAGATAGCGGTGTAGTTATTTCCATGTTTATAGAGATAGCGGTGTAGATATTTCCATGTTTCTACAGATGACTGTGTAGATATTTCCATGTTTGTACAGATGGCAGTGAAGATATTTCCATGTTTATAGAGATAGAAGTGTAGATATTTTCATGTTTATACATATTGCGGTGGAGATTTGTCCATGTTTATACAGATAGCAATGGAGATATTTCCACGTTAATACACATAGCGGTGTAGATATTTCCATGTTTATACAGATGGCTGTGCCGATATTTCCATGTTTATACAGAGTTCTCTGTAGATATTTCCATGTTTATATAGATGACAGTGCAGATATTTCCAGGTTTATACAGATGGCTGTGTAGATATTTCCATGTTTATACAGATGGCTGTGTAGATATTTCCATGTTTATACAGATGACTTTGTAGGTATTTCCATGTTTATACAGATGGCGGTGTAGATATTTCCATGTTTATAGAGATAGCTGTGTAGATATTTCCATGTTTACACAGATAGCGGTTTAGATATTTCCATGTTTATACAGATCGCGGTGTAGATATTTGCATGTTTATACAGATAGCGGTGTAGATATTTCCATGTTTATACAGATGACGGTGTAGATATTTGCATGTTTATAGAGATGGCGGTGTAGATATTTCCATGTTTATAGAGATAGTGGTGTAGATATATCAATGTTCATAGAGATAGCAGTGAGGATATTTCCGTGTTTATACAGAAAGCAGTGTAGATATTTCCACTTTTATAGAGATAGCGGTTTAGATATTTCATATTTATACAGAGAGCGGTGTAGATATTTCCATGTTTATACACATTGCGGTGTAGATATTTCCTTGTTTATACAGATAGCGGTGTAGATATTTCCATGTTTATACAGATGGCGGTGTAGACATTTCCATCTTTCTACAAATGGCAGTGTAGATATTTCCATGTTTATAGAGATGGCGGTGTAGATATTTCCATGTTTATATAGATGGCAGTGTAGATATTTTCTTGTTTATGTAGATGGCGTTGTAGATACCTCCATGTTTAAAGAGATGGCGGTGTGTATATTTCCATGTTGATGGAGATAGCGGTGTAGATATTTCCATGTTTATAGAGATAGCGGTGTAGTTATTTCCATGTTTATAGAGATAGCGGTGTAGTTATTTCCATGTTTATACAGATGGCGGTGTAGATATTTCCATCTTTATACAAATGGCAGTGTAGATATTTCCATGTTTATAGAGATGGCGGTGTAGATATTTCCATGTTTATATAGATGGCAGTGTAGATATTTTCTTGTTTATGTAGATTGCGTTGTAGATACCTCCATGTTTAAAGAGATGGCGGTGTGTATATTTCCATGTTGATGGAGATAGCGGTGTAGATATTTCCATGTTTATAGAGATAGCGGTGTAGTTATTTCCATGTTTATAGAGATAGCGGTGTAGATATTTCCATGTTTCTACAGATGACTGTGTAGATATTTCCATGTTTGTACAGATGGCAGTGAATATATTTCCATGTTTATAGAGATAGAAGTGTAGATATTTTCATGTTTATACATATTGCGGTGGAGATTTGTCCATGTTTATACAGATAGCAATGGAGATATTTCCACGTTAATACACATAGCGGTGTAGAAATTTCCAAGTTTATACAGATAGCGTTGTAGATATTTCCATGTTTATACAGATGGCTGTGCCGATATTTCCATGTTTATACAGAGTTCTCTGTAGATATTTCCATGTTTATATAGATGACAGTGCAGATATTTCCAGGTTTATACAGATGGCTGTGTAGATATTTCCATGTTTATACAGATGGCTGTGTAGATATTTCCATGTTTATACAGATGACTTTGTAGGTATTTCCATGTTTATACAGATGGCGGTGTAGATATTTCCACGTTTATAGAGATAGCTGTGTAGATATTTCCATGTTTACACAGATAGCGGTTTAGATATTTCCATGTTTATACAGATCGCGGTGTAGATATTTCCATGTTTATACAGATTGCGGTGTAGATATTTCCATGTTTATACAGATAGCGGTGTAGATATTTCCACGTTTATACAGATGGCGGTGTAGATATTTCCATCTTTCTACAAATGGCAGTGTAGATATTTCCATGTTTACAGAGATGGCGGTGTAGATATTTCCATGTTTATATAGATGGCAGTGTAGATATTTTCTTGTTTATGTAGATGGCGTTGTAGATACCTCCATGTTTAAAGAGATGGCGGTGTGTATATTTCCATGTTGATGGAGATAGCGGTGTAGATATTTCCATGTTTATAGAGATAGCGGTGTAGTTATTTCCATGTTTATAAAGATAGTGGTGTAAATATTTCCATGTTTCTACAGATGACTGTGTAGATATTTCCATGTTTCTACAGATGGCAGTGTAGATATTTCCATGTCTATAGAGATAGAAGTGTAGATATTTTCATGTTTATACATATTGCGGTGGAGATTTGTCCACGTTTATACAGATAGCAATGGAGATATTTCCACGTTAATACACATAGCGGTGTAGATATTTCCATGTTTATACAGATAGCGTTGTAGTTATTTCCATGTTTATACAGATGGCTGTGCCGATATTTCCATGTTTATACAGAGTTCTCTGTAGATATTTCCATGTTTATATAGATGACAGTGCAGATATTTCCAGGTTTATACAGATGGCTGTGTAGATATTTCCATGTTTATACAGATGGCTGTGTAGATATTTCCATGTTTATACAGATGACTTTGTAGGTATTTCCATGTTTATACAGATGGCGGTGTAGATATTTCCATGTTTATAGAGATAGCTGTGTAGATATTTGCATGTTTACACAGATAGCGGTTTAGATATTTCCATATTTATACAGATCGCGGTGTAGATATTTCCATGTTTATACAGATCATGGTGTAGATATTTGCATGTTTATACAGATAGTGGTGTAGATATTTCCATGTTTATACAGATGACGGTGTAGATATTTCCATGTTTATAGGGATGGCGGTGTAGATATTTCCATGCTTATAGAGATAGCGGTGTAGATATATCAATGTTCATAGAGATAGCAGTGAGGATATTTCCATGTTTATACAGATAGCAGTGTAGATATTTCCACTTTTATAGAGATAGCGGTTTAGATATTTCATATTTATACAGAGAGCGGTGTAGATATTTCCACGTTTATACAGATTGCGGTGTAGATATTTCCATGTTTATACAGATAGCGGTGTAGATATTTCCACGTTTATACAGATGGCGGTGTAGATATTTCCATCTTTCTACAAATGGCAGTGTAGATATTTCCATGTTTATAGAGATGGCGTTGTAGATATTTCCATGTTTATATAGATGGCAGTGTAGATATTTTCTTGTTTATGTAGATGGCGTTGTAGATACCTCCATGTTTAAAGAGATGGCGGTGTGTATATTTCCATGTTGATGGATATAGCAGTGTAGATATTTCTATGTTTATAGAGATAGCGGTGTAGTTATTTCCATGTTTATAGAGATAGCGGTGTAGATATTTCATTGTTTCTACAGATGACTGTGTAGATATTTCCATGTTTGTACAGATGGCAGTGTAGATATTTCCACTTTTATAGAGATAGCGGTTTAGATATTTCATATTTATACAGAGAGCGGTGTAGATATTTCCATGTTTATACAGATAGCGGTGTAGATATTTCCACGTTTATACAGATGGCGGTGTAGATATTTCCATCTTTCTACAAATGGCAGTGTAGATATTTCCATGTTTATAGAGATGGCGGTGTAGATATTTCCATGTTTATATAGATGGCAGTGTAGATATTTTCTTGTTTATGTAGATGGCGTTGTAGATACCTCCATGTTTAAAGAGATGGCGGTGTGTGTATATCCATGTTGATGGAGATAGCGGTGTAGATATTTCCATGTTTATAGAGTTAGCGGTGTAGTTATTTCCATGTTTATAAAGATAGCGGTGTAGATATTTCCATGTTTCTACAGATGACTGTGTAGATATTTCCATCTTTGTACAGATGGCAGTGTAGATATTTCCATGTTTATACAGATAGAAGTGTAGATATCTTCATGTTTATACAAATTGCGGTGGAGATTTGTCCATGTTTATACAGATAGCAATGGATATATTTCCACGTTAATACACATAGCGGTGTAGATATATCCATGTTTATACAGATAGCGTTGTAGTTATTTCCATGTTTATACAGATGGCTGTGCCGATATTTCCATGTTTATACAGAGTTCTCTGTAGATATTTCCATGTTTATATAGATGACAGTGCAGATATTTCCAGGTTTATACAGATGGCTGTGTAGATATTTCCATGTTTATACAGATGGCTGTGTAGATATTTAAATGTTTATACACATGACTTTGTAGGTATTTCCATGTTTATACAGATGGTGGTGTAGATATTTCCATGTTTATAGAGATAGCTGTGTAGATATTTCCATGTTTACACAGATAGCAGTTTAGATATTTCCATATTTATACAGATCGCGGTGTAGATATTTCCATGTTTATGCAGATCACGGTGTAGATATTTGCATGTTTATACAGATAGCGGTGTAGATATTTCCATGTTTATACAGATGACGGTGTAGATATTTCCATGTTTATAGAGATGGCGGTGTAGATATTTCCATGTTCATAGAGATAGCGGTGTAGATATATCAATGTTCATAGAGATAGCAGTGAGGATATTTCCCTGTTTATACAGATAGCAGTGTAGATATTTCCACTTTTATAGAGATAGCGGTTTAGATATTTCATATTTATACAGAGAGCGGTGTAGATATTTCCATGTTTATACAGATTGCGGTGTAGATATTTCCATGTTTATACAGATAGCGGTGTAGATATTTCCACGTTTATACAGATGGCGGTGTAGATATTTTCATCTTTCTACAAATGGCAGTGTAGATATTTCCATGTTTATAGAGATGGCAGTGTAGATATTTTCTTGTTTATGTAGATGGCGTTGTAGATACCTCCATGTTTAAAGAGATGGCGGTGTGTATATTTCCATGTTGATGGAGATAGCGGTGTAGATATTTCCATGTTTATAGAGATAGCGGTGTAGTTATTTCCATGTTTATAGAGATAGCGGTGTAGATATTTCCATGTTTCTACAGATGACTTTGTAGATATTTCCATGTTTGTACAGATGGCAGTGTAGATATTTCCATGTTTATAGAGATAGAAGTGTAGATATTTTCATGTTTATACATATTGCGGTGGAGATTTGTCCATGTTTATACAGATAGCAATGGAGATATTTCCACGTTAATACACATAGCGGTGTAGATATTTCCATGTTTATACAGATAGCATTGTAGATATTTTCATGTTTATACAGATGGCTGTGCCGATATTTCCATGTTTATACAGAGTTCTCTGTAGATATTTCCATGTTTATATAGATTACAGTGCAGATATTTCCAGGTTTATACAGATGGCTGCGTAGATATTTCCATGTTTATACAGATGGCTGTGTAGATATTTCCATGTTTATACACATGACTTTGTAGGTATTTCCATGTTTATACAGATGGCGGTGTAGATATTTCCATGTTTATAGAGATAGCTGTGTAGATATTTCCATGTTTACAGAGATAGCGGTTTAGATATTTCCATGTTTATACAGATCGCGGTGTAGATATTTCCATGTTTATACAGATCGCGGTGTAGATATTTCCATGTTTATACTGATAGCGGTGTAGATATTTCCATGTTTATAAAGATGACGGTGTAGATATTTCCATGTTTATAGACATGGCTGTGTAGATATTTCCATGTTTATACAGATGACTTTGTAGTTATTTCCATGTTTGTACAGATGTCGGTGTAGATATTTCTATGTTTATAGAGATAGCTGTGTAGATATTTCCATGTTTATACAGATCGCGGTGTAGATATTTCCATGTTTATACAGATCGCGGTGTAGATATTTCCATGTTTATACCGATAGCGGTGTAGGTATTTCCATGTTTATACAGATGACGGTGTAGATATTTCCATGTTTATAGAGATGGCGGTGTAGATATATCAATGTTCATAGAGATAGCAGTGAGGATATTTCCATGTTTATACAGATAGCAGTGTAGATATTTCCACTTTTATAGAGATAGCGGTTTAGATATTTCATATTTATACAGAGAGCGGTGTAGATATTTGCATGTTTATACAGATAGCGGTGTAGATATTTCCATGTTTATACAGATGACGGTGTAGATATTTGCATGTTTATAGAGATGGCGGTGTAGATATTTCCATGTTTATAGAGATAGCGGTGTAGATATATCAATGTTCATAGAGATAGCAGTGAGGATATTTCCGTGTTTATACAGAAAGCAGTGTAGATATTTCCACTTTTATAGAGATAGCGGTTTAGATATTTCATATTTATACAGAGAGCGGTGTAGATATTTCCATGTTTATACACATTGCGGTGTAGATATTTCCTTGTTTATACAGATAGCGGTGTAGATATTTCCATGTTTATACACATGGCGGTGTAGACATTTCCATCTTTCTACAAATGGCAGTGTAGATATTTCCATGTTTATAGAGATGGCGGTGTAGATATTTCCATGTTTATATAGATGGCAGTGTAGATATTTTCTTGTTTATGTAGATGGCGTTGTAGATACCTCCATGTTTAAAGAGATGGCGGTGTGTATATTTCCATGTTGATGGAGATAGCGGTGTAGATATTTCCATGTTTATAGAGATAGCGGTGTAGTTATTTCCATGTTTATAGAGATAGCGGTGTAGTTATTTCCATGTTTATACAGATGGCGGTGTAGATATTTCCATCTTTATACAAATGGCAGTGTAGATATTTCCATGTTTATAGAGATGGCGGTGTAGATATTTCCATGTTTATATAGATGGCAGTGTAGATATTTTCTTGTTTATGTAGATTGCGTTGTAGATACCTCCATGTTTAAAGAGATGGCGGTGTGTATATTTCCATGTTGATGGAGATAGCGGTGTAGATATTTCCATGTTTATAGAGATAGCGGTGTAGTTATTTCCATGTTTATAGAGATAGCGGTGTAGATATTTCCATGTTTCTACAGATGACTGTGTAGATATTTCCATGTTTGTACAGATGGCAGTGAAGATATTTCCATGTTTATAGAGATAGAAGTGTAGATATTTTCATGTTTATACATATTGCGGTGGAGATTTGTCCATGTTTATACAGATAGCAATGGAGATATTTCCACGTTAATACACATAGCGGTGTAGAAATTTCCATGTTTATACAGATAGCGTTGTAGATATTTCCATGTTTATACAGATGGCTGTGCCGATATTTCCATGTTTATACAGAGTTCTCTGTAGATATTTCCATGTTTATATAGATGACAGTGCAGATATTTCCAGGTTTATACAGATGGCTGTGTAGATATTTCCATGTTTATACAGATGGCTGTGTAGATATTTCCATGTTTATACAGATGACTTTGTAGGTATTTCCATGTTTATACAGATGGCGGTGTAGATATTTCCACGTTTATAGAGATAGCTGTGTAGATATTTCCATGTTTACACAGATAGCGGTTTAGATATTTCCATGTTTATACAGATCGCGGTGTAGATATTTCCATGTTTATACAGATTGCGGTGTAGATATTTCCATGTTTATACAGATAGCGGTGTAGATATTTCCACGTTTATACAGATGGCGGTGTAGATATTTCCATCTTTCTACAAATGGCAGTGTAGATATTTCCATGTTTACAGAGATGGCGGTGTAGATATTTCCATGTTTATATAGATGGCAGTGTAGATATTTTCTTGTTTATGTAGATGGCGTTGTAGATACCTCCATGTTTAAAGAGATGGCGGTGTGTATATTTCCATGTTGATGGAGATAGCGGTGTAGATATTTCCATGTTTATAGAGATAGCGGTGTAGTTATTTCCATGTTTATAAAGATAGTGGTGTAAATATTTCCATGTTTCTACAGATGACTGTGTAGATATTTCCATGTTTCTACAGATGGCAGTGTAGATATTTCCATGTCTATAGAGATAGAAGTGTAGATATTTTCATGTTTATACATATTGCGGTGGAGATTTGTCCACGTTTATACAGATAGCAATGGAGATATTTCCACGTTAATACACATAGCGGTGTAGATATTTCCATGTTTATACAGATAGCGTTGTAGTTATTTCCATGTTTATACAGATGGCTGTGCCGATATTTCCATGTTTATACAGAGTTCTCTGTAGATATTTCCATGTTTATATAGATGACAGTGCAGATATTTCCAGGTTTATACAGATGGCTGTGTAGATATTTCCATGTTTATACAGATGGCTGTGTAGATATTTCCATGTTTATACAGATGACTTTGTAGGTATTTCCATGTTTATACAGATGGCGGTGTAGATATTTCCATGTTTATAGAGATAGCTGTGTAGATATTTGCATGTTTACACAGATAGCGGTTTAGATATTTCCATATTTATACAGATCGCGGTGTAGATATTTCCATGTTTATACAGATCATGGTGTAGATATTTGCATGTTTATACAGATAGTGGTGTAGATATTTCCATGTTTATACAGATGACGGTGTAGATATTTCCATGTTTATAGAGATGGCGGTGTAGATATTTCCATGCTTATAGAGATAGCGGTGTAGATATATCAATGTTCATAGAGATAGCAGTGAGGATATTTCCATGTTTATACAGATAGCAGTGTAGATATTTCCACTTTTATAGAGATAGCGGTTTAGATATTTCATATTTATACAGAGAGCGGTGTAGATATTTCCACGTTTATACAGATTGCGGTGTAGATATTTCCATGTTTATACAGATAGCGGTGTAGATATTTCCACGTTTATACAGATGGCGGTGTAGATATTTCCATCTTTCTACAAATGGCAGTGTAGATATTTCCATGTTTATAGAGATGGCGTTGTAGATATTTCCATGTTTATATAGATGGCAGTGTAGATATTTTCTTGTTTATGTAGATGGCGTTGTAGATACCTCCATGTTTAAAGAGATGGCGGTGTGTATATTTCCATGTTGATGGATATAGCAGTGTAGATATTTCTATGTTTATAGAGATAGCGGTGTAGTTATTTCCATGTTTATAGAGATAGCGGTGTAGATATTTCATTGTTTCTACAGATGACTGTGTAGATATTTCCATGTTTGTACAGATGGCAGTGTAGATATTTCCACTTTTATAGAGATAGCGGTTTAGATATTTCATATTTATACAGAGAGCGGTGTAGATATTTCCATGTTTATACAGATAGCGGTGTAGATATTTCCACGTTTATACAGATGGCGGTGTAGATATTTCCATCTTTCTACAAATGGCAGTGTAGATATTTCCATGTTTATAGAGATGGCGGTGTAGATATTTCCATGTTTATATAGATGGCAGTGTAGATATTTTCTTGTTTATGTAGATGGCGTTGTAGATACCTCCATGTTTAAAGAGATGGCGGTGTGTGTATATCCATGTTGATGGAGATAGCGGTGTAGATATTTCCATGTTTATAGAGTTAGCGGTGTAGTTATTTCCATGTTTATAAAGATAGCGGTGTAGATATTTCCATGTTTCTACAGATGACTGTGTAGATATTTCCATCTTTGTACAGATGGCAGTGTAGATATTTCCATGTTTATACAGATAGAAGTGTAGATATCTTCATGTTTATACAAATTGCGGTGGAGATTTGTCCATGTTTATACAGATAGCAATGGATATATTTCCACGTTAATACACATAGCGGTGTAGATATATCCATGTTTATACAGATAGCGTTGTAGTTATTTCCATGTTTATACAGATGGCTGTGCCGATATTTCCATGTTTATACAGAGTTCTCTGTAGATATTTCCATGTTTATATAGATGACAGTGCAGATATTTCCAGGTTTATACAGATGGCTGTGTAGATATTTCCATGTTTATACAGATGGCTGTGTAGATATTTAAATGTTTATACACATGACTTTGTAGGTATTTCCATGTTTATACAGATGGTGGTGTAGATATTTCCATGTTTATAGAGATAGCTGTGTAGATATTTCCATGTTTACACAGATAGCAGTTTAGATATTTCCATATTTATACAGATCGCGGTGTAGATATTTCCATGTTTATGCAGATCACGGTGTAGATATTTGCATGTTTATACAGATAGCGGTGTAGATATTTCCATGTTTATACAGATGACGGTGTAGATATTTCCATGTTTATAGAGATGGCGGTGTAGATATTTCCATGTTCATAGAGATAGCGGTGTAGATATATCAATGTTCATAGAGATAGCAGTGAGGATATTTCCCTGTTTATACAGATAGCAGTGTAGATATTTCCACTTTTATAGAGATAGCGGTTTAGATATTTCATATTTATACAGAGAGCGGTGTAGATATTTCCATGTTTATACAGATTGCGGTGTAGATATTTCCATGTTTATACAGATAGCGGTGTAGATATTTCCACGTTTATACAGATGGCGGTGTAGATATTTTCATCTTTCTACAAATGGCAGTGTAGATATTTCCATGTTTATAGAGATGGCAGTGTAGATATTTTCTTGTTTATGTAGATGGCGTTGTAGATACCTCCATGTTTAAAGAGATGGCGGTGTGTATATTTCCATGTTGATGGAGATAGCGGTGTAGATATTTCCATGTTTATAGAGATAGCGGTGTAGTTATTTCCATGTTTATAGAGATAGCGGTGTAGATATTTCCATGTTTCTACAGATGACTTTGTAGATATTTCCATGTTTGTACAGATGGCAGTGTAGATATTTCCATGTTTATAGAGATAGAAGTGTAGATATTTTCATGTTTATACATATTGCGGTGGAGATTTGTCCATGTTTATACAGATAGCAATGGAGATATTTCCACGTTAATACACATAGCGGTGTAGATATTTCCATGTTTATACAGATAGCATTGTAGATATTTTCATGTTTATACAGATGGCTGTGCCGATATTTCCATGTTTATACAGAGTTCTCTGTAGATATTTCCATGTTTATATAGATTACAGTGCAGATATTTCCAGGTTTATACAGATGGCTGCGTAGATATTTCCATGTTTATAAAGATGGCTGTGTAGATATTTCCATGTTTATACACATGACTTTGTAGGTATTTCCATGTTTATACAGATGGCGGTGTAGATATTTCCATGTTTATAGAGATAGCTGTGTAGATATTTCCATGTTTACAGAGATAGCGGTTTAGATATTTCCATGTTTATACAGATCGCGGTGTAGATATTTCCATGTTTATACAGATCGCGGTGTAGATATTTCCATGTTTATACTGATAGCGGTGTAGATATTTCCATGTTTATAAAGATGACGGTGTAGATATTTCCATGTTTATAGACATGGCTGTGTAGATATTTCCATGTTTATACAGATGACTTTGTAGTTATTTCCATGTTTGTACAGATGTCGGTGTAGATATTTCCATGTTTATAGAGATAGCTGTGTAGATATTTCCATGTTTATACAGATCGCGGTGTAGATATTTCCATGTTTATACAGATCGCGGTGTAGATATTTCCATGTTTATACCGATAGCGGTGTAGGTATTTCCATGTTTATACAGATGACGGTGTAGATATTTCCATGTTTATAGAGATGGCGGTGTAGATATATCAATGTTCATAGAGATAGCAGTGAGGATATTTCCATGTTTATACAGATAGCAGTGTAGATATTTCCACTTTTATAGAGATAGCGGTTTAGATATTTCATATTTATACAGAGAGCGGTGTAGATATTTCCATGTTTATACAGATTGCGGTGTAGATATTTCCATGTTTATACAGATAGCGGTGTAGATATTTCCACGTTTATACAGATGGCGGTGTAGATATTTCCATCTTTCTACAAATGGCAGTGTAGATATTTCCATGTTTATAGAGATGGCGGTGTAGATATTTCCATGTTTATATAGATGGCAGTGTAGATATTTTCTTGTTTATGTAGATGGCATTGTAGATACCTCCATGTTTAAAGAGATGGCGGTGTGTATACTTCCATGTTGATGGAGATAGCGGTGTAGATATTTCCATGTTTATACAGATAGCGGTGTAGTTATTTCCATGTTTATAGAGATAGCGGTGTAGATATTTCCATGTTTCTACAGATGACTGTGTAGATATTTCCATGTTTGTACTGATGGCAGTGAAGATATTTCCATGTTTATAGAGATAGAAGTGTAGATATTTTCGTGTTTATACATATTGCGGTGGAGATTTGTCCATGTTTATACAGATAGCAATGGAGATATTTCCACGTTAATACACATAGCGGTGTAGATATTTCCATGTTTATACAGATAGCGTTGTAGATATTTCCATGTTTATACAGATGGCTGTGCCGATATTTCCATGTTTATACAGAGTTCTCTGTAGATATTTCCATGTTTATATAGATGACAGTGCAGATATTTCCAGGTTTATACAGATGGCTGTGTAGATGTTTCCATGTTTATACAGATGGCTGTGTAGATATTTCCATGTTTATATAGATGACTTTGTAGGTATTTCCATGTTTATACAGAGGGCGGTGTAGATATTTCCATGTTTATACAGATAGCTGTGTACATATTTCCATGTTTACACAGATAGCGGTTTAGATATTTCCATGTTTATACAGATCGCGGTTTAGATATTTCCATGTTTATACAGATTGCGGTGTAGATATTTCCATGTTTATACAGATAGCGGTGTAGATATTTCCACGTTTATACAGATGGCGGTGTAGATATTTCCATCTTTCTACAAATGGCGGTGTAGATATTTCCATGTTTATAGAGATAGCGGTGTAGATATTTCCATGTTTATATAGATGGCAGTGTAGATATTTTCTTGTTTATGTACATGGCGTTGTAGATACCTCCATGTTTAAAGAGATGGCGCTGTGTATATTTCCATGTTGTTGGAGATAGTGGTGTAGATATTTCCATGTTTATAGAGATCGCGGTGTAGATATTTCCATGTTTATACAGATTGCGGTGTAGATATTTCCATGTTTATACAGATAGCGTTGTAGATATTTCCATGTTTATAGAGATGGCTGTGCCGGTATTTCCATGCTTATACAGAGTTCTCTGTAGATATTTCCATGTTTATATAGATGACAGTGCAGATATTTCCAGGTTTATATAGATGGCTGTGTAGATATTTCCATCTTTATACAGATGGCTGTGTAGATATTTCCATGTTTATACAGATGACTTTGTAGGTATTTCCATGTTTATACAGATGGCGGTGTAGATATTTCCATGTTCATAGAGATAGCTGTGTAGATATTTCCATGTTTATACAGATCGCGGTGTAGATATTTCCATGTTTATACAGAGAGCGGTGTAGATATTTCCATGTTTATACAGATGACGGTGTAGATATTTCCATGTTTATAGAGATGGCGGTGTAGATATTTCCATGTTTATAGAGATAGCGGTGTAGATATATCAATGTGCATAGAGATAGCAGTGAGGATATTTCCATGTTTATACAGATAGCAGTGTAGATATTACCACTTTTATAGAGATAGCGGTTTAGATAATTCATATTTATACAGAGAGCGGTGTACATATTTCCATGTTTATACTGATTGCGGTGTAGATATTTCCATGTTTATATAGATAGCGGTGTAGATATTTCCACGTTTATATAGATGGCGGTGTAGATATTTCCATCTTTCTACAAAAGGCAGTGTAGATATTTCCATGTTTATATAGATGGCAGTGTAGATATTTTCTTGTTTATGTAGATGGCGTTGTAGATACCTCCATGTTTAAAGAGATGGCGGTGTGTATATTTCCATGTTGATGGAGATAGCGGTGTAGATATTTCCATGTTTATAGAGATAGCGGTGTAGTTATTTCCATGTTTATAGAGATAGCGGTGTAGATATTTCCATGTTTCTACAGATGACTGTGTAGATATTTCCATGTTTGTACAGATGGCAGTGTAGATATTTCCATGTTTATAGAGATAGAAGTGTAGATATTTTTATGTTTATACATATTGCGGTGGAGATTTGTCCATGTTTATACAGATAGCAATGGAGATATTTCCACGTTAATACGCATAGCGGTGTAGATATTTCCATGTTTATACAGATAGCGTTGTAGATATTTCCATGTTTATACAGATGGCTGTGCCGATATTTCCATGTTTATACAGAGTTCTCTGTAGATATTTCCATGTTTATATAGATGACAGTGCAGATATTTCCAGGTTTATACAGATGGCTGTGTAGATATTTCCATGTTTATACAGATGGCTGTGTAGATATTTCCATGTTTATACAGATGACTTTGTAGGTATTTCCCTGTTTATACAGATGGCGGTGTAGATATTTCCATGTTTATAGAGATAGCTGTGTAGATATTTCCATGTTTACACAGATAGCGGTTTAGATATTTCCATGTTTATACAGATCGCGGTGTAGATATTTGCATGTTTATACAGATAGCAGTGTAGATATTTCCATGTTTATACAGATGACGGTGTAGATATTTCCATGTTTATAGAGATGGCGGTGTAGATATTTCCATGTTTATAGAGATAGCGGTGTAGATATATCAATGTTCATAGAGATAGCAGTGAGGATATTTCCGTGTTTATACAGAAAGCAGTGTAGATATTTCCACTTTTATAGAGATAGCGGTTTAGATATTTCATATTTATACAGAGAGCGGTGTAGATATTTCCATGTTTATACACATTGCGGTGTAGATATTTCCTTGTTTATACAGATAGCGGTGTAGATATTTCCATGTTTATACACATGGCGGTGTAGACATTTCCATCTTTCTACAAATGGCAGTGTAGATATTTCCATGTTTATAGAGATGGCGGTGTAGATATTTCCATGTTTATATAGATGGCAGTGTAGATATTTTCTTGTTTATGTAGATGGCGTTGTAGATACCTCCATGTTTAAAGAGATGGCGGTGTGTATATTTCCATGTTGATGGAGATAGCGGTGTAGATATTTCCATGTTTATAGAGATAGCGGTGTAGTTATTTCCATGTTTATAGAGATAGCGGTGTAGTTATTTCCATGTTTATACAGATGGCGGTGTAGATATTTCCATCTTTATACAAATGGCAGTGTAGATATTTCCATGTTTATAGAGATGGCGGTGTAGATATTTCCATGTTTATATAGATGGCAGTGTAGATATTTTCTTGTTTATGTAGATTGCGTTGTAGATACCTCCATGTTTAAAGAGATGGCGGTGTGTATATTTCCATGTTGATGGAGATAGCGGTGTAGATATTTCCATGTTTATAGAGATAGCGGTGTAGTTATTTCCATGTTTATAGAGATAGCGGTGTAGATATTTCCATGTTTCTACAGATGACTGTGTAGATATTTCCATGTTTGTACAGATGGCAGTGTAGATATTTCCATGTTTATAGAGATAGAAGTGTAGATATTTTCATGTTTATACATATTGCGGTGGAGATTTGTCCATGTTTATACAGATAGTAATGGAGATATTTCCACGTTAATACACATAGCGGTGTAGATATTACCATGTTTATACAGATAGCGTTGTAGATATTTCCATGTTTATACAGATGGCTGTGCCGATATTTCCATGTTTATACAGAGTTCTCTGTAGATATTTCCATGTTTATATAGATGACAGTGCAGATATTTCCAGGTTTATACAGATGGCTGTGTAGATATTTCCATGTTTATACAGATGGCTGTGTAGATATTTCCATGTTTATACAGATGACTTTGTAGGTATTTCCATGTTTATACAGATGGCGGGGTAGATATTTCCACGTTTATAGAGATAGCTGTGTAGATATTTCCATGTTTACACAGATAGCGGTTTAGATATTTCCATGTTTATACAGATCGCGGTGTAGATATTTCCATGTTTATACAGATTGCGGTGTAGATATTTCCATGTTTATACAGATAGCGGTGTAGATATTTCCACGTTTATACAGATGGCGGTGTAGATATTTCCATCTTTCTACAAATGGCAGTGTAGATATTTCCATGTTTACAGAGATGGCGGTGTAGATATTTCCATGTTTATATAGATGGCAGTGTAGATATTTTCTTGTTTATGTAGATGGCGTTGTAGATACCTCCATGTTTAAAGAGATGGCGGTGTGTATATTTCCATGTTTATGGAGATAGCGGTGTAGATATTTCCATGTTTATAGAGATAGCGGTGTAGTTATTTCCATGTTTATAGAGATAGCGGTGTAGATATTTCCATGTTTCTACAGATGACTGTGTAGATATTTCCATCTTTGTACAGATGGCAGTGTAGATATTTCCATGTTTATACAGATAGAAGTGTAGATATCTTCATGTTTATACAAATTGCGGTGGAGATTTGTCCATGTTTATACAGATAGCAATGGATATATTTCCACGTTAATACACATAGCGGTGTAGATATATCCATGTTTATACAGATAGCGTTGTAGTTATTTCCATGTTTATACAGATGGCTGTGCCGATATTTCCATGTTTATACAGAGTTCTCTGTAGATATTTCCATGTTTATATAGATGACAGTGCAGATATTTCCAGGTTTATACAGATGGCTGTGTAGATATTTCCATGTTTATACAGATGGCTGTGTAGATATTTAAATGTTTATACACATGACTTTGTAGGTATTTCCATGTTTATACAGATGGTGGTGTAGATATTTCCATGTTTATAGAGATAGCTGTGTAGATATTTCCATGTTTACACAGATAGCAGTTTAGATATTTCCATATTTATACAGATCGCGGTGTAGATATTTCCATGTTTATGCAGATCACGGTGTAGATATTTGCATGTTTATACAGATAGCGGTGTAGATATTTCCATGTTTATACAGATGACGGTGTAGATATTTCCATGTTTATAGAGATGGCGGTGTAGATATTTCCATGTTCATAGAGATAGCGGTGTAGATATATCAATGTTCATAGAGATAGCAGTGAGGATATTTCCCTGTTTATACAGATAGCAGTGTAGATATTTCCACTTTTATAGAGATAGCGGTTTAGATATTTCATATTTATACAGAGAGCGGTGTAGATATTTCCATGTTTATACAGATTGCGGTGTAGATATTTCCATGTTTATACAGATAGCGGTGTAGATATTTCCACGTTTATACAGATGGCGGTGTAGATATTTTCATCTTTCTACAAATGGCAGTGTAGATATTTCCATGTTTATAGAGATGGCAGTGTAGATATTTTCTTGTTTATGTAGATGGCGTTGTAGATACCTCCATGTTTAAAGAGATGGCGGTGTGTATATTTCCATGTTGATGGAGATAGCGGTGTAGATATTTCCATGTTTATAGAGATAGCGGTGTAGTTATTTCCATGTTTATAGAGATAGCGGTGTAGATATTTCCATGTTTCTACAGATGACTTTGTAGATATTTCCATGTTTGTACAGATGGCAGTGTAGATATTTCCATGTTTATAGAGATAGAAGTGTAGATATTTTCATGTTTATACATATTGCGGTGGAGATTTGTCCATGTTTATACAGATAGCAATGGAGATATTTCCACGTTAATACACATAGCGGTGTAGATATTTCCATGTTTATACAGATAGCATTGTAGATATTTTCATGTTTATACAGATGGCTGTGCCGATATTTCCATGTTTATACAGAGTTCTCTGTAGATATTTCCATGTTTATATAGATTACAGTGCAGATATTTCCAGGTTTATACAGATGGCTGCGTAGATATTTCCATGTTTATAAAGATGGCTGTGTAGATATTTCCATGTTTATACACATGACTTTGTAGGTATTTCCATGTTTATACAGATGGCGGTGTAGATATTTCCATGTTTATAGAGATAGCTGTGTAGATATTTCCATGTTTACAGAGATAGCGGTTTAGATATTTCCATGTTTATACAGATCGCGGTGTAGATATTTCCATGTTTATACAGATCGCGGTGTAGATATTTCCATGTTTATACTGATAGCGGTGTAGATATTTCCATGTTTATAAAGATGACGGTGTAGATATTTCCATGTTTATAGACATGGCTGTGTAGATATTTCCATGTTTATACAGATGACTTTGTAGTTATTTCCATGTTTGTACAGATGTCGGTGTAGATATTTCCATGTTTATAGAGATAGCTGTGTAGATATTTCCATGTTTATACAGATCGCGGTGTAGATATTTCCATGTTTATACAGATCGCGGTGTAGATATTTCCATGTTTATACCGATAGCGGTGTAGGTATTTCCATGTTTATACAGATGACGGTGTAGATATTTCCATGTTTATAGAGATGGCGGTGTAGATATATCAATGTTCATAGAGATAGCAGTGAGGATATTTCCATGTTTATACAGATAGCAGTGTAGATATTTCCACTTTTATAGAGATAGCGGTTTAGATATTTCATATTTATACAGAGAGCGGTGTAGATATTTCCATGTTTATACAGATTGCGGTGTAGATATTTCCATGTTTATACAGATAGCGGTGTAGATATTTCCACGTTTATACAGATGGCGGTGTAGATATTTCCATCTTTCTACAAATGGCAGTGTAGATATTTCCATGTTTATAGAGATGGCGGTGTAGATATTTCCATGTTTATATAGATGGCAGTGTAGATATTTTCTTGTTTATGTAGATGGCATTGTAGATACCTCCATGTTTAAAGAGATGGCGGTGTGTATACTTCCATGTTGATGGAGATAGCGGTGTAGATATTTCCATGTTTATACAGATAGCGGTGTAGTTATTTCCATGTTTATAGAGATAGCGGTGTAGATATTTCCATGTTTCTACAGATGACTGTGTAGATATTTCCATGTTTGTACTGATGGCAGTGAAGATATTTCCATGTTTATAGAGATAGAAGTGTAGATATTTTCGTGTTTATACATATTGCGGTGGAGATTTGTCCATGTTTATACAGATAGCAATGGAGATATTTCCACGTTAATACACATAGCGGTGTAGATATTTCCATGTTTATACAGATAGCGTTGTAGATATTTCCATGTTTATACAGATGGCTGTGCCGATATTTCCATGTTTATACAGAGTTCTCTGTAGATATTTCCATGTTTATATAGATGACAGTGCAGATATTTCCAGGTTTATACAGATGGCTGTGTAGATGTTTCCATGTTTATACAGATGGCTGTGTAGATATTTCCATGTTTATATAGATGACTTTGTAGGTATTTCCATGTTTATACAGAGGGCGGTGTAGATATTTCCATGTTTATACAGATAGCTGTGTACATATTTCCATGTTTACACAGATAGCGGTTTAGATATTTCCATGTTTATACAGATCGCGGTTTAGATATTTCCATGTTTATACAGATTGCGGTGTAGATATTTCCATGTTTATACAGATAGCGGTGTAGATATTTCCACGTTTATACAGATGGCGGTGTAGATATTTCCATCTTTCTACAAATGGCGGTGTAGATATTTCCATGTTTATAGAGATAGCGGTGTAGATATTTCCATGTTTATATAGATGGCAGTGTAGATATTTTCTTGTTTATGTACATGGCGTTGTAGATACCTCCATGTTTAAAGAGATGGCGCTGTGTATATTTCCATGTTGTTGGAGATAGTGGTGTAGATATTTCCATGTTTATAGAGATCGCGGTGTAGATATTTCCATGTTTATACAGATTGCGGTGTAGATATTTCCATGTTTATACAGATAGCGTTGTAGATATTTCCATGTTTATAGAGATGGCTGTGCCGGTATTTCCATGCTTATACAGAGTTCTCTGTAGATATTTCCATGTTTATATAGATGACAGTGCAGATATTTCCAGGTTTATATAGATGGCTGTGTAGATATTTCCATCTTTATACAGATGGCTGTGTAGATATTTCCATGTTTATACAGATGACTTTGTAGGTATTTCCATGTTTATACAGATGGCGGTGTAGATATTTCCATGTTCATAGAGATAGCTGTGTAGATATTTCCATGTTTATACAGATCGCGGTGTAGATATTTCCATGTTTATACAGAGAGCGGTGTAGATATTTCCATGTTTATACAGATGACGGTGTAGATATTTCCATGTTTATAGAGATGGCGGTGTAGATATTTCCATGTTTATAGAGATAGCGGTGTAGATATATCAATGTGCATAGAGATAGCAGTGAGGATATTTCCATGTTTATACAGATAGCAGTGTAGATATTACCACTTTTATAGAGATAGCGGTTTAGATAATTCATATTTATACAGAGAGCGGTGTACATATTTCCATGTTTATACTGATTGCGGTGTAGATATTTCCATGTTTATATAGATAGCGGTGTAGATATTTCCACGTTTATATAGATGGCGGTGTAGATATTTCCATCTTTCTACAAAAGGCAGTGTAGATATTTCCATGTTTATATAGATGGCAGTGTAGATATTTTCTTGTTTATGTAGATGGCGTTGTAGATACCTCCATGTTTAAAGAGATGGCGGTGTGTATATTTCCATGTTGATGGAGATAGCGGTGTAGATATTTCCATGTTTATAGAGATAGCGGTGTAGTTATTTCCATGTTTATAGAGATAGCGGTGTAGATATTTCCATGTTTCTACAGATGACTGTGTAGATATTTCCATGTTTGTACAGATGGCAGTGTAGATATTTCCATGTTTATAGAGATAGAAGTGTAGATATTTTTATGTTTATACATATTGCGGTGGAGATTTGTCCATGTTTATACAGATAGCAATGGAGATATTTCCACGTTAATACGCATAGCGGTGTAGATATTTCCATGTTTATACAGATAGCGTTGTAGATATTTCCATGTTTATACAGATGGCTGTGCCGATATTTCCATGTTTATACAGAGTTCTCTGTAGATATTTCCATGTTTATATAGATGACAGTGCAGATATTTCCAGGTTTATACAGATGGCTGTGTAGATATTTCCATGTTTATACAGATGGCTGTGTAGATATTTCCATGTTTATACAGATGACTTTGTAGGTATTTCCCTGTTTATACAGATGGCGGTGTAGATATTTCCATGTTTATAGAGATAGCTGTGTAGATATTTCCATGTTTACACAGATAGCGGTTTAGATATTTCCATGTTTATACAGATCGCGGTGTAGATATTTGCATGTTTATACAGATAGCAGTGTAGATATTTCCATGTTTATACAGATGACGGTGTAGATATTTCCATGTTTATAGAGATGGCGGTGTAGATATTTCCATGTTTATAGAGATAGCGGTGTAGATATATCAATGTTCATAGAGATAGCAGTGAGGATATTTCCGTGTTTATACAGAAAGCAGTGTAGATATTTCCACTTTTATAGAGATAGCGGTTTAGATATTTCATATTTATACAGAGAGCGGTGTAGATATTTCCATGTTTATACACATTGCGGTGTAGATATTTCCTTGTTTATACAGATAGCGGTGTAGATATTTCCATGTTTATACAGATGGCGGTGTAGACATTTCCATCTTTCTACAAATGGCAGTGTAGATATTTCCATGTTTATAGAGATGGCGGTGTAGATATTTCCATGTTTATATAGATGGCAGTGTAGATATTTTCTTGTTTATGTAGATGGCGTTGTAGATACCTCCATGTTTAAAGAGATGGCGGTGTGTATATTTCCATGTTGATGGAGATAGCGGTGTAGATATTTCCATGTTTATAGAGATAGCGGTGTAGTTATTTCCATGTTTATAGAGATAGCGGTGTAGTTATTTCCATGTTTATACAGATGGCGGTGTAGATATTTCCATCTTTATACAAATGGCAGTGTAGATATTTCCATGTTTATAGAGATGGCGGTGTAGATATTTCCATGTTTATATAGATGGCAGTGTAGATATTTTCTTGTTTATGTAGATTGCGTTGTAGATACCTCCATGTTTAAAGAGATGGCGGTGTGTATATTTCCATGTTGATGGAGATAGCGGTGTAGATATTTCCATGTTTATAGAGATAGCGGTGTAGTTATTTCCATGTTTATAGAGATAGCGGTGTAGATATTTCCATGTTTCTACAGATGACTGTGTAGATATTTCCATGTTTGTACAGATGGCAGTGTAGATATTTCCATGTTTATAGAGATAGAAGTGTAGATATTTTCATGTTTATACATATTGCGGTGGAGATTTGTCCATGTTTATACAGATAGTAATGGAGATATTTCCACGTTAATACACATAGCGGTGTAGATATTACCATGTTTATACAGATAGCGTTGTAGATATTTCCATGTTTATACAGATGGCTGTGCCGATATTTCCATGTTTATACAGAGTTCTCTGTAGATATTTCCATGTTTATATAGATGACAGTGCAGATATTTCCAGGTTTATACAGATGGCTGTGTAGATATTTCCATGTTTATACAGATGGCTGTGTAGATATTTCCATGTTTATACAGATGACTTTGTAGGTATTTCCATGTTTATACAGATGGCGGGGTAGATATTTCCACGTTTATAGAGATAGCTGTGTAGATATTTCCATGTTTACACAGATAGCGGTTTAGATATTTCCATGTTTATACAGATCGCGGTGTAGATATTTCCATGTTTATACAGATTGCGGTGTAGATATTTCCATGTTTATACAGATAGCGGTGTAGATATTTCCACGTTTATACAGATGGCGGTGTAGATATTTCCATCTTTCTACAAATGGCAGTGTAGATATTTCCATGTTTACAGAGATGGCGGTGTAGATATTTCCATGTTTATATAGATGGCAGTGTAGATATTTTCTTGTTTATGTAGATGGCGTTGTAGATACCTCCATGTTTAAAGAGATGGCGGTGTGTATATTTCCATGTTTATGGAGATAGCGGTGTAGATATTTCCATGTTTATAGAGATAGCGGTGTAGTTATTTCCATGTTTATAGAGATAGCGGTGTAGATATTTCCATGTTTCTACAGATGACTGTGTAGATATTTCCATGTTTGTACAGATGGCAGTGTAGATATTTCCATGTTTATAGAGATAGAAGTGTAGATATTTTCATGTTTATACATATTGCGGTGGAGATTTGTCCATGTTTATACAGATAGCAATGGAGATATTTCCACGTTAATACACATAGCGGTGTAGATATTTCCATGTTTATACAGATAGCGTTGTAGATATTTCCATGTTTATACAGATGGCTGTGCCGATATTTCCATGTTTATACAGAGTTCTCTGTAGATATTTCCATGTTTATATAGATGACAGTGCAGATATTTCCAGGTTTATACAGATGGCTGTGTAGATATTTCCATGTTTATACAGATGGCTGTGTAGATATTTCCATGTTTATACAGATGACTTTGTAGGTATTTCCATGTTTATACAGATGGCGGTGTAGATATTTCCATGTTTATAGAGATAGCTGTGTAGATATTTCCATGTTTACACAGATAGCGGTTGAGATATTTCCATGTTTATACAGATCGCGGTGTAGATATTTGCATGTTTATACAGATAGCGGTGTAGATATTTCCATGTTTATACAGATGACGGTGTAGATATTTGCATGTTTATAGAGATGGCGGTGTAGATATTTCCATGTTTATAGAGATAGCGGTGTAGATATATCAATGTTCATAGAGATAGCAGTGAGGATATTTCCGTGTTTATACAGAAAGCAGTGTAGATATTTCCACTTTTATAGAGATAGCGGTTTAGATATTTCATATTTATACAGAGAGCGGTGTAGATATTTCCATGTTTATACACATTGCGGTGTAGATATTTCCTTGTTTATACAGATAGCGGTGTAGATATTTCCATGTTTATACAGATGGCGGTGTAGACATTTCCATCTTTCTACAAATGGCAG
This sequence comes from Pan troglodytes, assembly GCF_028858775.2. Classification (NCBI taxonomy): domain Eukaryota; kingdom Metazoa; phylum Chordata; class Mammalia; order Primates; family Hominidae; genus Pan; species Pan troglodytes. The sequence goes on from NC_072417.2 coordinate 99,272,382, forward strand.
TGTAGATATTTCCATGTTTATAGAGATGGCGGTGTAGATATTTCCATGTTTATATAGATGGCAGTGTAGATATTTTCTTGTTTATGTAGATGGCGTTGTAGATATCTCCATGTTTAAAGAGATGGCGGTGTGTATATTTCCATGTTGATGGAGATAGCGGTGTAGATATTTCCATGTTTATAGAGATAGCGGTGTAGTTATTTCCATGTTTATAGAGATAGCGGTGTAGTTATTTCCATGTTTATACAGATGGCGGTGTAGATATTTCCATCTTTATACAAATGGCAGTGTAGATATTTCCCTGTTTATAGAGATGGCGGTGTAGATATTTCCATGTTTATATAGATGGTAGTGTAGATATTTTCTTGTTTATGTAGATTGCGTTGTAGATACCTCCATGTTTAAAGAGATGGCGGTGTGTATATTTCCATGTTGATGGAGATAGCGGTGTAGATATTTCCATGTTTATAGAGATAGCGGTGTAGTTATTTCCATGTTTATAGAGATAGCGGTGTAGATATTTCCATGTTTCTACAGATGACTGTGTAGATATTTCCATGTTTGTACAGATGGCAGTGAAGATATTTCCATGTTTATAGAGATAGAAGTGTAGATATTTTCATGTTTATACATATTGCGGTGGAGATTTGTCCATGTTTATACAGATAGCAATGGAGATATTTCCACGTTAATACACATAGCGGTGTAGATATTTCCATGTTTATACAGATAGCGTTGTAGATATTTCCATGTTTATACAGATGGCTGTGCCGATATTTCCATGTTTATACAGAGTTCTCTGTAGATATTTCCATGTTTATATAGATGACAGTGCAGATATTTCCAGGTTTATACAGATGGCTGTGTAGATATTTCCATGTTTATACAGATGGCTGTGTAGATATTTCCATGTTTATACAGATGACTTTGTAGGTATTTCCATGTTTATACAGATGGCGGTGTAGATATTTCCATGTTTATAGAGATAGCTGTGTAGATATTTGCATGTTTACACAGATAGCGGTTTAGATATTTCCATATTTATACAGATCGCGGTGTAGATATTTCCATGTTTATACAGATCATGGTGTAGATATTTGCATGTTTATACAGATAGTGGTGTAGATATTTCCATGTTTATACAGATGACGGTGTAGATATTTCCATGTTTATAGAGATGGCGGTGTAGATATTTCCATGCTTATAGAGATAGCGGTGTAGATATATCAATGTTCATAGAGATAGCAGTGAGGATATTTCCATGTTTATACAGATAGCAGTGTAGATATTTCCACTTTTATAGAGATAGCGGTTTAGATATTTCATATTTATACAGAGAGCGGTGTAGATATTTCCACGTTTATACAGATTGCGGTGTAGATATTTCCATGTTTATACAGATAGCGGTGTAGATATTTCCACGTTTATACAGATGGCGGTGTAGATATTTCCATCTTTCTACAAATGGCAGTGTAGATATTTCCATGTTTATAGAGATGGCGTTGTAGATATATCCATGTTTATATAGATGGCAGTGTAGATATTTTCTTGTTTATGTAGATGGCGTTGTAGATACCTCCATGTTTAAAGAGATGGCGGTGTGTATATTTCCATGTTGATGGATATAGCGGTGTAGATATTTCTATGTTTATAGAGATAGCGGTGTAGTTATTTCCATGTTTATAGAGATAGCGGTGTAGATATTTCATTGTTTCTACAGATGACTGTGTAGATATTTCCATGTTTGTACAGATGGCAGTGTATTTATTTCCACTTTTATAGAGATAGCGGTTTAGATATTTCATATTTATACAGAGAGCGGTGTAGATATTTCCATGTTTATACAGATAGCGGTGTAGATATTTCCACGTTTATACAGATGGCGGTGTAGATATTTCCATCTTTCTACAAATGGCAGTGTAGATATTTCCATGTTTATAGAGATGGCGGTGTAGATATTTCCATGTTTATATAGATGGCAGTGTAGATATTTTCTTGTTTATGTAGATGGCGTTGTAGATACCTCCATGTTTAAAGAGATGGCGGTGTGTGTATATCCATGTTGATGGAGATAGCGGTGTAGATATTTCCATGTTTATAGAGATAGCGGTGTAGTTATTTCCATGTTTATAAAGATAGCGGTGTAGATAATTCCATGTTTCTACAGATGACTGTGTAGATATTTCCATCTTTGTACAGATGGCACTGTAGATATTTCCATGTTTATAGAGATAGAAGTGTAGATATTTTCATGTTTATACAAATTGCGGTGGAGATTTGTCCATGTTTATACAGATAGCAATGGATATATTTCCACGTTAATACACATAGCGGTGTAGATATATCCATGTTTATACAGATAGCGTTGTAGTTATTTCCATGTTTATACAGATGGCTGTGCCGATATTTCCATGTTTATACAGAGTTCTCTGTAGATATTTCCATGTTTATATAGATGACAGTGCAGATATTTCCAGGTTTATACAGATGGCTGTGTAGATATTTCCATGTTTATACAGATGGCTGTGTAGATATTTAAATGTTTATACACATGACTTTGTAGGTATTTCCATGTTTATACAGATGGTGGTGTAGATATTTCCATGTTTATAGAGATAGCTGTGTAGATATTTCCATGTTTACACAGATAGCGGTTTAGATATTTCCATATTTATACAGATCGCGGTGTAGATATTTCCATGTTTATGCAGATCACGGTGTAGATATTTGCATGTTTATACAGATAGCGGTGTAGATATTTCCATGTTTATACAGATGACGGTGTAGATATTTCCATGTTTATAGAGATGGCGGTGTAGATATTTCCATGTTCATAGAGATAGCGGTGTAGATATATCAATGTTCATAGAGATAGCAGTGAGGATATTTCCCTGTTTATACAGATAGCAGTGTAGATATTTCCACTTTTATAGAGATAGCGGTTTAGATATTTCATATTTATACAGAGGGCGGTGTAGATATTTCCATGTTTATACAGATTGCGGTGAAGATATTTCCATGTTTATACAGATAGCGGTGTAGATATTTCCACGTTTATACAGATGGCGGTGTAGATATTTTCATCTTTCTACAAATGGCAGTGTAGATATTTCCATGTTTATAGAGATGGCAGTGTAGATATTTTCTTGTTTATGTAGATGGCGTTGTAGATACCTCCATGTTTAAAGAGATGGCGGTGTGTATATTTCCATGTTGATGGAGATAGCGGTGTAGATATTTCCATGTTTATAGAGATAGCGGTGTAGTTATTTCCATGTTTATAGAGATAGCGGTGTAGATATTTCCATGTTTCTACAGATGACTTTGTAGATATTTCCATGTTTGTACAGATGGCAGTGTAGATATTTCCAAGTTTATAGAGATAGAAGTGTAGATATTTTCATGTTTATACATATTGCGGTGGAGATTTGTCCATGTTTATACAGATAGCAATGGAGATATTTCCACGTTAATACACATAGCGGTGTAGATATTTCCATGTTTATACAGATAGCATTGTAGATATTTCCATGTTTATACAGATGGCTGTGCCGATATTTCCATGTTTATACAGAGTTCTCTGTAGATATTTCCATGTTTATATAGATGACAGTGCAGATATTTCCAGGTTTATACAGATGGCTGCGTAGATATTTCCATGTTTATACAGATGGCTGTGTAGATATTTCCATGTTTATACACATGACTTTGTAGGTATTTCCATGTTTATACAGATGGCGGTGTAGATATTTCCATGTTTATAGAGATAGCTGTGTAGATATTTCCATGTTTACAGAGATAGCGGTTTAGATATTTCCATGTTTATACAGATCGCGGTGTAGATATTTCCATGTTTATACAGATCGCGGTGTAGATATTTCAATGTTTATACTGATAGCGGTGTAGATATTTCCACGTTTATAAAGATGACGGTGTAGATATTTCCATGTTTATAGAGATGGCTGTGTAGATATTTCCATGTTTATACAGATGACTTTGTAGTTATTTCCATGTTTGTACAGATGGCGGTGTAGATATTTCCATGTTTATAGAGATAGCTGTGTAGATATTTCCATGTTTATACAGATCGCGGTGTAGATATTTCCATGTTTATACAGATCGCGGTGTAGATATTTCCATGTTTATACCGATAGCGGTGTAGGTATTTCCATGTTTATACAGATGACGGTGTAGATATTTCCATGTTTATAGAGATGGCGGTGTAGATATATCAATGTTCATAGAGATAGCAGTGAGGATATTTCCATGTTTATACAGATAGCAGTGTAGGTATTTCCATGTTTATACAGATTGCGGTGTAGATATTTCCATGTTTATACAGATAGCGGTGTAGATATTTCCACGTTTATACAGATGGCGGTGTAGATATGTCCATCTTTCTACAAATGGCAGTGTAGATATTTCCATGTTTATAGAGATGGCGTTGTAGATATTTCCATGTTTATATAGATGGCAGTGTAGATATTTTCTTGTTTATGTAGATGGCGTTGTAGATACCTCCATGTTTAAAGAGATGTCGGTTTGTATATTTCCATGTTGATGGAGATAGCAGTGTAGTTATTTCCATGTTTATACAGATGGCTGTGTAGATATTTCCAAGTGTGTACAGATGGCAGTGTAGATATTTCCATGTTTATACAGATAGCGGTGTAAAAATTTCCATGTTTATACAGATAGCGCTGTAGTTATTTCCATATTTATACAGATAGCTGTTTAGATATTTCCATGTTTATACAGGTAGCAGTGTAGAAATTCCCATGTTTACAGATCGCTTTGTAGATATTTTCATCTTTCTACAGATGTCTGTGTAGATATTTCCAAGTTTATACAGATGTCTGTATAGATATTTCCATGTTTATGCAGATCGCGGTGTAGATATTTCCATGTTTATAGAGATGGCGGTGTAGTTACTTCTATGTTTATAGAGATAGCGGTGTAAATATTTCCATGTTTATAGAGATGGTGGTGTAAATATTTTCATGTTCATAGAGATTGCGGTGTAGATATTTCCATGTTTATACAGACAGCGGTGTTGCTACTTCCATGTTTATACAGATAGTGGTGTAGATATTTCCATGTTTATACAGCTCGCGGTGTAGATATTTCCATCTTTATACAGATGGGAGAGGAGGTATTTCCATGTTTATACAGATAGCGGTGTAGATATTTCCAGGTCTATAGAGATAGCGGTGTAGTTATTTCCATATTTATACAGATTGCAGTGTAGATATTTCCATCTTTATACAGATGGCGGTGTAGATATTTCCATGTTTATTCAGATAGCAGTGTAGATATTTCCAGGTCTATAGAGATAGCGGTGTAGTTATTTCCATATTTATACAGATGGCGGTGTAGATTCATCCATGTTTCTGAAGATGGCGGTGTAGATATTTTCATGTTTACAGAGATGGCGGTGTAGATATTTCCATGTATATAGAGATTGCAATGTAGATATTTCCATGTTTATAGAGAAAGTGGTGGAGGTATTTCCATGTTTATAGAGATAGTGGTGTAGATATTTCCATATTTATACAGATAGCGGTGTAGTTATTTCCATGTTTATACAGATTGTGGTGTAGATATTTCCATGTTTCTACAGATGGCGGTGTAGATATTTCCTAGTTTATAGAGACAGCGGTATAGTTATTTCCATGTTTATACAGGTAGCGATGTAGATATTTCCATGTTTACAGAAATAGCGGTGTACTTATTTCCATCTTTGCTCAGATTACCGTGTATATATTTCCATGTTTACGAAGATTGCTGTGTAGATATTTCCAAGTTTACACAGATAGTTGTGTAGATATTTACATGTTTACACACATAACGTTGTAGATATTTCCATGTTTATACAGATTGCGGTGTAGGTATATCCATGTTTATACAGAAAGCAGTGTAGACATTTTCATGTTTATACAGATAGCGGTGGAGATATTTCCATGTTTATGGAGACTGCGGTATAGATATTTCCATGTTTATAGAGATAGCGGTGTATATATATCAATGTTCATAGAGATAGCAGTGAGGATATTTCCATGTTTATACAGATAGCGTTGTAGATATTTCCATGTTTATACAGATGGCTGTGCCGATATTTTCATGTTTATACAGAGTTCTCTGTAGATATTTCCATGTTTATATAGATGACAGTGCAGATATTTCCAGGTTTATACAGATGACAGTGCAGATATTTCCAGGTTTATACAGATGGCTGTGTAGATATTTCCATGTTTATACAGATGGCTGTGTAGATATTTCCATGTTTATACAGATGACTTTGTAGGTATTTCCATGTTTATACAGATGGCGGTGTAGATATTTCCATGTTTATAGAGATAGCTCTGTAGATATTTCCATGTTTACACAGATAGCGGTTTAGATATTTCCATGTTTATACAGATCGCAGTGTAGATATTTCCATGTTTATACAGATCGCGGTGTAGATATTTCCATGTTTATACAGATAGCGGTGTAGATATTTCCATGTTTATACAGATGACGGTGTAGATATTTCCATGTTTATAGAGATGGCGGTTTAGATATTTCCATGTTTATAGAGATAGCGGTGTAGATATATCAATGTGCATAGAGATAGCAGTGAGGATATTTCCATGTTTATACAGTTAGCAGTGTAGATATTTCCACTTTTATAGAGATAGCGGTTTAGATATTTCATATTTATACAGAGAGCGGTGTAGATATTTCCATGTTTATACAGATTGCGGTGTAGATATTTCCATGTTTATACAGATGGGGGTGTAGATATTTCCACGTTTATACAGATGGCGGTGTAGATATTTCCATCTTTCTACAAATGGCAGTGTAGATTTTTCCATGTTTATAGAGATGGCGTTGTAGATATTTCCATGTTTATATAGATGGCAGTGTAGATATTTTCTTGCTTATGTAGATGGCGTTGTAGATACCTCCATGTTTAAAGAGATGGCGGTGAGTATATTTCCATGTTGATGGAGATAGTGGTGTAGATATTTCCATGTTTAGAAAGATAGCGGTGTAGTTATTTCCATGTTTATAGAGATAGCGTTGTAGATATTTCCATGTTTCTACAGATGACTGTGTAGATATTTCCATGTTTGTACAGAAGGCAGTGTAGATATTTCCATGTTTATAGAGATAGAAGTGTAGATATTTTCATGTTTATACATATTGCGGTGGAGATTTGTCCATGTTTATACAGATAGCAATGGAGATATTTCCACGTTAATACACATAGCGGTGTAGATATTTCCATGTTTATACAGATAGCGTTGTAGATATTTCCATGTTTATACAGATGGCTGTGCCGATATTTCCATGTTTATACAGAGTTCTCTGTAGATATTTCCATGTTTATATAGATGACAGTGCAGATATTTCCAGGTTTATACAGATGGCTGTGTAGATATTTCCATGTTTATACAGATGGCTGTGTAGATATTTCCATGTTTATACAGATGACTATGTAGGTATTTCCATGTTTATACAGATGGCGGTGTAGATATTTCCATGTTTATAGAGATAGCTGTGTAGATATTTCCATGTTTACACAGATAGCGGTTTAGATATTTCCATGTTTATACAGATCGCGGTGTAGTTATTTCCATGTTTATACAGATAGCGGTGTAGATATTTCCATGTTTATACAGATGACGGTGTAGATATTTCCATGTTTATAGAGATGGCGGTGTAGATATTTCCATGTTTATAGAGATAGCCGTGTAGATATATCAATGTTCATAGAGATAGCAGTGAGGATATTTCCATGTTTATACAGATAGCAGTGTAGATATTTCCACTTTTATAGAGATAGCGATTTAGATATTTCATATTTATACAGAGAGCGGTGTAGATATTTCCATGTTTATACATATTGCAGTGTAGATATTTCCATGTTTATACAGATAGCGGTGTAGATATTTCCACGTTTATACAGATGGCGGTGTAGATATTTCCATCTTTCTACAAATGGCAGTGTAGGTATTTCCATGTTTATAGAGATGGCGGTGTAGATATTTCCATGTTTATATAGATGGCAGTGTAGATATTTTCTTGTTTATGTAGATGGCGTTGTAGATACCTCCATGTTTAAAGAGATGGCGGTGTGTATATTTCCATGTTGATGGAGATAGCGGTGTAGATATGTCCATGTTTATAGAGATAGCGGTGTAGTTATTTCCATGTTTATAGAGATAGCGGTGTAGATATTTCCATGTTTCTACAGATGACTGTGTAGATATTTCCATGTTTGTACAGATGACAGTGAAGATATTTCCATGTTAATAGAGATAGAAGTGTAGATATTTTCATGTTTATACATATTGCGGTGGAGGTTTGTCCATGTTTATACAGATAGCAATGGAGATATTTCCACGTTAATACACATAGCGGTGTAGATATTTCCATGTTTATACAGATAGCGTTGTAGATATTTCCATGTTTATACAGATGGCTGTGCCGATATTTCCATGTTTATACAGAGTTCTCTGTAGATATTTCCATGTTTATATAGATGACAGTGCAGATATTTCCAGGTTTATACAGATGACAGTGCAGATATTTCCAGGTTTATACAGATGGCTGTGTAGATATTTCCATGTTTATACAGATGGCTGTGTAGATATTTCCATGTTTATACAGATGACTTTGTAGGTATCTCCATGTTTATACAGATGGCGGTGTAGATATTTCCAGGTTTATAGAGATAGCTCTGTAGATATTTCCATGTTTACACAGATAGCGGTTTAGATATTTCCATGTTTATACAGATCGCGGTGGAGATATTTCCATGTTTATACAGATCGCGGTGTAGATATTTCCATGTTTATACAGATCGCGGTGTAGATATTTCTATGTTTATACAGATTGTGGTGTAGATATTTCCATGTTTATACAGATGGCGGTGTAGATATTTCCATGTTTATACAGATGGCGGTGTAGATATTTCCATCTTTCTACAAATGGCAGTGTAGATTTTTCCATGTTTATAGAGATGGCGGTGTAGATATTTCCATGTTTATATAGATGGCAGTGTAGATATTTTCTTGTTTATGTAGATGGCGTTGTAGATACCTCCTTGTTTAAAGAGATGGCAGTGTGTATATTTCCATGTTGATGGAGATAGTGGTGTAGATATTTCCATGTTTAGAAAGATAGCGGTGTAGCTATTTCCATGTTTATAGAGATAGCGTTGTAGATATTTCCATGTTTATACAGAATTCTCTGTAGATATTTCCATGTTTATACAGATTGCGGTGTAGATATTTCCATGTTTATACAGATGGCGGTGTAGATATTTCCACGTTTATACAGATGGCGGTGTAGATATTTCCATCTTTCTACAAATGGCAGTGTAGATTTTGCCATGTTTATAGAGATGGCGGTGTAGATATTTCCATGTTTATTTAGATGGCAGTGTAGATATTTTCTTGTTTATGTAGATGGCGTTGTAGATACCTCCATGTTTAAAGAGATGGCGGTGTGTATATTTCCATGTTGATGGAGATAGTGGTGTAGATATTTCCATGTTTAGAAAGATAGCGGTGTAGTTATTTCCATGTTTATAGAGATAGCGTTGTAGATATTTCCATGTTTCTACAGATGACTGTGTAGATATTTCCATGTTTGTACAGATGGCAGTGTAGATATTTCCATGTTTATAGAGATAGAAGTGTAGATATTTTCATTTTTATACATATTGCGGTGGAGATTTTTCCATGTTTATACAGATAGCAATGGAGATATTTCCACGTTAATACACATAGCGGTGTAGATATTTCCATGTTTATACAGATGGCGATGTAGATATTTCCATGTTTATACAGATGGCTGTGCCGATATTTCCATGTTTATACAGAGTTCTCTGTAGATATTTCCATGTTTATATAGATGACAGTGCAGATATTTCCTGGTTTATACAGATGACTGTGTAGATATTTCCATGTTTACACAGATGGCTGTGTAGATATTTCCATGTTTATACAGATGAATTTGTAGGTATTTCCATGTTTATACAGATGGCGGTGTAGATATTTCCATGTTTATAGAGATAGCTGTGTAGATATTTCCATGTTTACACAGATAGCGGTTTAGATATTTCCATGTGTATACAGATCGCGGTGTAGATAATTCCATGTTTATACAGATCGCGGTGTAGTTATTTCCATGTTTATACAGATAGCGGTGTAGATATTTCCATGTTTATACAGATGACGGTGTAGATATTTCCATGTTTATAGAGATGGCGGTGTAGATATTTCCATGTTTATACAGATAGCGGTGTAGATATATCAATGTTAATAGAGATAGCAGTGAGGATATTTCCATGTTTATACAGATAGCAGTGTAGATATTTCCACTTTTATAGAGATAGCGGTTTGGATATTTCATATTTATACAGAGAGCGCTGAAGATATTTCCATGTTTATACAGATTTCGGTGTAGATATTTCCATGTTTATACAGATAGCGATGTAGATATTTCCACGTTTATACAGATGGCGGTGTAGATATTTCCATCTTTCTTCAAATGGCAGTGTAGATATTTCCATGCTTATAGAGATGGCGGTGTAGATATTTCCATGTTTATATAGATGGCAGTGTAGATATTTTCTTGTTTATGTAGATGGCGTTGTAGATAACTCCATGTTTAAAGAGATGGCGGTGTGTATATTTCCATGTTGATGGAGATAGCGGTGTAGATATTTCCATGTTTATAGAGATAGCGGTGTAGTTATTTCCATGTTTATAGAGATAGCGGTGTAGATATTTCCATGTTTCTACAGATGACTGTGTAGATATTTCCATGTTTGTACAGACGGCAGTGTAGATATTTCCATGTTTATAGAGATAGAAGTGTAGATATTTTCATGTTTATACATATTGCGGTGGAGATTTGTCCATGTTTATACAGATAGCAATGGAGATATTTCCACGTTAATACACATAGCGGTGTAGATATTTCCATGTTTATACAGATAGCGTTGTAGATATTTCCATGTTTATACAGATGGCTGTGCCGATATTTCCATGTTTATACAGAGTTCTCTGTAGATATTTCCATGTTTATATAGATGACAGTGCAGATATTTCCAGGTTTATACAGATGGCTGTGTAGATATTTCCATGTTTATACAGATGGCTGTGTAGATATTTCCATGTTTATACAGATGACTTTGTAGGTATTTCCATGTTTATACAGATGGCGGTGTAGATATTTCCATGTTTATAGAGATAGCTGTGTAGATATTTCCATGTTTACACAGATAGCGGTTTAGATATTTCCATGTTTATGCAGATCGCGGTGTAGATATTTCCATGTTTATACAGATCGCGGTGTAGATATTTCCATGTTTATACAGATAGCGGTGTAGATATTTCCATGTTTATACAGATGACGGTGTAGATATTTCCATGTTTATAGAGATGGCGTTGTAGATATTTCCATGTTTATAGAGATAGCGGTGTAGATATATCAATGTGCATAGAGATAGCAGTGAGGATATTTCCATGTTTATACAGATAGCAGTGTAGATATTTCCACTTTTATAGAGATAGCGGTTTAGATATTTCATATTTATACACAGAGCGGTGTAGATATTTCCATGTTTATACAGATTGCGGTGTAGATATTTCCATGTTTATACAGATGGCGGTGTAGATATTTCCACGTTTATACAGATGGCGGTGTAGATATTTCCATCTTTCTACAAATGGCAGTGTAGATTTTTCCATGTTTATAGAGATGGCGGTGTAGATATTTCCATGTTTATTTAGATGGCAGTGTAGATATTTTCTTGTTTATGTAGATGGCGTTGTAGATACCTCCATATTTAAAGAGATGGCGGTGTGTATATTTCCATGTTGATGGAGATAGTGGTGTAGATATTTCCATGTTTAGAAAGATAGCGGTGTAGTTATTTCCATGTTTATAGAGATAGCGTTGTAAATATTTCCATGTTTCTACAGATGACTGTGTAGATATTTCCATGTTTGTAAAGATGGCAGTGTAGATATTTCCATGTTTATAGAGATAGAAGTGTAGATATTTTCATGTTTATACATATTGCGGTGGAGATTTGTCCATGTTTATACAGATAGCAATGGAGATATTTCCACGTTAATACACATAGCGGTGTAGATATTTCCATGTTTATACAGATAGCGTTGTAGATATTTCCATGTTTATACAGATGGCTGTGCCGATATTTCCATGTTTATACAGAGTTCTCTGTAGATATTTCCATGTTTATATAGATGACAGTGCAGATATTTCCAGGTTTATACAGATGGCTGTGTAGATATTTCCATGTTTATACAGATGGCTGTGTAGATATTTCCATGTTTATACAGATGACTTTGTAGGTATTTCCATGTTTCTACAGATGGCGGTGTAGATATTTCCATGTTTATAGAGATAGCTGTGTAGATATTTCCATGTTTACACAGATAGCGGTTTAGATATTTCCATGTTTATACAGATCGCGGTGTAGATATTTCCATGTTTATACAGATAGCGGTGTAGATATTTCCATGATTATACAGATGACGGTGTAGATATTTCCATGTTTATAGAGATGGCGGTGTAGATATTTCCATGTTTATAGAGATAGCGGTGTAGATATATCAATGTTCATAGAGATAGCAGTGAGGATATTTCCATGTTTATACAGATAGCAGTGTAGATATTGCCACTTTTATAGAGATAGCGGTTTAGATATTTCATATTTATACAGTGAGCGGTGTAGATATTTCCATGTTTATACAGATTGCGGAGTAGATATTTCCATGTTTATACAGATAGCGGTGTAGATATTTCCACGTTTATACAGATGGCGGTGTAGATATTTCCATTTTTCTACAAATGGCAGTGTAGATATTTCCATGTTTATAGAGATGGCGGTGTAGATATTTCCATGTTAATATAGATGGCAGTGTAGATATTTTCTTGTTTATGTAGATGGCGTTGTAGATACCTCCATGTTAAAAGAGATGGTGGTGTGTATATTTCCACGTTGATGGAGATAGCGGTGTATATATTTCCATGTTTATAGAGATAGCGGTGTAGATATTTCCATGTTTCTACAGATGACTGTGTAGATATTTCCATGTTTGTACAGATGGCAGTGTAGATATTTCCATGTTTATAGAGATAGAAGTGTAGATATTTTCATGTTTATACATATTGCGGTGGAGATTTGTCCATGTTTATACAGATAGCAATGGAGATATTTCCACGTTAATACACATAGCGGTGTAGATATTTCCATGTTTATACAGATAGCGTTGTAGATATTTCCATGTTTATACAGATGGCTGTGCCGATATTTCCATATTTATACAGAGTTCTCTGTAGATATTTCCATGTTTATATAGATGACAGTGCAGATATTTCCAGGTTTATTCAGATGGCTGTGTAGATATTTCCATGTTTATACAGATGGCTGTGTAGATATTTCCATGTTTATACAGATGACTTTGTAGGTATTTCCATGTTTATACAGATGGCGGTGTAGATATTTCCATGTTTATAGAGATAGCTGTGTAGATATTTCCATGTTTACACAGATAGCGGTTTAGATATTTCCATGTTTATACAGATCGCGGTGTAGATATTTCCATGTTTATACAGATAGCGGTGTAGATATTCCCATGTTTATACAGATGACGGTGTAGGTATTTCCATGTTTATAGAGATGGCGGTGTAGATATTTCCATGTTTATAGAGATAGCGGTGTAGATATATCAATGTTCATAGAGATAGCAGTGAGGATATTTCCATGTTTATACAGATAGCAGTGTAGATATTTCCACTTTTATAGAGATAGCGGTTTAGATATTTCATATTTATACAGAGAGCGGTGTAGATATTTCCATGTTTATACAGATTGCGGTGTAGATATTTCCATGTTTATACAGATAGCGGTGTAGATATTTGCCCGTTTATACAGATGGCGGTGTAGATATTTCCATCTTTCTACAAATGGCAGTGTAGGTATTTCCATGTTTATAGAGATGGCGGTGTAGATATATCCATGTTTATATAGATGGCAGTGGAGATATTTTCTTGTTTATGTAGATGGCGTTGTAGATAACTCCATGTTTAAAGAGATGGCGGTGTGTATATTTCCATGTTGATGGAGATAGCGGTGTAGATATGTCCATGTTTATAGAGATAGCGGTGTAGTTATTTCCATGTTTATAGAGATAGCGGTGTAGATATTTCCATGTTTCTACAGATGACTGTGTAGATATTTCCATGTTTGTACAGATGACAGTGTAGATATTTCCATGTTAATAGAGATAGAAGTGTTGATATTTTCATGTTTATACATATTGCGGTGGAGATTTGTCCATGTTTATACAGATAGCAATGGAGATATTTCCATGTTAATACACATAGCGGTGTAGATATTTCCATGTTTATACAGATAGCATTGTAGATATTTCCATGTTTATACAGATGGCTGTGCCGATATTTCCATGTTTATACAGAGTTCTCTGTAGATATTTCCATGTTTATATAGATGACAGTGCAGATATTTCCAGGTTTATACAGATGGCTGTGTAGATGTTTCCATGTTTATACAGATGGCTGTGTAGATATTTCCATGTTTATACAGATGACTTTGTAGGTATTTCCATGTTTATACAGATGGCGGTGTAGATATTTCTTGTTTATAGAGATAGCTGTGCAGATATTTCCATGTTTACACAGATAGCAGTTAAGATATTTCCATGTTTATACAGATCGCGGTGTAGATATTTCCATGCTTATACAGATCGCGGTGTAGATATTTCCATGTTTATACAGATAGCGGTGTAGATATTTCCATGTTTATACAGATGACGGTGTAGATATTTCCATGTTTATAAAGATGGCGGTGTAGGTATTTCCATGTTTATAGAGATAGCGGTGTAGATATATCAATGTGCATAGAGATAGCAGTGAGGATATTTCCATGTTTATACAGATAGCAGTGTAGATATTTCCACTTTTATAGAGATAGCGGTTTGGATATTTCATATTTATACAGAGAGCGGTGAAGATATTTCCATGTTTATACAGATTGCGGTGTAGATATTTCCATGTTTATACAGATGGCGGTGTAGATATTTCCACATTTATACAGATGGCGGTGTAGATATTTCCATCTTTCTACAAATGGCAGTGTAGATATTTCCATGCTTATAGAGATGGCGGTGTGGATATTTCCATGTTTATATAGATGGCAGTGTAGATATTTTCTTGTTTATGTAGATGGCGTTGTAGATACCTCCATGTTTAAAGAGATGGCGGTGTGTATATTTCCATGTTGATGGAGATAGCGGTGTAGATATTTCCATGTTTATAGAGATAGCGGTGTAGTTATTTCCATGTTTATAGAGATAGCGGTGTAGATATTTCCATGTTTCTACAGATGACTGTGTAGAGATTTCCATGTTTGTACAGATGGCAGTGTAGATATTTCCATGTTTATAGAGATAGAAGTGTAGATATTTTCATGTTTATACATATTGCGGTGGAGATTTGTCCATGTTTATACAGATAGCAATGGAGATATTTCCACGTTAATACACATAGCGGTGTAGATATTTCCATGTTTATACAGATAGCGTTTTAGATATTTCCATGTTTATACAGATGGCTGTGCCGATATTTCCATGTTTATACAGAGTTCTCTGTAGATATTTCCATGTTTATATAGATGACAGTGCAGATATTTCCAGGTTTATACAGATGGCTGTGTAGATATTTCCATGTTTATACAGATGGCTGTGTAGATATTTCCATGTTTATACAGATGACTTTGTAGGTATTTCCATGTTTATACAGATGGCGGTGTAGATATTTCCATGTTTATAGAGATAGCTGTGTAGATATTTCCATGTTTACACAGATAGCGGTTTAGATATTTCCATGTTTATACAGATCGCGGTGTAGATATTTCCATGTTTATACAGATAGCGGTGTAGATATTTCCATGATTATACAGATGACGGTGTAGATATTTCCATGTTTATATTGATGGCGGTGTAGATATTTCCATGTTTATAGAGATAGCGGTGTAGATATATCAATGTTCATAGAGATAGCAGTGAGGATATTTCCATGTTTATACAGATAGCAGTGTAGATATTTCCACTTTTATAGAGATAGCGGTTTAGATATTTCATATTTATACAGAGAGCGGTGTAGATATTTCCATGTTTATACAGATTGCGGAGTAGATATTTCCATGTTTATACAGATAGCGGTGTAGATATTTCCACGTTTATACAGATGGCGGTGTAGATATTTCCATTTTTCTACAAATGGCAGTGTAGATATTTCCATGTTTATAGGGATGGCGGTGTAGATATTTCCATGTTAATATAGATGGCAGTGTAGATATTTTCTTGTTTATGTAGATGGCGTTGTAGATACCTCCATGTTAAAAGAGATGGTGGTGTGTATATTTCCACGTTGATGGAGATAGCGGTGTATATATTTCCATGTTTATAGAGATAGCTGTGTAGATATTTCCATGTTTCTACAGATGACTGTGTAGATATTTCCATGTTTGTACAGATGGCAGTGTAGATATTTCCATGTTTATAGAGATAGAAGTGTAGATATTTTCATGTTTATACATATTGCGGTGGAGATTTGTCCATGTTTATACAGATAGCAATGGAGATATTTCCACGTTAATACACATAGCGGTGTAGATATTTCCATGTTTATACAGATAGCGTTGTAGATATTTCCATGTTTATACAGATGGCTGTGCCGATATTTCCATATTTATACAGAGTTCTCTGTAGATATTTCCATGTTTATATAGATGACAGTGCAGATATTTCCAGGTTTATTCAGATGGCTGTGTAGATATTTCCATGTTTATACAGATGGCTGTGTAGATATTTCCATGTTTATACAGATGACTTTGTAGGTATTTCCATGTTTATACAGATGGCGGTGTAGATATTTCCATGTTTATAGAGATAGCTGTGTAGATATTTCCATGTTTACACAGATAGCGGTTTAGATATTTCCATGTTTATACAGATCGCGGTGTAGATATTTCCATGTTTATACAGATAGCGGTGTAGATATTCCCATGTTTATACAGATGACGGTGTAGGTATTTCCATGTTTATAGAGATGGCGGTGTAGATATTTCCATGTTTATAGAGATAGCGGTGTAGATATATCAATGTGCATAGAGATAGCAGTGAGTATATTTCCATGTTTATACAGATAGCCGTGTAGATATTTCCACTTTTATAGAGATAGCGGTTTACATATTTCATATTTATACAGAGAGCGGTGTAGATACTTCCATGTTTATACAGATTGCGGTGTAGATATTTCCATGTTTATACAGATGGCGGTGTAGATATTTCCACGTTTATACAGATGGCGGTGTAGATATTTCCATCTTTCTACAAATGGCAGTGTAGATTTTTCCATGTTTATAGAGATGGCGGTGTAGATATTTCCATGTTTATTTAGATGGCAGTGTAGATATTTTCTTGTTTATGTAGATGGCGTTGTAGATAACTCCATGTTTAAAGAGATGGCGGTGTGTATATTTCCATGTTGATGGAGATAGCGGTGTAGATATGTCCATGTTTATAGAGATAGCGGTGTAGTTATTTCCATGTTTATAGAGATAGCGGTGTAGATATTTCCATGTTTCTACAGATGACTGTGTAGATATTTCCATGTTTGTACAGATGACAGTGTAGATATTTCCATGTTAATAGAGATAGAAGTGTTGATATTTTCATGTTTATACATATTGCGGTGGAGATTTGTCCATGTTTATACAGATAGCAATGGAGATATTTCCACGTTAATACACATAGCGGTGTAGATATTTCCATGTTTATACAGATAGCATTGTAGATATTTCCATGTTTATACAGATGGCTGTGCCGATATTTCCATGTTTATACAGAGTTCTCTGTAGATATTTCCATGTTTATATAGATGACAGTGCAGATATTTCCAGGTTTATACAGATGGCTGTGTAGATGTTTCCATGTTTATACAGATGGCTGTGTAGATATTTCCATGTTTATACAGATGACTTTGTAGGTATTTCCATGTTTATACAGATGGCGGTGTAGATATTTCTTGTTTATAGAGATAGCTGTGCAGATATTTCCATGTTTACACAGATAGCAGTTTAGATATTTCCATGTTTATACAGATCGCGGTGTAGATATTTCCATGCTTATACAGATCGCGGTGTAGATATTTCCATGTTTATACAGATAGCGGTGTAGATATTTCCATGTTTATACAGATGACGGTGTAGATATTTCCATGTTTATAAAGATGGCGGTGTAGATATTTCCATGTTTATAGAGATAGCGGTGTAGATATATCAATGTGCATAGAGATAGCAGTGAGGATATTTCCATGTTTATACAGATAGCAATGTAGATATTTCCACTTTTATAGAGATAGCGGTTTAGATATTTCATATTTATACAGAGAGCGGTGTAGATATTTCCATGTTTATACAGATTGCGGTGTAGATATTTCCATGTTTATACAGATGGCGGTGTAGATATTTCCATGTTTATACAGATGGCGGTGTAGATATTTCCATGTTTCTACAGATGACTGTGTAGATATTTCCATGTTTGTACAGATGGCAGTGTAGATATTTCCTTGTTTATAGAGATAGAAGTGTAGATATTTTCATGTTTATACATATTGCGGTGGAGATTTGTCCATGTTTATACAGATAGCAATGGAGATAATTCCACGTTAATACACATAGCGGTGTAGATATTTCCATGTTTATACAGATAGCGTTGTAGATATTTCCATGTTTATACAGATGACTTTGTAGGTATTTCCATGTTTATACAGATGGCGGTGTAGATATTTCCATGTTTATAGAGATAGCTGTGTAGATATTTCCATGTTTACACAGATAGCGGTTTAGATATTTCCATGTTTATACAGATCGCGGTGTAGATATTTCCATGTTTATACAGATAGCGGTGTAGATATTCCCATGTTTATACAGATGACGGTGTAGGTATTTCCATGTTTATAGAGATGGCGGTGTAGATATTTCCATGTTTATAGAGATAGCGGTGTAGATATATCAATGTGCATAGAGATAGCAGTGAGTATATTTCCATGTTTATACAGATAGCCGTGTAGATATTTCCACTTTTATAGAGATAGCGGTTTACATATTTCATATTTATACAGAGAGCGGTGTAGATACTTCCATGTTTATACAGATTGCGGTGTAGATATTTCCATGTTTATACAGATGGCGGTGTAGATATTTCCACGTTTATACAGATGGCGGTGTAGATATTTCCATCTTTCTACAAATGGCAGTGTAGATTTTTCCATGTTTATAGAGATGGCGGTGTAGATATTTCCATGTTTATTTAGATGGCAGTGTAGATATTTTCTTGTTTATGTAGATGGCGTTGTAGATAACTCCATGTTTAAAGAGATGGCGGTGTGTATATTTCCATGTTGATGGAGATAGCGGTGTAGATATGTCCATGTTTATAGAGATAGCGGTGTAGTTATTTCCATGTTTATAGAGATAGCGGTGTAGATATTTCCATGTTTCTGCAGATGACTGTGTAGATATTTCCATGTTTGTACAGATGACAGTGTAGATATTTCCATGTTAATAGAGATAGAAGTGTTGATATTTTCATGTTTATACATATTGCGGTGGAGATTTGTCCATGTTTATACAGATAGCAATGGAGATATTTCCACGTTAATACACATAGCGGTGTAGATATATCCATGTTTATACAGATAGCATTGTAGATATTTCCATGTTTATACAGATGGCTGTGCCGATATTTCCATGTTTATACAGAGTTCTCTGTAGATATTTCCATGTTTATATAGATGACAGTGCAGATATTTCCAGGTTTATACAGATGGCTGTGTAGATGTTTCCATATTTATACAGATGGCTGTGTAGATATTTCCATGTTTATACAGATGACTTTGTAGGTATTTCCATGTTTATACAGATGGCGGTGTAGATATTTCTTGTTTATAGAGATAGCTGTGCAGATATTTCCATGTTTACACAGATAGCAGTTTAGATATTTCCATGTTTATACAGATCGCGGTGTAGATATTTCCATGCTTATACAGATCGCGGTGTAGATATTTCCATGTTTATACAGATAGCGGTGTAGATATTTCCATGTTTATACAGATGACGGTGTAGATATTTCCATGTTTATAAAGATGGCGGTGTAGATATTTCCATGTTTATAGAGATAGCGGTGTAGATATATCAATGTGCATAGAGATAGCAGTGAGGATATTTCCATGTTTATACAGATAGCAGTGTAGATATTTCCACTTTTATAGAGATAGCGATTTAGATATTTCATATTTATACAGAGAGCGGTGTAGATATTTCCATGTTTATACAGATTGCGGTGTAGATATTTCCATGTTTATACAGATGGCGGTGTAGATATTTCCATGTTTATACAGATGGCGGTGTAGATATTTCCATGTTTCTACAGATGACTGTGTAGATATTTCCATGTTTGTACAGATGGCAGTGTAGATATTTCCTTGTTTATAGAGATAGAAGTGTAGATATTTTCATGTTTATACATATTGCGGTGGAGATTTGTCCATGTTTATACAGATAGCAATGGAGATAATTCCACGTTAATACACATAGCGGTGTAGATATTTCCATGTTTATACAGATAGCGTTGTAGATATTTCCATGTTTATACAGATGGCTGTGCCGATATTTCCATGTTTATACAGAGTTCTCTGTAGATATTTCCATGTTTATATAGATGACAGTGCAGATATTTCCAGGTTTATACAGATGGCTGTGTAGATATTTCCATGTTTATACAGATGGCTGTGTAGATATTTCCATGTTTATACAGATGACTTTGTAGGTATTTCCATGTTTATACAGATGGCGGTGTAGATATTTCCATGTTTATAGAGATAGCTGTGTAGATATTTCCATGTTTACACAGATAGCGGTTTAGATATTTCCATGTTTATACAGATCGCGGTGTAGATATTTCCATGTTTATACAGATAGCGGTGTAGATATTTCCATGATTATACAGATGACGGTGTAGATATTTCCATGTTTATAGAGATGGCGGTGTAGATATTTCCATGTTTATAGAGATAGCGGTGTAGATATATCAATGTTCATAGAGATAGCAGTGAGGATATTTCCATGTTTATACAGATAGCAGTGTAGATATTGCCACTTTTATAGAGATAGCGGTTTAGATATTTCATATTTATACAGTGAGCGGTGTAGATATTTCCATGTTTATACAGATTGCGGAGTAGATATTTCCATGTTTATACAGATAGCGGTGTAGATATTTCCACGTTTATACAGATGGCGGTGTAGATATTTCCATTTTTCTACAAATGGCAGTGTAGATATTTCCATGTTTATAGAGATGGCGGTGTAGATATTTCCATGTTAATATAGATGGCAGTGTAGATATTTTCTTGTTTATGTAGATGGCGTTGTAGATACCTCCATGTTAAAAGAGATGGTGGTGTGTATATTTCCACGTTGATGGAGATAGCGGTGTATATATTTCCATGTTTATAGAGATAGCGGTGTAGATATTTCCATGTTTCTACAGATGACTGTGTAGATATTTCCATGTTTGTACAGATGGCAGTGTAGATATTTCCATGTTTATAGAGATAGAAGTGTAGATATTTTCATGTTTATACATATTGCGGTGGAGATTTGTCCATGTTTATACAGATAGCAATGGAGATATTTCCACGTTAATACACATAGCGGTGTAGATATTTCCATGTTTATACAGATAGCGTTGTAGATATTTCCATGTTTATACAGATGGCTGTGCCGATATTTCCATATTTATACAGAGTTCTCTGTAGATATTTCCATGTTTATATAGATGACAGTGCAGATATTTCCAGGTTTATTCAGATGGCTGTGTAGATATTTCCATGTTTATACAGATGGCTGTGTAGATATTTCCATGTTTATACAGATGACTTTGTAGGTATTTCCATGTTTATACAGATGGCGGTGTAGATATTTCCATGTTTATAGAGATAGCTGTGTAGATATTTCCATGTTTACACAGATAGCGGTTTAGATATTTCCATGTTTATACAGATCGCGGTGTAGATATTTCCATGTTTATACAGATAGCGGTGTAGATATTCCCATGTTTATACAGATGACGGTGTAGGTATTTCCATGTTTATAGAGATGGCGGTGTAGATATTTCCATGTTTATAGAGATAGCGGTGTAGATATATCAATGTTCATAGAGATAGCAGTGAGGATATTTCCATGTTTATACAGATAGCAGTGTAGATATTTCCACTTTTATAGAGATAGCGGTTTAAATATTTCATATTTATACAGAGAGCGGTGTAGATATTTCCATGTTTATACAGATTGCGGTGTAGATATTTCCATGTTTATACAGATAGCGGTGTAGATATTTGCCCGTTTATACAGATGGCGGTGTAGATATTTCCATCTTTCTACAAATGGCAGTGTAGGTATTTCCATGTTTATAGAGATGGCGGTGTAGATATATCCATGTTTATATAGATGGCAGTGGAGATATTTTCTTGTTTATGTAGATGGCGTTGTAGATAACTCCATGTTTAAAGAGATGGCGGTGTGTATATTTCCATGTTGATGGAGATAGCGGTGTAGATATGTCCATGTTTATAGAGATAGCGGTGTAGTTATTTCCATGTTTATAGAGATAGCGGTGTAGATATTTCCATGTTTCTACAGATGACTGTGTAGATATTTCCATGTTTGTACAGATGACAGTGTAGATATTTCCATGTTAATAGAGATAGAAGTGTTGATATTTTCATGTTTATACATATTGCGGTGGAGATTTGTCCATGTTTATACAGATAGCAATGGAGATATTTCCATGTTAATACACATAGCGGTGTAGATATTTCCATGTTTATACAGATAGCATTGTAGATATTTCCATGTTTATACAGATGGCTGTGCCGATATTTCCATGTTTATACAGAGTTCTCTGTAGATATTTCCATGTTTATATAGATGACAGTGCAGATATTTCCAGGTTTATACAGATGGCTGTGTAGATGTTTCCATGTTTATACAGATGGCTGTGTAGATATTTCCATGTTTATACAGATGACTTTGTAGGTATTTCCATGTTTATACAGATGGCGGTGTAGATATTTCTTGTTTATAGAGATAGCTGTGCAGATATTTCCATGTTTACACAGATAGCAGTTTAGATATTTCCATGTTTATACAGATCGCGGTGTAGATATTTCCATGCTTATACAGATCGCGGTGTAGATATTTCCATGTTTATACAGATAGCGGTGTAGATATTTCCATGTTTATACAGATGACGGTGTAGATATTTCCATGTTTATAAAGATGGCGGTGTAGGTATTTCCATGTTTATAGAGATAGCGGTGTAGATATATCAATGTGCATAGAGATAGCAGTGAGGATATTTCCATGTTTATACAGATAGCAGTGTAGATATTTCCACTTTTATAGAGATAGCGGTTTGGATATTTCATATTTATACAGAGAGCGGTGAAGATATTTCCATGTTTATACAGATTGCGGTGTAGATATTTCCATGTTTATACAGATGGCGGTGTAGATATTTCCACATTTATACAGATGGCGGTGTAGATATTTCCATCTTTCTACAAATGGCAGTGTAGATATTTCCATGCTTATAGAGATGGCGGTGTGGATATTTCCATGTTTATATAGATGGCAGTGTAGATATTTTCTTGTTTATGTAGATGGCGTTGTAGATACCTCCATGTTTAAAGAGATGGCGGTGTGTATATTTCCATGTTGATGGAGATAGCGGTGTACATATTTCCATGTTTATAGAGATAGCGGTGTAGTTATTTCCATGTTTATAGAGATAGCGGTGTAGATATTTCCATGTTTCTACAGATGACTGTGTAGAGATTTCCATGTTTGTACAGATGGCAGTGTAGATATTTCCATGTTTATAGAGATAGAAGTGTAGATATTTTCATGTTTATACATATTGCGGTGGAGATTTGTCCATGTTTATACAGATAGCAATGGAGATATTTCCACGTTAATACACATAGCGGTGTAGATATTTCCATGTTTATACAGATAGCGTTTTAGATATTTCCATGTTTATACAGATGGCTGTGCCGATATTTCCATGTTTATACAGAGTTCTCTGTAGATATTTCCATGTTTATATAGATGACAGTGCAGATATTTCCAGGTTTATACAGATGGCTGTGTAGATATTTCCATGTTTATACAGATGGCTGTGTAGATATTTCCATGTTTATACAGATGACTTTGTAGGTATTTCCATGTTTATACAGATGGCGGTGTAGATATTTCCATGTTTATAGAGATAGCTGTGTAGATATTTCCATGTTTACACAGATAGCGGTTTAGATATTTCCATGTTTATACAGATCGCGGTGTAGATATTTCCATGTTTATACAGATAGCGGTGTAGATATTTCCATGATTATACAGATGACGGTGTAGATATTTCCATGTTTATATTGATGGCGGTGTAGATATTTCCATGTTTATAGAGATAGCGGTGTAGATATATCAATGTTCATAGAGATAGCAGTGAGGATATTTCCATGTTTATACAGATAGCAGTGTAGATATTTCCACTTTTATAGAGATAGCGGTTTAGATATTTCATATTTATACAGAGAGCGGTGTAGATATTTCCATGTTTATACAGATTGCGGAGTAGATATTTCCATGTTTATACAGATAGCGGTGTAGATATTTCCACGTTTATACAGATGGCGGTGTAGATATTTCCATTTTTCTACAAATGGCAGTGTAGATATTTCCATGTTTATAGGGATGGCGGTGTAGATATTTCCATGTTAATATAGATGGCAGTGTAGATATTTTCTTGTTTATGTAGATGGCGTTGTAGATACCTCCATGTTAAAAGAGATGGTGGTGTGTATATTTCCACGTTGATGGAGATAGCGGTGTATATATTTCCATGTTTATAGAGATAGCGGTGTAGATATTTCCATGTTTCTACAGATGACTGTGTAGATATTTCCATGTTTGTACAGATGGCAGTGTAGATATTTCCATGTTTATAGAGATAGAAGTGTAGATATTTTCATGTTTATACATATTGCGGTGGAGATTTGTCCATGTTTATACAGATAGCAATGGAGATATTTCCACGTTAATACACATAGCGGTGTAGATATTTCCATGTTTATACAGATAGCGTTGTAGATATTTCCATGTTTATACAGATGGCTGTGCCGATATTTCCATATTTATACAGAGTTCTCTGTAGATATTTCCATGTTTATATAGATGACAGTGCAGATATTTCCAGGTTTATTCAGATGGCTGTGTAGATATTTCCATGTTTATACAGATGGCTGTGTAGATATTTCCATGTTTATACAGATGACTTTGTAGGTATTTCCATGTTTATACAGATGGCGGTGTAGATATTTCCATGTTTATAGAGATAGCTGTGTAGATATTTCCATGTTTACACAGATAGCGGTTTAGATATTTCCATGTTTATACAGATTGCGGTGTAGATATTTCCATGTTTATACAGATAGCGGTGTAGATATTCCCATGTTTATACAGATGACGGTGTAGGTATTTCCATGTTTATAGAGATGGCGGTGTAGATATTTCCATGTTTATAGAGATAGCGGTGTAGATATATCAATGTGCATAGAGATAGCAGTGAGTATATTTCCATGTTTATACAGATAGCCGTGTAGATATTTCCACTTTTATAGAGATAGCGGTTTACATATTTCATATTTATACAGAGAGCGGTGTAGATACTTCCATGTTTATACAGATTGCGGTGTAGATATTTCCATGTTTATACAGATGGCGGTGTAGATATTTCCACGTTTATACAGATGGCGGTGTAGATATTTCCATCTTTCTACAAATGGCAGTGTAGATTTTTCCATGTTTATAGAGATGGCGGTGTAGATATTTCCATGTTTATTTAGATGGCAGTGTAGATATTTTCTTGTTTATGTAGATGGCGTTGTAGATAACTCCATGTTTAAAGAGATGGCGGTGTGTATATTTCCATGTTGATGGAGATAGCGGTGTAGATATGTCCATGTTTATAGAGATAGCGGTGTAGTTATTTCCATGTTTATAGAGATAGCGGTGTAGATATTTCCATGTTTCTACAGATGACTGTGTAGATATTTCCATGTTTGTACAGATGACAGTGTAGATATTTCCATGTTAATAGAGATAGAAGTGTTGATATTTTCATGTTTATACATATTGCGGTGGAGATTTGTCCATGTTTATACAGATAGCAATGGAGATATTTCCACGTTAATACACATAGCGGTGTAGATATTTCCATGTTTATACAGATAGCATTGTAGATATTTCCATGTTTATACAGATGGCTGTGCCGATATTTCCATGTTTATACAGAGTTCTCTGTAGATATTTCCATGTTTATATAGATGACAGTGCAGATATTTCCAGGTTTATACAGATGGCTGTGTAGATGTTTCCATGTTTATACAGATGGCTGTGTAGATATTTCCATGTTTATACAGATGACTTTGTAGGTATTTCCATGTTTATACAGATGGCGGTGTAGATATTTCTTGTTTATAGAGATAGCTGTGCAGATATTTCCATGTTTACACAGATAGCAGTTTAGATATTTCCATGTTTATACAGATCGCGGTGTAGATATTTCCATGCTTATACAGATCGCGGTGTAGATATTTCCATGTTTATACAGATAGCGGTGTAGATATTTCCATGTTTATACAGATGACGGTGTAGATATTTCCATGTTTATAAAGATGGCGGTGTAGATATTTCCATGTTTATAGAGATAGCGGTGTAGATATATCAATGTGCATAGAGATAGCAGTGAGGATATTTCCATGTTTATACAGATAGCAGTGTAGATATTTCCACTTTTATAGAGATAGCGGTTTAGATATTTCATATTTATACAGAGAGCGGTGTAGATATTTCCATGTTTATACAGATTGCGGTGTAGATATTTCCATGTTTATACAGATGGCGGTGTAGATATTTCCATGTTTATACAGATGGCGGTGTAGATATTTCCATGTTTCTACAGATGACTGTGTAGATATTTCCATGTTTGTACAGATGGCAGTGTAGATATTTCCTTGTTTATAGAGATAGAAGTGTAGATATTTTCATGTTTATACATATTGCGGTGGAGATTTGTCCATGTTTATACAGATAGCAATGGAGATAATTCCACGTTAATACACATAGCGGTGTAGATATTTCCATGTTTATACAGATAGCGTTGTAGATATTTCCATGTTTATACAGATGGCTGTGCCGATATTTCCATGTTTATACAGAGTTCTCTGTAGATATTTCCATGTTTATATAGATGACAGTGCAGATATTTCCAGGTTTATACAGATGGCTGTGTAGATATTTCCATGTTTATACAGATGGCTGTGTAGATATTTCCATGTTTATACAGATGACTTTGTAGGTATTTCCATGTTTCTACAGATGGCGGTGTAGATATTTCCATGTTTATAGAGATAGCTGTGTAGATATTTCCATGTTTACACAGATAGCGGTTTAGATATTTCCATGTTTATACAGATCGCGGTGTAGATATTTCCATGTTTATACAGATAGCGGTGTAGATATTTCCATGATTATACAGATGACGGTGTAGATATTTCCATGTTTATAGAGATGGCGGTGTAGATATTTCCATGTTTATAGAGATAGCGGTGTAGATATATCAATGTTCATAGAGAAGCAGTGAGGATATTTCCATGTTTATACAGATAGCAGTGTAGATATTGCCACTTTTATAGAGATAGCGGTTTAGATATTTCATATTTATACAGTGAGCGGTGTAGATATTTCCATGTTTATACAGATTGCGGAGTAGATATTTCCATGTTTATACAGATAGCGGTGTAGATATTTCCACGTTTATACAGATGGCGGTGTAGATATTTCCATTTTTCTACAAATGGCAGTGTAGATATTTCCATGTTTATAGAGATGGCGGTGTAGATATTTCCATGTTAATATAGATGGCAGTGTAGATATTTTCTTGTTTATGTAGATGGCGTTGTAGATACCTCCATGTTAAAAGAGATGGTGGTGTGTATATTTCCACGTTGATGGAGATAGCGGTGTATATATTTCCATGTTTATAGAGATAGCGGTGTAGATATTTCCATGTTTCTACAGATGACTGTGTAGATATTTCCATGTTTGTACAGATGGCAGTGTAGATATTTCCATGTTTATAGAGATAGAAGTGTAGATATTTTCATGTTTATACATATTGCGGTGGAGATTTGTCCATGTTTATACAGATAGCAATGGAGATATTTCCACGTTAATACACATAGCGGTGTAGATATTTCCATGTTTATACAGATAGCGTTGTAGATATTTCCATGTTTATACAGATGGCTGTGCCGATATTTCCATATTTATACAGAGTTCTCTGTAGATATTTCCATGTTTATATAGATGACAGTGCAGATATTTCCAGGTTTATTCAGATGGCTGTGTAGATATTTCCATGTTTATACAGATGGCTGTGTAGATATTTCCATGTTTATACAGATGACTTTGTAGGTATTTCCATGTTTATACAGATGGCGGTGTAGATATTTCCATGTTTATAGAGATAGCTGTGTAGATATTTCCATGTTTACACAGATAGCGGTTTAGATATTTCCATGTTTATACAGATCGCGGTGTAGATATTTCCATGTTTATACAGATAGCGGTGTAGATATTCCCATGTTTATACAGATGACGGTGTAGGTATTTCCATGTTTATAGAGATGGCGGTGTAGATATTTCCATGTTTATAGAGATAGCGGTGTAGATATATCAATGTTCATAGAGATAGCAGTGAGGATATTTCCATGTTTATACAGATAGCAGTGTAGATATTTCCACTTTTATAGAGATAGCGGTTTAGATATTTCATATTTATACAGAGAGCGGTGTAGATATTTCCATGTTTATACAGATTGCGGTGTAGATATTTCCATGTTTATACAGATAGCGGTGTAGATATTTGCCCGTTTATACAGATGGCGGTGTAGATATTTCCATCTTTCTACAAATGGCAGTGTAGGTATTTCCATGTTTATAGAGATGGCGGTGTAGATATATCCATGTTTATATAGATGGCAGTGTAGATATTTTCTTGTTTATGTAGATGGCGTTGTAGATAACTCCATGTTTAAAGAGATGGCGGTGTGTATATTTCCATGTTGATGGAGATAGCGGTGTAGATATGTCCATGTTTATAGAGATAGCGGTGTAGTTATTTCCATGTTTATAGAGATAGCGGTGTAGATATTTCCATGTTTCTACAGATGACTGTGTAGATATTTCCATGTTTGTACAGATGACAGTGTAGATATTTCCATGTTAATAGAGATAGAAGTGTTGATATTTTCATGTTTATACATATTGCGGTGGAGATTTGTCCATGTTTATACAGATAGCAATGGAGATATTTCCATGTTAATACACATAGCGGTGTAGATATTTCCATGTTTATACAGATAGCATTGTAGATATTTCCATGTTTATACAGATGGCTGTGCCGATATTTCCATGTTTATACAGAGTTCTCTGTAGATATTTCCATGTTTATATAGATGACAGTGCAGATATTTCCAGGTTTATACAGATGGCTGTGTAGATGTTTCCATGTTTATACAGATGGCTGTGTAGATATTTCCATGTTTATACAGATGACTTTGTAGGTATTTCCATGTTTATACAGATGGCGGTGTAGATATTTCTTGTTTATAGAGATAGCTGTGCAGATATTTCCATGTTTACACAGATAGCAGTTTAGATATTTCCATGTTTATACAGATCGCGGTGTAGATATTTCCATGCTTATACAGATCGCGGTGTAGATATTTCCATGTTTATACAGATAGCGGTGTAGATATTTCCATGTTTATACAGATGACGGTGTAGATATTTCCATGTTTATAAAGATGGCGGTGTAGGTATTTCCATGTTTATAGAGATAGCGGTGTAGATATATCAATGTGCATAGAGATAGCAGTGAGGATATTTCCATGTTTATACAGATAGCAGTGTAGATATTTCCACTTTTATAGAGATAGCGGTTTAGATATTTCATATTTATACAGAGAGCGGTGTAGATATTTCCATGTTTATACAGATTGCGGTGTAGATATTTCCATGTTTATACAGATGGCGGTGTAGATATTTCCATGTTTATACAGATGGCGGTGTAGATATTTCCATGTTTCTACAGATGACTGTGTAGATATTTCCATGTTTGTACAGATGGCAGTGTAGATATTTCCTTGTTTATAGAGATAGAAGTGTAGATATTTTCATGTTTATACATATTGCGGTGGAGATTTGTCCATGTTTATACAGATAGCAATGGAGATAATTCCACGTTAATACACATAGCGGTGTAGATATTTCCATGTTTATACAGATAGCGTTTTAGATATTTCCATGTTTATACAGATGGCTGTGCCGATATTTCCATGTTTATACAGAGTTCTCTGTAGATATTTCCATGTTTATATAGATGACAGTGCAAATAGTTCCAGGTTTATTCAGATGGCTGTGTAGATATTTCCATGTTTATACAGATGGCTGTGTAGATATTTCCATGTTTATACAGATGACTTTGTAGGTATTTCCATGTTTATACAGATGGCTGTGTAGATATTTCCATGTTTATAGAGATAGCTGTGTAGATATTTCCATGTTTACACAGATAGCGGTTTAGATATTTCCATGTTTATACAGATCGCGGTGTAGATATTTCCATGTTTATACAGATAGCGGTGTAGATATTTCCATGTTTATACAGATGACGGTGTAGATATTTCCATGTTTATAGAGATGGCGGTGTAGATATTTCCATGTTTATAGAGATAGCGGTGTAGATATATCAATGTTCATAGAGATAGCAGTGAGGATATTTCCATGTTTATACAGATAGCAGTGTAGATATTTCCACTTTTATAGAGATAGCGGTTTAGATATTTCATATTTATACAGAGAGGGGTGTAGATATTTCCAAGTTTATACAGATTGCGCTGTAGATATTTCCATGTTTATACAGATAGCGGTTTAGATATTTCCCCGTTTATACAGATGGCGGTGTGGATATTTCCATCTTTCTACAAATGGCAGTGTAGATATTTCCATGTTTATAGAGATGGCGGTGTAGATATTTCCATGTTTATATAGATGGCACTGTAGATATTTTCTTGTTTATGTAGATGGCGTTGTAGATAACTCCATGTTAAAAGAGATGGTGGTGTGTATATTTCCATGTTGATGGAGATAGCGGTGTAGATATTTCCATGTTTATAGAGATAGCGGTGTAGATATTTCCATGTTTCTACAGATGTCTGTGTTGATATTTCCATGTTTGTACAGATGGCAGTGTAGATATTTCCATGTTTATAGAGATAGAAGTGTAGATATTTTCATGTTTATACATATTGCGGTGGAGATTTGTCCATGTTTATACAGATAGCAATGGAGATATTTCCACGTTAATACACATAGCGGTGTAGATATTTCCATGTTTATACAGATAGCGTTGTAGACATTTCCATGTTTATACAGATGGCTGTGCCGATAATTCCATGTTTATACAGAGTTCTCTGTAGATATTTCCATGTTTATATAGATGACAGTGCAGATATTTCCAGGTTTATTCAGATGGCTGTGTAGATATTTCCATGTTTATACAGATGGCTGTGTAGATATTTCCATGTTTATACAGATGACTTTGTAGGTATTTCCATGTTTATACAGATGGCGGTGTAGATATTTCCATGTTTATAGAGATAGCTGTGTAGATATTTCCATGTTTACACAGATAGCGGTTTAGATATTTCCATGTTTATACAGATCGCGGTGTAGATATTTCCATGTTTATACACATAGCGGTGTAGATATTTCCATGTTTATACAGATGACGGTGTAGATATTTCCATGTTTATAGAGATGGCGGTGTAGATATTTCCATGTTTATAGAGATAGCGGTGTAGATATATCAATGTTCATAGAGATAGCAGTGAGGATATTTCCATGTTTATACAGATAGCAGTGTAGATATTTCCACTTTTATAGAGATAGCGGTTTAGATATTTCATATTTATACAGAGAGCGGTGTAGATATTTCCATGTTTATACAGATTGCGGTGTAGATATTTCCATGTTTATACAGATAGCGGTGTAGATATTTCCCCGTTTATACAGATGGCGGTGTAGATATTTCCATCTTTCTACAAACGGCAGTGTAGGTATTTCCATGTTGATAGAGATGGCGGTGTAGATATTTCCATGTTTATATAGATGGCAGTGTAGATATTTTCTTGTTTATGTAGATGGCGTTGTAGATACCTCCATGTTTAAAGAGATGGCGGTGTGTATATTTCCATGTTGATGGAGATAGCGGTGTAGATATGTCCATGTTTATAGAGATAGCGATGTATTTATTTCCATGTTTATAGAGATAGCGGTGTAGATATTTCCATGTTTCTACAGATGACTGTGTAGATATTTCCATGTTTGTACAGATGACAGTGTAGATATTTCCATGTTAATAGAGATAGAAGTGTAGATATTTTCATGTTTATACATATTGCGGTGGAGATTTGTCCATGTTTATACAGATAGCAATGGAGATATTTCCACGTTAATACACATAGCGGTGTAGATATTTCCATGTTTATACAGATAGCGTTGTAGATATTTCCATGTTTATACAGATGGCTGTGCCGATATTTCCATGTTTATACAGAGTTCTCTGTAGATATTTCCATGTTTATATAGATGACAGTGCAGATATTTCCAGGTTTATACAGATGAGAGTGCAGATATTTCCAGGTTTATACAGATGGCTGTGTAGATTTTTCCATGTTTATACAGATGGCTGTGTAGATATTTCCATGTTTATACAGATGACTTTGTAGGTATTTCCATGTTTATACAGATGGCGGTGTAGATATTTCCAGGTTTATAGAGATAGCTCTGTAGATATTTCCATGTTTACACAGATAGCGGTTTAGATATTTACATGTTTATACAGATCGCGGTGTAGATATTTCCATGTTTATACAGATCGCGGTGTAGATATTTCCATGTTTATACGGATAGCGGTGTAGATATTTCCATGTTTATACAGATGACGGTGTAGATATTTCCATGTTTATAGAGATGGCGGTGTAGATATTTCCATGTTTATAGAGATAGCGGTGTAGATATATCAATGTGCATAGAGATAGCAGTGAGTATATTTCCATGTTTATACAGATAGCCGT
Organism: Pan troglodytes; assembly: GCF_028858775.2. Lineage (NCBI taxonomy): Eukaryota > Metazoa > Chordata > Mammalia > Primates > Hominidae > Pan > Pan troglodytes. Next base: position 99,305,820 of record NC_072417.2, read on the forward strand.
GTAGATATTTCCACTTTTATAGAGATAGCGGTTTAGATATTTCATATTTATACACAGAGCGGTGTAGATATTTCCATGTTTATACAGATTGCGGTGTAGATATTTCCATGTTTATACAGATGGCGGTGTAGATATTTCCACGTTTATACAGATGGCGGTGTAGATATTTCCATCTTTCTACAAATGGCAGTGTAGATATTTCCATGCTTATAGAGATGGCGGTGTAGATATTTCCATGTTTATATAGATGGCAGTGTAGATATTTTCTTGTTTATGTAGATGGCGTTGTAGATACCTCCATGTTTAAAGAGATGGCGGTGTGTATATTTCCATGTTGATGGAGATAGCGGTGTAGATATTTCCATGTTTATAGAGATAGCGTTGTAGTTATTTCCATGTTTATAGAGATAGCGGTGTAGATATTTCCATGTTTCTACAGATGACTGTGTAGATATTTCCATGTTTGTACAGATGGCAGTGTAGATATTTCCATGTTTATAGAGATAGAAGTGTAGATATTTTCATGTTTATACATATTGCGGTGGAGATTTGTCCATGTTTATACAGATAGCAATGGAGATATTTCCACGTTAATACACATAGCGGTGTAGATATTTCCATGTTTATACAGATAGCGTTGTAGATATTTCCATGTTTATACAGATGGCTGTGCCGATATTTCCATGTTTATACAGAGTTCTCTGTAGATATTTCCATGTTTATATAGATGACAGTGCAGATATTTCCAGGTTTATACAGATGGCTGTGTAGATATTTCCATGTTTATACAGATGGCTGTGTAGATATTTCCATGTTTATACAGATGACTTTGTAGGTATTTCCATGTTTATACAGATGGCGGTGTAGATATTTCCATGTTTATAGAGATAGCTGTGTAGATATTTCCATGTTTACACAGATAGCGGTTTAGATATTTCCATGTTTATACAGATCGCGGTGGAGATATTTCCATGTTTATACAGATCGCGGTGTAGTTATTTCCATGTTTATACAGATAGCGGTGTAGATATTTCCATGTTTATACAGATGACGGTGTAGATATTTCCATGTTTATAGAGATGGCGTTGTAGATATTTCCATGTTTATACAGATAGCGGTGTAGATATATCAATGTTCAAAGAGATAGCAGTGAGGATATTTCCATGTTTATACAGATAGCAGTGTAGATATTTCCACTTTTATAGAGATAGCGGTTTGGATATTTCATATTTATACAGAGAGCGGTGAAGATATTTCCATGTTTATACAGATTGCGGTGTAGATATTTCCATGTTTATGCAGATAGCGGTGTAGATATTTCCACGTTTATACAGATGGCGGTGTAGATATTTCCATCTTTCTACAAATGGCAGTGTACATATTTCCATGCTTATAGAGATGGCGGTGTAGATATTTCCATGTTTATATAGGTGACAGTGTAGATATTTTCTTGTTTATGTAGATGGCGTTGTAGATACCTCCATGTTTAAAGAGATGGCGGTGTGTATATTTCCATGTTGATGGAGATAGCGGTGTAGATATTTCCATGTTTATAGAGATAGCGGTGTAGTTATTTCCATGTTTATAGAGATAGCGGTGTAGATATTTCCATGTTTCTACAGATGACTGTGTAGATATTTCCATGTTTCTACAGATGACTGTGTAGATATTTCCATGTTTGTACAGATGGCAGTGTAGATATTTCCATGTTTATAGAGATAGAAGTGTAGATATTTTCATGTTTATACATATTGCGGTGGAGATTTGTCCATGTTTATACAGATAGCAATGGAGATATTTCCACGTTAATACACATAGCGGTGTAGATATTTCCATGTTTATACAGATAGCATTGTAGATATTTCCATGTTTATACAGATGGCTGTGCCGATATTTCCATGTTTATACAGAGTTCTCTGTAGATATTTACATGTTTATATAGATGACATTGCAGATATTTCCAGGTTTATTCAGATGGCTGTGTAGATATTTCCATGTTTATACAGATGGCTGTGTAGATATTTCCATGTTTATACAGATGACTTTGTAGGTATTTCCATGTTTATACAGATGGCGGTGTAGATATTTCCATGTTTATAGAGATAGCTGTGTAGATATTTCCATGTTTACACAGATAGCGGTTTAGATATTTCCATGTTTATACAGATCACGGTGTAGATATTTCCATGTTTATACAGATAGCGGTGTAGATATTTCCATATTTATACAGATGACGGTGTAGATATTTCCATGTTTATAGAGATGGCGGTGTAGATGTATCAATGTTCATGGAGATAGCAGTGAGGATATTTCCATGTTTATACAGATAGCAGTGTAGATATTTCCACTTTTATAGAGATAGCGGTTTAGATATTTCATATTTATACAGAGAGCGGTGTAGATATTTCCATGTTAATACAGATTGCGGTGTAGATATTTCCATGTTTATACAGATAGCGTTGTAGATATTTCCCCGTTTATACAGATGGCGGTGTAGATATTTCCATCTTTCTACAAATGGCAGTGTAGGTATTTCCATGTTGATAGAGACGGCGGTGTAGATATTTCCATGTTTATATAGATGGCAGTGTAGATATTTTCTTGTTTATGTAGATGGCGTTGTAGATACCTCCATGTTTAAAGAGATGGCGGTGTGTATATTTCCATGTTGATGGAGATAGCGGTGTAGATATGTCCATGTTTATAGAGATAGCGGTGTAGTTATTTCCATGTTTATAGAGATAGCGGTGTAGATATTTCCATGTTTCTACAGATGACTGTGTAGATATTTCCATGTTTGTACAGATGACAGTGTAGATATTTCCATGTTAATAGAGATAGAAGTGTAGATATTTTCATGTTTATACATATTGCGGTGGAGATTTGTCCATGTTTATACAGATAGCAATGGAGATATTTCCACGTTAATACACATAGCGGTGTAGATATTTCCATGTTTATACAGATAGCGTTGTAGATATTTCCATGTTTATACAGATGGCTGTGCCGATATTTCCATATTTATACAGAGTTCTCTGTAGATATTTCCATGTTTATATAGATGACAGTGCAGATATTTCCAGGTTTATTCAGATGGCTGTGTAGATATTTCCATGTTTATACAGATGGCTGTGTAGATATTTCCATGTTTATACAGATGACTTTGTAGGTATTTCCATGTTTATACAGATGGCGGTGTAGATATTTCCATGTTTATAGAGATAGCTGTGTAGATATTTCCATGTTTACACAGATAGCGGTTTAGATATTTCCATGTTTATACAGATCGCGGTGTAGATATTTCCATGTTTATACAGATAGCGGTGTAGATATTCCCATGTTTATACAGATGACGGTGTAGGTATTTCCATGTTTATAGAGATGGCGGTGTAGATATTTCCATGTTTATAGAGATAGCGGTGTAGATATATCAATGTGCATAGAGATAGCAGTGAGTATATTTCCATGTTTATACAGATAGCCGTGTAGATATTTCCACTTTTATAGAGATAGCGGTTTACATATTTCATATTTATACAGAGAGCGGTGTAGATACTTCCATGTTTATACAGATTGCGGTGTAGATATTTCCATGTTTATACAGATGGCGGTGTAGATATTTCCACGTTTATACAGATGGCGGTGTAGATATTTCCATCTTTCTACAAATGGCAGTGTAGATTTTTCCATGTTTATAGAGATGGCGGTGTAGATATTTCCATGTTTATTTAGATGGCAGTGTAGATATTTTCTTGTTTATGTAGATGGCGTTGTAGATAACTCCATGTTTAAAGAGATGGCGGTGTGTATATTTCCATGTTGATGGAGATAGCGGTGTAGATATGTCCATGTTTATAGAGATAGCGGTGTAGTTATTTCCATGTTTATAGAGATAGCGGTGTAGATATTTCCATGTTTCTACAGATGACTGTGTAGATATTTCCATGTTTGTACAGATGACAGTGTAGATATTTCCATGTTAATAGAGATAGAAGTGTTGATATTTTCATGTTTATACATATTGCGGTGGAGATTTGTCCATGTTTATACAGATAGCAATGGAGATATTTCCACGTTAATACACATAGCGGTGTAGATATTTCCATGTTTATACAGATAGCATTGTAGATATTTCCATGTTTATACAGATGGCTGTGCCGATATTTCCATGTTTATACAGAGTTCTCTGTAGATATTTCCATGTTTATATAGATGACAGTGCAGATATTTCCAGGTTTATACAGATGGCTGTGTAGATGTTTCCATGTTTATACAGATGGCTGTGTAGATATTTCCATGTTTATACAGATGACTTTGTAGGTATTTCCATGTTTATACAGATGGCGGTGTAGATATTTCTTGTTTATAGAGATAGCTGTGCAGATATTTCCATGTTTACACAGATAGCAGTTTAGATATTTCCATGTTTATACAGATCGCGGTGTAGATATTTCCATGCTTATACAGATCGCGGTGTAGATATTTCCATGTTTATACAGATAGCGGTGTAGATATTTCCATGTTTATACAGATGACGGTGTAGATATTTCCATGTTTATAAAGATGGCGGTGTAGATATTTCCATGTTTATAGAGATAGCGGTGTAGATATATCAATGTGCATAGAGATAGCAGTGAGGATATTTCCATGTTTATACAGATAGCAATGTAGATATTTCCACTTTTATAGAGATAGCGGTTTAGATATTTCATATTTATACAGAGAGCGGTGTAGATATTTCCATGTTTATACAGATTGCGGTGTAGATATTTCCATGTTTATACAGATGGCGGTGTAGATATTTCCATGTTTATACAGATGGCGGTGTAGATATTTCCATGTTTCTACAGATGACTGTGTAGATATTTCCATGTTTGTACAGATGGCAGTGTAGATATTTCCTTGTTTATAGAGATAGAAGTGTAGATATTTTCATGTTTATACATATTGCGGTGGAGATTTGTCCATGTTTATACAGATAGCAATGGAGATAATTCCACGTTAATACACATAGCGGTGTAGATATTTCCATGTTTATACAGATAGCGTTGTAGATATTTCCATGTTTATACAGATGACTTTGTAGGTATTTCCATGTTTATACAGATGGCGGTGTAGATATTTCCATGTTTATAGAGATAGCTGTGTAGATATTTCCATGTTTACACAGATAGCGGTTTAGATATTTCCATGTTTATACAGATCGCGGTGTAGATATTTCCATGTTTATACAGATAGCGGTGTAGATATTCCCATGTTTATACAGATGACGGTGTAGGTATTTCCATGTTTATAGAGATGGCGGTGTAGATATTTCCATGTTTATAGAGATAGCGGTGTAGATATATCAATGTGCATAGAGATAGCAGTGAGTATATTTCCATGTTTATACAGATAGCCGTGTAGATATTTCCACTTTTATAGAGATAGCGGTTTACATATTTCATATTTATACAGAGAGCGGTGTAGATACTTCCATGTTTATACAGATTGCGGTGTAGATATTTCCATGTTTATACAGATGGCGGTGTAGATATTTCCACGTTTATACAGATGGCGGTGTAGATATTTCCATCTTTCTACAAATGGCAGTGTAGATTTTTCCATGTTTATAGAGATGGCGGTGTAGATATTTCCATGTTTATTTAGATGGCAGTGTAGATATTTTCTTGTTTATGTAGATGGCGTTGTAGATAACTCCATGTTTAAAGAGATGGCGGTGTGTATATTTCCATGTTGATGGAGATAGCGGTGTAGATATGTCCATGTTTATAGAGATAGCGGTGTAGTTATTTCCATGTTTATAGAGATAGCGGTGTAGATATTTCCATGTTTCTGCAGATGACTGTGTAGATATTTCCATGTTTGTACAGATGACAGTGTAGATATTTCCATGTTAATAGAGATAGAAGTGTTGATATTTTCATGTTTATACATATTGCGGTGGAGATTTGTCCATGTTTATACAGATAGCAATGGAGATATTTCCACGTTAATACACATAGCGGTGTAGATATATCCATGTTTATACAGATAGCATTGTAGATATTTCCATGTTTATACAGATGGCTGTGCCGATATTTCCATGTTTATACAGAGTTCTCTGTAGATATTTCCATGTTTATATAGATGACAGTGCAGATATTTCCAGGTTTATACAGATGGCTGTGTAGATGTTTCCATGTTTATACAGATGGCTGTGTAGATATTTCCATGTTTATACAGATGACTTTGTAGGTATTTCCATGTTTATACAGATGGCGGTGTAGATATTTCTTGTTTATAGAGATAGCTGTGCAGATATTTCCATGTTTACACAGATAGCAGTTTAGATATTTCCATGTTTATACAGATCGCGGTGTAGATATTTCCATGCTTATACAGATCGCGGTGTAGATATTTCCATGTTTATACAGATAGCGGTGTAGATATTTCCATGTTTATACAGATGACGGTGTAGATATTTCCATGTTTATAAAGATGGCGGTGTAGATATTTCCATGTTTATAGAGATAGCGGTGTAGATATATCAATGTGCATAGAGATAGCAGTGAGGATATTTCCATGTTTATACAGATAGCAGTGTAGATATTTCCACTTTTATAGAGATAGCGATTTAGATATTTCATATTTATACAGAGAGCGGTGTAGATATTTCCATGTTTATACAGATTGCGGTGTAGATATTTCCATGTTTATACAGATGGCGGTGTAGATATTTCCATGTTTATACAGATGGCGGTGTAGATATTTCCATGTTTCTACAGATGACTGTGTAGATATTTCCATGTTTGTACAGATGGCAGTGTAGATATTTCCTTGTTTATAGAGATAGAAGTGTAGATATTTTCATGTTTATACATATTGCGGTGGAGATTTGTCCATGTTTATACAGATAGCAATGGAGATAATTCCACGTTAATACACATAGCGGTGTAGATATTTCCATGTTTATACAGATAGCGTTGTAGATATTTCCATGTTTATACAGATGGCTGTGCCGATATTTCCATGTTTATACAGAGTTCTCTGTAGATATTTCCATGTTTATATAGATGACAGTGCAGATATTTCCAGGTTTATACAGATGGCTGTGTAGATATTTCCATGTTTATACAGATGGCTGTGTAGATATTTCCATGTTTATACAGATGACTTTGTAGGTATTTCCATGTTTATACAGATGGCGGTGTAGATATTTCCATGTTTATAGAGATAGCTGTGTAGATATTTCCATGTTTACACAGATAGCGGTTTAGATATTTCCATGTTTATACAGATCGCGGTGTAGATATTTCCATGTTTATACAGATAGCGGTGTAGATATTTCCATGATTATACAGATGACGGTGTAGATATTTCCATGTTTATAGAGATGGCGGTGTAGATATTTCCATGTTTATAGAGATAGCGGTGTAGATATATCAATGTTCATAGAGATAGCAGTGAGGATATTTCCATGTTTATACAGATAGCAGTGTAGATATTGCCACTTTTATAGAGATAGCGGTTTAGATATTTCATATTTATACAGTGAGCGGTGTAGATATTTCCATGTTTATACAGATTGCGGAGTAGATATTTCCATGTTTATACAGATAGCGGTGTAGATATTTCCACGTTTATACAGATGGCGGTGTAGATATTTCCATTTTTCTACAAATGGCAGTGTAGATATTTCCATGTTTATAGAGATGGCGGTGTAGATATTTCCATGTTAATATAGATGGCAGTGTAGATATTTTCTTGTTTATGTAGATGGCGTTGTAGATACCTCCATGTTAAAAGAGATCGTGGTGTGTATATTTCCACGTTGATGGAGATAGCGGTGTATATATTTCCATGTTTATAGAGATAGCGGTGTAGATATTTCCATGTTTCTACAGATGACTGTGTAGATATTTCCATGTTTGTACAGATGGCAGTGTAGATATTTCCATGTTTATAGAGATAGAAGTGTAGATATTTTCATGTTTATACATATTGCGGTGGAGATTTGTCCATGTTTATACAGATAGCAATGGAGATATTTCCACGTTAATACACATAGCGGTGTAGATATTTCCATGTTTATACAGATAGCGTTGTAGATATTTCCATGTTTATACAGATGGCTGTGCCGATATTTCCATATTTATACAGAGTTCTCTGTAGATATTTCCATGTTTATATAGATGACAGTGCAGATATTTCCAGGTTTATTCAGATGGCTGTGTAGATATTTCCATGTTTATACAGATGGCTGTGTAGATATTTCCATGTTTATACAGATGACTTTGTAGGTATTTCCATGTTTATACAGATGGCGGTGTAGATATTTCCATGTTTATAGAGATAGCTGTGTAGATATTTCCATGTTTACACAGATAGCGGTTTAGATATTTCCATGTTTATACAGATCACGGTGTAGATATTTCCATGTTTATACAGATAGCGGTGTAGATATTCCCATGTTTATACAGATGACGGTGTAGGTATTTCCATGTTTATAGAGATGGCGGTGTAGATATTTCCATGTTTATAGAGATAGCGGTGTAGATATATCAATGTTCATAGAGATAGCAGTGAGGATATTTCCATGTTTATACAGATAGCAGTGTAGATATTTCCACTTTTATAGAGATAGCGGTTTAGATATTTCATATTTATACAGAGAGCGGTGTAGATATTTCCATGTTTATACAGATTGCGGTGTAGATATTTCCATGTTTATACAGATAGCGGTGTAGATATTTGCCCGTTTATACAGATGGCGGTGTAGATATTTCCATCTTTCTACAAATGGCAGTGTAGGTATTTCCATGTTTATAGAGATGGCGGTGTAGATATATCCATGTTTATATAGATGGCAGTGGAGATATTTTCTTGTTTATGTAGATGGCGTTGTAGATAACTCCATGTTTAAAGAGATGGCGGTGTGTATATTTCCATGTTGATGGAGATAGCGGTGTAGATATGTCCATGTTTATAGAGATAGCGGTGTAGTTATTTCCATGTTTATAGAGATAGCGGTGTAGATATTTCCATGTTTCTACAGATGACTGTGTAGATATTTCCATGTTTGTACAGATGACAGTGTAGATATTTCCATGTTAATAGAGATAGAAGTGTTGATATTTTCATGTTTATACATATTGCGGTGGAGATTTGTCCATGTTTATACAGATAGCAATGGAGATATTTCCATGTTAATACACATAGCGGTGTAGATATTTCCATGTTTATACAGATAGCATTGTAGATATTTCCATGTTTATACAGATGGCTGTGCCGATATTTCCATGTTTATACAGAGTTCTCTGTAGATATTTCCATGTTTATATAGATGACAGTGCAGATATTTCCAGGTTTATACAGATGGCTGTGTAGATGTTTCCATGTTTATACAGATGGCTGTGTAGATATTTCCATGTTTATACAGATGACTTTGTAGGTATTTCCATGTTTATACAGATGGCGGTGTAGATATTTCTTGTTTATAGAGATAGCTGTGCAGATATTTCCATGTTTACACAGATAGCAGTTTAGATATTTCCATGTTTATACAGATCGCGGTGTAGATATTTCCATGCTTATACAGATCGCGGTGTAGATATTTCCATGTTTATACAGATAGCGGTGTAGATATTTCCATGTTTATACAGATGACGGTGTAGATATTTCCATGTTTATAAAGATGGCGGTGTAGGTATTTCCATGTTTATAGAGATAGCGGTGTAGATATATCAATGTGCATAGAGATAGCAGTGAGGATATTTCCATGTTTATACAGATAGCAGTGTAGATATTTCCACTTTTATAGAGATAGCGGTTTGGATATTTCATATTTATACAGAGAGCGGTGAAGATATTTCCATGTTTATACAGATTGCGGTGTAGATATTTCCATGTTTATACAGATGGCGGTGTAGATATTTCCACATTTATACAGATGGCGGTGTAGATATTTCCATCTTTCTACAAATGGCAGTGTAGATATTTCCATGCTTATAGAGATGGCGGTGTGGATATTTCCATGTTTATATAGATGGCAGTGTAGATATTTTCTTGTTTATGTAGATGGCGTTGTAGATACCTCCATGTTTAAAGAGATGGCGGTGTGTATATTTCCATGTTGATGGAGATAGCGGTGTAGATATTTCCATGTTTATAGAGATAGCGGTGTAGTTATTTCCATGTTTATAGAGATAGCGGTGTAGATATTTCCATGTTTCTACAGATGACTGTGTAGAGATTTCCATGTTTGTACAGATGGCAGTGTAGATATTTCCATGTTTATAGAGATAGAAGTGTAGATATTTTCATGTTTATACATATTGCGGTGGAGATTTGTCCATGTTTATACAGATAGCAATGGAGATATTTCCACGTTAATACACATAGCGGTGTAGATATTTCCATGTTTATACAGATAGCGTTTTAGATATTTCCATGTTTATACAGATGGCTGTGCCGATATTTCCATGTTTATACAGAGTTCTCTGTAGATATTTCCATGTTTATATAGATGACAGTGCAGATATTTCCAGGTTTATACAGATGGCTGTGTAGATATTTCCATGTTTATACAGATGGCTGTGTAGATATTTCCATGTTTATACAGATGACTTTGTAGGTATTTCCATGTTTATACAGATGGCGGTGTAGATATTTCCATGTTTATAGAGATAGCTGTGTAGATATTTCCATGTTTACACAGATAGCGGTTTAGATATTTCCATGTTTATACAGATCGCGGTGTAGATATTTCCATGTTTATACAGATAGCGGTGTAGATATTTCCATGATTATACAGATGACGGTGTAGATATTTCCATGTTTATATTGATGGCGGTGTAGATATTTCCATGTTTATAGAGATAGCGGTGTAGATATATCAATGTTCATAGAGATAGCAGTGAGGATATTTCCATGTTTATACAGATAGCAGTGTAGATATTTCCACTTTTATAGAGATAGCGGTTTAGATATTTCATATTTATACAGAGAGCGGTGTAGATATTTCCATGTTTATACAGATTGCGGAGTAGATATTTCCATGTTTATACAGATAGCGGTGTAGATATTTCCACGTTTATACAGATGGCGGTGTAGATATTTCCATTTTTCTACAAATGGCAGTGTAGATATTTCCATGTTTATAGGGATGGCGGTGTAGATATTTCCATGTTAATATAGATGGCAGTGTAGATATTTTCTTGTTTATGTAGATGGCGTTGTAGATACCTCCATGTTAAAAGAGATGGTGGTGTGTATATTTCCACGTTGATGGAGATAGCGGTGTATATATTTCCATGTTTATAGAGATAGCTGTGTAGATATTTCCATGTTTCTACAGATGACTGTGTAGATATTTCCATGTTTGTACAGATGGCAGTGTAGATATTTCCATGTTTATAGAGATAGAAGTGTAGATATTTTCATGTTTATACATATTGCGGTGGAGATTTGTCCATGTTTATACAGATAGCAATGGAGATATTTCCACGTTAATACACATAGCGGTGTAGATATTTCCATGTTTATACAGATAGCGTTGTAGATATTTCCATGTTTATACAGATGGCTGTGCCGATATTTCCATATTTATACAGAGTTCTCTGTAGATATTTCCATGTTTATATAGATGACAGTGCAGATATTTCCAGGTTTATTCAGATGGCTGTGTAGATATTTCCATGTTTATACAGATGGCTGTGTAGATATTTCCATGTTTATACAGATGACTTTGTAGGTATTTCCATGTTTATACAGATGGCGGTGTAGATATTTCCATGTTTATAGAGATAGCTGTGTAGATATTTCCATGTTTACACAGATAGCGGTTTAGATATTTCCATGTTTATACAGATCGCGGTGTAGATATTTCCATGTTTATACAGATAGCGGTGTAGATATTCCCATGTTTATACAGATGACGGTGTAGGTATTTCCATGTTTATAGAGATGGCGGTGTAGATATTTCCATGTTTATAGAGATAGCGCTGTAGATATATCAATGTGCATAGAGATAGCAGTGAGTATATTTCCATGTTTATACAGATAGCCGTGTAGATATTTCCACTTTTATAGAGATAGCGGTTTACATATTTCATATTTATACAGAGAGCGGTGTAGATACTTCCATGTTTATACAGATTGCGGTGTAGATATTTCCATGTTTATACAGATGGCGGTGTAGATATTTCCACGTTTATACAGATGGCGGTGTAGATATTTCCATCTTTCTACAAATGGCAGTGTAGATTTTTCCATGTTTATAGAGATGGCGGTGTAGATATTTCCATGTTTATTTAGATGGCAGTGTAGATATTTTCTTGTTTATGTAGATGGCGTTGTAGATAACTCCATGTTTAAAGAGATGGCGGTGTGTATATTTCCATGTTGATGGAGATAGCGGTGTAGATATGTCCATGTTTATAGAGATAGCGGTGTAGTTATTTCCATGTTTATAGAGATAGCGGTGTAGATATTTCCATGTTTCTACAGATGACTGTGTAGATATTTCCATGTTTGTACAGATGACAGTGTAGATATTTCCATGTTAATAGAGATAGAAGTGTTGATATTTTCATGTTTATACATATTGCGGTGGAGATTTGTCCATGTTTATACAGATAGCAATGGAGATATTTCCACGTTAATACACATAGCGGTGTAGATATTTCCATGTTTATACAGATAGCATTGTAGATATTTCCATGTTTATACAGATGGCTGTGCCGATATTTCCATGTTTATACAGAGTTCTCTGTAGATATTTCCATGTTTATATAGATGACAGTGCAGATATTTCCAGGTTTATACAGATGGCTGTGTAGATGTTTCCATGTTTATACAGATGGCTGTGTAGATATTTCCATGTTTATACAGATGACTTTGTAGGTATTTCCATGTTTATACAGATGGCGGTGTAGATATTTCTTGTTTATAGAGATAGCTGTGCAGATATTTCCATGTTTACACAGATAGCAGTTTAGATATTTCCATGTTTATACAGATCGCGGTGTAGATATTTCCATGCTTATACAGATCGCGGTGTAGATATTTCCATGTTTATACAGATAGCGGTGTAGATATTTCCATGTTTATACAGATGACGGTGTAGATATTTCCATGTTTATAAAGATGGCGGTGTAGATATTTCCATGTTTATAGAGATAGCGGTGTAGATATATCAATGTGCATAGAGATAGCAGTGAGGATATTTCCATGTTTATACAGATAGCAGTGTAGATATTTCCACTTTTATAGAGATAGCGGTTTAGATATTTCATATTTATACAGAGAGCGGTGTAGATATTTCCATGTTTATACAGATTGCGGTGTAGATATTTCCATGTTTATACAGATGGCGGTGTAGATATTTCCATGTTTATACAGATGGCGGTGTAGATATTTCCATGTTTCTACAGATGACTGTGTAGATATTTCCATGTTTGTACAGATGGCAGTGTAGATATTTCCTTGTTTATAGAGATAGAAGTGTAGATATTTTCATGTTTATACATATTGCGGTGGAGATTTGTCCATGTTTATACAGATAGCAATGGAGATAATTCCACGTTAATACACATAGCGGTGTAGATATTTCCATGTTTATACAGATAGCGTTGTAGATATTTCCATGTTTATACAGATGGCTGTGCCGATATTTCCATGTTTATACAGAGTTCTCTGTAGATATTTCCATGTTTATATAGATGACAGTGCAGATATTTCCAGGTTTATACAGATGGCTGTGTAGATATTTCCATGTTTATACAGATGGCTGTGTAGATATTTCCATGTTTATACAGATGACTTTGTAGGTATTTCCATGTTTCTACAGATGGCGGTGTAGATATTTCCATGTTTATAGAGATAGCTGTGTAGATATTTCCATGTTTACACAGATAGCGGTTTAGATATTTCCATGTTTATACAGATCGCGGTGTAGATATTTCCATGTTTATACAGATAGCGGTGTAGATATTTCCATGATTATACAGATGACGGTGTAGATATTTCCATGTTTATAGAGATGGCGGTGTAGATATTTCCATGTTTATAGAGATAGCGGTGTAGATATATCAATGTTCATAGAGAAGCAGTGAGGATATTTCCATGTTTATACAGATAGCAGTGTAGATATTGCCACTTTTATAGAGATAGCGGTTTAGATATTTCATATTTATACAGTGAGCGGTGTAGATATTTCCATGTTTATACAGATTGCAGAGTAGATATTTCCATGTTTATACAGATAGCGGTGTAGATATTTCCACGTTTATACAGATGGCGGTGTAGATATTTCCATTTTTCTACAAATGGCAGTGTAGATATTTCCATGTTTATAGAGATGGCGGTGTAGATATTTCCATGTTAATATAGATGGCAGTGTAGATATTTTCTTGTTTATGTAGATGGCGTTGTAGATACCTCCATGTTAAAAGAGATGGTGGTGTGTATATTTCCACGTTGATGGAGATAGCGGTGTATATATTTCCATGTTTATAGAGATAGCGGTGTAGATATTTCCATGTTTCTACAGATGACTGTGTAGATATTTCCATGTTTGTACAGATGGCAGTGTAGATATTTCCATGTTTATAGAGATAGAAGTGTAGATATTTTCATGTTTATACATATTGCGGTGGAGATTTGTCCATGTTTATACAGATAGCAATGGAGATATTTCCACGTTAATACACATAGCGGTGTAGATATTTCCATGTTTATACAGATAGCGTTGTAGATATTTCCATGTTTATACAGATGGCTGTGCCGATATTTCCATATTTATACAGAGTTCTCTGTAGATATTTCCATGTTTATATAGATGACAGTGCAGATATTTCCAGGTTTATTCAGATGGCTGTGTAGATATTTCCATGTTTATACAGATGGCTGTGTAGATATTTCCATGTTTATACAGATGACTTTGTAGGTATTTCCATGTTTATACAGATGGCGGTGTAGATATTTCCATGTTTATAGAGATAGCTGTGTAGATATTTCCATGTTTACACAGATAGCGGTTTAGATATTTCCATGTTTATACAGATCGCGGTGTAGATATTTCCATGTTTATACAGATAGCGGTGTAGATATTCCCATGTTTATACAGATGACGGTGTAGGTATTTCCATGTTTATGGAGATGGCGGTGTAGATATTTCCATGTTTATAGAGATAGCGGTGTAGATATATCAATGTTCATAGAGATAGCAGTGAGGATATTTCCATGTTTATACAGATAGCAGTGTAGATATTTCCACTTTTATAGAGATAGCGGTTTAGATATTTCATATTTATACAGAGAGCGGTGTAGATATTTCCATGTTTATACAGATTGCGGTGTAGATATTTCCATGTTTATACAGATAGCGGTGTAGATATTTGCCCGTTTACACAGATGGCGGTGTAGATATTTCCATCTTTCTACAAATGGCAGTGTAGGTATTTCCATGTTTATAGAGATGGCGGTGTAGATATATCCATGTTTATATAGATGGCAGTGTAGATATTTTCTTGTTTATGTAGATGGCGTTGTAGATAACTCCATGTTTAAAGAGATGGCGGTGTGTATATTTCCATGTTGATGGAGATAGCGGTGTAGATATGTCCATGTTTATAGAGATAGCGGTGTAGTTATTTCCATGTTTATAGAGATAGCGGTGTAGATATTTCCATGTTTCTACAGATGACTGTGTAGATATTTCCATGTTTGTACAGATGACAGTGTAGATATTTCCATGTTAATAGAGATAGAAGTGTTGATATTTTCATGTTTATACATATTGCGGTGGAGATTTGTCCATGTTTATACAGATAGCAATGGAGATATTTCCATGTTAATACACATAGCGGTGTAGATATTTCCATGTTTATACAGATAGCATTGTAGATATTTCCATGTTTATACAGATGGCTGTGCCGATATTTCCATGTTTATACAGAGTTCTCTGTAGATATTTCCATGTTTATATAGATGACAGTGCAGATATTTCCAGGTTTATACAGATGGCTGTGTAGATGTTTCCATGTTTATACAGATGGCTGTGTAGATATTTCCATGTTTATACAGATGACTTTGTAGGTATTTCCATGTTTATACAGATGGCGGTGTAGATATTTCTTGTTTATAGAGAAAGCTGTGCAGATATTTCCATGTTTACACAGATAGCAGTTTAGATATTTCCATGTTTATACAGATCGCGGTGTAGATATTTCCATGCTTATACAGATCGCGGTGTAGATATTTCCATGTTTATACAGATAGCGGTGTAGATATTTCCATGTTTATACAGATGACGGTGTAGATATTTCCATGTTTATAAAGATGGCGGTGTAGGTATTTCCATGTTTATAGAGATAGCGGTGTAGATATATCAATGTGCATAGAGATAGCAGTGAGGATATTTCCATGTTTATACAGATAGCAGTGTAGATATTTCCACTTTTATAGAGATAGCGGTTTAGATATTTCATATTTATACAGAGAGCGGTGTAGATATTTCCATGTTTATACAGATTGCGGTGTAGATATTTCCATGTTTATACAGATGGCGGTGTAGATATTTCCATGTTTATACAGATGGCGGTGTAGATATTTCCATGTTTCTACAGATGACTGTGTAGATATTTCCATGTTTGTACAGATGGCAGTGTAGATATTTCCTTGTTTATAGAGATAGAAGTGTAGATATTTTCATGTTTATACATATTGCGGTGGAGATTTGTCCATGTTTATACAGATAGCAATGGAGATAATTCCACGTTAATACACATAGCGGTGTAGATATTTCCATGTTTATACAGATAGCGTTTTAGATATTTCCATGTTTATACAGATGGCTGTGCCGATATTTCCATGTTTATACAGAGTTCTCTGTAGATATTTCCATGTTTATATAGATGACAGTGCAAATAGTTCCAGGTTTATTCAGATGGCTGTGTAGATATTTCCATGTTTATACAGATGGCTGTGTAGATATTTCCATGTTTATACAGATGACTTTGTAGGTATTTCCATGTTTATACAGATGGCTGTGTAGATATTTCCATGTTTATAGAGATAGCTGTGTAGATATTTCCATGTTTACACAGATAGCGGTTTAGATATTTCCATGTTTATACAGATCGCGGTGTAGATATTTCCATGTTTATACAGATAGCGGTGTAGATATTTCCATGTTTATACAGATGACGGTGTAGATATTTCCATGTTTATAGAGATGGCGGTGTAGATATTTCCATGTTTATAGAGATAGCGGTGTAGATATATCAATGTTCATAGAGATAGCAGTGAGGATATTTCCATGTTTATACAGATAGCAGTGTAGATATTTCCACTTTTATAGAGATAGCGGTTTAGATATTTCATATTTATACAGAGAGCGGTGTAGATATTTCCAAGTTTATACAGATTGCGCTGTAGATATTTCCATGTTTATACAGATAGCGGTTTAGATATTTCCCCGTTTATACAGATGGCGGTGTGGATATTTCCATCTTTCTACAAATGGCAGTGTAGATATTTCCATGTTTATAGAGATGGCGGTGTAGATATTTCCATGTTTATATAGATGGCAGTGTAGATATTTTCTTGTTTATGTAGATGGCGTTGTAGATAACTCCATGTTAAAAGAGATGGTGGTGTGTATATTTCCATGTTGATGGAGATAGCGGTGTAGATATTTCCATGTTTATAGAGATAGCGGTGTAGATATTTCCATGTTTCTACAGATGTCTGTGTTGATATTTCCATGTTTGTACAGATGGCAGTGTAGATATTTCCATGTTTATAGAGATAGAAGTGTAGATATTTTCATGTTTATACATATTGCGGTGGAGATTTGTCCATGTTTATACAGATAGCAATGGAGATATTTCCACGTTAATACACATAGCGGTGTAGATATTTCCATGTTTATACAGATAGCGTTGTAGACATTTCCATGTTTATACAGATGGCTGTGCCGATATTTCCATGTTTATACAGAGTTCTCTGTAGATATTTCCATGTTTATATAGATGACAGTGCAGATATTTCCAGGTTTATTCAGATGGCTGTGTAGATATTTCCATGTTTATACAGATGGCTGTGTAGATATTTCCATGTTTATACAGATGACTTTGTAGGTATTTCCATGTTTATACAGATGGCGGTGTAGATATTTCCATGTTTATAGAGATAGCTGTGTAGATATTTCCATGTTTACACAGATAGCGGTTTAGATATTTCCATGTTTATACAGATCGCGGTGTAGATATTTCCATGTTTATACACATAGCGGTGTAGATATTTCCATGTTTATACAGATGACGGTGTAGATATTTCCATGTTTATAGAGATGGCGGTGTAGATATTTCCATGTTTATAGAGATAGCGGTGTAGATATATCAATGTTCATAGAGATAGCAGTGAGGATATTTCCATGTTTATACAGATAGCAGTGTAGATATTTCCACTTTTATAGAGATAGCGGTTTAGATATTTCATATTTATACAGAGAGCGGTGTAGATATTTCCATGTTTATACAGATTGCGGTGTAGATATTTCCATGTTTATACAGATAGCGGTGTAGATATTTCCCCGTTTATACAGATGGCGGTGTAGATATTTCCATCTTTCTACAAACGGCAGTGTAGGTATTTCCATGTTGATAGAGATGGCGGTGTAGATATTTCCATGTTTATATAGATGGCAGTGTAGATATTTTCTTGTTTATGTAGATGGCGTTGTAGATACCTCCATGTTTAAAGAGATGGCGGTGTGTATATTTCCATGTTGATGGAGATAGCGGTGTAGATATGTCCATGTTTATAGAGATAGCGATGTATTTATTTCCATGTTTATAGAGATAGCGGTGTAGATATTTCCATGTTTCTACAGATGACTGTGTAGATATTTCCATGTTTGTACAGATGACAGTGTAGATATTTCCATGTTAATAGAGATAGAAGTGTAGATATTTTCATGTTTATACATATTGCGGTGGAGATTTGTCCATGTTTATACAGATAGCAATGGAGATATTTCCACGTTAATACACATAGCGGTGTAGATATTTCCATGTTTATACAGATAGCGTTGTAGATATTTCCATGTTTATACAGATGGCTGTGCCGATATTTCCATGTTTATACAGAGTTCTCTGTAGATATTTCCATGTTTATATAGATGACAGTGCAGATATTTCCAGGTTTATACAGATGAGAGTGCAGATATTTCCAGGTTTATACAGATGGCTGTGTAGATTTTTCCATGTTTATACAGATGGCTGTGTAGATATTTCCATGTTTATACAGATGACTTTGTAGGTATTTCCATGTTTATACAGATGGCGGTGTAGATATTTCCAGGTTTATAGAGATAGCTCTGTAGATATTTCCATGTTTACACAGATAGCGGTTTAGATATTTACATGTTTATACAGATCGCGGTGTAGATATTTCCATGTTTATACAGATCGCGGTGTAGATATTTCCATGTTTATACGGATAGCGGTGTAGATATTTCCATGTTTATACAGATGACGGTGTAGATATTTCCATGTTTATAGAGATGGCGGTGTAGATATTTCCATGTTTATAGAGATAGCGGTGTAGATATATCAATGTGCATAGAGATTGCAGTGAGTATATTTCCATGTTTATACAGATAGCCGTGTAGATATTTCCACTTTTATAGAGATAGCGGTTTAGATATTTCATATTTATACACAGAGCGGTGTAGATATTTCCATGTTTATACAGATTGCGGTGTAGATATTTCCATGTTTATACAGATGGCGGTGTAGATATTTCCACGTTTATACAGATGGCGGTGTAGATATTTCCATCTTTCTACAAATGGCAGTGTAGATATTTCCATGCTTATAGAGATGGCGGTGTAGATATTTCCATGTTTATATAGATGGCAGTGTAGATATTTTCTTGTTTATGTAGATGGCGTTGTAGATACCTCCATGTTTAAAGAGATGGCGGTGTGTATATTTCCATGTTGATGGAGATAGCGGTGTAGATATTTCCATGTTTATAGAGATAGCGTTGTAGTTATTTCCATGTTTATAGAGATAGCGGTGTAGATATTTCCATGTTTCTACAGATGACTGTGTAGATATTTCCATGTTTGTACAGATGGCAGTGTAGATATTTCCATGTTTATAGAGATAGAAGTGTAGATATTTTCATTTTTATACATATTGCGGTGGAGATTTGTCCATGTTTATACAGATAGCAATGGAGATATTTCCACGTTAATACACATAGCGGTGTAGATATTTCCATGTTTATACAGATAGCGTTGTAGATATTTCCATGTTTATACAGATGGCTGTGCCGATATTTCCATGTTTATACAGAGTTCTCTGTAGATATTTCCATGTTTATATAGATGACAGTGCAGATATTTCCAGGTTTATACAGATGGCTGTGTAGATATTTCCATGTTTATACAGATGGCTGTGTAGATATTTCCATGTTTATACAGATGACTTTGTAGGTATTTCCATGTTTATACAGATGGCGGTGTAGATATTTCCATGTTTATAGAGATAGCTGTGTAGATATTTCCATGTTTACACAGATAGCGGTTTAGATATTTCCATGTTTATACAGATCGCGGTGGAGATATTTCCATGTTTATACAGATCGCGGTGTAGTTATTTCCATGTTTATACAGATAGCGGTGTAGATATTTCCATGTTTATACAGATGACGGTGTAGATATTTCCATGTTTATAGAGATGGCGTTGTAGATATTTCCATGTTTATACAGATAGCGGTGTAGATATATCAATGTTCAAAGAGATAGCAGTGAGGATATTTCCATGTTTATACAGATAGCAGTGTAGATATTTCCACTTTTATAGAGATAGCGGTTTGGATATTTCATATTTATACAGAGAGCGGTGAAGATATTTCCATGTTTATACAGATTGCGGTGTAGATATTTCCATGTTTATGCAGATAGCGGTGTAGATATTTCCACGTTTATACAGATGGCGGTGTAGATATTTCCATCTTTCTACAAATGGCAGTGTACATATTTCCATGCTTATAGAGATGGCGGTGTAGATATTTCCATGTTTATATAGGTGACAGTGTAGATATTTTCTTGTTTATGTAGATGGCGTTGTAGATACCTCCATGTTTAAAGAGATGGCGGTGTGTATATTTCCATGTTGATGGAGATAGCGGTGTAGATATTTCCATGTTTATAGAGATAGCGGTGTAGTTATTTCCATGTTTATAGAGATAGCGGTGTAGATATTTCCATGTTTCTACAGATGACTGTGTAGATATTTCCATGTTTCTACAGATGACTGTGTAGATATTTCCATGTTTGTACAGATGGCAGTGTAGATATTTCCATGTTTATAGAGATAGAAGTGTAGATATTTTCATGTTTATACATATTGCGGTGGAGATTTGTCCATGTTTATACAGATAGCAATGGAGATATTTCCACGTTAATACACATAGCGGTGTAGATATTTCCATGTTTATACAGATAGCATTGTAGATATTTCCATGTTTATACAGATGGCTGTGCCGATATTTCCATGTTTATACAGAGTTCTCTGTAGATATTTACATGTTTATATAGATGACATTGCAGATATTTCCAGGTTTATTCAGATGGCTGTGTAGATATTTCCATGTTTATACAGATGGCTGTGTAGATATTTCCATGTTTATACAGATGACTTTGTAGGTATTTCCATGTTTATACAGATGGCGGTGTAGATATTTCCATGTTTATAGAGATAGCTGTGTAGATATTTCCATGTTTACACAGATAGCGGTTTAGATATTTCCATGTTTATACAGATCACGGTGTAGATATTTCCATGTTTATACAGATAGCGGTGTAGATATTTCCATGTTTATACAGATGACGGTGTAGATATTTCCATGTTTATAGAGATGGCGGTGTAGATGTATCAATGTTCATGGAGATAGCAGTGAGGATATTTCCATGTTTATACAGATAGCAGTGTAGATATTTCCACTTTTATAGAGATAGCGGTTTAGATATTTCATATTTATACAGAGAGCGGTGTAGATATTTCCATGTTAATACAGATTGCGGTGTAGATATTTCCATGTTTATACAGATAGCGTTGTAGATATTTCCCCGTTTATACAGATGGCGGTGTAGATATTTCCATCTTTCTACAAATGGCAGTGTAGGTATTTCCATGTTGATAGAGACGGCGGTGTAGATATTTCCATGTTTATATAGATGGCAGTGTAGATATTTTCTTGTTTATGTAGATGGCGTTGTAGATACCTCCATGTTTAAAGAGATGGCGGTGTGTATATTTCCATGTTGATGGAGATAGCGGTGTAGATATGTCCATGTTTATAGAGATAGCGGTGTAGTTATTTCCATGTTTATAGAGATAGCGGTGTAGATATTTCCATGTTTCTACAGATGACTGTGTAGATATTTCCATGTTTGTACAGATGACAGTGTAGATATTTCCATGTTAATAGAGATAGAAGTGTAGATATTTTCATGTTTATACATATTGCGGTGGAGATTTGTCCATGTTTATACAGATAGCAATGGAGATATTTCCACGTTAATACACATAGCGGTGTAGATATTTCCATGTTTATACAGATAGCGTTGTAGATATTTCCATGTTTATACAGATGGCTGTGCCGATATTTCCATGTTTATACAGAGTTCTCTGTAGATATTTCCATGTTTATATAGATGACAGTGCAGATATTTCCAGGTTTATACAGATGGCTGTGTAGATGTTTCCATGTTTATACAGATGGCTGTGTAGATATTTCCATGTTTATACAGATGACTTTGTAGGTATTTCCATGTTTATACAGATGGCGGTGTAGATATTTCTTGTTTATAGAGATAGCTGTGTAGATATTTCCATGTTTACACAGATAGCGGTTTAGATATTTCCATGTTTATACAGATCGCAGTGTAGATATTTCCATGCTTATACAGATCGCGGTGTAGATATTTCCATGTTTATACAGATAGCGGTGTAGATATTTCCATGTTTATTCAGATGACGGTGTAGATATTTCCATGTTTATAGAGATGGCGGTGTAGATATTTCCATGTTTATAGAGATAGCGTTGTAGATATATCAATGTGCATAGAGATAGCAGTGAGGATATTTCCATGTTTATACAGATAGCAGTGTAGATATTTCCACTTTTATAGAAATAGCGGTTTAGATATTTCATATTTATACAGAGAGCGGTGTAGATATTTCCATGTTTATACAGATTGCGGTGTTGATATTTCCATGTTTATACAGATGGCCGTGTAGATATTTCCATGTTTACACAGATGGCGGTGTAGATATTTCCATGTTTCTACAGATGACTGTGTAGATATTTCCATGTTTGTACAGATGGCAGTGTAGATATTTCCATGTTTATAGAGATAGAAGTGTAGATATTTTCATGTTTATATATATTGCGGTGGAGATTTGTCCATGTTTATACAGATAGCAATGGAGATATTTCCACGTTAATACACATAGCGGTGTAGATATTTCCATGTTTATACAGATAGCGTTGTAGATATTTCCATGTTTATACAGATGGCTGTGCCGATATTTCCATGTTTATACAGAGTTCTCTGTAGATATTTCCATGTTTATATAGATGACAGTGCAGATATTTCCAGGTTTATTCAGATGGCTGTGTAGATATTTCCATGTTTATACAGATGGCTGTGTAGATATTTCCATGTTTATACAGATGACTTTGTAGGTATTTCCATGTTTATACAGATGGCGGTGTAGATATTTCCATGTTTATAGAGATAGCTGTGTAGATATTTCCATGTTTACACAGATAGCGGTTTAGATATTTCCATGTTTATACAGATCGCGGTGTAGATATTTCCATGTTTATACAGATAGCGGTGTAGATATTTCCATGTTTATACAGATGACGGTGTAGGTATTTCCATGTTTATAGAGATGGCGGTGTAGATATTTCCATGTTTATAGAGATAGCGGTGTAGATATATCAATGTTCATAGAGATAGCAGTGAGGATATTTCCATGTTTATACAGATAGCAGTGTAGATATTTCCACTTTTATAGAGATAGCGGTTTAGATATTTCATATTTATACAGAGAGTGGTGTAGATATTTCCATGTTTATACAGATTGCGGTGTAGATATTTCCATGTTTATACAGATAGCGGTGTAGATATTTCCCCGTTTATACAGATGGCGGTGTAGATATTTCCATCTTTCTACAAATGGCAGTGTAGGTATTTCCATGTTTATAGAGATGGCGGTGTAGATATTTCCATGTTTATATAGATGGCAGTGTAGATATTTTCTTGTTTATGTAGATGGCGTTGTAGATAACTCCATGTTTAAGAGATGGCGGTGTGTATATTTCCATGTTGATGGAGATAGCGGTGTAGATATGTCCATGTTTATAGAGATAGCGGTGTAGTTATTTCCATGTTTATAGAGATAGCGGTGTAGATATTTCCATGTTTCTACAGATGACTGTGTAGATATTTCCATGTTTGTACAGATGACAGTGTAGATATTTCCATGTTAATAGAGATAGAAGTGTTGATATTTTCATGTTTATACATATTGCGGTGGAGATTTGTCCATGTTTATACAGATAGCAATGGAGATATTTCCACGTTAATACACATAGCGGTGTAGATATTTCCATGTTTATACAGATAGCATTGTAGATATTTCCATGTTTATACAGATGGCTGTGCCGATATTTCCATGTTTATACAGAGTCCTCTGTAGATATTTCCATGTTTATATAGATGATAGTGCAGATATTTCCAGGTTTATACAGATGGCTGTGTAGATGTTTCCATGTTTATACAGATGGCTGTGTAGATATTTCCATGTTTATACAGATGACTTTGTAGGTATTTCCATGTTTATACAGATGGCGGTGTAGATATTTCTTGTTTATAGAGATAGCTGTGCAGATATTTCCATGTTTACACAGATAGCAGTTTAGATATTTCCATGTTTATACAGATCGCGGTGTAGATATTTCCATGCTTATACAGAACGCGGTGTAGATATTTCCATGTTTATACAGATAGCGGTGTAGATATTTCCATGTTTATACAGATGACGGTGTAGATATTTCCATGTTTATAAAGATGGCGGTGTAGATATTTCCATGTTTATAGAGATAGCGGTGTAGATATATCAATGTGCATAGAGATAGCAGTGAGGATATTTCCATGTTTATACAGATAGCAGTGTAGATATTTCCACTTTTATAGAGATAGCGGTTTAGATATTTCATATTTATACAGAGAGCGGTGTAGATATTTCCATGTTTATACAGATTGCGGTGTAGATATTTCCATGTTTATACAGATGGCGGTGTAGATATTTCCATGTTTATAGAGATGGCGTTGTAGATATTTCCATGTTTATACAGATAGCGGTGTAGATATATCAATGTTCATAGAGATAGCAGTGAGGATATTTCCATGTTTATACAGATAGCAGTGTAGATATTTCCACTTTTATAGAGATAGCGGTTTGGATATTTCATATTTATACAGAGAGCGGTGAAGATATTTCCATGTTTATACAGATTGCGGTGTAGATATTTCCATGTTTATGCAGATAGCGGTGTAGATATTTTCACGTTTATACAGATGGCGGTGTAGATATTTCCATCTTTCTACAAATGGCAGTGTAGATATTTCCATGCTTATAGAGATGGCGGTGTAGATATTTCCATGTTTATATAGGTGGCAGTGTAGATATTTTCTTGTTTATGTAGATGGCGTTGTAGATACCTCCATGTTTAAAGAGATGGCGGTGTGTATATTTCCATGTTGATGGAGATAGCGGTGTAGATATTTCCATGTTTATAGAGATAGCGGTGTAGTTATTTCCATGTTTATAGAGATAGCGGTGTAGATATTTCCATGTTTCTACAGATGACTGTGTAGATATTTCCATGTTTGTACAGATGGCAGTGTAGATATTTCCATGTTAATAGAGATAGAAGTGTAGATATTTTCATGTTTATACATATTGCGGTGGAGATTTGTCCATGTTTATACAGATAGCAATGGAGATATTTCCACGTTAATACACATAGCGGTGTAGATATTTCCATGTTTATACAGATAGCGTTGTAGATATTTCCATGTTTATACAGATGGCTGTGCCGGTATTTCCATGTTTATACAGAGTTCTCTGTAGATATTTCCATGTTTATATAGATTACAGTGCAGATATTTCCAGGTTTATACAGATGGCTGTGTAGATATTTCCATGTTTATACAGATGGCTGTGTAGATATTTCCATGTTTATACAGATGACTTTGTAGGTATTTCCATGTTTATGCAGATGGCGGTGTAGATATTTCCATGTTTATAGAGATAGCTGTGTAGATATTTCCATGTTTACACAGATAGCGGTTTAGATATTTCCATGTTTATACAGATCGCGGTGTAGATATTTCCATGTTTATACAGATCGCGGTGTAGATATTTCCATGTTTATACAGATAGCGGTGTAGATATTTCCATGTTTATACAGACGACGGTGTAGATATTTCCATGTTTATAGAGATGGCGGTGTAGATATTTCCATGTTTATAGAGATAGCGGTGTAGATATATCAATGTGCATAGAGATAGCAGTGAGGATATTTCCATGTTTATACAGATAGCAGTGTAGATATTTCCACTTTTATAGAGATAGCGGTTTAGATATTTCATATTTATACAGAGAGCTGTGTAGATATTTCCATGTTTATACAGATTGCGGAGTAGATATTTCCATGTTTATACAGATGGCGGTGTAGATATTTCCATCTTTCTACAAATGGCAGTGTAGATATTTCCATGCTTATAGAGATGGCGGTGTAGATATTTCCATGTTTATATAGATGGCAGTGTAGATATTTTCTTGTTTATGTAGATGGCGTTGTAGATAACTCCATGTTTAAGAGATGGCGGTGTGTATATTTCCATGTTGATGGAGATAGCGGTGTAGATATGTCCATGTTTATAGAGATAGCGGTGTAGTTATTTCCATGTTTATAGAGATAGCGGTGTAGATATTTCCATGTTTCTACAGATGACTGTGTAGATATTTCCATGTTTGTACAGATGACAGTGTAGATATTTCCATGTTAATAGAGATAGAAGTGTTGATATTTTCATGTTTATACATATTGCGGTGGAGATTTGTCCATGTTTATACAGATAGCAATGGAGATATTTCCACGTTAATACACATAGCGGTGTAGATATTTCCATGTTTATACAGATAGCATTGTAGATATTTCCTTGTTTATACAGATGGCTGTGCCGATATTTCCATGTTTATACAGAGTTCTCTGTAGATATTTCCATGTTTATATAGATGACAGTGCAGATATTTCCAGGTTTATACAGATGTCTGTGTAGATGTTTCCATGTTTATACAGATGGCTGTGTAGATATTTCCATGTTTATACAGATGACTTTGTAGGTATTTCCATGTTTATACAGATGGCGGTGTAGATATTTCTTGTTTATAGAGATAGCTGTGCAGATATTTCCATGTTTACACAGATAGCAGTTTAGATATTTCCATGTTTATACAGATCGCCGTGTAGATATTTCCATGCTTATACAGATCGCGGTGTAGATATTTCCATGTTTATACAGATAGCGGTGTAGATATTTCCATGTTTATACAGATGACGGTGTAGATATTTCCATGTTTATAAAGATAGCGGTGTAGATATTTCCATGTTTATAGAGATAGCGGTGTAGATATATCAATGTGCATAGAGATAGCAGTGAGGATATTTCCATGTTTATACAGATAGCAGTGTAGATATTTCCACTTTTATAGAGATAGCGGTTTAGATATTTCATATTTATACAGAGAGCGGTGTAGATATTTCCATGTTTATACAGATTGCGGTGTAGATATTTCCATGTTTATACAGATGGCGGTGTAGATATTTCCATGTTTATAGAGATGGCGTTGTAGATATTTCCATGTTTATACAGATAGCGGTGTAGATATATCAATGTTCATAGAGATAGCAGTGAGGATATTTCCATGTTTATACAGATAGCAGTGTAGATATTTCCACTTTTATAGAGATAGCGGTTTGGATATTTCATATTTATACAGAGAGCGGTGAAGATATTTCCATGTTTATACAGATTGCGGTGCAGATATTTCCATGTTTATGCAGATAGCGGTGTAGATATTTCCACGTTTATACAGATGGCGGTGTAGATATTTCCATCTTTCTACAAATGGCAGTGTAGATATTTCCATGCTTATAGAGATGGCGGTGTAGATATTTCCATGTTTATATAGGTGGCAGTGTAGATATTTTCTTGTTTATGTAGATGGCGTTGTAGATACCTCCATGTTTAAAGAGATGGCGGTGTGTATATTTCCATGTTGATGGAGATAGCGGTGTAGATATTTCCATGTGTATAGAGATAGCGGTGTAGTTATTTCCATGTTTATAGAGATAGCGGTGTAGATATTTCCATGTTTCTACAGATGACTGTGTAGATATTTCCATGTTTGTACAGATGGCAGTGTAGATATTTCCATGTTTATAGAGATAGAAGTGTAGATATTTTCATGTTTATACATATTGCGGTGGAGATTTGTCCATGTTTATACAGATAGCAATGGAGATATTTCCACGTTAATACACATAGCGGTGTAGATATTTCCATGTTTATACAGATAGCGTTGTTGATATTTCCATGTTTATACAGATGGCTGTGCCGATATTTCCATGTTTATACAGAGTTCTCTGTAGATATTTCCATGTTTATATAGATGACAGTGCAGATATTTCCAGGTTTATACAGATGGCTGTGTAGATATTTCCATGTTTATACAGATGGCTGTGTAGATATTTCCATGTTTATACAGATGACTTTGTAGGTATTTCCATGTTTATACAGATGGCGGTGTAGATATTTCCATGTTTATAGAGATAGCTGTGTAGATATTTCCATGTTTACACAGATAGCGGTTTAGATATTTCCATGTTTATACAGATCGCGGTGTAGATATTTCCATGTTTATACAGATCGCGGTGTAGATATTTCCATGTTTATACAGATAGCGGTGTAGATATTTCCATGTTTATACAGATGACGGTGTAGATATTTCCATGTTTATAGAGATGGCGGTGTAGATATTTCCATGTTTATAGAGATAGCGGTGTAGATATATCAATTTGCATAGAGATAGCAGAGAGGATATTTCCATGTTTATACAGATAGCAGTGTAGATATTTCCACTTTTATAGAGATAGCGGTTTAGATATTTCATATTTATACAGAGAGCGGTGTAGATATTTCCATGTTTATACAGATTGCGGAGTAGATATTTCCATGTTTATACAGATAGCGGTGTAGATATTTCCACGTTTATACAGATGGCGGTGTAGATATTTCCATCTTTCTACAAATGGCAGTGTAGATATTTCCATGTTTATAGAGATGGCGGTGTAGATATTTCCATGTTTATATAGATGGCAGTGTAGATATTTTCTTGTTTATGTAGATGGCGTTGTAGATACCTCCATGTTAAAAGAGATGGTGGTGTGTATATTTCCACGTTGATGGAGATAGCGGTGTAGATATTTCCATGTTTATAGAGATAGCGGTGTAGATATTTCCATGTTTCTACAGATGACTGTGTAGATATTTCCATGTTTGTACAGATGGCAGTGTAGATATTTCCATGTTTATAGAGATAGAAGTGTAGATATTTTCATGTTTATACATATTGCGGTGGAGATTTGTCCATGTTTATACAGATAGCAATGGAGATATTTCCACGTTAATACACATAGCGGTGTAGATATTTCCATGTTTATACAGATAGCGTTGTAGATATTTCCATGTTTATACAGATGGCTGTGCCGATATTTCCATGTTTATACAGAGTTCTCTGTAGATATTTCCATGTTTATATAGATGACAGTGCAGATATTTCCAGGTTTATTCAGATGGCTGTGTAGATATTTCCATGTTTATACAGATGGCTGTGTAGATATTTCCATGTTTATACAGATGACTTTGTAGGTATTTCCATGTTTATACAGATGGCGGTGTAGATATTTCCATGTTTATAGAGATAGCTGTGTAGATATTTCCATGTTTACACAGATAGCCGTTTAGATATTTCCATGTTTATACAGATCACGGTGTAGATATTTCCATGTTTATACAGATTGCGGTGTAGATATTTCCATGTATATACAGATGACGGTGTAGATATTTCCATGTTTATAGAGATGGCGGTGTAGATATTCCCATGTTTATAGAGATAGCGGTGTAGATATATCAATGTTCATAGAGATAGCAATGAGGATATTTCCATGTTTATACAGATAGCAGTGTAGATATTTCCACTTTTATAGAGATAGCGGTTTAGATATTTCATATTTATACAGAGAGCGGTGTAGATATTTCCAAGTTTATACAGATTGCGGTGTAGATATTTCCATGTTTATACAGATAGCGGTGTAGATATTTCCCCGTTTATACAGATGGCGGTGTAGATATTTCCATCTTTCTACAAATGGCAGTGTAGATATTTCCATGTTTATAGAGATGGCGGTGTAGATATTTCCATGTTTATATAGATGGCAGTGTAGATATTTTCTTGTTTATGTAGATGGCGTTGTACATACCTCCATGTTTAAAGAGATGGCGGTGTGTATATTTCCATGTTGATGGAGATAGCGGTGTAGATATGTCCATGTTTATAGAGATAGCGGTGTAGTTATTTCCATGTTTATAGAGATAGCGGTGTAGATATTTCCATGTTTCTACAGATGACTGTGTAGATATTTCCATGTTTGTACAGATGACAGTGTAGATATTTCCATGTTAATAGAGATAGAAGTGTAGATATTTTCATGTTTATACATATTGCGGTGGAGATTTGTCCATGTTTATACAGATAGCAATGGAGATATTTCCACGTTAATACACATAGCGGTGTAGATATTTCCATGTTTATATAGATGGCAGTGTAGATATTTTCTTGTTTATGTAGATGGCGTAGTAGATACCTCCATGTTTAAAGAGATGGCGGTGTGTATATTTCCATGTTGATGGAGATAGTGGTGTAGATATTTCCATGTTTAGAAAGATAGCGGTGTAGTTATTTCCATGTTTATAGAGATAGCGTTGTAGATATTTCCATGTTTCTACAGATGACTGTGTAGATATTTCCATGTTTGTACAGATGGCAGTGTAGATATTTCTATGTTTATAGAGATAGAAGTGTAGATATTTTCATGTTTATACATATTGCGGTGGAGATTTGTCCATGTTTATACAGATAGCAATGGAGATATTTCCACGTTAATACACATAGCGGTGTAGATATTTCCATGTTTATACAGATAGCGTTGTAGATATTTCCATGTTTATACAGATGGCTGTGCCGATATTTCCATGTTTATACAGAGTTCTCTGTAGATATTTCCATGTTTATATAGATGACAGTGCAGATATTTCCAGGTTTATACAGATGGCTGTGTAGATATTTCCATGTTTATACAGATGGCTGTGTAGATATTTCCATGTTTATACAGATGACTTTGTAGGTATCTCCATGTTTATACAGATGGCGGTGTAGATATTTCCATGTTTACACAGATAGCGGTTTAGATATTTCCATGTTTATACAGATCGCGGTGTAGATATTTCCATGTTTATACAGATAGCGGTGTAGATATTTCCATGTTTATACAGGTGACGGTGTAGATATTTCCATGTTTATAGAGATGGCGGTGTAGATATATCCATGTTTATAGAGATAGCGTTGTAGATATATCAATGTTCATAGAGATAGCAGTGAGGATATTTCCATGTTTATACAGATAGCAGTGTAGATATTTCCACTTTTATAGAGATAGCGATTTAGATATTTCATATTTATACAGAGAGCGGTGTAGATATTTCCATGTTTATACAGATTGCAGTGTAGATATTTCCATGTTTATTCAGATAGCGGTGTAGATATTTCCACGTTTATACAGATGGCGGTGTAGATATTTCCATCTTTCTACAAATGGCAGTGTAGATATTTCCATGTTTATAGAGATGGCGGTGTAGATATTTCCATGTTTATATAGCTGGCAGTGTAGACATTTTCTTGTTTATGTAGATGGCGTTGTAGATACCTCCATGTTTAAAGAGATGGCGGTGTGTATATTTCCATGTTGATGGAGATAGCGGTGTAGATATGTCCATGTTTATAGAGATAGCGGTGTAGTTATTTCCATGTTTATAGAGATAGCGGTGTAGATATTTCCATGTTTCTACAGATGACTGTGTGGATATTTCCATGTTTGTACAGATGACAGTGTAGATATTTCCATGTTAATAGAGATAGAAGTGTAGATATTTTCATGTTTATACATATTGCGGTGGAGTTTTGTCCATGTTTATACAGATAGCAATGGAGATATTTCCACATTAATACACATAGCGGAGTAGATTTTTCCATGTTTATACAGATAGCGTTGTAGATATTTCCATGTTTATACAGATGGCTGTGCCGATATTTCCATGTTTATACAGAGTTCTCTGTAGATATTTCCATGTTTATATAGATGACAGTGCAGATATTTCCAGGTTTATACAGATGACAGTGCAGATATTTCCAGGTTTATACAGATGGCTGTGTAGATTTTTCCATGTTTATACAGATGGCTGTGTAGATATTTCCATGTTTATACAGATGACTTTGTAGGTATTTCCATGTTTATACAGATGGCGGTGTAGATATTTCCAGGTTTATAGAGATAGCTCTGTAGATATTTCCATGTTTACACAGATAGCGGATTAGATATTTCCATGTTTATACAGATCGCGGTGTAGATATTTCCATGTTTATACAGATCGCGGTGTAGTTATTTCCATGTTTATACAGATAGCGGTGTAGATATTTCCATGTTTATATAGATGACAGTGCAGATATTTCCATGTTTATATAGATGACAGTGCAGATATTTCCAGGTTTATACAGATGGCTGTGTAGATATTTCCATGTTTATACAGATGGCTGTGTAGATATATCCATGTTTATACAGATGACTTTGTAGGTATTTCCATGTTTATACAGATGGCGGTGTAGATATTTCCATGTTTATAGAGATAGCTGTGTAGATATTTCCATGTTTACACAGATAGCGGTTTAGATATTTCCATGTTTATACAGGTCGCGGTGTAGATATTTCCATGTTTATACAGATCGCGGTGTAGTTATTTCCATGTTTATACAGATAGCAGTGTAGATATTTCCACGTTTATACAGATGGCGGTGTAGATATTTCCATCTTTCTACAAATGGCAGTGTAGATTTTTCCATGTTTATAGAGATGGCGGTGTAGATATTTCCATGTTTATTTAGATGGCAGTGTAGATATTTTCTTGTTTATGTAGATGGCGTTGTAGATACCTCCATGTTTAAAGAGATGGCGGTGTGTATATTTCCATGTTGATGGAGATAGCGGTGTAGATATTTCCATGTTTATAGAGATAGCGGTGTAGTTATTTCCATGTTTATAGAGATAGCGGTGTAGATATTTCCATGTTTCTACAGATGACTGTGTAGATATTTCCATGTTTGTACAGATGGCAGTGTAGATATTTCCATGTTTATAGAGACAGAAGTGTAGATATTTTCATGTTTATACATATTGTGGTGGAGATTTGTCCATGTTTATACAGATAGCAATGGAGATATTTCCACGTTAATACACATAGCGGTGTAGATATTTCCATGTTTATACAGATAGCGTTGTAGATATTTCCATGTTTATACAGATGGCTGTGCCGTTATTTCCATGTTTATACAGAGTTCTCTGTAGATATTTCCATGTTTATATAGATGACAGTGCAGATATTTCCAGGTTTATACAGATGGCTGTGTAGATGTTTCCATGTTTATACAGATGGCTGTGTAGATATTTCCATGTTTATACAGATGACTTTGTAGGTATTTCCATGTTTATACAGATGGCGGTGTAGATATTTCTTGTTTATAGAGATAGCTGTGTAGATATTTCCATGTTTACACAGATAGCGGTTTAGATATTTCCATGTTTATACAGATCGCGGTGTAGATATATCCATGTTTATACAGATCGTGGTGTAGTTATTTCCATGTTTATACAGATGACGGTGTAGATATTTCCATGTTTACAGTGATGGCGGTGTAGATATTTCCATGTTTATAGAGATAGCGGTGTAGATATATCAATGTTCATAGAGATAGCAGTGAGGATATTTCCATGTTTATACAGATAGCAGTGAAGATATTTCCACTTTTATAGAGATAGCGGTTTGGATATTTCGTATATATACAGAGAGCGGTGAAGATATTTCCATGTTTATACAGATTGCGGTGTAGATATTTCCATGTTTATACAGATAGCGGTGTAGATATTTCCACGTTTATACAGATGGCGGTGTAGATATTTCCATCTTTCTACAAATGGCAGTGTAGATATTTCCATGTTTATAGAGATGGCGGTGTAGATATTTCCATGTTTATATAGATGGCAGTGTAGATATTTTCTTGTTTATGTAGATGGCGTTGTAGATACCTCCATGTTTAAAGAGATGGCGGTGTGTATATTTCCATGTTGATGGAGATAGCGGTGTAGATATTTCCATGTTTATAGATATAGCGGTGTAGTTATTTCCATGTTTACAGAGATAGCGGTGTAGATATTTCCATGTTTCTACAGATGACTGTTTAGATATTTCCATGTTTGTACAGATGGCAGTGTAGATATTTCCATGTTTATAGAGATAGAAGTGTAGATATTTTCATGTTTATACATATTGCGGTGGAGATTTGTCCATGTTTATACAGATAGCAATGGAGATATTTCCACGTTAATACCCATAGCGGTGTAGAT
Source organism: Pan troglodytes (assembly GCF_028858775.2). NCBI lineage: Eukaryota > Metazoa > Chordata > Mammalia > Primates > Hominidae > Pan > Pan troglodytes. The sequence goes on from NC_072417.2 coordinate 99,340,758, forward strand.
ATTTCCATGTTTATACAGATAGCGTTGTAGATATTTCCATGTTTATACAGATGGCTGTCCCGATATTTCCATGTTTATACAGAGTTCTCTGTAGATATTTCCATGTTTATATAGATGACAGTGCAGATATTTCCAGGTTTATTCAGATGGCTGTGTAGATATTTCCATGTTTATACAGATGGCTGTGCAGATATTTCCATGTTTATACAGATCGCGGTGTAGATATTTCCATGTTTATACAGATCGCGGTGTAGATATTTCCATGTTTATACAGATAGCGGTGTAGATATTTCCATGTTTATACAGATAGCGGTGTAGATATTTCCATGTTTATGGAGATGGCGGTGTAGATATATCAATGTTCATAGAGATAGTAGTGAGGATATTTCCATGTTTATACAGATAGCAGTGTAGATATTTCCACTTTTATAGAGATAGCGGTTTAGATATTTCATATTCATACAGAGAGCGGTGTAGATATTTCCATGTTTATACAGATTGCGTTGTAGATATTTCCATGTTTATACAGATAGCGGTGTAGGTATTTCCCCATTTATACAGATGGCGGTGTAGATATTTCCATCTTTCTACAAATGGCAGTGTAGGTATTTCCATGTTTATAGAGATGGCGGTGTAGATATTTCCATGTTTATATAGATGGCAGTGTAGATATTTTCTTGTTTATGTAGATGGCGTTGTAGATACCTCCATGTTTAAAGAGATGGCGGTGTGTATAATTCCATGTTGATGGAGATAGCGGTGTAGATATTTCCATGTTTATACAGATAGCGGTGTAGTTATTTCCATGTTTATAGAGATAGCGGTGTAGATATTTCCATATTTCTACAGATGACTGTGTAGATATTTCCATGTTTGTACAGATGGCAGTGTAGATATTTCCATGTTAATAGAGATAGAAGTGTAGATATTTTCATGTTTATACATATTGCGGTGGAGATTTGTCCATGTTTATACAGATAGCAATGGAGATATTTCCACGTTAATACACATAGCGGTGTAGATATTTCCATGTTTATACAGATAGCATTGTAGATATTTCCATGTTTATACAGATGGCTGTGCCGATATTTCCATGTTTATACAGAGTTCTCTGCAGATATTTCCATGTTTATATAGATGACAGTACAGATATTTCCAGGTTTATACAGATGGCTGTGTAGATGTTTCCATGTTTATACAGATGGCTGTGTAGATATTTCCATGTTTATACAGATGACTTTGTAGGTATTTCCATGTTTATACAGATGACTTTGTAGGTATTTCCATGTTTATACAGATGGCGGTGTAGATATTTCTTGTTTATAGAGATAGCTGTGTAGATATTTCCATGTTTACACAGATAGCGGTTTAGATATTTCCATGTTTATACAGATCGCGGTGTAGATATTTCCATGTTTATACAGATAGCGGTGTAGATATTTCCATGATTATACAGATGACGGTGTAGATATTTCCATGTTTATAGAGATGGCGGTGTAGATATTTCCATGTTTATAGAGATAGCGGTGTAGATATATCAATGTTCATAGAGATAGCAGTGAGGATATTTCCATGTTTATACAGATAGCAGTGTAGATATTTCCACTTTTATAGAGATAGCGGTTTAGATATTTCATATTTATACAGAGAGCGGAGTAGATATTTCCATGTTTATACAGATTGCGGTGTAGATATTTCCATGTTTATACAGATAGCGGTGTAGATATTTCCACGTTTATACAGATGGCGGTGTAGATATTTCCATCTTTCTACAAATGGCAGTGTAGATATTTCCATGTTTATAGAGATGGCGGTGTAGATATTTCCATGTCTATATAGATGGCAGTGTAGATATTTTCTTGTTTATGTAGATGGCGTTGTAGATACCTCCATGTTTAAAGAGATGGCGCTGTGTATATTTCCATGTTGATGGAGATAGCGGTGTAGATATGTCCATGTTTATAGAGATAGCGGTGTAGTTATTTCCATGTTTATAGAGATAGCGGTGTAGATATTTCCATGTTTCTACAGATGACTGTGTAGATATTTCCTTGTTTGTACAGATGACAGTGTAGATATTTCCATGTTAATAGAGATAGAAGTGTAGATATTTTCATGTTTATTCATATTGCGGTGGAGATTTTTCCATGTTTATACAGATAGCAATGGAGATATTTCCACGTTAATACACATAGCGGTGTAGATATTTCCATGTTTATACAGATAGCGTTGTAGATATTTCCATGTTTATACAGATGGCTGTGCCGATATTTCCATGTTTATACAGAGTTCTCTGTAGATATTTCCATGTTTATATAGATGACAGTGCAGATATTTCCAGGTTTATACAGATGGCTGTGTAGATGTTTCCATGTTTATACAGATGGCTGTGTAGATATTTCCATGTTTATACAGATGACTTTGTAGGTATTTCCATGTTTATACAGATGGCGGTGTAGGTATTTCTTGTTTATAGAGATAGCTGTGTAGATATTTCCATGTTTACACAGATAGCGGTTTAGATATTTCCATGTTTATACAGATCGCGGTGTAGATATTTCCATGTTTATACAGATCGCCGTGTAGTTATTTCCATGTTTATACAGATAGCGGTGTAGATATTTCCATGTTTATAGAGATGGCGGTGTAGATATTTCCATGTTTATAGAGATAGCGGTGTAGATATATCAATGTTCATAGAGATAGCAGTCAGGATATTTCCATGTTTATACAGATAGCAGTGTAGATATTTCCACTTTTATAGAGATAGCGGTTTAGATATTTCATATTTATACAGAGAGCGTTGTAGATATTTCCATGTTTATACAGATTGCGGAGTAGATATTTCCATGTTTATACAGATAGCGGTGTAGATATTTTCCCGTTTATACAGATGGCGGTGTAGATATTTCCATCTTTCTACAAATGGCAGTGTAGGTATTTCCCCATTTATACAGATGGCGGTGTAGATATTTCCATCTTTCTACAAATGGCGGTGTAGATATTTCCATGTTTATAGAGATAGCTCTGTAGATATTTCCATGTTTACACAGATAGCGGTTTAGATATTTCCATGTTTATACAGATTGCGGTGTAGATATTTCCATGTTGATACAGATCGCGGTGTAGATATTTCCATGTTTATACAGATAGCGGTGTAGATATTTCCATGTTTATACAGATGACGGTATAGATATTTCCATGTTTATAGAGATGGCGGTGTAGATATATCAATGTTCATTGAGATAGTAGTGAGGATATTTCCATGTTTATACATATAGCAGTGTAGATATTTCCACTTTTATAGAGATAGCGGTTTAGATATTTCATATTTATACAGAGTGCGGTGTAGATATTTCCATGTTTATACAGATTGCGTTGTAGATATTTCCATGTTTATACAGATAGCGGTGTAGATATTTCCCCATTAATACAGATGGCGGTGTAGATATTTCCATCTTTCTACAAATGGCAGTGTAGGTATTTCCATGTTTATAGAGATGGCAGTGTAGATATTTCCATGTTTATATAGATGGCAGTGTAGGTATTTCCATGTTTATAGAGATGGCAGTGTAGATATTTCCATGTTTATACAGATGGCAGTGTAGATATTTTCTTGTTTATGTAGATGGCGTTGTAGATACCTCCATGTTGAAAGAGATGGCGGTGTGTATATTTCCATGTTGATGGAGATAGCGGTGTAGATATTTCCATGTTTATAGAGATAGCGGTGTAGTTATTTCCATGTTTATAGAGATAGCGGTGTAGATATTTCCATGTTTCTACAGATGACTGTGTAGATATTTCCATGTTTGTGCAGATGGCAGTGTAGATATTTCCATGTTAATAGAGATAGAAGTGTAGATATTTTCATGTTTATACATATTGCCGTGGAGATTTCTCCATGTTTATACAGATAGCAATGGAGATATTTCCACGTTAATACACATAGCGGTGTAGATATTTCCATGTTTATACAGATAGCGATGTAGATATTTCCATGTTTATACAGATGGCTGTGCCGATATTTCCATGTTTATACAGAGTTCTCTGCAGATATTTCCATGTTTATATAAATGACAGTGCAGATATTTCGAGGTTTATACAGATGGCTGTGTAGATGTTTCCATGTTTATACAGATGGCTGTGTAGATATTTCCATGTTTATACAGATGACTTTGTAGGTATTTCCATGTTTATACAGATGGCGGTGTAGATATTTCTTGTTTATAGAGATAGCTGTGTAGATATTTCCATGTTTACACAGATAGCGGTTTAGATATTTCCATGTTTATACAGATCGCGGTGTAGATATTTCCATGTATATACAGATAGCAGTGTAGATATTTCCATGATTATACAGATGACGGTGTAGATATTTCCATGTTTATAGAGATGGCGGTGTAGATATTTCCATGTTTATAGAGATAGCGGTGTAGATATATCAATGTTCATAGAGATAGCAGTGAGGATATTTCCATGTTTATACAGATAGCAGTGTAGATATTTCCACTTTTATAGAGATAGCGGTTTAGATATTTCATATTTATACAGAGAGCGGTGTAGATATTTCCATGTTTATACAGATTGCGGAGTAGATATTTCATGTTTATACAGATAGCGGTGTAGATATTTCCACGTTCATACAGATGGCGGTGTAGATATTTCCATCTTTCTACAAATGGCACTGTAGATATTTCCATGTTTATAGAGATGGCGGTGTAGATATTTCCATGTTTATATAGATGGCAGTGTAGATATTTTCTTGTTTATGTAGATGGCGTTGTAGATACCTCCATGTTAAAAGAGATGGCGGTGTGTATATTTCCATGTTGATGGAGATAGCGGTGTAGATATTTCCATGTTTATAGAGATAGCGGTGTAGATATTTCCATGTTTCTACAGATGACTGTGTAGATATTTCCATGTTTGTACAGATGACAGTGTAGATATTTCCATGTTTATAGAGATAGAAGTGTAGATATTTTCATGTTTATACATATTGCGGTGGAGATTTGTCCATGTTTATACAGATAGCAATGGAGATATTTCCACGTTAATACACATAGAGGTGTAGATATTTCCATGTTTATACAGATAGCGTTGTAGATATTTCCATGTTTATACAGATGGCTGTCCCGATATTTCCATGTTTATACAGAGTTCTCTGTAGATATTTCCATGTTTATATAGATGACAGTGCAGATATTTCCAGGTTTATTCAGATGGCTGTGTAGATATTTCCATGTTTATACAGATGGCTGTGCAGATATTTCCATGTTTATACAGATGACTTTGTAGGTATTTCCATGTTTATACAGTTGGCGGTGTAGATATTTCCATGTTTATAGAGATAGCTGTGTAGATATTTCCATGTTTACACAGATAGCGGTTTAGATATTTCCATGTTTATACAGATCGCGGTGTAGATATTTCCATGTTTATACAGATTGCGGTGTAGATATTTCCATGTTTATATAGATTGCGGTGTAGATATTTCCATGTTTATACAGACAGCGGTGTAGATATTTCCCCATTTATACAGATGGCGGTGTAGATATTTCCATCTTTCTACAAATGGCAGTGTAGGTATTTCCATGTTTATAGAGATGGCGGTGTAGATATTTCCATGTTTATATAGATGGCAGTGTAGATATTTTCTTGTTTATGTAGATGGCGTTGTAGATACCTCCATGTTTAAAGAGATGGCGGTGTGTATATTTCCATGTTGATGGAGATAGCGGTGTAGATATTTCCATGTTTATAGAGATAGCGGTGTAGTTATTTCCATGTTTATAGAGATAGCGGTGTAGATATTTCCATGTTTCTACAGATGACTGTGTAGATATTTCCATGTTTGTACCGATGGCAGTGTAGATATTTCCATGTTTATAGAGATAGAAGTGTAGATATTTTCATGTTTATACATATTGTGGTGGAGATTTGTCCATGTTTATACAGATAGCAATGGAGATATTTCCACGTTAATACACATAGCGGTGTAGATATTTCCATGTTTATACAGATAGCGTTGTAGATATTTCCATGTTTATACAGATGGCTGTGCCGATATTTCCATGTTTATACAGAGTTCTCTGTAGATATTTCCATGTTTATATAGATGACAGTGCAGATATTTCCAGGTTTATACAGATGGCTGTGTAGATATTTCCATGTTTATACAGATGGCTGTGTAGATATTTCCATGTTTATACAGATGACTTTGTAGGTATTTCCATGTTTATACAGATGGCGGTGTAGATATTTCCATGTTTATAGAGATAGCTGTGTAGATATTTCCATATTTACACAGATAGCGGTTTAGATATTTCCATGTTTACACAGATCACGGTGTAGATATTTCCATGTTTATACAGATAGCGGTGTAGATATTTCCATGATTATACAGATGACGGTGTAGATATTTCCATGTTTATAGAGATGGCGGTGTAGATATTTCCATGTTTATAGAGATAGCGGTGTAGATATATCAATGTTCATAGAGATAGCAGTGAGGATATTTCCATGTTTATACAGATAGCAGTGTAGATATTTCCACTTTTATAGAGATAGCGGTTTAGATATTTCATATTTATACAGAGAGCGTTGTAGATATTTACATGTTTATACAGATTGCGGAGTAGATATTTCCATGTTTATACAGATAGCGGTGTAGATATTTCCACGTTTATACAGATGGCGGTGTAGATATTTCCATTTTTCTACAAATGGCAGTGTAGATATTTCCATGTTTATAGAGATGGCGGTGTAGATATTTCCATGTTTATTTAGATGGCAGTGTAGATATTTTCTTGTTTATGTAGATGGCGTTGTAGATACCTCCATGTTAAAAGAGATGGCGGTGTGTATATTTCCATGTTGATGGAGATAGCGGTGTAGATATTTCCATGTTTATAGAGATAGCGGTGTAGATATTTCCATGTTTCTTCAGATGACTGTGTAGATATTTCCATGTTTGTACAGATGGCAGTGTAGATATTTCCATGTTTATAGAGATAGCGGTGTAGATATATCAATGTTCATAGAGATAGCAGTGAGGGTGTTTCCATGTTTATACAGATAGCAGTGTAGATATTTCCACTTTTATAGAGATAGCGGTTTAGATATTTCATATTTATACAGAGAGCGGTGAAGATATTTCCATGTTTATACAGATCACGGTGTAGATATTTCCATGTTTATACAGATCCCGGTGTAGATATTTCCATGTTTATACAGATAGCGGTGTAGATATTTCCATGTTTATACAGATGACGGTGTAGATATTTCCATGTTCGTAGAGATGGCGGTGTAGGTATTTCCATGTTTATAGAGATAGCGGTGTAGATATGTCAATGTTCATAGAGATAGCAGTGATGATATTTCCCTGTTTATACAGAGAGCAGTGTAAATATTTCCACTTTTATAGAGATAGCGGTTTAGATATTTCATATTTATACAGAGAGCGGTGTAGATATTTCCACTTTTATACAGATGGCGGTGTAGATATTTCCATCTTTCTACAAATGGCAGTGTAGATATTTCCATGTTTATAGAGATGGCGGTGTAGATATTTCCATGTTTATACAGATCGCGGTGTAGATATTTCCATGTTTATACAGATAGCGGTGTAGATATTTCCATGTTCATACAGATGACGGTGTAGATATTTCCATGTTTATAGAGATGGCGGTGTAGATATATCAATGTTCATAGAGATAGCAGTGAGGATATTTCCATGTTTATACAGATAGCAGTGTAGATATTTCCACTTTTATAGAGATAGCGGTTTAGATATTCCATATTTATACAGAGAGCGATGTAGATATTTCCATGTTTATACAGATTGCGGTGTAGATATTTCCATGTTTATACAGACAGCGGTGTAGATATTTCCCCATTTATACAGATGGCGGTGTAGATATTTCCATCTTTCTACAAATGGCAGTGTAGGTATTTCCATGTTTATAGAGATGGCGGTGTAGATATTTCCATGTTTATATAGATGGCAGTGTAGATATTTTCTTGTTTATGTAGATGGCGTTGTAGATACCTCCATGTTTAAAGAGATGGCGGTGTGTATATTTCCATGTTGATGGAGATAGCGGTGTAGATATTTCCATGTTTATAGAGATAGCGGTGTAGATATTTCCATGTTTATAGAGATAGCGGTGTAGATATTTCCATGTTTCTACAGATGACTGTGTAGATATTTCCATGTTTGTACCGATGGCAGTGTAGATATTTCCATGTTTATAGAGATAGAAGTGTAGATATTTTCATGTTTATTCATATTGCGGTGGAGATTTGTCCATGTTTATACAGATAGCAATGGAGATATTTCCACGTTAATACACATAGCGGTGTAGATATTTCCATGTTTATACAGATAGCGTTGTAGATATTTCCATGTTTATACAGATGGCTGTGCCGATATTTCCATGTTTATACAGAGTTCTCTGTAGATATTTCCATGTTTATATAGATGACAGTGCAGATATTTCCAGGTTTATACAGATGGCTGTGTAGATGTTTCCATGTTTATACAGATGGCTGTGTAGATATTTCCATGTTTATACAGATGACTTTGTAGGTATTTCCATGTTTATACAGATGGCGGTGTAGGTATTTCTTGTTTATAGAGATAGCTGTGTAGATATTTCCATGTTTACACAGATAGCGGTTTAGATATTTCCATGTTTATACAGATCGCGGTGTAGATATTTCCATGTTTATACAGATCGCCGTGTAGTTATTTCCATGTTTATACAGATAGCGGTGTAGATATTTCCATGTTTATAGAGATGGCGGTGTAGATATTTCCATGTTTATAGAGATAGCGGTGTAGATATATCAATGTTCATAGAGATAGCAGTCAGGATATTTCCATGTTTATACAGATAGCAGTGTAGATATTTCCACTTTTATAGAGATAGCGGTTTAGATATTTCATATTTATACAGAGAGCGTTGTAGATATTTCCATGTTTATACAGATTGCGGAGTAGATATTTCCATGTTTATACAGATAGCGGTGTAGATATTTTCCCGTTTATACAGATGGCGGTGTAGATATTTCCATCTTTCTACAAATGGCAGTGTAGGTATTTCCCCATTTATACAGATGGCGGTGTAGATATTTCCATCTTTCTACAAATGGCGGTGTAGATATTTCCATGTTTATAGAGATAGCTCTGTAGATATTTCCATGTTTACACAGATAGCGGTTTAGATATTTCCATGTTTATACAGATTGCGGTGTAGATATTTCCATGTTTATACAGATCGCGGTGTAGATATTTCCATGTTTATACAGATAGCGGTGTAGATATTTCCATGTTTATACAGATGACGGTGTAGATATTTCCATGTTTATAGAGATGGCGGTGTAGATATATCAATGTTCATTGAGATAGTAGTGAGGATATTTCCATGTTTATACAGATAGCAGTGTAGATATTTCCACTTTTATAGAGATAGCGGTTTAGATATTTCATATTTATACAGAGTGCGGTGTAGATATTTCCATGTTTATACAGATTGCGTTGTAGATATTTCCATGTTTATACAGATAGCGGTGTAGTTATTTCCCCATTTATACAGATGGCGGTGTAGATATTTCCATCTTTCTACAAATGGCAGTGTAGGTATTTCCATGTTTATAGAGATGGCAGTGTAGATATTTCCATGTTTATATAGATGGCAGTGTAGGTATTTCCATGTTTATAGAGATGGCAGTGTAGATATTTCCATGTTTATATAGATGGCAGTGTAGATATTTACTTGTTTATGTAGATGGCGTTGTAGATACCTCCATGTTGAAAGAGATGGCGGTGTGTATATTTCCATGTTGATGGAGATAGCGGTGTAGATATTTCCATGTTTATAGAGATAGCGGTGTAGTTATTTCCATGTTTATAGAGATAGCGGTGTAGATATTTCCATGTTTCTACAGATGACTGTGTAGATATTTCCATGTTTGTGCAGATGGCAGTGTAGATATTTCCATGTTAATAGAGATAGAAGTGTAGATATTTTCATGTTTATACATATTGCCGTGGAGATTTCTCCATGTTTATACAGATAGCAATGGAGATATTTCCACGTTAATACACATAGCGGTGTAGATATTTCCATGTTTATACAGATAGCGATGTAGATATTTCCATGTTTATACAGATGGCTGTGCCGATATTTCCATGTTTATACAGAGTTCTCTGCAGATATTTCCATGTTTATATAAATGACAGTGCAGATATTTCGAGGTTTATACAGATGGCTGTGTAGATGTTTCCATGTTTATACAGATGGCTGTGTAGATATTTCCATGTTTATACAGATGACTTTGTAGGTATTTCCATGTTTATACAGATGGCGGTGTAGATATTTCTTGTTTATAGAGATAGCTGTGTAGATATTTCCATGTTTACACAGATAGCGGTTTAGATATTTCCATGTTTATACAGATCGCGGTGTAGATATTTCCATGTATATACAGATAGCAGTGTAGATATTTCCATGATTATACAGATGACGGTGTAGATATTTCCATGTTTATAGAGATGGCGGTGTAGATATTTCCATGTTTATAGAGATAGCGGTGTAGATATATCAATGTTCATAGAGATAGCAGTGAGGATATTTCCATGTTTATACAGATAGCAGTGTAGATATTTCCACTTTTATAGAGATAGCGGTTTAGATATTTCATATTTATACAGAGAGCGGTGTAGATATTTCCATGTTTATACAGATTGCGGAGTAGATATTTCATGTTTATACAGATAGCGGTGTAGATATTTCCACGTTCATACAGATGGCGGTGTAGATATTTCCATCTTTATACAAATGGCACTGTAGATATTTCCATGTTTATAGAGATGGCGGTGTAGATATTTCCATGTTTATATAGATGGCAGTGTAGATATTTTCTTGTTTATGTAGATGGCGTTGTAGATACCTCCATGTTAAAAGAGATGGCGGTGTGTATATTTCCATGTTGATGGAGATAGCGGTGTAGATATTTCCATGTTTATAGAGATAGCGGTGTAGATATTTCCATGTTTCTACAGATGACTGTGTAGATATTTCCATGTTTGTACAGATGACAGTGTAGATATTTCCATGTTTATAGAGATAGAAGTGTAGATATTTTCATGTTTATACATATTGCGGTGGAGATTTGTCCATGTTTATACAGATAGCAATGGAGATATTTCCACGTTAATACACATAGAGGTGTAGATATTTCCATGTTTATACAGATAGCGTTGTAGATATCTCCATGTTTATACAGATGGCTGTCCCGATATTTCCATGTTTATACAGAGTTCTCTGTAGATATTTCCATGTTTATATAGATGACAGTGCAGATATTTCCAGGTTTATTCAGATGGCTGTGTAGATATTTCCATGTTTATACAGATGGCTGTGCAGATATTTCCATGTTTATACAGATGACTTTGTAGGTATTTCCATGTTTATACAGATGGCGGTGTAGATATTTCCATGTTTATAGAGATAGCTGTGTAGATATTTCCATGTTTACACAGATAGCGGTTTAGATATTTCCATGTTTATACAGATTGCGGTGTAGATATTTCCATGTTTATACAGATTGCGGTGTAGATATTTCCATGTTTATATAGATTGCGGTGTAGATATTTCCATGTTTATACAGACAGCGGTGTAGATATTTCCCCATTTATACAGATGGCGGTGTAGATATTTCCATCTTTCTACAAATGGCAGTGTAGGTATTTCCATGTTTATAGAGATGGCGGTGTAGATATTTCCATGTTTATATAGATGGCAGTGTAGATATTTTCTTGTTTATGTAGATGGCGTTGTAGATACCTCCATGTTTAAAGAGATGGCGGTGTGTATATTTCCATGTTGATGGAGATAGCGGTGTAGATATTTCCATGTTTATAGAGATAGCGGTGTAGTTATTTCCATGTTTATAGAGATAGCGGTGTAGATATTTCCATGTTTCTACAGATGACTGTGTAGATATTTCCATGTTTGTACCGATGGCAGTGTAGATATTTCCATGTATATAGAGATAGAAGTGTAGATATTTTCATGTTTATACATATTGTGGTGGAGATTTGTCCATGTTTATACAGATAGCAATGGAGATATTTCCACGTTAATACACATAGCGGTGTAGATATTTCCATGTTTATACAGATAGCGTTGTAGATATTTCCATGTTTATACAGATGGCTGTGCCGATATTTCCATGTTTATACAGAGTTCTCTGTAGATATTTCCATGTTTATATAGATGACAGTGCAGATATTTCCAGGTTTATACAGATGGCTGTGTAGATATTTCCATGTTTATACAGATGGCTGTGTAGATATTTCCATGTTTATACAGATGACTTTGTAGGTATTTCCATGTTTATACAGATGGCGGTGTAGATATTTCCATGTTTATAGAGATAGCTGTGTAGATATTTCCATATTTACACAGATAGCGGTTTAGATATTTCCATGTTTACACAGATCACGGTGTAGATATTTCCATGTTTATACAGATAGCGGTGTAGATATTTCCATGATTATACAGATGACGGTGTAGATATTTCCATGTTTATAGAGATGGCGGTGTAGATATTTCCATGTTTATAGAGATAGCGGTGTAGATATATCAATGTTCATAGAGATAGCATTGAGGATATTTCCATGTTTATACAGATAGCAGTGTAGATATTTCCACTTTTATAGAGATAGCGGTTTAGATATTTCATATTTATACAGAGAGCGTTGTAGATATTTACATGTTTATACAGATTGCGGAGTAGATATTTCCATGTTTATACAGATAGCGGTGTAGATATTTCCACGTTTATACAGATGGCGGTGTAGATATTTCCATTTTTCTACAAATGGCAGTGTAGATATTTCCATGTTTATAGAGATGGCGGTGTAGATATTTCCATGTTTATTTAGATGGCAGTGTAGATATTTTCTTGTTTATGTAGATGGCGTTGTAGATACCTCCATGTTAAAAGAGATGGCGGTGTGTATATTTCCATGTTGATGGAGATAGCGGTGTAGATATTTCCATGTTTATAGAGATAGCGGTGTAGATATTTCCATGTTTCTTCAGATGACTGTGTAGATATTTCCATGTTTGTACAGATGGCAGTGTAGATATTTCCATGTTTATAGAGATAGCGGTGTAGATATATCAATGTTCATAGAGATAGCAGTGAGGGTGTTTCCATGTTTATACAGATAGCAGTGTAGATATTTCCACTTTTATAGAGATAGCGGTTTAGATATTTCATATTTATACAGACAGCGGTGAAGACATTTCCATGTTTATACAGATCGCGGTGTAGATATTTCCATGTTTATACAGATCCCGGTGTAGATATTTCCATGTTTATACAGATAGCGGTGTAGATATTTCCATGTTTATACAGATGACGGTGTAGATATTTCCATGTTCGTAGAGATGGCGGTGTAGGTATTTCCATGTTTATAGAGATAGCGGTGTAGATATATCAATGTTCATAGAGATAGCAGTGATGATATTTCCCTGTTTATACAGATAGCAGTGTAAATATTTCCACTTTTATAGAGATAGCGGTTTAGATATTTCATATTTATACAGAGAGCGGTGTAGATATTTCCACTTTTATACAGATGGCGGTGTAGATATTTCCATCTTTCTACAAATGGCAGTGTAGATATTTCCATGTTTATAGAGATGGCGGTGTAGATATTTCCATGTTTATATAGATGGCAGTGTAGATATTTTCTTCTTTATGTAGATGGCGTTGTAGATACCTCCATGTTTAAAGAGATGGCGGTGTGTATATTTCCATGTTGATGGAGATAGCGGTGTAGTTATTTCCATGTTTATAGAGATAGCGGTGTAGTTATTTCCATGTTTATAGAGATAGCGGTTTAGATATTTCCATGTTTCTACAGATGACTGTGTAGATATTTCCATGTTTGTACAGATGGCAGTGAAGATATTTCCATGTTTATAGAGATAGAAGTGTAGATATTTTCATGTTTATACATATTGCGGTGGAGATTTGTCCATGTTTATACAGATAGCAATGGAGATATTTCCACGTTAATACACATAGCGGTGTAGATATTTCCATGTTTATACAGATAGCGTTGTCGATATTTCCATGTTTATACAGATGGCTGTGCCGATATTTCCATGTTTATACAGAGTTCTCTGTAGTTATTTCCATGTTTATATGGATGACAGTGCAGTTATTTCCAGGTTTATACAGATGGCTGTGTAGATATTTCCATGTTTTTACAGATGGCTGTGTAGATATTTCCATGTTTATACAGATGACATTGTAGGTATTTCCATGTTTATACAGATGGCGGTGTAGATATTTCCATGTTTATAGAGATAGCTGTGTAGATATTTCCATGTTTACACAGATAGCCGTTTAGATATTTCCATGTTTATACAGATCGCGGTGTAGATATTTCCATGTTTATACAGATCGCGGTGTAGATATTTCCATGTTTATACAGATAGCGGTGTAGATATTTCCATGTTTATACAGATGACGCTGTAGATATTTCCATGTTTATACAGATGGCTGTGCCGTTATTTCCATGTTTATACAGAGTTCTCTGTAGATATTTCCATGTTTATATAGATGACAGTGCAGATATTTCCAGGTTTATACAGATGGCTGTGTAGATGTTTCCATGTTTATACAGATGGCTGTGTAGATATTTCCATGTTTATACAGATGACTTTGTAGGTATTTCCATGTTTATACAGATGGCGGTGTAGATATTTCTTGTTTATAGAGATAGCTGTGTAGATATTTCCATGTTTACACAGATAGCGGTTTAGATATTTCCATGTTTATACAGATCGCGGTGTAGATATATCCATGTTTATACAGATCGTGGTGTAGTTATTTCCATGTTTATACAGATGACGGTGTAGATATTTCCATGTTTACAGTGATGGCGGTGTAGATATTTCCATGTTTATAGAGATAGCGGTGTAGATATATCAATGTTCATAGAGATAGCAGTGAGGATATTTCCATGTTTATACAGATAGCAGTGAAGATATTTCCACTTTTATAGAGATAGCGGTTTGGATATTTCGTATATATACAGAGAGCGGTGAAGATATTTCCATGTTTATACAGATTGCGGTGTAGATATTTCCATGTTTATACAGATAGCGGTGTAGATATTTCCACGTTTATACAGATGGCGGTGTAGATATTTCCATCTTTCTACAAATGGCAGTGTAGATATTTCCATGTTTATAGAGATGGCGGTGTAGATATTTCCATGTTTATATAGATGGCAGTGTAGATATTTTCTTGTTTATGTAGATGGCGTTGTAGATACCTCCATGTTTAAAGAGATGGCGGTGTGTATATTTCCATGTTGATGGAGATAGCGGTGTAGATATTTCCATGTTTATAGATATAGCGGTGTAGTTATTTCCATGTTTACAGAGATAGCGGTGTAGATATTTCCATGTTTCTACAGATGACTGTTTAGATATTTCCATGTTTGTACAGATGGCAGTGTAGATATTTCCATGTTTATAGAGATAGAAGTGTAGATATTTTCATGTTTATACATATTGCGGTGGAGATTTGTCCATGTTTATACAGATAGCAATGGAGATATTTCCACGTTAATACCCATAGCGGTGTAGATATTTCCATGTTTATACAGATAGCGTTGTAGATATTTCCATGTTTATACAGATGGCTGTCCCGATATTTCCATGTTTATACAGAGTTCTCTGTAGATATTTCCATGTTTATATAGATGACAGTGCAGATATTTCCAGGTTTATTCAGATGGCTGTGTAGATATTTCCATGTTTATACAGATGGCTGTGCAGATATTTCCATGTTTATACAGATCGCGGTGTAGATATTTCCATGTTTATACAGATCGCGGTGTAGATATTTCCATGTTTATACAGATAGCGGTGTAGATATTTCCATGTTTATACAGATAGCGGTGTAGATATTTCCATGTTTATGGAGATGGCGGTGTAGATATATCAATGTTCATAGAGATAGTAGTGAGGATATTTCCATGTTTATACAGATAGCAGTGTAGATATTTCCACTTTTATAGAGATAGCGGTTTAGATATTTCATATTCATACAGAGAGCGGTGTAGATATTTCCATGTTTATACAGATTGCGTTGTAGATATTTCCATGTTTATACAGATAGCGGTGTAGGTATTTCCCCATTTATACAGATGGCGGTGTAGATATTTCCATCTTTCTACAAATGGCAGTGTAGGTATTTCCATGTTTATAGAGATGGCGGTGTAGATATTTCCATGTTTATATAGATGGCAGTGTAGATATTTTCTTGTTTATGTAGATGGCGTTGTAGATACCTCCATGTTTAAAGAGATGGCGGTGTGTATAATTCCATGTTGATGGAGATAGCGGTGTAGATATTTCCATGTTTATACAGATAGCGGTGTAGTTATTTCCATGTTTATAGAGATAGCGGTGTAGATATTTCCATATTTCTACAGATGACTGTGTAGATATTTCCATGTTTGTACAGATGGCAGTGTAGATATTTCCATGTTAATAGAGATAGAAGTGTAGATATTTTCATGTTTATACATATTGCGGTGGAGATTTGTCCATGTTTATACAGATAGCAATGGAGATATTTCCACGTTAATACACATAGCGGTGTAGATATTTCCATGTTTATACAGATAGCATTGTAGATATTTCCATGTTTATACAGATGGCTGTGCCGATATTTCCATGTTTATACAGAGTTCTCTGCAGATATTTCCATGTTTATATAGATGACAGTACAGATATTTCCAGGTTTATACAGATGGCTGTGTAGATGTTTCCATGTTTATACAGATGGCTGTGTAGATATTTCCATGTTTATACAGATGACTTTGTAGGTATTTCCATGTTTATACAGATGACTTTGTAGGTATTTCCATGTTTATACAGATGGCGGTGTAGATATTTCTTGTTTATAGAGATAGCTGTGTAGATATTTCCATGTTTACACAGATAGCGGTTTAGATATTTCCATGTTTATACAGATCGCGGTGTAGATATTTCCATGTTTATACAGATAGCGGTGTAGATATTTCCATGATTATACAGATGACGGTGTAGATATTTCCATGTTTATAGAGATGGCGGTGTAGATATTTCCATGTTTATAGAGATAGCGGTGTAGATATATCAATGTTCATAGAGATAGCAGTGAGGATATTTCCATGTTTATACAGATAGCAGTGTAGATATTTCCACTTTTATAGAGATAGCGGTTTAGATATTTCATATTTATACAGAGAGCGGAGTAGATATTTCCATGTTTATACAGATTGCGGTGTAGATATTTCCATGTTTATACAGATAGCGGTGTAGATATTTCCACGTTTATACAGATGGCGGTGTAGATATTTCCATCTTTCTACAAATGGCAGTGTAGATATTTCCATGTTTATAGAGATGGCGGTGTAGATATTTCCATGTCTATATAGATGGCAGTGTAGATATTTTCTTGTTTATGTAGATGGCGTTGTAGATACCTCCATGTTTAAAGAGATGGCGCTGTGTATATTTCCATGTTGATGGAGATAGCGGTGTAGATATGTCCATGTTTATAGAGATAGCGGTGTAGTTATTTCCATGTTTATAGAGATAGCGGTGTAGATATTTCCATGTTTCTACAGATGACTGTGTAGATATTTCCTTGTTTGTACAGATGACAGTGTAGATATTTCCATGTTAATAGAGATAGAAGTGTAGATATTTTCATGTTTATTCATATTGCGGTGGAGATTTGTCCATGTTTATACAGATAGCAATGGAGATATTTCCACGTTAATACACATAGCGGTGTAGATATTTCCATGTTTATACAGATAGCGTTGTAGATATTTCCATGTTTATACAGATGGCTGTGCCGATATTTCCATGTTTATACAGAGTTCTCTGTAGATATTTCCATGTTTATATAGATGACAGTGCAGATATTTCCAGGTTTATACAGATGGCTGTGTAGATGTTTCCATGTTTATACAGATGGCTGTGTAGATATTTCCATGTTTATACAGATGACTTTGTAGGTATTTCCATGTTTATACAGATGGCGGTGTAGGTATTTCTTGTTTATAGAGATAGCTGTGTAGATATTTCCATGTTTACACAGATAGCGGTTTAGATATTTCCATGTTTATACAGATCGCGGTGTAGATATTTCCATGTTTATACAGATCGCCGTGTAGTTATTTCCATGTTTATACAGATAGCGGTGTAGATATTTCCATGTTTATAGAGATGGCGGTGTAGATATTTCCATGTTTATAGAGATAGCGGTGTAGATATATCAATGTTCATAGAGATAGCAGTCAGGATATTTCCATGTTTATACAGATAGCAGTGTAGATATTTCCACTTTTATAGAGATAGCGGTTTAGATATTTCATATTTATACAGAGAGCGTTGTAGATATTTCCATGTTTATACAGATTGCGGAGTAGATATTTCCATGTTTATACAGATAGCGGTGTAGATATTTTCCCGTTTATACAGATGGCGGTGTAGATATTTCCATCTTTCTACAAATGGCAGTGTAGGTATTTCCCCATTTATACAGATGGCGGTGTAGATATTTCCATCTTTCTACAAATGGCGGTGTAGATATTTCCATGTTTATAGAGATAGCTCTGTAGATATTTCCATGTTTACACAGATAGCGGTTTAGATATTTCCATGTTTATACAGATTGCGGTGTAGATATTTCCATGTTTATACAGATCGCGGTGTAGATATTTCCATGTTTATACAGATAGCGGTGTAGATATTTCCATGTTTATACAGATGACGGTATAGATATTTCCATGTTTATAGAGATGGCGGTGTAGATATATCAATGTTCATTGAGATAGTAGTGAGGATATTTCCATGTTTATACATATAGCAGTGTAGATATTTCCACTTTTATAGAGATAGCGGTTTAGATATTTCATATTTATACAGAGTGCGGTGTAGATATTTCCATGTTTATACAGATTGCGTTGTAGATATTTCCATGTTTATACAGATAGCGGTGTAGATATTTCCCCATTAATACAGATGGCGGTGTAGATATTTCCATCTTTCTACAAATGGCAGTGTAGGTATTTCCATGTTTATAGAGATGGCAGTGTAGATATTTCCATGTTTATATAGATGGCAGTGTAGGTATTTCCATGTTTATAGAGATGGCAGTGTAGATATTTCCATGTTTATACAGATGGCAGTGTAGATATTTTCTTGTTTATGTAGATGGCGTTGTAGATACCTCCATGTTGAAAGAGATGGCGGTGTGTATATTTCCATGTTGATGGAGATAGCGGTGTAGATATTTCCATGTTTATAGAGATAGCGGTGTAGTTATTTCCATGTTTATAGAGATAGCGGTGTAGATATTTCCATGTTTCTACAGATGACTGTGTAGATATTTCCATGTTTGTGCAGATGGCAGTGTAGATATTTCCATGTTAATAGAGATAGAAGTGTAGATATTTTCATGTTTATACATATTGCCGTGGAGATTTCTCCATGTTTATACAGATAGCAATGGAGATATTTCCACGTTAATACACATAGCGGTGTAGATATTTCCATGTTTATACAGATAGCGATGTAGATATTTCCATGTTTATACAGATGGCTGTGCCGATATTTCCATGTTTATACAGAGTTCTCTGCAGATATTTCCATGTTTATATAAATGACAGTGCAGATATTTCGAGGTTTATACAGATGGCTGTGTAGATGTTTCCATGTTTATACAGATGGCTGTGTAGATATTTCCATGTTTATACAGATGACTTTGTAGGTATTTCCATGTTTATACAGATGGCGGTGTAGATATTTCTTGTTTATAGAGATAGCTGTGTAGATATTTCCATGTTTACACAGATAGCGGTTTAGATATTTCCATGTTTATACAGATCGCGGTGTAGATATTTCCATGTATATACAGATAGCAGTGTAGATATTTCCATGATTATACAGATGACGGTGTAGATATTTCCATGTTTATAGAGATGGCGGTGTAGATATTTCCATGTTTATAGAGATAGCGGTGTAGATATATCAATGTTCATAGAGATAGCAGTGAGGATATTTCCATGTTTATACAGATAGCAGTGTAGATATTTCCACTTTTATAGAGATAGCGGTTTAGATATTTCATATTTATACAGAGAGCGGTGTAGATATTTCCATGTTTATACAGATTGCGGAGTAGATATTTCATGTTTATACAGATAGCGGTGTAGATATTTCCACGTTCATACAGATGGCGGTGTAGATATTTCCATCTTTATACAAATGGCACTGTAGATATTTCCATGTTTATAGAGATGGCGGTGTAGATATTTCCATGTTTATATAGATGGCAGTGTAGATATTTTCTTGTTTATGTAGATGGCGTTGTAGATACCTCCATGTTAAAAGAGATGGCGGTGTGTATATTTCCATGTTGATGGAGATAGCGGTGTAGATATTTCCATGTTTATAGAGATAGCGGTGTAGATATTTCCATGTTTCTACAGATGACTGTGTAGATATTTCCATGTTTGTACAGATGACAGTGTAGATATTTCCATGTTTATAGAGATAGAAGTGTAGATATTTTCATGTTTATACATATTGCGGTGGAGATTTGTCCATGTTTATACAGATAGCAATGGAGATATTTCCACGTTAATACACATAGAGGTGTAGATATTTCCATGTTTATACAGATAGCGTTGTAGATATCTCCATGTTTATACAGATGGCTGTCCCGATATTTCCATGTTTATACAGAGTTCTCTGTAGATATTTCCATGTTTATATAGATGACAGTGCAGATATTTCCAGGTTTATTCAGATGGCTGTGTAGATATTTCCATGTTTATACAGATGGCTGTGCAGATATTTCCATGTTTATACAGATGACTTTGTAGGTATTTCCATGTTTATACAGATGGCGGTGTAGATATTTCCATGTTTATAGAGATAGCTGTGTAGATATTTCCATGTTTACACAGATAGCGGTTTAGATATTTCCATGTTTATACAGATCGCGGTGTAGATATTTCCATGTTTATACAGATTGCGGTGTAGATATTTCCATGTTTATATAGATTGCGGTGTAGATATTTCCATGTTTATACAGACAGCGGTGTAGATATTTCCCCATTTATACAGATGGCGGTGTAGATATTTCCATCTTTCTACAAATGGCAGTGTAGGTATTTCCATGTTTATAGAGATGGCGGTGTAGATATTTCCATGTTTATATAGATGGCAGTGTAGATATTTTCTTGTTTATGTAGATGGCGTTGTAGATACCTCCATGTTTAAAGAGATGGCGGTGTGTATATTTCCATGTTGATGGAGATAGCGGTGTAGATATTTCCATGTTTATAGAGATAGCGGTGTAGTTATTTCCATGTTTATAGAGATAGCGGTGTAGATATTTCCATGTTTCTACAGATGACTGTGTAGATATTTCCATGTTTGTACCGATGGCAGTGTAGATATTTCCATGTTTATAGAGATAGAAGTGTAGATATTTTCATGTTTATACATATTGTGGTGGAGATTTGTCCATGTTTATACAGATAGCAATGGAGATATTTCCACGTTAATACACATAGCGGTGTAGATATTTCCATGTTTATACAGATAGCGTTGTAGATATTTCCATGTTTATACAGATGGCTGTGCCGATATTTCCATGTTTATACAGAGTTCTCTGTAGATATTTCCATGTTTATATAGATGACAGTGCAGATATTTCCAGGTTTATACAGATGGCTGTGTAGATATTTCCATGTTTATACAGATGGCTGTGTAGATATTTCCATGTTTATACAGATGACTTTGTAGGTATTTCCATGTTTATACAGATGGCGGTGTAGATATTTCCATGTTTATAGAGATAGCTGTGTAGATATTTCCATATTTACACAGATAGCGGTTTAGATATTTCCATGTTTACACAGATCACGGTGTAGATATTTCCATGTTTATACAGATAGCGGTGTAGATATTTCCATGATTATACAGATGACGGTGTAGATATTTCCATGTTTATAGAGATGGCGGTGTAGATATTTCCATGTTTATAGAGATAGCGGTGTAGATATATCAATGTTCATAGAGATAGCAGTGAGGATATTTCCATGTTTATACAGATAGCAGTGTAGATATTTCCACTTTTATAGAGATAGCGGTTTAGATATTTCATATTTATACAGAGAGCGTTGTAGATATTTACATGTTTATACAGATTGCGGAGTAGATATTTCCATGTTTATACAGATAGCGGTGTAGATATTTCCACGTTTATACAGATGGCGGTGTAGATATTTCCATTTTTCTACAAATGGCAGTGTAGATATTTCCATGTTTATAGAGATGGCGGTGTAGATATTTCCATGTTTATTTAGATGGCAGTGTAGATATTTTCTTGTTTATGTAGATGGCGTTGTAGATACCTCCATGTTAAAAGAGATGGCGGTGTGTATATTTCCATGTTGATGGAGATAGCGGTGTAGATATTTCCATGTTTATAGAGATAGCGGTGTAGATATTTCCATGTTTCTTCAGATGACTGTGTAGATATTTCCATGTTTGTACAGATGGCAGTGTAGATATTTCCATGTTTATAGAGATAGCGGTGTAGATATATCAATGTTCATAGAGATAGCAGTGAGGGTGTTTCCATGTTTATACAGATAGCAGTGTAGATATTTCCACTTTTATAGAGATAGCGGTTTAGATATTTCATATTTATACAGACAGCGGTGAAGACATTTCCATGTTTATACAGATCGCGGTGTAGATATTTCCATGTTTATACAGATCCCGGTGTAGATATTTCCATGTTTATACAGATAGCGGTGTAGATATTTCCATGTTTATACAGATGACGGTGTAGATATTTCCATGTTCGTAGAGATGGCGGTGTAGGTATTTCCATGTTTATAGAGATAGCGGTGTAGATATATCAATGTTCATAGAGATAGCAGTGATGATATTTCCCTGTTTATACAGATAGCAGTGTAAATATTTCCACTTTTATAGAGATAGCGGTTTAGATATTTCATATTTATACAGAGAGCGGTGTAGATATTTCCACTTTTATACAGATGGCGGTGTAGATATTTCCATCTTTCTACAAATGGCAGTGTAGATATTTCCATGTTTATAGAGATGGCGGTGTAGATATTTCCATGTTTATATAGATGGCAGTGTAGATATTTTCTTCTTTATGTAGATGGCGTTGTAGATACCTCCATGTTTAAAGAGATGGCGGTGTGTATATTTCCATGTTGATGGAGATAGCGGTGTAGTTATTTCCATGTTTATAGAGATAGCGGTGTAGTTATTTCCATGTTTATAGAGATAGCGGTTTAGATATTTCCATGTTTCTACAGATGACTGTGTAGATATTTCCATGTTTGTACAGATGGCAGTGAAGATATTTCCATGTTTATAGAGATAGAAGTGTAGATATTTTCATGTTTATACATATTGCGGTGGAGATTTGTCCATGTTTATACAGATAGCAATGGAGATATTTCCACGTTAATACACATAGCGGTGTAGATATTTCCATGTTTATACAGATAGCGTTGTCGATATTTCCATGTTTATACAGATGGCTGTGCCGATATTTCCATGTTTATACAGAGTTCTCTGTAGTTATTTCCATGTTTATATGGATGACAGTGCAGTTATTTCCAGGTTTATACAGATGGCTGTGTAGATATTTCCATGTTTTTACAGATGGCTGTGTAGATATTTCCATGTTTATACAGATGACATTGTAGGTATTTCCATGTTTATACAGATGGCGGTGTAGATATTTCCATGTTTATAGAGATAGCTGTGTAGATATTTCCATGTTTACACAGATAGCCGTTTAGATATTTCCATGTTTATACAGATCGCGGTGTAGATATTTCCATGTTTATACAGATCGCGGTGTAGATATTTCCATGTTTATACAGATAGCGGTGTAGATATTTCCATGTTTATACAGATGACGGTGTAGATATTTCCATGTTTATAGAGATGGCGGTGTAGATATTTCCATGTTTATAGAGATAGCGTTGTAGATATATCAACGTTCATAGAGATAGCAGTGAGGATATTTCCATGTTTATACAGATAGCAGTGTAGATATTTCCACTTTTATAGAGATAGCGGTTTAGATATTTCATATTTATACAGAGAGCGGTGTAGATTTTTCCATGTTTATAGAGATTGCGGTGTAGATATTTCCATGTTTATATAAATAGCGGTGTAGATATTTCCACGTTTATACACATGGCAGTGTAGATATTTCCATCTTTCTACAAATGGCAGTGTAGATATTTCCATGTTTATAGAGATGGCGGTGTAGATATTTCCATGTTTATATAGATGGCAGTGTAGATATTTTCTTCTTTATGTAGATGGCGTTGTAGATACCTCCATGTTTAAAGAGATGGCGGTGTGTATATTTCCATGTTGATGGAGATAGCGGTGTAGATATTTCCATGTTTATAGAGATAGCGGTGTAGTTATTTCCATGTTTATAGAGATAGCGGTGTAGATATTTCCATGTTTATACAGATGGCGGTGTAGATATTTCCATCTTTCTACAAATGGCAGTGTAGATATTTCCATGTTTATAGAGATGGCGGTGTAGATATTTCCATGTTTATATAGATGGCAGTGTAGATATTTTCTTGTTTATGTAGATGGCGTTGTAGATACCTCCATGTTTAAAGAGATGGCGGTGTGTATATTTCCATGTTGATGGATATAGCGGTGTAGATATTTCCATGTTTATAGAGATAGCGGTGTAGTTATTTCCATGTTTATAGAGATAGCGGTGTAGATATTTCCATGTTTCTACAGATGACTGTGTAGATATTTCCATCTTTGTACAGATGGCAGTGTAGATATTTCCATGTTTATAGAGATAGAAGTGTAGATATTTTCATGTTTATACATATTGCGGTGCAGATTTGTCCATGTTTATACAGATAGCAATGGAGATACTTCCACGTTAATACACATAGCGGTGTAGATATTTCCATGTTTATACAGATAGCGTTGTAGATATTTCCATGTTTATACAGATGGCTGTGCCGATATTTCCATGTTTATACAGAGTTCTCTGTAGATAGTTCCATGTTCGTATAGATGACAGTGCAGATATTTCCAAGTTTATACAGATGGCTGTGTAGATATTTCCATGTTTATACAGATGGCTGTGCAGATATTTCCATGTTTATACAGGTGACTTTGTAGGTATTTCCATGTTTATACAGATGGCGGTGTAGATATTTCCATGTTTATAGAGATAGCTGTGTAGATATTTCCATGTTTACACAGATAGCGGTTTAGATATTTCCATGTTTATACAGATCGCGGTGTAGATATTTCCATGTTTATACAGATCGCGGTGTAGATATTTCCATGTTTATACAGATAGCGGTGTAGATATTTCCATGTTCATACAGATGACGGTGTAGATATTTCCATGTTTATAGAGATGGCGGTGTAGATATATCAATGTTCATAGAGATAGCAGTGAGGATATTTCCATGTTTATACAGATAGCAGTGTAGATATTTCCACTTTTATAGAGATAGCGGTTTAGATATTCCATATTTATACAGAGAGCGATGTAGATATTTCCATGTTTATACAGACAGCGGTGTAGATATTTCCCCATTTATACAGATGGCGGTGTAGATATTTCCATCTTTCTACAAATGGCAGTGTAGGTATTTCCATGTTTATAGAGATGGCGGTGTAGATATTTCCATGTTTATATAGATGGCAGTGTAGATATTTTCTTGTTTATGTAGATGGCGTTGTAGATACCTCCATGTTTAAAGAGATGGCGGTGTGTATATTTCCATGTTGATGGAGATAGCGGTGTAGATATTTCCATGTTTATAGAGATAGCGGTGTAGTTATTTCCATGTTTATAGAGATAGCGGTGTAGATATTTCCATGTTTCTACAGATGACTCTGTAGATATTTCCATGTTTGTACCGATGGCAGTGTAGATATTTCCATGTTTATAGAGATAGAAGTGTAGATATTTTCATGTTTATACATATTGTGGTGGAGATTTGTCCATGTTTATACAGATAGCAATGGAGATATTTCCACGTTAATACACATAGCGGTGTAGATATTTCCATGTTTATACAGATAGCGTTGTAGATATTTCCATGTTTATACAGATGGCTGTGCCGATATTTCCATGTTTATACAGAGTTCTCTGTAGATATTTCCATGTTTATATACATGACAGTGCAGATATTTCCAGGTTTATACAGATGGCTGTGTAGATATTTCCATGTTTATACAGATGGCTGTGTAGATATTTCCATGTTTATACAGATGACTTTGTAGGTATTTCCATGTTTATACAGATGGCGGTGTAGATATTTCCATGTTTATAGAGATAGCTGTGTAGATATTTCCATATTTACACAGATAGCGGTTTAGATATTTCCATGTTTACACAGATCACGGTGTAGATATTTCCATGTTTATACAGATAGCGGTGTAGATATTTCCATGATTATACAGATGACGGTGTAGATATTTCCATGTTTATAGAGATGGCGGTGTAGATATTTCCATGTTTCTTCAGATGACTGTGTAGATATTTCCATGTTTGTACAGATGGCAGTGTAGATATTTCCATGTTCATAGAGATAGCAGTGAGGGTGTTTCCATGTTTATACAGATAGCAGTGAGGATATTTCCACTTTTATAGAGATAGCGGTTTAGATATTTCATATTTATACAGAGAGCGGTGAAGATATTTCCATGTTTATACAGATCGCGGTGTAGATATTTCCATGTTTATACAGATCGCGGTGTAGATATTTCCATGTTTATACAGATAGCGGTGTAGATATTTCCATGTTTATACAGATGACGGTGTAGATATTTCCATGTTCATAGAGATGGCGGTGTAGATATTTCCATGTTTATAGAGATAGCGGTGTAGATATATCAATGTTCATAGAGATAGCAGTGATGATATTTCCCTGTTTATACAGATAGCAGTGTAAATATTTCCACTTTTATAGAGATAGCGGTTTTGATATTTCATATTTATACAGAGAGCGGTGTAGATATTTCCACGTTTATACAGATGGCGGTGTAGATATTTCCATCTTTCTACAAATGGCAGTGTAGATATTTCCATGTTTATAGAGATGGCGGTGTAGATATTTCCATGTTTATATAGATGGCAGTGTAGATATTTTCTTCTTTATGTAGATGGCGTTGTAGATACCTCCATGTTTAAAGAGATGGCGGTGTGTATATTTCCATGTTGATGGAGATAGCGGTGTAGTTATTTCCACGTTTATAGAGATAGCGGTGTAGTTATTTCCATGTTTATAGAGATAGCGGTTTAGATATTTCCATGTTTCTACAGATGACTGTGTAGATATTTCCATGTTTGTACAGATGGCAGTGAAGATATTTCCATGTTTATAGAGATAGAAGTGTAGATATTTTCATGTTTATACATATTGCGGTGGAGATTTGTCCATGTTTATACAGATAGCAATGGAGATATTTCCACGTTAATACACATAGCGGTGTAGATATTTCCATGTTTATACAGATAGCGTTGTCGATATTTCCATGTTTATACAGATGGCTGTGCCGATATTTCCATGTTTATACAGAGTTCTCTGTAGATATTTCCATGTTTATATGGATGACAGTGCAGTTATTTCCAGGTTTATACAGATGGCTGTGTAGATATTTCCATGTTTTTACAGATGGCTGTGTAGATATTTCCATGTTTATACAGATGACATTGTAGGTATTTCCATGTTTATACAGATGGCGGTGTAGATATTTCCATGTTTATAGAGATAGCTGTGTAGATATTTCCATGTTTACACAGATAGCCGTTTAGATATTTCCATGTTTATACAGATCGCGGTGTAGATATTTCCATGTTTATACAGATCGCGGTGTAGATATTTCCATGTTTATACAGATAGCGGTGTAGATATTTCCATGTTTATACAGATGACGGTGTAGATATTTCCATGTTTATAGAGATGGCGGTGTAGATATTTCCATGTTTATAGAGATAGCTTTGTAGATATATCAACGTTCATAGAGATAGCAGTGAGGATATTTCCATGTTTATACAGATAGCAGTGTAGATATTTCCACTTTTATAGAGATAGCGGTTTAGATATTTCATATTTATACAGAGAGCGGTGTAGATTTTTCCATGTTTATAGAGATTGCGGTGTTGATATTTCCATGTTTATATAAATAGCGGTGTAGATATTTCCACGTTTATACACATGGCAGTGTAGATATTTCCATCTTTCTACAAATGGCAGTGTAGATATTTCCATGTTTATAGAGATGGCGGTGTAGATATTTCCATGTTTATATAGATGGCAGTGTAGATATTTTCTTCTTTATGTAGATGGCGTTTTAGATACCTCCATGTTTAAAGAGATGGCGGTGTGTATATTTCCATCTTGATGGAGATAGCGGTGTAGATATTTCCATGTTTATAGAGATAGCGGTGTAGTTATTTCCATGTTTATAGAGATAGCGGTGTAGATATTTCCATGTTTATACAGATGGCGGTGTAGATATTTCCATCTTTCTACAAATGGCAGTGTAGATATTTCCATGTTTATAGAGATGGCGGTGTAGATATTTCCATGTTTATATAGATGGCAGTGTAGATATTTTCTTGTTTATGTAGATGGCGTTGTAGATACCTCCATGTTTAAAGAGATGGCGGTGTGTATATTTCCATGTTGATGGATATAGCGGTGTAGATATTTCCATGTTTATAGAGATAGCGGTGTAGTTATTTCCATGTTTATAGAGATAGCGGTGTAGATATTTCCATGTTTCTACAGATGACTGTGTAGATATTTCCATGTTTGTACAGATGGCAGTGTAGATATTTCCATGTTTATAGAGATAGAAGTGTAGATATTTTCATGTTTATACATATTGCGGTGCAGATTTGTCCATGTTTATACAGATAGCATTGGAGATACCTCCACGTTAATACACATAGCGGTGTAGATATTTCCATGTTTATACAGATAGCGTTGTAGATATTTCCATGTTTATACAGATGGCTGTGCCGATATTTCCATGTTTATACAGAGTTCTCTGTAGATAGTTCCATGTTCATATAGATGACAGTGCAGATATTTCCAAGTTTATACAGATGGCTGTGTAGATATTTCCATGTTTATACAGATGGCTGTGCCGATATTTCCATGTTTATACAGAGTTCTCTGTAGATATTTCCATGTTTATATAGATGACAGTGCAGATATTTCCAGGTTTAAGCAGATGGCTGTGTAGATATTTCCATGTTTATACAGATGGCTGTGTAGATATTTCCATGTTTATACAGATGACTTTGTAGGTATTTCCATGTTTATACAGATGGCGGTGTAGATATTTCCATGTTTATAGAGATAGCTGTGTAGATATTTCCATGTTTACACAGATAGCGGTTTAGATATTTCCATGTTTATACAGATCACGGTGTAGATATTTCCATGTTTATACAGATCGCGGTGTAGATATTCCCATTTTTTTACAGATAGCGGTGTAGATATTTCCATGTTTATACAGATGACGGTGTAGATATTTCCATGTTTATAGAGATGGCGGTGTAGATATTTCCATGTTTATAGAGATAGCGGTGTAGATATATCAATGTTCATAGAGATAGCAGTGAGGATATTTCCATGTTTATACAGATAGCAGTGTAGATATTTCCACTTGTATAGAGATAGCGGTTTAGATATTTCATATTTTTACAGAGAGCGGTGTAGATATTTCCACGTTTATACAGATGGCGGTGTAGATATTTCCATCTTTCTACAAATGGCAGTGTAGATATTTCCATGTTTATAGAGATGGCGGTGTAGATATTTCCATGTTTATATAGATGGCAGTGTAGATATTTTCTTCTTTATGTAGATGGCATTGTAGATACCTCCATGTTTAAAGAGATGGCGGTGTGTATATTTCCATGTTGATGGAGATAGCGGTGTAGATATTTCCATGTTTATAGAGATAGCGGTGTAGTTATTTCCATGTTTATAGAGACAGCGGTGTAGTTATTTCCATGTTTATAGAGACAGCGGTGTAGATATTTCCATGTTTATACAGAAGGCGGTGTAGATATTTCCATGTTTATACAGATAGCGGTGTAGATATTTCCACGTTCATACAGATGGCGGTGTAGATATTTCCATCTTTCTACTAATGGCAGTGTAGATATTTCCATGTTTATAGAGATGGCAGTGTAGATATTTTCTTCTTTATGTAGATGGCGTTGTAGATACCTCCATGTTTAAAGAGATGGCGGTGTGTATATTTCCATGTTGATGGAGATAGCGGTGTAGATATTTCCATGTTTATACAGATGGCTGTGTAGATATTTCCATGTGTGTACAGATGGCAGTGTAGATATTTCCATGTTTATACAGATAGCGGTGTAAATATTTCCATGTTTACATATATAGTGGTTAAGTTATTTCCATCTTTGCACAGATTGCTGTGTAGACATTGCAAACTTTACAGAGATAGCGGTGTAGATATTTCCAAGTTTACAGAGATACCTGTGTCGATATTTCCATGTTTACAGAGATATCATTGTAGATATTTCCATGTTTATTCAGATACCGGTGTAGTTATTTACATGTTGATACAGATAGCGGTGTAGATATTTTCAGGGTTATACAGATAGTGGTGTAGATATTTCCACGTTTTACAGATAGCTGTGTAGATATTTCCCTGTTTACACAGATAGCGTTGTAAATATTTCCATGTTTACACAGATAGCGTTGTAGATATTTCCATGCTTACACAGATTGCGGTGTAGATATTTCCAAGTTTACACAGATAGCTGTGTAGATATTTCCATGTTTACACAGATAGCGTTGTAGATATTTCATTGTTTATAGAGATAGCGGTGTAGGTATTTCCATGTTTTTAAAGATACCGGTGTAGGTATTTCCGTGTTTATAAAGATAGCGGTGGAGATATTTCCATGTTTATACAGATAGCGGTGTAAAAATTTCCATGTTTATACAGATAGCGCTGTAGTTATTTCCATATTTATACAGATAGCTGTGTAGATATTTCCATGTTTATACAGGTAGCAGTGTAGAAATTCCCATGTTTACAGATCGCTTTGTAGATATTTCCATCTTTCTACAGATGTCTGTGTAGATATTTCCAAGTTTATACAGATGTCTGTATAGATATTTCCATGTTTATGCAGATGGCGATGTAGATATTTCCATGTTTATAGAGATGGCGGTGTAGTTATTTCTATGTTTATAGAGATAGCGGTGTAAATATTTCCATGTTTATAGAGATGGTGGTGTAAGTATTTTCATGTTTATAGAGATTGCGGTGTAGATATTTCCATGTTTCTACAGACAGCGGTGTTGCTACTTCCATGTTTATACAGATAGTGGTGTAGATATTTCCATGTTTATACAGCTCGCGGTGTAGATATTTCCATCTTTATACAGATGGGAGAGGAGGTATTTCCATGTTTATACAGATAGCGGTGTAGATATTTCCGTGTCTATAGAGATAGCGGTGTAGTTATTTCCATATTTATACAGATTGTGGTGTAGATATTTCCATCTTTATACAGATGGCGGTGTAGATATTTCCATGTTTATACAGATAGAATTGAAGATATTTCCATGTGTATACACATAGTGGTGTAGATATTTCCAAGTTTATACAGATGGCGGTGTAGATACATCCATGTTTCTGAAGATGGCGGTGTAGATATTTTCATGTTTATAGAGATGGTGGTGTAGATATTTCCATGTATATAGAGAGTGCAGTGTAGATATTTCCATGTTTATAGAGAAAGTGGTGGAGGTATTTCCATGTTTATAGAGATAGCGGTGTAGATATTTCCATATTTATACAGATAGCGGTGTAGGTATTTCCATGTTTATACAGATTGTGGTGTAGATATTTCCATGTTTCTACAGATGGCGGTGTAGATATTTCCTAGTTTATAGAGACAGCGGTATAGATATTTCCATGTTTATACAGGTAGCGATGTAGATATTTCCATGTTTACAGAGATAGCGGTGTACTTATTTCCATCTTTGCTCAGATTGCCGTGTATATATTTCCATGTTTACGAAGATTGCTGTGCAGATATTTCCAAGTTTACACAGATAGATGTGTAGATATTTCCATGTTTACACACATAACGTTGTAGATATTTCCATATTTATACAGATTGCGGTGTAGATATGTCCATGTTTACACAGAAAGCAGTGTAGATATTTTCATGTTTATACATATTGCGGTGGAGATTTGTCCATGTTTATAGAGACTGCGGTATAGATATTACCATGTTTATAGAGATAGCGGTGTATATATGTCAATGTTCATAGAGATAGCAGTGAGGATATTTCCATGTTTATACAGATAGCAGTGTAGATATTTCCACTTTTATAGAGATAGCGGTTTAGATATTTCATATTTATACAGAGATCGGTGTAGATATTTCCATGTTTATACAGATTGCGGTGTAGATATTTCCATGTTTATACAGATTGCGGTGTAGATATTTCCATGTTTATAGAGATGGCAGTGTAGATATTTCCATGTTTATAGAGATAGCGGTGTAGATATAACAATGTTCACAGAGATAGCAGTGAGGATATTTCCATGTTTATACAGATAGCAGTGTAGATATTTCCTCTTTTATAGAGATAGCAGTTTAGATATTTCATATTTATACAGAGAGCGGTGTAGATATTTCCATGTTTATACAGATTGCGGTGTAGATATTTCCAGGTTTATACAGATAGCGGTGTAGATATTTCCACGTTTATACAGATGGCGGTGTAGATATTTCCATCTTTCTACAAATGGCAGTGTAGATATTTCCATGTTTATACAGATGGCGGTGTAGATATTTCCATGTTTATATAGATGGCAGTGTAGATATCTTCTTGTTTATGTAGATGGCGTTGTAGATACCTCCATGTTTAAAGAGATGGCGGTGTGTATATTTCCATGTTGGTGGAGATAGCGGTGTAGATATTTCCATGTTTATAGAGATAGCGGTGTAGTTATTTCCATGTTTATAGAGATAGCGGTGTAGATATTTCCATGTTTCTACAGATGACTGTGTAGATATTTCCAAGTTTGTACAGATGGCAATGTAGATATTTCCGTGTTTATAGAGATAGAAGTGTAGATATTTTCATGTTTATACATATTGCGGTGGAGATTTGTCCATGTTTATACAGAGAGCAATGGAGATATTTCCACGTTAATACACATAGCGGTGTAGATATTTCCATGTTTATACAGATAGCGTTGTAGATATTTCCATGTTTATACAGATGGCTGTGCCGATATTTCCATGTTTATACAGAGTTCTCTGTAGATATTTCCATGTTTATATAGATGACAGTGCAGATATTTCCAGGTTTATACAGATGGCTGTGTAGATATTTCCATGTTTATAGAGATGGCTGTGTAGATATTTCCATGTTTATACAGATGACTTTTTAGGTATTTCCATGTTTATACAGATGGCGGTGTAGATATTTCCATGTTTATAGAGATAGCTGTGTAGATATTTCCATGTTTACACAGATAGCGATTTAGATATTTCCATGTTTATACAGATCGCGGTGTAGATATTTCCATGTTTATACAGATCGCGGTGTAGATATTTCCATGTTTATACAGATAGCGGTGTAGACATTTCCATGTTTATACAGATGATGTTGTAGATATTTCCATGTTTATAGAGATGGCGGTGTAGATATTTCCATGTTTATAGAGATAGCGGTGTAGATATATGAATGTTCATAGAGATAGCAGTGAGGATATTTTCATGTTTATACAGATAGCAGTGTAGATATTTCCACTTTTATAGAGATAGCTGTTTAGAAATTTCATATTTATACAGAGAGCGGTGTAGATATTTCCATGTTTATACAGACTGTGGTGTAGATATTTCCATGTTTATACAGATAGCGGTGTAGATATTTCCACGTTTATACAGATGGCGGTGTAGATATTTCCATCTTTCTACAAATGGCAGTGTAGATATTTCCATGTTTATAGAGATGGCAGTGTAGATATTTCCATGTTTATATAGATGGCAGTGTCGATATTTTCTTGTTTATGTAGATGGCGTTGTAGATACCTCCATGTTTAAAGAGATAACGGTGTGTATATTTCCATGTTGATGGAGATAGCGGTGTAGATATTTCCATGTTTATAGAGATAGCGGTGTAGTTATTTCCATGTTTATAGAGATAGCGGTGTAGATATTTCCATGTTTCTACAGATGACTGTGTAGATATTTCCAAGTTTGTACAGATGGCAATGTAGATATTTCCGTGTTTATAGAGATAGAAGTGTAGATATTTTCATGTTTATACATATTGCGGTGGAGATTTGTCCATGTTTATACAGATAGCAATGGAGATATTTCCACGTTAATACACATAGCGGTGTAGATATTTCCATGTTTATACAGATAGCGTTGTAGTTATTTCCATGTTTATACAGATGGCTGTGCCGATATTTCCATGTTTATACAGAGTTCTCTGTAGATATTTCCATGTTTATATAGATGACAGTGCAGATATTTCCAGGTTTATACAGATGGCTGTGTAGATATTTCCATGTTTATACAGATGGCTGTGTAGATATTTCCATGTTTATACAGATGACTTTGTAGGTATTTCCATGTTTATACAGATGGCGGTGTAGATATTTCCATGTTTATAGAGATAGCTGTGTAGATATTTCCATGTTTACAGAGATAGCGGTTTAGATATTTCCATGATTATACAGATCGCGGTGTAGATATTTCCATGTTTATACAGATCGCGGTGTAGATATTTGCATGTTTATACCGATAGCGGTGTAGATATTTCCATGTTTATACATATGACGGTGTAGATATTTCCATGTTTATAGAGATGGCGGTGTTGATATTTCCATGTTTATAGAGATAGCGGTGTAGATATATCAATGTTCATAGAGATAGCAGTGAGGATATTTCCATGTTTATACAGATAGCAGTGTAGATATTTCCACTTTTATAGAGATAGCGGTTTAGATATTTCATATTTATACAGAGAGCGGTGTAGATATTTCCATGTTTATACAGATTGCGGTGTAGATATTTCCATGTTTATACAGATAGCGGTGTAGATATTTCCACGTTTATACAGATGGCGGTGTAGATATTTCCATCTTTCTACAAATGGCAGTGTAGATATTTCCATGTTTATAGAGATGGCGGTGTAGATATTTCCATGTTTATATAGATGGCAGTGTAGATATTTTCTTGTTTATGTAGATGGCGTTGTAGATACCTCCTTGTTTAAAGAGATGGCGGTGTGTATATTTCCATGTTGATGGAGATAGCGGTGTGGATATTTCCATGTTTATAGAGATAGCGGTGCAGTTATTTCCATGTTTATAGAGATAGCGGTGTAGATATTTCCATGTTTCTACAGATGACTGTGTAGATATTTCCATGTTTGTACAGATGGCAGTGAAGATATTTCCATGTTTATAGAGATAGAAGTGTAGATATTTTCATGTTTATACATATTGCGGTGGAGATTTGTCCATGTTTATACAGATAGCAATGGAGATATTTCCACGTTAATACACATAGCGGTGTAGATATTTCCATGTTTATACAGATAGCGTTGTAGATATTTCCATGTTTATACAGATGGCTGTGCCGATATTTCCATGTTTATACAGAGTTCTCTGTAGATATTTCCATGTTTATATAGATGACAGTGCAGATATTTCCAGGTTTATACAGATGGCTGTGTAGATATTTCCATGTTTATACAGAAGGCTGTGTAGATATTTCCATGTCTATACAGATGACTTTGTAGGTATTTCCATGTTTATACAGATGGCGGTGTAGATATTTCCATGTTTATAGAGATAGCTGTGTAGATATTTCCATGTTTACACAGATAGCGGTTTAGATATTTCCATGTTTATACAGATCGCGGTGTAGATATTTCCATGTTTATACAGATTGCGGTGTAGATATTTCCGTGTTTATACAGATAGCGGTGTAGATATTTCCACGTTTATACAGATGGCGGTGTAGATATTTCCATCTTTCTACAAATGGCAGTGTAGATATTTCCATGTTTATAGAGATGGCGGTGTAGATATTTCCATGTTTATATAGATGGCAGTGTAGATATTTTCTTGTTTATGTAGATGGCGTTGTAGATACCTCCATGTTTAAAGAGATGGCGGTGTGTATATTTCCATGTTGATGGAGATAGCGGTGTAGATATTTCCATGTTTATAGAGATAGCGGTGTAGTTATTTCCATGTTTATAAAGATAGCGGTGTAGATATTTCCATGTTTCTACAGATGACTGTGTAGTTATTTCCATGTTTGTACAGATGGCAGTGTACATATTTCCATGTTTATAGAGATAGAAGTGTAGATATTTACATGTTTATACAGACAGCGTTGCAGTTATTTCCATGTTTATACAGATGGCTGTGCCGATATTTCCATGTTTATACAGAGTTCTCTGTAGATATTTCCATGTTTATATAGATGACAGTGCAGATATTTCCAGGTTTATACAGATGGCTGTGTAGATATTTCCATGTTTATACAGATGGCTGTGTAGATATTTCCATGTTTATACAGATGACTTTGTAGGTATTTCCATGTTTATACAGATGGCGGTGTAGATATTTCCATGTTTATAGAGATAGCTGTGAAGATATTTCCATGTTTACACAGATAGCGGTTTAGATATTTCCATATTTATACAGATCGCGGTGTAGATATTTCCATGTGTATACAGATCGCGGTGTAGATATTTGCATGTTTATACAGATAGCGGTGTAGATATTTCCATGTTTATACAGATGACGGTGTAGATATTTCCATGTTTATAGAGATGGCGGTGTAGATATTTCCAAATTTATAGAGATAGCGTTGTAGATATATCAATGTTCATAGAGATAGCAGTGAGGATATTTCCATGTTTATACAGATAGCAGTGTAGATATTTCCACTTTTATAGAGATAGCGGTTTAGATATTTCATATTTATACAGAGTGCGGTGTAGATATTTCCATGTTTATACAGATGGCGGTGTAGATATTTCCATCTTTCTACAAATGGCAGTGTAGATATTTCCATGTTTATAGAGATAGAAGTGTAGATATTTTCATATTTATACATATTGCGGTGGAGATTTGTCCATGTTTATACAGATAGCAATGGAGATATTTCCACATTAATACACCTAGCGGTGTAGATATTTCCATGTTTATACAGATAGCGTTGTAGATATTTCCATGTTTATACAGATGGCTGTGCCGATATTTCCATGTTTATACAGAGTTCTCTGTAGATATTTCCATGTTTATATAGATGACAGTGCAGATATTTCCAGGTTTATACAGATGGCTGTGTAGATATTTCCATGTTTATACAGATGGCTGTGTAGATATTTCCATGTTTATACAGATGACTTTGTAGGTATTTCCATGTTTATACAGATGGCGGTGTAGATATTTCCATGTTTATAGAGATAGCTGTGTAGATATTTCCATGTTTACAGAGATAGCGGTTTAGATATTTCCATGTTTATACAGATCGCGGTGTAGATATTTCCATGTTTATACAGATCGCGGTGTAGATATTTCCATGTTTATACCGATAGCGGTGTAGATATTTCCATGTTTATACAGATGACGGTGTAGATATTTCCATGTTTATAGAGATGGCGGTGTAGATATTTCCATGTTTATAGAGATAGCGGTGTAGATATATCAATGTTCATAGAGATAGCAGTGAGGCTATTTCCATGTTTATACAGATAGCAGTGTAGATATTTCCACTTTTATAGAGATAGCGTTTTAGATATTTCATATTTATACAGAGAGCGGTGTAGATATTTCCACGTTTATACAGATTGCGGTGTAGATATTTCCATGTTTATACAGATAGCGGTGTAGATATTTCCACGTTTATACAGATGGCGGTGTAGATATCTCCATCTTTCTACAAATGGCAGTGTAGATATTTCCATGTTTATAGAGATGGCGGTGTAGATATTTCCATATTTATATAGATGGCAGTGTAGATATTTTCTTGTTTATGTAGATGGCGTTGTAGATACCTCCATGTTTAAAGAGAAGGCAGTGTGTATATTTCCATGTTGATGGAGATAGCGGTGTAGATATTTCCATGTTTATAGAGATAGCGGTGTAGATATTTCCATGTTTCTATAGATGACTGTGTAGATATTTCCATGTTTGTACAGATGGCAGTGATGATATTTCCATGTTTATGGAGATAGAAGTGTAGATATTTTCATATTTATACATATTGCGGTGGAGATTTGTCCATGTTTATACAGATAGCAATGGAGATATTTCCACGTTAATACACATAGCGTTGTAGATATTTCCATGTTTATACAGATAGCGTTGTAGATATTTCCATGTTTATACATATGGCTGTGCCGACATTTCCATGTTTATACAGAGTTCTCTGTAGATATTTCCATGTTTATATAGATGACAGTGCAGATATTTCCAGGTTTATACAGATGGCTGTGCAGATATTTCCATGTTTATACAGATAGCTGTGTAGATATTTCCATGTTTATACAGATGACTTTGTAGGTATTTCCTTGTTTATACAGATGGTGGTGTAGATATTTCCATGTTTGTAGAGATAGCTGTGTAGATATTTCCATGTTTACAGAGATAGCGGTTTAGATATTTCCATGTTTATAAAGATCGCGGTGTAGATATTTCCATGTTTATACAGATCGCGGTAGAGATATTTCCATGTTCATACCGATAGCGGTGTAGTTATTTCCATGTTTATACAGATGACGGTGTAGATATTTCCATGTTTATAGAGATGGCGGTGTAGATATTTCCATGTTTATAGAGATAGCGGTGTAGATATATCAATGTTCATAGAGATAGAAGTGGCGATATTTCCATGTTTATACAGATAGCAGTGTAGATATTTCCACTTTTATAGAGATAGCAGTTTAGATATTTCATATTTATACAGAGAGCGGTGTAGATATTTCCATGTTTATACAGATTGCGGTGTAGATATTTCCATGTTTATACAGATTGCGGTGTAGATATTTCCATGTTTATACAGATGGCGGTGTAGATATTTCCATCTTTCTACAAATGGCTGTGTAGATATTTCCATGTTTATAGAGATGGCGGTGTAGATATTTCCATGTTTATATAGATGGCAGTGTAGATATTTTCTTTTTTATGTAGATGGCGTTGTAGA
This sequence comes from Pan troglodytes, assembly GCF_028858775.2. Classification (NCBI taxonomy): domain Eukaryota; kingdom Metazoa; phylum Chordata; class Mammalia; order Primates; family Hominidae; genus Pan; species Pan troglodytes. The sequence goes on from NC_072417.2 coordinate 99,380,193, forward strand.
TACCTCCATGTTTAAAGAGATGGTGGTGTGTATATTTCCCTGTTGATGGAGATAGCGGTGTAGATATTTCCATGTTTATAGAGATAGCGGTGTAGTTATTTCCATGTTTATAGAGATAGCGGTGTAGATATTTCCATGTTTCTACAGATGACTGTGTAGATATTTCCATGTTTGTACAGATGGCAGTGTAGATATTTCCATGTTTATAGAGATATAAGTGTAGATATTTTCATGTTTATAGATATTGCGGTGGAGATTTGTCCATGTTTATACAGATAGCAATGGAGATATTTCCACGTTAATACACATAGCGGTGTAGATATTTCCATGTTTATACAGATAGCGTTGTAGATATTTCCATGTTTATACAGATGGCTGTGCCGATATTTCCATGTTTATACAGAGTTCTCTGTAGATATTTCCATGTTTATATAGATGACAGTGCAGATATTTCCAGGTTTATACAGATGGCTGTGTAGATATTTCCATGTTTATACAGATGGCTGTGTAGATATTTCCATCTTTATACAGATGACTTTGTAGGTATTTCCATGTTTATACAGATGGCGGTGTAGATATTTCCATGTTTATAGAGATAGCTGTGTAGATATTTCCATGTTTACAGAGATAGCGGTTTAGATATTTCCATGTTTATACAGATCGCGGTGTAGATATTTCCATGTTTATACAGATCGCGGTGTAGATATTTCCATGTTTATACCGATAGCGGTGTAGATATTTCCATGTTTATACAGATGACGGTGTAGATATTTCCATGTTTATAGAGATGGCGGTGTAGATATTTCCATGTTTATAGAGATAGCGGTGTAGATATATCAATGTTCATAGAGATAGCAGTGAGGCTATTTCCATGTTTATACAGATAGCAGTGTAGATATTTCCACTTTTATAGAGATAGCGGTTTAGATATTTCATATTTATACAGAGAGCGGTGTAGATATTTCCACGTTTATACAGATTGCGGTGTAGATATTTCCATGTTTATACAGATAGCGGTGTAGATATTTCCACGTTTATACAGATGGCGGTGTAGATATCTCCATCTTTCTACAAATGGCAGTGTAGATATTTCCATGTTTATAGAGATGGCGGTGTAGATATTTCCATATTTATATAGATGGCAGTGTAGATATTTTCTTGTTTATGTAGATGGCGTTGTAGATACCTCCATGTTTAAAGAGAAGGCAGTGTGTATATTTCCATGTTGATGGAGATAGCTGTGTAGATATTTCCATGTTTATAGAGATAGCGGTGTAGATATTTCCATGTTTCTATAGATGACTGTGTAGATATTTCCATGTTTGTACAGATGGCAGTGATGATATTTCCATGTTTATGGAGATAGAAGTGTAGATATTTTCATATTTATACATATTGCGGTGGAGATTTGTCCATGTTTATACAGATAGCAATGGAGATATTTCCACGTTAATACACATAGCGGTGTAGATATTTCCATGTTTATACAGATAGCATTGTAGATATTTCCATGTTTATACATATGGCTGTGCCGACATTTCCATGTTTATACAGAGTTCTCTGTAGATATTTCCATGTTTATATAGATGACAGTGCAGATATTTCCAGGTTTATACAGATGGCTGTGCAGATATTTCCATGTTTATACAGATAGCTGTGTAGATATTTCCATGTTTATACAGATGACTTTGTAGGTATTTCCTTGTTTATACAGATGGTGGTGTAGATATTTCCATGTTTGTAGAGATAGCTGTGTAGATATTTCCATGTTTACAGAGATAGCGGTTTAGATATTTCCATGTTTATAAAGATCGCGGTGTAGATATTTCCATGTTTATACAGATCGCGGTAGAGATATTTCCATGTTTATACCGATAGCGGTGTAGTTATTTCCATGTTTATACAGATGACGGTGTAGATATTTCCATGTTTATAGAGATGGCGGTGTAGATATTTCCATGTTTATAGGGATAGCGGTGTAGATATATCAATGTTCATAGAGATAGAAGTGGCGATATTTCCATGTTTATACAGATAGCAGTGTAGATATTTCCACTTTTATAGAGATAGCAGTTTAGATATTTCATATTTATACAGAGAGCGGTGTAGATATTTCCATGTTTATACAGATTGCGGTGTAGATATTTCCATGTTTATACAGATTGCGGTGTAGATATTTCCATGTTTATACAGATGGCGGTGTAGATATTTCCATCTTTCTACAAATGGCAGTGTAGATATTTCCATGTTTATAGAGATGGCGGTGTAGATATTTCCATGTTTATATAGATGGCAGTGTAGATATTTTCTTTTTTATGTAGATGGCGTTGTAGATACCTCCATGTTTAAAGAGATGGTGGTGTGTATATTTCCCTGTTGATGGAGATAGCGGTGTAGATATTTCCATGTTTATAGAGATAGCGGTGTAGTTATTTCCATGTTTATAGAGATAGCGGTGTAGATATTTCCATGTTTCTACAGATGACTGTGTAGATATTTCCATGTTTGTACAGATGGCAGTGTAGATATTTCCATGTTTATAGAGATATAAGTGTAGATATTTTCATGTTCATATATATTGCGGTGGAGATTTGTCCATGTTTATACAGATAGCAATGGAGATATTTCCACGTTAATACACATAGCGGTGTAGATATTTCCATGTTTATACAGATAGCGTTGTAGATATTTCCATGTTTATACAGATGGCTGTGCCGATATTTCCATGTTTATACAGAGTTCTCTGTAGATATTTCCATGTTTATATAGATGACAGTGCAGATATTTCCAGGTTTATACAGATGGCTGTGTAGATATTTCCATGTTTATACAGATGGCTGTGTAGATATTTCCATCTTTATACAGATGACTTTGTAGGTATTTCCATGTTTATACAGATGGCGGTGTAGATATTTCCATGTTTATAGAGATAGCTGTGTAGATATTTCCATGTTTACACAGATAGCGGTTTAGATATTTCCATGTATATACAGATCACGGTGTAGATATTTCCATGTTTATACAGATCGCGGTGTAGATATTTCCATGTTTTTACAGATAGCGGTGTAGATATTTCCATGTTTATACAGATGACGGTGTAGATATTTCCATGTTTATAGAGATGGCGGTGTAGATATTTCCATGTTTATAGAGATAGCGGTGTAGATATATCAATGTTCATAGAGATAGCAGTGAGGATATTTCCATGTTTATACAGATAGCAGTGTAGATATTTCCACTTGTATAGAGATAGCGGTTTAGATATTTCATATTTTTACAGAGAGCGGTGTAGATATTTCCACGTTTATACAGATGGCGGTGTAGATATTTCCATCTTTCTACAAATGGCAGTGTAGATATTTCCATGTTTATAGAGATGGCGGTGTAGATATTTCCATGTTTATATAGATGGCAGTGTAGATATTTTCTTCTTTATGTAGATGGCATTGTAGATACCTCCATGTTTAAAGAGATGGCGGTGTGTGTATTTCCATGTTGATGGAGATAGCGGTGTAGATATTTCCATGTTTATAGAGATAGCGGTGTAGTTATTTCCATGTTTATAGAGACAGCGGTGTAGATATTTCCATGTTTATACAGAAGGCGGTGTAGATATTTCCATGTTTATACAGATAGCGGTGTAGATATTTCCACGTTCATACAGATGGCGGTGTAGATATTTCCATCTTTCTACTAATGGCAGTGTAGATATTTCCATGTTTATAGAGATGGCAGTGTAGATATTTTCTTGTTTATGTAGATGGCGTTGTAGATACCTCCATGTTTAAAGAGATGGCGGTGTGTATATTTCCATGTTGATGGAGATAGCGGTGTAGATATTTCCATGTTTATACAGATGGCTGTGTAGATATTTCCATGTGTGTACAGATGGCAGTGTAGATATTTCCATGTTTATACAGATAGCGGTGTAAATATTTCCATGTTTACATATATAGTGGTTAAGTTATTTCCATCTTTGCACAGATTGCTGTGTAGACATTGCAAACTTTACACAGATTGCGGTGTAGATATTTCCAAGTTTACAGAGATACCTGTGTCGATATTTCCATGTTTACAGAGATATCATTGTAGATATTTCCATGTTTATTCAGATACTGGTGTAGTTATTTACATGTTGATACAGATAGCGGTGTAGATATTTTCAGGGTTATACAGATAGTGGTGTAGATATTTCCACGTTTTACAGATAGCTGTGTAGATATTTCCCTGTTTACACAGATAGCGTTGTAAATATTTCCATGTTTACACAGATAGCGTTGTAGATATTTCCATGCTTACACAGATTGCGGTGTAGATATTTCCAAGTTTACACAGATAGCTGTGTAGATATTTCCATGTTTACACAGATAGCGTTGTAGATATTTCATTGTTTATAGAGATAGCGGTGTAGGTATTTCCATGTTTTTAAAGATACCGGTGTAGGTATTTCCGTGTTTATAAAGATAGCGGTGGAGATATTTCCATGTTTATACAGATAGCGGTGTAAAAATTTCCATGTTTATACAGATAGCGCTGTAGTTATTTCCATATTTATACAGATAGCTGTGTAGATATTTCCATGTTTATACAGGTAGCAGTGTAGAAATTCCCATGTTTACAGATCGCTTTGTAGATATTTCCATCTTTCTACAGATGTCTGTGTAGATATTTCCAAGTTTATACAGATGTCTGTATAGATATTTCCATGTTTATGCAGAGGGCGATGTAGATATTTCCATGTTTATAGAGATGGCGGTGTAGTTATTTCTATGTTTATAGAGATAGCGGTGTAAATATTTCCATGTTTATAAAGATGGTGGTGTAAGTATTTTCATGTTTATAGAGATTGCGGTGTAGATATTTCCATGTTTCTACAGACAGCGGTGTTGCTACTTCCATGTTTATACAGATAGTGGTGTAGATATTTCCATGTTTATACAGCTCGCGGTGTAGATATTTCCATCTTTATACAGATGGGAGAGGAGGTATTTCCATGTTTATACAGATAGCGGTGTAGATATTTCCGTGTCTATAGAGATAGCGGTGTAGTTATTTCCATATTTATACAGATTGTGGTGTAGATATTTCCATCTTTATACAGATGGCGGTGTAGATATTTCCATGTTTATACAGATAGAATTGAAGATATTTCCATGTGTATACACATAGTGGTGTAGATATTTCCAAGTTTATACAGATGGCGGTGTAGATACATCCATGTTTCTGAAGATGGCGGTGTAGATATTTTCATGTTTATAGAGATGGTGGTGTAGATATTTCCATGTATATAGAGATTGCAGTGTAGATATTTCCATGTTTATAGAGAAAGTGGTGGAGGTATTTCCATGTTTATAGAGATAGCGGTGTAGATATTTCCATATTTATACAGATAGCGGTGTAGGTATTTCCATGTTTATACAGATTGTGGTGTAGATATTTCCATGTTTCTACAGATGGCGGTATAGATATTTCCTAGTTTATAGAGACAGCGGTATAGATATTTCCATGTTTATACAGGTAGCGATGTAGATATTTCCATGTTTACAGAGATAGCGGTGTACTTATTTCCATCTTTGCTCAGATTGCCGTGTATATATTTCCATGTTTACGAAGATTGCTGTGCAGATATTTCCAAGTTTACACAGATAGATGTGTAGATATTTCCATGTTTACACACATAACGTTGTAGATATTTCCATATTTATACAGATTGCGGTGTAGATATGTCCATGTTTACACAGAAAGCAGTGTAGATATTTTCATGTTTATACATATTGCGGTGGAGATTTGTCCATGTTTATAGAGACTGCGGTATAGATATTTCCATGTTTATAGAGATAGCGGTGTATATATGTCAATGTTCATAGAGATAGCAGTGAGGATATTTCCATGTTTATACAGATAGCAGTGTAGATATTTCCACTTTTATAGAGATAGCGGTTTAGATATTTCATATTTATACAGAGATCGGTGTAGATATTTCCATGTTTATACAGATTGCGGTGTAGATATTTCCATGTTTATACAGATTGCGGTGTAGATATTTCCATGTTTATACAGATGGCGGTGTAGATATTTCCATCTTTCTACAAATGGCTGTGTAGATATTTCCATGTTTATAGAGATAGCGGTGTAGTTATTTCCATGTTTATAGAGAAAGCGGTGTAGATATTTCCATGTTTATACAGATGGCGGTGTAGATATTTCCATCTTTCTACAAATGGCAGTTTAGATATTTCCATGTTTATAGAGATGGCGGTGTAGATATTTCCATGTTTATATAGATGGCAGTGTAGATATTTTCTTGTTTATGTAGATGGCGTTGTAGATACCTCCATGTTTAAAGAGATGGCAGTGTGTATATTTCCATGTTGATGGAGATAGCGGTGTAGATATTTCCATGTTTATAGAGATAGCGGTGTAGTTATTTCCATGTTTATAGAGATAGCGGTGTAGATATTTCCATGTTTCTACAGATGACTGTGTAGATATTTCCATGTTTGTACAGATGGCAGTGTAGATATTTCCGTGTTTATAGAGATAGAAGTGTAGATATTTTCATGTTTATACATATTGCGGTGGAGATTTGTCCATGTTTATACAGATAGCAATGGAGATATTTCCACGTTAATACACATAGCGGTGTAGATATTTCCATGTTTATACAGATAGCGTTGTAGTTATTTCCATGTTTATACAGATGGCTGTGCCGATATTTCCATGTTTATACAGAGTTCTCTGTAGATATTTCCATGTTTATATAGATGACAGTGCAGATATTTCCAGGTTTATACAGATGGCTGTGTAGATATTTCCATGTTTATACAGATGACTTTGTAGGTATTTCCATGTTTATACAGATGGCGGTGTAGATATTTCCATGTTTATAGAGATAGCTGTGTAGATATTTCCATGTTTACAGAGATAGCGGTTTAGATATTTCCATGATTATACAGATCGCGGTGTAGATATTTCCATGTTTATACAGATCGCGGTGTAGATATTTGCATGTTTATACCGATAGCGGTGTAGATATTTCCATGTTTATACATATGACGGTGTAGATATTTCCATGTTTATAGAGATGGCGGTGTTGATATTTCCATGTTTATAGAGATAGCGGTGTAGATATATCAATGTTCATAGAGATAGCAGTGAGGATATTTCCATGTTTATACAGATAGCAGTGTAGATATTTCCACTTTTATAGAGATAGCGGTTTAGATATTTCATATTTATACAGAGAGCGGTGTAGATATTTCCATGTTTATACAGATTGCGGTGTAGATATTTCCATGTTTATACAGATAGCGGTGTAGATATTTCCACGTTTATACAGATGGCGGTGTAGATATTTCCATCTTTCTACAAATGGCAGTGTAGATATTTCCATGTTTATAGAGATGGCGGTGTAGATATTTCCATGTTTATATAGATGGCAGTGTAGATATTTTCTTGTTTATGTAGATGGCGTTGTAGATACCTCCTTGTTTAAAGAGATGGCGGTGTGTATATTTCCATGTTGATGGAGATAGCGGTGTGGATATTTCCATGTTTATAGAGATAGCGGTGCAGTTATTTCCATGTTTATAGAGATAGCGGTGTAGATATTTCCATGTTTCTACAGATGACTGTGTAGATATTTCCATGTTTGTACAGATGGCAGTGAAGATATTTCCATGTTTATAGAGATAGAAGTGTAGATATTTTCATGTTTATACATATTGCGGTGGAGATTTGTCCATGTTTATACAGATAGCAATGGAGATATTTCCACGTTAATACACATAGCGGTGTAGATATTTCCATGTTTATACAGATAGCGTTGTAGATATTTCCATGTTTATACAGATGGCTGTGCCGATATTTCCATGTTTATACAGAGTTCTCTGTAGATATTTCCATGTTTATATAGATGACAGTGCAGATATTTCCAGGTTTATACAGATGGCTGTGTAGATATTTCCATGTTTATACAGAAGGCTGTGTAGATATTTCCATGTCTATACAGATGACTTTGTAGGTATTTCCATGTTTATACAGATGGCGGTGTAGATATTTCCATGTTTATAGAGATAGCTGTGTAGATATTTCCATGTTTACACAGATAGCGGTTTAGATATTTCCATGTTTATACAGATCGCGGTGTAGATATTTCCATGTTTATACAGATTGCGGTGTAGATATTTCCGTGTTTCTACAGATAGCGGTGTAGATATTTCCACGTTTATACAGATGGCGGTGTAGATATTTCCATCTTTCTACAAATGGCAGTGTAGATATTTCCATGTTTATAGAGATGGCGGTGTAGATATTTCCATCTTTATATAGATGGCAGTGTAGATATTTTCTTGTTTATGTAGATGGCGTTGTAGATACCTCCATATTTAAAGAGATGGCGGTGTGTATATTTCCATGTTGATGGAGATAGCGGTGTAGATATTTCCATGTTTATAGAGATAGCGGTGTAGTTATTTCCATGTTTATAAAGATAGCGGTGTAGATATTTCCATGTTTCTACAGATGACTGTGTAGTTATTTCCATGTTTGTACAGATGGCAGTGTAGATATTTCCATGTTTATAGAGATAGAAGTGTAGATATTTACATGTTTATACACATAGCGTTGCAGTTATTTCCATGTTTATACAGATGGCTGTGCCGATATTTCCATGTTTATACAGAGTTCTCTGTAGATATTTCCATGTTTATATAGATGACAGTGCAGATATTTCCAGGTTTATACAGATGGCTGTGTAGATATTTCCATGTTTATACGGATGGCTGTGTAGATATTTCCATGTTTATACAGATGACTTTGTAGGTATTTCCATGTTTATACAGATGGCGGTGTAGATATTTCCATGTTTATAGAGATAGCTGTGAAGATATTTCCATGTTTACACAGATAGCGGTTTAGATATTTCCATATTTATACAGATCGCGGTGTAGATATTTCCATGTTTATACAGATCGCAGTGTAGATATTTGCATGTTTATACAGATAGCGGTGTAGATATTTCCATGTTTATACAGATGACGGTGTAGATATTTCCATGTTTATAGAGATGGCGGTGTAGATATTTCCAAATTTATAGAGATAGCATTGTAGATATATCAATGTTCATAGAGATAGCAGTGAGGATATTTCCATGTTTATACAGATAGCAGTGTAGATATTTCCACTTTTATAGAGATAGCGGTTTAGATATTTCATGTTTATACAGAGTGCGGTGTAGATATTTCCATGTTTATACAGATTGCGGTGTAGATATTTCCATGTTTATACAGATAGCGGTGTAGATATTTCCACGTTTATACAGATGGCGGTGTAGATATTTCCATCTTTCTACAAATGGCAGTGTAGATATTTCCATGTTTATAGATATAGAAGTGTAGATATTTTCATATTTATACATATTGCGGTGGAGATTTGTCCATGTTTATACAGATAGCAATGGAGATATTTCCACATTAATACACCTAGCGGTGTAGATATTTCCATGTTTATACAGATAGCGTTGTAGATATTTCCATGTTTATACAGATGGCTGTGCCGATATTTCCATGTTTATACAGAGTTCTCTGTAGATATTTCCATGTTTATATAGATGACAGTGCAGATATTTCCAGGTTTATACAGATGGCTGTCTAGATATTTCCATGTTTATACAGATGGCTGTGTAGATATTTCCATGTTTATACAGATGACTTTGTAGGTATTTCCATGTTTATACAGATGGCGGTGTAGATATTTCCATGTTTATAGAGATAGCTGTGTAGATATTTCCATGTTTACAGAGATAGCGGTTTAGATATTTCCATGTTTATACAGATCGCGGTGTAGATATTTCCATGTTTATACAGATCGCGGTGTAGATATTTCCATGTTTATACCGATAGAGGTGTAGATATTTCCATGTTTATACAGATGACGGTGTAGATATTTCCATGTTTATAGAGATGGCGGTGTAGATATTTCCATGTTTATAGAGATAGCGGTGTAGATATATCAATGTTCATAGAGATAGCAGTGAGGCTATTTCCATGTTTATACAGATAGCAGTGTAGATATTTCCACTTTTATAGAGATAGCGGTTTAGATATTTCATATTTATACAGAGAGCGGTGTAGATATTTCCACGTTTATACAGATTGCGGTGTAGATATTTCCATGTTTATACAGATAGCGGTGTAGATATTTCCACGTTTATACAGATGGCGGTGTAGATATCTCCATCTTTCTACAAATGGCAGTGTAGATATTTCCATGTTTATAGAGATGGCGGTGTAGATATTTCCATATTTATATAGATGGCAGTGTAGATATTTTCTTGTTTATGTAGATGGCGTTGTAGATACCTCCATGTTTAAAGAGAAGGCAGTGTGTATATTTCCATGTTGATGGAGATAGCGGTGTAGATATTTCCATGTTTATAGAGATAGCGGTGTAGATATATCAATGTTCATAGAGATAGAAGTGAGGATATTTCCATGTTTATACAGATAGCAGTGTAGATATTTCCACTTTTATAGAGATAGCAGTTTAGATATTTCATATTTATACAGAGAGCGGTGTAGATATTTCCATGTTTATACAGATTGCGGTGTAGATATTTCCATGTTTACACAGATAGCGGTGTAGATATTTCCACGTTTATACAGATGGCGGTGTAGATATTTCCATCTTTCTACAAATGGCTGTGTAGATATTTCCATGTTTATACAGATGACTTTGTAGGTATTTCCATGTTTATACAGATGGCGGTGTAGATATTTCCATATTTATAGAGATAGCTGTGTAGATATATCAATGTTCATAGAGATAGCAGTGAGGATATTTCCATGTTTATACAGATAGCAGTGTAGATATTTCCACTTTTATAGAGATAGCGGTTTAGATATTTCATATTTATACAGAGAGCGGTGTAGATATTTCCATGTTTATACAGATTGCGGTGTAGATATTTCCATGTTTATACAGATCGCGGTGTAGGTATTTCCACGTTTATACAGATGGCGGTGTAGATATTTCCATCTTTCTACAAATGGCAGTGTAGATATTTCCATGTTTATAGAGATGGAGGTGTAGATATTTCCATGTTTATATAGATGGCAGTGTAGATATTTTCTCGTTTATGTAGATGGCGTTGTAGATATCTCCATGTTTAAAGAGATGGCGTTGTGTATATTTCCATGTTGATGGAGATAGCGGTGTAGATATTTCCATGTTTATAGAGATAGCGGTGTAGATATTTCCATGTTTATAGAGATAGCGGTGTAGATATTTCCATGTTTCTACAGATGACTGTGTAGATATTTCCATGTTTGTACAGATGGCAGTGTAGATATTTCCATGTTTATAGAGATAGAAGTGTAGATATTTTCATGTTTATACATATTGCGGTGGAGATTTGTCCATGTTTATACAGACAGCAATGGAGATATTTCCACGTTAATACACATTGCGGTGTAGATATTTCCATGTTTATACAGATAGCGTTGTAGATATTTCCATGTTTATACAGATGGCTGTGCCGATATTTCCATGTTTATACAGAGTTCTCTGTAGATATTTCCATGTTTATATAGATGACAGTGCAGATATTTCCAGGTTTATACAGATGGCTGTGTAGATATTTCCATGTTTATACAGACGGCTGTGTAGATATTTCCATGTTTATACAGATGACTTTGTAGGTATTTCCATGTTTATACAGATGGCGGTGTAGATATTTCCATGTTTATAGAGATAGCTGTGTAGATATTTCCATGTTTACACAGATAGCGGATTAGATATTTCCATGTTTATACAGATGGCTGTGCCGATATTTCCATGTTTATACAGAGTTCTCTGTAGATACTTCCGTGTTTATATAGATGACAGTGCAGATATTTCCAGGTTTATACAGATCGCTGTGTAGATATTTCCATGATTATACAGATGGCTGTGTAGATATTTCCATGTTTATACAGATGACTTTGCAGGTATTTCCATGTTTATACAGATGGCAGTGTAGATATTTCCATGTTTATAGAGATAGCGGTGTCGATATATCAATGTTCATAGAGATAGCAGTGAGGATATTTCCATGTTTATACAGATAGCAGTGTAGATATTTCCACTTTTATTGAGATAGCGGTTTAGATATTTCATATTTATACAGAGAGTGGTGTAGATATTTCCATGTTTATACAGATTGCGGTGTAGATATTTCCATGTTTATACAGATAGCGGTGTAGATATTTCCACGTTTATACAGATGGCGGTGTAGATATTTCCATCTTTCTACAAATGGCAGTGTAGATATTTCCATGTTTATAGAGATGGCGGTGTAGATATTTCCATGTTTATATAGATGTCAGTGTAGATATTTTCTTGTTTATGTAGATGGCGTTGTAGATACCTCCATGTTTAAAGAGATGGCGGTGTGTATATTTCCATGTTGATGGAGATAGCGGTGTAGATATTTCCATGTTTATAGAGATAGCGGTGTAGTTATTTCCATGTTTATAGAGATAGCGGTGTAGATATTTCCATGTTTCTACAGATGACTGTGTAGATATTTCCATGTTTGTACAGATGGCAGTGTAGATATTTCCATGTTTATACAAATAGAAGTGTAGACATTTTCATGTTTATACATATTGCGGTGGAGATTTGTCCATGTTTATACAGATAGCAATGGAGATATTTCCACGTTAATACACATAGCGGTGTAGATATTTCCATGTTTATACAGATAGCGTTGTAGATATTTCCATGTTTATACAGATGGCTGTGCCGATATTTCCATGTTTATACAGAGTTCTCTGTAGATATTTTCATGTTTATATAGATGACAGTGCAGATATTTCCAGGTTTATACAGATGGCTGTGTAGATATTTCCAAGTTTATACAGATGGCTGTGTAGATATTTCCATGTTTATACAGATGACTTTGTAGGTATTTCCATGTTTATACAGATGGCGGTGTAGATATTTCCATGTTTATAGAGATAGCTGTGTAGATATATCAATGTTCATAGAGATAGCAGTGAGGATATTTCCATGTTTATACAGATAGCAGTGTAGATATTTCCACTTTTATAAAGATAGCGGTTTAGATATTTCATATTTATACAGAGAGCGGTGTAGATATTTCCATGTTTATACAGATGGCGGTGTAGATATTTCCATCTTTCTACAAATGGCAGTGTAGATATTTCCATGTTTATAGAGATGGCGGTGTAGATATTTCCATGTTTATATAGATGGCAGTGTAGATATTTTCTCGTTTATGTAGATGGCGTTGTAGATACCTCCATGTTTAAAGAGATGGCGGTGTGTATATTTCCATGTTGATGGAGATAGCGGTGTAGATATTTCCATGTTTATACAGATAGCGGTGTAGTTATTTCCATGTTTATAGAGATAGCGGTGTAGATATTTCCATGTTTCTACAGATGACTGTGTAGATATTTCCATGTTTGTACAGATGGCAATGTAGATATTTCCATGTTTATAGAGATAGAAGTGTAGATATTTTCATGTTTATACATATTGCGGTGGAGATTTGTCCATGTTTATACAGACAGCAATGGAGATATTTCAACGTTAATACACATAGCGGTGTAGATATTTCCATGTTTATACAGATAGCGTTGTAGATATTTCCATGTTTATACAGATGGCTGTGCCGATATTTCCATGTTTATACAGAGTTCTCTGTAGATATTTCCATGTTTATATAGATGACAGTGCAGATATTTCCAGGTTTATACAGATGGCTGTGTAGATATTTCCATGTTTATACAGACGGCTGTGTAGATATTTCCATGTTTATACAGATGACTTTGTAGGTATTTCCATGTTTATACAGATGGCGGTGTAGATATTTCCATGTTTATAGAGATAGCTGTGTAGATATTTCCATGTTTACACAGATAGCGGATTAGATATTTCCATGTTTATACAGATCGCGGTGTAGATATTTCCATGTTTATACCGATAGCGTTGTAGATATTTCCATGTTTATACAGATGGCTGTGCCGATATTTCCATGTTTATACAGAGTTCTCTGTAGATATTTCCGTGTTTATATAGATGACAGTGCAGATATTTCCAGGTTTATACAGATGGCTGTGTAGATATTTCCATGATTATACAAATGGCTGTGTAGATATTTCCATGTTTATACAGATGACTTTGCAGGTATTTCCATGTTTATACAGATGGCAGTGTAGATATTTCCATGTTTATAGAGATAGCGGTGTCGATATATCAATGTTCATAGAGATAGCAGTGAGGATATTTCCATGTTTATACAGATAGCAGTGTAGATATTTCCACTTTTATAGAGAAAGCGGTTTAGATATTTCATATTTATACAGAGAGTGGTGTAGATATTTCCATGTTTATACAGATTGCGGTGTAGATATTTCCATGTTTATACAGATAGTGGTGTAGATATTTCAACGTTTATACAGATGGCGGTGTAGATATTTCCATCTTTCTACAAATGGCAGTGTAGATATTTCCATGTTTATAGAGATGGCGGTGTAGATATTTCCATGTTTATATAGATGTCAGTGTAGATATTTTCTTGTTTATGTAGATGGCGTTGTAGATACCTCCATGTTTAAAGAGATGGCGGTGTGTATATTTCCATGTTGATGGAGATAGCGGTGTAGATATTTCCATGTTTATAGAGATAGCGGTGTAGTTATTTCCATGTTTATAGAGATAGCGGTGTAGATATTTCCATGTTTCTACAGATGACTGTGTAGATATTTCCATGTTTGTACAGATGGCAGTGAAGATATTTCCATGTTTATAGAGATAGAAGTGTAGATATTTTCATGTTTATACATATTGCGGTGGAGATTTGTCCATGTTTATACAGATAGCAATGGAGATATTTCCACGTTAATACACATAGCGGTGTAGATATTTCCATGTTTATAAAGATAGCGTTGTAGATATTTCCATGTTTATACAGATGGCTGTGCCGATATTTCCATGTTTATACAGAGTTCTCTGTAGATATTTCCATGTTTATATAGATGACAGTGCAGATATTTCCAGGTTTATGCAAATGGCTGTGTAGATATTTCCATGTTTATACAGATGGCTGTGTAGATATTTCCATGTTTATACAGATGACTTTGTAGGTATTTCCATGTTTATACAGATGGCGGTGTAGACATTTCCATGTTTATAGAGATAGCTCTGTAGATATTTCCATGTTTACACAGATAGCGGTTTAGATATTTCCATGTTTATACAGATCATGGAGTAGATATTTCCATGTTTATACAGATCGCGGTGTAGATATTTCCATGTTTTTACAGATAGCGGTGTAGATATTTCCATGTTTATACAGATGACGGTGTAGATATTTCCATGTTCATAGAGATGGCGGTGTAGATATTTCCATGTTTATTGAGATAGCGGTGTAGATATATCAATGTTCATAGAGATAGCAGTGAGGATATTTCCATATTTATACAGATAGCAGTGTAGATATTTCCACTTGTATAGAGATAGCGGTTTAGATATTTCATATTTTTACAGAGAGCGGTGTAGATATTTCCACGTTTATACAGATGGCGGTGTAGATATTTCCATCTTTCTACAAATGGCAGTGTAGATATTTCCATGTTTATAGAGATGGCGGTGTAGATATTTCCATGTTTATATAGATGGCAGTGTAGATATTTTCTTCTTTATGTAGATGGCATTGTAGATACCTCCATGTTTAAAGAGATGGCGGTGTGTATATTTCCATGTTGATGGAGATAGCGGTGTAGATATTTCCATGTTAATAGAGATAGCGGTGTAGTTATTTCCATGTTTATAGAGACAGCGGTGTAGATATTTCCATGTTTATACAGAACGCGGTGTAGATATTTCCATGTTTATACAGATAGCGGTGTAGATATTTTCACGTTCATACAGATGGCGGTGTAGATATTTCCATCTTTCTACTAATGGCAGTGTAGATATTTCCATGTTTATAGAGATGGCAGTGTAGATATTTTCTTGTTTATGTAGATGGCGTTGTAGATACCTCCATGTTTAAAGAGATGGCGGTGTGTATATTTCCATGTTGATGGAGATAGCGGTGTAGATATCTCCATGTTTATACAGATGGCTGTGTAGATATTTCCATGTGTGTACAGATGGCAGTGTAGATATTTCCATGTTTATACAGATAGCGGTGTAAATATTTCCATGTTTACATATATAGTGGTTAAGTTATTTCCATCTTTGCACAGATTGCTGTGTAGACATTGCAAACTTTACACAGATAGCGGTGTAGATATTTCCAAGTTTACAGAGATACCTGTGTCGATATTTCCATGTTTACAGAGATATCATTGTAGATATTTCCATGTTTATTCAGATACCGGTGTAGTTATTTACATGTTGATACAGATAGCGGTGTAGATATTTTCAGGGTTATACAGATAGTGGTGTAGATATTTCCACGTTTTACAGATAGCTGTGTAGATATTTCCCTGTTTACACAGATAGCGTTGTAAATATTTCCATGTTTACACAGATAGCGTTGTAGATATTTCCATGCTTACACAGATTGCGGTGTAGATATTTCCAAGTTTACACAGATAGCTGTGTAGATATTTCCATGTTTACACAGATAGCGTTGTAGATATTTCATTGTTTATAGAGATAGCGGTGTAGGTATTTCCATGTTTTTAAAGATACCGGTGTAGGTATTTCCGTGTTTATAAAGATAGCGGTGGAGATATTTCCATGTTTATACAGATAGCGGTGTAAAAATTTCCATGTTTATACAGATAGCGCTGTAGTTATTTCCATATTTATACAGATAGCTGTGTAGATATTTCCATGTTTATACAGGTAGCAGTGTAGAAATTCCCATGTTTACAGATCGCTTTGTAGATATTTCCATCTTTCTACAGATGTCTGTGTAGATATTTCCAAGTTTATACAGATGTCTGTATAGATATTTCCATGTTTATGCAGATGGCGATGTAGATATTTCCATGTTTATAGAGATGGCGGTGTAGTTATTTCTATGTTTATAGAGATAGCGGTGTAAATATTTCCATGTTTATAGAGATGGTGGTGTAAGTATTTTCATGTTTATAGAGATTGCGGTGTAGATATTTCCATGTTTCTACAGACAGCGGTGTTGCTACTTCCATGTTTATACAGATAGTGGTGTAGATATTTCCATGTTTATACAGCTCGCGGTGTAG
Organism: Pan troglodytes; assembly: GCF_028858775.2. Taxonomy (NCBI): domain Eukaryota; kingdom Metazoa; phylum Chordata; class Mammalia; order Primates; family Hominidae; genus Pan; species Pan troglodytes. Next base: position 99,397,421 of record NC_072417.2, read on the forward strand.
ATATTTCCATCTTTATACAGATGGGAGAGGAGGTATTTCCATGTTTATACAGATAGCGGTGTAGATATTTCCGTGTCTATAGAGATAGCGGTGTAGTTATTTCCATATTTATACAGATTGTGGTGTAGATATTTCCATCTTTATACAGATGGCGGTGTAGATATTTCCATGTTTATACAGATAGAATTGAAGTTATTTCCATGTGTATACACATAGTGGTGTAGATATTTCCAAGTTTATACAGATGGCGGTGTAGATACATCCATGTTTCTGAAGATGGCGGTGTAGATATTTTCATGTTTATAGAGATGGTGGTGTAGATATTTCCATGTATATAGAGATTGCAGTGTAGATATTTCCATGTTTATAGAGAAAGTGGTGGAGGTATTTCCATGTTTATAGAGATAGCGGTGTAGATATTTCCATATTTATACAGATAGCGGTGTAGGTATTTCCATGTTTATACAGATTGTGGTGTAGATATTTCCATGTTTCTACAGATGGCGGTGTAGATATTTCCTAGTTTATAGAGACAGCGGTATAGATATTTCCATGTTTATACAGGTAGCGATGTAGATATTTCCATGTTTACAGAGATAGCGGTGTACTTATTTCCATCTTTGCTCAGATTGCCGTGTATATATTTCCATGTTTACGAAGATTGCTGTGCAGATATTTCCAAGTTTACACAGATAGATGTGTAGATATTTCCATGTTTACACACATAACGTTGTAGATATTTCCATATTTATACAGATTGCGGTGTAGATATGTCCATGTTTACACAGAAAGCAGTGTAGATATTTTCATGTTTATACATATTGCGGTGGAGATTTGTCCATGTTTATAGAGACTGCGGTATAGATATTACCATGTTTATAGAGATAGCGGTGTATATATGTCAATGTTCATAGAGATAGCAGTGAGGATATTTCCATGTTTATACAGATAGCAGTGTAGATATTCCCACTTTTATAGAGATAGCGGTTTAGATATTTCATATTTATACAGAGATCGGTGTAGATATTTCCATGTTTATACAGATTGCGGTGTAGATATTTCCATGTTTATACAGATTGCGGTGTAGATATTTCCATGTTTATACAGATGGCTGTGTAGATATTTCCATGTTTATACAGATGACTTTGTAGGTATTTCGATGTTTATACAGATGGCGGTGTAGATATTTCCATGGTTATAGAGATAGCTGTGTAGATATTTCCATGTTTACACCGATAGCGGTTTAGATATTTCCATGTTTATACAGATCGCGGTGTAGATATTTCCATGTTTATACAGATAGCGGTGTAGATATTTCCATGTTTATACAGATGACGGTGTTGATATTTCCATGTTTATAGATGGCAGTGTAGATATTTCCATGTTTATAGCGATACCGGTGTAGATATAACAATGTTCACAGAGATAGCAGTGAGGATATTTCCATGTTTATGCAGATAGCAGTGTAGATATTTCCTCTTTTATAGAGATAGCAGTTTAGATATTTCATATTTATACAGAGAGCGGTGTAGATATTTCCATGTTTATACAGATTGCGGTGTAGATATTTCCAGGTTAATACAGATAGCGGTGTAGATATTTCCACGTTTATACAGATGGCGGTGTAGATATTTCCATCTTTCTACAAATGGCAGTGTAGATATTTCCATGTTTATACAGATGGCGGTGTAGATATTTCCATGTTTATATAGATGGCAGTGTAGATATCTTCTTGTTTATGTAGATGGCGTTGTAGATACCTCCATGTTTAAAGAGATGGCGGTGTGTATATTTCCATGTTGGTGGAGATAGCGGTGTAGATATTTCCATGTTTATAGAGATAGCGGTGTAGTTATTTCCATGTTTATAGAGATAGCGGTGTAGATATTTCCATGTTTCTACTAATGACTGTGTAGATATTTCCATGTTTGTACAGATGGCAGTGCAGATATTTCCATGTTTATAGAGATAGAAGTGTAGATATTTTCATGTTTATACATATTGCGGTGGAGATTTGTCCAAGTTTATACAGAGAGCAATGGAGATATTTCCACGTTAATACACATAGCGGTGTAGATATTTCCATGTTTATACAGATAGCGTTGTAGATATTTCCATGTTTATACAGATGGCTGTGCCGATATTTCCATGTTTATACAGAGTTCTCTGTAGATATTTCCATGTTTATATAGATGACAGTGCAGATATTTCCAGGTTTATACAGATGGCTGTGTAGATATTTCCATGTTTATACAGATGGCTGTGTAGATATTTCCATGTTTATACAGATGACTTTTTAGGTATTTCCATGTTTATACAGATGGCGGTGTAGATATTTCCATGTTTATAGAGATAGCTGTGTAGATATTTCCATGTTTACACAGATAGCGATTTAGATATTTCCATGTTTATACAGATCGCGGTGCAGATATTTCCATGTTTATACAGATCGCGGTGTAGATATTTCCATGTTTATACAGATAGCGGTGTAGACATTTCCATGTTTATACAGATGATGTTGTAGATATTTCCATGTTTATAGAGATGGCGGTGTAGATATTTCCATGTTTATAGAGATAGCGGTGTAGATATATGAATGTTCATAGAGATAGCAGTGAGGATATTTCCATGTTTATACAGATAGCAGTGTAGATATTTCCACTTTTATAGAGATAGCGGTTTAGAAATTTCATATTTATACAGAGAGCAGTGTAGATATTTCCATGTTTATACAGATTGCGGTGTAGATATTTCCATGTTTATACAGATAGCGGTGTAGATATTTCCACGTTTATACAGATGGCGGTGTAGATATTTCCATCTTTCTACAAATGGCAGTGTAGATATTTCCATGTTTATAGAGATGGCAGTGTAGATATTTCCATGTTTATATAGATGGCAGTGTAGATATTTTCTTGTTTATGTAGATGGCGTTGTAGATACCTCCATGTTTAAAGAGATGGCGGTGTGTATATTTCCATGTTGATGGAGATAGCGGTGTAGATATTTCCATGTTTATAGAGATAGCGGTGTAGTTATTTCCATGTTTATAGAGATAGCGGTGTAGATATTTCCATGTTTCTACAGATGACTGTGTAGATATTTCCATGTTTGTACAGATGGCAGTGTAGATACTTCCGTGTTTATAGAGATAGAAGTGTAGATATTTTCATGTTTATACATATTGCGGTGGAGATTTGTCCATGTTTATACAGATAGCAATGGAGATATTTCCACGTTAATACACATAGCGGTGTAGATCTTTCCATGTTTATACAGATAGCGTTATAGATATTTCCATGTTTATACAGATGGCTGTGCCGATATTTCCATGTTTATACAGAGTTCTCTGTAGATATTTCCATGTTTATATAGATGACAGTGCAGATATTTCCAGGTTTATACAGATGGCTGTGTAGATATTTCCATGTTTATACAGAAGGCTGTGTAGATATTTCCATGTCTATACAGATGACTTTGTAGGTATTTCCATGTTTATACAGATGGCGGTGTAGATATTTCCATGTTTATAGAGATAGCTGTGTAGATATTTCCATGTTTACACAGATAGCGGTTTAGATATTTCCATGTTTATACAGATCGCGGTGTAGATATTTCCATGTTTATACAGATTGCGGTGTAGATATTTCCGTGTTTATACAGATAGCGGTGTAGATATTTCCACGTTTATACAGATGGCGGTGTAGATATTTCCATCTTTCTACAAATGGCAGTGTAGATATTTCCATGTTTATAGAGATGGCGGTGTAGATATTTCCATGTTTATATAGATGGCAGTGTAGATATTTTCTCGTTTATGTAGATGGCGTTGTAGATACCTCCATGTTTAAAGAGATGGCGGTGTGTATATTTCCATGTTGATGGAGATAGCGGTGTAGATGTTTCCATGTTTATAGAGATAGCGGTGTAGTTATTTCCATGTTTATAAAGATAGCGGTGTAGATATTTCCATGTTTCTACAGATGACTGTGTAGTTATTTCCATGTTTGTACAGATGGCAGTGTAGATATTTCCATGTTTATAGAGATAGAAGTGTAGATATTTCCATGTTTATACAGATAGCGTTGTAGTTATTTCCATGTTTATACAGATGGCTGTGCCGATATTTCCATGTTTATACAGAGTTCTCTGTAGATATTTCCATGTTTATATAGATGACAGTGCAGATATTTCCAGGTTTATACAGATGGCTGTGTAGATATTTCCTTGTTTATACAGATGGCTGTGTAGATATTTCCATGTTTATACAGATGACTTTGTAGGTATTTCCATGTTTATACAGATGGCGGTGTAGATATTTCCATGTTTATAGAGATAGCTGTGAAGATATTTCCATGTTTACACAGATAGCGGTTTAGATATTTCCATATTTATACAGATCGCGGTGTAGATATTTCCATGTTTATACAGATCGCGGTGTAGATATTTGCATGTTTATACAGATAGCGGTGTAGATATTTCCATGTTTATACAGATGACGGTGTAGATATTTCCATGTTTATAGAGATGGCGGTGTAGATATTTCCAAATTTATAGAGATAGCGTTGTAGATATATGAATGTTCATAGAGATAGCAGTGAGGATATTTCCATGTTTATACAGATAGCAGTGTAGATATTTCCACTTTTATAGAGATAGCGGTTTAGATATTTCATATTTATACAGAGTGCGGTGTAGATATTTCCATGTTTATACAGATTGCGGTGTAGATATTTCCATGTTTATACAGATCGCGGTGTAGATATTTCCATGTTTATACCGATAGCGGTGTAGATTTTTCCATGTTTATACAGATGACTGTGTAGATATTTCCATGTTTATAGAGATGGCGGTGTAGATATTTCCATGTTTATAGAGATAGCGGTGTAGATATATCAATGTTCATAGAGATAGCAGTGAGGCTATTTCCATGTTTATACAGATAGCAGTGTAGATATTTCCACTTTTATAGAGATAGCGGTTTAGATATTTCATATTTATACAGAGAGCGGTGTAGATATTTCCACGTTTATACAGATTGCGGTGTAGATATTTCCATGTTTATACAGATAGCGGTGTAGATATTTCCACGTTTATACAGATGGCGGTGTAGATATCTCCATCTTTCTACAAATGGCAGTGTAGATATTTCCATGTTTATAGAGATGGCGGTGTAGATATTTCCATATTTATATAGATGGCAGTGTAGATATTTTCTTGTTTATGTAGATGGCGTTGTAGATACCTCCATGTTTAAAGAGAAGGCAGTGTGTATATTTCCATGTTGATGGATATAGCGGTGTAGATATTTCCATGTTTATAGAGATAGCGGTGTAGATATTTCCATGTTTCTATAGATGACTGTGTAGATATTTCCATGTTTGTACAGATGGCAGTGATGATATTTCCATGTTTATGGAGATAGAAGTGTAGATATTTTCATATTTATACATATTGCGGTGGAGATTTGTCCATGTTTATACAGATAGCAATGGAGATATTTCCACGTTAATACACATAGCGGTGTAGATATTTCCATGTTTATACAGATAGCGTTGTAGATATTTCCATGTTTATACAGATGGCTGTGCCGACATTTCCATGTTTATACAGAGTTCTCTGTAGATATTTCCATGTTTATATAGATGACAGTGCAGATATTTCCAGGTTTATACAGATGGCTGTGTAGATATTTCCATGTTTATACAGATAGCTGTGTAGATATTTCCATGTTTATACAGATGACTTTGTAGGTATTTCCTTGTTTATACAGATGGTGGTGTAGATATTTCCATGTTTATAGAGATAGCTGTGTAGATATTTCCATGTTTACAGAGATAGCGGTTTAGATATTTCCATGTTTATAAAGATCGCGGTGTAGATATTTCCATGTTTATACAGATCGCGGTAGAGATATTTCCATGTTTATACCGATAGCGGTGTAGTTATTTCCATGTTTATACAGATGACGGTGTAGATATTTCCATGTTTATAGAGATGGCGGTGTAGATATTTCCATGTTTATAGAGATAGCGGTGTAGATATATCAATGTTCATAGAGATAGCAGTGAGGATATTTCCATGTTTATACAGATAGCAGTGTAGATATTTCCACTTTTATAGAGATAGCAGTTTAGATATTTCATATTTATACAGAGAGCGGTGTAGATATTTCCATGTTTATACAGATTGCGGTGTAGATATTTCCATGTTTACACAGATAGCGGTGTAGATATTTCCACGTTTATACAGATGGCGGTGTAGATATTTCCATCTTTCTACAAATGGCAGTGTAGATATTTCCATGTTTATAGAGATGGCGGTGTAGATATTTCCATATTTATATAGATGGCAGTGTAGATATTTTCTTGTTTATGTAGATGGCGTTGTAGATACCTCCATGTTTAAAGAGAAGGCAGTGTGTATATTTCCATGTTGATGGAGATAGCGGTGTAGATATTTCCATGTTTATAGAGATAGCGGTGTAGATATTTCCATGTTTCTACAGATGACTGTGTAGATATTTCCATGTTTGTACAGATGGCAGTGAAGATATTTCCATGTTTATAGAGATAGAAGTGTAGATATTTTCATGTTTATACATATTGCGGTGGAGATTTGTCCATGTTTATACAGATAGCAATGGAGATATTTCCACGTTAAAACACATAGCGGTGTAGATATTTCCATGTTTATACTGATAGCGTTGTAGATATTTCCATGTTTATACAGATGGCTATGCCGATATTTCCATGTTTATACAGGGTTCTCGGTAGATATTTCCATGTTTATATAGATGACAGTGCAGATATTTCCAGGTTTCTACAGATGGCTGAGTAGATATTTCCATGTTTATACAGATGACTTTGTAGGTATTTCCATGTTTATACAGATGGCGGTGTAGATATTTCCATGTTTATAGAGATAGTTGTGTAGATATATCCATGTTTACACAGATAGCGGTTTAGATATTTCCATGTTTATACAGATATCGGTGTAGATATTTCCATGTTTATACAGATGACGGTGTAGATATTTCCATGTTTATAGAGATGGCGGTGTAGATATTTCCATGTTTATAGAGATAGCGGTGTAGATATATCAATGTTCATAGAGATAGCAGTGAGGATATTTCCATGTTTATACAGATAGCAGTGTAGATATTTCCACTTTTATAGAGATAGCGGTTTAGAAATTTCATATTTATACAGAGAGCGGTGTAGATATTTCCATGTTTATACAGATTGCAGTGTAGATATTTCCATGTTTATACAGATAGCGGTGTTGATATTTCCACGTTTATACAGATGGCGGTGTAGTTATTTCCATCTTTCTACAAATGGCAGTGTAGATATTTCCATGTTTATAGAGATGGCGGTGTAGATATTTCCATGTTTACACAGATAGCGGATTAGATATTTCCATGTTTATAGAGATACCGGTGTAGATATTTCCATGTTTACACAGATAGCGGTTTAGATAATTCCATGTTTATACAGATCACGGTGTAGATATTTCCATGTTTATACCGATAGCGTTGTAGATATTTCCATGTTTATACAGATGGCTGTGCCGATATTTCCATGTTTATACAGAGTTCTCTGTAGATATTTCCATGTTTATATAGATGACAGTGCAGATATTTCCAGGTTTATACAGATGTCTGTGTAGATATTTCCATGATTATACAGATGGCTGTGTAGATATTTCCATGTTTATACAGATGACTTTGTAGGTATTTCCATGTTTATACAGATGGCAGTGTAGATATTTCCATGTTTATAGAGATAGCTGTGTAGATATTTCCATGTTTACACTGATAGCGGTTTAGATATTTCCATGTTTATACAGATCGCGGTGTAGATATTTCCATGTTTATACAGATCGCGGTGTAGATATTTCCATGTTTATACCGATAGCGGTGTAGATATTTCCATGTTTATACAGATGACGGTGTAGATATTTCCATGTTTATAGAGATGGCGGTGTAGATATTTCCATGTTTATAGAGATAGCGGTGTATATATATCAATGTTCATAGAGATAGCAGTGAGGATATTTCCATGTTTATACAGATAGCAGTGTAGATATTTCCACATTTATAGAGATAGCGGTTTAGATATTTCATATTTATACATAGAGCGGTGTAGATATTTCCATGTTTATACAGATTGCGGTGTAGATATTTCCATGTTTATACGGATAGCTGTGTAGGTATTTCCACGTTTATACAGATGGCGGTGTAGATATTTCCATCTTTCTACAAATGGCAGTGTAGATATTTCCATGTTTATAGAGATGGCGGTGTAGATAATTCCATGTTTATATAGATGGCAGTGTAGATATTTTCTTGTTTATGTAGATGGCGTTGTAGATAGCTCCATGTTTAAAGAGATGGCGGTGTGTATATTTCCATGTTGATGGAGATAGCGGTGTAGATATTTCCATGTTTATAGAGATAGCGGTGTCGTTATTTCCATGTTTACACAGATAGCGGTTTAGATATTTCCATGTTTATAGAGATCGCGGTGTAGATATTTCCATGTTTATACCGATAGCGTTGTAGATATTTCCATTTTTATACAGATGGCTGTGCCGATATTTCCATGTTTATACAGAGTTCTCTGTAGATAATTCCATGTTTATATAGATGACAGTGCAGATATTTCCAGGTTTATACAGATGGCTGTGTAGGTATTTCCATGATTATACAGATGGCTGTGTAGATATTTCCATGTTTATACAGATGACTTTGTAGGTATTTCCATGTTTATACAGATGGCAGTGTAGATATTTCCATGTTTATAGAGATAGCTGTGTAGATATTTCCATGTTTACACTGATAGCGGTTTAGATATTTCCATGTTTATACAGATCGCGGTGTAGATATTTCCATGTTTATACAGATCGCGGTGTAGATATTTCCATGTTTATACCGATAGCGGTGTTGATATTTCCATGTTTATACAGATGACGGTGTAGATATTTCCATGTTTATGTAGATGGCGGTGTACATATCTCCATATTTATAGAGATAGCGGTGTAGATATATCAATGTTCATAGAGATAGCAGTGAGGATATTTCCATGTTTATACAGATAGCAGTGTAGCTATTTCCACTTTTATAGAGATAGCGGTTTAGATATTTCATATTTATACAGTGAGCGGTGTAGATATTTCCACGTTTATACAGATTGCGGTGTAGATATTTGCATGTTTATACAGATAGCGGTGTAGATATTTCCACATTTATACAGATGGCGGTGTAGATATTTCCATCTTTCTACAAATGGCAGTGTAGATATTTCCATGTTTATAGAGATGGCGGTGTAGATATTTCCATGTTTATATAGATGGCAGTGTAGATATTTTCTTGTTTATGTAGATGGCGTTGTAGATACCTCCATGTTTAAAGAGATGGCGATGTGTATATTTCCATGTTGATGGAGATAGCGGTGTAGATATTTCCATGTTTATAGAGATAGCGGTGTAGTTATTTCCATGTTTATAGAGATAGCGGTGTAGATATTTCCATGTTTCTACAGATGACTGTGTAGATATTTCCATGTTTGTACAGATGGCAATGTAGATATTTCCATGTTTATAGAGATAGACGTGTAGATATTTTCATGTTTATATATATTGTGGTGGAGATTTGTCCATGTTTATACAGATAGCAATGGAGATATTTCCACGTTAATACACATAGCGGTGTAGATATTTCCATGTTTATACAGATAACGTTGTAGATATTTCCATGTTTATACAGATGGCTGTGCCGATATTTCCATGTTTATACAGAGGTCTCTGTAGATATTTCCATGTTTATATAGATGACAGTGCAGATATTTCCAGGTTTATACAGATGGCTGTGTAGATATTTCCATGTTTATACAGACGGCTGTGTAGATATTTCCATGTTTATACAGATGACTTTGTAGGTATTTCCATGTTTATACAGATGGCGGTGTAGATATTTCCATGTTTATAGAGATAGCTGTGTAGATATTTCCATGTTTACACAGATAGCGGTTTAGATATTTCCATGCTTATACAGATCGCGGTGTAGATATTTCCATGTTTATACCGATAGCGTTGTAGATATTTCCATGTTTATACAGATGGCTGTGCCGATATTTCCATGTTTATACAGAGTTCTCTGTAGATATTTCCGTGTTTATATAGATGACAGTGCAGATATTTCCAGGTTTACACAGATGGCTGTGTAGATATTTCCATGATTATACAGATGGCTGTGTAGATATTTCCATGTTTATACAGATGACTTTGTCTGTATTTCCATGTTTATACAGATGGCAGTGTAGATATTTCCATGTTTATAGAGATAGCGGTGTAGATATATCAATGTTCATAGAGATAGCAGTGAGGATATTTCCATGTTTATACAGATGGCAGTGTAGATATTTCCACTTTTATAGAGATAGCGGTTTAGATATTTCATATTTATACAGAGAGCGGTGTAGATATTTCCATGTTTATACAGATTGCGGTGTAGATATTTCCCTGTTTATACAGATGGCGGTGTAGATATTTCCATCTTTCTACAAATGGCAGTGTAGACATTTCCATGTTTATAGAGATGGCGGTGTAGATATTTCCATGTTTATATAGATGGCAGTGTAGATATTTTCTTGTTTATGTAGATGGCGTTGTAGATACCTCCATGTTTAAAGAGATGGCGGTGTGTATATTTCCATGTTGATGGAGATAGCGGTGTAGATATTTCCATGTTTATAGAGATAGCGGTGTAGTTATTTCCATGTTTATAGAGATAGCGGTGTAGATATTTCCATGTTTCTACAGATGACTGTGTAGATATTTCCATGTTTGTACAGATGGCAGTGTAGATATTTCCATGTTTATAGAGATAGAAGTGTAGATATTTTCATGTTTATACATATTGCGGTGGAGATTTGTCCATGTTTATACAGATAGCAATGGAGATATTTCCACGTTAATACACATAGCGGTGTAGATATTTCCATGTTTATACAGATAGCGTTGTAGATATTTCCATGTTTATACAGATGGCTGTGCCGATATTTCCATGTTTATACACAGTTCTCTGTAGATATTTCCATGTTTATATAGATGACAGTGCAGATATTTCCGGGTTTATGCAGATGGCTGTGTAGATATTTCCAAGTTTATACAGATGGCTGTGTAGATATTTCCGTGTTTATACAGATGACTTTGTAGGTATTTCCATGTTTATACAGATGGCGGTGTAGATATTTCCATGTTTATAGAGATAGCTGTGTAGATATATCAATGTTCATAGAGATAGCAGTGAGGATATTTCCATGTTTATACAGATAGCAGTGTAGATATTTCCACTTTTATAGAGATAGCGGTTTAGATATTTCATATTTATACAGAGACCGGTGTAGATATTTCCATGTTTATACAGATTGCGGTGTAGATATTTCCATGTTTATACAGATAGCGGTGTAGATATTTCCACGTTTATACAGATGGCCGTGTAGATATTTCCATCTTTCTACAAATGGCAGTGTAGATATTTCCATGTTTATAGAGATGGCGGTGTAGATATTTCCATGTTTATATAGATGGCAGTGTAGATATTTTCTTGTTTATGTAGATGGCGTTGTAGATACCTCCATGTTTAAAGAGATGGCGGTGTGTATATTTCCATGTTGATGGAGATAGCGGTGTAGATATTTCCATGTTTATAGAGATAGCGGTGTAGTTATTTCCATGTTTATAGAGATAGCGGTGTAGATATTTCCATGTTTCTACAGATGACTGTGTAGATATTTCCATGTTTGTACAGATGGCAGTGTAGATATTTCGATGTTTATAGAGATAGAAGTGTAGATATTTTCATGTTTATACATATTGCGGTGGAGATTTGTCCATGTTTATACAGACAGCAATGGAGATATTTCCACGTTAATACACATAGCGGTGTAGATATTTCCATGTTTATACAGATAGCATTGTAGATATTTCCATGTTTATACAGATGGCTGTGCCGATATTTCCATGTTTATACAGAGTTCTCTGTAGATATTTCCATGTTTATATAGATGACAGTGCAGATATTTCCATGTTTATACAGATGGCTGTGTAGATATTTCCATGTTTATACAGACGGCTTTGTAGATATTTCCATGTTTATACAGATGACTTTGTAGGTATTTCCATGTTTATACAGATGGCGGTGTAGATATTTCCATGTTTATAGAGATAGCTGTGTAGATATTTCCATGTTTACACAGATAGCGGATTAGATATTTCCATGTTTATACAGATCGCGGTGTAGATATTTCCATGTTTATACCGATAGCGGTGTTGATATTTCCATGTTTATACAGATGACGGTGTAGATATTTCCATGTTTATGTAGATGGCCGTGTAGATATCTCCATATTTATAGAGATAGCGGTGTAGATATATCAATGTTCATAGAGATAGCAGTGAGGATATTTCCATGTTTATACCGATAGCAGTGTAGGTATTTCCACTTTTATAGAGATAGCGGTTTAGATATTTCATATTTATACAGTGAGCGGTGTAGATATTTCCACGTTTATACAGATTCCGGTGTAGATATTTCCATGTTTATACAGATAGCGGTGTAGATATTTCCACATTTATACAGATGGCGGTGTAGATATTTCCATCTTTCTACAAATGGCAGTGTAGATATTTCCATGTTTATAGAGATGGCGGTGTAGATATTTCCATGTTTATATAGATGGCAGTGTAGATATTTTCTTGTTTATGTAGATGGCGTTGTAGATACCTCCATGTTTAAAGAGATGGCGGTGTGTATATTTCCATGTTGATGGAGATAGCGGTGTAGATATTTCCATGTTTATAGAGATAGCGGTGTAGTTATTTCCATGTTTATAGAGATAGCGGTGTAGATATTTCCATGTTTCTACAGATGACTGTGTAGATATTTCCATGTTTGTACAGATGGCAGTGTAGATATTTCCATGTTTATAGAGATAGAAGTGTAGATATTTTCATGTTTATACATATTGCGGTGGAGATTTGTCCATGTTTATACAGATAGCAATGGAGATATTTCCACGTTAATACACATAGCGGTGTAGATATTTCCATGTTTATACAGATAGCGTTGTAGATATTTCCATGTTTATACAGATGGCTGTGCCGATATTTCCATGTTTATACAGAGGTCTCTGTAGATATTTCCATGTTTATATAGATGACAGTGCAGATATTTCCAGGTTTATACAGATGGCTGTGTAGATATTTCCATGTTTATACAGACGGCTGTGTAGATATTTCCATGTTTATACAGATGACTTTGTAGGTATTTCCATGTTTATACAGATGGCGGTGTATATATTTCCATGTTTATAGAGATAGCTGTGTAGATATTTCCATGTTTACACAGATAGCGGTTTAGATATTTCCATGCTTATACAGATCGCGGTGTAGATATTTCCATGTTTATACCGATAGCGTTGTAGATATTTCCATGTTTATACAGATGGCTGTGCCGATATTTCCATGTTTATACAGAGTTCTCTGTAGATATTTCCGTGTTTAAATAGATGACAGTGCAGATATTTCCAGGTTTACACAGATGGCTGTGTAGATATTTCCATGATTATACAGATGGCTGTGTAGATATTTCCATGTTTATACAGATGACTTTGTCTGTATTTCCATGTTTATACAGATGGCAGTGTAGATATTTCCATGTTTATAGAGATAGCGGTGTAGATATATCAATGTTCATAGAGATAGCAGTGAGGATATTTCCATGTTTATACAGATGGCAGTGTAGATATTTCCACTTTTATAGAGATAGCGGTTTAGATATTTCATATTTATACAGAGAGCGGTGTAGATATTTCCATGTTTATACAGATTGCGGTGTAGATATTTCCATGTTTATACAGATATCGGTGTAGATATTTCCACGTTTATACAGATGGCGGTGTAGATATTTCCATCTTTCTACAAATGGCAGTGTAGACATTTCCATGTTTATAGAGATGGCGGTGTAGATATTTCCATGTTTATATAGATGGCAGTGTAGATATTTTCTTGTTTATGTAGATGGCGTTGTAGATACCTCCATGTTTAAAGAGATGGCGGTGTGTATATTTCCATGTTGATGGAGATAGCGGTGTAGATATTTCCATGTTTATAGAGATAGCGGTGTAGTTATTTCCATGTTTATAGAGATAGCGGTGTAGATATTTCCATGTTTCTACAGATGACTGTGTAGATATTTCCATGTTTGTACAGATGGCAGTGTAGATATTTCCATGTTTATAGAGATAGAAGTGTAGATATTTTCATGTTTATACATATTGCGGTGGAGATTTGTCCATGTTTATACAGATAGCAATGGAGATATTTCCACGTTAATACACATAGCGGTGTAGATATTTCCATGTTTATACAGATAGCGTTGTAGATATTTCCATGTTTATACAGATGGCTGTGCCGATATTTCCATGTTTATACAGAGTTCTCTGTAGATATTTCCATGTTTATATAGATGACAGTGCAGATATTTCCGGGTTTATGCAGATGGCTGTGTAGATATTTCCAAGTTTATACAGATGGCTGTGTAGATATTTCCATGTTTATACAGATGACTTTGTAGGTATTTCCATGTTTATACAGATGGCGGTGTAGATATTTCCATGTTTATAGAGATAGCTGTGTAGATATATCAATGTTCATAGAGATAGCAGTGAGGATATTTCCATGTTTATACAGATAGCAGTGTAGATATTTCCACTTTTATAGAGATAGCGGTTTAGATATTTCATATTTATACAGAGAGCGGTGTAGATATTTCCATGTTTATACAGATTGCGGTGTAGATATTTCCATGTTTATACAGATAGCGGTGTAGATATTTCCACGTTTATACAGATGGCCGTGTAGATATTTCCATCTTTCTACAAATGGCAGTGTAGATATTTCCATGTTTATAGAGATGGCGGTGTAGATATTTCCATGTTTATATAGATGGCAGTGTAGATATTTTCTTGTTTATGTAGATGGCGTTGTAGATACCTCCATGTTTAAAGAGATGGCGGTGTGTATATTTCCATGTTGATGGAGATAGCGGTGTAGATATTTCCATGTTTATAGAGATAGCGGTGTAGTTATTTCCATGTTTATAGAGATAGCGGTGTAGATATTTCCATGTTTCTACAGATGACTGTGTAGATATTTCCATGTTTGTACAGATGGCAGTGTAGATATTTCCATGTTTATAGAGATAGAAGTGTAGATATTTTCATGTTTATACATATTGTGGTGGAGATTTGTCCATGTTTATACAGATAGCAATGGAGATATTTCCACGTTAATACACATAGCGGTGTAGATATTTCCATGTTTATACAGATAGCGTTGTAGATATTTCCATGTTTATACAGATGGCTGTGCCGATATTTCCATGTTTATACAGAGTTCTCTGTAGATATTTCCATGTTTATATAGATGACAGTGCAGATATTTCCATGTTTATACAGATGGCTGTGTAGATATTTCCATGTTTATACAGACGGCTTTGTAGATATTTCCATGTTTATACAGATGACTTTGTAGGTATTTCCATGTTTATACAGATGGCGGTGTAGATATTTCCATGTTTATAGAGATAGCTGTGTAGATATTTCCATGTTTACACAGATAGCGGATTAGATATTTCCATGTTTATACAGATCGCGGTGTAGATATTTCCATGTTTATACTGATAGCGTTGTAGATATTTCCATGTTTATACAGATGGCTGTGCCGATATTTCCATGTTTATACAGAGTTCTCTGTAGATATTTCCGTGTTTATATAGATGACAGTGCAGATATTTCCAGGTTTATACAGATCGCTGTGTAGATATTTCCATGATTATACAGATGGCTGTGTAGATATTTCCATGTTTATACAGATGACTTTGCAGGTATTTCCATGTTTATACAGATGGCAGTGTAGATATTTCCATGTTTATAGAGATAGCGGTGTCGATATATCAATGTTCATAGAGATAGCAGTGAGGATATTTACATGTTTATACAGATAGCAGTGTAGATATTTCCACTTTTATAGAGATAGCGGTTTAGATATTTCATATTTATACAGAGAGTGGTGTAGATATTTCCATGTTTATACAGATTGCGGTGTGGATATTTCCATGTTTATACAGATAGCGGTGTAGATATTTCCACGTTTATACAGATGGCGGTGTAGATATTTCCATCTTTCTACAAATGGCAGTGTAGATATTTCCATGTTTATAGAGATGGCGGTGTAGATATTTCCATGTTTATATAGATGTCAGTGTAGATATTTTCTTGTTTATGTAGATGGCGTTGTAGATACCTCCATGTTTAAAGAGATGGCGGTGTGTATATTTCCATGTTGATGGAGATAGCGGTGTAGATATTTCCATGTTTATAGAGATAGCGGTGTAGTTATTTCCATGTTTATAGAGATAGCGGTGTAGATATTTCCATGTTTCTACAGATGACTGTGTAGATAGTTCCATGTTTGTACAGATGGCAGTGTAGATATTTCCATGTTTATAGAGATAGAAGTGTAGATATTTTCATGTTTATACATATTGCGGTGGAGATTTGTCCATGTTTATACAGATAGCAATGGAGATATTTCCACGTTAATACACATAGCGGTGTAGATATTTCCATGTTTATACAGATAGCGTTGTAGATATTTCCATGTTTATACAGATGGCTGTGCCGATATTTCCATGTTTATACAGAGTTCTCTGTAGATATTTCCATGTTTATATAGATGACAGTGCAGATATTTCCAGGTTTATACAGATGGCTGTGTAGATATTTCCAAGTTTATACAGATGGCTGTGTAGATATTTCCATGTTTATACAGATGACTTTGTAGGTATTTCTATGTTTATACAGATGGCGGTGTAGATATTTCCATGTTTAAAGAGATAGCTGTGTAGATATATCAATGTTCATAGAGATAGCAGTGAGGATATTTCCATGTTTATACAGATAGCAGTGTAGATATTTCCACTTTTATAGAGATAGCCGTTTAGATATTTCATATTTATACAGAGAGCGGTGTAGATATTTCCATGTTTATACAGATTGCGGTGTAGATATTTCCATGTTTATACAGATAGCGGTGTAGGTATTTCCACGTTTATACAGATGGCGGTGTATATATTTCCATCTTTCTACAAATGGCAGTGTAGATATTTCCATGTTTATAGAGATGGCGGTGTAGATATTTCCATGTTTATATAGATGGCAGTGTAGATATTTTCTCGTTTATGTAGATGGCGTTGTAGATACCTCCATGTTTAAAGAGATGGCGGTGTGTATATTTCCATGTTGATGGAGATAGCTGTGTAGATATTTCCATGTTTATAGAGATAGCGGTGTAGTTATTTCCACGTTTATAGAGATAGCGGTGTAGATATTTCCATGTTTCTACAGATGACTGTGTAGATATTTCCATGTTTGTACAGATGGCAGTGTAGATATTTCCATGTTTATAGAGATAGAAGTGTAGATATTTTCATGTTTATACATATTGCGGTGGAGATTTGTCCATGTTTATACAGACAGCAATGGAGATATTTCCACGTTAATACACATAGCGGTGTAGATATTTCCATGTTTATACAGATAGCGTTGTAGATATTTCCATGTTTATACAGATGGCTGTGCCGATATTTCCATGTTTATACAGAGTTCTCTGTAGATATTTCCATGTTTATATAGATGACAGTGCAGATATTTCCAGGTTTATACAGATGGCTGTGTAGATATTTCCATGTTTATACAGACGGCTGTGTAGATATTTCCATGTTTATACAGATGACTTTGTAGGTATTTCCATGTTTATACAGATGGCAGTGTAGATATTTCCATGTTTATAGAGATAGCTGTGTAGATATTTCCATGTTTACACAGATAGCGGATTAGATATTTCCATGTTTATACAGATCGCGGTGTAGGTATTACCATGTTTATACCGATAGCGTTGTAGATATTTCCATGTTTATACAGATGGCTGTGCCGATATTTCCATGTTTATACAGAGTTCTCTGTAGATACTTCCGTGTTTATATAGATGACAGTGCAGATATTTCCAGGTTTATACAGATGGCTGTGTAGATATTTCCATGATTATACAGATGGCTGTGTAGATATTTCCATGTTTATACACATGACTTTGTAGGTATTTCCATGTTTATACAGATGGCAGTGAAGATATTTCCATGTTTATAGAGATAGCGGTGTAGATATATCAATGTTCATAGAGATAGCAGTGAGGATATTTCCATGTTTATACAGATAGCAGTGTAGATATTTCCACTTTTATAGAGATAGCGGTTTATATATTTCATATTTATACAGACAGCGGTGTAGATATTTCCATGTTTATACAGATGGCTGTGTAGATATTTCCATATTTATACAGATAGCGGTGTAGATGTTTCCACGTTTATACAGATGGCGGTGTAGATATTTCCATCTTTCTACAAATGGCAGTGTAGATATTTCCATGATTATAGAGATGGCGGTGTAGATATTTCCATGTTTATATAGATGGCAGTGTAGATATTTTCTTGTTTATGTAGATGGCGTTGTAGATACCTCCATGTTTAAAGAGATGGCGGTGTGTATATTTCCATGTTGATGGAGATAGCGGTGTAGATATTTCCATGTTTATAGAGATAGCGGTGTAGTTATTTCCATGTTTATAGAGATAGTGGTGTAGATATTTCCATGTTTCTACAGATGACTGTGTAGATATTTCCATGTTTGTACAGATGGCAGTGTAGATATTTCCATGTTTATAGAGATAGAAGTGTAGATATTTTCATGTTTATACATATTGCGGTGGAGATTTGTCCATGTTTATACAGATAGCAATGGAGATATTTCCACGTTAATACACATAGCGGTGTAGATATTTCCATGTTTATACAGATAGCGTTGTAGATATTTCCATGTTTATACAGATGGCTGTGCCGATATTTCCATGTTTATACAGAGTTCTCTGTAGATATTTCCATGTTTATATAGATGACAGTGCAGATATTTCCAGGTTTATACAGATGGCTGTGTAGATATTTCCAAGTTTATACAGATGGCTGTGTAGATATTTCCATGTTTATACAGATGACTTTGTAGGTATTTCCATGTTTATACAGATGGCGGTGTAGATATTTCTATGTTTATAGAGATAGCTGTGTAGATATATCAATGTTCATAGAGATAGCAGTGAGGATATTTCCATGTTTATACAGATAGCAGTGTAGATATTTCCACTTTTATAGAGATAGCGGTTTAGATATTTCATATTTATACAGAGAGCGGTGTAGATATTTCCATGTTTATACAGATTGCGGTGTAGATATTTCCATGTTTATACAGATAGCGGTGTAGGTATTTCCACGTTTATACAGATGGCGGTGTAGATATTTCCATCTTTCTACAAATGGCAGTGTAGATATTTCCATGATTATAGAGATGGCGGTGTAGATATTTCCATGTTTATATAGATGGCAGTGTAGATATTTTCTTGTTTATGTAGATGGCGTTGTAGATACCTCCATGTTTAAAGAGATGGCGGTGTGTATATTTCCATGTTGATGGAGATAGCGGTGTAGATATTTCCATGTTTATAGAGATAGCGGTGTAGTTATTTCCATGTTTATAGAGATAGCGGTGTAGATATTTCCATGTTTCTACAGATGACTGTGTAGATATTTCCATGTTTGTACAGATGGCAGTGTAGATATTTCCATGTTTATAGAGATAGAAGTGTAGATATTTTCATGTTTATACATATTGCGGTGGAGATCTGTCCATGTTTATACAGATAGCAATGGAGATATTTCCACGTTAATACACATAGCGGTGTAGGTATTTCCATGTTTATACAGATAGCGTTGTAGATATTTCCATGTTTATACAGATGGCTGTGCCGATATTTCCATGTTTATATGGAGTTCTCTGTAGATATTTCCTTGTTTATATAGATGACAGTGCAGATATTTCCAGGTTTATACAGATGGCTGTGTAGATATTTCCAAGTTTATACAGATGGCTGTGTAGATATTTCCATGTTTATACAGATGACTTTGTAGGTATTTCCATGTTTATACAGATGGCGGTGTAGATATTTCCATGTTTATAGAGATAGCTGTGTAGATATATCAATGTTCATAGAGATAGCAGTGAGGATATTTCCATGTTTATACAGATAGCAGTGTAGATATTTCCACTTTTATAGAGATAGCGGTTTAGATATTTCATATTTATACAGAGAGCGGTGTAGATATTTCCATGTTTATACAGATTGCGGTGTAGGTATTTCCACGTTTATACAGATGGCGGTGTAGATATTTCCATCTTTCTACAAACGGCAGTGTAGATATTTCCATGTTTATAGAGATGGCGGTGTAGATATTTCCATGTTTATATAGATGGCAGTGTAGATATTTTCTTGTTTATGTAGATGGCGTTGTAGATACCTCCATGTTTAAAGAGATGGCGGTGTGTATATTTCCATGTTGATGGAGATAGCGGTGTAGATATTTCCATGTTTATAGAGATAGCGGTGTAGTTATTTCCATGTTTATAGAGATAGCGGTGTAGATATTTCCATGTTTCTACAGATGACTGTGTAGATATTTCCATGTTTGTACAGATGGCAGTGTAGATATTTCCATGTTTATAGAGATAGAAGTGTAGATATTTTCATGTTTATACATATTGCGGTGGAGATTTGTCCATGTTTATACAGATAGCAATGGAGATATTTCCACGTTAATACACATAGCGGTGTAGATATTTCCATGTTTATACAGATAGCGTTGTAGATATTTCCATGTTTATACAGATGGCTGTGCAGGTATTTCCATGTTTATACAGAGTTCTCTGTAGATATTTCCATGTTTATATAGATGACAGTGCAGATATTTCCAGGTTTATACAGATGGCTGTGTAGATATTTCCATGTTTATACAGACGGCTGTGTAGATATTTCCATGTTTATACAGATGACTTTTTAGGTATTTCCATGTTTATACAGATGGCGGTGTAGATATTTCCATGTTTATAGAGATAGCTGTGTAGATATTTCCATGTTTACACAGATAGCGGTTTAGATGTTTCCATGTTTATACAGATCGCGGTGTAGATATTTCCATGTTTATACCGATAGCGTTGTAGATATTTCCATGTTTATACAGATGGCTGTGCCGATATTTACATGTTTATACAGAGTTCTCTGTAGATATTTCCATGTTTATAGAGATGACAGTGCAGATATTTCCAGGTTTATACAGATGGCTGTGTAGATATTTCCATGATTATACAGATGGCTGTGTAGATATTTCCATGTTTATACAGATGACTTTGTAGGTATTTCCATGTTTATACAGATGGCAGTGTAGATATTTCCATGTTTATAGAGATAGCGGTGTAGATATTTCCATGTTTATAGAGATAGCAGTGAGGATATTTCCATGTTTATACAGATAGCAGTGTAGATATTTCCACTTTTATAGAGATAGCGGTGTAGATATTTCCATATTTATACAGAGAGCGGTGTAGATATTTCCATGTTTATACAGATTGCGGTGTAGATATTTCCATGTTTATACAGATAGCTTTGTAGATATTTCCACGTTTATACAGATGGCGGTGTAGATATTTCCATCTTTCTACAAATGGCAGTGTAGATATTTCCATGTTTATAGAGATGGCGGTGTAGATATTTCCATGTTTATATAGATGGCAGTGTAGATATTTTCTTGTTTATGTAGATGGCGTTGTAGATACCTCCATGTTTAAAGAGATGGCGGTGTGTATATTTCCATGTTGATGGAGATAGCGGTGTAGATATTTCCATGTTTATAGAGATAGCAGTGTAGTTATTTCCATGTTTATAGAGATAGCGGTGTAGATATTTCCATGTTTCTACAGATGACTGTGTAGATATTTCCATGTTTGTACAGATGGCAGTGTAGATATTTCCATGTTTATAGAGATAGAAGTGTAGATATTTTCATGTTTATACATATTGCGGTGGAGATTTGTCCATGTTTATACAGATAGCAATGGAGATATTTCCACGTTAATACACATAGCGGTGTAGATATTTCCATGTTTATACAGATAGCGTTGTAGATATTTCCATGTTTATACAGATGGCTGTGCCGATATTTCCATGTTTATACAGAGTTCTCTGTAGATATTTCCATGTTTATATAGATGACAGTGCAGATATTTCCAGGTTTATACAGATGGCGTTGTAGATATTTCCATGTTTATACAGATGGCTGTGTAGATATTTCCATGTTTATACAGATGACTTTGTAGATATTTCCATGTTTATACAGATGGCGGTGTAGATATTTCCATGTTTATAGAGATAGCTGTGTAGATATTTCCATGTTTACACAGATAGCGGTTTAGATATTTCCATGTTTATACAGATGGCAGTGTAGATATTTCCATGTTTATACAGATAGCGTGTAGATATTTCCATGTTTATACAGATGGCGGTGGAGATATTTCCATGTTTATACAGATAGCTCTGTAGATATTTCCATGTTTATACAGATGCGGTGTAGATATTTCCATGTTTATACAGATAGCGTTGTAGATATTTCCATGTTTATACAGATGGCTGTGCCGATATTTCCATGTTTATACAGAGTTCTCTGTAGATATTTCCATGTTTATATAGATGACAGTGCAGATATTTCCAGGTTTATACAGATGGCTGTGTAGATATTTCCATGTTTATACAGATGGCTGTGTAGATATTTCCATGTTTATACAGATGACTTTGTAGGTATTTCCATGTTTATACAGATGGCGGTGTAGATATTTCCATGTTTATAGAGATAGCTGTGTAGATATTTCCATGTTTACACAGATAGCGGTTTAGATATTTCCATGTTTATACAGATCGCGGTGTAGATATTTCCATGTTTATACCGATAGCGTTGTAGATATTTCCATGTTTATACAGATGACGGTGTAGATATTTCCATGTTTATAGAGATGTCGGTGTAGATATTTCCATGTTTATACAGATGAGCAGTGTAGATATTTCCATGTTTATACAGATGGCGGTGTAGATATTTCCATGTTTATACAGATGGCTGTGTAGATATTTCCATGTTTATACAGATGACGGTGTAGATAATTCCATGTTTATAGAGATGGCGGTGTAGATATTTCCATGTTTATACAGATAGCGGTGTAGATATATCAATGTTCATAGAGATAGCAGTGAGGATATTTCCATGTTTATACAGATAGCAGTGTAGATATTTCCACTTTTATAGAGATAGCGGTTTAGATATTTCATATTTATACAGAGAGCGGTGTAGATATTTCCATGTTTATTCAGATTGCGGTGTAGATATTTCCATGTTTATACAGATAGCCGTGTAGATATTTCCAAGATTATACAGATGGCGGTGTAGATATTTCCATCTTTCTACAAATGGCAGTGTAGATATTTCCATGTTTATAGAGATGGCGGTGTAGATATTTCCATGTTTATATAGATGGCAGTGTAGATATTTTCTTGTTTATGTAGATGGCGTTGTAGATACCTCCATGTTTAAAGAGATGGCGGTGTGTATATTTCCATGTTGATGGAGATAGCGGTGTAGATATTTCCATGTTTATAGAGATAGCGGTGTAGTTATTTCCATGTTTATAGAGATAGCGGTGTAGATATTTCCATGTTTCTACAGATGACTGTGTAGATATTTCCATGTTTGTACAGATGGCAGTGTAGATATTTCCATGTTTATAGAGATAGAAGTGTAGATATTTTCATGTTTATACATATTGCGGTGGAGATTTGTCCATGTTTATACAGATAGCAATGGAGATATTTCCACGTTAATACACATAGCGGTGTAGATATTTCCATGTTTATACAGATAGCGTTGTAGATATTTCCATGTTTATACAGATGGCTGTGCCGATATTTCCATGTTTATACAGAGTTCTCTGTAGATATTTCCATGTTTATATAGATGACAGTGCAGATATTTCCAGGTTTATACAGATGGCTGTGTAGATATTTCCATGTTTATACAGATGGCTGTGTAGATATTTCCATGTTTATACAGATGACTTTGTAGGTATTTCCATGTTTATACAGATGGCGGTGTAGATATTTCCATGTTTATAGAGATAGCTGTGTAGATATTTCCATGTTTACACTGATAGCTTTTTAGATATTTCCATGTTTATACAGATCGCGGTGTAGATATTTCCATGTTTATACCGATAGCGGTGTAGATATTTCCATGTTTATACAGATGACGGTGTAGATAATTCCATGTTTATAGAGATGGCGGTGTAGATATTTCCATGTTTATACAGATAGCGGTGTAGATATATCAATGTTCATAGAGATAGCAGTGAGGATATTTCCATGTTTATACAGATAGCATTGTAGATATTTCCACTTTTATAGAGATAGCGGTTTAGATATTTCATATTTATACAGAGAGCGGTGTAGATATTTCCATGTTTATTCAGATTGCGGTGTAGATATTTCCATGTTTATACAGATAGCCGTGTAGATATTTCCAAGATTATACAGATGGCGGTGTAGATATTTCCATCTTTCTACAAATGGCAGTGTAGATATTTCCATGTTTATAGAGATGGCGGTGTAGATATTTCCATGTTTATATAGATGGCAGTGTAGATATTTTCTTGTTTATGTAGATGGCGTTGTAGATACCTCCATGTTTAAAGAGATGGCGGTGTGTATATTTCCATGTTGATGGAGATAGCGGTGTAGAGATTTCCATGTTTATAGAGATAGCGGTGTAGTTATTTCCATGTTTATAGAGATAGCGGTGTAGATATTTCCATGTTTCTACAGATGACTGGGTAGGTATTTCCATGTTTGTACAGATGGCAGTGTAGATATTTCCATGTTTATAGAGATAGAAGTGTAGATATTTTCATGTTTATACATATTGCGGTGGAGATTTGTCCATGTTTATACAGATAGCAATGGAGATATTTCCACGTTAATACACATAGCGGTGTAGATATTTCCATTTTCATACAGATAGCGTTGTAGATATTTCCATGTTTATACAGATGGTTGTGCCGATATTTCCATGTTTATACAGAGTTCTCTGTAGATATTTCCATGTTTATATAGATGACAGTGCACATATTTCCAGGTTTATACAGATGGGTGTGTAGATATTTCCATGTTTATACAGATGGCTGTGTAGATATTTCCATATTTATACAGATGGCTGTGTAGATATTTCCATGTTTATACAGATGACTTTGTAGGTATTTCCATGTTTATACAGATGGCGGTGTAGTTATTTCCATGTTTATAGAGATAGCTGTGTAGATATTTCCATGTTTTCACAGATAGCGGTTTAGATATTTCCATGTTTATACAGATCGCGGTGTAGATTTTCCATGTTTATACAGATCGCGGTGTAGATATTTCCATGTTTATACCGATAGCGGTGTAGATATTTCCATGTTTATACAGACGACAGTGTAGATATTTCCATGTTTATAGAGATGGCGGTGTAGATATTTCCATGTTTATAGAGATAGCGGTGTAGATCTATCAATGTTCATAGAGATAGCAGTGAGGATATTTCCATGTTTATACAGATAGCAGTGTAGATATTTCCACTTTTATAGAGATAGCGGTTTAGATATTTCATATTTATACAGAGACCGGTGTAGATATTTCCATGTTTATACAGATTTCAGTGTAGATATTTCCATGTTTATACAGATAGCGGTGTAGATATTTCCACGTTTATACAGATGGCGGTGTAGATATTTCCATCTTTCTACAAATGGCAGTGTAGACATTACCATGTTTATAGAGATGGCGGTGTAGATATTTCCATGTTTATATAGATGGCAGTGTAGATATTTTCTTGTTTATGTAGATGGCGTTGTAGATACCTCCATGTTTAAAGAGATGGCGGTGTGTATATTTCCATGTTGATGGAGATAGCGGTGTAGATATTTCCATGTTTATAGAGATAGCGGTGTAGTTATTTCCATGTTTATAGAGATAGCGGTGTAGATATTTCCATGTTTCTACAGATGACTGTGTAGATATTTCCATGTTTGTACAGATGGCAGTGTAGATATTTCCATGTTTATAGAGATAGAAGTGTAGATATTTTCATGTTTATACATATTGCGGTGGAGATTTGTCCATGTTTATACAGATAGCAATGGAGATATTTCCACGTTAATACACATAGCGGTGTAGATATTTCCATGTTTATACAGATAGCGTTGTAGATATTTCCATGTTTATACAGATGGCTGTGCCGGTATTTCCATGTTTATACAGAGTTCTCTGTAGATATTTCCATGTTTATATAGATGACAGTGCAGATATTTCCAGGTTTATACAGATGGCTGTGTAGATATTTCCATGTTTATACAGACGGCTGTGTAGATATTTCCATGTTTATACAGATGACTTTTTAGGTATTTCCATGTTTATACAGATGGCGGTGTAGATATTTCCATGTTTATAGAGATAGCTGTGTAGATATTTCCATGTTTACACAGATAGCGGTTTAGATGTTTCCATGTTTATACAGATCGCGGTGTAGATATTTCCATGTTTATACCGATAGCGTTGTAGATATTTCCATGTTTATACAGATGGCTGTGCCGATATTTACATGTTTATACAGAGTTCTCTGTAGATATTTCCGTGTTTATATAGATGACAGTGCAGATATTTCCAGGTTTATACAGATGGCTGTGTAGATATTTCCATGATTATACAGATGGCTGTGTAGATATTTCCATGTTTATACAGATGACTTTGTAGGTATTTCCATGTTTATACAGATGGCAGTGTAGATATTTCCATGTTTATAGAGATAGCGGTGTAGATCTATCAATGTTCATAGAGATAGCAGTGAGGATATTTCCATGTTTATACAGATAGCAGTGTAGATATTTCCACTTTTATAGAGATAGCGGTTTAGATATTTCATATTTATACAGAGAGCGGTGTAGATATTTCCATGTTTATACAGATTGCGGTGTAGATATTTCCATGTTTATACAGATAGCTTTGTAGATATTTCCACGTTTATACAGATGGCGGTGTAGATATTTCCATCTTTCTACAAATGGCAGTGTAGATATTTCCATGTTTATAGAGATGGCGGTGTAGATATTTCCATGTTTATATAGATGGCAGTGTAGATATTTTCTTGTTTATGTAGATGGCGTTGTAGATACCTCCATGTTTAAAGAGATGGCGGTGTGTATATTTCCATGTTGATGGAGATAGCGGTGTAGATATTTCCATGTTTATAGAGATAGCAGTGTAGTTATTTCCATGTTTATAGAGATAGCGGTGTAGATATTTCCATGTTTCTACAGATGACTGTGTAGATATTTCCATGTTTGTACAGATGGCAGTGTAGATATTTCCATGTTTATAGAGATAGAAGTGTAGATATTTTCATGTTTATACATATTGCGGTGGAGATTTGTCCATGTTTATACAGATAGCAATGGAGATATTTCCACGTTAATACACATAGCGGTGTAGATATTTCCATGTTTATACAGATAGCGTTGTAGATATTTCCATGTTTATACAGATGGCTGTGCCGATATTTCCATGTTTATACAGAGTTCTCTGTAGATATTTCCATGTTTATATAGATGACAGTGCAGATATTTCCAGGTTTATACAGATGGCAGTGTAGATATTTCCATGTTTATACAGACGGCTGTGTAGATATTTCCATGTTTATACAGATGACTTTGTAGGTATTTCCATGTTTATACAGATGGCGGTGTAGATATTTCCATGTTTATAGAGATAGCTGTGTAGATATTTCCATGTTTACACAGATAGCGGTTTAGATATTTCCATGTTTATACAGATCGCGGTGTAGATATTTCCATGTTTATACCGATAGCGTTGTAGATATTTCCATGTTTATACAGATGGCCGTGCCGATATTTCCATGTTTATACAGAGTTCTCTGTAGATATTTCCATGTTTATATAGATGACAGTGCAGATATTTCCAGGTTTATACAGATGGCTGTGTAGATATTTCCATGTTTATACAGATGGCTTTGTAGATATTTCCATGTTTATACAGATGACTTTGTAGGTATTTCCATGTTTATACAGATGGCAGTGTAGATATTTCCATGTTTATAGAGATAGCTGTGTAGATATTTCCATGTTTACACTGATAGCTTTTTAGATATTTCCATGTTTATACAGATCGCGGTGTAGATATTTCCATGTTTATACCGATAGCGGTGTAGATATTTCCATGTTTATACAGATGACGGTGTAGATAATTCCATGTTTATAGAGATGGCGGTGTAGATATTTCCATGTTTATACAGATAGCGGTGTAGATATATCAATGTTCATAGAGATAGCAGTGAGGATATTTCCATGTTTATACAGATAGCATTGTAGATATTTCCACTTTTATAGAGATAGCGGTTTAGATATTTCATATTTATACAGAGAGCGGTGTAGATATTTCCATGTTTATTCAGATTGCGGTGTAGATATTTCCATGTTTATACAGATAGCCGTGTAGATATTTCCAAGATTATACAGATGGCGGTGTAGATATTTCCATCTTTCTACAAATGGCAGTGTAGATATTTCCATGTTTATAGAGATGGCGGTGTAGATATTTCCATGTTTATATAGATGGCAGTGTAGATATTTTCTTGTTTATGTAGATGGCGTTGTAGATACCTCCATGTTTAAAGAGATGGCGGTGTGTATATTTCCATGTTGATGGAGATAGCGGTGTAGAGATTTCCATGTTTATAGAGATAGCGGTGTAGTTATTTCCATGTTTATAGAGATAGCGGTGTAGATATTTCCATGTTTCTACAGATGACTGGGTAGGTATTTCCATGTTTGTACAGATGGCAGTGTAGATATTTCCATGTTTATAGAGATAGAAGTGTAGATATTTTCATGTTTATACATATTGCGGTGGAGATTTGTCCATGTTTATACAGATAGCAATGGAGATATTTCCACGTTAATACACATAGCGGTGTAGATATTTCCATTTTCATACAGATAGCGTTGTAGATATTTCCATGTTTATACAGATGGTTGTGCCGATATTTCCATGTTTATACAGAGTTCTCTGTAGATATTTCCATGTTTATATAGATGACAGTGCACATATTTCCAGGTTTATACAGATGGGTGTGTAGATATTTCCATGTTTATACAGATGGCTGTGTAGATATTTCCATATTTATACAGATGGCTGTGTAGATATTTCCATGTTTATACAGATGACTTTGTAGGTATTTCCATGTTTATACAGATGGCGGTGTAGTTATTTCCATGTTTATAGAGATAGCTGTGTAGATATTTCCATGTTTTCACAGATAGCGGTTTAGATATTTCCATGTTTATACAGATCGCGGTGTAGATTTTCCATGTTTATACAGATCGCGGTGTAGATATTTCCATGTTTATACCGATAGCGGTGTAGATATTTCCATGTTTATACAGACGACAGTGTAGATATTTCCATGTTTATAGAGATGGCGGTGTAGATATTTCCATGTTTATAGAGATAGCGGTGTAGATCTATCAATGTTCATAGAGATAGCAGTGAGGATATTTCCATGTTTATACAGATAGCAGTGTAGATATTTCCACTTTTATAGAGATAGCGGTTTAGATATTTCATATTTATACAGAGACCGGTGTAGATATTTCCATGTTTATACAGATTTCAGTGTAGATATTTCCATGTTTATACAGATAGCGGTGTAGATATTTCCACGTTTATACAGATGGCGGTGTAGATATTTCCATCTTTCTACAAATGGCAGTGTAGACATTACCATGTTTATAGAGATGGCGGTGTAGATATTTCCATGTTTATATAGATGGCAGTGTAGATATTTTCTTGTTTATGTAGATGGCGTTGTAGATACCTCCATGTTTAAAGAGATGGCGGTGTGTATATTTCCATGTTGATGGAGATAGCGGTGTAGATATTTCCATGTTTATAGAGATAGCGGTGTAGTTATTTCCATGTTTATAGAGATAGCGGTGTAGATATTTCCATGTTTCTACAGATGACTGTGTAGATATTTCCATGTTTGTACAGATGGCAGTGTAGATATTTCCATGTTTATAGAGATAGAAGTGTAGATATTTTCATGTTTATACATATTGCGGTGGAGATTTGTCCATGTTTATACAGATAGCAATGGAGATATTTCCACGTTAATACACATAGCGGTGTAGATATTTCCATGTTTATACAGATAGCGTTGTAGATATTTCCATGTTTATACAGATGGCTGTGCCGATATTTCCATGTTTATACAGAGTTCTCTGTAGATATTTCCATGTTTATATAGATGACAGTGCAGATATTTCCAGGTTTATACAGATGGCTGTGTAGATATTTCCAAGTTTATACAGATGGCTGTGTAGATATTTCCATGTTTATACAGATGACTTTGTAGGTATTTCTATGTTTATACAGATGGCGGTGTAGATATTTCCATGTTTAAAGAGATAGCTGTGTAGATATATCAATGTTCATAGAGATAGCAGTGAGGATATTTCCATGTTTATACAGATAGCATTGTAGATATTTCCACTTTTATAGAGATAGCCGTTTAGATATTTCATATTTATACAGAGAGCGGTGTAGATATTTCCATGTTTATACAGATTGCGGTGTAGATATTTCCATGTTTATACAGATAGCGGTGTAGGTATTTCCACGTTTATACAGATGGCGGTGTAGATATTTCCATCTTTCTACAAATGGCAGTGTAGATATTTCCATGTTTATAGAGATGGCGGTGTAGATATTTCCATGTTTATATAGATGGCAGTGTAGATATTTTCTCGTTTATGTAGATGGCGTTGTAGATACCTCCATGTTTAAAGAGATGGCGGTGTGTATATTTCCATGTTGATGGAGATAGCTGTGTAGATATTTCCATGTTTATAGAGATAGCGGTGTAGTTATTTCCACGTTTATAGAGATAGCGGTGTAGATATTTCCATGTTTCTACAGATGACTGTGTAGATATTTCCATGTTTGTACAGATGGCAGTGTAGATATTTCCATGTTTATAGAGATAGAAGTGTAGATATTTTCATGTTTATACATATTGCGGTGGAGATTTGTCCATGTTTATACAGACAGCAATGGAGATATTTCCACGTTAATACACATAGCGGTGTAGATATTTCCATGTTTATACAGATAGCGTTGTAGATATTTCCATGTTTATACAGATGGCTGTGCCGATATTTCCATGTTTATACAGAGTTCTCTGTAGATATTTCCATGTTTATATAGATGACAGTGCAGATATTTCCAGGTTTATACAGATGGCTGTGTAGATATTTCCATGTTTATACAGACGGCTGTGTAGATATTTCCATGTTTATACAGATGACTTTGTAGGTATTTCCATGTTTATACAGATGGCGGTGTAGATATTTCCATGTTTATAGAGATAGCTGTGTAGATATTTCCATGTTTACACAGATAGCGGATTAGATATTTCCATGTTTATACAGATCGCGGTGTAGGTATTACCATGTTTATACCGATAGCGTTGTAGATATTTCCATGTTTATACAGATGGCTGTGCCGATATTTCCATGTTTATACAGAGTTCTCTGTAGATATTTCCGTGTTTATATAGATGACAGTGCAGATATTTCCAGGTTTATACAGATGGCTGTGTAGATATTTCCATGATTATACAGATGGCTGTGTAGATATTTCCATGTTTATAGAGATAGCGGTGTTGATATATCAATGTTCATAGAGATAGCAGTGAGGATATTTCCATGTTTATACAGATAGCAGTGTAGATATTTCCACTTTTATAGAGATAGCGGTTTGGATATTTCATATTTATACAGAGAGTGGTGTAGATATTTCCATGTTTATACAGATTGCGGTGTAGATATTTCCATGTTTATACAGATAGTGGTGTAGATATTTCAAGGTTTATACAGATGGCGGTGTAGATATTTCCATCTTTCTACAAATGGCAGTGTAGATATTTCCATGTTTATAGAGATGGCGGTGTAGATATTTCCATGTTTATATAGATGTCAGTGTAGATATTTTCTTGTTTATGTAGATGGCGTTGTAGATACCTCCATGTTTAAAGAGATGGCGGTGTGTATATTTCCATGTTGATGGAGATAGCGGTGTAGATATTTCCATGTTTATAGAGATAGCGGTGTAGTTATTTCCATGTTTATAGAGATAGCGGTGTAGATATTTCCATGTTTCTACAGATGACTGTGTAGATATTTCCATGTTTGTACAGATGGCAGTGTAGATATTTCCATGTTTATAGAGATAGAAGTGTAGATATTTTCATGTTTATACATATTGCGGTGGAGATTTGTCCATGTTTATACAGATAGCAATGGAGATATTTCCACGTTAATACACATAGCGGTGTAGATATTTCCATGTTTATACAGATAGCGTTGTAGATATTTCCATGTTTATACAGATGGCTGTGCTGATATTTCCATGTTTATACAGAGTTCTCTGTAGATATTTCCATGTTTATATAGCTGACAGTGCAGATATTTCCAGGTTTATACAGATGGCTGTGTAGATATTTCCAAGTCTATACGGATGGCTGTGTAGATATTTCCATGTTTATACAGATGACTTTGTAGGTATTTCCATGTTTATACAGATGGCGGTGTAGATATATCTATGTTTATAGAGATAGCTGTGTAGATATATCAATGTTCATAGAGATAGCAGTGAGGATATTTCCATGTTTATACAGATAGCACTGTAGATATTTCCACTTTTATAGAGATAGCGGTTTAGATATTTCATATTTATACAGAGAGCGGTGTAGATATTTCCATGTTTATACAGATTGCGGTGTAGATATTTCCATGTTTATACAGATAGCGGTGTAGGTATTTCCACGTTTATACAGATGGCGGTGTAGATATTTCCATCTTTCTACAAATGGCAGTTTAGATATTTCCATGTTTATAGAGATGGCGGTGTAGATATTTCCATGTTTATATAGATGGCAGTGTAGATATTTTCTTGTTTATGTAGATGGCGTTGTAGATACCTCCATGTTTAAAGAGATGGCGGTGTGTATATTTCCATGTTGATGGAGATAGCGGTGTAGAGATTTCCATGTTTATAGAGATAGC
Organism: Pan troglodytes; assembly: GCF_028858775.2. Classification (NCBI taxonomy): domain Eukaryota; kingdom Metazoa; phylum Chordata; class Mammalia; order Primates; family Hominidae; genus Pan; species Pan troglodytes. The sequence goes on from NC_072417.2 coordinate 99,430,693, forward strand.
GGTGTAGTTATTTCCATGTTTATAGAGATAGCGGAGTAGATATTTCCATGTTTCTACAGATGACTGTGTAGATATTTCCATGTTTGTACAGATGGCAGTGTAGATATTTCCATGTTTATAGAGATAGAAGTGTAGATATTTTCATGTTTATACATATTGCGGTGGAGATTTGTCCATGTTTATACAGATAGCAATGGAGATATTTCCACGTTAATACACATAGCGGTGTAGATATTTCCATGTTATACAGATAGCGTTGTAGATATTTCCATGTTTATACAGATGGCTGTGCTGATATTTCCATGTTTATACAGAGTTCTCTGTAGATATTTCCATGTTTATATAGATGACAGTGCAGATATTTCCAGGTTTATACAGATGGCTGTGTAGATATTTCCATGTTTATACAGACGGCTGTGTAGATATTTCCATGTTTATACAGATGATTTTGCAGGTATTTCCATGTTTATACAGATGGCGGTGTAGATATTTCCATGTTTATAGAGATAGCTGTGTAGATATTTCCATGTTTACAAAGATAGCGGTTTAGATATTTGCATGTTTATACAGATCGCGGTGTAGATATTTCCATGTTTATACCGATAGCGTTGTAGATATTTCCATGTTTATACAGATGGCTGTGCCGATATTTACATGTTTATACAGAGTTCTCTGTAGATATTTCCGTGTTTATATAGATGACAGTGCAGATATTTCCAGGTTTATACAGATGGCTGTGTAGATATTTCCATGATTATACAGATGGCTGTGTAGATATTTCCATGTTTATACAGATGACTTTGTAGGTATTTCCATGTTTATACAGATGGCAGTGTAGATATTTCCATGTTTATAGAGATAGCGGTGTAGATCTATCAATGTTCATAGAGATAGCAGTGAGGATATTTCCATGTTTATACAGATAGCAGTGTAGATATTTCCACTTTTATAGAGATAGCGGTTTAGATATTTCATATTTATACAGAGAGCGGTGTAGATATTTCCATGTTTATACAGATTGCGGTGTAGATATTTCCATGTTTATACAGATAGCTTTGTAGATATTTCCACGTTTATACAGATGGCGGTGTAGATATTTCCATCTTTCTACAAATGGCAGTGTAGATATTTCCATGTTTATAGAGATGGCGGTGTAGATATTTCCATGTTTATATAGATGGCAGTGTAGATATTTTCTTGTTTATGTAGATGGCGTTGTAGATACCTCCATGTTTAAAGAGATGGCGGTGTGTATATTTCCATGTTGATGGAGATAGCGGTGTAGATATTTCCATGTTTATAGAGATAGCAGTGTAGTTATTTCCATGTTTATAGAGATAGCGGTGTAGATATTTCCATGTTTCTACAGATGACTGTGTAGATATTTCCATGTTTGTACAGATGGCTGTGTAGATAGTTCCATGTTTATAGAGATAGAAGTGTAGATATTTTCATGTTTATACATATTGCGGTGGAGATTTGTCCATGTTTATACAGATAGCAATGGAGATATTTCCACGTTAATACACATAGCGGTGTAGATATTTCCATGTTTATACAGATAGCGTTGTAGATATTTCCATGTTTATACAGATGGCTGTGCCGATATTTCCATGTTTATACAGAGTTCTCTGTAGATATTTCCATGTTTATATAGATGACAGTGCAGATATTTCCAGGTTTATACAGATGGCAGTGTAGATATTTCCATGTTTATACAGACGGCTGTGTAGATATTTCCATGTTTATACAGATGACTTTGTAGGTATTTCCATGTTTATACAGATGGCGGTGTAGATATTTCCATGTTTATAGAGATAGCTGTGTAGATATTTCCATGTTTACACAGATAGCGGTTTAGATATTTCCATGTTTATACAGATCGCGGTGTAGATATTTCCATGTTTATACCGATAGCGTTGTAGATATTTCCATGTTTATACAGATGGCCGTGCCGATATTTCCATGTTTATACAGAGTTCTCTGTAGATATTTCCATGTTTATATAGATGACAGTGCAGATATTTCCAGGTTTATACAGATGGCTGTGTAGATATTTCCATGTTTATACAGATGGCTTTGTAGATATTTCCATGTTTATACAGATGACTTTGTAGGTATTTCCATGTTTATACAGATGGCAGTGTAGATATTTCCATGTTTATAGAGATAGCTGTGTAGATATTTCCATGTTTACACTGATAGCGGTTTAGATATTTCCATGTTTATACAGATCGCGGTGTAGATATTTCCATGTTTATACCGATAGCGGTGTAGATATTTCCATGTTTATACAGATGACGGTGTAGATAATTCCATGTTTATAGAGATGGCGGTGTAGATATTTCCATGTTTATACAGATAGCGGTGTAGATATATCAATGTTCATAGAGATAGCAGTGAGGATATTTCCATGTTTATACAGATAGCATTGTAGATATTTCCACTTTTATAGAGATAGCGGTTTAGATATTTCATATTTATACAGAGAGCGGTGTAGATATTTCCATGTTTATTCAGATTGCGGTGTAGATATTTCCATGTTTATACAGATAGCCGTGTAGATATTTCCAAGATTATACAGATGGCGGTGTAGATATTTCCATCTTTCTACAAATGGCAGTGTAGATATTTCCATGTTTATAGAGATGGCGGTGTAGATATTTCCATGTTTATATAGATGGCAGTGTAGATATTTTCTTGTTTATGTAGATGGCGTTGTAGATACCTCCATGTTTAAAGAGATGGCGGTGTGTATATTTCCATGTTGATGGAGATAGCGGTGTAGATATTTCCATGTTTATAGAGATAGCGGTGTAGTTATTTCCATGTTTATAGAGATAGCGGTGTAGATATTTCCATGTTTCTACAGATGACTGTGTAGGTATTTCCATGTTTGTACAGATGGCAGTGTAGATATTTCCATGTTTATAGAGATAGAAGTGTAGATATTTTCATGTTTATACATATTGCGGTGGAGATTTGTCCATGTTTATACAGATAGCAATGGAGATATTTCCACGTTAATACACATAGCGGTGTAGATATTTCCATGTTCATACAGATAGAGTTGTAGATATTTCCATGTTTATACAGATGGTTGTGCCGATATTTCCATGTTTATACAGAGTTCTCTGTAGATATTTCCATGTTTATATAGATGACAGTGCACATATTTCCAGGTTTATACAGATGGGTGTGTAGATATTTCCATGTTTATACAGATGGCTGTGTAGATATTTCCATATTTATACAGATGGCTGTGTAGATATTTCCATGTTTATACAGATGACTTTGTAGGTATTTCCATGTTTATACAGATTGCGGTGTAGTTATTTCCATGTTTATAGAGATAGCTGTGTAGATATTTCCATGTTTTCACAGATAGCGGTTTAGATATTTCCATGTTTATACAGATCGCGGTGTAGATTTTCCATGTTTATACAGATCGCGGTGTAGATATTTCCATATTTATACCGATAGCGGTGTAGATATTTCCATGTTTATACAGACGACAGTGTAGATATTTCCATGTTTATAGAGATGGCGGTGTAGATATTTCCATGTTTATAGAGATAGCGGTGTAGATCTATCAATGTTCATAGAGATAGCAGTGAGGATATTTCCATGTTTATACAGATAGCAGTGTAGATATTTCCACTTTTATAGAGATAGCGGTTTAGATATTTCATATTTATACAGAGACCGGTGTAGATATGTCCATGTTTATACAGATTTCAGTGTAGATATTTCCATGTTTATACAGATAGCGGTGTAGATATTTCCACGTTTATACAGATGGCCGTGTAGATATTTCCATCTTTCTACAAATGGCAGTGTAGACATTACCATGTTTATAGAGATGGCGGTGTAGATATTTCCATGTTTATATAGATGGCAGTGTAGATATTTTCTTGTTTATGTAGATGGCGTTGTAGATACCTCCATGTTTAAAGAGATGGCGGTGTGTATATTTCCATGTTGATGGAGATAGCGGTGTAGATATTTCCATGTTTATAGAGATAGCAGTGTAGTTATTTACATGTTTATAGAGATAGCGGTGTAGATATTTCCATGTTTCTACAGATGACTGTGTAGATATTTCCATGTTTGTACAGATGGCAGTGTAGATATTTCCATGTTTATAGAGATAGAAGTGTAGATATTTTCATGTTTATACATATTGCGGTGGAGATTTGTCCATGTTTATACAGATAGCAATGGAGATATTTCCACGTTAATACACATAGCGGTGTAGATATTTCCATGTTTATACAGATAGCGTTGTAGATATTTCCATGTTTATACAGATGGCTGTGCCGATATTTCCATGTTTATACAGAGTTCTCTGTAGATATTTCCATGTTTATATAGATGACAGTGCAGATATTTCCAGGTTTATACAGATGGCTGTGTAGATATTTCCATGTTTATACAGACGGCTGTGTAGATATTTCCATGTTTATACAGATGACTTTGTAGGGATTTCCATGTTTATACAGATGGCGGTGTAGATATTTCCATGTTTATAGAGATAGCTGTGTAGATATTTCCATGTTTACACAGATAGCGGTTTAGATATTTCCATGTTTATACAGATCGCGGTGTAGATATTTCCATGTTTATACCGATAGCGTTGTAGATATTTCCATGTTTATACAGATGGCCGTGCCGATATTTCCATGTTTATACAGAGTTCTCTGTAGATATTTCCATGTTTCTATAGATGACAGTGCAGATATTTCCAGGTTTATACAGATGGCGGTGTAGATATTTCCATGTTTATACAGATGGCTTTGTAGATATTTCCATGTTTATACAGATGACTTTGTAGGTATTTCCATGTTTATACAGATGGCAGTGTAGATATTTCCATGTTTATAGAGATAGCTGTGTAGATATTTCCATGTTTACACTGATAGCGGTTTAGATATTTCCATGTTTATACAGATCGCGGTGTAGATATTTCCATGTTTATACCGATAGCGGTGTAGATATTTCCATGTTTATACAGATGACGGTGTAGATAATTCCATGTTTATAGAGATGGCGGTGTAGATATTTCCATGTTTATACAGATAGCGTTGTAGATATATCAATGTTCATAGAGATAGCAGTGAGGATATTTCCATGTTTATACAGATAGCATTGTAGATATTTCCACTTTTATAGAGATAGCGGTTTAGATATTTCATATTTATACAGAGAGCGGTGTAGATATTTCCATGTTTATTCAGATTGCGGTGTAGATATTTCCATGTTTATACAGATAGCCGTGTAGATATTTCCAAGATTATACAGATGGCGGTGTAGATATTTCCATCTTTCTACAAATGGCAGTGTAGATATTTCCATGTTTATAGAGATGGCGGTGTAGATATTTCCATGTTTATATAGATGGCAGTGTAGATATTTTCTTGTTTATGTAGATGGCGTTGTAGATACCTCCATGTTTAAAGAGATGGCGGTGTGTATATTTCCATGTTGATGGAGATAGCGGTGTAGATATTTCCATGTTTATAGAGATAGCGGTGTAGTTATTTCCATGTTTATAGAGATAGCGGTGTAGATATTTCCATGTTTCTACAGATGACTGTGTAGGTATTTCCATGTTTGTACAGATGGCAGTGTAGATATTTCCATGTTTATAGAGATAGAAGTGTAGATATTTTCATGTTTATACATATTGCGGTGGAGATTTGTCCATGTTTATACAGATAGCAATGGAGATATTTCCACGTTAATACACATAGCGGTGTAGATATTTCCATGTTCATACAGATAGCGTTGTAGATATTTCCATGTTTATACAGATGGCTGTGCCGATATTTCCATGTTTATACAGAGTTCTCTGTAGATATTTCCATGTTTATATAGATGACAGTGCAGATATTTCCAGGTTTATACAGATGGCTGTGTAGATATTTCCATGTTTATACAGACGGCTGTGTAGATATTTCCATGTTTATACAGATGACTTTGCAGGTATTTCCATGTTTATACAGATGGCGGTGTAGATATTTCCATGTTTATAGAGATAGCTGTGTAGATATTTCCATGTTTACACAGATAGCGGTTTAGATATTTCCATGTTTATACAGATCGCTGTGTAGATATTTCCATGTTTATACCGATAGCGTTGTAGATATTTCCATGTTTATACAGATGGCTGTGCCGATATTTACATGTTTATACAGAGTTCTCTGTAGATATTTCCGTGTTTATATAGATGACAGTGCAGATATTTCCAGGTTTATACAGATGGCTGTGTAGATATTTCCATGATTATACAGATGGCTGTGTAGATATTTCCATGTTTATACAGATGACTTTGTAGGTATTTCCATGTTTATACAGATGGCAGTGTAGATATTTCCATGTTTATAGAGATAGCGGTGTAGATCTATCAATGTTCATAGAGATAGCAGTGAGGATATTTCCATGTTTATACAGATAGCAGTGTAGATATTTCCACTTTTATAGATATAGCGGTTTAGATATTTCATATTTATACAGAGAGCGGTGTAGATATTTCCATGTTTATACAGATTGCGGTGTAGATATTTCCATGTTTATACAGATAGCTTTGTAGATATTTCCACGTTTATACAGATGGCGGTGTAGATATTTCCATCTTTCTACAAATGGCAGTGTAGATATTTCCATGTTTATAGAGATGGCGGTGTAGATATTTCCATGTTTATATAGATGGCAGTGTAGATATTTTCTTGTTTATGTAGATGGCGTTGTAGATACCTCCATGTTTAAAGAGATGGCGGTGTGTATATTTCCATGTTGATGGAGATAGCGGTGTAGATATTTCCATGTTTATAGAGATAGCAGTGTAGTTATTTCCATGTTTATAGAGATAGCGGTGTAGATATTTCCATGTTTCTACAGATGACTGTGTAGATATTTCCATGTTTGTACAGATGGCTGTGTAGATAGTTCCATGTTTATAGAGATAGAAGTGTAGATATTTTCATGTTTATACATATTGCGGTGGAGATTTGTCCATGTTTATACAGATAGCAATGGAGATATTTCCACGTTAATACACATAGCGGTGTAGATATTTCCATGTTTATACAGATAGCGTTGTAGATATTTCCATGTTTATACAGATGGCTGTGCCGATATTTCCATGTTTATACAGAGTTCTCTGTAGATATTTCCATGTTTATATAGATGACAGTGCAGATATTTCCAGGTTTATACAGATGGCAGTGTAGATATTTCCATGTTTATACAGACGGCTGTGTAGATATTTCCATGTTTATACAGATGACTTTGTAGGTATTTCCATGTTTATACAGATGGCGGTGTAGATATTTCCATGTTTATAGAGATAGCTGTGTAGATATTTCCATGTTTACACAGATAGCGGTTTAGATATTTCCATGTTTATACAGATCGCGGTGTAGATATTTCCATGTTTATACCGATAGCGTTGTAGATATTTCCATGTTTATACAGATGGCCGTGCCGATATTTCCATGTTTATACAGAGTTCTCTGTAGATATTTCCATGTTTATATAGATGACAGTGCAGATATTTCCAGGTTTATACAGATGGCTGTGTAGATATTTCCATGTTTATACAGATGGCTTTGTAGATATTTCCATGTTTATACAGATGACTTTGTAGGTATTTCCATGTTTATACAGATGGCAGTGTAGATATTTCCATGTTTATAGAGATAGCTGTGTAGATATTTCCATGTTTACACTGATAGCGGTTTAGATATTTCCATGTTTATACAGATCGCGGTGTAGATATTTCCATGTTTATACCGATAGCGGTGTAGATATTTCCATGTTTATACAGATGACGGTGTAGATAATTCCATGTTTATAGAGATGGCGGTGTAGATATTTCCATGTTTATACAGATAGCGGTGTAGATATATCAATGTTCATAGAGATAGCAGTGAGGATATTTCCATGTTTATACAGATAGCATTGTAGATATTTCCACTTTTATAGAGATAGCGGTTTAGATATTTCATATTTATACAGAGAGCGGTGTAGATATTTCCATGTTTATTCAGATTGCGGTGTAGATATTTCCATGTTTATACAGATAGCCGTGTATATATTTCCAAGATTATACAGATGGCGGTGTAGATATTTCCATCTTTCTACAAATGGCAGTGTAGATATTTCCATGTTTATAGAGATGGCGGTGTAGATATTTCCATGTTTATATAGATGGCAGTGTAGATATTTTCTTGTTTATGTAGATGGCGTTGTAGATACCTCCATGTTTAAAGAGATGGCGGTGTGTATATTTCCATGTTGATGGAGATAGCGGTGTAGATATTTCCATGTTTATAGAGATAGCGGTGTAGTTATTTCCATGTTTATAGAGATAGCAGTGTAGATATTTCCATGTTTCTACAGATGACTGTGTAGGTATTTCCATGTTTGTACAGATGGCAGTGTAGATATTTCCATGTTTATAGAGATAGAAGTGTAGATATTTTCATGTTTATACATATTGCGGTGGAGATTTGTCCATGTTTATACAGATAGCAATGGAGATATTTCCACGTTAATACACATAGCGGTGTAGATATTTCCATGTTCATACAGATAGAGTTGTAGATATTTCCATGTTTATACAGATGGTTGTGCCGATATTTCCATGTTTATACAGAGTTCTCTGTAGATATTTCCATGTTTATATAGATGACAGTGCACATATTTCCAGGTTTATACAGATGGGTGTGTAGATATTTCCATGTTTATACAGATGGCTGTGTAGATATTTCCATATTTATACAGATGGCTGTGTAGATATTTCCATGTTTATACAGATGACTTTGTAGGTATTTCCATGTTTATACAGATGGCGGTGTAGTTATTTCCATGTTTATAGAGATAGCTGTGTAGATATTTCCATGTTTTCACAGATAGCGGTTTAGATATTTCCATGTTTATACAGATCGCGGTGTAGATTTTCCATGTTTATACAGATCGCGGTGTAGATATTTCCATGTTTATACCGATAGCGGTGTAGATATTTCCATGTTTATACAGACGACAGTGTAGATATTTCCATGTTTATAGAGATGGCGGTGTAGATATTTCCATGTTTATAGAGATAGCGGTGTAGATCTATCAATGTTCATAGAGATAGCAGTGAGGATATTTCCATGTTTATACAGATAGCAGTGTAGATATTTCCACTTTTATAGAGATAGCGGTTTAGATATTTCATATTTATACAGAGACCGGTGTAGATATGTCCATGTTTATACAGATTTCAGTGTAGATATTTCCATGTTTATACAGATAGCGGTGTAGATATTTCCACGTTTATACAGATGGCCGTGTAGATATTTCCATCTTTCTACAAATGGCAGTGTAGACATTACCATGTTTATAGAGATGGCGGTGTAGATATTTCCATGTTTATATAGATGGCAGTGTAGATATTTTCTTGTTTATGTAGATGGCGTTGTAGATACCTCCATGTTTAAAGAGATGGCGGTGTGTATATTTCCATGTTGATGGAGATAGCGGTGTAGATATTTCCATGTTTATAGAGATAGCAGTGTAGTTATTTCCATGTTTATAGAGATAGCGGTGTAGATATTTCCATGTTTCTACAGATGACTGTGTAGATATTTCCATGTTTGTACAGATGGCAGTGTAGATATTTCCATGTTTATAGAGATAGAAGTGTAGATATTTTCATGTTTATACATATTGCGGTGGAGATTTGTCCATGTTTATACAGATAGCAATGGAGATATTTCCACGTTAATACACATAGCGGTGTAGATATTTCCATGTTTATACAGATAGCGTTGTAGATATTTCCATGTTTATACAGATGGCTGTGCCGATATTTCCATGTTTATACAGAGTTCTCTGTAGATATTTCCATGTTTATATAGATGACAGTGCAGATATTTCCAGGTTTATACAGATGGCTGTGTAGATATTTCCATGTTTATACAGACGGCTGTGTAGATATTTCCATGTTTATACAGATGACTTTGTAGGGATTTCCATGTTTATACAGATGGCGGTGTAGATATTTCCATGTTTATAGAGATAGCTGTGTAGATATTTCCATGTTTACACAGATAGCGGTTTAGATATTTCCATGTTTATACAGATCGCGGTGTAGATATTTCCATGTTTATACCGATAGCGTTGTAGATATTTCCATGTTTATACAGATGGCCGTGCCGATATTTCCATGTTTATACAGAGTTCTCTGTAGATATTTCCATGTTTCTATAGATGACAGTGCAGATATTTCCAGGTTTATACAGATGGCGGTGTAGATATTTCCATGTTTATACAGATGGCTTTGTAGATATTTCCATGTTTATACAGATGACTTTGTAGGTATTTCCATGTTTATACAGATGGCAGTGTAGATATTTCCATGTTTATAGAGATAGCTGTGTAGATATTTCCATGTTTACACTGATAGCGGTTTAGATATTTCCATGTTTATACAGATCGCGGTGTAGATATTTCCATGTTTATACCGATAGCGGTGTAGATATTTCCATGTTTATACAGATGACGGTGTAGATAATTCCATGTTTATAGAGATGGCGGTGTAGATATTTCCATGTTTATACAGATAGCGTTGTAGATATATCAATGTTCATAGAGATAGCAGTGAGGATATTTCCATGTTTATACAGATAGCATTGTAGATATTTCCACTTTTATAGAGATAGCGGTTTAGATATTTCATATTTATACAGAGAGCGGTGTAGATATTTCCATGTTTATTCAGATTGCGGTGTAGATATTTCCATGTTTATACAGATAGCCGTGTAGATATTTCCAAGATTATACAGATGGCGGTGTAGATATTTCCATCTTTCTACAAATGGCAGTGTAGATATTTCCATGTTTATAGAGATGGCGGTGTAGATATTTCCATGTTTATATAGATGGCAGTGTAGATATTTTCTTGTTTATGTAGATGGCGTTGTAGATACCTCCATGTTTAAAGAGATGGCGGTGTGTATATTTCCATGTTGATGGAGATAGCGGTGTAGATATTTCCATGTTTATAGAGATAGCGGTGTAGTTATTTCCATGTTTATAGAGATAGCGGTGTAGATATTTCCATGTTTCTACAGATGACTGTGTAGGTATTTCCATGTTTGTACAGATGGCAGTGTAGATATTTCCATGTTTATAGAGATAGAAGTGTAGATATTTTCATGTTTATACATATTGCGGTGGAGATTTGTCCATGTTTATACAGATAGCAATGGAGATATTTCCACGTTAATACACATAGCGGTGTAGATATTTCCATGTTCATACAGATAGCGTTGTAGATATTTCCATGTTTATACAGATGGTTGTGCCGATATTTCCATGTTTATACAGAGCTCTCTGTAGATATTTCCATGTTTATATAGATGACAGTGCACATATTTCCAGGTTTATACAGATGGGTGTGTAGATATTTCCATGTTTATACAGATGGCTGTGTAGATATTTCCATATTTATACAGATGGCTGTGTAGATATTTCCATGTTTATACAGATGACTTTGTAGGTATTTCCATGTTTATACAGATGGCGGTGTAGTTATTTCCATGTTTATAGAGATAGCTGTGTAGATATTTCCATGTTTTCACAGATAGCTGTTTAGATATTTCCATGTTTATACAGATCGCGGTGTAGATTTTCCATGTTTATACAGATCGCGGTGTAGATATTTCCATGTTTATACCGATAGCGGTGTAGATATTTCCATGTTTATACAGACGACAGTGTAGATATTTCCATGTTTATAGAGATGGCGGTGTAGATATTTCCATGTTTATAGAGATAGCGGTGTAGATCTATCAATGTTCATAGAGATAGCAGTGAGGATATTTCCATGTTTATACAGATAGCAGTGTAGATATTTCCACTTTTATAGAGATAGCGGTTTAGATATTTCATATTTATACAGAGACCGGTGTAGATATGTCCATGTTTATACAGATTGCGGTGTAGATATTTCCATGTTTATACAGATAGCGGTGTAGATATTTCCACGTTTATACAGATGGCGGTGTAGATATTTCCATCTTTCTACAAATGGCAGTGTAGACATTACCATGTTTATAGAGATGGCGGTGTAGATATTTCCATGTTTATATAGATGGCAGTGTAGATATTTTCTTGTTTATGTAGATGGCGTTGTAGATACCTCCATGATTAAAGAGATGGCGGTGTGTATATTTCCATGTTGATGGAGATAGCGGTGTAGATATTTCCATGTTTATAGAGATAGCAGTGTAGTTATTTCCATGTTTATAGAGATAGCGGTGTAGATATTTCCATGTTTCTACAGATGACTGTGTAGATATTTCCATGTTTGTACAGATGGCAGTGTAGATATTTCCATGTTTATAGAGATAGAAGTGTAGATATTTTCATGTTTATACATATTGCGGTGGAGATTTGTCCATGTTTATACAGATAGCAATGGAGATATTTCCACGTTAATACACATAGCGGTGTAGATATTTCCATGTTTATACAGATAGCGTTGTAGATATTTCCATGTTTATACAGATGGCTGTGCCGATATTTCCATGTTTATACAGAGTTCTCTGTAGATATTTCCATGTTTATATAGATGACAGTGCAGATATTTCCAGGTTTATACAGATGGCAGTGTAGATATTTCCATGTTTATACAGACGGCTGTGTAGATATTTCCATGTTTATACAGATGACTTTGTAGGTATTTCCATGTTTATACAGATGGAGGTGTAGATATTTCCATGTTTATAGAGATAGCTGTGTAGATATTTCCATGTTTACACAGATAGCGGTTTAGATATTTCCATGTTTATACAGATCGCGGTGTAGATATTTCCATGTTTATACCGATAGCTTTGTAGATATTTCCATGTTTATACAGATGGCCGTGCCGATATTTCCATGTTTATACAGAGTTCTCTGTAGATATTTCCATGTTTATATAGATGACAGTGCAGATATTTCCAGGTTTATACAGATGGCTGTGTAGATATTTCCATGTTTATACAGATGGCTTTGTAGATATTTCCATGTTTATACAGATGACTTTGTAGGTATTTCCATGTTTATACAGATGGCAGTGTAGATATTTCCATGTTTATAGAGATAGCTGTGTAGATATTTCCATGTTTACACTGATAGCGGTTTAGATATTTCCATTTTTATACAGATCGCGGTGTAGATATTTCCATGTTTATACAGATCGCGGTGTAGATATTTCCATGTTTATACCGATAGCGGTGTAGATATTTCCATGTTTATACAGATGACGGTGTAGATAATTCCATGTTTATAGAGATGGCGGTGTAGATATTTCCATGTTTATACAGATAGCGGTGTAGATATATCAATGTTCATAGAGATAGCAGTGAGGATATTTCCATGTTTATACAGATAGCATTGTAGATATTTCCACTTTTATAGAGATAGCAGTTTAGATATTTCATATTTATACAGAGAGCGGTGTAGATATTTCCATGTTTATTCAGATTGCGGTGTAGATATTTCCATGTTTATACAGATAGCGGTGTAGATATTTCCACGATTATACAGATGGCGGTGTAGATATTTCCATCTTTCTACAAATGGCAGTGTAGATATTTCCATGTTTATAGAGATGGCGGTGTAGATATTTCCATGTTTATATAGATGGCAGTGTAGATATTTTCTTGTTTATGTAGATGGCGTTGTAGATACCTCCATGTTTAAAGAGATGGCGGTGTGTATATTTCCATGTTGATGTAGATAGCGGTGTAGATATTTCCATGTTTATAGAGATAGCGGTGTAGTTATTTCCATGTTTATAGAGATGGCGGTGTAGATATTTCCATGTTTCTACAGATGACTGTGTAGATATTTCCATGTTTGTAGAGATGGCAGTGTAGATATTTCCATGTTTATAGAGATAGAAGTGTAGATATTTTCATGTTTATACATATTGTGGTGGAGATTTTTCCATGTTTATACAGATAGCAATGGAGATATTTCCACGTTACTACACATAGCGGTGTAGATATATCCATGTTTATACGGATCGCGGTGTAGATATTTCCATGTTTATACCGATAGCGGTGTAGATATTTCCATGTTTATACAGATGACGGTGTAGATAATTCCATGTTTATAGAGATGGCGGTGTAGATATTTCCATGTTTATACAGATAGCGGTGTAGATATATCAATGTTCATAGAGATAGCAGTGAGGATATTTCCATGTTTATACAGATAGCATTGTAGATATTTCCACTTTTATAGAGATAGCGGTTTAGATATTTCATATTTATACAGAGAGCGGTGTAGATATTTCCATGTTTATACAGATTGCGGTGTAGATATTTCCACGATTATACAGATGGCGGTGTAGATATTTCCATCTTTCTACAAATGGCAGTGTAGATATTTCCATGTTTATAGACATGGCGGTGTAGATATTTCCATGTTTATATAGATGGCAGTGTAGATATTTTCTTGTTTATGTAGATGGCGTTGTAGATACCTCCATGTTTAAAGAGATGGCGGTGTGTATATTTCCATGTTGATGGAGATAGCGGTGTAGATATTTCCATGTTTAGAGAGATAGCGGTGTAGTTATTTCCATGTTTATAGAGATAGCGGTGTAGATATTTCCACGTTTCTACAGATGACTGTGCAGATATTTCCATGTTTGTACAGATGGCAGTGTAGATATTTCCATGTTTATAGAGATAGAAGTGTAGATATTTTCATGTTTATACATATTGCGGTGGAGATTTGTCCATGTTTATACAGATAGCAATGGAGATATTTCCACGTTAATACACATTGCGGTGTAGATATTTCCATGTTTATACAGATAGCGTTGTAGATATTTCCATGTTTATACAGATGGCTGTGCCGATATTTCCATGTTTATACAGAGTTCTCTGTAGATATTTCCATGTTTATATAGATGACAGTGCAGATATTTCCAGGTATATACAGATGGCTGTGTAGATATTTCCATGTTTATACAGATGGCTGTGTAGATATTTCCATGTTTATACAGATGACTTTGTAGGTATTTCCATGTTTATACAGATGGCGGTGTAGATATTTCCATGTTTATAGAGATAGCTGTGTAGACATTTCCATGTTTACACAGATAGCGGTTTAGATATTTCCATGTTTATACAGATCGCGGTGTAGATATTTCCATGTTTATACAGATCGCGGTGTAGATATTTACATGATTATACCGATAGCGGTGTAGATATTTACATGATTATACCGATAGCGGTGTAGATATTTCCATGTTTATACAGATGACGGTGTAGATATTTCCATGTTTATAGAGATGGCGGTGTAGATATTTCCATGTTTATAGAGATAGCGGTGTAGATCTATCAATGTTCATAGAGATAGCAGTGAGGATATTTCCATGTTTATACAGAAAACATTGTAGATATTTCCACTTTTATAGAGATAGCGGTTTAGATATTTCATATTTATACAGAGAGCGGTGTAGATATTCCCATGTTTATTCAGCTTGCGGTGTAGATATTTCCATGTTTATACAGATAGCGGTGTAGATATTTCCACGATTATACAGATGGCGGTGTAGATATTTCCATCTTTCTACAAATGGCAGTGTAGATATTTCCATGTTTATAGAGATGGCGGTGTAGATATTTCCATGTTTATATAGATGGCAGTGTAGATATTTTCTTGTTTATGTAGATGGCGTTGTAGATACCTCCATGTTTAAAGAGATGGCGGTGTGTATATTTCCATGTTGATGGAGATAGCGGTGTAGATATTTCCATGTTTAGAGAGATAGCGGTGTAGTTATTTCCATGTTTATAGAGATAGCGGTGTAGATATTTCCACGTTTCTACAGATGACTGTGCAGATATTTCCATGTTTGTACAGATGGCAGTGTAGATATTTCCATGTTTATAGAGATAGAAGTGTAGATATTTTCATGTTTATACATATTGCGGTGGAGATTTGTCCATGTTTATACAGATAGCAATGGAGATATTTCCAGGTTAATACACATTGCGGTGTAGATATTTCCATGTTTATACAGATAGCGTTGTAGATATTTCCATGTTTATACAGATGGCTGTGCCGATATTTCCATGTTTATACAGAGTTCTCTGTAGCTATTTCCATGTTTATATAGATGACAGTGCAGATATTTCCAGGTATATACAGATGGCTGTGTAGATATTTCCATGTTTATACAGATGGCTGTGTAGATATTTCCATGTTTATACAGATGACTTTGTAGGTATTTCCATGTTTATACAGATGGCGGTGTAGATATTTCCATGTTTATAGAGATAGCTGTGTAGACATTTCCATGTTTACACAGATAGCGGTTTAGATATTTCCATGTTTATACAGATCGCGGTGTAGATATTTCCATGTTTATACAGATCGCGGTGTAGATATTTACATGATTATACCGATAGCGGTGTAGATATTTCCATGTTTATACAGATGACGGTGTAGATATTTCCATGTTTATAGAGATGGCGGTGTAGATATTTCCATGTTTATAGAGATAGCGGTGTAGATCTATCAATGTTCATAGAGATAGCAGTGAGGATATTTCCATGTTTATACAGAAAACATTGTAGATATTTCCACTTTTATAGAGATAGGGGTTTAGATATTTCATATTTATACAGAGAGCGGTGTAGATATTTCCATGTTTATTCAGATTGCGGTGTAGATATTTCCATGTTTATACAGATAGCGGTGTAGATATTTCCACGATTATACAGATGGCGGTGTAGATATTTCCATCTTTCTACAAATGGCAGTGTAGATATTTCCATGTTTATAGAGATGGCGGTGTAGATATTTCCATGTTTATATAGATGGCAGTGTAGATATTTTCTTGTTTATGTAGATGGCGTTGTAGATACCTCCATGTTTAAAGAGATGGCGGTGTGTATATTTCCATGTTGATGTAGATAGCGGTGTAGATATTTCCATGTTTATAGAGATAGCGGTGTAGTTATTTCCATGTTTATAGAGATGGCGGTATAGATATTTCCATGTTTCTACAGATGACTGTGTAGATATTTCCATGTTTGTAGAGATGGCAGTGTAGATATTTCCATGTTTATAGAGATAGAAGTGTAGATATTTTCATGTTTATACATATTGCGTTGGAGATTTTTCCATGTTTATACAGATAGCAATGGAGATATTTCCACGTTACTACACATAGCGGTGTAGATATTTCCATGTTTATACAGATAGCGGTGTAGATATTTCCATGTATATACAGATGGCTGTGTAGATATTTCCATGTTTATACAGATGACGGTGTAGATATTTCCATGTTTATACAGATGACTTTGTAGGTATTTCCATCTTTATACAGATGGCGGTGTAGGTATTTCCATGTTTATAGAGATAGCTGTGTAGATATTTCCATGTTTATACTGATAGCGGTGTAGATATTTCCATGTTTATACAGATCGCAGTGTAGATATTTCCATGTTTATACAGACAGCAGTGGAGATATTTCCATGTTTATACACATAGCGGTGTACATATTTCCATGTTTATAGAGACAGCGGTGTAGGTATTTCCATGTTTATACAGATAGCGGTGCAGATATTTCCATGTTTATACAGATGCCTATGCAGATATTTCCATATTTATACAGAGGGCTCTGTAGATATTTCCATGTTTATACAGATGGCAGTGTAGATTTTTCCATGTTCCTACACATGACTGTGTAGGTATTTCCATGTTTATACAGATGGCTTTGTAGATATTTCCATGTTTACAGAGATAGCGGTGTAGATATTTCCATGTTTATACAGATAGCGGTGTAAATATTTCCATGTTTATACAGATCGTGGTGTAGATATTTCCACGTTTATACAGATACCGGTGTAGAAATTTCCATGTTTATACAGACCGCAGTGTAGATATCTCCATGATTATACAGATAGCGGTGTAGATTTTTCCATGTTTGTACAGATGGCGGTGTTGATGTTTCCATCAATACACAGATTGCCGTGTAGGTATTTCCATGTGTATACAGATGGCATTGTAGATATTTCCATGTTTATACAGATGGTGTTGTAGATATTTCCATGTTTATACAGATGACTGTATAGGTATTTCCATGTTTTTACAGATGGCATTGTAGATATTTCCATGTTTATAGAGATAGCGGTGTAGATATTTCCATGTTTATACAGATAACGGTGTAGATATTTCCATGTTTATACAGATAGCAGTGTAAATATTTCCATGTTTATACAGATCACGGTGTAGATATTCCCAGGTTTATGGAGATAGCATTGTAGATATTTCCACGTTTCTACAGATAGCGGTTTAGCTATTTCCATGTTTATACAGACCGCGGTGTAGATATTTCCATGTTTATACAGATAGCGGTGCAGATATTTCCATGTTTGTACAGATGGCGGTGTTGATATTTCCATCTTTACACAGATGACCGTGTAGATATTTCCATGTTTATACAGAAGGCGGAGCACAAATTTCCATGAATATGTAGAAGGTGGTGTAGATATTTCCATGTTTATACAGATAGCGGTGTAGATATTTCCATGTATATACAGATGGCTGTGTAGATATTTCCATGTTTATACAGATGTCTTTGTAAATATTTCCATGTTTATACAGATGACTTTGTAGGTATTTCCATGTTTATACAGATGGCGGTGTTGGTATTTCCTTGTTTATAGAGATAGCTGTGTAGATATTTCCATGTTTATACAGATAGCGGTGTAGATATTTCCATGTTTATACAGATCGTGGTGTAGATATTTCCATGTTCATACAGACAGCAGTGGAGATATTTCCATGTTTATACAGATGCCTATGCAGATATTTCCATATTTATACAGAGGGCTCTGTAGATATTTCCATGTTTATACAGATGGCAGTGAAGATTTTTCCATGTTCCTACACATGACTGTGTAGGTATTTCCATGTTTATACAGATGGCTTTGTAGATATTTCCATGTTTATAGAGATAGCGGTGTAGATATTTCCATGTTTATACAGATAGCGGTGTAAATATTTCCATGTTTATAAAGATCGTGGTGTAGATATTTCCATGTTTATACAGATACCGGTGTAGAAATTTCGATGTTTATACAGACCGCAGTGTAGATATTTCCATGTTTATACAGATAGCGGTGTAGATATTTCCATGTTTGTACTGATGGCGGTGTAGATATTTCGATGTTTATAGAGATAGCAGTGGAGACATTTCCATGTTTATACAAATAGCGGTGTAGTTATTTCCATCTTTATATAGATAGCGGTGTTGATATTTCCATGTATATGCACATGGCTGTGTAGATATTTCCATGTTTATACAGTTGGCGGTGTAGATATTTCCATGTTTATACAGATAACTTTGTTAGTATTTCCATGTTTATACAGATGGCGGTGTAGATATTTCGATGTTTATACAGATAGCAGTGGAGATATTTCAATGTTTATAGAGATAGCGGTGTAGATATTTCCATGTTTATACTGATCACGGTGTAGATATTTACATGTTTATAGAGATGGCGGTGTAGATATTTCCATGTTTATAGAGATAGCGGTGTAAATATTTCCATATTTATACAGATAGCGGTGTAAATATTTCCATGTTTATACAGATCGTGGTGTAGATATTTCCATGTTTATACAGATACCGGTGTAGAAATTTCCATGTTTATACATACCGCAGTGTACATATTTCCATGTTTATACAGATAGCGGTGTAGATATTTCCATGTTTGTACAGATGGCGGTGTTGCTGTTTCATCTATACACAGATTGCCGTGTTGGTATTTCCATGTGTATACAGATGGCATTGTAGATATTTCCATGTTTATACAGATGGTGGTGCAGATATTTCCATGTTTATACAGATGACTGTATAGGTATTTCCATGTTTTTACAGATGGCATTGTAGATATTTCCATGTTTATAGAGATAGCAGTGTAGATATTTCCATGTTTATACAGATGGCGGTGTAGATACTTCCGTGTTTATAGAGATAGCGGTGTAGATATTTCCATATTTATACAGATAACGGTGTAGATATTTCCATGTTTATACAGATAGCAGTGTAAATATTTCCATGTTTATACAGATCACGGTGTAGGTATTCCCAGGTTTATAGAGATAGCAGTGTAGATATTTCCATGTTTATACACATAGCGGTTTAGCTATTTCCATGTTTATACAGACCGCGGTGTAGATATTTCCAGGTTTATACAGATAGCGGTGCAGATATTTCCATGTTTGTACAGATAGCGGTGTAGATATTTCCATGTATATACAGATGGCTGTGTAGATATTTCCATGTTTATACAGATGGCTGTGTAGATATTTCCATGTTTATACAGATGACTTTGTAGGTATTTCCATTTTTATTCAGATGGCGGTGTAGGTATTTCCATGCTTATAGAGATAGCTGTGTAGATATTTCCATGTTTATACAGATAGCGGTGTAGATATTTCCATGTTTATAAAGATAGCGGTGTAGATATTTCCATGTTTATAAAGACAGCAGTGGAGATATTTCCATGTTTATACACATAGCGGTGTACATATTTCCATGTTTATAGAGACAGCGGTGTAGGTTTTTCCATGTTTATACAGTAACGGTGCAGATATTTCCATGTTTATACAGATGCCTATGCAGATATTTCCATATTTATACAGAGGGCTCTGTAGATATTTCCATGTTTATACAGATGGCAGTGTAGATTCTTCCTTGTTCCTACACATGACTGTGTAGGTATTTCCATGTTTATACAGATGGCTTTGTAGATATTTCCATGTTTATAGAGATAGCGGTGTAGATATTTCCATGTTTATACAGATAGCTGTGTATATATTTCCCTGTTTATACAGATCGTGGTGTAGATATTTCCATGTTTATACAGATACCGGTGTAGAAATTTCCATGTTTATACAGTCTGCAGTGTAGATATTTCCATGTTTCTACAGATAACGGTGTAGATATTTCCATGTCTGAACAGATGGCGGTGTTGATGTTTCCATCTATACACAGATTGCCGTGTAGGTATTTCCATGTGTATACAGATGACATTGAAGATATTTCCATGTTTATACAGATGGTGGTGTAGATATTTCCATGTTTATACAGATGACTGTATAGGTATTTCCATGTTTTTACAGATGGCAGTGTAGATACTTCCATGTTTATAGAGATAGCAGTGTAGATATTTCCATGTTTATACAGATGGCGGTGTAGATATTTCCATGTTTATAGAGATAGCGGTGTAGATATTTCCATGTTTATACAGATAACGGTGTAGATAATTCCATGTTTATACAGATGGCGGTGTAGATATTTCCATGTTTATAGAGATAGCGGTGTAGGTATTTCCATGTTTATACTGATAACGGTGTAGATAATTCCATGTTTATACAGATACCAGTGTAAATATTTCCATGTTTATACAGATCACGGTGTAGATATTTCCAGGTTTATTGAGATAGCAGTGTAGATATTTCCATGTTTATACAGATAGCGGTTTAGCTATTTCCATGTTTATACAGACCGCGGTGTGGATATTTCCATGTTTATACAGATAGCGGTGCAGATATTTCCATGTTTGTAGAGATGGCGGTGTTGATATTTCCATCTATACACAGATGCCCGTGTAGATATTTCCATGTTTATACAGAAGGTGGCGCAGATATTTCCATGGATATGTAGAAGGCGGTGTAGATATTTCCATGTTTATACAGATTGCGGTGTAGATATTTCCATGTATATACAGATGGCTGTGTAGATATTTCCATGCGTATACAGATGGCTTTGTAGATATTTCCATGTTTATACAGATGACTTTGTAGGTATTTCCATGTTTATACAGATAGCGGTGTAGGTATTTCCATGTTTATAGAGATAGCTGTGTAGATATTTCCATGTTTATACAGATAGCGGTGTAGATATTTCCATGTTTATACAGATCGCGGTGTAGATATTTCCATGTTTATACAGACAGCAGTGGAGATATTTCCATGTTTATACACATAGCGGTGTACATATTTCCATGTTTATAGAGACAGCGGTGTAGGTATTTCCATGTTTATACAGACAGCCGTTCAGATATTTCCATGTTTATACATATGCCTATGCAGATATTTCCATATTTATACAGAGGGCTCTGTAGATATTTCCATGTTTATACAGATGGCAGTGTAGATTTTTCCATGTTCCTACACATGACTGTGTAGGTATTTCCATGTTTATACAGATGGCTTTGTAGATATTTCCATGTTTATAGAGATAGCGGTGTAGATATTTCCATGTTTATACTGATAGCGGTGTAAATATTTCCATGTTTATACAGATCGTGGTGTAGATATTTCCATGTTTATACAGATACCGGTGTAGAAATTTCCATGTTTATACAGACCGCAGTGTAGATATTTCCATGTTTATACAGATAGCGGTGTAGATATATCCATGTTTGTACAAATGGCGGTGTTGACGTTTCCATCTATACACAGATTGCCGTGAAGGTATTTCCATGTGTATACAGATGGCATTGTATATATTTCCATGTTTATACAGATGGTGGTGTAGATATTTCCATGTTTATACAGATGACTGTATAGGTATTTCCATGTTTTTACAGATGGCATTGTACATATTTCCATGTTTATAGAGATAGCAGTGTAGATATTTCCATGTTTATACAGATGGCGGTGTAGATATTTCCATGTTTATGGAGATAGCGGTGTAGATATTTCCATATTTAAACAGATATCGGTGTAGATATTTCCATGTTTATACAGATATCGGTTTAGCTATTTCCATGTTTATACAGATGACTGTATAGGCATTTCCATGTTTTTACAGATGGCATTGTAGATATTTCCATGTTTGAAGAGATAGCAGTGTAGATATTTCCATGTTTATACTGATAGCAGTGTAAATATTTCCATGTTTATACAGATCACGGTGTAGATATTTCGAGGTTTATAGAGATAGCAGTGTAGATATTTCCATGTTTATACAGATAGCGGTTTAGCTATTTCCATGTTTATACAGACCACGGTGTAGATATTTCCATGTTTATACATATAGCGGTGCAGATATTTCCATGTTTGTACAGATGGCGGTGATGATATTTCCATCTATACACAGATGACCGTGTAGATATTTCCATGTTTATACAGAAGGCGGCGCAGATATTTCCATGGATATGTAGAAGGCGGTGTAGATATTTCCATGTTTATACAGATAGCGGTGTAGATATTTCCATGTATATACAGATGGCTGTGTAGATATTTCCATGTTTACACAGATGGCTGTGTAGTTATTTCCATGTTTATACAGATGACTTTGTAGGTATTTCCATGTTTATACAGATGGCGGTGTAGGTATTTCCATGTTTATAGAGATAGCTGTGTAGATATTTCCATGTTTATACAGATAGCGGTGTAGATATTTCCATGTTTATACAGATGACTTTGTAGGTATTTCCATGTTTATACAGATGGCGGTGTAGGTATTTCCATGTTTATAGAGTTAGCTGTGTAGATATTTCCATGTTCATACAGATAGCGGTGTAGAAATTTCCATATTTATACAGATTGCGGTGTAGATATTTCCATGTTTATACAGACAGCAGTGGAGATATTTCCATGTTTATACACATAGCGGTGTACATATTTCCATGTTTATAGAGACAGCGGTGTAGGTATTTCCATGTTTATACAGATAGCGGTGCAGCTATTTCCATGTTTATACATATGCCTATGCAGATATTTCCATATTTATACAGAGGGCTTTGTAGATATTTCCATGTTTATACAGATGGCAGTGTAGATTTTTCCATGTTCCTACACATGACTGTGTAGGTATTTCCATGTTTATACAGATGGCATTGTAGATATTTCCATGTTTATGCAGATGGCGGTGTAGGTATTTCCACGTTTATAGAGATAGCTGTGTAGATATTTCCATGTTTATACAGATAGCGGTGTAGATATTTCCATGTTTATACAGATCGCGGTGTAGATATTTCCATGTTTATATAGACAGCAGTGGAGATATTTCCATATTTATACACATAGCGGTGTACATATTTCCATGTTTATAGAGACAGCGGTGTAGGTATTTCCATGTTTATACAGATGGCTTTGTAGATATTTCCATGTTCATAGAGATAGCGGTGTAGATATTTCCCTGTTTATACAGATAGCGGTGTAAATATTTCCATGTTTATTCAGATCGTGGTGTAGATATTTCCATGTTTATACAGATACCGGTGTAGAAATTTCCATGTTTATACAGACCGCAGTGTAGATATTTCCATGTTTATACAGATAGCGGTGTAGATATTTCCAGGTTTGTACAGATGGCGGAGTTGATGTTTCCATCTATACACAGATTGCCGTGTAGGTATTTCCATGTGTATACAGATGGCATTGTAGATATTTCCATGTTTATACAGATGGTGGTGTAGATATTTCCATGTTTATACAGATGACTTTATAGGTATTTCCATGATTTTACAGATGGCATTGTAGATATTTCCATGTTTATAGAGATAGCAGTGTAGATATTTCCATGTTTATACAGATGGCGGTGTAGATATTTCCATGTTTATGGAGATAGCGGTGTAGATATTTCCATATTTATACAGATATCGGTGTAGATATTTCCATGTTTATACAGATAGCGGTTTAGCTATTTCCATGTTTATACAGATGACTGTATAGGCATTTGCATGTTTTTAGAGATGGCATTGTAGATATTTCCATGTTTATACAGATAGCACTGGAGATATTTCCATGTTTATACAGATAGCGGTGTAGATATTTCCATGTTTATACTGATCACGGTGTAGATATTTACATGTTTATAGAGATGGCGGTGTAGATATTCCCATGTTTATAGAGATAGCGGTGTAGATATTTCCATGTTTATACAGATAGCGGTGTAAATATTTCCATGTCTATACAGATCGTGGTGTAAATATTTCCATGTTTATACAGATACTGGTGTAGAAATTGCCATGTGTATACAGACCGCAGGGTAGATATTTCCATGTTTATACAGATAGCGCTGTAGATATTTCCATGTTTGTACAGGTGGCGGTGTTGCTGTTTCCATCTATACAGAGATTGCCGTGTTGGTATTTCCATGTGTATACACATGGCATTGTAGATATTTCCATGTTTATACAGATGGTGGTGTAGATATTTCCATGTTTATACAGATGACTGTATAGCTATTTCCCTGTTTTTACAGATGGCATTGTAGATATTTCCATGTTTATAGAGATAGCAGTGTAGATATTTCCATGTTTATACAGATGGCGGTGTAGATATTTCCATGTTTATAAGGATAGCGGTGTAGATATTTCCATATTTATACAGAAAACCGTGTAGATATTTATATGTTTATACAGATAGCAGTGTAAATATTTCCATGTTTATACAGATCACGTTGTAGATATTTCCAGGTTTATAGAGATAGCAGCGTAGATTTTTCCATATTTATACAGATAACGGTGTAGATATTTCCATGTTTATACAGATAGCGTTTTAGCTATTTCCATGTTTATACAGATGACTGTATAGGCATTTCCATGTTTTTACAGATGGCATTGTAGATATTTCCATGTTTATAGAGATAGCAGTGTAGATATTTTCATGTTTATACAGATGGCGGTGTAGATATTTCCTTGTTTATGGAGATAGCAGTGTAGATATTGCGATGTTTATACAGATAGCAGTGTAAATATTTCCGTGTTTATAAAGATCACGGTGTAGATATTTCCAGGTTTATAGAGATAGCAGTGTAGATATTTCCATGTTTATACAGATAGCGGTTTAGCTATTTCCATGTTTGCACAGACCGCGGTGTAGATATTTCCATGTTTATACAGTTAGCGGTGCAGATATTTCCATGTTTGTACAGATGGCGGTGTTGGTATTTCCATCTATACACAGATGACCGTGTAGATATTTCCATGTTTATACAGAAGGCGGCGCAGATATTTCCATGGATATGTAGAAGGCGGTGTAGATATTTCCATGTTTATACAGATAGCGGTGTAGATATTTCCATGTATATACAGATGGCTGTGTAGATATTTCCATGTATATACAGATGGCTGTGTAGATATTTCCATGTTTATACAGATGACTTTGTAGGTATTTCCATGTTTATACAGATGGCGGTGTAGGTATTTCCATGTTTCTAGAGGTAGCTGTGTAGATATTTCCATGTTTATACAGGTAGCAGTGTAGATATTTCCATGTTTATACAGATGACTTTGTAGGTATTTCCATGTTTATACAGATGGCGGTGTAGGTATTTCCATGTTTATAGAGTTAGCTGTGTAGATATTTCCATGTTTATACAGATAGCGGTGTAGAAATTTCCATGTTTAAACAGATCGCGGTGTAGATATTTCCATGTTTATACAGACAGCAGTGGAGATATTTCCATGTTTATACACATAGCGGTGTACATATTTCCATATTTATAGAGACAGCGGTGCAGATATTTCCATGTTTATACATATGCCTATGCAGATATTTCCATGTATATACAGATGGCTGTGTAGATATTTCCATGTTTATACAGATGGCAGTGTAGATTTTTCCATGTTCCTACACATGACTGTGTAGGTATTTCCATGTTTATATAGATGGCTTTGTAGATATTTCCATATTTATAGAGATAGCGGTGTTGATATTTCCATGTTTATACAGATAGCGGTGTAGATATTTTCAGGTTTGTACAGATGGCGATGTAGATATTTCAATGTTTATAGAGATAGCAGTGGAGACATTTCCATGTTTATACAAATAGCGGTGTAGTTATTTCCATGTTTATAAAGATAGCGGTGTAGATATTTCCATGTATATACACATGGCTGTGTAGATATTTCCATGTTTTTACAGATGGCGGTGTAGATATTTCCATGTTTATACAGATAACTTTGTAAGTATTTCCATGTTTACACAGATAACGGTGTAGATATTTCCATGTCTGAACAGATGGCGGTGTTGATGTTTCCATCTATACACAGATTGCCGTGTAAGTATTTCCATGTGTATACAGATGACATTGTAGATATTTCCATGTTTATACAGATGGTGGTGTAGATATTTCCATGTTTATACAGATGAATGTATAGGTTTTTCCATGTTTTTACAGATGGCATTGTAGATACTTCCATGTTTATAGAGATAGCATTGTAGATATTTCCATGTTTATACAGATGGCGGTGTAGATATTTCCATGTTTATAGAGATAGCAGTGTAGATATTTCCATGTTTATACAGATAACGGTGTAGATAATTCCACGTTTATACAGATACCAGTGTAAATATTTCCATGTTTATACAGATCACGGTGTAGATATTTCCAGGTTTATAGAGATAGCAGTGTAGATATTTCCATGTTTATACAGATAGCGGTTTAGCTATTTCCATGTTTATACAGACCGCGGTGTGGATATTTCCATGTTTATACAGATAGCGGTGCAGATATTTCCATGTTTGTACAGATGGCGGTGTTGATATTTCCATCTATACACAGATGCCCGTGTAGATATTTCCATGTTTATACAGAAGGCGGCACAGATATTTCCATGGATATGTAGAAGGCGGTGTAGATATTTCCATGTTTATACAGATCGCGGTGTAGATATTTCCATGTTTATACAGACAGCAGTGGAGATATTTCCATGTTTATACACATAGCGGTGTACATATTTCCATGTTTATAGAGACAGCGGTGTAGGTATTTCCATGTTTATACAGATAGCGGTGCAGATATTTCCATGTTTATACAGATGCCTATGCAGATATTTCCATATTTATACAGAGGGCTCTGTAGATATTTCCATGTTTATACAGATGGCAGTGTAGATTTTTCCATGTTCCTTCACATGACTGTGTAGGTATTTCCATGTTTATACAGATGGCTTTGTAGTTATTTCCATGTTTACAGAGATAGCGGTGTAGATATTTCCATGTTTATACAGATAGCGGTGTAAATATTTCCATGTTTATACAGATCGTGGTGTAGATATTTCCATGTTTATACAGATACTGGTGTAGAAATTTCCATGTTTATACAGACCGCAGTGTAGATATTTCCATGTTTATACAGATAGCGGTGTAGATATTTCCATGTTTGTACAGATGGCGGTGTTGATGTTTCCATCTATACACAGATTGCCGTGAAGGTATTTCCATGTGTATACAGATGGCATTGTATATATTTCCATGTTTATACAGATGGTGGTGTAGATATTTCAATGTTTATACAGATGACTGTATAGGTATTTCCATGTTTTTACAGATGGCATTGTACATATTTCCATGTTTATAGAGATAGCAGTGTAGATATTTCCATGTTTATACAGATGGCGGTGTAGAGATTTCCATGTTTATGGAGATAGCGGTGTAGATATTTCCATATTTATACAGATATCGGTGTAGATATTTCCATGTTTATACAGATAGCGGTTTAGCTATTTCCATGTTTATACAGATGACTGTATAGGCATTTCCATGTTTTTACAGATGGCATTGTAGTTACTTCCATGTTTATAGAGATAGCATTGTAGATATTTCCATGTTTATACAGATGGCGGTGTAGATATTTCCATGTTTATAGAGATAGTGGTGTAGATATTTCCATGTTTATACAGATAACGGTGTAGATAATTCCATGTTTATACAGATACCAGTGTTATTATTTCCATGTTTATACAGATCACGGTGTAGATATTTCCAGGTTTATAGAGATAGCAGTGTAGATATTTCCATGTTTATACAGATAGCGGTTAACTATTTCCATGTTTATACAGACCGCGGTGTGGATATTTCCATGTTTATACAGATAGCGGTGCAGATATTTCCATGTTTGTACAGATGGCGGTGTTGATATTTCCATCTATACACAGATGCCCGTGTAGATATTTCCATGTTTATACAGAAGGCGGCGCAGATATTTCCATGGATATGTAGAAGGCGGTGTAGATATTTCCATGTTTATACAGACAGCAGTGGAGATATTTCCATGTTTATACACATAGTGTTGTACATATTTCCATGTTTATAGAGACAGCGGTGTAGGTATTTCCATGTTTATACAGATAGCGGTGCAGATATTTCCATGTTTATACAGATGCCTATCCAGATATTTCCATATTTATACAGAGGGCTCTGTAGATATTTCCATGTTTATACAGATGGAAGTGTAGATTTTTCCATGTTCCTACACATGACTGTGTAGGTATTTCCATGTTTATACAGATGGCTTTGTAGATATTTCCATGTTTACAGAGATAGCGGTGTAGATATTTCCATGCTTATACAGATAGCGGTGTAAATATTTCCATGTTTATACAGATCGTGGTGTAGGTATTTCCATGTTTATACAGATACCGGTGTAGAAATTTCCATGTTTATACAGACCGCAGTGTAGATATTTCCATGTTTATGCAGATAGCGGTGTAGATATTTCCATGTTTGTACAGATGGCGGTGTTGATGTTTCCATCTATACACAGATTGCCGTGAAGGTATTTCCATGTGTATACAGATGGCATTGTATATATTTCCATGTTTATACAGATGGTGGTGTAGATATTTCCATGTTTATACAGATGACTGTATAGGTATTTCCATGTTTTTACAGATGGCATTGTACATATTTCCATGTTTATAGAGATAGCAGTGTAGATATTTCCATGTTTATACAGATGGCGGTGTAGATATTTCCATGTTTATGGAGATAGCGGTGTAGATATTTCCATATTTATACAGATATCGGTGTAGATATTTCCATGTTTATACAGATAGCGGTTTAGCTATTTCCATGTTTATACAGATGACTGTATAGGCATTTCCATGTTTTTACAGATGGCATTGTAGATACTTCCATGTTTATAGAGATAGCATTGTAGATATTTCCATGTTTATACAGATGGCGGTGTAGATATTTCCATGTTTATAGAGATAGCGGTGTAGATATTTCCATGTTTATACAGATAACAGTGTAGATAATTCCATGTTTATACAGATACCAGTGTTATTATTTCCATGTTTATACAGATCACGGTGTAGATATTTCCAGGTTTATAGAGATAGCAGTGTAGATATTTCCATGTTTATACAGATAGCGGTTAACTATTTCCATGTTTATACAGACCGCGGTGTGGATATTTCCATGTTTATACAGATAGCGGTGCAGATATTTCCATGTTTGTACAGATGGCGGTGTTGATATTTCCATCTATACACAGATGCCCGTGTAGATATTTCCATGTTTATACAGAAGGCGGCGCAGATATTTCCATGGATATGTAGAAGGCGGTGTAGATATTTCCATGTTTATACAGACAGCAGTGGAGATATTTCCATGTTTATACACATAGTGTTGTACATATTTCCATGTTTATAGAGACAGCGGTGTAGGTATTTCCATGTTTATACAGATAGCGGTGCAGATATTTCCATGTTTATACAGATGCCTATCCAGATATTTCCATATTTATACAGAGGGCTCTGTAGATATTTCCATGTTTATACAGATGGAAGTGTAGATTTTTCCATGTTCCTACACATGACTGTGTAGGTATTTCCATGTTTATACAGATGGCTTTGTAGATATTTCCATGTTTACAGAGATAGCGGTGTAGATATTTCCATGCTTATACAGATAGCGGTGTAAATATTTCCATGTTTATACAGATCGTGGTGTAGGTATTTCCATGTTTATACAGATACCGGTGTAGAAATTTCCATGTTTATACAGACCGCAGTGTAGATATTTCCATGTTTATGCAGATAGCGGTGTAGATATTTCCATGTTTGTACAGATGGCGGTGTTGATGTTTCCATCTATACACAGATTGCCGTGAAGGTATTTCCATGTGTATACAGATGGCATTGTATATATTTCCATGTT
This sequence comes from Pan troglodytes, assembly GCF_028858775.2. Lineage (NCBI taxonomy): Eukaryota > Metazoa > Chordata > Mammalia > Primates > Hominidae > Pan > Pan troglodytes. Next base: position 99,461,668 of record NC_072417.2, read on the forward strand.
TATACAGATGGTGGTGTAGATATTTCCATGTTTATACAGATGACTGTATAGGTATTTCCATGTTTTTACAGATGGCATTGTACATATTTCCATGTTTATAGAGATAGCAGTGTAGATATTTCCATGTTTATACAGATGGCGGTGTAGATATTTCCATGTTTATGGAGATAGCGGTGTAGATATTTCCATATTTATACAGATATCGGTGTAGATATTTCCATGTTTATACAGATAGCGGTTTAGCTATTTCCATGTTTATACAGATGACTGTATAGGCATTTCCATGTTTTTACAGATGGCATTGTAGATACTTCCATGTTTATAGAGATAGCATTGTAGATATTTCCATGTTTATACAGATGGCGGTGTAGATATTTCCATGTTTATAGAGATAGCGGTGTAGATATTTCCATGTTTATACAGATAACAGTGTAGATAATTCCATGTTTATACAGATACCAGTGTTATTATTTCCATGTTTATACAGATCACGGTGTAGATATTTCCAGGTTTATAGAGATAGCAGTGTAGATATTTCCATGTTTATACAGATAGCGGTTAACTATTTCCATGTTTATACAGACCGCGGTGTGGATATTTCCATGTTTATACAGATAGCGGTGCAGATATTTCCATGTTTGTACAGATGGCGGTGTTGATATTTCCATCTATACACAGATGCCCGTGTAGATATTTCCATGTTTATACAGAAGGCGGCGCAGATATTTCCATGGATATGTAGAAGGCGGTGTAGATATTTCCATGTTTATACAGACAGCAGTGGAGATATTTCCATGTTTATACACATAGTGTTGTACATATTTCCATGTTTATAGAGACAGCGGTGTAGGTATTTCCATGTTTATACAGATAGCGGTGCAGATATTTCCATGTTTATACAGATGCCTATCCAGATATTTCCATATTTATACAGAGGGCTCTGTAGATATTTCCATGTTTATACAGATGGAAGTGTAGATTTTTCCATGTTCCTACACATGACTGTGTAGGTATTTCCATGTTTATACAGATGGCTTTGTAGATATTTCCATGTTTACAGAGATAGCGGTGTAGATATTTCCATGTTTATACAGATAGCGGTGTAAATATTTCCATGTTTATACAGATCGTGGTGTAGATATTACCATATTTATACAGATGACTGTATAGGTATTTCCATGTTTTTACAGATGGCATTGTACATATTTCCATGTTTATAGAGATAGCAGTGTAGATATTTTCATGTTTATACAGATGGCGGTGTAGATATTTCCATGTTTATACAGATGACTGTATAGGTATTTCCCTGTTTTTACAGATGGCATTGTATTTATTTCCATGTTTATAGAGATAGCAGTGTAGATATTTCCATGTTTATACACATAGCGGTGTAGATATTTCCATGTTTATACAGATAAATTTGTAGGTATTTCCATGTTTATACAGATGGCGGTGTAGGTATTTCCATGTATATAGAGTTAGCTGTGTAGATATTTCCATGTTTATACAGATAGCGGTGTATAAATTTCCATGTTTATACAGATCGCGGTGTAGATATTTCCATGTTTATACAGACAGCAGTGGAGATATTTCCATGTTTATACACATAGCGGTGTACATATTTCCATGTTAATAGAGACAGCGGTGTAGGTATTTCCATGTTTATACAGATAGCGGTGCAGATATTTCCATGTTTATACATATGCCTATGCAGATATTTCCATATTTATACAGAGGGCTCTGTAGATATTTCTCTGTTTATACAGATGGCAGTGTAGATTTTTCCATGATCCTACACATGACTGTGTAGGTATTCCCATGTTTATACAGATGGCTTTGTAGATAATTCCATGTTTATAGAGATAGCGGTGTTGATATTTCCATGTTTATACAGATACCGGTGTAGAAATTTCCATGTTTATACAGACCGCAGTGTAGATATTTCCATGTTTATACAGATAGCGGTGTAGATATTTTCAGGTTTGTACAGATGGCAATGTAGATATTTCGATGTTTATAGAGATAGCAGTGGAGACATTTCCATGTTTATACAAATAGCGGCGTAGTTATTTCCAGGTTTATATAGATAGCGGTGTAGATATTTCCATGTATATACACATGGCTGTGTAGATATTTCCATGTTTATACAGATGGCGGTGTAGATATTTCCATGTCTATACAGATAACTTTGTAAGTATTTCCATGTTTATACAGTTGGCGGTGTAGATATTTCGATTTTTATAGAGATAGCAGTGGAGATATTTCCATGTTTATACAGATAGCGGTGTAGGTATTTCCATGTTTATACTGATCACGGTGTAGATATTTCCATGATTATAGAGATGGCGGTGTAGATATTTCCATGTTTATAGAGATAGCGGTGTAGATATTTCCATGTTTATACAGAGAGTGGTGTAAATATTTCCATGTTTATGCAGATCGTGGTGTACATATTTCCATGTTTATACAGATACCGGTATAGAAATTTCCATGTGTATACAGACCGCAGTGTAGATATTTCCATGTTTACACAGATAGCGGTGTAGATATTTCCATGTTTGTACAGATGGCGGTGTTGCTGTTTCCATCTATACACAGATTGCCGTGTAGGTATTTCCATGTGTATACAGATGGCATTGTAGATATTTCCATGTTTATACAGATGGTGGTGTAGATATTTCCATGTTTATACAGATGACTGTATAGGTATTTCCCTGTTTTTACAGATGGCATTGTAGATATTTCCATGTTTATAGAGATAGCAGTGTAGATATTTCCATGTTTATACAGATGGCAGTGTAGATATTTCCATGTTTATAGAGATAGCGGTGTAGATATTTCCATATTTATACAGATAACGGTGTAGATATTTCCATGTTTATACAGATAGCAGTGTAAATATTTCCATGTTTATACAGATCACGGTGTAGATATTTCCAGGTTTATAGAGATAGCAGTGTAGATATTTCCATGTTTATACAGATGGTGGTGTAGATATTTCCATGTTTATACAGATGACTGTATAGGTATTTCCATGTTTTTACAGATGGCTTTGTAGATATTTCCATGTTTATAGAGATAGCAGTGTAGATATTTCCATGTTTATACAGATGGCGGTGTAGATATTTCCATGTTTACAGAGATAGCGGTGTAGATATTTCCATATTTATACAGATATCGGTGTAGATATTTCCCTGTTTATACAGATAGCGGTTTAGCTATTTCCATGTTTATACAGATGACTGTATAGGCATTTCCATGTTTTTACAGATGGCATTGTAGATATTTCCATGTTTATAGAGATAGCAGTGTAGATATTTCCATGTTTATACAGATAACGGTTTAACTATTTCCATGTTTATACAGACCGCGGTGTAGATATTTCCATGGTTATACACATAGCGGTGCAGATATTTCCATGTTTGTACAGATGGCGGTGTTGATATTTCCATCTATACACAGATGACCGTGTGGATATTTCCATGTTTATACAGAAGGTGGCGCAGATATTTCCATGGATATGTAGAAGGCGGTGTAGATATTTCCATGTTTATACAGATAGCGGTGTAGATATTTCCATGTATATACAGATGGCTGTGTAGATATTTCCATGTTTATACAGATGGCTGTGTAGATATTTCCATGTTTATACAGATGACTTTGTAGGTATTTCCATGTTTATATAGATGGCGGTGTAGGTATTTCCATGTTTATAGAGATAGCTGTGTAGATATTTCCATGTTTATACAGATAGCGGTGCAGATATTTCCATGTTTATACATATGCCTATGCAGATATTTCCATATGTATACAGAGGGCTCTGTAGATATTTCCATGTTTATACAGATGGCAGTGTAGATTTTTCCATGTTCCTACACATGACTGTGTAGGTATTTCCATGTTTATACAGATGGCTTTGTAGATATTTCCATGTTTATAGAGATAGCGGTGTAGATATTTCCATGTTTATACTGATAGCGGTGTAAATATTTCCATGTTTACAGATCGTGGTGTAGATATTTCCATGTTTATACAGATACCGGTGTAGAAATTTCCATGTTTATAGAGACCGCAGTGTAGATATTTCCATGTTTATACAGATAGCGGTGTAGATATTTTCAGGTTTGTACAGATGGCGATGTAGATATTTCGATGTTTATAGTGATAGCAGTGGAGACATTTCCATGTTTATACAAATAGCGGTGTAGTTATTTCCATGTTTATATAGATAGCGGTGTAGATATTTCCATGTATATACACATGGCTGTGTAGATATTTCCATATTTATACAGATGGCGGTGTAGATATTTCCATGTTTATACAGATAACTTTGTAAGTATTTCCATGTTTATACAGATGGCGGTGTAGATATTTCGATGTTTATAGAGATAGCAGTGGAGATATTTCCATGTTTATACAGATAGCGGTGTAGATATTTCCATGTTTATACTGATCACGGTGTAGATATTTCCATGTTTATAGAGATAGCGGTGTAGATATTTCCATGTTTATACAGATAGTGGTGTAGATATTTCCATGTTTATACAGATAGCGGTGTAAATATTTCCATGTTTATACAGATACCGGTGTAGAAATTTCCATGTGTATACAGACCGCAGGGTAGATATTTCCATGTTTATACAGATAGCGGTGTAGATATTTCCATGTTTGTACAGATGGCGGTGTTGCTGTTTCCATCTATACACAGATTGCCGTGTTGGTATTTCCATGTGTATACAGATGGCATTGTAGATATTTCCATGTTTATACAGATGGTGGTGTAGATATTTTCATGTTTATACAGATGACTGTATAGGTATTTCCCTGTTTTTACAGATGGCATTGTAGATATTTCCATGTTTATAGAGATAGCAGTGTAGATATTTCCATGTTTATACAGATGGCGGTGTAGATATTTCCATGTTTACAGAGATAGCGGTGTAGATATTTCCATATTTATACAGATAACCGTGTAGATATTTCCATGTTTATACAGGTAGCAGTGTACATATTTCAATGTTTATACAGATCACGGTGTAGATATTTCCAGGTTTATAGAGATAGCAGTGTAGATATTTCCATGTTTATACAGATGGTGGTGTAGATATTTCCATGTTTATACAGATGACTGTATAGGTATTTCCATGTTTTTACAGATGGCATTGTAGATATTTCCATGTTTATAGAGATAGCAGTGTAGATATTTCCATGTTTATACAGATGGCGGTGTAGATATTTCCATGTTTATAGAGATAGCGGTGTAGATATTCCCATATTTATACAGATAACGGTGTAGATTTTTCCATGTTTATACAGATAGCGTTTTAGCTATTTCCATGCTTATACAGATGACTGTATAGGCATTTCCATGTTTTTACAGATGGCATTGTAGATATTTCCATGTTTATAGACGTAGCAGTGTAGATATTTCCATGTTTATACAGATAGCAGTGTAAATATTTCCATGTTTATACAGATCACGGTGTAGATATTTCCAGGTTTATAGAGATAGCAGTGTAGATATTTCCATGTTGATACAGATAGCGGTTTAGCTATTTCCATGTTTATGCAGACCGCTGTGTAGGTATTTCCATGTTTATACAGATAGCGGTGCAGATATTTCCATGTTTGTAGAGATGGCGGTGTTGATATTTCCATCTACACACAGAAGACCGTGAAGATATTCCCATGTTTATACAGAAGGCGGCGCAGATATTTCCATGGATATGTAGAAGGCGGTGTAGATATTTCCATGTTTATACAGATAGCGGTGTAGATATTTCCATGTATATACAGATGGCTGTGTAGATATTTCCATGTTTATACAGATGGCTATGTAGATATTTCCAAGTTTATACAGATGACTTTGTAGGTATTTCCATGTTTATACAGATGGCGGTGTAGGTATTTCCATGTTTATAGAGATAGCTGTGTAGATATTTCCACGTTTATACAGATAGAGGTGTAGATATTTCCATGTTTATACAGATCGCGGTGTAGATATTTCCATGTTTATACAGACAGCAGTGGAGATATTTCCATGTTTATACACATAGCGGTGTACATATTTCCATGTTTATAGAGACAGCGCTGTAGGTATTTCCATGTTTTTACAGATGGCTTTGTAGATATTTCCATGTTTATAGAGATAGCAGTGTAGATATTTCCATGTTTATACAGATAGCGGTGTAAATATTTCCATGTTTATACAGATCGTGGTGTAGATATTTCCATGTTTATACAGATACCGGTGTAGATATTTCCATGTTTATACAGAAAGCGGTTCAGCTATTTCCATGTTTATACAGATGACTGTATAGGCATTTCCATGTTTTTACAGATGGCATTGTAGATATTTCCACGTTTATAGAGATATCAGTTTAGATATTTCCATGTTTATACAGATAGCAGTGTAAATATTTCCATGTTTATACAGATCATGGTGTAGATATTTCCAGGTTTATAGAGATAGCAGTGTAGATATTTCCAAGTTTATACAGATAGCGGTTTAGCTATTTCCATGTTTATACAGACCGCGGTGTAGATATCTCCATGTTTATACAGATAGCGGTTCAGATATTTCCATGTTTGTACAGATGTCGGTGTTGATATTTCCATCTATACGCAGATGACCGTGTAGATATTTCCATGTTTATACAGAAGGCGGCGCAGATATTTCCATGGATATGTAGAAGGCGGTGTACGTATTTCCATGTTTATACAGATAGCAGTGGAGATATTTCCATGTTTATACAGATGGCTGTGTAGATATTTCCATGTTTATACAGATGACTTTGTAGTTATTTCCATGTTTATACAGATGGCGGTGTAGGTTTTTCCATGTTTATAGAGATAGCTGTGTAGATATTTCCATGTTATACAGATAGCGGTGTAGATATTTCCATGTTTATACAGATCGCGGTGTAGATATTTCCATGTTTATACAGACAGCAGTGGAGATATTTCCATGTTTATACAAATAGCGGTGTACATATTTCAATGTTTATAGAGACAGCGGTGTAGGTATTTCCATGTTTATCCCGATAGCGGTGCAGATATTTCCATGTTTATACAGATGCCTACGCAGATATTTCCATAATTATACAAAGGGCTCTGTACATATTTACATGTTTATACAGATGGCAGTGTAGATTTTTCCATGTTCCTACACATGACTGTGTAGGTATTTCCATGTTTATACAGATGGCTTTGTAGATATTTCCATGTTTATAGAGATAGCGGTGTAGATATTTCCATGTTTATACAGATAGCGGTGTAAATATTTCCATGTTTATACAGATCGTGGTGTAGGTATTTCCATGTTTATACAGATACCGGTGTAGAAATTTCCATGTTTATACAGACCGCAGTGTAGACATTTCCATGTTTATATAGATAGCGATGTAGATATTTCCATGTTTGTACAGATGGCGGTGTAGATATTTCGACGTTTATAGAGATAGCAGTGGAGACATTTCCATGTTTATACAAATAGCGGTGTAGTTATTTCCATGTTTATACAGATAGCGGTGTAGATATTTCCATGTATATACAGATGGCTGTGTAGATATTTCCATGTTTATACAGATGGCTGTGTAGATATTTCCATCTTTCTACAGATGGCATTGTAGATATTTCCATTTTTATACAGATGGCGGTGTAGATATTTCCATGTTTATATAGATGGTGGTGTAGATATTACCATGTTTATACAGATAGCGGTGTAGATATTTCCATGTTTATACAGATCGTGGTGAAGTTATTTCCATGTTTATACAGTTCGCGTTGTAGATATTTCCATGTTTATACAGATCGCGGTGTAGATATTTCCATGTTTATACCGATAGCGGTGTTGGTATTTCCACGTTTATACAGATAGTGATGTAGATATTTCCATGTTTATACAGCTCGCGGTGCAGATATTTATATCTTTATACAGATGGCATTGTAGATATTTCCTTATTCACACAGTTGGCGGAGTAGATGTTTCCATGTTTATACAGATGGCGGAGTAGTTAGTTCCATGTTTATGGAGATGGCAGCGTAGATATTTTCATGTTTATAGAGATGGCGCTGTAGATATTTCCATGTTTATAGAGATAGCAGTGTAGATATTTACATGTTTATACAGATGGCTGTGTAGATATTTCCATGTGTATACAGATGGCATTGTAGATATTTCCATGTTTATACAGATGACTGTATAGCTATTTCCATGTTTTTAAAGATAGCAGTGCAGATATATCCATGTTTATAGAGATAGCGGTGTAGATATTTCCATGTTTGTACAGATGGCGGTGCTGATATTTCCATCTATACACAGATGGCTGTGTAGATATTTCCATGTATATACAGATGGCGGCATAGATATTTCCATGGACATGCAGATGGCGGTGTAGATATTTCCATGTTTATACAGATAGCGGTGCAGATATTTCCATGTTTATAGAGATCGCGGTGCGGTTATTTCCATGTTTATACAGATCACGGTGTAATTATTTGCTTGTTTAAAGAAATAGCGGTGTAGTTATTTCCAGGTTTATACAGATAGCGGTGTAGATATTTCCATGTATATACAGATGGCTGTGTAGATATTTTCATGTTTATACAGATGGTTGTGTAGATATTTCCATCTTTCTACAGATGGCATTGTAGGTATTTCCATGTTTATACAGATGGCGGTGTAGATATTTCCACGTTTATATAGATGGTGGTGTAGATATTTCCATGTTTATACAGATAGCGGTGTAGATATTTCCATGTTTATACAGATCGCGGGGTAGATTTTCCATGTTTATACAGATCGCAGTGTAGATATTACCATGTTTATACAGATTGCGGTGTCGATATTTCCATGTTTATACAGATAGCGCTGTAGATATTTCCATGTTTATACAGATGGCGGTGTAGATATTTCCATGTTTATAGAGATGGCGGTGTGGATATTTCCATGTTTATAGAGATAGCGGTGTAGATATATCCATATTCATAGAGATAGCAGTGAGGATATTTCCATGTTTATACAGATCGCAGTGTAGATATTTCCATGTTTATACAGATAGCGTTGTAGATATTTCCATGTTTATACAGATAGCGCTGTAGATATTTCCATGTTTATACAGATGGCAGTGTAGATATTTCCATGTTTATAGAGATGGCGGTGTAGATATTTCCATGTTTATAGAGATAGCGGTGTAGATATATCCATGATCATAGAGATAGCAGTGAGGATATTTCCATGTTTATACAGATAGCAGTGTAGATATATCCATGTTTATACAGATAGCGGTGTACATATTCCCATGTTTATACAGATAGCGGTGTAGATATTTCCATGTTTACACAGACTGCTGTGTATATATTTCCATGTTTATACAGATGCCTATGCAGATATCTCCATATTTTTACAGAGGGCTGGGTTGATATTTCTATGTTTATACAGATGTCAGTGTAGATATTTCCATGTTCCTACACATGACTGTGTAGGTATCTCCATGTTTATACAGATGGCTTTGTACATATTTCCATGTCTACAGAGATAGTGGTGCAGATATTTCCATGTTTATACAGATAGCAGTGTATATATTTGCATGTTTATACAGATCGTGGTGCAGATATTTCCATGTTTATACAGATACCGGTGTAGATATTTCCATGTTTATACAGACCGCAGTGTAGATATTTCCATGTTTATAGAGATAGCAGTGTAGATATTTCCATGTTTGTACAGATGGCGTTGTTGATGTTTCCATCTATACACAGATTGCCATGTAGGTATTTCCATGTGTATAAAGATGGCATTGTAGATATTTCCATGTTTATACAGACGGTGGTGTAGATATTTCCATGTTTACACAGATGACTGTATAGGTATTTCCATGTTTATACCGATGGCGGTGTAGATATTTCCACGTTTATAGAGATAGCGGTGTAGATATTTCCATATTTATACAGATAATGGTGTAGATATTTCCATGTTTATAGAGATAGCGGTGTAGGTATTTCCATGTTTAGACAGATAGCGATGTAAATATTTCCATGTTTATACAGACCGCGGTGTAAATATTTCCATGTTTATACAGATAGCGTTGCAGATATTTCCATGTTTGTACAGATGGCGGAGTTGATATTTCTATCTATACACAGAAGACCGTGTAGATATTTCCATGTTTATACAGATGGTGTTGCAGATATTTCTATGGATACATAGATGGCGGTGTAAATATTTCCGTGTTTATACAGAAAGCGGTGTAATTATTTCCATGTTTATATAGATGGCGGTGTAGATATTTCCATGTATATACACATGGCTGTGTAGATATTTCCATGCTTAGACAGATGGTGGTGTAGATATTTCCACGTTTATACAGATAACTTTGTAAGTATTTCCATGTTTATACAGATGGCGGTGTAGATATTTCGATGTTTATAGAGATAGCAGTGGAGATATTTCCATGTTTATACCGATAGCGGTGCAGATATTTCCATGTTTATACTGATCGCGGTGTTGATATTTCCATGTTTATACAGATGGCGGTGTAGATATTACCAAGTTCATAGACATAGCGGTGTTGATTTTTCCATGTTGATAGAGATAGCGGTGTAGATATTTCCATGTATAAACAGATGTCTGTGTATATATTTCCATGTTTAAACAGATGGCGGTGTAGATATATCCTTGTTTATACAAATAGCGGTGTAAATATTTCCATGTTTATACAGATCACGGTGTAGATATTTCCATGTTTATAGAGATAGCGGTGTAGATATTTCCATTTTTATACAGATAGCGGTGTAGATATTTCCATGTTTATACAGATAGCGGTGCAGATATTTCCATGTTTGTACAGATGGCGGTGTTGATATTTCCATCTATACACAGACGACCGTGTAGATATTTCCATGTTTATACAGATGGCGGCGCAGATATTTCCGTGGATATGTAGATGGCGGTGTAGATATTTCCATGTTTATACAGATAACTTGTAAGTATTTCCATGTTTATACAGATGGTGGTGTAGCTATTTCGATGTTTATAGAGATAGCAGTGGAGATATTTCCATGTTTATACAGATAGCAGTGTAGATATTTCCATGTTTATAGAGATGGCGGTGTAGATATTTCCATGTTCATAGAGATAGCGGTGTAGATTTTTCCATGTTTATAGGGATAGCGGTGTGGATATTTCCATGTTTATACAGATTGGGTTGTAGATATTTCCATGTTTATAGAGATCGCGGTGCGGTTATTTCCATGTTTATACAGATCACGGTGTAATTATTTGCTTGTTTAAAGAAATAGCGGTGTAGTTATTTCCAGGTTTATACAGATAGCGGTGTAGATATTTCCATGTATATACAGATGGCTGTGTAGATATTTCCATGTTTATACAGATGGTTGTGTAGATATTTCCATCTTTCTACAGATGGCATTGTAGGTATTTCCATGTTTATACAGATGGCGGTGTAGATATTTCCACGTTTATATAGATGGTGGTGTAGATATTTCCATGTTTATACAGATAGCGGTGTAGATATTTCCATGTTTATACAGATCGCGGGGTAGATTTTCCATGTTTATACAGATCGCAGTGTAGATATTACCATGTTTATACAGATAGCGGTGTCGATATTTCCATGTTTATACAGATAGCGCTGTAGATATTTCCATGTTTATACAGATGGCGGTGTAGATATTTCAATGTTTATAGAGATGGCGGTGTGGATATTTCCATGTTTATAGAGATAGCGGTGTAGATATATCCATATTCATAGAGATAGCAGTGAGGATATTTCCATGTTTATACAGATCGCAGTGTAGATATTTCCATGTTTATACAGATAGCGTTGTAGATATTTCCATGTTTATACAGATAGCGCTGTAGATATTTCCATGTTTATACAGATGGCAGTGTAGATATTTCCATGTTTATAGAGATGGCGGTGTAGATATTTCCATGTTTATAGAGATAGCGGTGTAGATATATCCATGATCATAGAGATAGCAGTGAGGATATTTCCATGTTTATACAGATAGTAGTGTAGATATTTCCATTTTTATAGATATAGCGGTTTAGATATTTCATAATTATACAGATAGCGGTGTAGATATTTCCATGTTTATACAGATTGCGGTGTAGATATTTCCATGTTTATTCCGATGCCTATGCCTATATCTCCATATTTATACAGAGGGCTGTTTGGATATTTCTATGTTTCTACAGATTGCAGTGTAGATATTTCCATGTTCCTACACATGACTGTGTAGGTATTTCCATGTTTATACAGATGGCTTTGTAGATATTTCCATGTCTATAGAGATAGCGGTGCAGATATTTCCATGTTTATACAGATAGCGGTGTAGATATTTCCATGTTTATACAGATAGCAGTGTAAATATTTCCATGTTTATACAGATGGCAGTGTAGATATTTCCATGTTTATTCAGATGGCGGCGTTGATATTTCCATCTATACACAGATGACCGTGTAGATATTTCCATGTTTATACAGATGGCGGCGCAGATATTTCCATGGATATGTAGATGGCGGTGTAGATATTTCCATGTTTATACAGATAGCGGTGTAGTTATTTCCATGTTTATATAGATAGCAGTGTAGAGATTTGCATGTATATACACATGGCTGTGTAGATATTTCCATGCTTATACAGATAACGGTGTAAATATTTAAATGTTTATACAGATCGTGGTGTAGATATTTCCATGTTTATACAGATACCGGTGTAGATATTTCCATGTTTATACAGATAGCAGTGTAGATATTTCCATGTTTATACAGATCGTGGTGTAGATATTTCCAAGTTTATACAGACTGCAGTGGAGATATTTCCATGTTTATACACATAGCAGTGTGCATATTTCCATGTTTATAGAGACAGCGGTGTAGGTATTTCCATGTTTATACAGATAGCGGTGCAGATATTTCCATGTTTATACAGATGCCTATGCAGATATTTCCATATTTATACAGAGGGCTTTGTAGATATTTCCATGTTTATACAGATGGCAGTGTAGATATTTCCATGTTCCTACACTTGACTGTGTAGGTATTTCCATGTTTATACAGATGGCTTTGTAGATATTTCCATGTTTATAGAGATAGCGGTGCAGGTATTTCCATGTTTATACAGATAGCGGTGTAAATATTTCCATGTTTATACAGATCGTGGTGTAGATATTTCCATGTTTATACAAATACCGGTGTAGATATTTCCATGTTTATACAGATCGCAGTGTAGATATTTCCATGTTTAAAGAGATAGCGATATTGATATTTCCATGTTTGTGCAGATGGCGGTGTTGACGTTTCCATCTATACACAGATTGCCGTATAGGTATTTCCATGTGAATACAGATGGCATTGTAGATATTTCCATGTTTATACAGATGGTGGTGTAGATATTTCCATGTTTATACAGATGACTCTATAGGTATTTCCTTGTTTTTACAGATGGAATTGTAGATATTTCCATGTTTATAGAGATAGCAGTGAAGATATTTCCATGTTTATACAGATGGCGGTGTAGATATTTCCATGTTTATACAGATAACGGTGTAGATATTTCCATGTTTATACAGGTAGCCGTGCAAATATTTCCATATTTATACAGATCACGGGGTAGATATTTCCATGTTTATGGAGATAGCGGTGTAGATATTTCCATGTTTATACAGATAGCGGTGTAGATATTTCCATGTTTATACAGACCGCGGTGTAAGTATTTCCATGTTTATACAGATAGCTTTGCAGATACTTCCATGTTTGTACAGATGTCGGTGTTGATATTTCCATCTATACACAGACGACCGTGTAGATATTTCCATGTTTATACAGATGGCGGCACAGATATTTCTATGAATATGTAGATGGCTGTGTAAATATTTCCACGTTTATACGGAAAGCGGTGTAGTTATTTCCATGTTTATATAGATAGCGGTGTAGATATTTCCATGTATATACACATGGCTGTGTAGATATTTCCATGTTTATACAGATGGCGGTGTAGATATTTCCATGTTTATACAGATAACTTTGTAAGTATTTCCATGTTTATACAAATGGCAGTGAAGATATTTCCATATTTATACAGAGAGTGGTGTAGATATTTCCATGTTTATACAGATGGCGGTGTAGATACATCCATGTTTCTGAAGATGGCGGTGTAGATATTTTCATGTTTATAGAGATGGAGGTGTAGATATTTCCATGTATATAGAGATAGCAGTGTAGATATTTTCATGTTTATAGAGAAAGTGGTGTAGGTATTTCCATGTTTATACAGATGGCAGTGTAGATATTTCCATGTTTGTACAGATATCGGTGTAGATATTTCCATATTTACAGATATAGCGGTGTAGGTATTCCTATCTTAGCACAGATTGCGGTGTAGGTATTGCCAAACTTACAGAGATAGCGGTGTAGATATTTCCAAGTTTACACAGATAGCTGTGTAGATATTTCCATGTTTACAGAGATAGCATTGTAGATATTTCCATGTTTATACAGATTGCGGTGTAGTTATATCCATGTTGACACAGATAGCGGTGTAGATATTTCCATGTTTATACCAGTAGCTGTGAGGAAATTCCCATGTTTCTACAGATCGCTTTATAGACATTTCCATCTTTTCACAGATGTCAGTGTAGATATTTCCAAGTTTATACAGATGGCAGTGTAGATATTTCCATGTTTATACAGATGTGTGTGTAGATAATTCCATGTTTATGCCGATAGCGGTGTAAATAATTCCATGTTTATAGAGATGGTGCTGTAAGTATTTTCTTGTTTTTAGAGTTAGCGGTGTAGTTATTTAAATGTTTATACAGATAGCGCTGTTGGTATTTCCATGTTTATACAGATATCGGTGAAGATATTTCCATGTTTATACAGCTCGCGGTGTAGATATTTCCATCTTTATGCAGATGGCAGTGTAGATATTTCCATGTTTATACAGATAGCGGTGTAGATATTTCCTTGTCTATAGAGATAGCGGTGTAGTTATTTCCATATTTATACAGATTGCGGTGTAGATATTTCCATCTTTATACAGATGGCGGTGTAGATATTTCCATGTTTATACAGATGGCAGTGAAGATATTTCCATGTTTATACAGATATTGGTGTAGATATTTCCATGTTTATACAGATAGAGGTGTAGATAATTCCATGTTTCTGAAGATGGCGGTGTAGGTATTTTCTTGTTTATAGAGATGGAGGTGTAGATACTTCCATGTATATAGAGATAGCAGTGTAGATATTTTCATGTTTATAGAGAAAGCGGTGTAGGTATTTCCATTTTTATAGAGATAGCGGTGTAGATATTTCCATATTTATACAGATAGCAGTGAAGGTATTTCCATGTTTATACAGATTTCGGTGTAGATATTTCCATGTTTCTACAGATTGCGGTGTAGGTATTTCCATGTTTCTACAGATGGCGTTGTAGATATTTCCTTGTTTACACAGACAGCGGTGTAGATATTTCCATGTTTATACAGGTAGCGGTGTAGATATTTCCATGTTTACAGAGATAGCGGAGTTGATATTTCCATCTTTGCACAGATTGCTGTGTAGATATTTCCATGTTTACGCAGATAGCTGTGTACATATTTCCACGTTTACACAGATAGCTGTGTAGATATTTCCATTTTTACACAAATGGCTTGGTAGATATTTCCATGTTTATACAGATTGCGGTGTAGATATGTCCATGATTATACAGATAGCGGTGTAGACATTTTCATATTTATACAGATAGTGGTGGAGATATTTCCATATTTATAGAGACTGCGGTATAGATATTTCTTATTTATACAGATAGCGGTGTAGATATTTCCATGTTTACAGAGATAGCGGTGTAGATATTTCCATCTTTATACAGATAGCAGTGTAGATATTTCCATGTTTATACAGAAGGCGGTGTAGATAGTTCCATGTTTATGGAGACGGCGGTGAAGATATTTTCATGTTTATATAGATGGCGGTGTTGATATTTCCATGTTTGTAGAGATTGTGGTGTTGATATTTCCATATTTACAGAGATATCGCTATAGGTATTTCCTTGTTTATACAGATAGTTGTGTAGATTCATCCATGTTTTTACAGATGGCTGTGTAGATATTTCCATGTGTATACAGATGACTCTGTAGATATTTGTATAGTTACACAAATGGCGGTGTAGATATTTCCATATTTACACAGATAGCGGTGTAGATATTTCCAAGTTTATACAGATAACGGTGTAGATATATCCATGTTTATACAGATAGCGATGTAGGTATTTCCATGTTTATACAGATAGTGGTGTAGATATTTCCATGTTTACAGAGATAGCGGTGTAGATATTTCCATCTTTGCAGAGTTTGCGGTGTAGATATTTCCATCTTCACACAGATAGCGGTGTAGATATTTTCATATTTATACAGATCTTGGTGTAGATATTTCCATCTTTCCACAGATGGTAGTTTAGATATTTCCACGTTTATACAGAAGACAGTGTAGATATTTCCATGTTTATACAGATAGCGGTGTAGATATTTCCATGTTCATGCAGATGGCGGTCTAGGTATTTCCATGTTTATAGAGATGGTTGTGTAGATATTTCCATGTTTATACAGATAGCGGTGTAGGTATTTCCATGTGTATAGAGAAACCGGTGTTGGTATTTCCATGTTTATACAGATAGCGGTGTACATATTTCCATGTTTATACAGATCGTGGTGTAGATATTTACATGTTTATAGAGATAGTGGTGTAGATATTAACATGTTAATACAGACCACGGTGTAGATATTTCCATGTTTACACACATAGCGTGATAGATATTTCCATGTCTATACAGATTGCTGTGTACATATGTACATGGTTATACAGATAGCGGTGTAGATATTTTCGTGTTTATACAGATAACGGTGGAGATATTTCCATGTTTATAGAGACTGCGGTATAGATATTTCCATGTTTATACAGATAGCGGTGTAGATATTTCCATGTTTACGGAGATAGTGGTGTAGATATTTCCATCTTTGCACAGATTGCAGTGTAGATATTTCCATTTTTACACAGATAGCTGGGTAGATATTTTCAAGTTTACACAGATAGCTGTGTAAGTATTTCCATGTTTACACAGATAGCATTGTATATATTTCCATGTTTATACAGATAGCGGTGTAGATATTTCCATGTTTATATATATAGCGGTGTAGACATTTCCATGTTTATACAGATAGCGGTGGACATATTTCCCTGTTTATACAGATAGCGTTGTAGATATTTCCATGTTTACACAGATTGCGGTGTAAATATTTCCATCTTTCTACAGATGGCATTGTAGATATTTCCATGTTTATACAGATAACGGTGTAGATATTTCCATGTTTATACAGATAGCGGTGCAGATATTTCCATGTTTGTACAGATGGCGGTGTTGATATTTCCATAAATACACAGATGAACGTGCAGATAATTCCATGTTTATAGAGATGTTGGCGCAGATATTTCTACGGATATGTAGATGGTGGTGTAGATATTTCCATGTATATACAGATAGTGCTGTACTTATTTCCATGTTTATATAGAGAGCGTTGTAGGTATTTCCATGTATGTACACATGGCTGTGTAGATATTTCCATGTTTATACAGATCGCAGTGTAGACATTTCCATGTTTATACAGAAAACTTTGTAAGTATTTCCATGTTTATACAGATGGCGGTGTAGATATTTCGATGTTTATAGAGATAGCAGTGGAGATATTTCCATGTTTATACAGATAGCGGTGTAGTTATTTCCATGTTTATGTAGATAGCGGTGTAGATATTTCCATGTATATACACATGGCTGTGTAGATATTTGCATGTTTATACAGATGGCTGTGTAGATATTTCGATGTTTATAGAGATAGCAGTGGAGATATTTCCATGTTTATACAGATAACGGTGTAGTTCTTTCCATGTTTATATAGATAGCGGTGTAGATATTTCCATGTATATACACATGGCTGTGTAGATATGTCCATGTTTATACAGATGGCGGTGTAGATATTTCCATGTTTATACAGATAACTTTGTATTTCCATGTTTATACAGATGGCGGTGTAGATATTTCAATGTTTATAAAGATGGCAGTGGAGATATTTCCATGTTTATACAGATAGCGGTGTAGATATTTCCATGTTTATACTGATCGCGGTGTAAATATTTCCATGTTTATAGAGAAGGCGGTGTAGTTATTTCCTTGTTCATAGAGATAGCGGTGTTGATTTTTCCATGTTTATAGAGATAGCTGTGTGGATATTTCCATGTTTATACAGATAGGGGTGTAGATATTTCCAAGTTTATAGAGATGGCGGTGTAGATATTTCCATGTTTATACAGATCACGGTGTAGATATTTCCATTTTTATACAGATCACGGTGTAGATATTTCCATGTATATACAGATCGCGGTGTAGATATTTCCATGTTTATTCTGATCTCGGTGTAGATATTTCCATGTTTATAGTGATGGTGGTGTAGATATTTCCATGTTCATAGAGATAGGGGTGTTGATATTTCCATGTTTATAGAGATAGCTGTGTGGATATTTCCATGTTTATACAGATAGGGGTGTAGATATTTCCATGTTTATAGAGATGGCGGTGTAGATATTTCCATGTTTATACAGATCACGGTGTAGATATTTCCATGTTTATAGAGATGGCGGTGTAGATATTTCCATGTTTATACTGATCATGGTGTAGATATTTCCATGTTTATACAGATTGCGGTGTTGATTTTACCATGTTTATAGGGATAGCGGTGCAAATATTTCCACATTTATACAGATAGCGGTGTAGTTATTAGCATGTTTATACAGATATCGGTGTAGATATTTCCATGTATAAACAGATGTCTGTGTATATATTTCCATGTTTAAACAGAAGGTGTTGTACATATTTCCTTGTTTATACAAATAGCGGTGTAGATATTTCCACGTTTATACAGATAGCGGTGTAGATATTTCCATGTATATACAGATGGCTGTGTAGATATTTCCATGTTTATACAGATGGCTGTGTTGATATTTCCATGTTGATACAGATGACTTTGTAGGTATTTCCATGTTTATACAGATGTGTGTGTAGATATTTCTATGTTTATAGAGATAGCTTTGTAGATATTTCCATGATTATACAGATAGCGGTCTAGATATTTCCATGTATATGCAGATCGCGGTGAAGATATTTCCATGTTTATACAGATCGCAATGTAGATATTTCCATGTTTATAGAGATGGCGGTGTAGATATTTCCATGTTTATAGAGATAGCGGTGTAGATATATCCATGTTCATAGAGATAGCAGTGAGGATATTTCCATGTTTATACAGATAGCAGTGTAGATATTTCCACTTTTATAGAGATAGCGGTTTAGATATTTCATACTTATACAGATAGCGGTGTAGATATTTCCATGTTTATACAGATTGCGGTGTAGATATTTCCATGTTTATACAGATAGCGATGTAGATATTTCCACGTTTATACAGATGGCGGTGTAGATATTTCCATCTTTCTACAAATGGCAGTGTAGATATTTCCATGTTTTTAGAGATGGCGGTGTAGATATTTCCATGTTTATATAGATGGCAGTGTAGATATTTTCTTGTTTATGTAGATGGCGTTGTAGATACCTCCATGTTTAAAGAGATGGCGGTGTGTATATTTCCATGTTGATTGAGATAGCGGTGTAGATATTTTATAGAGATAGCGGTGTAGATATTTCCATGTTTCTACAGATGACTGTGTAGATATTTCCATGTTAGTACAGACGGCAGTGTAGATATTTCCATGTTTATAGAGATAGCGGTGTAGGTATTTTCATTTTTATACAGATTGCGTTGGAGATATGTCCATGTTTATACAGATAGCAATGGAGATATTTCCACGTTAATACACATAGCGGTGTAGGTATTTCCATGTTTATATAGATGGCAGTGTAGATATTTTCAGGTTTATACCGATGACTGTGTAGATATTTCCATTTTAATACAGATGGCGGTGTAGATATTTCCATGTTTATAGAGATAGCGGTGTATATATATCCATGTTTATAGAGATAGCGCTTTAAATATTTCCATCTTTATACAGATAATGGTGTAGATATTTCCATGTTTATACAGATGGCGGTGTAGATACAGTCATGTTTCTGAATATGGCAGTGTAGATATTTTCATGTTTACATAGATGGCGGTGTAGATATTTCCATGTTTAGAGATTGCGGTGTAGATATTTCCATGTTTATATTGCAAGTTGTGTAGGTATTTCCATGATTATAGAGATAGCGGTGTAGACATTTCCATATTTTTAGAGGTTGCGGTGTAGGTATTTCCATGTTTATACAGATGGCGGTGTAGATATTTCGATGTATATACAGATGGAGGTGTAGATATTTCCATGTATATACAGATAGCGGTGTAGATATTTCCATGTATATACAGATAGCGGTGTATATATTTCCATGTTTACACAGACAGCGGTGGAGATATTTCCCTGTTTATACAGATAGCGATGTAGATATTTCCATGTTTATACTGATAGCGGTGTAGTTATTTCCATGTTTATAGAGATAGCGGTGTAGATATTTCCATGTTTATACAGATGTCTGTGTAGATATTTCCATGTGTATACAGATGGCGTTGTAGATATTTCCATGTTTATACATATAGCAGTGTAGATATTTACATGTTTACAGATATAGCAGTAAAGATATTTCCATCTTTGCACAGATTGCGCTGTAGACATTGCAAAATTTACACAGATAGCATTGTAGATATTTCCAAGTTTAGGCAGATACCTGTGTCGATATTTCCATGTTTACAGAGATATCATTGTAGATATTTCCATGTTTATGCAGATAGCAATGTAGTTATTTACATGTTGATACACATAGCGGTGTAGATATTTTCAGGGTTATACAGATAGTGGTGTAGATATTTCCACGTTTTACAGATAGCTGTGTAGATATTTTCAGGGTTATACAGATAGTGGTGTAGATATTTCCACGTTTTACAGATAGCTGTGTAGATATTTCCCTGTTTACACAGATAGCTTTGTAAATATTTCCATGTTTACACAGATAACGTTGTAGATATTTCCCTGCTTACACAGATTGCAGTGTAGATATTTCCAAGTTTACAGAGATAGCTGTGTAGATATTTCCATGTTTACACAGATAGCGTTGTAGATATTTCATTGTTTATAGAGATAGCGGTGTAGGTATTTCCATGTTTTTAAAGATACCGGTGTAGGTATTTCCGTGTTTAAAAGGTAGCGGTGGAGATATTTCCATGTTTATACAGATAGCGGTGTAAAAATTTCCATGTTTATACAGATAGCGGTGTAGTTATTTCCATGTTTATACAGATAGCGGTGTAGATATTTCCATGTTTATAGAGACTGCGGTGTAGATATTTCCATCTTTGCACAGATTGCTGAGTAGATATTTCCATGTTTGTACAGATTGCGGTGTAGTTATTTCCATGTTGATACAGATAGCGGTGTAGATATTTCCATGTTTATACAGGTAGCGGTGTAGAAATTCCCATGTTTATACAGATCGCTTTGTAGATATTTCCATCTTTCTACAGATGTCAGTGTAGATATTTCCAAGTTTATACAGATGTCTGTGTAGGTATTTCCATGTTTATGCAGATGGCGGTGTAGATATTTCCATGTTTATAGAGATGGCGGAGTAGTTATTACTATGTTTATAGAGATAGCGGTGTAAATATTTCCATGTTTATATAGATGGTGGCGTAAGTATTTTCATGTTTATAGAGATACCGGTGTAGATATTTCCATGTTTATACAGATAGCGGTGCTGCTACTTCCATGTTTATACAGATAGCGATGTAGATATTTCCATGTTTATACAGCTCGCGGTGTAGATATTTCCATCTTTATATAAATGGGATTGGAGATATTTCCATGTTTATACAGATAGCGGTGTACATATTTCCATGTCTATAGAGATAGCGGTGTAGGTATTTCCATATTTATACAGATTGTGGTGTAGATATTTCTATCTTTATACAGATGGCGGTGTAGATATTTCCATGTTTGTACAGATAGAAGTGAAGATATTTCCATGTTTGTACAGATTGAAGTGAAGATATTTCCATGTTTATACAGATAGTGGTGTAGATATTTCCAAGTTTCTACAGATGGCGGTGTAGTTACATCCATGTTTCTGAAGATGGCGGTGTATGTATTTTCATGTTTACAGAGATGGCGGTGTAGATATTTCCATGAATATAGAGATTGCAGTGTAGATATTTCCATGTTTATAGAGAAAGCGGTGTAGGTATTTCCATGCTTATAGAGATAGCGGTGTAGATATTTCCATATTTATACAGATAGTGATGCAGGTATTTCCATGTTTTTACAGATCGCGGTGTAGATATTTCCATGTTTCTACAGATGGACCTGTAGATATTTCCTTGTTTATACAGACAGCGGTGCAGATATTTCCATGTTTATACAGGCAGCGGTGTAGATATTTCCAAGTTTACAGAGATAGCGGTGTAGTTATTTCCATCTTTGCACAAATTGCCGTGTAGATATTTCCATGTTTACACAGATAGCTGTGTAGATATTTCCAAGTTTACACAGATAGCTGTGTAGATATTTCCATGTTTACACACATAGCGTTGTAGATATTTCCATGTTTATACAGATTGCGGTGTAGATATGTCCATGTTTATACAGAAAGCGGTGTAGATATTTTCATGTTTATACAGATAGCGGTGGAGATATTTCCATGTTTATAGAGACTGCGGTATAGTTATTTCCATGTTTATACAGATAGCGGTGTAGATATTTCCATGTTTACAGAGATAGCAGTGTAGATATTTCCATCTTTGCACAGATTGCTGTGTAGATATTTCCATTTTTACACAGATAGCTGTGTAGATATTTCAAAGTTTACACAGATAGCTGTGTAGATATTTCCATGTTTACACAGATAGCGTTGTAGATATTTCCATGTTTATACAGATAGCGGTGTAGATATTTCCATGTTTATACAGATAGCGGTGTAGATATTTCCATGTTTGTACAGATAGCGGTGGAGATATTTCCATGTTTATAGAGATAGCAGTGTAGATATTTCCATGTTTATACAGATGGCTGTGTAGATATTTCCATGTGTGTACAGATGGCGGTGTAGTTATTTCCATGTTTATACTGATGGCAGTGTAGATATTTCCATGTTTATACAGATATCGGTGTAGATGTTTCCATGTTTACAGAGATAGCGGTGTAGGTATTTCCATCTTTGCTCAGATTGCGGTGTAGGTATTCCAAAATTTACACAGATAACGGTGTAGATATTTCCAAGTTTACACAGATAGCTGTGTATATATTTCCATGTTTAAAGAGACAGCATTGTAGATATTTCCGTGTTTATACAGATTGCGGTGTAGTTATTTCCATGTTGATACAGATAGCGGTGTAGATATTTCCATCTTTATACAGGTAGCGGTGTAGAAATTCCCATGTTGATACAGATCGCTTTGTAGACATTTCCATCTTTCTACAGATGTCAGTGTGGATATTTCCAAGTTTATACAGATGGCAGTGTAGATATTTCCATTTTTATACAGATTTCTGTGTAGATATTTCCATGTTTATGCAGATGGCGGTGTAGATATTTCCATGTTTATAGAGGTGGCGGTGTAGTTATTTCTATGTTTATAGAGATAGCGGTGTAAATATCTCCATGTTTATAGAGATGGTGGTGGAAGTTTTTTCATGTTTATAGAGATAGCGGTGTAGATATTTCCATGTTTATACAGATAACGGTGTTGGTATTTCCATGTTTGTACAGATAGCGGTGTAGATATTTCCATGTTTATACAGCTCGCGATGTAGATATTTCCGTCTTTATACAGATGGCAGTTTAGATATTTCCATGTTTATACAGATAGCGGTGTAGATATTTCCATGTTTATAGAGACTGCGGTGTAGATATTTCCATCTTTGCACAGATTGCTGAGTAGATATTTCCATGTTTATACAGATTGCGGTGTAGTTATTTCCATGTTGATACAGATAGCGGTGTAGTTATTTCCATGTTTATACAGATAGCGGTGTTGATATTTCCATGTTTATAGAGACTGCGGTGTAGATATTTCCATCTTTGCACAGATTGCTGAGTAGATATTTCCATGTTTGTACAGATTGCGGTGTAGTTATTTCCATGTTGATACAGATAGCGGTGTAGATATTTCCATGTTTATACAGGTAGCGGTGTAGAAATTCCCATGTTTATACAGATCGCTTTGTAGATATTTCCATCTTTCTACAGATGTCAGTGTAGATATTTCCAAGTTTATACAGATGTCTGTGTAGGTATTTCCATGTTTATGCAGATGGCGGTGTAGATATTTCCATGTTTATAGAGATGGCGGAGTAGTTATTACTATGTTTATAGAGATAGCGGTGTAAATATTTCCATGTTTATATAGATGGTGGCGTAAGTATTTTCATGTTTATAGAGATACCGGTGTAGATATTTCCATGTTTATACAGATAGCGGTGCTGCTACTTCCATGTTTATACAGATAGCGATGTAGATATTTCCATGTTTATACAGCTCACGGTGTAGATATTTCCATCTTTATATAAATGGGATTGGAGATATTTCCATGTTTATACAGATAGCGGTGTACATATTTCCATGTCTATAGAGATAGCGGTGTAGGTATTTCCATATTTATACAGATTGTGGTGTAGATATTTCCATCTTTATACAGATGGCGGTGTAGATATTTCCATGTTTGTACAGATAGAAGTGAAGATATTTCCATGTTTGTACAGATTGAAGTGAAGATATTTCCATGTTTATACAGATAGTGGTGTAGATATTTCCAAGTTTCTACAGATGGCGGTGTAGTTACATCCATGTTTCTGAAGATGGCGGTGTATGTATTTTCATGTTTACAGAGATGGCGGTGTAGATATTTCCATGAATATAGAGATTGCAGTGTAGATATTTCCATGTTTATAGAGAAAGCGGTGTAGGTATTTCCATGTTTATAGAGATAGCGGTGTAGATATTTCCATATTTATACAGATAGTGATGCAGGTATTTCCATGTTTTTACAGATCGCGGTGTAGATATTTCCATGTTTCTACAGATGGACCTGTAGATATTTCCTTGTTTATACAGACAGCGGTGCAGATATTTCCATGTTTATACAGGCAGCGGTGTAGATATTTCCAAGTTTACAGAGATAGCGGTGTAGTTATTTCCATCTTTGCACAAATTGCCGTGTAGATATTTCCATGTTTACACAGATAGCTGTGTAGATATTTCCAAGTTTACACAGATAGCTGTGTAGATATTTCCATGTTTACACACATAGCGTTGTAGATATTTCCATGTTTATACAGATTGCGGTGTAGATATGTCCATGTTTATACAGAAAGCGGTGTAGATATTTTCATGTTTATACAGATAGCGGTGGAGATATTTCCATGTTTATAGAGACTGCGGTATAGTTATTTCCATGTTTATACAGATAGCGGTGTAGATATTTCCATGTTTACAGAGATAGCAGTGTAGATATTTCCATCTTTGCACAGATTGCTGTGTAGATATTTCCATTTTTACACAGATAGCTGTGTAGATATTTCAAAGTTTACACAGATAGCTGTGTAGATATTTCCATGTTTACACAGATAGCGTTGTAGATATTTCCATGTTTATACAGATAGCGGTGTAGATATTTCCATGTTTATACAGATAGCGGTGTAGATATTTCCATGTTTGTACAGATAGCGGTGGAGATATTTCCATGTTTATAGAGATAGCAGTGTAGATATTTCCATGTTTATACAGATGGCTGTGTAGATATTTCCATGTGTGTACAGATGGCGGTGTAGTTATTTCCATGTTTATACTGATGGCAGTGTAGATATTTCCATGTTTATACAGATATCGGTGTAGATGTTTCCATGTTTACAGAGATAGCGGTGTAGGTATTTCCATCTTTGCTCAGATTGCGGTGTAGGTATTCCAAAATTTACACAGATAACGGTGTAGATATTTCCAAGTTTACACAGATAGCTGTGTATATATTTCCATGTTTAAAGAGACAGCATTGTAGATATTTCCGTGTTTATACAGATTGCGGTGTAGTTATTTCCATGTTGATACAGATAGCGGTGTAGATATTTCCATGTTTATACAGGTAGCGGTGTAGAAATTCCCATGTTGATACAGATCGCTTTGTAGACATTTCCATCTTTCTACAGATGTCAGTGTGGATATTTCCAAGTTTATACAGATGGCAGTGTAGATATTTCCATTTTTATACAGATTTCTGTGTAGATATTTCCATGTTTATGCAGATGGCGGTGTAGATATTTCCATGTTTATAGAGGTGGCGGTGTAGTTATTTCTATGTTTATAGAGATAGCGGTGTAAATATCTCCATGTTTATAGAGATGGTGGTGGAAGTTTTTTCATGTTTATAGAGATAGCGGTGTAGATATTTCCATGTTTATACAGACAACGGTGTTGGTATTTCCATGTTTGTACAGATAGCGGTGTAGATATTTCCATGTTTATACAGCTCGCGATGTAGATATTTCCGTCTTTATACAGATGGCAGTTTAGATATTTCCATGTTTATACAGATAGCGGTGTAGATATTTCCATGTTTATAGAGACTGCGGTGTAGATATTTCCATCTTTGCACAGATTGCTGAGTAGATATTTCCATGTTTATACAGATTGCGGTGTAGTTATTTCCATGTTGATACAGATAGCGGTGTAGATATTTCCATGTTTATACAGGTAGCGGTGTAGAAATTCCCATGTTTATACAGATCGCTTTGTAGATATTTCCATCTTTCTACAGATGTCAGTGTAGATATTTCCAAGTTTATACAGATGTCTGTGTAGGTATTTCCATGTTTATGCAGATGGCGGTGTAGATATTTCCATGTTTATAGAGATGGCGGAGTAGTTATTACTATGTTTATAGAGATAGCGGTGTAAATATTTCCATGTTTATATAGATGGTGGCGTAAGTATTTTCATGTTTATAGAGATACCGGTGTAGATATTTCCATGTTTATACAGATAGCGGTGCTGCTACTTCCATGTTTATACAGATAGCGATGTAGATATTTCCATGTTTATACAGCTCGCGGTGTAGATATTTCCATCTTTATATAAATGGGATTGGAGATATTTCCATGTTTATACAGATAGCGGTGTACATATTTCCATGTCTATAGAGATAGCGGTGTAGGTATTTCCATATTTATACAGATTGTGGTGTAGATATTTCCATCTTTATACAGATGGCGGTGTAGATATTTCCATGTTTGTACAGATAGAAGTGAAGATATTTCCATGTTTGTACAGATTGAAGTGAAGATATTTCCATGTTTATACAGATAGTGGTGTAGATATTTCCAAGTTTCTACAGATGGCGGTGTAGTTACATCCATGTTTCTGAAGATGGCGGTGTATGTATTTTCATGTTTACAGAGATGGCGGTGTAGATATTTCCATGAATATAGAGATTGCAGTGTAGATATTTCCATGTTTATAGAGAAAGCGGTGTAGGTATTTCCATGTTTATAGAGATAGCGGTGTAGATATTTCCATATTTATACAGATAGTGATGCAGGTATTTCCATGTTTTTACAGATCGCGGTGTAGATATTTCCATGTTTCTACAGATGGACCTGTAGATATTTCCTTGTTTATACAGACAGCGGTGCAGATATTTCCATGTTTATACAGGCAGCGGTGTAGATATTTCCAAGTTTACAGAGATAGCGGTGTAGTTATTTCCATCTTTGCACAAATTGCCGTGTAGATATTTCCATGTTTACACAGATAGCTGTGTAGATATTTCCAAGTTTACACAGATAGCTGTGTAGATATTTCCATGTTTACACACATAGCGTTGTAGATATTTCCATGTTTATACAGATTGCGGTGTAGATATGTCCATGTTTATACAGAAAGCGGTGTAGATATTTTCATGTTTATACAGATAGCGGTGGAGATATTTCCATGTTTATAGAGACTGCGGTATAGTTATTTCCATGTTTATACAGATAGCGGTGTAGATATTTCCATGTTTACAGAGATAGCAGTGTAGATATTTCCATCTTTGCACAGATTGCTGTGTAGATATTTCCATTTTTACACAGATAGCTGTGTAGATATTTCAAAGTTTACACAGATAGCTGTGTAGATATTTCCATGTTTACACAGATAGCGTTGTAGATATTTCCATGTTTATACAGATAGCGGTGTAGATATTTCCATGTTTATACAGATAGCGGTGTAGATATTTCCATGTTTGTACAGATAGCGGTGGAGATATTTCCATGTTTATAGAGATAGCAGTGTAGATATTTCCATGTTTATACAGATGGCTGTGTAGATATTTCCATGTGTGTACAGATGGCGGTGTAGTTATTTCCATGTTTATACTGATGGCAGTGTAGATATTTCCATGTTTATACAGATATCGGTGTAGATGTTTCCATGTTTACAGAGATAGCGGTGTAGGTATTTCCATCTTTGCTCAGATTGCGGTGTAGGTATTCCAAAATTTACACAGATAACGGTGTAGATATTTCCAAGTTTACACAGATAGCTGTGTAGATATTTCCAAGTTTAAAGAGACAGCATTGTAGATATTTCCGTGTTTATACAGATTGCGGTGTAGTTATTTCCATGTTGATACAGATAGCGGTGTAGATATTTCCATGTTTATACAGGTAGCGGTGTAGAAATTCCCATGTTGATACAGATCGCTTTGTAGACATTTCCATCTTTCTACAGATGTCAGTGTGGATATTTCCAAGTTTATACAGATGGCAGTGTAGATATTTCCATTTTTATACAGATTTCTGTGTAGATATTTCCATGTTTATGCAGATGGCGGTGTAGATATTTCCATGTTTATAGAGGTGGCGGTGTAGTTATTTCTATGTTTATAGAGATAGCGGTGTAAATATCTCCATGTTTATAGAGATGGTGGTGGAAGTTTTTTCATGTTTATAGAGATAGCGGTGTAGATATTTCCATGTTTATACAGATAACGGTGTTGGTATTTCCATGTTTGTACAGATAGCGGTGTAGATATTTCCATGTTTATACAGCTCGCGATGTAGATATTTCCGTCTTTATACAGATGGCAGTTTAGATATTTCCATGTTTATACTGATAGCGGTGTAGATACTTCCATATTTATACAGATTGCGGTGTAGATATTTCCAACTTTATACAGATGACGGTGTAGATATTTCCATGTTTATACAGATGGCAGTGAAGATATTTCCATGTTTATACAGATAGTGGTGTAGATATTTCCATGTTTATGCAGATGGCGGTGTAGATATATCCATGTTTCGGAAGATGGCGGTGTAGATATTTTCATGTTTATAGACATGGAGGTGTAGATATTTCCATGTATATAGAGATAACAGTGTAGATATTTTCATGTTTACAGAGAAAGCGGTGTAGGTATTTCCATGTTTATTGAGATAGCGGTGTAGATATTTTCATATTTATACAGATAGCGGTGTAGGTATTTCCGTGTTTATACAGATTGCACTGTAGATATTTCCATGTTTCTACAGATGGCGGTGTAGATATTTCCTTGTTTATACAGACAGCGGTGTACATATTTCCATGTTTATACAGGTAGCGTTATAGATATTTCCAAGTTTACAGAAATAGCGGTGTAGTTATTTCCACCTTAGCACAGATTGCCGTATAGATATTTCCATGTTTACGCAGATAGCTGTGTAGATATTTCCATGTTTACACACATACCGTGGTAGATATTTCCATGTTTATACAGATTGCAGTTTAGATATGTCCATGATTATACAGATAGCGGTGTAGATATTTTCATGTTCATACAGATAGCGATGGAGATATTTCCATGTTTATAGAGACTTTGGTATAGATATTTCCATGTTTATACAAATAGCGGTGTAGATATTTCCATGTTTACAGAGATAGCAGTGTAGATATTTCCATCTTTGCACAGATTCTGTGTAGATATTTCCATTTTTACACAGATAGCTGTCTAGATATTTCCAAGTTTTCACAGATAGCTGTGTAGATATTTCCATGTTTACACAGATAGCATTGTATATATTTCCATGTTTATACAGATAGCGGTGTAGATATTTCCATGTTTATACAGATAGTGGTGTAGATATTTCCATGTTTATACAGATAGCGGTGGACATAATTCCCTGTTTATACAGATAGCGATGTAGATATTTCCATGTTTATACAGATAGCGGTGTAGATATTTCCATGTTTATAGAGATAGCGGTGTAGATATTTTCATGTTTATACAGATGGCTGTGTAGATATTTCCATGTTTGTACAGATGGCGGTGTAGATATTTCCATGTTTATACAGATAGCGGTGTAGATATTTCCATGTTTACAGAGATAGCGGTGTAGATATTTCCATCTTTGCACAGATTGCGGTGTAGGTATTGACAAATTTACACAGATTGCGGTGTAGGTATTTCCAAGTTTACACAGATAGCTGTGTAGATATTTCCATGTTTACAGAGATAGCATTGTAGATATTTCCATGTTTATACAGATTGCGGTGTAGATATTTCCACGTTTATACAGATAGCAGTGGAGATATTTCCATGTTTATACAGGTAGAGGTGTAGAAATTCCCATGTTTATACAGATCGCTTTGTAGACATTTCCGTCTTTCTACAGATGTCTGTGTAGATATTTCGAAGTTTATACAGATGGCAGTGTAGATATTTCCATGTTTATACAGATGTCTGTGTAGATATTTCCATGTTTATGCAGATGGAGGGGTAGATATTTCCATGTTTATAGGGATGGCGGTGTAGTTATTTCTATGTTTATAGAGTTAGAAGTGTAAATATTTCCATGCTTATAGAGATGGTGGTGTAAGTATTTTCATGTTTATAGAGATAGAGGTGTAGATATTTCCATGTTTATACAGATAACGTTTTTGGTATTTCCATGTTTATGCAAATAGCGGTGTAGATATTTCCATGTTTATACAGCTCGCGGTGTAGATATTTCCATCTTTATACAGATGGCAGTGTAGATATTTCCATGTTTATACAGATAACGGTGTAGATATTTACATGTCTATAGAGGTAGCGGTGTAGGTATTTCCATATTTATATAGATTGCGGTGTACATATTTCCATCTTTATACAGATGGCGGTGTAGATATTTCCATGTTTATACACATGGCAGTGAAGGTATTTCCATGTTTATACAGATAGTGGTGTAGATATTTCCATGTTTATACAGATGGCGGTGTAGATACATCCATGTTTCTGAAGATGGCGGTGTAGATATTTTCATGTTTATAGAGATGGCAGTGTAGATATTTCCATGTATATAGAGATTGCAGTGTAGATATTTCCATGTTTATAGGGAAAGCGGTGTAGGTATTTCCATGTTTATAGACATAGCGGTGTGATATTTCCATATTTATACAGATAGCGGTGTAGGTATTTCCATGTTTATACAGATGGCGGTTTAGATATTTCCTTGTTTATACAGATAGCGGTGTAGATATTTCCATGTTTATACAGATATCGGTGTAGACATTTCCAGGTTTATACAGAGAGCGGTGTATATATTTTCACGTTTTACAGATAGTGGTGTAGATATTTCCACCTTTATACAGATAGCGGTGCAGATATTTCCATGTTTACACAAATAGCCGTGTAGATATTTCTATGTTAACACAGATAGAGTTGCAGATATTTCCATGTTTATAAAGATAGCGGTGCAGATATTTCCATCTTTATACAGATAGCGGTGTGGGTATATCCATGTTTATACAGATAGCGGCGTGGGTATTTCCATGTTTATACAGATAGCGGTATGGATATTTCCATGTTTATAGAGATGACTGTCTAGATATTTCCATGTTTATACAGCTTTCCGTGTAGATATCTCCATGTTTATATAGATAGCGGTGTAGATATTTCCATGTTTATACAGATAGCTGTGTAGATATTTCCATGTTTATACAGACAGCAATGTAGATATTTCTATGTTTATAGAGATCGCGGTGTAGATATTTTCATGTTCATACAGACAACAGTGTAGATATCTTCATGTTTATGGAGATAGCGGTGTAAATATTTCCATTTTTATAGACATAGCGGTGTAAATATTTCCAAGTTTTTACAGATAGCGGTGTAAATATTTCCATGATTATACAGATAGCGTTGTAAATATTTTCATGTTTATAGACATAGCGGTGTAGATATTTCCGTGTTTTTAGAGATAGCGTTGTAAGTATTTCCATGTTTATACAGATAGCAGTGTAAATGTTTACACGTTTATAGGGATAGCAGTGTAGATATTCCCACGTTTATACAGATAGCGGTGTAGATATTTCCCCGTTTATAGAGATAGCGGTGTAGATATTTCCACGTTTATACAGATAGCGGTGAAGATATTTCCTTTTTTATACAGATTGCGGTGTAGAAATTTCCAAGTTTATACACATAGTGGTGCAGATATTTCCACGTTTATGCACATACCGGTGTAGATATTTCCATGTTTATTCAGATAGCGGTGTAGATATTTCCACGTTTTTAGACATAGCGATGTAGATATTTCCACGTCTATACAGATAGCGGTGTAGTTATTTCCACATTAATACAGATAACGGTGTAGATATTTCCAGGTTTATAGAGACAGCGCTGTAGATATTTCCATGTTTCTACAGATAGCGGTGTAGATATTTCCATGTTTATAGAGACAGCGGTGTAGATATTTCCATGTTTATACAGATAGCGGTGTAGGTATTTCCATGTTTATACAGTCAGGGGTGTAGATATTTCCATGTTTAAACATATAGCCGTGCATATATTTCCATGTTTATACAGACAGCTGTGTAGATATTTCCATGTTTTACAGATAGTGGTGTAGATATTTCCATGTTTATAGAGATAGCGGTGTAGATATTTCCATGTTTATAGAGATAGCTTTGTAAATATTTCCATGTTTATACAGATAGCGGTGTAAGTATTTCCATGTTTATAGAGATAGCGGTGTAGATATTTCCATGTTTATACAGATAGCGGTGTAGATATTTCCACATTTATACTTATAGCGGTGTAGATATTTCCAGGTTTATAGAGTTAGCGGTGTAGATGTTCCCACGTTTATAGAGATAGCGGTGTAGATATTTCCATGTTTTTAGAGATAGCGGTGTATATATTTCCACGTTTATAGAGATAGCGGTGTAGATATTTCCATGTTTCTAGAGACAGCGGTGTAGATATTTCCATGTTCATAGAGATAGCGGTGTAGATATTTCCATGTTTATAGAGACAGTCATGTAGATATTTGCGTGTTTATAGTGAGAGCATTGTAGATATTTCCATCTTTATAGAGACTGTGGTGTAGATATTTCCATGTTTATACAGATAGAGTTGTAGATATTTCCATGTTTATAGAGACAGCAGTGTAGATATTTCCATGTTTATACAGATAGGGTTGTAGGTATTTCCATGTTTATAGAGATAGCGGTGTAGATATTTCCATGTTTATAGAGATAGCGGTGTAGATATTTCCATGTTTATAGAGACGGCGGTGTAAATAGTTCCATGTTTATACAGATAGCGTTGTAAATGTTTACACATTTACAGAGATAGCGGTGTAGATATTTCCATGTTTACAGAGATTTTATGAAAAGTTGTTTTATGAAGACCAAACAAGTCATTGGGGTACCTACCTTATGTCATTTTTTACATTGAGAGTGTTAAAAATACCCCTACCCTAACCAAAACCCTGACATATAGAGCCAGGAAAGGCCATGCAATAAAGGATTCTTGGGCTTGTATGCCTGATAACAAAAACTTATCACAGAAGACTGCAAAAAACACAATCTTGCACAAAGCCCATTGCAACTTTGCACACAACAATGCTTTTGAAGGATATTTGCCCATGAAATGCCTGTCCAACCTGTGCCTGGCATCACCTTTGTTATTGATCTTTGTAGCCAAGGATAGTCATTTCCAAATGATCATATAATCTTCCTCATTTTTTCTTTTGTCTTCCTTTACCTCCGTGAATATGCATATAGTTTACTCTGGCCTGCCTGTTTCTATTGCAAGGCTCTGTTTCCAAACGAATATCTTTTTCTTGTGGAGAGCCTCTCTCTGTTTGTTATTTAGGTTGATAAGAGAAATGTGAACATTTGAGAGCTCAGGTAAAAGGCCTTAGTCTACAGTGAAACTTTTTTGCACCCTTAGATGCTTACTTCCACTACAACTTGCAGGTGGGCCTTGAAAAGTTCTTGGAATAAGTTTGAGCTTTGGTCTTCTCCGATTCATTTAGCATAGATTCTCAAAATGTGGTCCCTGGACCCACAGCATCAGCATCACCTGGAGATTGTTAGAAATGCAAATCATCGGCCTCATTCCAGACCCTCAGCTGGAAACTCTAGGGGCATGGCCAGACCCTCTGTAGCTGAACAAGCCATCCAGGTGGTTTTGATGCAGCTAAAGTTTTGGAACAACTAATGTAGCCCCATTTGGAGAACTTGCCTCTACAGGCCTCCCTAGCTGGTAAGCTGCTAGCATTTTTTGTTTGTTTGTTTCTTTGTTTTGATACAGGGTCTTGCTCTGTTGACCAGACCGTGACCTCCTGGGTTCAAGCAAGGACTCAGCCTCCTGAGTAGCCGGGACTACAGGTATGTGCCACCACCATGCCCAACTACTTTTTGTATTTTTTTTTTTGTAGGGATGGTGTTTTAGCCCAGGCTAGTCTCAAACTCCTGGACTCAAGCAATCTGCCCACTTTGGCCTCACGAAGTGCTGGGATTATAGGCATGGGCCACCACTCCTGACCCAAAGTTCATATTTTAACTACTAACCTAATTTATTTTAAAAACAAAATTCTCCTTGGACTCAAACCAGGTCAGAGTGACATGATCATGTGCCTGTTTTGTGCAGGGTGAAGTGAGATTATTATCTAGGAAATAGCTGAAATGTCCTGAGGGTGACAAAGAGGAGCTGTGTTTTCAGCCAAATATCAGAACCAGGGCCACTGCCTGCCGCTGAACCCCAGCGGGGACCCCTACTTTGTGTTTATCTGTGGTGGCTACGCTCGCCCACCTGGGTGGGAACCCCGAGAATGACTCCAGACTTTTCCAGGGACTGCATGCCAGGGTATTTTTACAATTTATGTGTAGACTTTGTTCGGGTGGAAAAGTTATTTTATGAAGACGAAACAAGCAATTGGGGTACCTACCTTATGGCATTTTTTACATTGAGAGTGTTAAAAATACCCCTCCCCTAACCAAAACCCTGACAAATAGAGCCAGGGAAGGCCATGCAATAAAGGATTCTTGGGCTTGTATGCCTGATAACAAAAACTTATCACAGAAGACTGCAAAAAACACAATCTTGCACAAAGCCCATTGCAACTTTGCACACAACAATGCTTCTGAAGGATATTTGCCCAACAACTGCCTGTCCAACCTGGGCCTGGCATCACCTTTGTTATTGATCTTTGTAGCCAAGGATAGTCATTTCCAAATGATCATATAATCTTCCTCATTTTTTCTTTTGTCTTCCTTTACCTCCGTGAATATGCATATAGTTTACTCTGGCTTGCCTGTTTCTATTGCAAGGCTCTGTTTCCAAACGAATATCTTTTTCTTGTGGAGAGCCTCTCTCTGTTTGTTATTTAGGTTGATAAGTGAAATGTGAACATTTGAGAGCTCAGGTAAAAGGCCTTAGTCTACAGTGAAACTTTTTTGCACCCTTAGATGCTTACTTCCACTACAACTTGCAGGTGGGCCTTGAAAAGTTCTTGGAATAAGTTTGAGCTTTGGTCTTCTCCGATTCATTTAGCATAGATTCTCAAAATGTGGTCGCTGGACCCACAGCATCAGCATCACCTGGAGATTGTTAGAAATGCAAATCATCGGTCTCATTCCAGACCCTCAGCTGGAAACTCTAGGGGCATGGCCAGACCCTCTGTAGCTGAACAAGCCATCCAGGTGGTTTTGATGCAGCTTAAGTTCTGGAACAACTAATGTAGCCCCATTTGGAAAACTTGGCTCTACAGGCCTCCCTAGCTGGTAAGCTGCTAGCATTTTTTGTTTGCTTGTTTGTTTGTTTTGATACAGGGTCTTGCTCTGTTGACCAGACCCTGACCTCCTGGGTTGAAGTGAGGACTCAGCCTCCTGAGTAGCCGGGACTACAGGTATGTGCCACCACCATGCCCAACTACTTTTTGTATTTTTTTTTTTGTAGGGATGGGGTTTTAGCCCAGGCTAATCTCAAACTCCTGGACTCAAGCAATCTGCCCACTTTGGCCTCACGAACTGCTGGGATTATAGGCATGAGCCACTGTGCCCGGCCCTGCCAGCTTTGTATAAGCTGAGGAGTTTTTAAAAATACCTAGACTCAGGGCAAAC
This sequence comes from Pan troglodytes, assembly GCF_028858775.2. Taxonomy (NCBI): domain Eukaryota; kingdom Metazoa; phylum Chordata; class Mammalia; order Primates; family Hominidae; genus Pan; species Pan troglodytes. The sequence continues at coordinate 99,498,183 of NC_072417.2, forward strand.
CCCAGACACTTAAGTCAGATTCTCTGGGAGGTGAAGCCCAGGCACTGGTATTTTTAAAGTCTCTATAGATGGTTCTAATGTGCTGCTAAGTTAGAGAACCGCTGATCTAGACCAGGCCTTTTCAAACTTAATGTGCACGTGAATTACCTGGACCTTGTTAAAATGCAGATTCAGTCTGCATAGGCCTGGGGTGGAGCCTGAGCTTCTGCATTGTTAACAAGTCTCTAGAGGATGCTGCTGCATCTGGGCTGCTAACTACACTTGGAGATAGGAGGTTCTGGAGAGCAGAGGAAAGAGCATGAACCATAACCTAGGGGCTGGTAGTCCTGACTTCCGAGCCAAGGTTTGCCTTTATGTGGCTGGCAACTTGCTTGGACTCCTACCTCAATTCTTTGGGCCCAAGGTTTGTCCTGCCTCAGAAGGATGTCAAGAAAATTGAGTGAGTAATGCAGAATTGTTTCTTAAAGTGTGTGCAGATGCTCCATGAATTTAGAGAGTATGTGGATGCACATTAGTAAATTTTAATAGTTGTGACCATGTTGTTATGAGTACTTAGAACAAGTAATAATGGCTTTTGATGTATAGTAGTAAGAAAGCTTCCTTTTAAAAGGCGTGGATTTAAGTTTCAAAAGTGGGTCTATTTAAAAATATATGAAATAAATAATAGTAGAGGTAATTGACAGATCAAAATTAGGAAGGCAGGATGAGAATGACTCAAGTTTGGGAAATGCTGAGAAAGCAGATGCCCAAGGGCTATGAAAACTTAAAAAAATAGGTAGCACTTGATTTTGATTGGCTGAATGAGATGATGTGTTTGATTATTTATGGGGTTGGCATTTGGCAACATGCACTGGGTGGCTGGGATCACTGTTTATTAAAAAATATTTGAGTCTCCACTTTGCACTAGATACTCTTTTAGTCTCTTGGAAAAGGGATTGGGGGGGCAGGCAGGATAAAAACAAATCATTTATGCCCACAAGAAAATTGCAGGAAGATAAAAGTCATGAAATAAACTCTATGCTTCTAATTTAATATTTTTTATAGATTATGAGAAAAAAGTTTTGCTCACTATCAGCTAGGAAAGCTGTCTTAGCACAACCATTCATTCTTGCACAAATCAAAATCAAGACGAGCCAGATTTAATTTAATATTTTTTCACAGATTATGAGAAAAAAGTTCTAATTTAAATTTTTTTATAGATTATGAGAAAAAAGTTTCGCTCTCTATCAGCTAGGAAAGCTGTCTTAGCACAACCATTCATTCTTGCACAAATCAAAATCAAGATGAGCCAGAAGGCTCCATTCTGACAGCTTCTAATGGAGAAGCTACATTTACTGGACATGGGGAAAGTTGCTGGGCTCTAAGGACTGTGCATTTCTTGAACTAGATAAATGGTCTTGGTGTAGCATAATACCAAAACTTCTTGTCGCAGCCTGTAAGGACAGAACTCAATCAGCCTGAAAAGGAAGTCAGTGACTCCGACTCAACACAGGAATGTTCTGTGATTCCTAAAGAAGGATGTAGGAGTGTGGCACAATTCAACCACAGTCTGTGGCCCTGTGCCTCTGCCTTGACATGAGTGGGATTTCCCAGCTGGTCATTTTCTTCTTATCTAAGACATTGGGAACAAATTACTTGACCTCCTCTGGGCTTCAGTACTCCCACTCATCAAATTAGAGGACTGGGCAGTCGCTAGGCTCTCTTTAGGCATCATATTTTAGTTTCTGTGATTTTAAATTTGAGAAGGGGTGTCTAAGGGAGAATACATAGGGGAGGGGGAAAGGCTTATTAAAAGTGTAGTTAGACACTGAATTTTTAAGAATTGCATTTTGTAATAATACCTTTACCTAATCAGGACTGACAATCTTACCTGATGACAGCACATGGAGGAATGGCTGCATTCAAAAATAAAAATGAAATAAAACAAGACCTTATTTGAACTTAGCAATAATGCTGATTCCTCTTTTTGATTTGAGGAGGTTATAGCTGTTGTAAATGCTTGAATTGGGTCTGTCCAGGCAAAACAGAGTCAAGAGTCCATGTCGGATGAATTTTAGCAATGTAGACAATAGAAAGGTTTGCTTAAACTGCCCCTCTTTTACCAAAACACATTTACAAATGAAAGAACAACACTTCCATTTTTTAAAAACATTTTTTGAGATGAAGTCTTCCTTTGTCACCCAGAGTGGAGTGCAGTGGTGCGATCTTGGCTCACTGCAAACTTTGCCTCCCGGGTTCAAGTGATTCTCCTGCCTCATCCTCCCGAGTAGCTGGGACTACAGGCGCCCACCACCATTCCTAGCTAATTTTTGTATTTTTAGTAGAGACAGGGTTTCACCATGTTGGCCAGGCTAGTCTCGAACTCCTGACCCCAGGTGATCTGCCGACCTCGGCCTCTGAAAGTGCTGGGATTACAGGCGTGAGCCAACAGGCGTGGCCAAAAAATTTCCATTTTTAATTGCAGGGTCTGGGGAATTAAAATGCATCCGTAATTTCTTGCATCTCTCCGCTCGGGCTTGCATGAATGCAGAGGGATGGGGAGGACTTCTTGAGGCAAGCATCCCCCTCTTGTCGCCTGCCATCTGGAGAGAGAGGGCTGTGATTTATCTCACTTTAATCAGGAAGGACCCGATGGGTGGATGGAGAGGTCTGATGGCTTTGTTGCTCCATGTGGGAAAGAAACGGACAGAGTGAATTTGTGTATGATCCCTAAGGAGAAAGCGTCTTTGTGCTCTACTTCATTTTCACCTGGAGCCCCTGAAAGCAAGCTAGTTACAAGTTGAAATAGGCCATTTCTAAAGTGTGATTTTGTTTGTGTATGAGCCTTGTTTACAAAGGGGAAAAAAACCCGCTTAATTTACATAGACCACATGTAGTGCAGGATCCCCTGGGCTGTCTTTTCAGGTATCAGGGAACTTTGATGAAAGTCGCTTGCCTCATCTAGGACTCATTTGATATTGTTTAGCAGAGCCTGGTATTAACATTTCCTTCCAACTGTTTACTGGAATCTGTGTGTTCCCTTCAAGTGATGCATACTAGGTGCACAGGCTTCCTGTCACTGTCATCCTAATCTTTCCGTGCAGACAGGAGCAGAGGGGAGAGCGCTGAGCCAGGCCCCAGCTTGCTTTTCTTTCCTGACACAGACCGGCTCCGCTGCACTTCTCAGCTCTTGCTGTAGGTGGTGCTGTTTGACCATTTTCTTCATGTGACCCTCCACTCGGTAATATAAATTCATTCGGAGGATGACCTGATATCAAAAAAAATTCCTTTTGATTAGTAGAATCAACTTGTTCCTTCACACGATACTCTTCCCACTGAGACACATGGAGACAATTCTGACTCCAGGTTTGCAACCTTGAGATTTCTCTCAGATGCAATAAAAAAAACAAAAAAGCATTTTGAGTGGCACAGTGATGCCTAGTGCATGATCATGTTTGTCTGCTCAAACATTAAAGGGAAACTTGTGGGTTTGAGTATGCCCAGCAGCACGACAGCTGCCAATGTAAATGAGCCGTATAGAGAGAGAGGGGGCGGGAGGGGACTACAAACTTCAGAATATGAGCTGTTCGTTTATAAGTTAAAAAAAAAAAGTCAAAAGGGAGCCCAGGATGGTGCAAGAAAGAGGAGAAAGGAAGATTTTCCTTGCAGCTAATCAGGAGAGTTCATAAGGGCTGATTACATGAGTGGAAGCCTTAAGTTCTTTTTTTAAAAAAATGTGAAAGTTTGCATGTATGTATGTATGTATGTATGTATGTATGTGTGTATGTATGTATAGCTTCGTGTATTACCATTATTATTGCAATCAGCAAATGGATTTACTTCCTTTATCTCATGGGCTCCTTCCCACTCACTTCTGGCAGCACATTTTCCTTTCTCCTTCATCCCAGAACATCAAAGGACAGATGTGCTTCCTAACCCTGGCTCCAGGGGACTTTATACATTGTAAACAGTGCACCTCTAACGTGGTTCACCGCTTAGAGAACGTGTGTCCCATTTTAAAACTGTGACTCCTTTATATTTTGCAGTGCTTATTTTAATAAGAGACATTGGACTTGTGACTTATTTTTCATGGAGGAGTGAGCTTAATGGTTGAAAGTAATCGATAAACTTGTTTTTCCTCTGATGCCATCAGCCAAGATCCTATGGCAATAGTAAGAGGATGACACTGGGCTGGCACCCCCTCCATAACATATTTGGACCATGTTTTCCCCCCAGAATGCACATGCAATAGCTTTGGTTTTGTAAGAGAGAGATGGTGTACTTGGTTTCCTTCTGTCACACTTTTGGTGAAATGAATTAGACTTTTAAATCAGGAAATTCAGCGAGATGAGTTAGATTTTTACACAAGAGCAGTGGAGGACTTCCAGCTGGTTGGGGGAATGATATGGAAATATCTTGCTAAATCAGGGTCTGGTGGAATGCTGCTCCCCTTGCAGGCTCCTCTTCACAGGGAGCAATCTGTGGGTTGCTTATAGAACAGAGCGAGCAGGAGGCATAGCATGGTCTTGCTCAGGGGAAGACCCGGTGTTCAGATGTTTGTCATTAGGAACTGGGTGTGGGCTTTTTCAAGTTAAACTGAAGCAGCAGTTCTATTAGGAAGAGCCTCCCAGATCAGCATCTTCTGTTTCTGGATACTCTCCCTTTGAAAAGCCAGATTTCAGCAAAAAGCTTTGCTAATGGTGAAATTGCACAACTGAAACCCTATGGGAGCAATGGGAAAGATGGAGAAAGAGGTGGTTATATCATGTACTTCAACAGCTTATTTAGAGGCTGTTGACGTTAGAATAACAAGCCAAGACAAACAAAAATACTCATTTTGGATGAAAATATTGTGTTTTCATGTTATTATAGATAGCTGAGTCCTAAGACTTCTACAGAAACACATTTTCCTAATGAGTGGCTGATTTTTCTGGTTGTGCAAGTAATATCCAAATTATTGTACAAATTTTTGGCTCAGGAGCAAACATTGTATTGCATATTGAGCTAATCACTTGCCCTTTCTAAGGTAAGCCCTTACCTCTGCTTTCCCTTCATCTTGTCATTTCTGTTTGTTGGGTACAGGTTTCCTGTTGGTTCTTTCTGTTGGCTCTGATGTAACATGAATGAAGTTCTTAACATCCTTTCAGACATAAACACAACTTAGCTCATTGTTTCTGAGTTCATATAGAGGTTTTCTTGCCCCTGAGACTTTCGTGTCAGACAGCTGGATGTTGCTGTGTTCAAGGCTCTATCTGTTGATTTTGTATCCTACAACTTTACTGATTTCACCTATCAGTTCAGTTCTAACAGTTTTCAAATTTTATTTATTTGTTTTTGTTTTTTAAATATTGTATGTTTCATTTTAGAGTCAGGAGGGTAGATGTACAGGTTTCTTAAACAGGTATATTGCATGGTGCTGAGGTTTGGGCTTCTAATGATCCCACCACCCAAGCAGTGAGCATAGTAATCGATAGGTAGTTTTTCAACCCTTGTTCCCACCATCCTTCCCTCCCACCTTTGGAGTCCCCCAGTGTCTATTGTTCCCTTCTTTGTGTTGAGTTCTAACCTTTTTTTAGTGAAGTTTGTAGGGTTTTCTATATATAACAAGATCATGCCGTCAGTAGAGACAGTTTCACTTCTTCCTTTCCTATTAGGATGCCTTTTATTTCTTTCTTTTGCCTAATTACCCTGAGAAGTGGTGTCTGTGGCCATCCGTGTCTTGTTCCTGATGGTAGAGGAAAAGTTTCAACTTTTCACCATTGATCATGGTGTTAGCTATGGGTTTGTCATATATGGCCTTTATTTTGTTGGGATACAGTCCCTCAATACGTGATCTGTTGGGTGTTTTTTTTTTTTTTTCCACCATGAAAGGGTTTCGAATTTTGTCAAAAACTTTTTCTATATCTATTGTGATGGCCATATAGTTTCTATCCTTTATTTTTCTAATATGGTATATTATATGTATTGATTTGCTTATGTTGAACCATGACATGATCATGGTGAATGATTCTTTCAATGTGCTATTGAATTTGGTTTGCTAGGATTTTGTTGAGGATTTTTGCATCTATGTAGATCAAGGATATTGGCCTGTCATTTTCCTTTCTTGTAGTGTTCTTGTCTGGCTTTGGAATCAGGGTAATGCTGGCCCTGTAAGATGAGTTTGGAAGTATTCCCTCCACTTCAGCTTTTTGGAAGAGTTTGAGAAGGACTGGTATTAGTTCTTCTTAAAATATTTGGTAGAATTAATCTGGGAAGCCATCTGGTTTTGGGTTTTTCATTGATAGGAGACATTTTCTTACGGATTCAACCTCCTTGCTTGCTATTAGTCTGTTCAGATTTTTAAATTTCTTCATGAGTCAATCTTGGTAGGTTTTATGTGTCTGGGAATTTATCCATTTCTTCTAGATGATCCAATTAGTTAGTGTGTAATTATACCTAGCAGGTTCTTAGGAGCCTTTGTATTTCTGTGATATTGGCTATGATGTTTCATCTTTCATTTCTGATTTTATGCTCTATTGAAAACATGAGGCATAGCAGGTAGGGGGCACTGGTCAGGACTTGGGGTATAAACTGGCAGATGTTAAGGTGGGTGATTCTGGTTAACTCAGAAACTCCGAAGTCCCGTGTGGAAGAATTAACTGCCTGTACTCACCTAGTAATGTATATCCTTGGTCAAAAAAGATCCAGCTGAGAATGTTGGATGAAGGGACCAAATCAATATTCATCATTATATTGAAAACAAGTCAGATTGGCTGTGGTCTTTTGACAGCAGGTCAGTGGCTAAGTCTATTTGAACAAAGTTAGGGCAGGTTCAAGGGAGAATCCTGAGATCGGTATTCTTTGTTCCATACAAACTTGCCTTTCAGTTTCTTCTCCCCATGCCTCCAGGATGTCCCTGCACGGCCCGTAGGGCCCCCTCCTTCAGTACCTTGCCTTACGAAGGGGAGAAAATGAGTTTTCCAATGTTAGCATATATTTAGCCTTCCAAAATTTTCTATTTCTATTTTAGGGGAGCTCTAGGAAAACAGCAGATTACTCTAAATCCCCAGGTAAAAATCTGAAATGGTGGAATTTCATATGACCAGGAGACATATTTTGGGGCAAGTGGGCTTTTCACAATCACTTGGACATGAAGGCATCTGCTTCTTCTATGCCTAAAATAGTCCTTCAATTTAGTAGTTTAATTCCTCTTCCTCTTTTTCAAATTTCAAGACAATACATGTAGTGACTGAACAATTTGGATCCAAGTTTCACTATTTAACTGCCAGTGTGACCTTGGGCGAGTCACTTAATCTTTTCAAGGCTCAATTTCATCATGTAAAGTAGAAGTACAAACAATCCCTGACTTAGAATATTTTGACTTACGATTTTTCAACTTTAAGATAGTTTGAAAGCAATACACATTCAGCAGAAGCTGTACTTTGAGTACTCATACAACCATTCTGTTTTCCATTTTCAGTACAGTATTCATTATATTACATGAGATATTCAAAGCCCACTTTATTATAAAATGGGCTTTCTGTTAGATGATTTTGCCTAACTGTAGGTTAATGTGAGTGTTTAAGGTAGGCCGAGCTAAGCTATGATGTTTAGTAGGTTAAGTGTATTAAATGCATTTTCAGCTTACAATATTTTCATAAGTTTATTGGAATATAACCCCATTGTAAATTGAGGGGTATTTGTAATAATGATATCTCTTCAAGGAGACTTTGTGAGCCTCTCATAGGAAAATGCATACACAGATGCATATAAATATATAATCTTTCTTTTCCATACATATGATATTCTTTAAGGATATTCAAAAATCTGGAAACAGTTGCCTCCAGGGAGATAAATGGTAGTGGGTTGGGAAACTTTTAACTGTATACGCTTTTGTACCTTTTGCATTTTGAATCAGATGAATGTATAATCTACATAAAATATTAAGATTAAAACATCACCGAATAACTTATCAGGAGTTTGGTGAACATAAGGGAAGGCCTCCTATGGTGGCTGTATTTTATTCAGTGTTGGTCACTGTTGGGCACTTCATAGAGCTTATTTCATTTCATCCTTACAAGCGCCGTAGGAGGAAGGGGCCCCAGAGGGATTCATGGTTCGAATAGCAGAGTAGGAGCATTTGGCAGCTATATTCTGTGTAGGTGATAACTTTAAAGATATTTCTGTTATAAAGTGTTTCAAACATACAAAAAATATAGAGAAGCAGTTTTCTATAGTTATTAAATATTCTTAATGGGTAGTCACAGAAATTATCATCCAAAGTGGGATATTCTTGAGAGAAAAAGGAGGTTCTATTTATAATTATGGTGGGATAACAAACTTAAGATGAACAGCTCTGGACAAACTGGGTTGTATGGTTCCTGGAAAACAAGGATTACTGTAAATGTGAGTCCCGCCTTGTGCTTCTCTCTGTCCCACCAAGAAAATATGATCTTGATACAGATGTTCATTGTGTCAAGGCAACCATGGCAACCATGATCTAGATACACTGTTCAAGTTTTATGCTGATCCTACATATATATGTCTCAGGAACTTTCCAGAGTTTCCTTTGAGTGCTTCTAAATTTTGCATAAATGGTATGTTGTCCCTTGTCTCTTTTTAAAACCAGTAAGCCATTTTCCCTTCTTTTCCTGGAAAATTAAAGGAACAAAGACCAGGAAATAACAATGTATTAGCTAAGGTTCTGTTGATTGAAAGCAACAGAACCTAATTCTGGCTAGCTTAAACCATGCTAGGATTTAATGAAGAATACTGCAGAATCTTAGATATCTTATGATTGGTAAAGAGGAGGTTCAGGCAGTTCCTGGGATGTCAGCAACAGGTAGCTGTCAATTAACTGCCCCCACACCACCCACTGCTGCCGTCATCAATATAGCACACCACGATGGCTCCCAGCCTCTGTACGTCTGGGTCCCGGTGTTCAAATTCTAGAGACAGCAAGAGAAATCCCATTGAGTCAGGGATCCTTCCCTGGGTCACACTCCCTGCATATGGTCAGAAATGCAGGATTATGTACTAAAGACACAGCTAAAGAGGACCCACTTCACTGTTTTGGGACCATTTGCAGGGGAGGCAAAATTGTGAGCTACTCACTTAAAGAGGTGATAACCATAAGTTTGCAGGAAAAAAAAATTGGAGAAGAGAAGGATAACACTATCCTACGGTTTCTTCTGAAAATGGACGAAGGGAACAGCATTTCCATTTGGAAATTCTCTCCTGGCATTTCAATATTTATGGATTCTGAATTCTGAGAAAAATCAGTTGAGAAATTAGGAAAATGGGAAGGAACATTCTAATTTTCCTGTGAAAATTACAGCTTAATAGTCAGTATAGAGAACTTACTGGCTTGAAGAAATGCACTGACTTCAAGTCAAGCAAGATGAGGAAGCACTGACATGTGGAGATGAAAGTTAAGGTGAACAGGACAGGAGCAGTAAAGGAGCCTCAGTCAGACTTTCTTGTAACTGTTGCTGTGTTACAAGTGTGTGTTCATGGCCTTGTCCACTGCTAACAGTGAACCATTTCTGCAAATAAATATTAATGTGTTCCTAGGCATAGTATATGTTTTACAAATCCTATGAGAGGTTTTCTAAGAAATGCCAAGTTTTAGAAACAAAATATACCCTTAAATCGGCAATTTTGACAGTTGCTTCTTTCTAGTGCTATTCATCTTGCCAGGAGATCAGAATGTTATGTTATTTAAATGGTATTGGAGGGGATGATTGATGCCTTGTATAACAATGTCATGTAAACAACGATTAAAGCATTAAGTATTTGTGGTGTTACCTTTCAATCTTTAAAGGACTTTTCTTTAGCATTTATTTTGGGATAACATTCATTTCTTTTTAATGTTTTCTCTATTAATGCTATTGGATTTTATAATCTTGTTACAATATGTTGGCTCCTAATAATAAGAAATCATCATTTGTTATCATATCTCTTTAAAACAGAAGACTACTAAAACTTTTCATATAATCCTGTTACAGAAAAAAACGACTATTTGCTTGTTATTATAGTCATTTATTATTTTTCAAAAACTTGTAAGTGAAGTGTTATGAAAATCATATGAATTTGGGAATTCCCAAGCATTCTCAGAAATTCTATTTCCTTGTTCCCAAATCCCAATGATTAATATCTGCCAGGAGTCAGAAAACAGTGAAAGGAAGTAACATCCTATGTTGGATACCTGGTAGGGTTAGTGAAGAAACGTTATTGCTGAGCTCTGTGTTACGCTCACGAATGATGCCATTGAGGAAGTCACGCTTGTTGAAAGGAACGCAGATACACAAAGAGTTTTGCTGCTGTCTGTTGGATAAGAACCCCCTGGTCGATTTCAGCTCCTACTGCAAGTTACAAAAATCAATCCAATGATAAATGAAAAGTGCCCAGTGTGCTGGGAAATAACTTATTTTTTGGCTTCAGAGGAAATTTTAGAAACAGTGCCAAGTGAAACGTAAAAACAAACTACGAAGACGTTCATGAATTTCCCTCTGAAGCTGACAGCCGTATTTTAGCAGATGGAACTCCTACTATTAGCCCAACTCTTGGGTTGAAACAGTGTGTCCAGGAAACCCTATGTTAAAATGCAATGTGTTGGGGATATTGTTCCTCTATTTGCTTGAGTTAATTTTCAAATTAGTGTACTCTTGCTTAGCTGTGCTCTGAGGGAATGAACAAAAGATTGGTAAACTCTGATGGAGAACACTGGTCAGGCAGGGCACATAGAATCCCTGGGGATGGTGGTTCCTGGCAAATGGGGGAGGAGGACCTGAGCCAGGCTTGGGCTGGGCTGGAGGAACATGAAGATGGGATCTACTCACAACCCCCAAAACTGAGGGGTCCTGGTAACATATTATTTCACCCTCAGCCATGCAAATTCATTATTTTTATGGATAAAATAGTTTTAAAAAACTAATTTACATTGAAATGTTAAAATATTTATATAGAGATTAGAAATATTTATATAGAGATTATTGGGAATCCCCTCCTAAAGCCAAACATAAAAACTACCAAAAAAAAAAAAATTCTGAGTAGGCTAAGATTGCAAATGACTGATGGAATGTCATTTAAATTAAACATGGAAAATATATTTCCTCTTTAATAAAGATCTAAATTCTATTCTTTTTAGGAGCCTTCAGAAATGAAATTCAACTATTAAAAAAAGTATAGAGAAGCCTTTAGAAAAGAAACTTTTCTTTTGCTGTATTATATATTAAAGAACTTTGATGAGAATAGTTCTAAAGTGTTTAATACTCGATTCCACTGATGTTTCTAGGTATTGTGGGGAACACCTAGAAATTAAATCTTCATCTTTGGCAGATCAGAGGCCTATTATTTTTAGGTAAAACAATTAAAATCTGCTTTTAATAAATCACAAATTTTGCAAGTTAGCCATTAATAGTAAGTGCTTTTCAAAGTTTGGCCCAATACATGAAAAAGCCAGAAAAACATACCTGCATTAGTTTTGCCCATCACCTTCTTATGCTGGCCTCAGGAGATTTATTAACAGCATTCAATATTTTAGGTAGGCTGGATGTGGTGGCTCATGCATGTAATCCCAGCACTTTGGGAGGCTGAGGTGGGAGGATGGCTTGAGACCAGGAGTTCAAGACCAGCCTGGTCAACCTAGTGAGCCCCTCGGTCTCTCTGAAAAGAAAAAAAATTTAGGTATCCTGTGGCTACCTCCAAAAACAAACTCCAGAGGAACTGAATTTTCTTTTTTATTTCATGTGTTGGGATAATGGCTTCTTTTGCAGTTACTTACGAAGAATTTAAGGGTCAGTAAAAATATTTTTTCATCCTTAATAACATGAATTCTCTAATTTGTGTGTGATATAATGCTAGATATTGTGCCAAAAGTGTTACATAGACATAATCCATGCCCATTTTCAAAGATAATACTAATATAGAGAATAAGAATCATTATTATTGTAGTAATTATTATTTTAGTAATATTAGTCATAATCAAAACAATTACATCAAACACTTATTAAACCCTTATTATGTGATAGGTACTGTGTAAGCAATTTCCACATATTAGCTCCTTAAATGTGATCACTAACCCCATGAGGTAGGTAGCATTATGTCCATTTTATAGATGCAGAAACTGAGCTTTGAAGAGGGAAAGCAACTTGCCCAAGGCCATGCAGGCAGTCATTGATAAGGGTGGGGAGCGAGAAGTTGAAGTCTGAGATGTAAGTTCACAGACACGAGTACACAAACACGTACAAGATACTCGTATGACATGTGGGGTTGCTTGAAATATGTAATTGACTTTCCCCAGCACAAGAAAGTGTTTGGACAGATTTCAAAGGGATCTAACACTTCCTCAGAGGACTGCCCTACGACATTTTTCCGTGTGCTTTTCTGCCTCTTGTCCTATACTTTTGGCATTTCTTCTGCTCTTAGAGGCAATGAGTCAACAGCATATTTTTAGCACCTCCTGTGTGCATAGAAGTGGCCCCTGACTCAATGGGAGTGTATAACTACCATGGGCCAAATCAGTGTGCTTTCCTGTTAGCCAGGGGATTATAGAAGAACACGCTCCCCTGATTCCAACAGAACTTGCTGCCACTCTGATGTCTTCATTGTAAGGCCTCTAAATGAATGTTCAAGAAATTCATGTTAAAGGCACGTGTCATATGTGTAACTTGTAAACATTTGTGTACTTGTCTCTGTGTCCTTACACCTCAGGCTTCAACTCTTGTTTTTACCTTTATCAATGACTACCTGTGTGCTGTGTGGCTTTGGACCAATTGCTCACCCCCTCTAAAGCTCAGTTTCTGCATCTGTAAAATGGATATAACGCCATATATACATAGATATAGATATACATACACCAATATATATACACACATATATATGTGTGTATATACATATATATATAATATACAAACTGAAATATATAGTTATATAAATATTTCAGTTTAAGTTTCAAAAATCACTGGAGGGTATTTTTATAATACCCTTCAGCAATTTTACCTGCTGCCTTTGCACATTCTGGTGAATTTCTAAATGGAAGTCTGATAGAGATTAATCTTTTAATGCATCATAAATAAAAAAGAAAATCACAGAATGATGTAGCTGGAGAGGACCCTGGGGATCTAGTGTTTCATGAAAGATTAATGTCCTTGATCTGTTTGTAAGTGTTTTGGAAAAATCTTCCATGGTCAAATAAAACTTGGCAATGTTGGATTAAAGTTAAATAGGTTTTTTTTTTCCTGCAGAACTTCATAGTCTTTAATATGCTAATATGTTTTGTGAATCTACAAGGAATGAAGTGTTTCAATGCTTATTTTACCCAGATTCTCATTTTGTTACAGGCTGGTCAAGCTGAGTCAGCTAGTATATTCTCTAGATGGAGATGATGGCTGATGCCTTTTTGAGAGCAAGAGAGTCCCCAGGGGAAGCAAGGGTATATCAGTTGCTCCATTTCATGCCAAGGATCCTCAGTCTTTAGAGGCTCAGAGAAGGCTGAAAGGCTACTCTAGGCTATCAGGGCTACCATTCATTGTGACCCATGCTACAGAGAAGCTTTGAGCTCAGTGCAAAGGAGTGACCAGCCCTTGAGAATCAGGAAAATTTATTTATTCCTGACCTAGTCCACTGAGGACATACAAGGAATGGGGCAGGGGAGTGTCACCAGCTATGGTTACAAGCTAGTCTGATTCTCTTTCATTAAGAAAACTGGTCCCTGTGAGTTTAGATTGGGAAGCACCAGGTTAAAAATTTTTAGGCCAGGAGTGGGGGCCACTGTACTCCAGCCTGGGTGACAGAGTGAGAATCTGTCTTAAAAAAAAAAAAAAGTTAAGTGATGTCTTCTGTTGAGGACCTCTCAGAACTTTTAATATGAAAGTGTGCATTGTGAAGAATGGGAGTAGAGTGTACAGGAGTTTTAAAAGCTACTTGGTCATGAAACTCTTGCTTTGTGCAGGATTCGAGGGGCACTAACATTCTGAGGAAAATATTTTGGGAAACATTGATCTAATCCAAACTTCTCATTTTACCAGCAAACAACTGTGGGGCCCTCTAAGTTTCCTTTCTCCATCATTGTGACAAATTCATTGGAATTAATTCAATGAAACCTGGGGTCAGCTTTGAAGAGATTTATTTAGCAGGTAAATCTGTTTTGTACATTTTGAGGGAGTTCTGAGTTTCCATAGTCAAAAACCACAGATCAATTTAACCAACCTTTATGGAATATCACCTATGGCCCAAAGACCCTTTAGCTACAGTGATGGTCTACAAAAATATAAAGTGTAATTCTTGCAATACAGGAGATTAGTAATAATGGTAAATATAATGATGATGACACCATGAATAGCTAACATTTATTGAATGCCTTTCTATTAGTCAGGCACTTTACTAAGTATTTTAATCCTCCCAACAATTTATGAGGTAGGAATTATAATAATTCCCATCTTATAGTGAGGACACTGAGGTTAGGAAATTATCCTAGCCTAAACGTTAAGTGTAAGCATGAATAGAAAGGTGTTATCAGCCTATAAGACATTCCTTTATGAGTGATACAAAATCCTATATAAATTCAGAGAAAAGAAAAGTGGTTTTAGAAGTCCTTGATCAGTGAGTGTGAAGCATGTGGTGGCCCGGTTACTGTTTGGTTGCCCATCTGTCCTCCCTCTGGGGATCAGCACCCCCTTACTTTGGAAGAATTGTTCTCCTTTTCACTGTAAGGTTCTTTCTGGCTATGCGATGGGGCACATTGCCTCAAACTAGCCCTGTTCCAGTCTTTGAGAACCTTGAAATTGGAACCAAGGGAAGAGGATTGCCTCTTGAATGGTAATTCTCTAAAATCTAGTCTGAGGTGCTGGTGCCTAATCCCTGGGTCTGTGGAAGGAGCTGGGCTGTGAGAGGGGAGAATGATGTTGATGTCAAGAGAGAGGCAAGTGCTAGGAGCAGAGAGATGGAGGCCTGGAGGGTTTCTGGGCTTCTCTGAGGCTTAGGGTTTGGATCATTGTCTTCATTACTGGAACAAAGGATTTACCATACCTGCTCTTCTGGGAATGAAACTGTCCTGCTTTGCAAAATAAAGTGTCATTAGAAAGAGATCTTAAAAACCCCACACCATAGACAGGTGCACAGATCCGTAGAAGTGTTAAAGTTCTGTGTGTTGGATGCTAAGCCAAGACTCTTAAGTATGTTCTAAAGAGAAACTGGTGTGTGTAGGCTGTGCACTCCCAGGGAGATAAAAAGTTAGGAACTTTATGGGTTGGGCTTGGTGGCTCCCACCTGTAATCCCAGCACTGTGGGAGGCTAAAGTGGGCAGATTGATTGAGCTGAGGAGTTCGAGACCAGCCTAGGCAACATGGTGAAACCCCATGTCTACAAAAGCTACAAAAATTAGCTGGGCGTGGTGGCATGTACCTGTAGGCGGGAGGATCGCTTGAGCCCAAGAGGGAGAGGGTGCAGTGAGCCATGATTGTGCCACTGCACTCCACCTGGGTGACAGGAATTTTATGGGGAATGGGATCTTGGAGACTGAGTAGAGACTAGAGGAAAAAAAAAAAAAAAACTACCTCCCCAACTGGCCACACTATTCTTTTAAAAAAATGTTAATTGACAAATTAAAATTGTATGTATTTACGGAGGTAAAATGTGATGTTATGATATATGTATACATTGTGGAATAATTAAATCCAGAGAATTAATAGATTCATCACCTCAAAACCTATCTTTTTTGTGGTGAGAACATTTGAAATTTATTGTCTTAGCAATTTTGAAATACACAATACTTCATTGTAAACTACAGTCACCATGCTGTGCTGTAGATCTCAACAAAATGTATTCTTCCTGTCTCAACTAAAACATTGTACTCTTTGACAACATTTCCCCATTCCTCTCACCCCCTCCAAAAACACCCATTCTTTATGTTGAAGAGAATGGCTAAAAAGTCCCAGCAGGTTTCAACTGACAGCTTCAGTGGTTGTCCCATCACACTTCAATGTTATTAATAGAAAGGGGAGGGGCAATACATAATTCGGACAGGCAGAAAGTACCATTGTAACCACTTTCCTGACTTCACAGAAAAAGTCCTCTTGTTTTCATCTGTAAAATGGGAACTGCGTGAATACCATTCTTCTTTTCTTCAGCCTCCAAAGAAAAAACAGATGCAAAGCCTTTTATCAATTGCAAAACAGTATACAATGTGTGTTATTACTCACAGTTGTCTTACTGTGACCAAACACTTTATAAGCCTGCGGCAAGTCAGCCTTACTCTCAGGAAGTGGACAATATTTGGGGAAGGAGAAGCAGCAGGATCTTTCAGGACAGTAGCCTTGGTGGGTCCAAAAATTCCTTGAGCGAAATGGGAGACAAAACTTTCTTCCTGCTTTGCGGTTTATCCTGTTAGTCTTGTCTCTCTTCACTCCTATTTTCTATGGAGAATTTCCTGGTTTTGGAGTTTGGGTGCGTTTTATGGAGAGGAGGCAGAACATCTTTAGCTCCAGCAGAATGAAAGGATACATGCAAAGGAACCTAGCACAGTATGTGGTACCCAGTTCCCCTTTAACTTGGCTTTATTCATTCACTCCTGGTAGGGCATTAATAAGGGATTTAGCCCCCTCCTATTGAAAACGATTAATTCAGGGAAGAGTTCAGGCAGTGTGGACAGATACAGTGTAGGCCAAGCCTGTTTCTAAGGCAGGAGCTGGGTAGGGAGGGTGAGAAGGGCGAGAAGAATAGGGAAATATGTGTCGTCTGTGTTGCTACTGTTGCAACCACCACAACAATCAAACAAGAGAAGAAAAAAAAAAAGAATTGTCTATACCGGAAAGTGTGCTGTTTTGGAGGAGGCTGGGGAAAGTGTGGATGGCTCGAGTGGGTCCTGTTGGATTGAAGTCTGACAGTGGTGATTCCCTTCAACAAATGGTCGGGGTGGGAGGGTACACACACACACACACACACACACACACACACCCCACATGCAGCGCCCAGCCTCCGATTTCAGCGCTGGCAGGAGATAACCATTCTTAGCTCGCCTTTCCAGGGTTATTTTTGGCTGAGTCTGTTCGCTGATGGCAAAAGGTTTCAGCCCCCTCCCAAATCCCTCCCCGTGCTTGTTCTAAAGAGAAACTGGTGCGTGTAGGCTGCGCACTCCCAGGGAGACAGGGAGACGGGCCTGGCGCCTGAGAGGAACCTGGACTCTGCCCAAAGTCTCGCCGCCCGCCGGCTGTTTTCTGGCGGAGGGTGTGCCCCGGAGGGCGGCGATCGCGCGTGAAGGCTGGGGCCAGGCGCGGGTGCAGGCGTCACCGGGGTCGGGCTAGCAGGCCCTGGAATCAGGCTTTTGGGACACCCCGAAAGTGAGTCCAACTTGGGGAGAAACTGAGGGCACCTCGGGCGGTCTGGCAGTGGAGAAGGTGGGCGGGAGAAAACTTTACAGGAAGGCAGAAGCAATCTCCGCCGAGGGAGTCAGCTAGCGGCCGCGTTGAGAGGAGGGGCGGGCGGTCCCCAGGCGGGCGGGCGCAGGGTGCAGACCTGCCGGAGAGGGGTCCCGGGCGCAAGGCGGAGTCCCAGCACGCGGCCAGGCTGGTGGAGGCCCCCGGCAGGCTGCAGATTCCCTCCGGCCCCGGGAGCCACAGCAGGACCGGCCAGGAGGCACCACGGAGGGGAGCCCCATCCCGGTGCTGACAGTGCCCACCGTGCCCTACGAGGACTTGCGGCGGGCCGGCGGCGGGGTTCTGCGGCGACCTACCGGCCTCTTCGAGGGCCAGCGCAACTACCTGCCCAAATTCATCCAGAGCGTGCTATCGTCCATTGACCTGCGCGACCGTCGGGGCTGCACCACGGTGGTGGGCAGCGACGGCAGGTACTTTAGCAGGACGGCCATCGAGATCGTGGGGCAGATGGCCGCGGCCAACGGGGTGAGTGTCCAGATGCCCCTCGCTTCCCGCCGCACTGCCGCCATGCCCTCTCCTAGCCCTTGTCCCCCTGCTGCCTCCAGGCCCAGCTGGGAGGCCCCTGCCCGGCCCAGGCTTTGCTTCCTCACTCCCGCGTCCTCACCCTCCAGCGCCCCACTCCCACCGTGCTTGCAGCCTCCCCGGCGCACCCCGGACACGGGGTTCTATTAGTACCCACCACCCCCAAAAGCCTTGAGGGGTTTCCGTCGTTCCTGGAGCCACTCCGGGCGCCCTGGACTCTTCTCCGACTCTGCACACATCCCGCACCTGCTCATTTTTCTTTCGGACATTCTCTTACCCGGCCCTGTAGATTCCAAGGCAGCTCCCAGTTTTCCATATTGTTCCCAACGCGTTCACTGCCCACAGTCCCCACACAAACTTCTTTCCCAGGCTCACAACATAGTCCCTCTGCCCCGTGCCCTTTTTGCAATAATCTGCCAGTCCCCTAAGTCTTAGCTCTGCCTATTTAACAGTAGTGGTGTCTCAGAACACACACACACACACACACACACACACACACACACACACACACACACACGATCCCTGACATATTTGGCAAGAGTAGGTCCTGAAGGTTTTTAATATTTTGGTTCTTTAACCCAGTGGAATTACTGAATGATTTATTTAATTAGGGTAGGGATGGAGTGGATCCATTTGTTTGATGCTAAACAGCCTGAGCTCGCAGTTCCCAGGGGGCATATCTCTAAATGGTCTGAAAGGAGATTTGCAGTGGTTTTCTTAATGCAATTCCCAACTTCTCTCCAAATGCCTTTTGACATTTGACAACATTTCATGCCTCTTCCCCTTTCGCTTTTCATCCTTGTTTTCTCTCCCTTCTCCCACGACCTCGGTAGTCTTCTGCAATCCAGATTCTCAGACTTCGGGTTTTTCTCCCTCTGCCCCTTTCCTCTCTGTCCTATAACTAGAAGCACCTTTTGGCATAGACCCATATCCCAGTTTCCTCTTTCCCAGGTCCAGCAGCATCTCAAGGACATCTACAAGAGGGATACCTAACTTCAGGGGTCTCTGAATGATATGTGGGAAACATCGTCTAAAAAGGTAATTTTATCTTTATTCATGCAACCAGACCCACACTCATAGAACTTTTCTTTAAGGGGAGTGTCTTGCAGATGTATAAATGAGTGTTAACATCTTTAAAAGCGAAACTGCACAATTCCCTGGCATTTGAATTCCCTCCTTCCTTCCCAACCCTCTCCTTTTCATTTTCTCATTTATTATTAAAAACATTTTTAAAGGATCTCCATGCTTCATATTTATCTACTATAATTCCTCCTTCTCGGTGTTGCAGGGATGGGGAAAGAGGATTTTTTAAAAAACACAATAAAAAGCAATTGGGAGAAACAGGGCCAATGGTGTTGGGGTGGGTAGTGGAATTGTGATTTTTGACTCCAGTAGACAATGATGCTGGATATATGGGGTTTGATTTCTCTCTGGCTCCTCACTTGAGATTGATGAAGTTTGGCTAGAATCAGGGAGTTGAAGAGAGGTTGACAAATGGTCTTTCACTCTTCTCTGACAGGCTGTTCCTGTGGAGTGATGGAGAATAATGAGCCTTGGGAGAGCTATGGGAGCTCTCATACTCCTTCCCGAGCCAATTTTTTAGGGAGTGAGAGAAACATGGCCTGTCCAATACTTGTTGTGGGTCAAGATATTTTTGAAGCTACGGTTGTTGATTTGCTTGGGAAAATTATTATGTCTTATTATTTCTTGTCCCACTTTACCATAAGGGCTCCTCAGCTTCTTACTTCAATGGGCCTTCCATGACACACACACTTTATTAACTCTAAGAGTGGAATTTATTTTAACAGATAATTAGCATAGGTCAATATATGCTGAAAATAGAGTCAAATTAAACCTACTAGCTGTTATAAAGGACAGATGACAAAATCCACATAGAAGCATCGACCCTTAAATAATCTGAAAGTACTACTTCTAAGAGGGGCGGGCATGGGTGAAGGGAATGGTGGACATGTTTCAGAATTTCAAATGCCAACTTTAACCAATCGTTTCCTCATTTTGTTCACCTTCTTGGGGGCTTATGCTAAAGTGAAGTGAATAGCCATAAGGCTGGCTACAGGAGAAAGGTGGTCTAAAAGAACTGGATAATTATAAGCAAAATTGGTCTCGAATGATTGAAAATTGATGAGAATGTGCTTGTCTCCTGATTTGGCATCCTGAGTTAGACTCAGGAATACTGAACATGGATCCCAAAGGCTTTGGTCTTTTTTGATATCCTATTGGATAATCATAAGCAGGCTAGAAAAATAGGAAACTAGAATTTATTCTCTTTGAACTGACAAATCTGACCAGTGGGCTGCATTCTCTATATCTGAAAAATCTTGGTTTTGATTGAAAAATTAATTTTACAAAGCAATTTTCTTTTTTTCAATTAAATTTCATTTTTTTTTTTGACACAGGGTCTCACTTTGTTGCCCAGGCTGGAGTGCAATGGTACAGTCTTGGCTCACTGTAGCCTTGACCTCCCCAGATTCAGGTGATCTTCCCACCTCAGCCTCCTGAGTAGCTGGGGCTATAGGTGCATGCCACTACGCACAGCTGATTTTTGTGTTTTTACTACTCATAGGGTTTCTCTGTGTCCCAGTCTAGTCTCAAACTCCTGATCTCAAGAGATCTGCCTGCCTTGGCCTCCTAAAGTGTCATGAACCACCATGCCCAGCCTACAAAGCAATGTTCTAGGAAAAACTACAGTTACTCTTTGATTATGTAATTGCTGGAGAAGAAAAGCATGGCATTTCTAAAATGATGAACTATATTACTTATATTTTAATATCTCATAAAGTTTGAAATAGACATTTCAAACATAAACATGTATAAAAATTTTTATAAATTATAAAATGAAAAACATTTTACAATTATTTTATTATAAAATTATTATAGAATCAAAAACATTATAAATTTAAACAACTTTTTAAAAAATTTATTTTGGGATTTCCCATGGAGTGATGGAGAATAATGAGCCTTGGGAGAGCTATGGCAGCTCTCATACTCCTTCCTGGGCCAACTTTTTTAGGAAATGGGAGAAATATACCCTGTTCAATGTTTATTGTGGGTCAGGATATTTTTGAAGCTATAGTTGTTGATTTGCTTCAAACTTTAAAAAAATTATTATAAAATTATGGGATGTAAAAAAATTTATTATAAAACTTTGAAATTTTCAAACTTTCAGAAAAGCAGAGAGATGAGATTAATGGCACTCACAGGCAAGCATAGAATATAGATTGTAAACATTTTGCTATATTTGTGTCATGACTATTTTTTGCTTGTGTTTGAAAGTATATTAAAGAAAATGATATTTTACCCCTAAATTCTTTAGTACAGATTTCTAAAAAAATAAGAACATTTTCCTGTATAGTTACAAAATCATCTTTTCAAACAAAATAAAAAATGGCTTTTTTATATCATGTATTACCCAGTCCACATTCAGATTTCCTCAATTATTATGAAATGTCCTTTTATTTTTTGAGACAAAATCTTGCTCTTTCACACAGCCTGAAGTGCAGTGAAACAATCATAGCTCATTGCAGCCTCAAACTCCTGGGCTCAAGTGATCTTCCTGCCTCAGCTTCCTGAGTAGCTAGGACTAGAGGTGCACACCACCATGCCCAGCTAATTTATTGTTTTTGTAGAGATGGAGGTCTTACTACGTTGCCCAGGGTGGTCTCAAACTCCTGGCCTCAAGTGATCCTTCCAGCTTGGTCTCCCTGAAATATCTTTTGTGTCTGGTTTGTTCAAATTAGTTTCTTCTAATCAAGGGACACACATTGCATTTGATTATTTAGCTCAAGACTGTTTTAACCTGGAAAATACCCATACTCTTTGTTTATGTATTTATTTAGTGAAATTGACTTGTTGAAAAACTAGTCAGTTGTCCTGTAGAATATTTCCCCTTCTGGAATTTTCTGGTTGCTTTTTATGGTGTCATTTAACTTTTCACTCTGTTTTTTCCTGGTTAACTGGAAGTTAGTTCTAAAGGCTTTTAGGCCTGCTATAACAAAATACCAAAAACTGGATGACTTATAAAAAACAGAAATTTATTTCTCACAGTCCTAGAGGCTAGCAAGTTTAAAATCAAGGAGCATGTGGTTTTGATATCTGGTTAGGACCAACTTTCTGGTTCATAGATTGGCCTTCTTGCTGGGCCCTCACATAGTGGGAGAGACTAGCTAGCTCTCTGGGGCCTCTTTTATAAGGGCACTAATTCCAATCATGAAGCCTCTGTCCTTATGATCTAATGACCCCCTAAAGGCCCCACCTTTTAATACCAGCACCTTTGGGGTTAGGATGTCAACATATTAATTTGGGGAAGACATACACGTTCAGCCCATTGCAAGGTTTAGTTAGATTCAGGTTCAACTTCTTTTTTTAAAGACTATTTCATAGGCAATAATGTGTATTCACATCCCATCATTAGTGATGGTGAGATGATCGCAAGGTTAGGGTGATCACTGCCTATCTCCTCTGCTATATTCCCCCTTGGGTCAAGCCAGTAGTCTGTGACGTGAACTTTGTACCATGTGTATATTCAGTTATATTCTGTATCAATAGTTACTTGATTGTTTTAGCATTTATTAATGATCCTTGCTTGAGTTGATTATTTCATTAGGGGTTTCAAAATGGTGAATTTCTAATTCTCTAATTCTATCTACATGTTTTAGCTGGCATTTTTCTATAAGCAGACATTTTCTTCACAACTGGGTTATTTGGCTACCCTGAAACATAGTTCCTTCCGGGAAGGCAGAACATATGTTTATTTCTGTCTTTTAAAAATTACTGGTGTTTGGAGTGAAGATTAGGTGAGCTAACTACCTCCACAGGTGACAAATGAATTTTGTTTTGTCTCACTTTTGCTTTTTTGAATATCACTGTGGCTGCTTGGATTTTTATATTTAATTTGAATGGATTAGGGAATAAATGAGAAGATAGGTTTTATCTGTTTCTGTAGTTTTTATGTGGCTGTGTGAACTTAATTTTAAAAATTCCCAGAAATATTTTAATTCCCCTTTAAAGATATAAACTATGTCATACTATAAAGCAAAAGAAAAACCAATCATGTGAAGAGTAAATAGTATCGTTTAAACGAATTGTGGTTAAGCTTAGTTTGTAACTAATTAGTTTTTTTATTTTCTTTCTACTTTTATCTGCTTCAGAGCCTCTTCAGTGGTTTAGATCTTCTATGTGTCAAATTATTCTAATCTCTTAAAAAGTTTAAGAGCTAAAATACAACACAATGACTACAGGAATGCCCTTGTCCTTTTCTGGGTAGGTACACCTAAGGCAACTTCTTTTTCTCTTCTTTGTTCTCTTCTTCTTTCTTATTCTTAAATCATCTTCAATATTGGACAGATGACAGCACTATGCCTGCCTCAAGATGTTTCTGACTTTTTCTTTTTCTTTTTCTTTTTTTTTTGAGATGGAGTCTTGCTCTGTCACCCAGGCTAGAGTGCAGTGGCACAATCTTGGCTCACTACAACTTCTGTCTCCTGGGTTCCAGTGATTCTCCCAACTCAGCCTCCTGAGTAGCTGTGGTTACAGGCATGCACCACCACGCCTAGCTAATTTTTTGTATTTTTACTAGAGACGTGGTTTCACCATGTTGGCCAGGCTGGTCTTGAACTCCTGACCTCAAGGGATCTGCCTGCCTTGGCCTCCCAAAGTGCTGGGATTACATGTGTGAGCCACTGCACCCGGCCGTTTCTGACTTTTTCTAAAGTCTTCTTTCTCTGGAGATGACATTATATAATAGCACTGTTCAATAGAAGTTTCTTTGATGATGGAACTATTCTATAATCTGCATTGTCCCAGCCACTAGCCATATGTGACTACTGTAACACTTGAAATGTGGCTAGAGCAACTGAAGAACTGAATTTTGCATTTTACTGAATTTTAATTAATTAAAATAGAAATGCAAATAACCATAAGTGGTTAGTAGCTACCATACTGGACAGCAAAGATCTATAATTCAGCATTTAAAATCGATTTTGTTTTGTTTTCAAAAATGGAGTCAGACTGTTACAACCCAAAAGAACTGTAGGTTAAATTAAGGTAAATCCCCAAATACTACATACACATTTGGGAAATCCAAACCAGATTTTTTCATGTGATAACCACACCCTCTTTTGACTTTAGCCTTGGAGGTAATGGAGTATGGCCGAAAAAACCCTGTATCAGCAGCTGGAAGACTCACCTTCTTTTCCTAGCTCTGCCATATATTGACCAAAAGAGTCAAAGTCCATTCAGATGGTTGAGGGGCCTTGGAATTTTGTTTTTGGTTTTCACATACAAGTTGGAGGGCAGATGCGTTAGCCTCTTGAAATACCCAGAAACCACTTGTTTCCTCATCTAAAAATCAGGTATGACAGGATCATTTAATTATCCTGGAAATCAGATGAAGCACTGCATATGAAAGCACTTTGTAACATCGATAGCACTGGGAAATGTAAAGACCTTTTACTGAAATATAAAGGTGTATGGTCAACTGAATATATCTCAGATAGTTAGGATTTGACTGTATATATTGAATATAACCTGTAGTGGGCCCCTTGGTAAACAGCTTACAGTTTTGTTGCAAGTTTTAGCCAAGAGAAAATTTATTTGTTGACTAGTCATGCCCTTTATTGGCCACATGATGAGCAGCCAAGATATTAAGACACAGTGCACCTTGCAGAATTCAAGAATGTCTCAGTGTCTTGTGAACTAGGAAGCTGAAATGCAGTGGTATGCAGAAGGCTGGCTCAGTAGGAGCCTTGGGAGTGTCCTCCAGATAGATGTTTGTGCAGGTTGTGTTTGATTCCAGTTGGCCATGAAAAGCTGGTTGCTCTAAAGAATGAGAATATACTTGGTTTTGCATTTACTAGAACTATCTGGGGAACAAATCTTGGGGTGGAAGAAAGAAGGGAGGGAGGGAAAGCTGTGCTTCAATACCTAGGGCTTCTTTCCTGGAATGGATCTGAGAATCTGGGATTGGGTGGCTAATAGCTCATCTCTAGAAGGGAGAAAGAACTGGGTGGTGATGGCTTTGTATTTTCTATTGGAGTTCACTAGAGAATAGGTGAATGGAATGGGCTGCTATGATCCAGACATTAGGGAGGACAGGTTTGTGATACATTAGAAAACTTGAATGAGCCCTTCTATGATTCTCTCTTCCCTCTTTCTGCTTCCCGTTCTTAATCACCATCCGCAGGTTGTGGAATTAGCAAATCTATTATGTGAGCAATAGCAAACTTACAGGAGCCCTTGGCTCCATCTATCTCCCTGTTTGTGTCAGTTCCTTCTGGATGCTTTTAGTCTGTGGTCTTCATTCACTCTTTTTATGGGGAAGTAAAAGGAGTGGGACAGATTATGAGAACAGCTGGGTCCTCCCAGTTGCTGGGGTGGTTATTTTAAGCTTTGTTTAATGTGTCCAGAGACCCAGATGGCATTTTTAACTAAGCTGCTTTATTAAATCTTGTGATAAAGCATAGTGATGTTTATTGAAAAGGCAGACACGCATCAGCAACATTATGCGTGAAACTTGCTCTAAGAATTTTCTATAAAACATCTGTTCTCTTTGAGCCTTTTGTGAACTCTGGAAGTTTGCTAGTTTCTATACAGACTTGAGGACAAGAAGTTGGAACCCACTTTTGGAGATGTCCAAGCATAGGTATTGGAATCATTAATCCTAACCCTCTCAGTTTTAAGGCCCCGGATACCCTTCTGTTAGACAACAGTCACATGAGCAAGCACTGTAATAACCTTTAAACAAGATTATTTGGAAATAATGGACAAGAAAAATTAGTATAAATTGTTTGGGGATTTTAAAATTAAAGATAAAAAGCTAGGGCTTCAATGAACTGTGCCAACCTATAGCCTTAAGAGTCAATTTGCAAACACTCAAGATTTGGCCAATATGCCTCTACTACTTCTACTTAACACAGTCAAAGGGAAATTTTTAGATTCTTTCATCTGATTTGACTCTCTTAGTTACGAATAAGAGGATATCTAGAATATATATGTGACTTGTTAAAATGAAAATCCACCTTCTCTGGGTCTTCAAATATCTTTCATATCTTACATTTTTTAGTCACATCAACTTTTGAAGTCATGTCCGTAGTTGTATGAAAAAAAAATTTCAGGAACATTCAACCTCAAAAGTTCTTTTTCTTAGTCTGAAGTCGTAGAAGCATTTGACTTTTACTTTCCCTTTTTAAGTTTGTACTAGTAGGTATTTTGTATAAATATAATATTTAATTATTGCCTTTGAATTCTTTTTCTCTAGTAAACATCCTGGTTTTTAGCTATCAATATGTAGTTTTACATTTAGGGATTTCTAATGGAAAGAGAAAGGAATCTGAAATCAGAGGACGAGAGTTTATTCTACTTGACCAAACACATACACAATACTGGAAGGAGAGTTTTACAACAAATATTTAACATCTATGACATGTAAAACGTTTTTATACAGATAGCGGTGGAGATACTTTCAAGTTTATACAGATAGCGGTGGACATATTTTCATGTTTATAGAGATGGCAGTGTAGATATTTCCAAGTTTATACAGATAGCGGTCTCGATATTTCCGTGTTTATACAGATAGCGGTGCAGGTATTTCCATGTTTGTAGAGACAGCGGTGTAGATATTTCCAAGTTTTTACAGAAGAGGGTGTAGATATTTCCATGTTTATACAGATGACTGTGTAGATATTTCCATGTTTTTTAAAGATGGCGGTGTAAATATTTCCATGATACGCAGATAGCGGTGTGGATATTTCCATGCTTATATAGATAGCGTTGTAGATATTTCCATGTTTATAGAGATGGCTGTGTAGTTATTTCCATGTTTATACAGATTGCAGTGTAGATATTTCCATGTTTATACAGATAGTGGGGTAGATATTTCCATGTTTATACAGATGACTGTGTAGGTATTTCCATATTTATACATATGGCGGTGTAGATATTTCCATGTTTAGAGTGATAGCCATGAAGATATTTCCATGTTTATACAGACAGCGGTGTAGACATTTCCATGATTATAGAGATAGCGGTGAAGATATTTCCATAGTTATACAGATAGCGGTGTAGATATTTCCATGTTTATACAGATAGCGATGTAGATGTTTCCATGTTTATACAGATAGCGGTGTAGATATATCCATGTTTATACAGATCGTGGTGTATATATTTCCATGTTTATACAGATAGCGGTGTAGATATTTCCATGTTTATAAAGATAGCGGTGTAGATATTTCCATATTTACAGAGATAGAGGTTTAGATATTTCCATATTTGCACAGATTGCGGTGTACATATTTCCACGTTTATACAGATAGCGGTGTAGATATTCCCATGTTTATACAGATAGCGGTGTAGATATTTCCATTTTGATACAGATAGCGGTGTGGATATTTCCATGTTTATACAGATAGCGGTGTAGATATTTCCATGTTTATACAGAAGGCGGTGAAGATATTTCCATGTTTTTAGGGATAGACATGTAGATATTTCCATGTTTATACAGATAGCGGTGTTGAGATTTCCATGTTTATAGAGATTGCGGTGTAGATATTTTCATATTTATGTAGATAGCGGAGTAGATATTTCCATGTTTATACAGATAGCAGTGTAGATATTAACATGTTTATACAAATAGCGGTGTAAATATATCCATGTTTATACAGACTGTGGTGTTGATATTTCCATGTTTATACAGATAGCGGTGTAGATATTTCCATGTTTATACAGATAGTGGTGTAGATATTTCTATGTTTACAGAGACAGAGGTGTAGATATTTCCATATTCACACAGATTGCGGTGTACATATTTCCATTTTTACCCCGACAGATGTGAAGATATTCACATGTTTACACAGAAACTGTTGTAGATGTTTCCATGTTTATAGAGATTGCAGTGTAGATATTTCCATGTTTATACAGATAGCGGTGTAGATATTTCCATGTTTATACAGATAGCGGTGTAGATAATTCCATGTTTATACAGATAGCGTTGGAGATATTTTCAAGTTTATAAAGATAGCGGTGGACATATTTTCATGTTTATAGAGATAGCAGAGTAGATATTTCCAAGTTTTTACAGATAGCGGTGTCGATACTTCCGTGTTTATACAGATAGCGGTGCAGGTATTTCCATGTTTGTAGAGACAGCGGTGTAGATATTTCCATGTTTTTACAGATGGGGTGTAGATATTTCCATGTTTATACAGATGACTGTGTAGATACTTCCATGTTTTTTACAGATGGCGGTGTAAATATTTCCATGTTATGCAGATAGCGGTGTGGATATTTCCATGCTAATACGGATAGCGATGTAGATATTTCCATGTTTATAGAGATGGCTGTGTAGTTATTTCCATGTTTATAAAGATTGCAGTGTAAATATTTCCATGTTTATACAGATAGTGGAGTAGATATTTCCATGTTTATACAGATTACTCTGTAGGTATTTCCATGTTTATACATATGGCGGTGTAGATATTTACATGTTTAGAGAGATAGCCATGAAGATATTTCCATGTTTATACAGACAGCGGTGTAGACATTTCCATGTTTATAGAGATAGCGGTGTAGATATTTCCATAGTTATACAGATAGCGGTGTAGATATTTCCATGTTTATACAGAGAGCGGTGTAGAAGTTTCCATGTTTATACAGATAGCGGTGTAGATATATCCATGTTTATACAGATCGTGGTGTATATATTTCCATGTTTATACAGATAGCGGTGTAGATATTTCCATGTTTATACAGATAGCGGTGTAGATATTTCCATATTTACGGAGATAGAGGTGTAGATATTTCCATGTTTACACAGATTGCAGTGGAAATATTTCCATGTTTATACAGATAGCGATGTAAATATTTCCATGTTTATACAGATAGCGGATTAGATATACTCATGTTTATTCAGATAGCGGTGTAGACATTTCCATGTTTATATAGATAGCGGTGTAGATATTTCCATGTTTATACAGATAGCGGTGGAGATATTAACATGTTTAGACAGATAGCGGTGGAGATATTTCCATGTGTATACAGATGTCATTGTAGATATTTCCATGTTTATACATATTGTGGCGTATATATATCCATGGATATGCAGATGGCGGTGTAGATATTTCGATGTTCATACAGATAGCAGTGTAGATATTTCCATGGTTACACAGAGGGTGGTGTAGATATTTCCGTGTTTATACACATGGCGGAGTAGATACTTCCATCTTTATGGAGATGTCAGTGTAGATATTTTAAAGTTTATAGATATAGAGGTGTAGGTGTTTCCAAATTTCTTCAGATGGCAGTGTAGATATTTCCATGTTTGTACAGATAGCGGTGTGGCTATTTCCATGTTTATACAGATAGCGGTGTGGGTATTTCCATGTTTATACAGATAGCGGTATAAATGTTTCCATGTTTATAGAGATGACTGTCTAGATATTTTCATCTTTATACAGCTTTCCGTGTAGATATTTCCATGTTTATACAGATGGTGGTGTAGGTATTTCCATGTTTATACAGATGACTGTGAAGTTATTTCCATGTTTATACAGATGTCAGTGTAGATATTTTCATGTTTATAGAGATAACGATGTAGATATTTCCATGTTTATACAGATAGCGGTGTAGACATTTCCATGTTTAGAGAGATAGCGTTGTAGATATTTCCAAATTTATACAGATAGCGGTGTAGATCTTTCCAGGTTTATACAGATAGCGGTGTAGATATTTCCATGTTTATACAGATAGCGGTGTAGACATTTCCATATTTATAGAGATGGCGTTGTAGGTATTTCCATGTTTATAGAGATTGTGGTGTAGATATTTCCATGTTTATACAACTCGCAGTGCAGATATTTCCATCTTTATACACATGGGAGAGAAGAATTTTCCATGTTTATACAGATAGTGGTGTAGATATTTCCATGTTTATACAGGTGACAGTGTAGATATTTCCATGTTTATACAGATATGGGTGTAGATATTTCCATGTTCATGCACATGGCCGTGTAGATATTTCCAAGTTTATAGAGATGGGGTGTAGATATTTCTATGTTTATAGAGATAGCGGTGTAGATATTTCTATGTGTATAGAGATGGCGGTGTAGGTATTTCCATATTTATAGAGATAGTTGTGTAGATATTTCCATGTTTATACAGATGGCGGTGTAGGTATTTCCATGTTTATACAGATAACTTTGTAAATATTTCCATATTTATACAGATGGCGGTGTAGATATTTCGATGTTTATAGAGATAGCAGTGGAGATATTTCCATGTTTATACAGATAGCGGTGTGGATATTTCCATGTTTATACTGATCGCGGTGTAGATATTTCCATGTTTATAGAGATGGCGGTGTAGATATTTCCATGTTCATACAGATAGCGGTGTTGATTTTTCCATGTTTATAGAGATAACTCTGTGGATATTTCCATGTTTATACAGATAGGGGTGTAGATATTTCCATGTTTATAGAGATGGCGGTGTAGATATCTCCATGTTTATACAGATAACGGTGTAGATATTTTCATGTTTATTCAGATCGCAGTGTAGATATTTCCAGGTTTATACAGATCATGGTGTAGATATTTCCATGTTATTACAGATCGCGGTGTTGATATTACCAGGTTTACAGGGATAGCGGTGCAAATATTTCCACACTTATACAGATAGCGGTGTAGTTATTAGCATGTTTATGCAGATAGCGGTGAAGATATTTCCATGTGTAAACACAGGTCTATGTATATATTTCCATGTTTAAACAGATGGCGGTGTAAATATTTCCTTGTTTATACAAATATCGGTGTAGTTATTTGAATGTTTATACAGATAGCGGTGTAGATATTTCCATGTTTATACAGATTGCGGTGTTGATATTACCATGTTTATAGGGATAGCGGTGCAAATATTTCCACATTTATACAGATAGCGGTGTAGTTATTAGCATGTTTATACAGATAGCGGTGTAGATATTTCCATGTATAAACAGATGTCTGTGTATATATTTCCATGTTTAAACAGATGGCGGTGTAGATATTTCCTTGTTTATACAAATAGTGGTGTAGTTATTTCCATGTTTATACAGATAGCGGTGTAGATATTTCCATGTATATACAGATGGCTGTGTAGATATTTCCATGTTTATACAGATGGCTGTGTAGATATTTCCATGTTTATACAGATGACTTTGTTGGTATTTCCATGTTTATACAGATGGCGGTGTAGGTATTTCCATGCTTATAGAGATAGCTGTGTAGATATATTCATCTTTATACAGATAGCGGTGTAGATATTTCCATGTTTATACAGATCGCGGTGTAGATATTTCCATGTTTATACAGACAGCAGTGGAGATATTTCCATGTTTATACACATTGCGGTGTACATATTTCCATGTTTATAGAGACAGCGGTGTAGGTATTTCCGTGTTTATACAGATAGCGGTGCAGATATTTCCATGTTTCTATAGATGCCTATGCAGATATTTCAATATTTATACAGAGGGCTGTGAAGATATTTCCACGTTTATACAGATGGCAGTGGAGATATTTCCATGTTCCTACCAATGACTGTGTAGGTATTTCCATGTTTATTCAGATGGCTTTGTATATATTTCCATGTTTATAGAGATGGCGCTGTAGATATTTCCATGTTTATACAGATAACGGTGGAGATATTTCCATGTTTATACAGACAGCAGTGGAGATGTTTCCATGTTTATACACATAGCGGTGTACATATTTCCATGTTAATAGAGACAGAGATGTAGGTATTTCCATGTTTATACAGATAGCGGTGCAGATATTTCCATATTTATACAGATAGCTGTGTAGATATTTCCATGTTTACACAGATAGTGGTTTAGATATTTCCATGTTTATACAGATCGTGGTGTAGATATTTCCATGTTTATACAGATTGCGGTGTAGATATTTCCATGTTTATACAGATAGCGGTGTAGATATTTCCATGTTTATACAGATGACGGTGTAGATATTTCCATGTTTATAGAGATGGCGGTGTAGATATTTCCATGTTTATAGAGATAGCTGTGTAGATATTTCCATGTTTACACAGATAGCGGTTTAGTTATTTCCATGTTTATACAGATCGCGGTGTAGATATTTCCATGTTTATACAGATCGCGGTGTCGATATTTCCATGTTTATACAGATAGCGGTGTAGATATTTCCATGTTCATACAGATGACGGTGTAGATATTTCCTTGTTTATAGAGATGGCGGTGTAGATATTTCCATGTTTATAGAGATAGCGGTGTAGATATTTCCGTGTTTATACAGATGACGGTGTAGATATTTCCATGTTTATAGAGATGGCAGTGTAGATATATCAATGTTCATAGAGATAGCAGTGAGGATATTTCCACGTTTATACAGATAGCAGTGTAGATATTTCCACTTTTATAGAGATAGCGGTTTAGATATTTCATATTTATACAGAGAGCGGTGTAGATATTTCCATGTTTATACAGATTGCGGTGTAGATATTTCCATGTTTATACAGATAGCGGTGTAGATATTTCCACGTTTATACAGATGGCGGTGTAGATATTTCCATCTTTCTACAAACGACAGTGTAGATATTTCCATGTTTATAGAGATGGCGGTGTAGATATTTCCATGTTTATATAGATGGCAGTGTAGATATTTTCTTGTTTATGTAGATGGCGTTGTAGATACCTCCATGTTTAAAGAGATGGCGGTGTGTATATTTCCATGTTGATGGAGATAGCGGTGTAGATATTTCCATGTTTATAGAGATAGCGGTGTAGTTATTTCGATGTTTATGGAGATAGCGGTGTAGATATTTCCATGTTTCTACAGATGACTGTGTAGATATTTCAATGTTTGTACAGATGGCAGTGTAGATATTTACATGTTTATAGAGATAGAAGTGTAGACATTTTCATGTTTATACATATTGCGGTGGAGATTTGTCCATGTTTATACAGATAGCAATGGAGATATTTCCACGTTAATACACATAGCGGTGTAGATATTTCCATGTTTATACAGATAGCTTTGTAGATATTTCCATGTTTATACAGATGGCTGTGCCGATATTTCCATGTTTATACAGAGTTCTCTGTAGATATTTCCATGTTTATATAGATGACAGTGCAGATATTTCCAGGTTTATACAGATGGCTGTGTAGATATTTCCATGTTTATACAGATGGCTGTGTAGATATTTCCATGTTTATACAGATGACCTTGTAGGTATTTCCATGTTTATACAGATGGCGGTGTAGATATTTCCATGTTTATAGAGATAGCTGTGTAGATATTTCCATGTTTACACAGATAGCGGTTTAGATATTTCCATGTTTATACAGATCGCGTTGTAGATATTTCCATGTTTATACTGATCGCGGTGTAGATATTTCCATGTTTATACAGATAGCGGTGTAGATATTTCCATGTTTATACAGATGACGGTGTAGATATTTCCATGTTTATAGAGATGGCGGTGTAGATATTTCCATGTTTATAGAGAAAGCGGTGTAGATATATCCATGTACATAGAGATAGCAGTGAGGATATTTCCATGTTTATACAGATAGCAGTGTAGATATTTCCACATTTATAGAGATAGCGGTTTAGATATTTCATATTTATACAGAGAGCGGTGGAGATATTTCCATGTTTATACAGATTGCGGTGTAGATATTTCCATGTTTATACAGATAGCGGTGTAGATATTTCCACGTTTATACAGATGGCGGTGTAGATATTTCCATCTTTCTACAAATGGCATTGTAGATATTTCCATGTTTATAGAGATGGCGGTGTAGATAATTCCATGTTTATATAGATGGCAGTGTAGATATTTTCTTGTTTATGTAGATGTCGTTGTAGATACCTCCATGTTTAAAGAGATGGCGGTGTGTATATTTCCGTGTTGATGGAGATAGCGGTGTAGATATTTCCATGTTTATAGAGATAGCGGTGTAGTTATTTCCATGTTTATAGAGATAGCGGTGTAGATATTTCCATGTTTCTACAGATGACTGTGTAGATATTTCCATGTTTCTACAGATGGCAGTGTAGATATTTCCATGTTTATAGAGATAGAAGTATAGATATTTTCATGTTTATACATATCGCGGTGGAGATTTGTCCATGTTTATACAGATAGCAATGGAGATATTTCCATGTTAATACACATAGCGTTGTAGATATTTCCATGTTTATACAGATAGCGTTGTACATATTTCCATGTTTATACAGATGGCTGTGCCGATATTTCCATGTTTATACAGAGTTCTCTGTAGATATTTCCATGTTTATATAGACGACAGTGCAGATATTTCCAGGTTTATACAGATGGCTGTGTAGATATTTCCATATTTATACAGATGGCTGTGTAGATATTTCCATGTTTATACAGAAGACTTTGTCGGTATTTCCATGTTTATACAGATGGCGGTGTAGATATTTCCATGTTTATAGATATAGCTGTGTAGATATTTCCATGTTTACACAGATAGCGGTTTAGATATTTCCATGTATATACAGATCGCGGTGTAGATATTTCCATGTTTATACAGATCGCGGTGTAGATATTTCCATGTTTATACAGATCGCGGTGTAGATATTTCCATGTTTATACAGATGACGGTGTAGATATTTCCATGTTTATAGAGATGGCGGTGTAGATATTTCCATGTTTATAGAGATAGCGGTGTAGATATATCAATGTTCATAGAGATAGCAGTGAGGATATTTCCATGTTTATACAGATAGCAGTGTAGATATTTCCACATTTATAGAGATAGCGGTTTAGATATTTCATATTTGTACAGAGAGCGGTGTAGATATTTCCATGTTTATACAGATTGCGGTGTAGATATTTCCATGTTTATACAGATAGCGGTGTAGATATTTCCACGTTTATACAGATTGCGGTGTAGATATTTCCATCTTTCTTCAAATGGCAGTGTAGATATTTCCATGTTTTTAGAGATGGCGTTGTAGATATTTCCATGTTTATATAGATGGCAGTGTAGATATTTTCTTGTTTATGTAGACGGCGTTGTAGATACCTCCATGTTTAAAGAGATGGCGGTGTGTATATTTCCATGTTGATGGAGATAGCGGTGTAGATATTTCCATGTATATAGAGATAGCGGTGTAGTTATTTCCATGTTTATAGAGATAGCGGTGTAGATATTTCTATGTTTCTACAGATGACTGTGTAGATATTTCCATGTTTGTACAGTTGGCAGTGTAGATATTTCCATGTTTATAGAGATAGAAGTGTAGATATTTTCATGTTTATACATATTGCGGTGGAGATTTGTCCATGTTTATACAGATAGCAATGGAGATATTTCCACGTTAATACACATAGCGGTGTAGATATATCCATGTTTATACAGATAGCGTTGTAGATATTTCCATGTTTATACAGATGGCTGTGCCGATATTTCCATGTTTATACAGAGTTCTCTGTAGATATTTCCATGTTTATACAGACGGCTGTGTAGATATTTCCATGTTTATACAGATGACTTTGTAGGTATTTCCATATTTATACAGATGGCGGTGTAGATATTTCCATGTTTATAGAGATAGCTGTGTAGATATTTCCATGTTTACACAGATAGCGGTTTAGATATTTCCATGTTTATACAGATCGCGGTGTAGATATTTCCATGTTTATACAGATCGCGGTGTAGATATTTCCATGTTTATACAGATAGCGGTGTAGATATTTCCATGTTTATACAGATGACGGTGTAGATATTTCCATGTTTATAGAGATGGCGGTGTAGATATTTCCATGTTTATAGAGATTGCGGTGTAGATATATCAATGTGCATAGAGATAGCAGAGAGTATATTTCCATGTTTATACAGATAGCAGTGTAGATATTACCACTTTTATAGAGATAGCGGTTTAGATATTTCATATTTATACAGAGAGCGGTGTAGATATTTCCATGTTTATACAGATTGCGGTGTAGATATTTCCATGTTTATAAAGATAGCGGTGTAGATATTTCCACGTTTATACAGATGGCGGTGTAGATATTTCCATCTTTCTACAAATGGCAGTGTAGATATTTCCATGTTTATAGAGATGGCGGTGTAGATATTTCCATGTTTATATAGACGGCAGTGTAGATATTTTCTTGTTTATGTAGATGGCGTTGTAGATACCTCCATGTTTAAAGAGATGGCGGTGTGTATATTTCCATGTTGATGGAGATAGCGGTGTAGATATTTCCATGTTTATAGAGATAGCGGTGTAGTTATTTCCATGTTTATAGAGATAGCGGTGTAGATATTTCCATGTTTCTACAGATGACTGTGTAGATATTTCCATGTTTGTACAGATGGCAGTGTAGATATTTCCATGTTTATAGAGATAGAAGTGTAGACATTTTCATGTTTATACATATTGCGGTGGAGATTTGTCCATGTTTATACAGATAGCAATGGAGATATTTCCACGTTAATACACATGGCGGTGTAGATATTTCCATGTTTATACAGATAGCGTTGTAGATATTTCCATGTTTATACAGGTGGCTGTGCCGATATTTCCATGTTTATACAGAGTTCTCTGTAGATATTTCCATGTTTATATAGATGACAGTGCAGATATTTCCAGGTTTATACAGATGGCTGTGTAGATATTTCCATGTTTATACAGACGGCTTTGTAGATATTTCCATGTTTATACAGATGACTTTGTAGGTATTTCCATATTTATACAGATGGCGGTGTAGATATTTCCATGTTTATAGAGATAGCTGTGTAGATATTTCCATGTTTACACAGATAGCGGTTTAGATATTTCCATGTTTATACAGATCGCGGTGTAGATATTTCCATGTTTATACAGATCGCGGTGTAGATATTTCCATGTTTATACAGATAGCGGTGTAGATATTTCCATGTTTATACAGATGACGGTGTAGATATTTCCATGTTTATAGAGATGGCGGTGTAGATATTTCCATGTTTATAGAGATAGCGGTGTAGATATATCAATGTGCATAGAGATAGCAGTGAGGATATTTCCATGTTTATGCAGATAGCAGTGTAGATATTACCACTTTTATAGAGATAGCGGTTTAGATATTTCATATTTATACAGAGAGCGGTGTAGATATTTCCATGTTTATACAGATTGCGGTGTAGATATTTCCATGTTTATACAGATAGCGGTGTAGATATTTCCACGTTTATACAGATGGCGGTGTAGATATTTCCATCTTTCTACAAATGGCAGTGTAGATATTTCCATGTTTATAGAGATGGCGGTGTAGATATTTCCATGTTTATATAGATGGCAGTGTAGATATTTTCTTGTTTATGTAGATGGCGTTGTAGATACCTCCATGTTTAAAGAGATGGCGGTGTGTATATTTCCATGATGATGGAGATAGCGGTGTAGATATTTCCATGTTTATACAGATGGCTGTGTAGATATTTCCATGTGTGTACAGATGGCAGTG
This sequence comes from Pan troglodytes, assembly GCF_028858775.2. Classification (NCBI taxonomy): domain Eukaryota; kingdom Metazoa; phylum Chordata; class Mammalia; order Primates; family Hominidae; genus Pan; species Pan troglodytes. The sequence goes on from NC_072417.2 coordinate 99,535,601, forward strand.
TAGATATTTCCATGTTTATACAGATAGCGGTGTAAATATTTCCATGTTTACATATATAGCGGTAAAGTTTTTTCCATCTTTGCACAGATTGCGGTGTAGACATTGCAAACTTTACACAGATAGCGGTGTAGATATTTCCAAGTTTACAGAGATACCTGTGTCGATATTTCCATGTTTACAGAGATATCATTGTAGATATTTCCATGTTTATACAGATACCGGTGTAGTTATTTCCATGTTGATACAGATAGCGGTGTAGATATTTTCAGGGTTATACAGATAGTGGTGTAGATATTTCCACGTTTTACAGATAGCTGTGTAGATATTTCCCTGTTTACACAGATAGCGTTGTAAATATTTCCATGTTTACACAGATAGCGTTGTAGATTTTTCCATGCTTACACAGATTGCGGTGTAGATATTTCCAAGTTTACACAGATAGCTGTGTAGATATTTCCATGTTTACACAGATAGCGTTGTAGATATTTCATTGTTTATAGAGATAGCGGTGTAGGTATTTCCATGTTTTTAAAGATACCGGTGTAGGTATTTCCGTGTTTATAAAGATACCGGTGGAGATATTTCCATGTTTATACAGATAGCGGTGTAAAAATTTCCATGTTTATACAGATAGCGCTGTAGTTATTTCCATATTTATACAGATAGCTGTGTAGATATTTCCATGTTTATACAGGTAGCAGTGTAGAAATTCCCATGTTTACAGATCGCTTTGTAGATATTTCCATCTTTCTACAGATGTCTGTGTAGATATTTCCAAGTTTGTACAGATGTCTGTACAGATATTTCCATGTTTATGCAGATGGCGGTGTAGATATTTCCATGTTTATAGATATGGCGGTGTAGTTATTTCTATGTTTATAGAGATAGCGGTGTAAATATTTCCATGTTTATAGAGATGGTGGTGTAAGTATTTTCATGTTTATAGAGATTGCGGTGTAGATATTTCCATGTTTATACAGACAGCGGTGTTGCTACTTCCATGTTTATACAGATAGTGGTGTAGATATTTCCATGTTTATACAGCTTGCGGTGTAGATATTTCCATCTTTATACAGATGGGAGAGGAGGTATTTCCATGTTTATACAGATAGCGGTGTAGATATTTCCATGTCTATAGAGATAGCGGTGTAGTTATTTCCATATTTATACAGATTGCAGTGTAGATATTTCCATCTTTATACAGATGGCGGTGTAGATATTTCCATGTTTATACAGATAGAATTGAAGATATTTCCATGTGTATACACATAGTGGTGTAGATATTTCCAAGTTTATATAGATGGCGGTGTAGATACATTCATGTTTCTGAAGATGGCGGTGTAGATATTTTCATGTTTATAGAGATGGCGGTGTAGATATTTCCATGTATATAGAGATTGCAGTGTAGATATTTCCATGTTTATAGAGAAAGTGGTGGAGGTATTTCCATGTTTATAGAGATAGCGGTGTAGATATTTCCATATTTTTACAGATAGCGGTGTAGTTATTTCCATGTTTATACAGATTGTGGTGTAGATATTTCCATGTTTCTACAGATGGCGGTGTAGATATTTCCTAGTTTATAGAGACAGCGGTATAGTTATTTCCATGTTTATACAGGTAGCGATGTAGATATTTCCATGTTTACAGAGATAGCGGTGTTCTTATTTCCATCTTTGCTCAGATTGCCGTGTATATATTTCCATGTTTACGAAGATTGCTGTGTAGATATTTCCAAGTTTACACAGATAGTTGTGTAGATATTTCCATGTTTACACACATAACGTTGAAGATATTTCCATGTTTATACAGATTGCGTTGTAGATATGTCCATGTTTATACAGAAAGCAGTGTAGATATTTTCATGTTTATACAGATAGCGGTGGAGATATTTCCATGTTTATAGAGACTGCGGTATAGATATTTCCATGTTTATAGAGATAGCGGTGTATATATATCAATGTTCATAGAGATAGCAGTGAGGATATTTCCATGTTTATACAGATAGCAGTGTAGATATTTCCACTTTGATTGAGATAGCGGTTTAGATATTTCATATTTATACAGAGACCGGTGTAGATATTTCCATGTTTATACAGATTGCGGTGTATATATTTCCATGTTTATACAGATAGCGGTGTAGATATTTCCACGTTTATACAGATGGCGGTGTAGATATTTCCATCTTTCTACAAATGGCAGTGTAGACATTACCATGTTTATAGAGATGGCGGTGTAGATATTTCCATGTTTATATAGATGGCAGTGTAGATATTTTCTTGTTTATGTAGATGGCGTTGTAGATACCTCCATGTTTAAAGAGATGGCGGTGTGTATATTTCCATGTTGATGGAGATAGCGGTGTAGATATTTCCATGTTTATAGAGATAGCGGTGTAGTTATTTCCATGTTTATAGAGATAGCGGTGTAGATATTTCCATGTTTCTACAGATGACTGTGTAGATATTTCCATGTTTGTACAGATGGCAGTGTAGATATTTCCATGTTTATAGAGATAGAAGTGTAGATATTTTCATGTTTATACATATTGCGGTGGAGATTTGTCCATGTTTATACAGATAGCAATGGAGATATTTCCACGTTAATACACATAGCGGTGTAGATATTTCCATGTTTATACAGATAGCGTTGTAGTTATTTCCATGTTTATACAGATGGCTGTGCCGATATTTCCATGTTTATACAGAGTTCTCTGTAGATATTTCCATGTTTATATAGATGGCAGTGTAGATATTTTCTTGTTTATGTAGATGGCGTTGTAGATACCTCCATGTTTAAAGAGATGGCGGTGTGTATATTTCCATGTTGATGGAGATAGCGGTGTAGATATTTCCATGTTTATACAGATGGCTGTGTAGATATTTCCATGTGTGTACAGATGGCTGTGTAGATATTTCCATGTTTATACAGATAGCGGTGTAAATATTTCCTTGTTTACATACATAGCGGTAAAGTTAGTTCCATCTTTGCACAGATTGCGGTGTAGACATTGCAAACTTTACACAGATAGCGGTGTAGATATTTCCAAGTTTACAGAGATACCTGTGTCGATATTTCCATGTTTACAGAGATATCATTGTAGATATTTCCATGTTTATACAGATACCGGTGTAGATATTTACATGTTGATACAGATAGCGGTGTAGATATTTTCAGGGTTATACAGATAGTGGTGTAGATATTTCCACGTTTTACAGATAGCTGTGTAGATATTTCCCTGTTTACACAGATAGCGTTGTAAATATTTCCATCATTACACAGATAGCGTTGTAGATATTTCCATGCTTACACAGATTGCGGTGTAGATATTTCCAATTTACACAGATAGCTGTGTAGATATTTCCATGTTTACACAGATAGCGTTGTAGATATTTCCTTGTTTATAGAGATAGCGGTGTAGGTATTTCCATGTTTTTAAAGATACCGGTGTAGGTATTTCCGTGTTTATAAAGATAGCGGTGGAGATATTTCCATGTTTATACAGATAGCGGTGTAAAAAATTCCATGTTTATAGAGATAGCGCTGTAGTTATTTCCATATTTATACAGATAGCTGTGTAGATATTTCCATGTTTATACAGGTAGCATTGTAGAAATTCCCCTGTTTACAGATCGCTTTGTAGATATTTCCATCTTTCTACAGATGTCTGTGTAGATATTTCCAAGTTTATACAGATATCTGTATAGATATTTCCATGTTTATGCAGATGGCGGTGTAGATATTTCCATGTTTATAGAGATGGCGGTGTAGTTATTTCTATGTTTATAGAGATAGCGGTGTAAATATTTCCATGTTTATAGAGATGGTGGTGTAAGTATTTTCATGTTTATAGAGATTGCGGTGTAGATATTTCCATGTTTATACAGACAGCGGTGTTGCTACTTCCATGTTTATACAGATAGTGGCGTAGATATTTCCATGTTTATACAGCTTGCGGTGTAGATATTTCCATCTTTACACAGATGGGAGAGGAGGTATTTCCATGTTTATACTGATACCGGTGTAGATATTTCCAGGTCTATAGAGATAGCGGTGTAGTTATTTCCATATTTATACAGATTACGGTGTAGATATTTCAATCTTTATACAGATGGCGGTGTAGATATTTCCATGTTTATACAGACAGCGGTGTAGATATTTCCAGGTCTATAGAGATAGCGGTGTAGTTATTTCCATATTTATACAGATGGCGGTGTAGATACATCCATGTTTCTGAAGATGACGGTGTAGATATTTTCACGTTTATAGAGATGGCGGTGCAGATATTTCCATGTATATAGAGATTGCAGTGTAGATATTTCCATGTTTATAGAGAAAGTGGTGGAGGTATTTCCATGTTTATAGAGATAGCGGTGTAGATATTTCCATATTTATACAGATAGCGGTGTAGTTATTTCCATGTTTATACAGATTGTGGTGTAGATATTTCCATGTTTCTACAGATGGCGGTGTAGATATTTCCTAGTTTATAGAGACAGCGGTATAGTTATTTCCATGTTTATACAGGTAGCGATGTAGATATTTCCATGTTTACAGAAATAGCGGTGTACTTATTTTCACCTTTGCTCAGATTGCCGTGTATATACTTCCATGTTTACGAAGATTGCTGTGTAGATATTTCCAAGTTTACACAGATAGTTGTGTAGATATTTCCATGTTTACACACATAACGTTGTAGATATTACCATGTTTATACAGATTGCGGTGTAGATATCTCCATGTTTATACAGAAAGCAGTGTAGATATTTTCATGTTTATACAGATAGCGGTGGAGATATTTCCATGTTTATAGAGACTGCGGTATAGATATTCCCATGTTTATAGAGATAGCGGTGTATATATATCAATGTTCATAGAGATAGCATTGAGGATATTTCCATGTTTATACAGATAGCGTTGTAGATATTTCCATGTTTATACAGATGGCTGTGCCGATATTTCCATGTTTATACAGAGTTCTCTGAAGATATTTCCATGTTTATATAGATGACAGTGCAGATATTTCCAGGTTTATACAGATGACAGTGCAGATATTTCCAGGTTTATACAGATGGCTGTGTAGATATTTCCATGTTTATACAGATGGCTGTGTAGATATTTCCATGTTTATACAGATGACTTTGTAGGTATTTCCATGTTTATACAGATGGCGGTGTAGATATTTCCATGTTTATAGAGATAGCTCTGTAGATATTTCCATGTTTACACAGATAGCGGTTTAGATATTTCCATGTTTATACAGATCGCGGTGTAGATATTTCCATGTTTATACAGATCGCGGTGTAGTTATTTCCATGTTCATACAGATAGCGGTGTAGATATTTCCATGTTTATACAGATGACGGTGTAGATATTTCCATGTTTATAGAGATGGCGGTGTAGATATTTCCATGTTTATAGAGATAGCGGTGTAGATATATCAATGTGCATAGAGATAGCAGTGAGGATATTTCCATGTTTATACCGATACCAGTGTAGATATTTCCACTTTTATAGAGATAGCGGTTTAGATATTTCATATTTATACAGAGCGCGGTGTAGATATTTCCATGTTTATACAGATTGCGGTGTAGATATTTTCATGTTTATACAGATGGCGGTGCAGATATTTCCACGTTTATACAGATGGCGGTGTAGATATTTCCATCTTTCTACAAATGGCAGTGTAGATTTTTCCATGTTTATAGAGATGGCGGTGTAGATATTTCCATGTTTATATAGATGGCAGTGTAGATATTTTCTTGTTTATGTAGATGGCGTAGTAGATACCTCCATGTTCACAGAGATGGCGGTGTGTATATTTCCATGTTGATGGAGATAGTGGTGTAGATATTTCCATGTTTAGAAAGATAGCGGTGTAGTTATTTCCATGTTTATAGAGATAGCGTTGTAGATATTTCCATGTTTATACAGATTGCGGTGTAGATATTTCCATGTTTATACAGATGGCGGTGTAGATATTTCCACGTTTATACAGATGGCGGTGTAGATATTTCCATCTTTCTACAAATGGCAGTGTAGATATTTCCATGTTTATATAGATGACAGTGCAGATATTTCCAGGTTTATACAGATGGCTGTGTAGATATTTCCATGTTTATACAGATGGCTGTGTAGATATTTCCATGTTTATACAGATGACTTTGTAGGTATTTCCATGTTTATACAGATGGCACTGTAGATATTTCCATGTTTATAGAGATAGCTGTGTAGATATTTCCATGTTTACACAGATAGCGGTTTAGATATTTCCATGTTTATACAGATCGCGGTGTAGAAATTTCCATGTTTATACAGATAGCGGTGTAGATATTTCCATGATTATACAGATGACGGTGTAGATATTTCCATGTTTATAGAGATGGCGGTGTAGATATTTCCATGTTTATAGAGATGGCGGTGTAGATATATCAATGTTCATAGAGATAGCAGTTAGGATATTTCCATGTTTATACAGATAGCAGTGTAGATATTTCCACTTTTATAGAGATAGCAGTTTAGATATTTCATATTTATACAGAGAGCGGTGTAGATATTTCCATGTTTATACAGATTGCGGAGTAGTTATTTCCATGTTTATACAGATAGCGGTGTAGATATTTCCACGTTTATACAGATGGCGGTGTAGATATTTCCATCTTTCTACAAATGGCAGTGTAGATATTTCCATGTTTATAGAGATGGCGATGTAGATATTTCCATGGTTATATAGATGGCAGTGTAGATATTTTCTTGTTTATGTAGATGGCGTAGTAGATACCTCCATGTTAAAAGAGATGGCGGTGTTTATATTTCCATGTTGATGGAGATAGCGGTGTAGATATTTCCATGTTTATAGAGATAGCCGTGTAGATATTTCCATGTTTCTACAGATGACTGTGTAGATATTTCCATGTTTGTGCAGATGGCAGTGTAGATATTTCCATGTTTATAGAGATAGAAGTGTAGATATTTTCATGTTTATACATATTGCGGTGGAGATTTGTCCATGTTTATACAGATAGCAATGGAGATATTTCCACGTTAATACACATAGCGGTATAGATATTTCCATGTTTATACAGATAGCGTTGTAGATATTTCCATGTTTATACAGATGGCTGTGCCGATATTTCCATGTTTATACAGAGTTCTCTGTAGGTATTTCCATGTTTATATATATGACAGTTCAGATATTTCCAGGTTTATTCAGATGGCTGTGTAGATATTTCCATGTTTATACAGATGGCTGTGTGGACATTTCCATGTTTATACAGATGACTTTGTAGGTATTTCCATGTTTATACAGATGGCGGTGTAGATATTTCCATGTTTATAGAGATAGCTGTGTAGATATTTCCATGTTTACACAGATAGCGGTTTAGATATTTCCATGTTTATACAGATCGCGGTGTAGATATTTAGATGTTTATACAGATCGCGGTGTAGATATTTCCATGTTTATACAGATAGCGGTGTAGATATTTCCATGTTTATACAGATGACGGTGTAGATATTTCCATGTTTATAGAGATGGCGGTGTAGATATTTCCATGTTTATAGAGATAGCGGTGTAGATATATCAATGTTCATAGAGATAGCAGTGAGGATATTTCCATGTTTATACAGATAGCAGTGTAGATATTTCCACTTTTATAGAGATAGCGGTTTAGATATTTCATATTTATACAGAGAGCGGTGTAGATATTTCCATGTTTATACAGATTGCGGTGTAGATATTTCCATGTTTATACAGATAGCGGTGTAGATATTTCCCCGTTTATACAGATGGCGGTGTAAATATTTCCATCTTTCTACAAATGGCGGTGTAAATATTTCCAACTTTCTACAAATGGCAGTGTAGATATTTCCATGTTTATAGAGATGGCGGTGTAGATATTTCCATGTTTATATAGATGGCAGTGTAGATATTTACTTTTTTATGTAGATGGCGTTGTAGATACCTCCATGTTTAAAGAGATGGCGGTGTGTATATTTCCATGTTGATGGAGATAGTGGTGTAGATATTTCCATGTTTATAGAGATAGCGGTGTAGTTATTTCCATGTTTATAGAGATAGCGGTGTAGATATTTCCATGTTTCTACAGATGACTGTGTAGATATTTCCATGTTTGTACAGATGGCAGTGTAGATATTTCCATGTTTATAGAGATAGAAGTGTAGATATTTTCATGTTTATACATATTGCGGTGGAGATTTGTCCATGTTTATACAGATAGCAATGGAGATATTTCCACGTTAATACACATAGCGGTGTAGATATTTCCATGTTTATACAGATAGCGTTGTAGATATTTCCATGTGTATACAGATGGCTGTGCCGATATTTCCATGTTTATACAGAGTTCTCTGTAGATATTTCCATGTTTATATAGATGACAATGCAGATATTTCCAGGTTTATACAGATGGCTGTGTAGATATTTTCATGTTTATACAGATGGCTGTGTAGATATTTCCATGTTTATACAGATGACTTTGTAGGTATTTCCATGTTTATACAGATGGCGGTGTAGATATTTCCATGTTTATAGATATAGCTGTGTAGATATTTCCATGTTTACACAGATAGCGGTTTAGATATTTCCATGTTTATACAGATCGGGGTGTAGATATTTCCATGTTTATACAGATCGCGGTGTAGATATTTCCATGTTTATACCGATAGCGGTGTAGATATTTCCATGTTTATACAGATGACGGTGTAGATATTTCCATGTTTATAGAGATGGCGGTGTAGATATTTCCATGTTTATAGAGATAGCGGTGTAGATATACCAATGTTCATAGAGATAGCAGTGAGGATATTTCCATGTTTATACACATAGCAGTGTAGATATTTCCACTTTTATAGAGATAGCGGTTTAGATATTTCATATTTATACAGAGAGCGGTGTAGATATTTCCATGTTTATACAGATTGCGGTGTAGATATTTCCATATTTATGCAGATAGCGGTGTAGATATTTCCCCGTTTATACAGATGGCGGTGTAAATATTTCCATCTTTCTACAAATGGCAGTGTAGGTATTTCCATGTTTATAGAGATGGCGGTGTAGATATTTTCTTGTTTATGTAGATGGCGTTGTAGATACCTCCATGTTTAAAGAGATGGCGGTGTGTATATTTCCATGTTGATGGAGATAGCGGTGTAGATATTTCCATGTTTATAGAGATAGCGGTGTAGTTATTTCCATGTTTATAGAGATAGCGGTGTAGATATTTCCATGTTTCTACAGATGACTGTGTAGATATTTCCATGTTTGTACAGATGGCAGTGTAGATATTTCCATGTTTATAGAGATAGAAGTGTAGATATTTTCATGTTTATACATATTGTGGTGGAGATTTGTCCATGTTTATACAGATATCAATGGAGATATTTCCACGTTAATACACATAGCGGTGTAGATATTTCCATGTTTATACAGATAGCGTTGTAGATATTTCCATGTTTATACAGATGGCTGTGCCGATATTTCCATGTTTATACAGAGTTCTCTGTAGATATTTCCATGTTTATATAGATGACAGTGCAGATATTTCCAAGTTTATACAGATGGCTGTGTAGATATTTTCATGTTTATACAGATGGCTGTGTAGATATTTCCATGTTTTTACAGATGAATTTGTAGGTATTTCCATGTTTATACAGATGGCGGTGTAGATATTTCCATGTTTATAGAGATAGATGTGTAGATATTTCCATGTTTACACAGATAGCGGTTTAGATATTTCCATGTTTATACAGATCGGGGTGTAGATATTTCCATGTTTATACAGATCGCGGTGTAGATATTTCCATGTTTATACAGATAGCGGTGTAGATATTTCCATGTTTATACAGATGACGGTGTAGATGTTTCCATGTTTATAGTGATGGCGGTGTAGATATTTCCATGTTTATAGAGATAGCGGTGTAGATATATCAATGTTCATAGAAATAGCAGTGAGGATATTTCCATGTTTATACAGATAGCAGTGTAGATATTTCCACTTTTATAGAGATAGCGGTTTAGATATTTCATATTTATACAGAGAGCGGTGAAGATATTTCCATGTTTATACAGATCGCGGTGTAGATATTTCCATGTTTATACAGATAGCGGTGTAGATATTTCCACGTTTATACAGATGGCGGTGTAGATATTTCCATCTTTCTATAAATGGCAGTGTAGATATTTCCATGTTTATAGAGATGGCGGTGTAGATATTTCCACGTTTATATAGATGGCAGTGTAGATATTTTCTTGTTTATGTAGATGGCGTTGTAGATACCTCAATGTTTAAAGAGATGGCGGTGTGTATATTTCCATGTTGATGGAGATAGCGGTGTAGATATGTCCATGTTTATAGAGATAGCAGTGTAGTTATTTCCATGTTTATAGAGATAGCGGTGTAGATATTTCCATGTTTCTACAGATGACTGTGTAGATATTTCCATGTTTGTACAGCTGACAGTGTAGATATTTCCATGTTTATAGAGATGGCGGTGTAGATATTTCCATGTTTATAGAGATAGCGGTGTAGATATATCAATGTGCATAGAGATAGCAGTGAGGATATTTCCATGTTTATGCAGATAGCAGTGTAGATATTTCCACTTTTATAGAGATAGCGGTTTAGATATTTCATATTTATATAGAGAGCGGTGTAGATTTTTCCATGTTTATACAGATTGCGGTGTAGATATTTCCATGTTTATACAGATAGCGGTGTGGATATTTCCACGTTTATACAGATGGCGGTGTAGATATTTCCATCTTTCTACAAATGGCAGTGTAGGTATTTCCATGTTTATAGAGATGGCGGTGTAGATATTTCCATGTTTATATAGATGGCAGTGTAGATATTTTCTTGTTTATGTAGATGGCGTTGTAGATACCTCCATGTTTAAAGAGATGGCGGTGTGTATATTTCCATGTTGATGGAGATAGCGGTGTAGATATTACCATGTTTATAGAGATAGCGGTGTAGTTATTTCCATGTTTATAGAGATAGCGGTGTAGATATTTCCATGTTTCTACAGATGACTGTGTAGATATTTCCATGTTTGTACAGATGGCAGTGTAGATATTTCCATGTTTATAGAGATAGCTGTGTAGATATTTCCATGTTTACACAGATAGCGGTTTAGATATTTCCATGTTTATACAGATCGCGGTGTAGATATTTCCATGTTTATACAGATCGTGGTGTAGATATTTCTATGTTTATACAGATAGCGGTGTAGATATTTCCATGTTTATATAGATGACGGTGTAGATATTTCCATGTTTATAGAGATGGCGGTGTAGATATTTCCATGTTTATAGAGATAGCGGTGTAGATATATCAATGTTTATAGAGATAGCAGTGAGGGTATTTCCATGTTTATACAGATAGCAGTGTAGATATTTCCACTTTTATAGAGATAGCGGTTTAGATATTTCATATTTATACAGAGAACGGTGTAGATGTTTCCATGTTTATACAGATTGTGGTGTAGATATTTCCATGTTTATACAGATAGCGGTGTAGATATTTCCACGTTTATACAGATGGCGGTGTAGATATTTCCATCTTTCTACAAATGGCAGTGTAGATATTTCCATGTTTATAGAGATGGCGGTGTAGATACTTCCATGTTTATATAGATGGCAGTGTAGATATTTTCTTGTTTATGTAGATGGCGTTGTAGATACCTCCATGTTTAAAGAGATGGCGGTGTGTATATTTCCATGTTGATGGAGATAGCAGTGTAGATATTTCCATGTTTATAGAGATAGCGGTGTAGTTATTTCCATGTTTATAGAGATAGCGGTGTAGATATTTCCATGTTTCTACAGATGACTGTGTAGATATTTCCATGTTTGTACAGATGGCAGTGTAGATATTTCCATGTTTATAGAGATAGAAGTGTAGATATTTTCATGTTTATACATATTGCGGTGGAGATTTGTCCATGTTTATACAGATAGCAATGGAGATATTTCCACGTTAATACACATAGCGGTGTAGATATATCCATGTTTACACAGATAGCATTGTAGATATTTCCATGTTTATACAGATGGCTGTGCCGATATTTCCATGTTTATACAGAGTTCTCTCTAGATATTTCCATGTTTATATAGATGACAGTGCAGATATTTCCAGGTTTATACAGATGGCTGTGTAGATATTTCCATGTTTATACAGATGGCTGTGTAGATATTTCCATGTTTATAGAGATAGCTGTGTAGATATTTCCATGTTTACACAGATATCGGTTTAGATATTTCCATGTTTATACAGATCGCGGTGTAGATATTTCCATGTTTATACAGATCGCGGTGTAGATATTTCCATGTTTATACAGATAGCGGTGTAGATATTTCCATGTTTATACAGATGACGGTGCAGATATTTCCATGTTTATACAGATGGCGGTGTAGATATTTCCATGTTTATAGAGATAGCGGTGTAGATATATCAATGTTCATAGAGATAGCAGTGAGGATAATTCCATGTTTATACAGATAGCAGTGTAGATATTTCCACTTTTATAGAGATAGCGGTTTAGATATTTCATATTTATACAGAGAGCGGTGTAGATATTTCCATGTTTATACAGATTGCGGTGTAGATATTTCCATGTTTATACAGATAGCGGTGTGGATATTTCCACGTTTATACAGATGGCGGTGTAGATATTTCCATCTTTCTACAAATGGCAGTGTAGATATTTCCATGTTTATAGAGATGGCGGTGTAGGTATTTCCATGTTTATATAGATGGCAGTGTAGATATTTTCTTGTTTATGAAGATGGCGTTGTAGATACCTCCATGTTTAAAGAGATGGCGGTGTGTATATTTCCATGTTGATGGAGATAGCGGTGTAGATATTTCCATGTTTATAGAGATAGCGGTGTAGATATTTCCATGTTTCTACAGATGACTGTGTAGATATTTCCATGTTTGTACAGATGGCAGTGTAGATATTTCCATGTTTATAGAGATAGAAGTGTAGATATTTTCATGTTTATACATATTGCGGTGGAGATTTGTCCATGTTTATACAGATAGCAATGGAGATATTTCCACGTTAATACACATAGCGGTGTAGATATATCCATGTTTACACAGATAGCGTTGTAGATATTTCCATGTTTATACAGATGGCTGTGCCGATATTTCCATGTTTATACAGAGTTCTCTGTAGATATTTCCATGTTTATATAGATGACAGTGCAGATATTTCCAGGTTTATACAGATGGTTGTGTAGATATTTCCGTGTTTATACAGATGGCTGTGTAGATATTTCCATGTTTATACAGATGACTTTGTAGGTATTTCCATGTTTATACAGATGGCGGTGTAGATATTTCCATGTTTATAGAGATAGCTGTGTAGATATTTCCATGTTTACACAGATAGCGGTTTAGATATTTCCATGTTTATACAGATCGGGGTGTAGATATTTCCATGTTTATACAGATCGCGGTGTAGATATTTCCATGTTTATACAGATAGCGGTGTAGATATTTCCATGTTTATACAGATGACGGTGTAGATATTTCCATGTTTCTAGAGATGGCGGTGTAGATATTTCCATGTTTATAGAGATAGCGGTGTAGATATATCAATGTTCATAGAGATAGCAGTGAGGATATTTCCATGTTTATACAGATAGCAGTGTAGATATTTCCACTTTTATAGAGATAGCGGTTTAGATATTTCATATTTATACAGAGAGCGGTGAAGATATTTCCAGGTTTATACAGATCGCGGTGTAGATATTTCCATGTTTATACAGATCGCGGTGTAGATATTTCCATGTTTATACAGATGACGGTGTAGATATTTCCATGTTTATAGAGATGGCGGTGTAGATATTTCCATGTTTATAGAGATAGCGGTGTAGATATATCAATGTTCATAGAGATAGCAGTGAGGATATTTCCATGTTTATACAGATAGCAGTGTAGATATTTCCACTTTTATAGAGAGAGCGGTTTAGATATTTCATATTTATACAGAGAGCGGTGTAGATATTTCCATGTTTGTACAGATTGCGGTGTAGATATTTCCATGTTTATACAGATAGCGGTGTAGATATTTCCACGTTTATACAGATGGCGGTGTAGATATTTCCATCTTTCTACAAATGGCTGTGTAGATATTTCCATGTTTATAGAGATGGCGGTGTAGATATTTCCATGTTTATATAGATGGCAGTGTAGATATTTTCTTTTTGTGTAGATGGCGTTGTAGATACCTCCATGTTTAAAGAGATGGCGGTGTTTATATTTCCATGTTGATGGAGATAGTGGTGTAGATATTTCCATGTTTATAGAGATAGCGCTGTAGTTATTTCCATGTTTATAGAGATAGCGGTGTAGATATTTCCATGTTTCTACAGATGACTGTGTAGATATTTCCATGTTTGTACAGATGGCAGTGTAGATATTTCCATGTTTATAGAGATAGAGGTGTAGATATTTTCATGTTTATACATATTGTGGTGGAGATTTGTCCATGTTTATACAGATAGCAATGGAGATATTTCCACGTTAATACACATAGCGGTGTAGATATTTCCATGTTTATACAGATAGCGTTGTAGATATTTCCATGTTTATTCAGATGGCTGTGCCGATATTTCCATGTTTATACAGAGTTCTCTGTAGATATTTCCACGTTTATAAGGATGACAGTGCAGATATTTCCAGGTTTATACAGATGGCTGTGTAGATATTTTCATGTTTATACAGATGGCTGTGTAGATATTTCCATGTTTATACAGATGAATTTGTAGGTATTTCCATGTTTATACAGATGGCGGTGTAGATATTTCCATGTTTATAGAGATAGCTGTGTAGATATTTCCATGTTTACACATATAGCGGTTTAGATATTTCCATGTTTATACAGATCGGGGTGTAGATATTTCCATGTTTGTACAGATCGCGGTGTAGATATTTCCATGTTTATACAGATAGCGGTGTAGATATTTCCATGTTTATACAGATGACGGTGTTGATATTTCCATGTTTATAGAGACGGCGGTGTAGATATTTCCATGTTTATAGAGATAGCGGTGTAGATATATCAATGTTCATAGAGATAGCAGTGAGGATATTTCCATGTTTATACAGATAGCAGTGTAGATATTTCCACTTTTATAGAGATAGCGGTTTAGATATTTCATATTTATACAGAGAGCGGTGAAGATATTTCCATGTTTATACAGATCGCGGTGTAGATATTTCCATGTTTATACAGATCGCGGTGTAGATATTTCCATGTTTATACAGATAGCGGTGTAGATATTTCCATGTTTATACAGATGACGGTGTAGATATTTCCATGTTTATAGAGATGGCGGTGTAGATATTTCCATGTTTATAGAGATAGCGGTGTAGATATATCAATGTTCATAGAGATAGCTGTGAGGATATTTCCATGTTTATACAGATAGCAGTGTAGATATTTCCACTTTTATAGAGATAGTGGTTTAGATATTTCATATTTATACATAGAGCGGTGTAGATATTTCCATGTTTATACAGATTGCGGAGTAGATATTTCCATCTTTATACAGATAGCGGTGTAGATATTTCCCCGTTTATACAGATGGCGGTGTAGATATTTCCATCTTTCTACAAATGGCAGTGTAGGTATTTCCATGTTTATAGAGATGGCGGTGTAGATATTTCCATGTTTATATAGATGGCAGTGTAGATATTTTCTTGTTTATGTAGATGGCGTTGTAGATACCTCAATGTTTAAAGAGATGGCGGTGTGTATATTTCCATGTTGATGGAGATAGCGGTGTAGGTATGTCCATGTTTATAGAGATAGCGGTGTAGTTATTTCCATGTTTATAGAGATAGCGGTGTAGATATTTCCATGTTTCTACAGATGACTGTGCAGATATTTCCATGTTTGTACAGATGACAGTGTAGATATTTCCATGTTTATAGAGATAGAAGTGTAGATATTTTCATGTTTATACATATTGCGGTGGAGATTTGTCCATGTTTATACAGATAGCAATGGAGATATTTCCACGTTAATACACATAGCGGTGTAGAAATTTCCATGTTTATACAGATAGCGTTGTAGATATTTCCATGTTTATACAGATGGCTGTGCCGATATTTCCATGTTTATACAGAGTTCTCTGTAGATATTTCCATGTTTATACAGATGACAGTGCAGATATTTCAAGGTTTATACAGATGGCTGTGTAGATATTTCCATGTTTATACAGATGACTTTGTAGGTATTTCCATGTTTATACAGATGGCGGTGTAGATATTTCCATGTTTATAGAGATAGCTGTGTAGATATTTCCATGTTTACACAGAAAGCGGTTTAGATATTTCCATGTTTATACAGATAGCGGTGTAGATATTTCCATGTTTATACAGATGACGGTGTAGATATTTCCATGTTTATAGAGATGACGGTGTAGATATTTCCATGTTTATAGAGATAGCGGTGTAGATATGTCAATGTTCATAGAGATAGCAGTGAGGATATTTCCATGTTTATACAGATAGCAGTGTAGATATTTCCACTTTTATAGGGATAGCGGTTTAGGTATTTCATATTTATACAGAGAGCGGTGTAGATATTTCCATGTTTATACAGATTGCGGTGTAGATATTTCCATGTTTATACAGATCGCGGTGTAGATATTTCCATGTTTATACAGATGACGGTGTAGATATTTCCATGTTTATAGAGATGGCGGTGTAGATATTTCCATGTTTATAGAGATAGCGGTGTAGATATATCAATGTTCATAGAGATAGCAGTGAGGATATTTCCATGTTTATACAGATAGCAGTGTAGATATTTCCACTTTTATAGAGAGAGCGGTTTAGATATTTCATATTTATACAGAGAGCGGTGTAGATATTTCCATGTTTGTACAGATTGCGGTGTAGATATTTCCATGTTTATACAGATAGCGGTGTAGATATTTCCACGTTTATACAGATGGCGGTGTAGATATTTCCATCTTTCTACAAATGGCTGTGTAGATATTTCCATGTTTATAGAGATGGCGGTGTAGATATTTCCATGTTTATATAGATGGCAGTGTAGATATTTTCTTTTTGTGTAGATGGCGTTGTAGATACCTCCATGTTTAAAGAGATGGCGGTGTTTATATTTCCATGTTGATGGAGATAGTGGTGTAGATATTTCCATGTTTATAGAGATAGCGCTGTAGTTATTTCCATGTTTATAGAGATAGCGGTGTAGATATTTCCATGTTTCTACAGATGACTGTGTAGATATTTCCATGTTTGTACAGATGGCAGTGTAGATATTTCCATGTTTATAGAGATAGAGGTGTAGATATTTTCATGTTTATACATATTGTGGTGGAGATTTGTCCATGTTTATACAGATAGCAATGGAGATATTTCCACGTTAATACACATAGCGGTGTAGATATTTCCATGTTTATACAGATAGCGTTGTAGATATTTCCATGTTTATTCAGATGGCTGTGCCGATATTTCCATGTTTATACAGAGTTCTCTGTAGATATTTCCACGTTTATAAGGATGACAGTGCAGATATTTCCAGGTTTATACAGATGGCTGTGTAGATATTTTCATGTTTATACAGATGGCTGTGTAGATATTTCCATGTTTATACAGATGAATTTGTAGGTATTTCCATGTTTATACAGATGGCGGTGTAGATATTTCCATGTTTATAGAGATAGCTGTGTAGATATTTCCATGTTTACACATATAGCGGTTTAGATATTTCCATGTTTATACAGATCGGGGTGTAGATATTTCCATGTTTGTACAGATCGCGGTGTAGATATTTCCATGTTTATACAGATAGCGGTGTAGATATTTCCATGTTTATACAGATGACGGTGTTGATATTTCCATGTTTATAGAGACGGCGGTGTAGATATTTCCATGTTTATAGAGATAGCGGTGTAGATATATCAATGTTCATAGAGATAGCAGTGAGGATATTTCCATGTTTATACAGATAGCAGTGTAGATATTTCCACTTTTATAGAGATAGCGGTTTAGATATTTCATATTTATACAGAGAGCGGTGAAGATATTTCCATGTTTATACAGATCGCGGTGTAGATATTTCCATGTTTATACAGATCGCGGTGTAGATATTTCCATGTTTATACAGATAGCGGTGTAGATATTTCCATGTTTATACAGATGACGGTGTAGATATTTCCATGTTTATAGAGATGGCGGTGTAGATATTTCCATGTTTATAGAGATAGCGGTGTAGATATATCAATGTTCATAGAGATAGCTGTGAGGATATTTCCATGTTTATACAGATAGCAGTGTAGATATTTCCACTTTTATAGAGATAGTGGTTTAGATATTTCATATTTATACATAGAGCGGTGTAGATATTTCCATGTTTATACAGATTGCGGAGTAGATATTTCCATCTTTATACAGATAGCGGTGTAGATATTTCCCCGTTTATACAGATGGCGGTGTAGATATTTCCATCTTTCTACAAATGGCAGTGTAGGTATTTCCATGTTTATAGAGATGGCGGTGTAGATATTTCCATGTTTATATAGATGGCAGTGTAGATATTTTCTTGTTTATGTAGATGGCGTTGTAGATACCTCAATGTTTAAAGAGATGGCGGTGTGTATATTTCCATGTTGATGGAGATAGCGGTGTAGGTATGTCCATGTTTATAGAGATAGCGGTGTAGTTATTTCCATGTTTATAGAGATAGCGGTGTAGATATTTCCATGTTTCTACAGATGACTGTGCAGATATTTCCATGTTTGTACAGATGACAGTGTAGATATTTCCATGTTTATAGAGATAGAAGTGTAGATATTTTCATGTTTATACATATTGCGGTGGAGATTTGTCCATGTTTATACAGATAGCAATGGAGATATTTCCACGTTAATACACATAGCGGTGTAGAAATTTCCATGTTTATACAGATAGCGTTGTAGATATTTCCATGTTTATACAGATGGCTGTGCCGATATTTCCATGTTTATACAGAGTTCTCTGTAGATATTTCCATGTTTATACAGATGACAGTGCAGATATTTCAAGGTTTATACAGATGGCTGTGTAGATATTTCCATGTTTATACAGATGACTTTGTAGGTATTTCCATGTTTATACAGATGGCGGTGTAGATATTTCCATGTTTATAGAGATAGCTGTGTAGATATTTCCATGTTTACACAGAAAGCGGTTTAGATATTTCCATGTTTATACAGATAGCGGTGTAGATATTTCCATGTTTATACAGATGACGGTGTAGATATTTCCATGTTTATAGAGATGACGGTGTAGATATTTCCATGTTTATAGAGATAGCGGTGTAGATATGTCAATGTTCATAGAGATAGCAGTGAGGATATTTCCATGTTTATACAGATAGCAGTGTAGATATTTCCACTTTTATAGGGATAGCGGTTTAGGTATTTCATATTTATACAGAGAGCGGTGTAGATATTTCCATGTTTATACAGATTGCGGTGTAGATATTTCCATGTTTATACAGATAGCGGTGTAGATATTTCCACGTTTATACAGATAGCGGTGTAGTTATTTCCATCTTTCTACAAATGGCAGTGTAGATATTTCCATGTTTATAGAGATGGCGGTTTAGATATTTCCATGTTTATATAGATGGCAGTGTAGATATTTTCTTGTTTATGTAGATTGCGTTGTAGATACCTCCATGTTTCAGAGATGGCGGTGTGTATATTTCCATGTTGATGGAGATAGCGGTGTAGATATTTCCATGTTTATAGAGATAGCGGTGTAGTTATTTCCATGTTTATAGAGATAGCGGTGTAGATATTTCCATGTTTCTACAGATGACTGTGTAGATATTTCCATGTTTGTACAGATGGCAGTGTAGATATTTCCATGTTTATAGAGATAGAAGTGTAGATATTTTCATGTTTATACATATTGCGGTGGAGATTTGTCCATGTTTATACAGATAGCAATGGAGATATTTCCACGTTAATACACATAGCGGTGTAGATATTTCCATGTTTATACAGATAGCGTTGTAGATATTTCCATGTTTATACAGATGGCTGTGCCGATATTTCCATGTTTATACAGAGTTCTCTGTAGATATTTCTATGTTTATATAGATGACAGTGCAGATATTTCCAGGTTTATACAGATGGCTGTGTAGATATTTCCAAGTTTATAGAGATGGCTGTGTAGATATTTCCATGTTTATACAGATGACTTTGTAGGTATTTCCATGTTTATACAGATGGCGGTGTAGATATTTCCATGTTTATAGAGATAGCTGTGTAGATATTTCCATGTTTACACAGATAGCGGTTTAGATATTTCCATGTTTATACAGATCGCGGTGTAGATATTTCCATGTTTATACACATCGCGGTGTAGATATTTCCATGTTTATACAGATAGCGGTGTAGATATTTCCATGTTTATATAGATGACGGTGTAGATATTTCCATGTTTATAGAGATGGCGTTGTAGATATTTCCATGTTTATAGAGATAGCGGTGTAGATATATCAATGATTATAGAGATAGTAGTGAGGGTATTTCCATGTTTATACAGATAGCAGTGTAGATATTTCCACTTTTATAGAGATAGCGGTTTAGATATTTCATATTTATACAGAGAACGGTGTAGATATTTCCATGTTTATACAGATTGCGGTGTAGATATTTCGATGTTTATACAGATAGCGGTGTAGATATTTCCACGTTTATACAGATGGCGGTGTAGATATTTCCATCTTTCTACAAATGGCAGTGTAGATATTTCCATGTTTATAGAGATGGCGGTGTAGATACTTCCATGTTTATATAGATGGCAGTGTAGATATTTTCTTGTTTACGTATATGGCGTTGTAGATACCTCCATGTTTAAAGAGATGGCGGTGTGTATATTTCCATGTTGATGGAGATAGCGGTGTAGATATTTCCATGTTTATAGAGATAGCGGTGTAGTTATTTCCATGTTTATAGAGATAGCGGTGTAGATATTTCCATGTTTCTACAGATGACTGTGTAGATATTTCCATGTTTGTACAGATGGCAGTGTAGATATTTCCATGTTTATAGAGATAGAAGTGTAGATACTTTCATTTTTATACATATTGCGGTGGAGATTTGTCCATGTTTATACAGATAGCAATGGAGATATTTCCACGTTAATACACATAGCGGTGTAGATATATCCATGTTTACACAGATAGCGTTTTAGATATTTCCATGTTTATACAGATGGCTGTGCCGATATTTCCATGTTTATACAGAGTTGTCTGTAGATATTTCCATGTTTATATAGATGACAGTGCAGATATTTCCAGGTTTATACAGATGGCTGTGTAGATATTTCCATGTTTATACAGATGGCTGTGTAGATATTTCCATGTTTATACAGATGACTTTTTAGGTATTTCCATGTTTATACAGATGGCGGTTTAGATATTTCCATGTTTATAGAGATAGCTGTGTAGATATTTCCATGTTTACACAGATAGCAGTTTAGATATTTCCATGTTTATACAGATCGCGGTTTAGATATTTCCATGTTTACACAGATCGCGGTGTAGATATTTCCATGTTTATACAGATAGCGGTGTAGATATTTCCATGTTTATACAGATGACGGTGTAGATATTTCCATGTTTATAGAGATGGCGGTGTAGATATTTCCATGTTTATAGAGATAGCGGTGTAGATATATCAATGTTCATAGAGATAGCAGTGAAGATATTTCCATGTTTATACAGATAGCAGTGTAGATATTTCCACTTTTATAGAGATAGCGGTTTAGATATTTCATATTTATACAGAGAGCGGTGTAGATATTTCCATGTTTATACAGATTGCGGTGTAGATATTTCCATGTTTATACAGATAGCGGTGTGGATATTTCCACGTTTATTCAGATGGCGGTGTAGATATTTCCATCTTTCTACAAATGGCAGTGTAGATATTTCCATGTTTATAGAGATGGCGGTGTAGGTATTTCCATGTTTATATAGATGGCAGTGTAGATATTTTCTTGTTTATGAAGATGGCGTTGTAGATACTTCCATGTTTAAAGAGATGGCGGTGTGTATATTTCCATGTTGATGGAGATAGCGGTGTAGATATTTCCATGTTTATAGAGATAGCGGTGTAGATATTTCCATGTTTCTACAGATGACTGTGTAGATATTTCCATGTTTGTACAGATGGCAGTGTAGATATTTCCATGTTTATAGAGATAGAAGTGTAGATATTTTCATGTTTATACATATTGCGGTGGAGATTTGTCCATGTTTATACAGATAGCAATGGTGATATTTCCACGTTAATACACATAGCGGTGTAGATATTTCCAGGTTTATACAGATAGTGTTGTAGATATTTCCATGTTTATACAGATGGCTGTGCCGATATTTCCATGTTTATACAGAGTTCTCGGTAGATATTTCCATGTTTATATAGATGACAGTGCAGATATTTCCAGGTTTATACAGATGGCTTTGTAGATGTTTCCATGTTTATACAGATGGCTGAGTAGATATTTCCATGTTTATACAGATTACTTTGTAGCTATTTCCATGTTTATACAGATGGCGGTGTAGATATTTCCACGTTTATAGAGATAGCTGTGTAGATATTTCCATGTTTACACAGAAAGCGGTTTAGATATTTCCATGTTTATACAGATAGCGGTGTAGATATTTCCATGTTTATACAGATGACGGTGTAGATATTTCCATGTTTATAGAGATGGCGGTGTAGATATTTCCATGTTTATAGAGATAGCGGTGTAGATATATCAATGTTCATAGAGATAGCAGTGAGGATATTTCCATGTTTATACAGATAGCAGTGTAGATATTTCCACTTTTATAGAGATAGCGGTTTAGATATTTCATATTTATACAGAGAACGGTGTAGATATTTCCATGTTTATACAGATTGCGGTGTAGATTTTTCAGGTTTATACAGATAGCGGTGTAGATATTTCCACGTTTATACAGATAGCGGTGTAGTTATTTCCATCTATCTACAAATGGCAGTGTAGATATTTCCATGTTTATAGAGATGGCGGTGTAGATATTTCCATGTTTATATAGATGGCAGTGTATATATTTTCTTGTTTATGTAGATTGCGTTGTAAATACCTCCATGTTTTAGAGATGGCGGTGTGTATATTTCCATGTTGATGGAGATAGCGGTGTAGATATTTCCATGTTTATAGAGATAGCGGTGTAGTTATTTCCATGTTTATAGAGATAGCGGTGTAGATATTTCCATGTTTCTACAGATGACTGTGTAGATATTTCCATGTTTGTACAGATGGCAGTGTAGATATTTCCATGTTTATAGAGATAGAAGTCTAGATATTTTCATGTTTATACATATTGCGGTGGAGATTTGTCCATGTTTATACAGATAGCAATGGAGATATTTCCACGTTAATACACATAGCGGTGTAGATATTTCCATGTTTTTACAGATAGCGTTGTAGATATTTCCATGTTTATACAGATGGCTGTGCCGATATTTCCATGTTTATACAGAGTTCTCTGTAGATATTTCTATGTTTATATAGATGACAGTGCAGATATTTCCAGGTTTATACAGATGGCTGTGTAGATATTTCCATGTTTATACAGATGGCTGTGTATATATTTCCATGTTTATACAGATGACTTTGTAGGTATTTCCATGTTTATACAGATGGCGGTGTAGATATTTCCATGTTTATAGAGATAGCTGTGTAGATATTTCCATGTTTACACAGATAGCGGTTTAGATATTTCCATGTTTATACAGATCGCGGTGTAGATATTTCCATGTTTATACAGATCGCGGTGTAGATATTTCCATGTTTATACAGATAGCGGTGTAGATATTTCCATGTTTATATAGATGACGGTGTAGATATTTCCATGTTTATAGAGATGGCGGTGTAGATATTTCCATGTTTATAGAGATAGCGGTGTAGATATATCAATGTTCATAGAGATAGCAGTGAGGATATTTCCATGTTTATACAGATAGCAGTGTAGATATTTCCACTTTTATAGAGATAGTGGTTTAGATATTTCATATTTATACAGAGAACGGTGTAGATATTTCCATGTTTATACAGATTGCGGTGTAGATATTTCCATGTTTATACAGATAGCTGTGTAGATATTTCCACGTTTATACAGATGGCGGTGTAGATATTTCCATCTTTCTACAAATGGCAGTGTAGATATTTCCATGTTTATAGAGATGGCGGTGTAGATACTTCCATGTTTATATAGATGGCAGTGTAGATATTTTCTTGTTTATGTAGATGGCGTTGTAGATACCTGCATGTTTAAAGAGTTGGCGGTGTGTATATTTCCATGTTGATGGAGATAGCGGTGTAGATATTTCCATTTTTATAGAGATAGCGGTGTAGTTATTTCCATGTTTATAGAGATAGCGGTGTAGATATTTCCATGTTTCTACAGATGACTGTGTAGATATTTCCATGTTTGTACAGATGGCAGTGTAGATATTTCCATGTTTATAGAGATAGAAGTGTAGATATTTTCATGTTTATACATATTGCGGTGGAGATTTGTCCATGTTTATACAGATAGCAATGGAGATATTTCCACGTTAATACACATAGCGGTGTAGATATATCCACGTTTATACAGATAGCGTTGTAGATATTTCCATGTTTATACAGATGGCTGTGCCGATATTTCCATGTTTATACAGAGTTCTCTGTAGATATTTCCATGTTTATATAGATGACAGTGCAGATATTTCCAGGTTTATACAGAAGGCTGTGTAGATATTTCCATGTTTATACAGATGGCTGTGTAGATATTTCCATGTTTATACATTTGACTTTGTAGGTATTTCCATGTTTATACAGATGGCGGTGTAGATATTTCCATGTTTATAGAAATAGCTGTGTAGATATTTCCATGTTTACACAGATAGCGGTTTAGATATTTCCATGTTTATAGAGATGGCGGTGTAGATATTTCCATGTTTATAGAGATAGCGGTGTAGATATATCAATGTTCATAGAGATAGCAGTGAGGATATTTCCATGTTTATACAGATGGCGGTGTAGATATTTCCATGTTTATAGAAATAGCTGTGTAGATATTTCCATGTTTACACAGATAGCGGTTTAGATATTTCCATGTTTATAGAGATGGCGGTGTAGATATTTCCATGTTTGTAGAGATAGCGGTGTAGATATATCAATGTTCATAGAGATAGCAGTGAGGATATTTCCATGTTTATACAGATAGCAGTGTAGATATTTCCACTTTTATAGAGATAGCGGTTTAGATATTTCATATTTATACAGAGAGCGGTGTAGATATTTCCATGTTTATACAGATTGCGGTGTAGATATTTCCATGTTTAAACAGATAGCGGTGTAGATATTTCCACGTTCATACAGATGGCGGTGTAGATATTTCCATCTTTCTACAAATGGCAGTGTAGATATTTCCATGTTTATAGAGATGGCGGTGTAGGTATTTCCATGTTTATATAGATGGCAGTGTAGGTATTTTCTTGTTTATGTAGATGGCGTTGTAGATACCTCCATGTTTAAAGAGATGGCGGTGTGTATATTTCCATGTTGATGGAGATAGCGGTGTAGATATTTCCATGTTTATAGAGATAGCGGTGTAGATATTTCCATGTTTCTACAGATGACTGTGTAGATATTTCCATGTATGTACAGATGGCAATGTAGATATTTCCATGTTTATAGAGATAGAAGTGTAGATATTTTCATGTTTATACATATTGCGGTGGAGATTTGTCCATGTTTATACAGATAGCAATGGAGATATTTCCACGTTAATACACATAGCGGTGTAGATATTTCCAGGTTTATACAGATAGTGTTGTAGATATTTCCATGTTTATACAGATGGCTGTGCCGATATTTCCATGTTTATACAGAGTTCTCGGTAGATATTTCCATGTTTATATAGATGACAGTGCAGATATTTCCAGGTTTATACAGATGGCTTTGTAGATATATCCATGTTTATACAGATGGCTGAGTAGATATTTCCATGTTTATACAGATGACTTTGTAGGTATTTCCATGTTTATACAGATGGCGGTGTAGATATTTCCATGATTATAGAGATATCTGTGTAGATATTTCCATGTTTACACAGATAGCGGTTTAGGTATTTCCATGTTTATACAGATCGGGGTGTAGATATTTCCATGTTTATACAGATCGCGGTGTAGATATTTCCATGTTTATACAGATAGCGGTGTAGATATTTCCATGTTTATACAGATGACGGTGTAGATATTTCCATGTTTCTAGAGATGGCGGTGTAGATATTTCCATGTTTATAGAGATAGCGGTGTAGATATATCAATGTTCATAGAGATAGCAGTGAGGATATTTCCATGTTTATACAGATAGCAGTGTAGATATTTCCACTTTTATAGAGATAGCGGTTTAGATATTTCATATTTATACAGAGAGCGGTGAAGATATTTCCAGGTTTATACAGATCGCGGTGTAGATATTTCCATGTTTGTACAGATCGCGGTGTAGATATTTCCATGTTTATACAGATCGCGGTGTAGATATTTCCATGTTTATACAGATGACGGTGTAGATATTTCCATGTTCATAGAGATGGCGGTGTAGATATTTCCATGTTTATAGAGATAGCGGTGTAGATATATCAATGTTCATAGAGATAGCAGTGAGGATATTTCCATGTTTATACAGATAGCAGTGTAGATATTTCCACTTTTATAGAGAGAGCGGTTTAGATATTTCATATTTATACAGAGAGCGGTGTAGATACTTCCATGTTTGTACAGATGGCGGTGTAGATATTTCCATCTTTCTACAAATGGCTGTGTAGATATTTCCATGTTTATAGAGATGGCGGTGTAGATATTTCCATGTTTATATAGATGGCAGTGTAGATATTTCCTTTTTTATGTAGATGGCGTTGTAGATACCTCCATGTTTAAAGAGATGGCGGTGTTTATATTTCCATGTTGATGGAGATAGTGGTGTAGATATTTCCATGTTTATAGAGATACCGCTGTAGTTATTTCCATGTTTATAGAGATAGCTGTGTACATATTTCCATGTTTACACATATAGCTGTTTAGATATTTCCATGTTTATACAGATCGGGGTGTAGATATTTCCATGTTTATAGAGATAGCGGTGTAGATATATCAATGTTCATAGAGATAGCAGTGAGGATATTTCCATGTTTATACAGATAGCAGTGTAGATATTTCCACTTTTATAGAGATAGCGGTTTAGATATTTAATATTTATACAGAGAGCGGTGTAGATATTTCCATGTTTATACAGATTGCGGAGTAGATATTTCCATGTTTATACAGATAGCGGTGTAGATATTTCCCCGTTTATACAGATGGCGGTGTAGATATTTCCATCTTTCTACAAATGGCAGTGTAGGTATTTCCATGTTTATAGAGATGGCGGTGTAGATATTTCCATGTTTATATAGATGGCAGTGTAGATATTTTCTTGTTTATGTAGATGGCGTTGTAGATACCTCCATGTTTAAAGAGATGGCGGTGTGTATATTTCCATGTTGATGGAGATAGTGGTGTAGATATTTCCATGTTTATAGAGATAGCGGTGTAGTTATTTCCATGTTTATAGAGATAGCGGTGTAGATATTTCCATGTTTCTACAGATGACTGTGTTGATATTTCCATGTTTGTACAGATGGCAGTGTAGATATTTCCATGTTTATAGAGATAGAAGTGTAGATATTTTCATGTTTATACATATTGCGGTGGAGATTTGTCCATGTTTATACAGATAGCAATGGAGATATTTCCACGTTAATACACATAGCGGTGTAGATATTTCCATGTTTTTACAGATAGCGTTGTAGTTATTTCCATGTTTATACAGATGGCTGTGCCGATATTTCCATGTTTATACAGAGTTCTCGTTAGATATTTCCATGTTTATATAGATGACAGTGCAGATATTTCCAGGTTTATACAGATGGCTGTGTAGATATTTCCATGTTTATACAGATGGCTGAGTAGATATTTCCATGTTTATACAGATGACTTTGTAGGTATTTCCATGTTTATACAGAGAGCGGTGTAGATATTTCCACGTTTATAGAGATAGCTGTGTAGATATATCCATGTTTACACAGAAAGCGGTTTAGATATTTCAATGTTTATACAGATAGCGGTGTAGATATTTCCATGTTTATACAGATGACGGTGTAGATATTTCCATGTTTCTAGAGATGGCGGTGTAGATATTTCCATGTTTATAGAGATAGCGGTGTAGATATATCAATGTTCATAGAGATAGCAGTGAGGATATTTCCATGTTTATACAGATAGCAGTGTAGATATTTCCACTTTTATAGAGATAGCGGTTTAGATATTTCATATTTATACAGAGAGCGGTGAAGATATTTCCAGGTTTATACAGATCGCGGTGTAGATATTTCCATGTTTATACAGATCGCGGTGTAGATATTTCCATGTTTATACAGATCGCGGTGTAGATATTTCCATGTTTATACAGATGACGGTGTAGATATTTCCATGTTCATAGAGATGGCGGTGTAGATATTTCCATGTTTATAGAGATAGCGGTGTAGATATATCAATGTTCATAGAGATAGCAGTGAGGTTATTTCCATGTTTATACAGATAGCAGTGTAGATATTTCCACTTTTATAGAGAGAGCGGTTTAGATATTTCATATTTATACAGAGAGCGGTGTAGATATTTCCATGTTTGTACAGATGGCGGTGTAGATATTTCCATCTTTCTACAAATGGCTGTGTAGATATTTCCATGTTTATAGAGATGGCGGTGTAGATATTTCCATGTTTATATAGATGGCAGTGTAGATATTTCCTTTTTTATGTAGATGGCGTTGTAGATACCTCCATGTTTAAAGAGATGGCGGTGTTTATATTTCCATGTTGATGGAGATAGTGGTGTAGATATTTCCATGTTTATAGAGATAGCGCTGTAGTTATTTCCATGTTTATAGAGATAGCTGTGTACATATTTCCATGTTTACACATATAGCTGTTTAGATATTTCCATGTTTATACAGATCGGGGTGTAGATATTTCCATGTTTATAGAGATAGCGGTGTAGATATATCAATGTTCATAGAGATAGCAGTGAGGATATTTCCATGTTTATACAGATAGCAGTGTAGATATTTCCACTTTTATAGAGATAGCGGTTTAGATATTTAATATTTATACATAGAGCGGTGTAGATATTTCCATGTTTATACAGATTGCGGAGTAGATATTTCCATGTTTATACAGATAGCGGTGTAGATATTTCCCCGTTTATACAGATGGCGGTGTAGATATTTCCATCTTTCTACAAATGGCATTGTAGGTATTTCCATGTTTATAGAGATGGCGGTGTAGATATTTCCATGTTTATATAGATGGCAGTGTAGATATTTTCTTGTTTATGTAGATGGCGTTGTAGATACCTCCATGTTTAAAGAGATGGCGGTGTGTATATTTCCATGTTGATGGAGATAGTGGTGTAGATATTTCCATGTTTATAGAGATAGCGGTGTAGTTATTTCCATGTTTATAGAGATAGCGGTGTAGATATTTCCATGTTTCTACAGATGACTGTGTAGATATTTCCATGTTTGTACAGATGGCAGTGTAGATATTTCCATGTTTATAGAGATAGAAGTGTAGATATTTTCATGTTTATACATATTGCGGTGGAGATTTGTCCATGTTTATACAGATAGCAATGGAGATATTTCCACGTTAATACACATAGCGGTGTAGATATTTCCATGTTTTTACAGATAGCGTTGTAGTTATTTCCATGTTTATACAGATGGCTGTGCCGATATTTCCATGTTTATACAGAGTTCTCGTTAGATATTTCCATGTTTATATAGATGACAGTGCAGATATTTCCAGGTTTATACAGATGGCTGTGTAGATATTTCCATGTTTATACAGATGGCTGAGTAGATATTTCCATGTTTATACAGATGACTTTGTAGGTATTTCCATGTTTATACAGAGAGCGGTGTAGATATTTCCACGTTTATAGAGATAGCTGTGTAGATATATCCATGTTTACACAGAAAGCGGTTTAGATATTTCCATGTTTATACAGATAGCGGTGTAGATATTTCCATGTTTATACAGATGACGGTGTAGATATTTCCATGTTTATAGAGATGGCGGTGTAGATATTTCCATGTTTATAGAGATAGCGGTGTAGATATGTCAATGTTCATAGAGATAGCAGTGAGGATATTTCCATGTTTATACAGATAGCAGTGTAGATATTTCCACTTTTATAGAGATAGCGGTTTAGATATTTCACATTTATACAGAGAGCGTTGTAGATATTTCCATGTTTATACAGATTGCGGTGTAGATATTTCCATGTTTATACAGATAGCGGTGTAGATATTTCCACGTTTATACAGATAGCGGTGTAGTTATTTCCATCTTTCTACAAATGGCAGTGTAGATATTTCCATGTTTATAGAGATGGCGGTGTAGATATTTCCATGTTTATATAGATGGCAGTGTAGATATTTTCTTGTTTATGTAGATTGCGTTGTAGATACCTCCATGTTTAAGAGATGGCGGTGTGTATATTTCCATGTTGATGGAGATAGCGGTGTAGATATTTCCATGTTTATAGAGATAGCGGTGTAGATATTTCCATGTTTCTACAGATGACTGTGTAGATATTTCCATGTTTGTACAGATGGCAGTGTAGATATTTCCATGTTTATAGAGACAGAAGTCTAGATATTTTCATGTTTATACATATTGCGGTGGAGATTTGTCCATGTTTATACAGATAGCAATGGAGATATTTCCACGTTAATACACATAGCGGTGTAGATATTTCCAGGTTTATACAGATAGTGTTGTAGATATTTCCATGTTTATACAGATGGCTGTGCCGATATTTCCATGTTTATACAGAGTTCTCGGTAGATATTTCCATGTTTATATAGATGACAGTGCAGATATTTCCAGGTTTATACAGATGGCTTTGTAGATGTTTCCATGTTTATACAGATGGCTGAGTAGATATTTCCATGTTTATACAGATGACTTTGTAGCTATTTCCATGTTTATACAGATGGCGGAGTAGATATTTACACGTTTATAGAGATAGCTGTGTAGATATTTCCATGTTTACACAGAAAACGGTTTAGATATTTCCATGTTTATACAGATAGCGGTGTAGATATTTCCATGTTTATACAGATGACGGTGTAGATATTTCCATGTTTATAGAGATGGCGGTGTAGATATTTCCATGTTTATAGAGATAGCGGTGTAGATATGTCAATGTTCATAGAGATAGCAGTGAGGATATTTCCATGTTTATACAGATAGCAGTGTAGATATTTCCACTTTTATAGAGATAGCGGTTTAGATATTTCATATTTATACAGAGAGCGGTGTAGATATTTCCATGTTTATACCGATTGCGGTGTAGATTTTTCAGGTTTATACAGATAGCGGTGTAGATATTTCCACGTTTATACAGATAGCGGTGTAGTTATTTCCATCTTTCTACAAATGGCAGTGTAGATATTTCCATGTTTATAGAGATGGCGGTGTAGATATTTCCATGTTTATATAGATGGCAATGTATATACTTTCTTGTTTATGTAGATTGCGTTGTAAATACCTCCATGTTTAAGAGATGGCGGTGTGTATATTTCCATGTTGATGGAGATAGCGGTGTAGATATTTCCATGTTTATAGAGATAGCGGTGTAGTTATTTCCATGTTTATAGAGATAGCGGTGTAGATATTTCCATGTTTCTACAGATGACTGTGTAGATATTTCCATGTTTGTACAGATGGCAGTGTAGATATTTCCATGTTTATAGAGATAGAAGTCTAGATATTTTCATGTTTATACATATTGCGGTGGAGATTTGTCCATGTTTATACAGATAGCAATGGAGATATTTCCACATTAATACACATAGCGGTGTAGATATTTCCATGTTTATACAGATAGCGTTGTAGATATTTCCATGTTTATACAGATGGCTGTGCCGATATTTCCATGTTTATACAGAGTTCTCTGTAGATATTTCTATGTTTATATAGATGACAGTGCAGATATTTCCAGGTTTATACAGATGGCTGTGTAGATATTTCCATGTTTATACAGATGGCTGTGTAGATATTTCCATGTTTATACAGATGACTTTGTAGGTATTTCCATGTTTATACAGATGGCGGTGTAGATATTTCCATGTTTATAGAGATAGCTGTGTAGATATTTCCATGTTTACACAGATAGCGGTTTAGATATTTCCATGTTTATACAGATCGCGGTGTAGATATTTCCATGTTTATACAGATCGCGGTGTAGATATTTCCATGTTTACACAGATAGCGGTGTAGATATTTCCATATTTATATAGATGACGGTGTAGATATTTCCATGTTTCTAGAGATGGCGGTGTAGATATTTCCATGTTTATAGAGATAGCGGTGTAGTTATTTCCATGTTTATAGAGATAGCGGTGTAGATATTTCCATGTTTCTACAGATGACTGTGTAGATATTTCCATGTTTGTACAGATGGCAGTGTAGATATTTCCATGTTTATAGAGATAGAAGTGTAGATATTTTCATGTTTATACATATTGCGGTGGAGATTTGTCCATGTTTATACAGATAGCAATGGAGATATTTCCACGTTAATACACATAGCGGTGTAGATATATCCACGTTTATACAGATAGCGTTGTAGATATTTCCATGTTTATACAGATGGCTGTGCCGATATTTCCATGTTTATACAGAGTTCTATGTAGATATTTCCATGTTTATATAGATGACAGTGCAGATATTTCCAGGTTTATACAGAAGGCTGTGTAGATATTTCCATGTTTATACAGATGGCTGTGTAGATATTTCCATGTTTATACATTTGACTTTGTAGGTATTTCCATGTTTATACAGATGGCGGTGTAGATATTTCCATGTTTATAGATATAGCTGTGTAGATATTTCCATGTTTACACAGATAGCGGTTTAGATATTTCCATGTTTATAGAGATGGCGGTGTAGATATTTCCATGTTTATAGAGATAGCGGTGTAGATATATCAATGTTCATAGAGATAGCAGTGAGGATATTTCCATGTTTATACAGATGGCGGTGTAGATATTTCCATGTTTATAGAAATAGCTGTGTAGATATTTCCATGTTTACACAGATAGCGGTTAAGATATTTCCATGTTTATAGAGATGGCGGTGTAGATATTTCCATGTTTATAGAGATAGCGGTGTAGATATATCAATGTTCATAGAGATAGCAGTGAGGATATTTCCATGTTTATACAGATAGCAGTGTAGATATTTCCACTTTTATAGAGATAGCGGTTTAGATATTTCATATTTATACAGAGAGCGGTGTAGATATTTCCATGTTTATACAGATTGCGGTGTAGATATTTCCATGTTTAAACAGATAGCGGTGTAGATATTTCCACGTTCATACAGATGGCGGTGTAGATATTTCCATCTTTCTACAAATGGCAGTGTAGATATTTCCATGTTTATAGAGATGGCGGTGTAGGTATTTCCATGTTTATATAGATGGCAGTGTAGATATTTTCTTGTTTATGTATATGGCGTTGTAGATACCTCCATGTTTAAAGAGATGGCGGTGTGTATATTTCCATGTTGATGGAGATAGTGGTGTAGATATTTCCATGTTTATAGAGATAGCGCTGTAGTTATTTCCATGTTTATAGAGATAGCGGTGTAGATATTTCCATGTTTCTACAGATGACTGTGTAGATATTTCCATGTTTGTACAGATGGCAGTGTAGATATTTCCATGTTTATAGAGATAGAAGTGTAGATATTTTCATGTTTATACATATTGTGGTGGAGATTTGTCCATGTTTATACAGATAGCAATGGAGATATTTCCACGTTAATACACATAGCGGTGTAGATATTTCCATGTTTATACAGATAGCGTTGTAGATATTTCCATGTTTATTCAGATGGCTGTGCCGATATTTCCATGTTTATACAGAGTTCTCTGTAGATATTTCCATGTTTATAAGGATGACAGTGCAGATATTTCCAGGTTTATACAGATGGCTGTGTAGATATTTTCATGTTTATACAGATGGCTGTGTAGATATTTCCATGTTTATACAGATGAATTTGTAGGTATTTCCATGTTTATACAGATGGCGGTGTAGATATTTCCATGTTTATAGAGATAGCTGTGTAGATATTTCCATGTTTACACATATAGCGGTTTACATATTTCCATGTTTATACAGATCGGGGTGTAGATATTTCCATGTTTGTACAGATCGCGGTGTAGATATTTCCATGTTTATACAGATAGCGGTGTAGATATTTCCATGTTTATACAGATGACGGTGTTGATATTTCCATGTTTATAGAGACGGCGGTGTAGATATTTCCATGTTTATAGAGATAGCGGTGTAGATATATCAATGTTCATAGAGATAGCAGTGAGGATATTTCCATGTTTATACAGATAGCAGTGTAGATATTTCCACTTTTATAGAGATAGCGGTTTAGATATTTCATATTTATACAGAGAGCGGTGAAGATATTTCCATGTTTATACAGATCGCGGTGTAGATATTTCCATGTTTATACAGATCGCGGTGTAGATATTTCCATGTTTATACAGATAGCGGTGTAGATATTTCCATGTTTATACAGATGACGGTGTAGATATTTCCATGTTTATAGAGATGGCGGTGTAGATATTTCCATGTTTATAGAGATAGCGGTGTAGATATATCAATGTTCATAGAGATAGCAGTGAGGATATTTCCATGTTTATACAGATAGCAGTGTAGATATTTCCACTTTTATAGAGATAGTGGTTTAGATATTTCATATTTATACATAGTGCGGTGTAGATATTTCCATGTTTATACAGATTGCGGAGTAGATATTTCCATGTTTATACAGATAGCGGTGTAGATATTTCCCCGTTTATACAGATGGCGGTGTAGATATTTCCATCTTTCTACAAATGGCAGTGTAGGTATTTCCATGTTTATAGAGATGGCGGTGTAGATATTTCCATGTTTATATAGATGGCAGTGTAGATATTTTCTTGTTTATGTAGATGGCGTTGTAGATACCTCAATGTTTAAAGAGATGGCGGTGTGTATATTTCCATGTTGATGGAGATAGCGGTGTAGGTATGTCCATGTTTATAGAGATAGCGGTGTAGTTATTTCCATGTTTATAGAGATAGCGGTGTAGATATTTCCATGTTTCTACAGATGACTGTGTAGATATTTCCATGTTTGTACAGATGACAGTGTAGATATTTCCATGTTTAGAGAGATAGAAGTGTAGATATTTTCATGTTTATACATATTGCGGTGGAGATTTGTCCATGTTTATACAGATAGCAATGGAGATATTTAAACGTTAATACACATAGCGGTGTAGAAATTTCCATGTTTATACAGATAGCGTTGTAGATATTTCCATGTTTATACAGATGGCTGTGCCGATATTTCCATGTTTATACAGAG
Organism: Pan troglodytes; assembly: GCF_028858775.2. Lineage (NCBI taxonomy): Eukaryota > Metazoa > Chordata > Mammalia > Primates > Hominidae > Pan > Pan troglodytes. The sequence continues at coordinate 99,571,225 of NC_072417.2, forward strand.
TTCTCTGTAGATATTTCCATGTTTATACAGATGAGAGGGCAGATATTTCCAGGTTTATACAGATGGCTGTGTAGATATTTCCATGTTTATACAGATGACTTTGTAGGTATTTCCATGTTTATACTGATGGCGGTGTAGATATTTCCATGTTTATAGAGATAGCTGTGTAGATATTTCCATGTTTACACAGAAAGCGGTTTAGATATTTCCATGTTTATACAGATAGCGGTGTAGATATTTCCATGTTTATACAGATGACGGTGTAGATATTTCCATGTTTATAGAGATGGCGGTGTAGATATTTCCATGTTTATAGAGATAGCGGTGTAGATATGTCAATGTTCATAGAGATAGCAGTGAGGATATTTCCATGTTTATACAGATAGCAGTGTAGATATTTCCACTTTTATAGGGATAGCGGTTTAGGTATTTCATATTTATACAGAGAGCGGTGTAGATATTTCCATGTTTATACAGATTGCGGTGTAGATATTTCCATGTTTATACAGATAGCGGTGTAGATATTTCCACGTTTATACAGATAGCGGTGTAGTTATTTCCATCTTTCTACAAATGGCAGTGTAGATATTTCCATGTTTATAGAGATGGCGGTGTAGATATTTCCATGTTTATATTGATGGCAGTGTAGATATTTTCTTGTTTATGTAGATTGCGTTGTAGATACCTCCATGTTTCAGAGATGGCGGTGTGTATATTTCCATGTTGATGGAGATAGCGTTGTGGATATTTCCATGTTTATAGAGATAGCGGTGTAGTTATTTCCATGTTTATGGAGATAGCGGTGTAGATATTTCCATGTTTCTACAGATGACTGTGTAGATATTTCCATGTTTGTACAGATGGCAGTGTAGATATTTCCATGTTTATAGAGATAGAAGTGTAGATATTTTCATGTTTATACATATTGCGGTGGAGATTTGTCCATGTTTATACAGATAGCAATGGAGATATTTCCACGTTAATACACATAGCGGTGTAGATATTTCCATGTTTATACAGATAGCGTTGTAGATATTTCCATGTTTATACAGATGGCTGTGCCGATATTTCCATGTTTATACAGAGTTCTCTGTAGATATTTCTATGTTTATATAGATGACAGTGCAGATATTTCCAGGTTTATACAGATGGCTGTGTAGATATTTCCATGTTTATACAGATGGCTGTGTAGATATTTCCATGTTTATACAGATGACTTTGTAGCTATTTCCATGTTTATACAGATGGCGGTGTAGATATTTCCACGTTTATAGAGATAGCTGTGTAGATATTTCCATGTTTACACAGAAAGCGGTTTAGATATTTCCATGTTTATACAGATAGCGGTGTAGATATTTCCATGTTTATACAGATGACGGTGTAGATATTTCCATGTTTATAGAGATGGCGGTGTAGATATTTCCATGTTTATAGAGATAGCGGTGTAGATATATCAATGTTCATAGAGATAGCAGTGAGGATATTTCCATGTTTATACAGATAGCAGTGTAGATATTTCCACTTTTATAGAGATAGCGGTTTAGATATTTCATATTTATACAGAGAACGGTGTAGATATTTCCATGTTTATACAGATTGCGGTGTAGATATTTCCATGTTTATACAGATAGCGGTGTAGATATTTCCACGTTTATACATATGGCGGTGTATATATTTCCATCTTTCTACAAATGGCTGTGTAGATATTTCCATGTTTATAGAGATGGCGGTGTAGATACTTCCATGTTTATATAGATGGCAGTGTAGATATTTTCTTGTTTATGTAGATGGCGTTGTAGATACCTCCATGTTTAAAGAGATGGCGGTGTGTATATTTCCATGTTGATGGAGATAGCAGTGTAGATATTTCCATGTTTATAGAGATAGCGGTGTAGTTATTTCCATGTTTATAGAGATAGCGGTGTAGATATTTCCATGTTTCTACAGATGACTGTGTAGATCTTTCCATGTTTGTACAGATGGCAGTGTAGATATTTCCATGTTTATTGAGATAGAAGTGTAGATATTTTCATGTTTATACATATTGCGGTGGAGATTTGTCCATGTTTATACAGATAGCAATGGAGATATTTCCACGTTAATACACATAGCGGTGTAGATATATCCATGTTTACACAGATAGCGTTGTAGATATTTCCATGTTTATACAGATGGCTGTGCCGATATTTCCATGTTTATACAGAGTTCTCGGTAGATATTTCCATGTTTATATAGATGACAGTGCAGATATTTCCAGGTTTATACAGATGGCTGTGTAGATATTTCCATGTTTATACAGATGGCTGTGTAGATATTTCCATGTTTATACAGATGACTTTGTAGGTATTTCCATGTTTATACAGATGGCGGTGTAGATATTTCCATGTTTATAGAGATAGCTGTGTAGATATTTCCATGTTTACACAGATAGCGGTTTAGATATTTCCATGTTTATACAGATCGCGGTGTAGATATTTCCATGTTTATACAGATCGCGGTGTAGATATTTCCATGTTTATACAGATAGCGGTGTAGATATTTCCATGTTTATACAGATGACGGTGTAGATATTTCCATGTTTATAGAGATGGCGGTGTAGATATTTCCATGTTTATAGAGATAGCGGTGTAGATATATCAATGTTCATAGAGATAGCAGTGAGGATATTTCAATGTTTATACAGATAGCAGTGTAGATATTTCCACTTTTATAGAGATAGCGGTTTAGATATTTCATATTTATACAGAGAGCGGTGTAGATATTTCCATGTTTATACAGATTGCGGTGTAGATATTTCCATGTTTATACAGATAGCAGTGTGGATATTTCCACGTTTATACAGATGGCGGTGTAGATATTTCCATCTTTCTACAAATGGCAGTGTAGATATTTCCATGTTTATAGAGATGGCGGTGTAGGTATTTCCATGTTTATATAGATGGCAGTGTAGATATTTTCTTGTTTATGAAGATGGCGTTGTAGATACCTCCATGTTTAAAGAGATGGCGGTGTGTATATTTCCATGTTGATGGAGATAGCGGTGTAGATATTTCCATGTTTATAGAGATAGCGGTGTAGATATTTCCATGTTTCTACAGATGACTGTGCAGATATTTCCATGTTTGTACAGATGGCAGTGTAGATATTTCCATGTTTATAGAGATAGAAGTGTAGATATTTTCATGTTTATACATATTGCGGTGGAGATTTGTCCATGTTTATACAGATAGCAATGGAGATATTTCCACATTAATACACATAGCTGTGTAGATATTTCCAGGTTTATACAGATAGCGTTGTAGATATTTCCATGTTTATACAGATGGCTGTGCCGATATTTCCATGTTTATACAGAGTTCTATGTAGATATTTCCATGTTTATATAGATGACAGTGCAGATATTTCCAGGTTTATACAGATGGCTTTGTAGATATTTCCATGTTTATACAGATGGCTGAGTAGATATTTCCATGTTTATACAGATGACTTAGTAGCTATTTCCATGTTTATACAGATGGCGGTGTAGATATTTCCACGTTTATAGAGATAGCTGTGTAGATATTTCCATGTTTACACAGAAAGCGGTTTAGATATTTCCATGTTTATACAGATCGCGGTGTAGATATTTCCATGTTTATACAGATGACGGTGTAGATATTTCCATGTTTATAGAGATGGCGGTGTAGATATTTCCATATTTATAGAGATAGCGGTGTAGATATATCAAAGTTCATAGAGATAGCAGTGAGGATATTTCCATGTTTATACAGATAGCAGTGTAGATATTTCCACTTTTATAGAGATAGCGGTTTAGATATTTCATATTTATACAGAGAGCGGTGTAGATATTTCCATGTTTATACAGATTGCGGTGTAGATTTTTCAGGTTTATACAGATAGCGGTGTAGATATTTCCACGTTTATACAGATAGCGGTGTAGTTATTTCCATCTTTCTACAAATGGCAGTGTAGATATTTCCATGTTTATAGAGATGGCGGTGTAGATATTTCCATGTTTATATAGATGGCAGTGTATATATTTTCTTGTTTATGTAGATTGCGTTGTAAATACCTCCATGTTTAAGAGATGGCGGTGTGTATATTTCCATGTTGATGGAGATAGCGGTGTAGATATTTCCATGTTTATAGAGATAGCGGTGTAGTTATATCCATGTTTATAGAGATAGCGGTGTAGATATTTCCATGTTTCTACAGATGACTGTGTAGATATTTCCATGTTTGTACAGATGGCAGTGTAGATATTTCCATGTTTATAGAGATAGAAGTCTAGATATTTTCATGTTTATACATATTGCGGTGGAGATTTGTCCATGTTTATACAGATAGCAATGGAGATATTTCCACATTAATACACATAGCGGTGTAGATATTTCCATGTTTATACAGATAGCGTTGTAGATATTTCCATGTTTATACAGATGGCTGTGCCGATATTTCCATGTTTATACAGAGTTCTCTGTAGATATTTCCATGTTTATATAGATGACAGTGCAGATATTTCCAGGTTTATACAGATGGCTGTGTAGATATTTCCATGTTTATACAGATGGCTGTGTAGATATTTCCATGTTTATACAGATGACTTTGTAGGTATTTCCATGTTTATACAGATGGCGGTGTAGATATTTCCATGTTTATAGAGATAGCTGTGTAGATATTTCCATGTTTACACAGATAGCGGTTTAGATATTTCCATGTTTATACAGATCGCGGTGTAGATATTTCCATGTTTATACAGATCGCGGTGTAGATATTTCCATGTTTATACAGATAGCGGTGTAGATATTTCCATGTTTATATAGATGACGGTGTAGATATTTCCATGTTTCTAGAGATGGCGGTGTAGATATTTCCATGTTTATAGAGATAGCGGTGTAGTTATTTCCATGTTTATAGAGATAGCGGTGTAGATATTTCCATGTTTCTACAGATGACTGTGTAGATATTTCCATGTTTGTACAGATGGCAGTGTAGATATTTCCATGTTTATAGAGATAGAAGTGTAGATATTTTCATGTTTATACATATTGCGGTGGAGATTTGTCCATGTTTATACAGATAGCAATGGAGATATTTCCACGTTAATACACATAGCGGTGTAGATATATCCACGTTTATACAGATAGCGTTGTAGATATTTCCATGTTTATACAGATGGCTGTGCCGATATTTCCATGTTTATACAGAGTTCTATGTAGATATTTCCATGTTTATATAGATGACAGTGCAGATATTTCCAGGTTTATACAGAAGGCTGTGTAGATATTTCCATGTTTATACAGATGGCTGTGTAGATATTTCCATGTTTATACATTTGACTTTGTAGGTATTTCCATGTTTATACAGATGGCGGTGTAGATATTTCCATGTTTATAGATATAGCTGTGTAGATATTTCCATGTTTACACAGATAGCGGTTTAGATATTTCCATGTTTATAGAGATGGCGGTGTAGATATTTCCATGTTTATACAGATAGCGGTGTAGATATATCAATGTTCATAGAGATAGCAGTGAGGATATTTCCATGTTTATACAGATGGCGGTGTAGATATTTCCATGTTTATAGAAATAGCTGTGTAGATATTTCCATGTTTACACAGATAGCGGTTTAGATATTTCCATGTTTATAGAGATGGCGGTGTAGATATTTCCATGTTTATAGAGATAGCGGTGTAGATATATCAATGTTCATAGAGATAGCAGTGAGGATATTTCCATGTTTATACAGATAGCAGTGTAGATATTTCCACTTTTATAGAGATAGCGGTTTAGATATTTCATATTTATACAGAGAGCGGTGTACATATTTCCATGTTTATACAGATTGCGGTGTAGATATTTCCATGTTTAAACAGATAGCGGTGTAGATATTTCCACGTTCATACAGATGGCGGTGTAGATATTTCCATCTTTCTACAAATGGCAGTGTAGATATTTCCATGTTTATAGAGATGGCGGTGTAGGTATTTCCATGTTTATATAGATGGCAGTGTAGATATTTTCTTGTTTATGTAGATGGCGTTGTAGATACCTCCATGTTTAAAGAGATGGCAGTGTGTATATTTCCATGTTGATGGAGATAGCGGTGTAGATATTTCCATGTTTATAGAGATACCGGTGTAGATATTTCCATGATTCTACAGATGACTGTGTAGATATTTCCATGTATGTACAGATGGCAATGTAGATATTTCCATGTTTATAGTGATAGAAGTGTAGATATTTTCATGTTTATACATATTGCGGTGGAGATTTGTCCATGTTTATACAGATAGCAATGGAGATATTTCCACGTTAATACACATAGCGGTGTAGATATTTCCAGGTTTATACAGATAGTGTTGTAGATATTTCCATGTTTATACAGATGGCTGTGCCGATATTTCCATGTTTATACAGAGTTCTCGGTAGATATTTCCATGTTTATATAGATGACAGTGCAGATATTTCCAGGTTTATACAGATGGCTTTGTAGATATATCCATGTTTATACAGATGGCTGAGTAGATATTTCCATGTTTATACAGATGACTTTGTAGGTATTTCCATGTTTATACAGATAGCGGTGTAGATATTTCCATGATTATAGAGATAGCTGTGTAGATATTTCCATGTTTACACAGATAGCGGTTTAGATATTTCCATGTTTATACAGATCGGGGTGTAGATATTTCCATGTTTATACAGATCGCGGTGTAGATATTTCCATGTTTACACAGATAGCGGTGTAGATATTTCCATGTTTATACAGATGACGGTGTAGATATTTCCATGTTTCTAGAGATGGCGGTGTAGATATTTCCATGTTTATAGAGATAGCGGTGTAGATATATCAATGTTCATAGAGATAGCAGTGAGGATATTTCCATGTTTATACAGATAGCAGTGTAGATATTTCCACTTTTATAGAGATGGCGGTTTAGATATTTCATATTTATACAGAGAGCGGTGAAGATATTTCCAGGTTTATACAGATCGCGGTGTAGATATTTCCATGTTTATACAGATCGCGGTGTAGATATTTCCATGTTTATACAGATCGCGGTGTAGATATTTCCATGTTTATACAGATGACGGTGTAGATATTTCCATGTTTATAGAGATGGCGGTGTAGATATTTCCATGTTTATAGAGATAGCGGTGTAGATATATCAATGTTCATAGAGATAGCAGTGAGGATATTTCCATGTTTATACAGATAGCAGTGTAGATATTTCCACTTTTATAGAGAGAGCGGTTTAGATATTTCATATTTATACAGAGAGCGGTGTAGATATTTCCATGTTTGTACAGATTGCGTTGTAGATATTTCCATGTTTATACAGATAGCGGTGTAGATATTTCCACGTTTATACAGATGGCGGTGTAGATATTTCCATCTTTCTACAAATGGCTGTGTAGATATTTCCATGTTTATAGAGATGGCGGTGTAGATATTTCCATGTTTATATAGATGGCAGTGTAGATATTTTCTTTTTTATGTAGATGGCGTTCTAGATACCTCCATGTTTAAAGAGATGGCGGTGTTTATATTTCCATGTTGATGGAGATAGTGGTGTAGATATTTCCATGTTTATAGAGATAGCGCTGTAGTTATTTCCATGTTTATAGAGAGAGCGGTGTAGATATTTCCATGTTTCTACAGATGACTGTGTAGATATTTCCATGTTTGTACAGATGGCAGTATAGATATTTCCATGTTTATAGAGATAGAAGTGTAGATATTTTCATGTTTATACATATTGTGGTGGAGATTTGTCCATGTTTATACAGATAGCAATGGAGATATTTCCACGTTAATACACATAGCGGTGTAGATATTTCCATGTTTATACAGATAGCGTTGTAGATATTTCCATGTTTATTCAGATGGCTGTGCCGATATTTCCATGTTTATACAGAGTTCTCTGTAGATATTTCCAGGTTTATAAGGATGACAGTGCAGATATTTCCAGGTTTATACAGATGGCTGTGCAGATATTTTCATGTTTATACAGATGGCTGTGTAGATATTTCCATGTTTATACAGATGAATTTGTAGGTATTTCCATGTTTATACAGATGGCGGTGTAGATATTTCCATGTTTATAGAGATAGCTGTGTAGATATTTCCATGTTTACACATAGAGCGGTTTAGATATTTCCATGTTTATACAGATCGGGGTGTAGATATTTCCATGTTTGTACAGATCGCGGTGTAGATATTTCCATGTTTATACAGATAGCGGTGTAGATATTTCCATGTTTATACAGATGACGGTGTTGATATTTCCATGTTTATAGAGACGGCGGTGTAGATATTTCCATGTTTATAGAGATAGCGGTGTAGATATATCAATGTTCATAGAGATAGCAGTGAGGATATTTCCATGTTTCTACAGATAGCAGTGTAGATATTTCCACTTTTATAGAGATAGCGGTTTAGATATTTCATATTTATACAGAGAGCGGTGAAGATATTTCCATGTTTATACAGATCGCGGTGTAGATATTTCCATGTTTATACAGATCGCGGTGTAGATATTTCCATGTTTATACAGATAGCGGTGTAGATATTTCCACGTTTATACAGATGACGGTGTAGATATTTCCATGTTTATAGAGATGGCGGTGTAGATATTTCCATGTTTATAGAGATAGCGGTGTAGATATATCAATGTTCATAGAGATAGCAGTGAGGATATTTCCATGTTTATACAGATAGCAGTGTAGATATTTCCACTTTTATAGAGATAGCGGTTTAGATATTTCATATTTATACATAGAGCGGTGTAGATATTTCCATGTTTATACAGATTGCGGAGGAGATATTTCCATGTTTATACAGATAGCGGTGTAGATATTTCCCCGTTTATACAGATGGCGGTGTAGATATTTCCATCTTTCTACAAACGCAGGGTAGGTATTTCCATGTTTATAGAGATGGCGGTGTAGATATTTCCATGTTTATATAGATGGCAGTGTAGATATTTTCTTGTTTATGTAGATTGCGTTGTAGATACCTCAATGTTTAAAGAGATGGCGGTGTGTATATTTCCATGTTGATGGAGATAGCGGTGTAGATATTTCCATGTTTATAGAGATAGCGTTGTAGTTATTTCCATGTTTATAGAGATAGCGGTGTAGATATTTCCATGTTTCTACAGATGACTGTGTAGATATTTCCATGTTTGTACAGATGGCAGTGTAGATATTTCCATGTTTATAGAGATAGAAGTGTAGATATTTTCATGTTTATACATATTGCGGTGGAGATTTGTATATGTTTATACAGATAGCAATGGAGATATTTCCACGTTAATACACATAGCGGTGTAGATATTTCCATGTTTATACAGATAGCGTTGTAGATATTTCCATGTTTATACAGATGGCTGTGCCGATATTTCCATGTTTATACAGAGTTCTCTGTAGATATTTCTATGTTTATATAGATGACAGTGCAGATATTTCCAGGTTTATACAGATGGCTGTGTAGATATTTCCATGTTTATACAGATGGCTGTGTAGATATTTCCATGTTTATACAGATGACTTTGTAGGTATTTCCATGTTTATACAGATGGCGGTGTAGATATTTCCATGTTTATAGAGAAAGCTGTGTAGATATTTCCATGTTTACACAGATAGCGGTTTAGATATTTCCATGTTTACACAGATCACGGTGTAGATATTAACATGTTTATACAGATCGCGGTGTAGATATTTCCATGTTTATAGAGATTGCGGTGTAGATATTTCCATGTTTATACAGATGACGGTGTAGATATTTCCATGTTTATAGTGATGGCGTTGTAGATATTTCCATGTTTATAGAAATAGCGGTGTAGATATATCAATGTTCATAGTGATATCAGTGAGGATATTTCCATGTTTATAGAGATAGAAGTGTAGATATTTTCATGTTTATACATATTGCGGTGGAGATTTGTCCATGTTTATACAGATAGCAATGGAGATATTTCCACGTTAATACACATAGCGGTGTAGATATCTCCATGTTTATACAGATAGCATTGTAGATATTTCCATGTTTATACAGATAGCGTTGTTGATATTTCCATGTTAATACAGATGGCTGTGGCGATAATTCCATGTTTATATAGATGACAGTGCAGATATTTCCAGGTGTATACAGATGGCTGTGTAGATATTTCCATGTTTATACAGATGGCTGTGTAGATATTTCCATGTTTATACAGATGACTTTGTAGGTATTTCCATGTTTATACAGATGGCGGTGTAGATATTTCCATGTTTATAGAGATAGCTGTGTAGATATTTCCATGTTTACACAGATAGCGGTTTAGATATTTCCATGTTTATACAGATCACGGTGTAGATATTTCCATGTTTATACAGATCGCGGTGTAGAGATTTCCATGTTTATACAGATAGCGGTGTAGATATTTCCATGTTTATACAGATGACGGTGTAGATATTTCCATGTTTATAGAGATGGCGGTGTAGATATTTCCATGTTTATAGAGATGGCGGTGTAGATATATCAAAGTTCATAGTGATAGCAGTGAGGATATTTCCATGTTTCTACAGATAGCAGTGTAGATATTTCCACTTTTATAGAGATAGCAGTTTAGATATTTCATATTTATAGAGAGCAGTGTAGATATTTCCATGTTTATACAGATTGCGGTGTAGATATTTCCATGTTTATACAGATAGCGGTGTAGATATTTCCATGTTTATACAGATTGTGGTGTAGATATTTCCATGTTTATACAGATAGCGGTGTAGATATTTCCACGTTTATACAGATGGCGGTGTAGATATTTCCATCTTTCTACAAATGGCAGTGTAGATATTTCCATGTTTATAGAGATGGCGGTGTAGATATTTCCATGCTTATAGAGATAGCGGTGTAGATATTTCCATGTTTCTACAGATGACTGTGTAGATATTTGCATGTTTGTACAGATGGCAGTGTAGATATTTCCATGTTTATAGAGATAGAAGTGTAGATATTTTCATGTTTATACATATTGCGGTGGAGATTTGTCCATGTTTATACAGATAGCAATGGAGATATTTCCACGTTAATACACATAGCGGTGTAGATATTTCCATGTTTATACAGATAGCGTTGTAGATATTTCCATGTTTATACAGATGGCTGTGCCGATATTTCCATGTTTATACAGAGTTCTCTGTAGATATTTCCATGTTTATATAGATGACAGTGCAGATATTTCCAGGTTTATACAGATGGCTGTGTAGATATTTCCAAGTTTATACAGATGGCTGTGTAGATATTTCCATGTTTATACAGATGACTTTGTAGGTATTTCCATGTTTATACAGATGGCGGTGTAGATATTTCCATGTTTATAGAGATAGCTGTGTACATATTTCCATGTTTACACAGATAGCGGTTTAGATATTTCCATGTTTATACAGATCACGGTGTAGATATTTCCATGTTTATACAGATCGCGGTGTAGATATTTCCATGTTTATACAGATAGCGGTGTAGATATTTCCATGTTTATACAGATGACGGTGTAGATATTTCCATGTTTATAGAGATGGCGGTGTAGACATTTCCATGTTTATAGAGATGGCGGTGTAGATATATCAATGTTCATAGTGATAGCAGTGAGGATATTTCCATGTTTCTACAGATAGCAGTGTAGATATTTCCACTTTTATAGAGATAGCAGTTTAGATATTTCATATTTATACAGAGAGCGGTGTAGATATTTCCATGTTTATACAGATTGCGGTGTAGATATTTCCATGTTTATACAGATAGCGGTGTAGGTATTTCCAGGTTTATACAGATGGCGGTGTAGATATTTCCATGTTTATACACATGGCGGTGTAGATATTTCCATCTTTCTACAAATGGCAGTGTAGATATTTCCATGTTTATAGAGATGGCGGTGTAGATATTTCCATGTTTATATAGATGGCAGCGTAGATATTTTCTTGTTTATGTAGATGGCGTTGTAGATACCTCCATGTTTAAAGAGATGGCGGTGTGTATATTTCCATGTTGATGGAGATAGCGGTGTAGATATTTCCATGTTTATAGAGATAGCGGTGTAGTTATTTCCATGTTTATAGAGATAGCGGTGTAGATATCTCCATGTTTCTACAGATGACTGTGTAGATATTTCCATGTTTGCACAGATGGCAGTGTAGATATTTCCATGTTTATAGAGATAGAAGTGTAGATATTTTCATGTTTATACATATTGCGGTGGAGATTTGTCCATGTTTATACAGATAGCAATGGAGATATTTCCACGTTAATACACATAGCGGTGTAGATATTTCCGTGTTTACACAGATAGCGTTGTAGATATTTCCATGTTTATACAGATGGCTGTGCCGATATTTCCATGTTTATACAGAGTTCTCTGTATATATTTCAAAGTTTATATAGATGACAGTGCTGATATTTCCAGGTTTATACAGATGGCTGTGTAGATATTTCCATGTTTATACAGATGGCTGTGTAGATATTTCCATGTTTATACAGATGACTTTTTAGGTATTTCCATGTTTATACAGATGGCGGTGTAGATATTTCCATGTTTATAGAGATAGCTGTGTAGATATTTCCATGTTTACACAGATAGCGGTTTAGATATTTCCATGTTTATACAGATCGCGGTGTAGATATTTCCATGGTCATTCAGATCGCAGTGTAGATATTTCCATGTTTATACAGATCGCGGTGTAGATATTTCCATGTTTATACAGATGACGGTGTAGATATTTCCATATTTATAGAGATGGCGGTGTAGATATATCAATGTTCATAGAGATAGCAGTGAGGATATTTCCATGTTTATACAGATAGCAGTGTAGATATTTCCACTTTTATGGAGATAGCGGTTTAGATATTTCATATTTATACAGAGAGCGGTGTAGATATTTCCATGTTTATACAGATTGCGGTGTAGATATTTCCATGTTTATACAGATGACGGTGTAGATATTTCCATGTTTATAGAGATGGCGGTGTAGATATTTCCATGTTTATAGAGATAGCGGTGTAGATATATCAATGTTCATAGAGATAGCAGTGTAGATATTTCCACGTTTATACAGATGGCGGTGTAGATATTTACATCTTTCTACAAATGGCAGTGTAGATATTTCCATGTTTATAGAGATGGCGGTGTAGATATTTCCATGTTTATATAGATGGCAGTGTAGATATTTTCTTGTTTATGTAGATGGCGTTGTAGATACCTCCATGTTTAAAGAGATGGCGGTGTGTATATTTCCATGTTGATGGAGATAGCGGTGTAGATATTTCCATGTTTATAGAGATAGCGGTGTAGTTATTTCCATGCTTATAGAGATACCGGTGTAGATATTTCCATGTTTCTACAGATGACTGTGTAGATATTTCCATGTTTGTACAGATGGCAGTGTAGATATTTCCATGTTTATAGAGATAGAAGTGTAGATATTTTCATGTTTATACATATTGCGGTGGAGATTTGTCCATGTTTATACAGACAGCAATGGAGATAGTTCCACGTTAATACACATAGCGGTGTAGATATTTCCATGTTTATACAGATAGCGTTGTAGATATTTCCAAGTTTATACAGATGGTTGTGCCGATATTTCCATGTTTATACAGAGTTCTCTGTAGATATTTCCATGTTTATATAGATGACAGTGCAGATATTTCCAGGTTTATACAGATGGCTGTGTAGATATTTCCATGTTTATACAGATGGCTGTGTAGATATTTCCATGTTTATACAGATGA